>NW_001517101.1:687581-2112567 GCF_000002715.2 Aspergillus clavatus NRRL 1 | reverse complement strand
TACTTTGCACATGGGATTAAGCCTGTTCAAATGCTTCGGTGCGCACAACGATTCGCAAAGGCAAGGTCAGAAGCTGACTGCTGTCTACCATTGAGTTAGGATACGTCCACGGATTACATCGATTATTACTAAATCAATGTCAAATACTGGACTTTTACACAATGGAGCTAGGAATAATTCAACAACGATTGGCGACCGGAACAGCAATAGCGACTTTTTTTGCTTTACTCGTGGGCGATTCCTTTCTGATGAGTCCCATCAGCTTTCGCAGAGTTATGTTCAATTCGAAATCGATGAGCTTGCTCGATTGGCTGTTGGTGCTGCAGAAATTGCAAGTAATGGGCCCCGAAAATGCATGAACATCGAGAAAATGCCGGACGGAATGCACAACAAAGCTGTTCACTTTACAATGGACAATGGCTTCCAAGTTGTGGGCAAGGTACCTAATCCAAATGCTGGCCAAGCGCATTTCACCACAGCCTCAGAAGTTGCTACTATGGATTTTGTATGATAACTCAGTGCCTGAAATCACTTTTTCGAGGCTAGATGCTGATGCCGGGCAGCTGCGAAACGTTATGAAGATACCCATACCTAACGTTCTGAGTTGGGGCTCTACGTCTGAAAATCCAGTGGGAGCTGAATACATTCTCATGGAGAATGTGCGTGGTGTTCAACTGAGCAAGTTATGGGATCAACTTGAAGTTGATGTGAAGTTCGAGGTACTCCGAAATATCGCCTTCTACCAAGAAAAGTGGTTAGATACTTCTTTCTCGCGTTATGGGAGTTTATATTACAAGAATGATGTCGGACTGTCAACACCAAGCGTGAAATATACCGACAAAACTGGAGTGACCACTGTGGATGACCGTTTCACAATTGGTCCATCGGTGAGCCGGCAAAATAATGATGATGGCAGGCTTAAAATGGATTTTGACAGGGGTCCATGTAAGTATCTTCTGTTATATGTTTCTGGTTTATTCTGACTTCTTGCAGGGACTACTGCAGCAGAATATGAACGTGCTACGGGTCTGAGGGAGTTACATTGTACTGGAAATATACCAAAACTCCCTAGGTCTCCTATTGCCATACACTATTCTGGAACATATCGACCTTCTCGAGAGACAAAAATTCTGGCGATAGAAAGCTATCTCAAAATATTGAAATATCTTCTGCCTGAGAGGTCTATCCAGACTTCCCATATCTGGCACTGTGACTTGCATGCAGAGAATATCTTTGTCAATCCGAGCAACCCGTCGGAAATCTATGGAATCATTGATTGGCAATCTACTGAATTGGCACCGTTATACGATCATGCTATTGAGCCCTACATTCTTGACTACAATGGCCCATCTCTTGATGGGCTGCTAGGACGCCCAAAACTCGCCGACATCCGTTCACTTTTTCGAGGTGATCCCGAGCCGCTAGCCGAACGCAAAACTACCTCACTATACACTAAAATGTCATTAGTGTCATCGTACAGGCACCTAGTGCACAAGAAAATGCCACTATTATTCAAAACCCTTGAGTTTCGTGAAACGCTTTGCTTCCAGCTGCTTTTTTTCGCTCGAAACCTCCTTGTTGACGGTGAGGCAACATACTTGGCACTATTAGCAGATCAACAGCGAAACAACTGGCAAGATATTCCAAAATTGAATCACACTAATGAGAAGTTTCCACTTTCTTTTTCGGCAGAGATGCTCCACCAAATTGAAAAGGATCATGCAGGGGCTTCCTCTTCCATTGAACTAATGCGAGAGATCCAGGAGATGATAGGACCCAAATACTTCTATGCACGCGGCATGGTGACCCATGATGAATACAATGAGGTTCGGCAGATTATACCCCGAGCTAAAGCAAAATTCATCCGCAAATATGCTCGCGATGAAGGTGAAATCGCAGAATTGGAGGGTGTCTGGCCATTTGATTGATTGCCAAAGTGTTCTTTGTCGTGGGAGGCAGCTTCAAAGTGATTTATTATTGCTGCTTTTTGGTCTAGGCCTTGGCTTTCATTGGAAAAAACTTGCGTTTACGTACTTGCCTAGTAACTATAGTGGAATGCCTTCGTTGCTGACACCTCGATGAACAATCTTTCCATTCTGTTTCGTCCGACGAGGTGCTTTTCATGTTTGTTCTGTGTGTAAAAATCATAGCAGCGGCCGCACCCAATATTAAACAAGATTTCATTGTACCACTATACCCCGTGCGCGACATGTGGAGCGTCAGCAGAGACCAGCAATTTCCTGGCTATTTCGTAATACTAGGGTACTACCCGTCTCATCCATTATGCTGAAGTGGTCTCCCTGCCACACAATTCCATTGGTCTCATGCTGTTCATGTTATGATATATTGAGTATTTGCGAAGCCTGAAGTACAAGCGCCTTCAGCACGCCTCCATGCTAAAGCTTGCAGTAAATCTGACTTGATTATACTTGCGGGTGATACCCCGCTACACAGATTTGCAAGCATAACAGACTGTAGCCAGCTATTCATATCAGTCACAGCCCGGGTACAATAAATGGGTAAAGCCCTACAGACATACGCGGCATCGCAAGTATCCTACCTGAGGGCAGGTCAATGAGACAAGCCTGGTAAGCCACAGATCGTGAGCACAGGCTTGTTGGTGCTCTGCCGAGGCTTAGTCGGGTATGATAAGATAAGGATTTCTAACGTGCGCTTTCCACCAATAGCAGCCCATAAGAATTAGATCTGTAGCATAGGTAGAGTGGAGACACCAGTCCTACGGCATGGCCAGTAAGGTTTGAAGCCTACTCCTGAGATTTGTATGGGCCTAGAAAGCACATCATGTTTTAAACAATTCACTGCTACCAGTAGTGAAATGGAGGCCCCTACTGGCATCCATGGGAGACCAACCCAAGCAAGATTTCTTTTTCCTCTCTCCCCTTCAGGCCCTAGATCCCCAGTTTCTTCCAACTTGAGTCTGTTTACGAGGCCCTGGAAAATGGTATGTTCGGGAACTTCACACCCAACCTCTATTTGGTCGCAGACAGCTGACCTGACCGTTATGTAGTCGGCCTTACCGTGAGCCAGATTGTGGGTTTCAACACATCTATTTATGGCGGTGTGTTTATGCACGACTACCATGAGGGGCTAATACGGTATGAGGATAATCTGCCACGGTTCTTGCCCATCGAAACCCTATCAGCCATGTCATCCAACCGAATCTCGCATCTCTTCAACCTATGTGGGCCCAGTGTGGCGGTAGACACATGCTGTTCGACAGCCCTCGTTGTGTTGCACCAGGCCGTGCTTGGAGTGCGCACTGGCGGGGCTAACATGTCCATTGTGAGCGGGTGCAACCTGATGATCTCTCCGGACATATTTCAGGTATGTTCATCCCTGGGCATGCTGTCGCCTGACGGCAAGTCGGACACCTTTGACTCGCGCACCAATGGCTATGGCCGCGGCGAAGGTGTGGCTACTATTATAATCAAACGGCTCAGCGACGCTGTACAAGCGGGTGATCCAGTGCGAGCTGTCATCCGCGAGAGCTACCTGAACCAGGTCGGCAAGACTGAGACAAACACATCACCGTCGCAGTCCGCACAGGAGGACCTCATCCGCGGATGCTACCACCGGGCCGGCTTGAGCCCGCATGACACGCAGTACTTTGTGGCCCATGGCACCGGAACGCCGACAGGTGACCCCATCGAGGTGCGGTCCATTGCCGCGGTATTTGGACACAACCGAACAGAGCGGTCTCCGCATCGGGTCTGTCAAGACTAACATCGGTCATACGGGGGCCGCATCGGGGCTGGCGGGCCTATGAAGGTCGTGTTGGTCATGGAGAAGGGCTAGATCCTGCCAAGTGTCAACTCTGAGAAGATGATCAGTGGTTTGAAAATGTGCTGGGCATGCCCACATCATTTTACTAATTTGCCTCATTGGAGTGAATTTTCATATCGTTTTCTGTAGCTTAAACAGTAAATACGGTATGTACCTGGGTGGGCTGGTGTAGCCCTAACCCGCTATCACCCGCCATACCTATGTGGCTTATTCATCCCAATATCTGATTTTCATGATTTCTCTTAGATATTTGGGTACGCCGCTCTATGAAATACCTAAATATGAAAAATTAAATAGGAATATCTAGTTATTACAGGGTTGTATCTATTTTTACAATAGTATGTTATGAATCTGATGTGGTTGAATGCATTCATAAATATATATCTGACCTGCCTTCGATACCCAGTATAATAAAAGTATAATCTCCAACCACTCACCTAAATGACCAGCTATCAGCCTAATATTTCTACCATACCTAGATTAGATATTGCATATCATATATGCTATATAAAAATAAGATATTATTATATGATGTTTCCATATGGTGGCTGTTACCACTATGTAGCCCTACATTATTGAAGAGTGAAAACCATTGGAATTTTCGGCAGTACATAGCCGCACCATGACAGAGTAGTCAACGAACACTGATATCGATTGTATGGAAGACCCAAACCAACACTATTTATAACAAACAAGGCTCTTAAGATACACCAGGACCTACACAGAGTGCTCGCTATGCTTATCATCCAAATGTGGACAGACAAGATAGGAATCCGCCACTACCTCACTGATTCCTCTCCTTGGACTTGCCCACCAGCAACATGCTTACGAGTTCAACCCGCATGGTAGGACCTAGCATATCAACTGTACACTTGCTGCCCCATTCTGCAAGTAGAATTCCTTCCCAATATTTGCTGTTGCAAAGCAAGGATAACTAGTAGGCGCCCCCAACTTGGGTCTTGCTCCATCCCAAACATGATGAGTCGTCGCACGTCCATTGCAGTCAGGATTCTCCCAGAACTTCAAGATACAATCCGACCAATCCCCATCGCCGACTTTCGCACCGTAGGTGAAAGAGTCGAAGTTTTTGCATCGGCCGTCCCAGACCCAGCCTGATTTGTCCTGCGGCTCCCAGCCGCTCTTGCAGTCGCCGGCATGGTAGAGGTCCAACCAGACGCCTGTGTCGCGTTTCTCGACGGCGGCGACAGCATCAGCGTCAGCGCCGGGGTTTGCAGTCGGAGAGGCATATGAAAGAGAGGCAAGGGCGCTCAAAAGGAGGAGTAGCGATTTAGGGATCATATTGGATCTGATTCTGAATCCGAACTGTTACGTTCTGGTGACCAATGATTGGGGGGTTGAAGGGGGGCATGTACGTACGGAGATGTCTGGTCTTCTAATGATGGGTTGAGAGAGTCTGTCTGGTTTCTTAGAGAGAATGATGTTAGAAGGCCTGGGAGCTTGATTATATTTATGTTTGATGGTTACTAGTGAATGTGACCCCTTCCTCAATAATACCCTATGTTGTTCCATCCAGTATAGAGTGTAGTGATTACTGATCTAAGTAGAGAGATATCCACATATGTTAGTTCCCTACACTTAGCTGTGAAATAGGACAATGCTATATTTAACTGTGCTGAACTCTAGAAGAGCTATGCCATTCCTGATTAATATTTGCTATTTCACAGATCAACATCACTAGGACTATTTTTCAACTATAATGAACAGTTAGAAGTAATTAACATCTCTAAGCAACTGTGATCTTAATATGGTAAATAATGTTTGAGCTCAGCCTTGATTAGTGAACCTATCCCCTAATCATCAGGTTAGCACTAACCTGGCAGAGTGAGTCTTGATATGGTTGCTTGGTGACAAATGCTAAAACATTGCCAGTCTCCACCCCCCTGCATATTCCTACTATTGGTAAGGCTGAGGTATCAGTAATCAAGGATCATTGACCCTAATTAGATAATATAGCCCTATGTTTTCCCAGTAATCACTAATAATTCAGTATGATAATCAGTACTTGCAATTTTGACGCTGCAATAACAGGCCAGGAGCGACGTTACTGGGAAGTAAAAAATGAAATGACTTGAATCTATCGAATCCGGCCGTCTAGCTACCACATTCTATACCTTACTTGCGTACACTTCTGAGGATAAATCTAATGCCAGTTGTGGACGATCTAGTATAGACTGACTTCTGGCAACAATCAGTATGTCGGGATACATGGCCACAACCGCCACCCTGTAGCTGAATAGAATAAAGCCAATGGAGATCCCCACATTGAAGCCTCGCTGCGCAGAGCTGTCGTATTGTTGGATCTGCACAGATCAATCATTAGCGAAGCACAAGAAGACGATATGGGGAGAGAGTACAATGGAAGGGTTTAACCTACATAGGATGTGGTTCGTGGGCAAGTAAATGAAAACTTTTTAAATCATCTAACATCCACCTCCAACCAAAAGGCTCTGGTATCTCCCTACAGTGCCAATAACAATGGTATCCACCATCTCACGCAATATGTATGTATACCACCATTCGTAAAATCTCCGACAAAGGCCGTAGGCCAAGGATTTCTCGGCCCACAGTCTTAGGAAGATGATCTGAAAAAACAATGTCAAGACAATTAGCTGCACGCTCTATATTGCTTCTGGAGCCTCGTAGACTAATTAGTAATTGCACTCATATTTTGTTAACGGAGGGATTTGAGAAAACGGTACCATGATAGCCATTAGCCTGTCTAATGAGGGACCAGGCTCTTTTATCAGACAATCTGAGCGGCTGGAGTAATGAACGCAATCACTCGATGACCTGGACTTTGTCCGCTTGTCTACCCTTTTGCCCTTGGACTGCTTCGAAAGTCACCTTCTGTCCCTCCTTGAGAGACTTGAATCCATTTCCTTCGACTGCCCGGAAGTGAACAAATAAGTCTTCCCCGGTTTCAGGGGTAATGAAGCCATAACCCTTCTCATCATTGAACCATTTGACTGTTCCATTCTGACGCTCACTCATTTTTGATAGGTCAACTAAACAGTTTTCTAATTAAATGAATCCGAACGCAACAAGTGTTCAGGATACTTACAGTCCTTGGGAGAATAAGATGAGTAGTGTAAGAATAGTATTTGAGAGAGGTTTCTCTTGTAGCTGCTGTCTTGTGGCGTATTTGAATGTGCAAATAATTTTAATTTTTTTGATCACTAGAAGGTTGGGTTCAATAGATATAAAATCCCAGTCTTCCCGCCCCAAATCCATGACGCAGACACTCTGACGTGGCAGCCATCAACAATCCGACCTGCCTATGCATCATGACATGGCAGTGTTACATGCATCAAAGTGAAATCTGTCAGCTGCATTAGATGCATTATGATGTGGTAATTATTTATATTCTCTTCTTTTCCAGGTTGAAGGTTGGCGCAAAGGTTTCTTGTGTATGAGCCTGGAACCTTTGAGCAGTGAGCACATGATGTCCATTTGCGCCCCTGAAGTTCATCAGATGTGTTTATTTTTTGAATTGGCTGCCTTACATGATCAATGTAATTCAAGAAGCCTTTGTTAATATCATTGAGGATTCTTCAACAAAGCATTTTGACCGTTGGGGCTTGATAGGCAAAGTATAGGAAAAGCTCAGGAAGCTCGGGGAAAATCGTAAGCCAGTAGAATTTGACACCACAGGACGGAATAAAAATCAAATATTTCCATAGATAGCTAAGACAAAAGAACGGTCAACTCGATTGGCCACCAAGAAGTGGTCGAAAGATAAGACGGTGACTTGTTGAGTATCACAACAAAAACTAGGTTCCCGGATGAAGATCCATCAACCTGAATGAGGAGATCAAATAGTCAGAGTAGATATTGGACTGAATGTGACCTTGAACAAGATTGATATATCAGATATAAATAATAAAGGGTGCATAACCATGATTTCACAGTGCATTCTTTGATAAGGTTAAAGAGTATCCCAAGCAAACTCAAATGTGGTAAAGTTTAGAAATAAAATGCTCATTTATGCTTTATAAAATGAGAGTAATACGCTAATTAGCAGCTATCTAAAAACATACGTTCACTAGCCAGGGCATCTTGCTATTTGGAGCTTCAAGGATTATCGAGGGTTCCTCTGTTGCCTATAAAAAGAGCATAATCTAGTGAGCCCAGGCAGTGCTTGACATGAAGAACATGTTGGCCTGACTTTTGGGCCAGCCAATATCTCCGCAAGGCAAGGGGGCAATGCGCTGGAAGAAACAGTGGATCTGTGACCACTTTGACCAAGTATGGATTTTCCTAGAATGATTCATTGCGACTGTCACCATTGAGTCTTATCCTCTCCATCTCAGGGCATCGCTTGCGAAACCATTCTTGGTACTTAAGTTCGCTTTTATCGAGCAGGTCTGGTGGCACCATGGATTAGTCGTCAAGCCGAAGGAACCACGGCTGTTGGGTCTTCTCTTCAGCAAGGTGGTCACAAAAGCTATGCCAGGGTTTCGTAAACTATAATTAATGCTGAAGTCCTTACTGTGGCTCGTATTCTAATTCAACCAGAGCTCATTGCCACCGTCGTCTCAACTAGAACCGCGCAAGGAGTCTCTCAAGTTGATACTTGCGCTAATTCCAAGTAAGAGGATAATACTAGCGCAGAGAAAAATAAAGTATCAAGGGGCCCGTCAAGTCCAGCACTTTAAGCACTTTTGATTTGAAGGAAATGTCGGTGTGCTCTGCTATCAAATACAGCAAAGCCATGATGATTGCCCTGCATTTAGGCCCGCTCATTCACAGTCACCTTCAGAATTGAGATTAGGTAGTTGATTTCTTATGTCATGTCTGCTGAACAGAGAATACTCGGTCACAGATACTCTACGCAATAGGGCTGATGTTCAAGCTTCTGTGTCTCAAGCATAGCCCATTCTTCCCGGGAGGTCCCAAGTGCGGTTGCCAGAATAGACTACAATATCGTCAGTTAGCTTGTAGAATAACGGCAGCATTTAAGCTTACAAGACGGTGTAGCCGGTGACAAACAGCCATGATGTAGGCCTCATAATGGTCACCATCCTTAAAGACACTGTCCATCTTGAACGGGGGATGGAATATCTCAAATTCCTCGTTTTTCGAAACCTTGATATATCCACCACCCGCTGTTAGGCTTATGAGTCAGGCCTTGACAGTATTCTCTTAGGATGACTGTTAACACTCACAGGGAAAGAGATCCTTCCAGTTTTTATCATATTTCCCTCATTCGAGTTTTGTTTACGAGCATTTCAGGATCGTGATAGTTCGATCTCCGGTCCGAGCCCAGCAGTGTTGCCGAAAATAACGGGTCTCCGTGGTACTAGGATATGTAAGTCGTAAATATGAGACAATTCCTTTTCTCATTGAACCTCATACCAAGGTCACGAAGAGGCAGAAGACAAGGAATCTTCAAACACCAGGCAAGCATCAACATATTGATCTGGAGACAGAGATTTATCTTTGAAGGCGGCTTCATTGTGTAGCCCGGCGGAAGACGAAGGGGAAGGCATTTTCTTGTAGTCGTCGTGCTCCTCCCAATCGTCTGCCGGTGATACTGTTGCTACCATGGCTGGTGAAGATGGGCAGTCGGTGTGGGCGTATTAAAGACAGGGAAACTCATCGAACTGTTCTTTATTTAATTGATGGGTAGAGAGACGCGCAGCATGAGAACATATTACATGGAAATGGTCTGAGTCCTTATCATGACCCCAATGAGCGGTCTTATTTAGGATGGCCACACCCGAATGGATTATTACTCGAACCCAGGTTCCTATCTATATTAGACCACTGTTGCCCAGCGTAACATCGGCGCTGTAAGGAACAGATTGTACTACAGGTGGTATCTTTCAGGGGAAGTTCTTTTGGGACCATGCTGTTGTGCTTATGACTTTAGCGCTAACATATCCATGCACAATGCATGATGCACGACCCTTGACCCCTGGGGCAGGAAAATCTGCTAGCAGCTGTAAGCTATCCTGCAGTATTAGCTGGATAAGCAACTCAAATCATGAATAACCTTCTCCTCAGACGAGCAAGAGACTCTTGTCATGCAGAGGAAGATGGCCGCGGTCAGATCTGGCGCGGCGATGAAATGTGATCATACAAAGTTCCATGAACCGCAGTAGCGACCTGAGGATCCCGATTATGAGAATATATGGTCTCCTCTACAGTTGGCTGCCGCACAAGCGGATTTGCCCATGGGGAAACTGCTTCTGTCACAACCGGCGGCAGATCCCAATCAACCCCCTAGGGGATATTATGGACAAACAGCGCTTCAGGATGCTTTTCTGGATGGAAGGACATATCAGCATCGTGCAGCTCTTGTTGAGAAACGGTGTCGATATCAATACTCCGCCCATGAGGTATAAGGGGTTCACAGCCCTACAAGGCGTTGCATTTGGTGGCCACGGCGATATCCTCAAACTCCTCTTGGACGCCGGGGCAAATGTCAATGCGAGGGGATCTTATTATAACGGATATACAGCTTTGTCTGCGGCTGCCAAAGGTGGGCATCGACAGATTGTTGAGGCTCTACTTCAGGCTGGCGCCGACGTTTCAATTGCATCTGGGAATACATTGTGGACACCTTCGCGGATTGCCATATTTCGAGGACACACAGATATTGCGCAATTGTTGAAGAAGCGAGAGGTTTGGGGGTGTCAGGCTGTTGACTGATTCAGGGCTGTTGCAATTGATGGATAGGTCTTGATGTTGTTTGGAGCCCAAGATCAAACCTCTAATGCAAGAAGTGACCCATCTTGCATGCTCCCTATAAAAGGCGCACGGATCTCTTTACTTCTTTTAATCCTATCATAGGAGTTGACAATGAAGCCATTACTTCTCTTTCAACTCATTCTCATGGCAATAAACTCTCGTGAGCGTGAACACATAGGAGCAACATACTGATTGGATTATGGCACTCTGCAAATACTAGATCTAGATTCATGATAATAATGTGAGCAACTATCTGCATGCATTTATCACCACCTCAGCTAGCTTTTGCCTGAAGTTTACCATTAAACTACCTGCTATTGCAATTTGATATCCATGATGTCCATATAACCTCGGGTTAGCCCTTCCTGGCTACGCAGAGCCCTGTCAGGTGGTTGTCCAAGGCACGGACTTATGTAGTCGACTTTATTGCTGGGGGCATATAGTGACTGCGATTCTTAGAAAATCATGATTTTCGTTCGAATTCGGGGTTTTTTGAACGGTCTGTGCTGTATTGATGACCAGCTCGTTTGGTCCAGTGTGGACGGCGGATCCATAGCGTTTATTCAGGGCTATGATATCGAGATGATTGCGACCTTGGAGGGCGGGGGTTTGGGAGGAATTCTAAACACAGCACAAATGGCCAGGCCTCGAGAGAACCAAATGCAAGGGATGATCTGATGAAAGAGCATTACGGAGCTCTAGCATTTCCCACGACGGCGGGTAGTGGCTCAATGCTGCGTATCGAGTCCTTGGAATCGGATCCAGCACACCAGAAGTCCAATCACAAGGAATACGAAGACTGGGCCCGTCGAGACAACCATTGCAAGAGCTCTTGGAGGGCTTCAGGTGCTGTGCTTGAAAAATTTCATATATGGAAGACGCTGAGAAAATGCGTCATACACAACAGCATGTTGAATCGTCCCCGAACTGGGGATACCGCGATGCCTCTGTCCTACCTCAACTTTCTGGTACATAGCGAATCAGCCTGCCAAAATCGTCAGATGGTACTTGTGACTTGGCGGCAAACAAAGGCATTGCTGAGGCAGGGAGAACAGACCGGAACTGAACAGAAGCTCCACGGTCAGGACTGCCAGCATCCTGTCAGTTCTCTCGACCAGTGTTTTGAATTGATTCATTTCAAATGTAAGATCATTATTACAGATATATTCATGACATATAGCAATATCCTCATAACTTACTTATGTGTGAAGCGCCGACAAAAGTCGCACTGGTTATAGACAGCCTTAGCAGGACACATTCCCAGCAGTATGCCCATGTTGCTGCTGGCAATGAATTTGAGATCTTTCCCTACTCTCTCTGCGCCCTTGGACTTTTCCTCCACCTGTGCAAAGTCAAAGCTATGTTCGGGGAGGAGATCGTACACTCCCTTGGCATATTCCGGCGCGATACGATACAGTTGAGCCAGGTACTTGACCTGGATCTCCGGATACTCGACTAGTTTGAGCAGACGCGGCGTGTTGGAGTGGAGATGTTCGCGGGCCTGGGCATCCATCACGCGTTGATAGAGAACCCGCGGCTGGTCATACTCGGACGACTTCCCTTCATGGTAGAAATGGGACTTTCGGCTGACCGTGTTGTCCGCCAACTGGTATGGCGCCTCGGCTGTATCAGGACAGACTTATGGGTGAAGCTATTTGGTGCATACTGCGGGTTCATCACATGGTTAGCATCCACCCTCATTTGGCTGTCAAAATTCAGCAAGGCATACAATGAGGCCATGAACGGACACTAGAGTGGTTCTCAGCATCAGGACTGCCTTTTGGTTCTTCTTTCTTTTTTCGCGGGAGAAGAATAGACTTACCGGGAATTTGGTGCAGATTGACACCAATCTGGTGGTACTGCGCATCACGATAGAAGAACATGCGGAACTGCAGGAGGGGATTGGGGCTGTCTCCAATGCTAGGAACTATGCTGCCGGGGGAAAAGGCGGCATGTTCCACGTCGCGATGGAAATTCTCTGGGCTCTTGTTCAACACCAGCTTTTTGAATTCTTGAAGCTGTATTTTTTTGGTTCACGCGTGGTTCGAGAAAGACGACTGTTCGACTACATGCCGGAAATTGGGTTTTGGGCCAGAATTTGGTCACGTCAAAGGGATCAAAGCGCAGTCTCTCCGGGTCAGCCTCCTCGGGCTTCATGACTTGAATATCCAGGTGATCTTCTCGCCCTTCTCAATGCCCTTCCACAGATCGCGCTTCGAGAAGGGTCCTCGCCCCCGAGCCGCAATGCCTCATCGGCCGTGAACTGCTTCTGCCCGTGGTCCGTGATAAAATGGCACTTGATGTATACAAATCCGCCGTCCTTGTTAACCCTGGTGAATTGCGTTACTTTCTCACGCGCCGAGCTGTTAGAGACTTGACTTACCATTCAAAGGTGTGACATCCGTATCTATGCTGGTTACGCCACCCGACTGGAGTACCATGGTCGCGGAAGAACATCATACCAGCTTGATTCCTGGTATGGGGTCAGCTTGGAACTGTCGAGGTAAACCCACAAGGCAGAATCCACTGGAGGGTTTGCGAGCAGGTCAAACAAAGAATTGCGGTCCAGTCCTGTGGATTGCGATAATGCGACACCCGGGCCCTGGATGGGATCACGGCAGAAGAAGACAGGCTAGGTCTTAATATTAGAGTGGGAGTGATGAGGCGAGGCTATGTCTTAGACTTATAAAGTTCAATCCGACAGTGTCATAGTTTCCTTTCCCAGTATAGAACTCGATAGCGAAGCCCGGAGGATTCCTTACATGATCGGGGTACTCCCGGCCCAAAGCCACCGTGGAGAATTGCACAAAGACGGATGTTTTGATTCCGGGGGATCACAGAAAATGCGCCTTGGTCAGTGAAAATACATCCTTGGTCGTCTCGAAATAACCAAGAGCACCACTGCCGCCTACCAGAGTTAGCTTTTAGCTAGCCTTCGCCGGACAATGCCACCTCGACTTCCAAGGATGGACCATGCGCTGCAGATTCCTCGATCGATTGAAGTGCTGCTGCTTCTGAAACAGAAAGGCATCTGACGCCACTGGCACACCACCGGCCGTCTTACTATGCGCGGGATCCGGGAAGGGGATACCTTCATCGTTGGTGAAGTACGGCCCATCATCTGCTCTCTTTCATGTTCCCTGGACTCCCGTCAATATGGCTACAGTCTCTGCGGGACCTTCGTTGGCGCGTTGGAATAGAGAGGGCAGTTGCATGACAGGGGGATAAGCCCCGACGGCCCCAACGGCCTCGCCCAGTGCTTGAAGAGGATGTGTTGCCATTGCGCGTGTCAATATTGGAATATTAGGTGATAAGCAAACGTTCTCAGGGAATCTGTACAGAAGCTTTCTAGATATACATAATCATGGGTTCGCTACTGTAGCTGTACTTCGTAAATTCATGTCAATAAAGGCTCCACAGGATACAATCAGCATCACGTTCGCCCTCACTCGCATGCAATCGAGGCAATACAGAAGATATTGTCTGGGGAAGAAATTACAGATTACCCGGATAGTGATGGCTTACAGAGCGTCTAGATCAGGGCTATCGAGCTATCAAAGACGCATCCCAATCAATTTGCATTTATCACGCTGAAGGGGTTGAGTTGAGACTCGATTGTGGCCTTACCCGCATGTTGGTCATGTCAAGCAAATCTGGTCCATGTCCCAATGAACCATGGTGATGACCTGGTTTGAGCCTGTTCAATTGAACTATTTTTGCCCGTTCCAAGTCCGGTTTGCGGTAGAATCTAGGATATTCGACGGTTGGATGGAGTCATAGGCAAGTCAGGCTTGTGATATGATCTAGCTCAACATGATTTTGGGTCGGATGGAAATGAGGTTTTGAACAGCTAGCCAGCCAGACCGGTATAGAATCATTTCTGCGATAATGCGATAAATAGCCTAAATAGTAGACTAGATAAAGATGCGGCACTGCTTCTGTACCTTTTGTCAGGTCGCCTGCTGTCTTTAGGAGTCAGTCAGCCCACAATATTTAGTCGTCTTCGTCGTCTACGATAGTTATGCGATCACAAGAATTTACTGGAAATAGGTTTTTCTTCAAAATATATCGATCGCAACAATTTCTTGTTATTGTAGCAACTCATCATTTATCAATTTTGGTATCACTTGGATATAGTTTGTTGGTTTGGTTGTATGCAAGCAACAAGTTCGACTTTTGTTATTAAGCGGCTGCTGGATACTATTTCCAAGCAGCCAGGTATGCAACATCCCCAGAAACGCCATAATGCAAGTCATCAGTCATCAGAAAATGGTAAAAACAAGAACACAAAAGAGGCAAAAAGTGATCAATTCACAGTTCCCACAGCGCGTAGCCCCATTCCCAGCCTTCACAGTGGCCAAACGTCCGGACGGGAGCCTCTGCCGAAGGGGTCGATGGGAGCGGGGCATTCGATCTGGGCGTGAAGATCACACAGTCGGCAACATCCTGGCGGTGCCAATGCTGTTTCCAGCCCGCGTTAGGTTGGTCAATGGCAGGAACCATGCGTACACCCTGTAGGACATCGTCGTTAATGTACTTCTCGGCCGTGTATTGTTCCGGTGCAGGATCCCGGACAACGCGGATTGTGTCCATGAACGAGGACTTGGAAGAAATGGCATTGCAGGCCAACAACCGCCAGCGATCTTCGCGGGTCGGTTGCGAAAGGACTTTGTGCAAGAAAGCAGGGCCGAGGAGGATGAGGTGATTGAAGTAAGGACTGTAGTCGTTTGGATCGTCTGTGTTCCATCGTCAGTATCAGAGCCTCCTCATCGAAAGTTCGCCAAAGGGGAAACCATGGAACTTACCATGTTCGCTGGGATACAACTCCCACGGATCCAGCGGTAACGACGCCGGCCGAAGGGCTTTCCACCGGCTGTCTGTCCGAGAGAACTCTTGACGGATCTCGTCGAACAGTCTCTGATATTCGTTGCGCATCAGGACCCAGACGGACCCAAACTCTTCCACCTCCCACGAGGGCAGCGAGCTGAAGAACAGCTGCCACATTTGGTTGATGGTGAAGTTCTTGTACCATGTCGACGACGAGGTCCTCTTGGATGCGGACGGGGCCGACTGATCGGCCGTGGGCTCCGTCCATTCGCGCGAGCCGAAAATGTTGCAGTATGTCTGGAGGCGGCAGAGGGCGCGCAGGATCCGTGCCTTTTCGATCGACGACGGTGTTGCCTGGCGGTGGGGGGTATGCGAGCAGAAGGAATCGACGACGGTTTGGAAGATCTGGTGCAGGTGGAGGAGATCGAGACTGGAGGCCGGGTCCAGCTTGGTCGGGATCGATGCCGCGACGCACTGTCGGTTCAGGACCTCGCGGATTCTCGATTTGTTGGCCGACTTCTCGGCATGCAGACCACTCGACTGGATGGCCATGATGGGTTCTTCCAGGCCAATGAGGCCATATTGTTCACGGACCAATCGGTCGAGGATCGTCCGGCGGGAGATGTGGTATGTGTTGCGGTATGTAGAAGACACACGGGTGAGGTCATGGAGGGTTTGGACGTCCGGCATGGACTCCAGGATCAAGATCCTGAGCTCTGCAGGGAGAGTTTCCAACGCCATGGTTGTATCAGAGTATGGAATACGATGAGTGTGAGGTAAGATGATGATGATGATGATGATGATGATGATGAAGGGCCGCTGATCATGTTATGTTCTGCAATGAGATCCAAGGAAATGGAAGAAGAAGTTAATGTGTATATATATCAGAGAACTACGTGAGTGTGACATCGGCAGACCGAGAAACCATATATATATATATATATATTATATAGAGAATAATAATAATAAAATGGCATAATTGCGGACCCAACGGTTGAACGGAGAAGCATCTGAAATTCTGATTTCTGAATCATACAGTCCTCAATTCGAAATTCCGGGGTAAAAATCCGCCCTACGGATGTTGCTATTCTTACTCCTTCGTCCTTCTAACGAGCTGACTAGTGAAACTGTGAATCAATCTCCCTACGACCTGCAGGATTAGCCACTATATCCCCACAATCCACTAATTCGACTGGGGCCGAGGATATCCATTTTCTCCCCTTTTTCCCACCGCCATGACGGCATCCGAAGAGGCGGTGGTGCTTTGGCCCGACCCGATTGGTGTGGCCTCGACAGGATCCTCTTTTCCTGTTAGGTAACATATTGCCTCCCAAGCCCATCATCTGACGGTTCTACCGTTCTAGATTTGTTTGCGTGCTTTGAGCCTTTGCAGAGATTTTTTTAAGAGTCATGAGGATCCTCTTGGCGACCCAGAAATGCCTCATCACCAGGCCTCATGGGGGATCCTGGTTTGGCCATTTTGCCCCCCTGGGACGAGGCCTTTTAGGTAATTGTTTCCATGGCACAGGTCAGATGACGTCAAGTGACCCAGACCTGGCTCTTTCCTCATTGTCCGGTCAAATTGGGTGCTGCATCGTTCCTGGATGCTGATTGGTATCAGGTGGTCTCATCTTCTTTGTACAGCCAAGAGGTATTATTTGTTGTTCTAGCTACATGGAGTCCCTATGAGAGTACCTTAGGGGGGGAGAAGTTAGGCCTGAGTACATGACGGTACAGGATTAAGGGGTTAGGTCCTAGGTACGGTAGTGAGCTAGTGAGCTAGTGAGCTAGCTAGCTAGCTCATAGGCACAGGCACCGTTGCATATCCCCAAACCAACTCTGTGAACTCTCTTGTCTTAGCCGGCTAGAACAGCAATGCATGTCCACGATACTTCCTCGGCTTCTCCTCCATTGCCTTGCTGGCGACTCCGGTTCGCTTCGGAAACCCTTCAAACGACAGGGCATACGTGGCAATTGAATGTGCAACCAGCTGTTTTTTTTTTTCGTCTCGTCAGCCATCACTGCGCTTTTTCTACGTGATCATGGGAAGTTGAAAAGAGAGCGAAAAAAAAAAAAAAGCCAGAAAGAACATACCTTAGTGTTGACCTCCCAAGCAGTCCGGTTGACGTTTCCCACATCATCACAGAGCTGGTGGTAACATGGGTCAAAGGCATCCCCGGCCACTCCACCGAACATGCGCTGCTCCTCCTCCGTCTTGATGACTTCCGCACCGGTGGCGATCCCACCCCCGGGAATTCCATTCCGGATAAATGCGTCATAGTCGCTCCGTCCGTCGAACGGAATATAAGTGAAGTTCAACCCTTGAGCCTCATAGAACTCGGTATACAGATCCCGTAGCTGCTCCGATCCGACCGGGTTGACGGCATTGGTCGCGTTGTACACCTGATACGCAAAGTTGGGTGACGCCAGCATGTCATAGTCCATGAACAGCCGGATCTGGAGGTTCTCTTCTTCCGAGAGCACCGATACATAATAATCCGATCCCAGCAGTCCCTCTTCCTCGGCCGCCCACCAGGCCAGACGCACGCAGTTGTTGACCCGGTACTGGGGCAGTAACGAGGCGACCTCCAGCAAGGTCAGAGAGCCCGACCCGTCATCGTTGATCCCAGGACCTTCCATCACGCTGTCGCTGTGCGCCCCCGCCATTACGCAGTTGTCGGGGTCTCCTGCCTGGGTTTGCGCAATGATGTTGGTCGTCATGATCGTTTCCACCGTGGCGTCCATGTAGGCGATGGCATCGACCGACTTTCCGTGCCGCAATCGATCGAGGAATGGCGCCGCATCGCGGTCGGAGATTCCAAAGGTAGCCACATGGTGCGGCGACGGGGTGCCCAAGGTGCCTCCCAAGCCGCCTTTCTCGTTGTTGTAGATGACCGCCGCCACGGCACCCGCTTGGCCCGCCAAGGCCGACTTGGTGCCAAACGGACAGCTGCCGCGACTGATAAAGGCGATGGCGCCTGTAAGGTTTGCCGGATAGTCGGCCGCGTCGCAGCCCAGGTTGGCGACGAGCACGAGTGGTCCGTAGACCGGCTCGTTATCCTTCGTCGGCGGCGTCAACCCCATGGGGAGGGCGGACTCGGGAACGCTGTGTCCCAGCACCAGGCGCGACTCCAAAACATTGCCAGTCACGGCGGGGAAGGACTGGTTGGAGATGGTGTAGTAGTCGTCAAATTCCTGGAGCGTCGCGTAGATGTAGTCCAGTGTCCCCAGATGGCCTGTGGGTCACGTGAGCTGACTTGTTTCTCGGTTCGAGGGGATAAATTCGAGATTCGAACCAACCTTTGCTGCCAATGACTCGAGTGGGATGGTTATATTCATCTTGTCCAAGTTCTGCAATGCGATACAGCTCTTCGGCTCTCCTGAGCAAGTTATCGACGTTGACCTGGCTCTGCAGTGCGGAGGAGCTGATCAAGTCCTGCCCAGCCACTGGAATCTGGGCCTCCGAGGAGCTGAAGAGAGGCAGTTGGAGGGCAGACACTTCCCCTGAGAGAGCCAGCACTGATGCTATCAAGCTTGATGTTGTGATGGTCATGATTCAAGTGGTCAATTGAAAGTTCTACGGAGTACAGGAGTGTCAACAGCGATGGTTGTCCTTGAGTCAAGGCTCCAGGGAAGTCGGTCAGGAACTTGTGGGGCGACGCTATCAAGCTTCACTCAGAATGACTAGATAGTAACTAGATAGATACTGATTGGACCTAAGAATAATCGTATGGCTGAGAGGTGGCTTGGGGTCTAGAAATCGCCCTGGACTATTAGGCTCAATAATTGCCAATAGTCAAGACTCGAGAAATCGGATCAACGGGAGCTTAACCCCATTCCTCTGATGACCACCTGACGTGTCTCCTTTTTTGTGCCTGTTTGGTGTTTTTGATTCTCTCGTCTGGAGATAAGACAACCCAGGATGATTGATTACCAGCAAGCACTAGCTGGGGTGATCTGCTCCTGCGACTCCGTAGATAAGTACTGCGATAGATAAGCAAGTGGATAGATAATAGATGATCTGTCCGGCTGTTGATAATGGAATGTTGGAGTAGATTTGGATCTCATATATCTCGTATCATACAGAGAAGTAAACACATTGAACTCATCCTGATAGATATCTCACAGGAGATAGCTTACCTGCTGTCCACACTGGGGCCTCCAATTTGCTCTCTCCTTACAACAAACCCTCTACAGTATGTCTTCCAGCATTGATTACTGACAATATGCTCATGAGTACATTAGGGAATCAATTAATGCCAGCATTTGAGAAAGACCAAAAGATCCACGCGATTAGGCCGTGGGAGAACGGGCGAGGATGTCAACGATAATGGAGGCTTCCGCAGTCACCCAACGGCCCCAACCAAGCAGAAACCTGCATAAACATCCTGTCCACTTCGCACCTGGCCTTCTCCTCTTCATCCTCTTCATCCTCTGCTCGACTCACCTACTCCTACGCTGTGTCTCATCATCTCATGGCTTGTTGCCGCCGGTGAACATCTCACGTGATCTCGGCTAAATCAACCTCGCGCACGCGGACTAGTAGAGGGAGTCGACGCCTTTCAGCGACCGGTGACCGGCAATGGGCGATCAACATCGTCGGACCCTTCTTCATCTTCATCCCCCGATTGAAGTCGTCGCAGCTGAAGTATGCGCTGTCTGACACGCCGTCCCGTTTGAGGTGTCCAAGACTCCAAAGACTCCCGAGACTCCCCGAGTGCAACTACTTCCCCCCTCGATCGATCGACTCGATCAAGAGAAAACCCCACATTGACGGGGCAGAGAGAGGAGAGAAAAAAAAAAAGGTTGGTTCTTCCCCAGAGGAGCAATGGGCGCATACGCATAACGTAACAGATATTTCTCCAACTTTCCCACCATGTCTCTGACACAAAGATATTTCTCTGACTAACATCAACTCTATTCTGACTGCAGAAACATCCGCGTCATGAAACTATTGGCAGCGACCGTCTCCCTGTTGACCGTGCCGGTGCTGGCCGGGAAATACGCGGCCGGAACTGTGTGCAACACCAACACCGAGTGCGTCGATCATTGTCTCGAGGGTCGCTACACCATCGTCTCTCACAACGGGGGCTTTGCTTTCGCCTGTGATCCCAACTCTGCCGATCCGGTTCAATACTATGTCGCCGTATCCAAACCTGGTATTTGGAAGGCCTACGCCCCCACTGCGACGCAGAAGACGCAAATGGCCTGCGATGCCATGAAGGGCGCCATGTGCAATCACGTCTGTTTCCTGTCAGGCAAGAAGAGTCTGGAGGACGACATGCGGTCGCAATGGTACGACACCTGTCGCGAGAATGGTGACCTCGAACCCATGTTTGCCGTGTTCTCACGAGCCGAAGATGCCAAACGTCGGATGGACTGCAAACGGGATATCTTCTAAAACCAACACGGACGGCGGAAATTTGCTGTATACTCTATGTTTAGAGGGTTTGTATATATTAGACGAAAAGCTATTGCAAGCAGATTTATATCATTGATGTCATTTCAAATGGGTATCATTCCATCGGGCAACATGATCACCACCCGTCCCCTTGATGCGGCTACAAATGATACGAGCGAGGATTTTCCACCTCCACCCCGAGTCTCTGCCACCAGCCTTCCACTCCCATATCCTCACGTCCACTGAAGGAACTTTGAATTAGCGTATTGCGGAGGAGAACCTGTGCAGAAAACTTACTCGGTCTTTTCGTTGATCCAAGGCTCGGTTTGCCCTTCCGCCGGGTTCGGATTGCGGAATATGACGTTCAATTTCTGATACGAGTTCAGCACCAAAAAAAAAAAACAACCGTGGGACTGCACTAAACCTACAATTCCCAGTGTCAGATGAATCCCGGCTAGCGGTGGTGTATATGTTTCCTGCGCATCGCGTCCCTCGATCAACGCCTGGATGTTTCGCGCCACCACACCCGCTTGCACGGATCCTGGCCGCGCTGCCTTCTGTGCTCCGGTATCGGCAATGTCCCCAACGGCAAAGATGTTGCCGTAAAGCTCATCCTGCAGTTGCAGAGTTGGTCGTACTCGCACAAACCCATTCTGTGGGTTGATCAACGACCCCGGTGCGGAAGGGGTCAGGCTTGTCAAGAGATCGTTGTTCGGTCGTTGCCCTGTCGCCAGGATAATGAATTCGGTCGACACCTTGGATCCGTTGGTGAGCTGCACATCAAATGTTCCGTCCGTGGGGAATCCTCCGGGCGGAATGGTAACACGAGAATTGGTGATCAGCCTGCAAAGTCTCAATCAGCTCGGATCGTTGTCAATAACACGGTCTCGTTGGAAATTCGCACCGAACTCCTAAATCATCAAACCGTTTCTTGATCAATTCGTGTAGTTTTTCATGAAATTGCGGCATGACATGAGCCCGAGACTGCACGAGTGTGACTTCCTTCTCCGGGTAGAACTCCTTGAGGTCTGTCGCCATCTGTACCCCGACAGCGCCGCCACCAACGATCAAGATGGACTTGGCCTTCTTGATATCCGCCTGGTGTTTCTGCAGGTATTGAATGGATGATACTTTATCATCATCCTTCATACCCGCCGGCTGAGCCAGACGAGTTCCCGTTGCGATAGCCAGATAGTCATATGGAATTTCACTCGAATCCTGCCATTGACGATCGAGTTTCACAAACTTGGGATAGACCGAGAGCACGCGGGCTTGAACAACGGCATGGGAGGAGGAACGAGGGACCGAGGAGAAAATGCCACTGTATGGAATGAAGGCTTTGTGTTCTTGGCCTGGGACGATAGCGAACCGTGGCTGTCCACCATCCTGAGTTAAGAAGACACTTGGTTCAGGCGAGACAGTTATCACTCACGAACGCAAAGAGATGATGGAAATGGCTATGCGGTTCAATCAAAACGACCTACCAACATTAGCCCTGCGACAGACAAGGTGGAAGGAAAGGTCATTGACAACATACTCGATGGGTCGCTGGAAGTACACGGGCAAGCTCCTGAGCGGTGGCCTGGTATGACTGGTTAGACGCAATGGATATCCCGTTGCTGTTAGAGAACATACCCGTCCCACGTAGGAACCACCCAAAACAATAATATTCTTCAAAGGCACAGCCATGTTGGTCGGAGAAGTCCAGTTCAGGGCGAGGGGTATGACACAGAAGATCAGAA
This sequence comes from Aspergillus clavatus NRRL 1, assembly GCF_000002715.2. Taxonomy (NCBI): domain Eukaryota; kingdom Fungi; phylum Ascomycota; class Eurotiomycetes; order Eurotiales; family Aspergillaceae; genus Aspergillus; species Aspergillus clavatus. The sequence goes on along the minus strand of NW_001517101.1, from coordinate 2,090,079 downwards.
ATAAGAGGATTTGTCCCTCGATCCTGGGGACACTCATTTAAATGTCGGCACCCACAGAACGGATATACAGCCGGACCAACCAGCCTGAGGCCCGCTGATTGATAAATATTATCAGATCCAGCACTCTTGTTGCGGCATTTGGCAGATCCGACCATCAGAAGACCCCCGAGTCTCCGAGATCGATTGCCCCGTTGAGCTTAACCCCGAATACCCCGAGCCGCGGCCTGCTTAATTCTATATCCGGTCAGCCACAAGACCGCCAGCCACAGAATGAAAGTCAGCAGCCCCTTGAGAGCCATTTTGATTCTATACACCAAGATAGAAATGACTGATGATCGAAAGAAAAAAGCTCGCTGTCATTGAAAATACAATAGCTAGGATGACCGTGGCTATAAGTAGTCTCCTTCATCCATCATAGCATCGATTTCAGTGGCGGCGACCCTCTCTTGAGCAGGTCTCGGATGCCACCTTCCACCCCCCATGCGTCTTTCGCTACGTTCTCTGTATTGACGGGAAGCTGCCTCGTCCAGCTCATGAGTCGCTCATATACGTTCCCGTCTCGACAGCCCAATGCACTGCTCAGGCTTGCATCGGTAAAGTCCCACGCATCCGTGAGGGACACGATATCTGGAAGCAGCTCCTCGAGGATCTGATCGATGCGCGTTCGCATAGGGTCGAATTGGGTCGACGACAACAGTCCATCTTCCGTAAAAGAAGTGGTATAGTACGACTGTGTCGGGGTGATGATGCTCGTCAAGGCAAATAATTCAGACAGGCGGGAGAGAACTGGGAACACACTTGGTTCGGACTCTCGGAGCATGGCCACTCGGCGTTGGAATGCCTGGAGAACCATATACTCGGTGTAGGCGTGTGCTACAGGCAGTAGACGCATCAGGCAACGGTTCCATGCCTCTGCAGCGGACATTGATCTCTTTCGCCGACCATATTCCGTGTACGCAGCCGCATGGACTCTGCAAAAGCGGTGGTGAAACATCGCTAGAAGCGTGGCGGTCTGGCAGAGCTGGTCTGTTGCAAGATTTTTCAGGTGGAAAGTCTTCTTATGAGAGAGATATGAATCGAAGTCGCGCAGGCACTCTTCGACATCGGCATCGACTGCTCTTCCTGCCTGGATGGCGTCGGCCTGCTTGAAAAGATATCGCACCAATTGCTGCCACATCAGATAATTCTCTCCCTCAAAGGTTGTTGTGGCACATGCTGCGCCTACCATCTCGGGTAGTCCAGACAGTGCCATATAACCGTGTCCGCCGCACATCTTGCGCGCTTCTTCGGCTCCAGCGTTCACCGTACTCGTTCCCCAGGCTTTCAACCCGGTGCTGAGCGCATGTATGAAAGGGAGACGGGCAAGGTTGCCTTGTGCTCTCTCTTTCTGGATTTGACCGAACTGTTCATTAAACTCCTTGGAAACGAAAATAAGGGCATATGCCTGTGAGATTAGCGTCAGCAAGCGATAATGCTGAGATTTGTAGGCTACAACAGGCACTTCTGGAGCGTTCGGCTCTGAGAACATTGGCATGCCCTGCATCCGCACCACGGAGTATCGTGTCGCCACAGTCAATGGCTGAGCAAGGCCAAATGCAGCATACTGGATTATTATTCGCCGGCCCTCGAGCATGGCTGCGTACAGTTCTTTCTGAAATGATTGGCCGTGAAGAGTCTGAACATACGACCCGTCGCGATCCACTTGCGCGTACGCAGCCAGAAGACTACTGCGTGGCACCCGCACATGGCTGAATCGTGCATATCCATTGCAGGTTCCGTTATAGGCCATTTTCAAACCGACATCCCCCAGCTCAACACCTTCTGCAGGGGAAAAGTCATCGAGAGAGCGAATCTGCACGATGAACCAGTGCATGCCGTAATCCTTGCCACGAATGAGCAATCGGGCTGCCACAACGGCATGCGAGCAGCTTAAACCCAACCCCCCTGGCCAGTACTTGGCCGCAGTGATGGTTGGCGAATGAATGACAAAATCGCCGGTATCCTCGTCAAAACTGGCCGTAGTCTCAATTCCACGGAGATGGCTACCATGACCCAGTTCCGTCTGTGCGTAACAGCCGTTGATCGTCATTTGATCGATTAGAGGCAGCCATTGTTGCTTCTGTTCCGCGTTTCCATGAAACTCTATGGTCATACGGAATATCAGAAGGCTCAGTCCGTATGGTGTTGAGTTGGCAACTTGATATCGCTCCGTCATGTTCTCAAAATGCCGATGGTTGTATTGCATCATGTCATCGACCATTGCTCTCCCACGACGAAGACCTTCCAAGTACAACCCCTTGCGATCCAGCCCTGAGTAGACATGCGGTAGTGTCATGGTATCCCCTAGCCCTAGAGCCGACTCCACACGTCGGAAAGCTGCTCGTCGGGAGGAGGCATTGGCCTCACTGGGAACCAGTCAACGTGTGTTTGGTTAGAACAAAATACCAACTACCTACCCGTCGTGGATGACGCGAGTCAATATGCGCGAGTCAAATGTAGCAGATTGTCTGGCTTGCTCCATCAGGGTCATCTGCTGATTGGAAGCCATCTTTAGCCGTCGGACCCGAGCCGAAGAGTTTAGCTTCTCCTTGTTACAACGGAGGCAAGCCTTGTTATATACCCATACCCAGTAATCTTTCTTGGCTCCGGTGGCCTTCTGTTCGCCTAGCAAGGCTGTACGGGGAGGAGGGCCACCAGGCTGGGTGGCCATGGGTGTTTACCAGTTATCATGGCGAACAAGGTCAGGCTAGGCATGAGGCTAGGACTCGATGCCACTGTGAAGCTCAACAGCGCCCCTGACCCAGATTTCGGCCACAAGTAGGGGTGGTCATTCCGACTTGCGGCTAAGGGTGGTGTATCATGTAGGAGTGGTAATCGAAATTTCGAAATGTCAAAATGTTAAAAATGATGTGTCGTTTTGACTTTTTGGTCATTTTGACCAGATTTTTTGACATACACCTAAGGGGAAAGTCAAAACGACACGTCATTTTTGTCATTTTTGTTCATTTTGTCATTTTATCATTTTATTTTGTCATTTTGTCATTTTTGATTACCACCTAAGCCGCAAGTCGGAATCCCCATAGTCACCTTGCGGAATGGCACTGATTGGCCTCAATCACGCAGTTGACATACTCGAACTGTGCTTCGCCTCGCTTGAGTATCGCGATTTCGTGCCAGGCGCGGAACCAACTCTGTTCTCCAAATTTTTTGGCATGTCTGACGGCTCCGGTGTAGATGGCCAGATGCGATGGATGCGACTTGGCCCAGTTCTCCAGGTCTGATAGCGTGCGGAAAAACCCGGCGACACAAGTCTCTCTAGAATCTTGCGCCGTGTTCGCCGATTGTGCAGGTCCTGGACGGTTGGCAAGATAACGCAAGCCGGACGCACCAGTTTGCACCGGATGCTCCCACAGGTATTTCAGGCCCGCTCGCAGGGCTGGCTCCAAGGTCTCCTTGTATGCCTTGGTCTCATCGTCATTGCAGTTCGCCCAGAATTGGCCGGATCGGATATGCACGATATTCTCGGGATTGGTGCCGACGACATAATGCTTCAATGACACGGGCGATGAACGAGCCTTTAGTGCGTGGTCGTCCACCTCTTCCCTCTCAAAGAGTTCAGTGGCTGAATCGGGAATGCGATCGCGCGCCGACCCCCAGTAGGTAGCCAAGGTATGCTCGAGGCATGAGACGCCGGGCAAGCGCGCCAGCCCAGGTAGGTAGTCGGAGCCCGAATAGTTCGTTTCGAGGCGGGATAGCCGGGTGGTGAATCGTTCACACCATAACCCGATCGATTGGCGATTGGTCGAGTCCAGTTGTTCAAACGGGGCCACCAGATTGAGGCGCTGCAGACTCGCCTCATACTTTGCGGCATCATCCCAGTAGCAAGCCCACACGGTCGACCCGGGCGTATCATCTCCATCCAGGACTTCAAATTGTTCGACGGAAGAGGCCGCGATGGAAGGATCGGCGGTGATCCATGTTTGAATGGCCTCGACAGCGTCCTGGTATGCCTTGTTGTGAATCGGCTGCCCATTTGCACAGCTTTCACGATCCTGTACACCAATATAGGCCGTATATACACGTTCCAGGCCCGAAGGAAACTGGACCAACCATCTTGGCACAGGCGGCTTATATCCTTTGGGCTGCCGTAGCGGGTAGACTCTTCCGCAGCTCATTCTGAACTCTCAATCAATCCAAAAACTGCCGATAAAAGCTGATTCCGGGCCTTCTGGATAGAAAGAGGACTCTTTGGGCTTGTGATGGAAAGTGCAAAGTGGCTGGTTTTTCATCGCCGAGCCCTGCTTCAGGACACTTGTCAAAATGACCGTCGCCGGCATAGCTATCACTAGTGAGAAGGATTGTACGACCGTTCCACTAGCTGCATGGTTGATGCAGAGCAATCTAAGAAACACAAAGGAATACAATTCTTTCGCCGAGTTCAGCACAAGAGTTTCTCTTTCATGGCCTGTTGCGCATGAGAAGCCGTTGAACATCGGACAACGACCGACTAATTGGAATTTACACAGCCATAACTAGGCTACAAATCCTGGGAGCAGACTATCTTCGGTAGATAGTAAACTCAAGCCCCAGAAACACCAGATATGCAACCAGCAGGAGCACACCAGCTATCCTACCCAACCCGAGGAGCACGACGACGCAGAACAGCAGCGAAGATGTCCAGACTGCCACCAAATCGAACAGAACAAAGGTGTCGAGCTGATCAGATGTCTGACCAGCAAGAGCTACTACGCCGGCACAGAGGGTCAACAGAAAGATATTGCTTCCTGCAGCAGTGGCCGCCATAACGTTAACATGGCCACGGGAACCGCTGAGGATCGCAATGAACTTTTCGGGTAAAGTGGTGGCAAAGGACAGGATGGTAAGGCCAAAGACAGTGCCTGACAGATGAAGACAGTCGGTGATAGTCGCAGCACTGTGAGAGAGAAGATATCCAGCGAGTGATAGAGCTAGAAGGCCATAGAGGAGTTGCGTGGTGTGGTATAACAGGCTCCTGGTACACAACACGGGGGAATCTGCAGACTGGTTCCCATTCCCAATCAACGGGGTCTCTTCAGTTACTGGAATTTCGGGATCCGGAGGCGAATCTGCCTCACTGTCGCTGTCCGAGAGGGCTGGAGCAACTGCAAACCCCTGGTAGATGGCATAGAAAATGGAAATCACGTAGCAGGCAAACAGGGCGATCAAGAGGCCACCGACGGGTTTGGTCAACTGGTTGAGGAATGCCAGTAGGACGAATAGTGTCGTGACTGCAAGGAGCACTGCAGCATAGAACTTGGCGCTACGGTCGAATCCGATAGGATTGCGATCAAACAACAGACCAAGCGAAAAGGCTCCAAGAATGTTGGAGACGGTCGAACCCAAGAGGTTACCCATCGCAAGGGGTTGTCGATGTTGCAACAGAGCAGCCACCACAACAGCGAGCTATCCGAGTGTTAGTTTTGCAGTCCACAACATGCGTAGCAAATCTATAATAATTTTGTATTCACCTCTTCATACTCCGCGCCGGCTGTCAACAGAGCAATCAACGTCTGCGACACCCCCAAGGAACGACCGACAATAACGGTATGGTCGATGAACTTGTCAGCGCCATAATCCAGCAAGAAGACGCTAGCGATGAGCACGCCAGTATTGAAGATGATTGGATCCCAGCTCATGGTGTTATAATTGAGTGAGGAAGTATTTAGTAGGGGTAGCGTTCATCCGCACAGGTCGAAAAGACAAGGAATTGAGTTTGCTGGTGTGGCGGTGCATGGCCAAACCAAATGTGCATATATATATATATGTATATGTATACTCCGTATATATATTCATATCTATCTCAGTCTTAGAGGATTCAGTATAGAGAACCATAGCTATAGGATTATTACTGGGACTATTTGACACGTAAGAAGTGAATATGAATATCTCATCCAAGGCATTGACATGTTTCCAGCATTATAAGACTAATAATGAACCTCAGTCATTCAGGACCCTTTTCGAGTTGTCTCTCCAGTATCACGCTTTTGGCCCTGATTCTCTTTCGACGAGACCCGCTCGAGGAAGTCGGAAAGCTCGGAATTCGTACCCCTATAGCAGGTTAGAAAAAAAAAAAAAAATAAAAAAAAAGACTGCGTGTCAGATCGCGAACTGGGATTCCACCTACGATTGATCCCATGAATTCTCCCAGTCGCTACGTACTTCTCGGTCGTGTTCGTCTTGATCCACGAGAAACTGCAGACTAGAGGGCAGCACCGACGACCGGCGCCGGCCTGAGGAAGGAGGAGGAGGATGTTCGGCTTGTTTATTTTCTGTCATACTACCTCGTAGTGAATGGGCGATATGATAATGTATTGATCTGTCCAAATAATGCTTGCCCTCATACACGAGATGTCCTACCAATATAAAGGGAAGTCAGCTGGTGATGACTTCACCGCTCATCATCACGATCCAGAATTTCCTAGATGGGAGATATCCTCCTTCATGATTTCCCCATGAGATTTCAGATTATGAGAGACGGATAGCCAGGTACCTCCCTCCTTGTTACTTGTCAGTGATTTCTGGTTTTCCCCCGACTGCAGCGGTAATCATGACACCCTCCAGCCCCCGGCAGGGAGTATCTACAGTCTGGTCCTCCAAACTCTGCCCCCCTCCGAGAGAAGAGAAAGGGTATAACAACATTTCGGATTGTGGAATCGTCCCAGGGCTCATGACATATTGAGCTGGGATTCTTAATAATATTGTTGAACCGAGAATATCATCACTGTCGTTGTAGAGAGTAAAAGACGTCAGAGAAGTTGGTCCCGAATTGTGCACATAACTATGCAATGTCGCTGAGTCAGCCCACAAGTCATGTGGTTGGTGGCGTAGAAAGATCGAGATTCCTCAACAACAACGAAAGACAAGAAAAGAGGGAAGAGAATCAATCATTCATGGTCAAAATTTGACTACAGACAACGGAATTGCCTTCTTTTCGGTCGTCTCTGCACTATGCGACTCATCGTTCCATCAATAGAACTCGGGGACATTCCTTGACTGGCTCTCAATCTGCTAATTGAACATCGTTCGCTACTACTACTGTCAATCAGCTACTAATGATGGCAGACCCTTCCTCTTCCTCTTCTTTGTCTCCAGGGCGGGAGCAGGATCCCGATCAGCGAGAAGCCGAGATTCTATCTCAACACTTACATCCTCAATTCACGGGCTCGCTCCATGAGGAGTCTCCTTTCCAATCTCGAGCTGCCAATGAAGCCTCCTCCAGCACAGATACGCCTGAACCACAATCCTCTCTCAAGCTCCTGGGAGGTGACATCCATCGCGATCTCTACCGGATCGAAGCCAAAGCCAAACAAGCTTTGCAGGACAAGAGATCCGCCAGCTTCTCCCACACCTTCCGGCCACCTGATGATGCCATCGAAGAGGGCGTCGCGGCCCAGGAACCAGGCAGCTTTCGTCGTCATTTCGTGCAGCATAAGCATGGCTGGACCAGCAACGCACGCATCACCCCTTCCTTCCTGGATTTCCTCGACCTGTACGGCAGTTTCGCTGGCGAAGATCTCGCAGAGACGGATGACGAATCGGCGATAACGGAGGATATTGAGCAGGAGCCTGAGCGGAGACCTTTGCTGGGTCGGCGCCGGACGACTCGCGTAGCGCGTCCCGGAGATGCTTCTCAAGTCAAGACCTTCTTCACATTGCTCAAGGCATTCATCGGCACCGGTATTATCTTTTTGCCTAAGGCCTTCCGCAACGGTGGTATCGTCTTTTCCTCCATCGCTCTCGTGGCGGTCGCCGCGGTGACAAGTCTTTGCTTTCATCTGCTGCTGGAATGTCGGAAAGGGCATGGGGGTGGCTATGGCGATATCGGCCAACGTATTGCGGGACCGCGATTCCGATCTCTCATCCTGGCATCCATCGCCATCTCCCAGTTGGGCTTTGTCTGCACCGGCATCATCTTCACGGCGGACAATGTCCGTGCGGTTTTATTGGCGGCGGCTGACAAGTCGGAGAATTTCATGTCGACGAATGTTCTAATTGCGCTTCAGTTGCCCGTTCTGGTTCCACTGGCCTTCATTCGGAACATCTCCAAGTTAGGACCAGCTGCGCTTCTAGCGGACATCTTCATTCTCACGGGTCTTGGTTACATATATTACTACGACATCGCAACCATTGCCACCCGCCATGGCCTACACCCGAGTGTCGAGCTGTTTAACCCCGAGTCTTTCACCCTGACTATCGGTTCCTGCATCTTCACGTTTGAGGGCATTGGACTCATCCTTCCCATTGAGTCCTCCATGAAATGCCCGGATAAGTTCAATGGTCTCCTCTACACTGTCATGCTCATCATTACCGTCCTCTTCACCGCGGTCGGCGCTCTCTCCTATGGTGCCTTCGGCTCCGACACCAAGATCGAGGTCATCAACAACCTACCTCAGGGCGACAAGTTCGTCAACGCTATGCAGTTCTTCTACTCGATGGCAATTCTGATCGGCGTGCCTGTGCAATTGTTCCCGGCTGTGCGGATCATGGAGGGCAAACTGTTTGGCCAGATCTCCGGCAAGCGTGATCCCTCTATCAAGTGGAAGAAGAACATCTTCCGAACTGCGATTGTTCTGGGATGTGCAGTTCTTTCGGCTGCTGGGGCTGCTGACTTGGACAAGTTTGTCTCGTTGATCGGGTCTTTTGCTTGTGTGCCTCTGGTGTACATCTACCCAGCGTACTTGCACTTTAAGGCGGTCGCAAAATCTCCCCTGGCTAAGATCGGCGATCTCACGATGGTCTTGGTGGGATTCATCTTCATGATCTATACGACGGCATCAACGGTCTCTGTGTGGATCCAGGGCAATCAGTAGTCGCCATCATAGATAGCTAAGTAGTGAATTTAATTATTCTTTTTTGCTTCAGCCGCTTTCGTTCTCCAATGTCCCCACCCCCTTCTTCCTGGCCGAAGTGCGAGGATACACTAGGCTTCATGACTTCCCCTCGGAGTGACCGTTTGGATTGTACACATACTGCAATATCGGCTGTTGATCCCCTTTACAGACACTGCCATCTACAGGATTCACCATGGGTTGCATTACCCGTTCGTCTACAAACATCTATCAAGCCGCATCATAAGTGGATCATTTCCATACTATATACCGGCTCTTCCTTGAATCCGGTAGACAGCTGGGTACCAGAATCTCCCATACCACGTTTACATTCGCTGGAAAAAAAGGGGTATCTACGCTTATTCCTCTGTGTCTCGATCTGGACAGTCATGATTAGTGGGAGCTCAATTATCGCCTGATATGCAATGGGTGTCCTCGCTGCTAACGCCTTCGCCATATCGAGATGATGGAGAGTATGTCACCAACTCATGAGGTCGGCGCGTCATACCATTTATCACTACTACTTCAACTATAACCATGGTCAATTCACGACTCTATGAGATTAGGCCGGAGGCAGGTATGGTAAGCTGGATTTGGAAATATTCGGTAGAGATGGACGACTCAAGGCATCGGAAATCAACAGGCAGGTGGCCGAGATGCTGATACTGGTTGTGGGTATCGAAGGTGTTGGCCATCGATGCTATGAGGGAGACAAAAAGAAGATATCTGATTCTTGATTTGTCAGGCTTAGAGGCACAATATGGAGATCCAAGGCTTGTGTTCAATGATACTTAATGTCTCAAGCCACCAGACTCGGCACTGCACTGGCCAATGTTGCTGGAAGGCGCTCCATTTCACCTGCCACTTCATTTTGTCACTACAATCCCTGGTTGCGAGGAAAATTCTACGGTTGATGTTCGATCCACTTCCACTTTCACTTGAACATCCAAGATCACGCAAGACAAGGTGGATACGTGATGTTTCCTGTCTCCTCTCTGGAAAATCCCCCCCGCTGTCCGCAGAAGGCGTCCGTCCACATGATTGACCAGGCTGGAAAATTTAACTCGCGTATACAAGATTTTGCCCCCAACACCCTCCATCAAGCATAACAATCAGCGACGTGTGATCCTTCTAATCCAAAACTGAACATCGGACAAAAATGCACGGTTTGAAGCGCGTTCACCGAGTCCTCACCCAACCGTCCCAACAGCTCTCAACATCTGCTCGATCAGGCTTCAAAATCAACGCCAACCGACTATGGCAGACGCTACACGAGACGTGCGAATGGGGAAGTGCGCATCGCTACCGGGAGTAGGTTACTTTCTTATGTCTACAAAGGCAAGTGTTAAATCAGAAACCCGGGAAGCCCACGGACACGGGTATGGCTCGTCTGACACTCGATGATGATGACGCGCGAGTCAGACGATGGCTGGCATCGGAAGTCCAAAAGCTGGGGTGCGTCTTGTCCATGGACCAGATAGGAAATATGTTCGCGCGTAGGGGTGGACGTTCGAAGGGGAACAACCCTATGATCGCGATGGGTAGCTATCTTGATACCTAGCCCTGAGGAGGGCGTTACGACGGCATTCTAGGGGTGATGGCCGGGCTGGAAGTGTTGAGAACGATGAATGAGCATGGATTGGAGACCAATTACGACGTCGGATTGGTGAACTGGACCAAGTAGGGATTGCCTCGCCCAAATCATCTTCACTTGGCACTATCTAATCTATAGATAGTGAAGAAGGTGCCCATTTCCTAAGTCCATGTGCTCGTCGGGCGTGTGGGCTGGTGCTATCCCCCTGGAAAAGGCATGGGATCTACGTGATATCCATGATTCGAGGGTAACAATGCGATCTGAGCTCGAAAGACATGGATTCTTTGGTGATATAGAATGTTCGAACATGGTGTCCCCCCTCGCAGCCCATTTTGAGCTTCACATTGAACAAGGGCCTATTCTTCAAGATCCTGGTCGGTCCACCGGCGTCGTCCAAGGTGCGCAAGGATACAGATGGCTTACTTTCACTATCAAGGGGCGTGATGCTCACACAGGAACGACACCCTTCAGTGCTCGGCGGGACCCCTTGCTTGCAGCCTCTCGAATGATTGCGGCGTCGAACGACATTGCCCGGAAAAATGACGCGTTGGCTTCAACAGACGTATTGAAGATTCCCTCGAACGCATCTAAAAACACTGTAGCCTCCGAGGTGATTTTCACCCGCGATATTCGACACCCGCAGGACAATGTCGTGCATGCAGTACGGGACGAATGTCTACAGACCTTCGATACCATTGCCGCTCAGGATGGAAAAGGAGTCAGAATTGATTGGACATTGGATACTGACTCACCAGCTACCAAGTTCGACCAAGGATGTATCGAATCTATTCGGGCTGCGGCCAACCATCTTGTCGGCAGTAACCAGTGGATGGACATGACTAGCGGCGCTGGCCATGACAGCGTCTATACCAGCCATCACTGCCCAACATCCATGATTTTTGTCCCGTGTCGCGATGGTGTCAGTCATCATCCAACTGAATACTGTACCCCAGAACACTGGTACGCAGTCCCTATGTTTTCACTGATGTTTAATGCTAAGTCGAAACAGTGCATTGGGTGCTCAGACACTCTTGGAGGCGGTTGTCCACTACGACCAGAAGAAGGCCCAGGATGAAGGTGTACGTACTTGACAGAACAACATTTGTGGAGAAAATAACATAGAAAATTGTCGTCTACAATATAATCTTACTTCCGATTCGAGATAAAACTCAGACTAGGCGGACTGTCAAGGTAGTCGAACCTCAGGCTCATGCAGCCAGTGATCAAGTCAACTATTCCCAGTCCGAAGTAGGCTTAGCAGTATCTCTGTACACTATTCAGTTGCGGATTCTATCATCACTTAGCAAATTGACCCTTCATGACCAAGATCTTGACTGTCGTGGTCCAAAAGGTTTCTTCACAGCCAATAATGTTGGTGGAAGGCGCTCACTCCTACTGTTGCGGAAAGGCGCCAATGATCCACCAGAATTCTACCCCTCCATATCTCATCTGTAATGCATCTCTAGTTGATGAAATGCGTGAAGACATATTCTTAAAAAAATGTCTCGCAGGCGAATTCACTACAACCCCAATGCTGCCACTGAGCGCTGCATCCCAACCGACATCCACGGTCTAAGTCAATTCCACCGCTCTCTAGCCAACTATGCTCCCACTCCTCTTGTATCCTTACCTGAGCTTGCAGCCGAGCTAGGTGTCAAGGCAGTGTTTGCCAAAGACGAGAGTAACCGTTTCGGACTGCCATCATTCAAAGTTCTGGGCGCCTCCTGGGGTACTTTCCGTGCTGTGGCATCGCATTTGGGATTGGCACCGACAGCGGCCCTGGACCAAGTTCGACATAGCCTCGAAGAACACCCAATAAAGCTCTTTGCAGCCACCGAAGGAAACCATGGCCGCGCGGTAGCCTTCATGGCCAAGAACCTAGGTGTTACGGCCCGAATTTTTGTTCCTCGCTCGATGGACGAGGGGACGCGGAATCGCATCGTTTCAGAAGGCGCAGATGTGATCATCACCCGAGGAGACTACGACCAGGCAGTCCAAGACGCGTGGAATGTTTCGCAGCAGACTCATGGTGGGTTGCTTATTCAGGATACTGCATTTGAAGGGTACGAGGAGGTTCCGTCGTGGATTGTGGAGGGATACTCGACGATGATGAGTGAAATCGATGAGCAATTAGGCCAGCAGGACCTACAAAGTACAATTACCGTTACCCCTGTCGGTGTGGGCAGTCTAGCACATGCTGTAGTGCGACACTGCAAGTCGCGCAGTCCCCCAAGTGCGGTGGTGACTGTCGAACCGGACAGTGGGCCTTGCCTGATTTCCAGCCTCAATGCAGGCAGGAAGGTGGCGGTCAAGACATCCTCGACAATCATGGACGGAATGAACTGCGGTACAGTGTCTATGACGGCCTGGCCGGACCTACAGCGAGCAGTGGATGCTGCGATCACGGTTTCATCGTATGAGAGTCACTGCGCCGTAGCATATTTGGCATCGCACTCTGTACCCGCTGGACCCTGTGGAGGGGCATCTTTGGCCGCTGTTCGCCAGCTGCGAGTATGCAAACAGGCCAAGTCACTTCTCAAAAGCGATTCAGTGGTAGTCATTCTTAGCACTGAAGGCGCTCGCCCATATGCGATTCCTCGCGATGTGTCAGCCTAAGACGCCGTTGGCTTAACACAGGAGCTGGCCAAGATCAATTCCGCTAATCCTACGCTGTCCGGGGCAGATGGAGCTGGGGAAGGTGAGATTGCCGATTACCTCTCGGCATGGTTTGCGCACCGTGAGATTGAATACCACCGCATCGAGCCGGTGGCAGGCCGCCCGTCCATTGGCGGAGTGTTGCGTGGGAGTGGTGGAGGTCAGTCGTTGATGATTAACGGCCACATCGACACAGTCAGCTTGACCAGTTACGAACATGAGCCATTGTCTGGCCAACTGGGGGAAAAGAACAGCCAAGCCGTGGTATTTGGACGAGGCAGCCTCGACATGAAGGGTGGTCCGGCTGCTGCTCTAGCCGCAGCTGCAGCAATCAAAACCAGTGGCCGTACCTTGCGCGGAGATGCCATTGTGGCTGCTGTTTCGGACGAAGAAAGTGCGTCGCAACGCACCCGCGATGTCATTGCTGCAGGATGGCGCGCGGATGCAGCAGTGGTACCCGAGCCCACCATGGGAGCCATCGCGATTGGCCACCAAGGATTCGTATGGCTAGAAGTGGATGTTCTGGGAGTTGCTGCGCATGGATCCGATCCTTAGTCAGGAGAAGATGCTATTCTTCATGCTGGCTGGTTCCTGCGATCTCTCGAGGAGTATCAAACGACGCTGCCTGTTGATGACACTTTGGGTCAGGCATCGCTTCACTGTGGCCTTATCCACGGAGGTCAGGAACCGTCCTCATACCCCGATCGATGTACCATCACGGTGGAATTCCGAACTGTTCCCGTGCAGTCCAGTGAATCCATTCTTGACGACATGAGAACATTGTTGAGCGAGATTCAGAAACAGAATCCTCGCTTCCGCTTTGCTCCACCTCGGCTAACCGTGTCTCGACCTAGCCAGAAGCTGCCAGAGAGTCATTCTGTGGTACAGAGGACTATATCATGCGCGTCGAGTGTGCTAGGGCTGCGTCCAGAAGTGATCAGTGTCTCGTTCTGGTGCGACGCAGCTCTGCTAAGTGAAGTGGGTGTCCCTGCCATCGTGTATGGTCCCTCGGGAGCAGGATTGCACAGCAAAGAGGAATGGGTCGAGGTGAATAGCCTTCGCAATTTTAAAAGGGTTTTTGAGAGCCTGATTCTTGGCTTTTGTGTCTAGCCTTTCTTCCTCTGGGTGTAACGACTGCGAATATTCACCCTCTGTTGCCCAAATTAAGCATTTATTCCCCGTTACCTTCGTCTCTTCCTCTCTGATCTGTCTATACCACATATGTCTCTTGCCACACAATTGAGATGTTTTGCGCATAGAGGCTACCGCTTTCCTTCAAAATACCACCCAGTCAGACCCCTCGCTGACCATCAAGCTCTGGAGGAGTCAAGATCAGCGGGGAGAAGGGCATTATTCTGCCCGAGAAGATGGCATGACATGGTATGACTTATCCTACATGGACGATGAAATGCCTTCAGTGATGCTGTATTCAAGTAGACACAACCAGGATCATTTTAGCAGCCGGGGTGAGCAACGATTGGGTATGCGACTGCTTATAGACAAGACCTTGTCTGTCCGATACAAATCCGTTTGGAATGGCCCACACAGCCACTTTGAAGGCAAGAAAGAAGGTGCCACTGTACATGACCAGGTAATTTATGTGAGGGTTCATGGTCACCTACTACCCGAATTATAACAACCACATTATTCACTCTTCCCTCCTTTCATTGTAGTGGATAGGCCGTATTGCCTCAAAGGTCCAACCTAGCTGACAAGTCCTCTTGTGAATGTGAAAAGAAAAGTGGCTATTATAAAGGAAGTGTGAAAACAACGCGATCTGCAAACAACCAGAAAGAGTGTATAGAAGACGGTTTTATCGATCTCATCTAGAATTCTCTCTCAATCTACGGGCTGCTTTATACGTTATCCAGATGCATCTGGACATCTGAGAGCAACAAGCAGGTTGCTTGCGGTTCAGAGGGGAAGTAGCCCCTGAGATATTGAGGGATATGTGGCCCTGAAGGTATAAGTCATGGCTGCTTGATAGATGTAAGAACCCTCCTTGGATTGATGAGCCCTATCCGAATATCAAGGGTTCGACCAAGGTGAAGTGAGTGTAGTGGTGAAAACCCATCCAGGCATACATTGCTGCCTGTTATGGTCCGTTAATGAGACATCAAAACAAAAATTCTCTCAATCTCCTACGTCCAAAGGGCTTTAATCCCGTGATGCCGAATAGCAAGGGATAGATGGCTGCTGGCAAGGAAGACAGAGTTGGGCTTCCCAGCATGCAGGACAGAATATGTCTTTTGAAGAAGCAAGCCAGTAAGGGCGAATAACATCTGATTGATATGATAAGAAAGAGAAGTATAGGCAGTTTCCATTATCTTCTGGGTGATTCGAGGGACAAGAATAGAACTGATGGGCGAGGGTTTGGTTGAATCAAAGAGGATGCTCTGAAGAGACTGGAGAGACCCCGTAATGACCCCGAAGGCACGTGCGTTTTTCTGCGTTTGATGCATCGACATCTCTGGAGACTCGAGAGAATGTTGGGGAACAAACAGATAGATAACTAGATAAATCTAAGGAGTCCTGCAAGATAATCGAGGCAAAATCAGGTGAGATCTTGGCCTAGCGACCAGCAACAATCATCCACGTATCTACTGTTGCTGCAAGCTGCATCTTTGAGGCGAGGACAGCTCCAAGAGCCGAGAACATTGGCAAAGTGGCTGTGAGCATCCCTAGAAGGAATGGATTCTCAACGTCTTCGAGAAATCATCTGTGCGCCATGCTGAATTCACTTTCATCAGGGTGATCAGTTATTATTATTATTATTGGTTGAGAGATTGTTTATTGGACGTTCAACCTGTCAAGAAATCGTCGAGTCCAATCCTGGGTGGTGCTCACGTGGTGCAACTCCAACACCGACCAACTTCTCTTCAGTCTTCAGCAGTCTTCAGTCTTCACACCGATCACCACGGAGAGACAAGAGAGTCAGTCATGATTCTCAGCAACAAATGAGTCCGCAGTCCTTGGCCCTGAATAATCACCTCCTTCCTTGGGTCTGGGAACGAATCATAACAGTTCCCCAGTTCTAGTTGGCCTCGGCGAGGCTTCCCCGGATCGTCCATCATCCAATCCAACAGCTAGCCAATCCACCACCCAACCTACCTAGCCTCTAGCGGTCCCAGAACCCAGCCCTCTGACGCTCATCGTCATTGGCACTCGGCAGAACGTGAGCTCTGCATGAAATCGGCCAAGATAATGCTCCAACAGTTTCCAATGATATTCAACGCTGCCGACGATGAAAGGCATGGCAACCCCTCACAGGTCTCCGGTTGACGCCATCTCGCTCTTCCAACCACCAACTTCAGCCCATCTGCGTGTTGGGTTATATCTCAACGCTTGTCCCCTGCTTTCTGTCACAGCTTCGATCCCATCCGGTCACTGATCATCAGGGACACTCAGCCACCTCTCTCACCCTTCACTTACTTTCAGGAGTGCATCCGTCACCATCCCTTCCTCAGTCAGCACTGATTTCTATTGAATGGGCATTGAAACGTCTCCGCCTGATGTCGAGGAGTCGACAGAACCTCCTATATGTCCTTTAACGGACACGGATAAATCAGTTTCAAACCATCACAAATGTGAAGTAAAGCCTGAGCTCAGCCATGAGAAGCTGGGGTATCCTGCTACTCGAGAAACCTCAACACTCCGATCCGACGGGAACACAATCTCTTCGGCAATCGCTTCTCTACAAAAGGATGACGGGGGTACAGCGAACAGTGCCCACACTATTACTCCTGAAGAGGTTGCAAGTACTCTGCAAGTTGACGTTCGGTGCGCTTTACATCAAACATACCCAGCCATCTTGCACTGTCACTCACGCTATTTTTGTTTTCTTTTTTTAGAAATGGTCTCTCAAGCGCAGAAGCTGCAGCGCGCCTGCAACGTGATGGGCCCAACAGGGTCCAGGAGATCGAGGGCATATCGACCTGGAAAGTACTGCTGAGGCAAGTGTCAAACAGTTTAACTATTGTACGGAGATCCTATACTGCCACACGCCCAAGCCTAATCAAGCTCTGATGCGGTATATGATTTAACATGCTATATTCAGGTTCTTCTCCTCACCATGGCCATTTCCTTTGGTATTGATGACTACATCGAGGGTGGTGTCATCACAGCTGTGATTGTCTTGAACATTGTTGTAGGGTAAGAAAGCCCCTCCAGGATTATGAGGGCCTCGAGTTGATCTCTCCAACGCAGGTTCGTGCAAGACTATCGAGCGGAAAAGACTATAATGTCCCTGCACCGACTCTCGGCTCCCGTATGCAAAGTGTTTCGAGACAGACGCGTGGTGTCTACACCAGCCGAGTCTGTTGTGACTGGCGATGTTGTGCACCTTGCTGTCGGCGACATTGTCCCTGCCGATATGAGGCTCATCGATGGAACGAATGTCTCAATGGATGAAGCATTGTTGACAGGCGAATCTCTCCCCGTAACAAAAACACCACATATTGTGTTGACGTCTCGCAACATCCCTATCGGAGACAGGACCAACATGGCATATTCTGGATGTAGCTTGACCCAAGGACGAGCCATCGGGATTGTTACTGCCACTGGGATGAGAACCGAGGTTGGCAAGATCGCCAAACTCCTTCAAGAGAAGCCCGAGGACGAGAATCACAGCACGCTCACTCACACTTTCCGTTACGTCAAGTCCACAGCAGAGAGCATTCTCGGATTAGTGGGCACTCCCCTTCAGGTAAAGCTCAGCAAATTCGCCCTTCTGCTTTTCGCTCTCGCAATCCTCTTGGCCATTATAGTCTTTTCTGCCAGCAAGTGGCACATCGAAGGCGAGGTGTTGATTTACGGAATTGCCATAGGAGTGGCAGTCATCCCGGAATCATTGATTGCTGTGCTCACGATTACCATGGCAGTAGGCACAAAAGCAATGGCCAAGGGGAACGTCATTGTACGGAAACTCCAATGCTTGGAAGCCGTTGGAGGTGTCACAAATATATGTTCCGACAAGACAGGAACGCTGACGCAAGGACGGATGATTGCCCGCACAGCCTGGATTCCGGGTGCTGGCACCTTGACAGTCGACGGGACCACTGATCCATATGATCCCACAAGTGGTTCAGTCCGGTTGGCGGGTACTGACTGGGACCCTAGGATCTTCCATTCCAATCTTGCACTCACCACGTTCCTCACAGCCACTGCGTTGTGCAATATGTCGGTCGTGCAAAACGATGTACCATCTAGCTCGCTTGAAGAAGGGCAATCTGGTCAGAGTTGGACTGCTGTCGGTGAGCCTACCGAGATTGCACTCAACGTCCTGGCCTTGCGATTCGGTTATGGAAAGATGCATTTGCTGGAAAAGCGAGGGATGTATCTCCATACTGAATACCCATTCGACTCATCAACCAAGCGGATGACGGTCGTCTACCATAATCCGCGGGACGGTATCAATGAAGTGTATACAAAGGGAGCACCAGAGGCTGTCCTTCCCGGCTTGGCCATCGATGGGGGAGAGAAAGAAGCCATCCAATACGAGGCTGATAGGATGGCCGGACAAGGGCTTCGTGTCCTCTGTGTTGCGTACAAGACAGCAGCTATGGACGAAGAAACCGAATTGGCCCCGCGCAACAGGGCTGAGTCCAATCTTAAGTTTTGTGGTCTTGTTGGACTCTATGACCCCCCTCGGGTTGAGACAGCCGCTGCAGTGCGAACATGTCAAATGGCTGGAATCACAGTCCATATGCTCACGGGTGATCACATCAAAACCGCCACCGCGATCGCTTCTGAGGTGGGCATCCTCGATCCCATGGTCAATGCTCATTCCACTCGTTTGGTTATGGCTGCCGCGGAATTTGATAGGCTCTCCGATGCCGAAATTGACGCAATCGAGCAACTGCCTTTGGTCATTGCTAGATGCAGTCCCACTACCAAAGTCCGAATGGTGGAGGCAATGCACCGTCGGGGTGCATTCTGTGTGATGACCGGTGATGGGGTCAACGACTCACCTGCTTTGAAACGTGCAGATGTCGGCATCGCAATGGGTAAGAACGGTAGCGATGTCGCCAAGGAAGCGGCCGACATGGTCCTAACTGACGATAACTTCTCATCTATCGTCAAGGCAGTGGAAGAAGGAAGGCGACTGTTTGATAACATTCAAAAGGTGAAATCAATCTCCGACTCAGTAGCCACAAGGGACAGAGACTGACACTGTGCTTTCTAGTTTCTCATGCATCTGCTCATTTCAAATATCGCCCAAGTGATCCTACTGCTGATAGCACTGGCTTTCAAGGACAAAGAGGGAAGCTCGATCTTCCCGCTCTCGCCTCTCGAGATTCTCTGGGCTAACCTAGTCACATCTTCGTTCCTGGCTCTGGGCCTTGGGCTGGAAGAAGGGCAACCGGATCTGATGTACCGCCCACCGCATGATTTGAAGGTGGGCGTATTTACTCGTGAACTCATCGTGGATAAGATGATCTATGGCACGTTCATGGGATCTTTATGCCTAGTAGCATTTGTGTGCGTTATCTATGGAGGTGGCACGGGGGTTTCCGACCTCGGAGTCGACTGCAACAATGGCTGGAATGAGACCTGCAATGCCGTCTTCCGAGCACGAGCTACAACATTTGCAACTCTGACATTCCTCCTCCTTGTCACGGCCTGGGAAGTGAAGCATTTCTCCCGATCTCTATTCAATCTTGATCCCGTCAAGTATCCTAGCAAGCTCTCTGTCTTCCAATCTATCTGGAGAAACCGCTTCTTGTTCTGGGCGGTGGTGGCCGGCTTCGTGATCGCATTTCCAGTCATTTATCTACCCGCTGTCAACCGAATTGTTTTCAAACATCAGGGCATAGGCTGGGAATGGGGTGTCGTCTTCGGCTGTGTGGCTGTGTACCTGCTGCTGGTGGAGAGCTGGAAGGCAATCAAGCGGGCATTTGGGATCGGAAGTGGGAAGAATGCCGTGCTCACCATTGAAGATGCTGAGATCAGAGCCGGGTTGACACCGTCCACCCTTCTCTCTCTAAGTGCCAACCCCAGCGTGGAGATCAAGTAGGCTTGGAACTGACTGCAGATGGCGGTCAATTGGAGGTGAAGCTCGCTGATGTTCAACCATTCAGCGGTGCACTGGATTGATTGTTTCGCACTTCAGTATTCAACACCTGGGGTTATTCTGATACACTTTGCTGCTTCAGACGCTCGCTTATTTGATGTCGTGGAAGCCTGAGCCTGGTAGTTTTCAATACGACCACATCGGGGTATATATTTCCGACCCAAGCCATTGAACCTGTAGATTTGTCGGCAGTCGACTTCATCCGTGTATGTGGCACATCTAAAATCTTCTATCGACTCACTAAATCAATGTCGTAACCCTTAGAGATAAGAAGGGGCGAAGCTGCAGGGTTAGTGCATTGATTAGCTGCTTACAGATCTTGCCATCAGCCAAATGTATCTCCTGCCTGGCAGACTTTTTATCCTCCTCCCACCCTTCGCTCTCCAACAACCTAGTACTACGGAACTGCTCAATTCCGTCCAGATCATGATGAGGGTGCTGTGCCTGCATGGTAAAGGCACCAGCGGGGCGATCTTCCACTCCCAAACCTGTGCGTGACATCTCGATACCCCGCCCCCTCCAAACCCAACACAGCTCGCTAACGGCCCTGTAACCTCCGCAGCCTCCTTCCGCTCCCGTCTCGAGGACCTCAACCTCGACTTCGAGTTCATCAATGGCCGCTTCCCCTCTGCACCAGCCCCCGGAATCAATCTCTTCTACCCACCCCCCTACTTCTCCTTCTGGGAAGACGACTCCCCAGATGCCGTCCAGGCCACCTGCGCCTGGCTGACGGACCTTATCGCCCGCCGCGGGCCCTACGATGCTGTCATGGCGTTCTCCCAGGGGACCGCCTTAGCCGCCGCATTGCTCCTCCTGCACCGTGCACACCATCCCAGCGCACCCCCACCCTTTAAAGCAGCCATCTTCATCTGTGGTGGCGCCCCGCTGGCCCTGGTCGAGGGTCTCGGCTTCGACGTTCCTGCCTCCGTGAAAGAGCGGGACCAGTTGTCGCGCACTGCGTTGGCAGCGCAGGCCGATGCAAGTGCCATTTTGGCTAGGGGATCGGCGCGTTGGACGGGGACGGAGACCTGTGAAGCGGTGGAGGAGGGGGAGGGTATTACGTGCCCGTTCCGTGTCGGAATTCCTACGGTGCATGTCTATGGGGCGAAGGATCCGAGGTATGTTGCTGGTCTGCAGTTGGCGGAGCTTTGTCAGCCGGCGATCAGGATGGTTTATGATCATGGGGGTGGGCATGAGATTCCGCGGCTGGGGGTGGTGAGTGAGAAGATTGCGGAGTTGGTGCGCTGGGCGTTGTCGGAGGGAATGTGATGGATTGGATGAGCAAATGACCTTTCTATAGATGTGCTGGGCGGCAGAAATATTTTTCTCTCATGTAATGCATCAGCATCGTTGTGTTTCAATTTCATAGATATCAGACGCAGTCTCAATCGCCCTGCGAATAGCATTGGCGGTTCCCGTTACAGCATGCTTGAGCCCAGATCCAGGGATCTCGTGCCCCCCTGGGTGCTCGTACACCCATTTGATATCTGGCCTACACACCATGCTTGTCTGGTACGCCTCGGCAGCGGAAATCTCCTGCGCACCCCACACATGCACCGTAGGAATCTCAACTATGCCCTCCATCGCTTCCAAGTTGATATCAACCAAATTACCCCGCTGCCATTCCTCATAGTCCACAGGCGGTCGCACAATTGAGAACAATACCGCGAACTTGAACGGAACCTCAATATCATGCCCTTGCATTCGCCGGTGGAAAATATAAATTAGATAGGTCAGGATCATTGTCGCCGCCTGGCTGAATGCAATCACCCCGTCATACGGCCCTTCGGCTCGGAGATAACCCTCGAGATGCTGGTAGGCGGCTTGGCCACTGCGCGGGTCTTTCTCGTCGAAGTACGCGAACACCGGCTCGTTTTCGAGTGCGATCTTCTCAATACCTGCGGCGGGGTTAACCATTGGCATCATGCTTGGGGGAAGAGTGGACGGACCGGGATACATTTTCCACGGGATAGTGCCTTCGACGAAATCGAAGACGTGATTGTCTCCAAGTTCGTACCGGATCGCGGCTAGATGGTCAGGTTTGGGTTCACGACTATGAATATGGGTTGTCTTGTACCTGTCTGCATCTCGAAAATCTGTTGACGCGAGTTAGGATGTCATTCTTCCATCGGAATGAATAGCGGGATGGGGGCGAGCTTACCCGAGAGTTGATACCAGCTCCATGAAGACTGCTTGGTGATGAGAATCCGATGAACCGCTTGTTTGGGATGATCGTTGATAGGACATACCAGAGGATGCGCATTCTGCGTTGACGTTGAATGTTGTTACTAAGCTGATGTCTGAGGGTATTCTCTTGAGAAAAGACGCATCAGCAGCACGACTCCAATTTAACTGTCAACAACAACCACTCCTCATCGTCTTACACGCATACGCTCCATTGAAGAAAACTCTAATCGGGTTCGTTCTCGGTTGAAATAGGAACCATACATCCACCTGATCAGAGTCAGCCTCAATCCCACTCTGAAGATCATCTTTTGATTGTAATATGTTGTAGTGACAGTCCCATTCGAGGGTCATTCCTGATCCCCCCCCGCGCTCTGTTCCCGATTCACTGATAACATTCCATTATGACAGACTCTCCAAGCAATATCCCCCCTCCACTGGCTGTGGTAGGCTTATCTTTCCAATTTCCGGAATATGCAACATCACCAGAAGGCTTCTGGCAAATGCTGCTGGAAGGCAGATGTGTTTCGAGCGAGTTTCCCGCGGACAGAATCAACATAGATGCCCTCTACCACCCCGACCGTAACCGACTCGACAGCATCTCGATGCGTGGTGGACACTTCCTCAAGGAAGACCTCGGTGCTTTTGATGCACCGTTCTTTTCTATGAGCGCCGCCGAGGCAGAGGCCATGGACCCTCAGCAGCGGCTTGTCCTTGAAACGGTTTACCGCGCCCTAGAAAACGCAGGCTTCTCCATGGACAGTGTTGCAGGCTCCAAGGCAAGTGTTTTTGCGGGGTCATTTAGCGATGACTACTTCCTACTCCAAACCAAGGATCCGCTGGATATGCCTAAATACACAGCCGTCAGTACGTCACGGAATATGCTTGCCAATCGGATTAGTTGGTTCTTTGATCTCCTTGGACCGAGTGTTGCAGTCGATACCGCTTGTTCCAGTAGCTTGGTTGCCTTGGACCTGACATGTCAGTCAATATGGTGCGGTGATGCGAACATGGTATGTGCCCTACAATCAACACTGATCCGTCCCGAATAGCCCTAACTATCTAACAAGGGCCTGGCAATCGGTAGCAATGTAATACTTTCCCCGGAAATGACTATGAGTCTGGACAATCTGGGATTATTGTCGCGAGATAGCCATAGCTACAGCTTCGATAGTCGTGCGAATGGATATGCAAGAGGTGAAGGTGTGGGCGTTCTTGTGATCAAGCGGCTTGACGACGCGATTCGTGATGGTGACAATATCAGAGCTGTCATTCGCTCCTCGTCGTCAAACCAAGACGGCAAGACTCCTGGTATCACTCAGCCGAGCAAAGATGCTCAAGTCCGCCTGATCCGAGATACGTACAAGAAGGCTGGTTTAGACATGTCCGTCACACGGTACTTTGAGGCACACGGCACAGGTGATTTAGCCTCGAAAGTGGAAAGTGGAAGAATACACCGTTCTAATAATCTCTAGGAACGCCCATTGGAGACCCCATTGAGACAAGAGCAATTGGGAAGGCATTTCGTCGATATAGATCAGCGAAAGAGCCACTATACGTGTACGTCGCGATACCATGGATCGAGAGGCTATACTGAAATTGCTAGGGGATCCGTCAAGTCGAACATTGGACACCTCGAAGGAGCCAGCGGTGTTGCTGGAGTCATCAAAGCCATTCTAGCACTGGAGAAGGCGATCATTCCTCCCAACAGCTCGAATCTACAATCTCTAGCACCTCAAATCGATGAGGACTTTTTCAATTTGAAGGTATGTCGATTCACTCGCGTCCAACCTATGATACTTCTATTAATCGGTCAATAGATACTGCAGAAAGCTATTCCATGGCCCGATTCCGGTCTACGAAGGGCGTCTGTCAGCTCCTTTGGTTTTGGTGGTTCCAACTGCCACGTCGTTTTAGACGATGCATACAATTCCCTTCGTCTCATGGGAATAAGGAGCGGTCATCATCAGACAGTCGTGGCTCCTCCCACGCATGGAAATATTATCGAAGGCTGCGATTCGAACAATCTCAAAGAAAAATTCCGAGAAATGACGAGTAATAGCCAGCTGCCACTGGATCCCACCGAAGAGGCAGTTGACCACCAGCTTCTTGTCTGGTCGACTGCGGATGAGGGTGGAATCAAACGTCTTGGAAGTTCCTGGGTTGGATACCTCTCTTCAAAAAATGAATTGCCTGACGATCAGCAACCGCAGTATCTGCTCGATTTGGCACATACCCTCAGCCAACGCCGGACCCATCTCACATGGCGGACTTATGCCTTGGGAGACTCATGTCACCAATTTGATAGCCTGCCGGGTCAATTCACACCTGCAATAAAGTCTATCATAGACCCGAAAATCGCTTTTGTATTCACAGGGGTAGGAATAGTCAAGAACGCGGGTATGATTGATACTGACTCTCTGCAGCAAGGAGCTCAATGGCACGCCATGGGCCGCCAGCTATTATACCGCTACTCGAATTTTTCAAAGAATGTTCTAGATTCTGGAGCATATCTGAAGGCCCTAGGGTGCAGCTGGGAGCTCATGGGTAAGTATTGAGCACTTTATAAAATACCGACGTGCGTCTGCATATTAATTGAATGTTACACAGACGAGCTAGAAAAACCCGCATCTGCTTCAAATGTCAATGACCCCGCCTATGGCCAGCCTCTATCAACTGCTCTTCAACTTGCACTAGTCGATTTGCTGGATAGCTGGGGTATTGTTCCAGCTGTAGTGGTGGGTCATTCGTCCGGGGAGATTGCTGCTGCGTAAGTTGAGACCGAGCACTGCAGCGTGGAAAATCTTTCTCACAGAAGGTTTCTAGATACTGCGCTGGAGGTCTTTCAAAACAATCTGCTCTCAAAATTTCATACTACAGGGGCCTCTTAGCAGGAAAGCTAGGTAAGCTCGGCACCATGAAAGGGTCGATGCTTGCGGTGGGATTATCAAACGAAGAAACCCAGCAGTATCTCGGGATGGTGAGGATGCACTTCAAAACTCTGAGGTTGGCTGCGGCATGCATCAATAGTCCGAAAAGCGTCACAGTCTCCGGAGACGAAGATCAGATTGACGAGCTGCATGACCTGCTGGGGCAGAATCAGATCTTCTCCCGCAAGTTAGCTGTGAACGTTGCTTATCACTCATTCCAAATGCAAGAGATAGCAAGTGACTATCGGAAAGCCATAGGATATTTGGAAAAGCGGCCTGAAAGGAGCACGGCTCCGGTTCTGATGTCCTCGGTCACCGGCGACTGGGTGTCCCCTGATGAGTTGGCGGATGCAGAATATTGGGTAAAGAATCTGGTCTCGCCAGTCTTGTTCTCTGATGCTGTCACACGCATCTGCTCCTTTTCAGGGCCTGCAGCCAGGAAGATTGATAATAGTCATCGATTTGCAGTAAGCATCAATCATCTTCTGGAAATCGGACCGCACTCAGCACTGCAAGGCCCGTGCCGCGATATATTGCAAAGTATCAAAAAGCAGGACGAGATCGTATATCTTGCTCTGCTGGTGCGCAACAAATCCGCTCTCATCACGACTCTGAACTGCGCAGGCCGTCTGCATTGCTACGGCTACCCAATCAACCTATCGTTGGTGAACATGATCGCGGCCGACAAGAACAATACAAGGGCTGTTCTGGGTGACCCCCCTCAGTATCCGTTCAATCATTCATTGACGTACTGGCACGAGAGTCGAAAAAGTAAAGGATACCGCTACAGAAAGCATGGACGACTAGATCTCCTCGGCACTCCTGATCCAGACTGTAACCCCATGGAAGCTAGTTGGCGAAACATCATCAGAACTTCTGAGATGCCTTGGGTGCAAGATCACAAGATCAACAATGCCATTCTCTACCCAGCTGCGGGCATGTTAGTCATGGCCGTGGAGGCAATCAAGCAGCTGGCTGATCCAAATAGATTAATCGCGGGTTTCGACCTCAAAGATGCGGTCTTTTCTTCCGCACTGCATATACCTACGCATATGCAAGGCATTGAAACCACCATCCACATGAAGCGGATCAAGGAAGCGAGATCGGATAGTACCGGCTGGTATGAGTTCCGAATTTGCTCATACGACAACAATATTTGGATTGAAAACTCCCTAGGCTCTATTCAAGCTGTATATGAGACCAGCGAGGCGGGTCTGGACACCAAGGGCCAGGTTGAGCGCAACTGGCAGGAAAGTTTGATCGGGTCCTATCAAGACGCAATACAGACATGCACAAAGACAATCGATCCAGACGACTTCTACAAGAATCTCTTTGCCTGTGGCTATCACTACGGTCCGGCTTTTAAGGCCATCGCCGCTTTAAAAGCCAACGAGGCGTTCCAAGGGGAGTTTGTCTCGGATATCCGAACATATTGCTGGGCAGATGAAGTGGGTTCAGCGGTGGTGCAACCGCATACCATTCATCCAACCACACTTGATGCTATCATTCACATGATGGCTGCTATTGTCACAGAAATGGGACAGAGGCATTTTTTAGCGGTCCCCACGCGAGTTGATCAAGTCTGGATTTCGAATAATGGTTCTCTCAGCCACCCGACAGCAGATTCCATCAAGGCGCATGTGACATCCCATAGGTCAGCTGTGGGCGACGCTCGGTATTCTATGACCGCAGTAGACCGCGATTTGACCCGGGTACTTCTGACTATCAATGGACTTAGAGTCACGATGCTTACGAACTCGGATCCAGTTGCGGATGACCAAGGGGTCGCCGACCTATGCCATCACGTAGAATGGAAACCCGATTTAGATCTTCTGAGCGATGAAGAGCGCCGACTATTTTTCGAGGACGGCCAGCAAAACGACGAAGAACCAGTCCAATACTTTATTGAAATGGACTTCCTCGTCACAGCCTACATCAATCGAGTCCTTGCATCTCTTGGAGAGATTAAATGTCAAGGTCCACCTCATATGACGAAGTACCTTGAGTGGATGGTGGCCCAGCGAGATGCATTACAATCAGGCCAGTCTCCCTTCAGCTCTGAGACTTGGAGGAAACGAATGAGCGATCAATGCTTTATCGACAAAGTGCACAAAGCCATAGAGGGCACGAATAAGCGTGGTCTACTCGTGAGCACTGTTTGTAAAAACCTCCTCGAATTTCTCAATGGGGAGGTGGATCCAGTCGCACGCCTCTTTGATGCAAATTTGTTGGATGATACGTACTATGAAATGGTATCGATCACGGAACGCCTACATATTGAATATCACTAACACGACTCTTGCAGGTTCATTCTCTTCCAAGAATCGGCCAGTTTGCGCGGTATCTTGACGCATTAGCCCACAAGAACCCACGTATGCAGATCATTGAGGTAGGCGCTGGGAGTGGCGCCATGACCAAACTTTGTACTGAGATCTTGTCTACCAACGGCGAGAAAAAACCCACTGTGCCTCGCTATGCGCAATGGGATTTCACTGATATTTCCGGATCGTTCTTTCCCAAGGCGCAAGAAGTGTTTGCGGCTCAAGGCCAGCGTATGAAGTTCAAAACTCTAGATATCGAGAAGGATCCAGGAGCGGAAGGCTTTGATTATGGGGCGTATGATATCGTGGTTGCATTCCTTGTAAGTCCTCAGAGCTTCAGCTTCAAGACCTGTGAACGACTAAGCAATGCAATCTTTTGACACAGGTTTTGCACGCTACCCAAGATCTGTCCACCAGTCTAAGAAACGTTCGCAAACTGCTCAAAACGTAGGAGTGCAACCTACTCAACTGTTCAAGAATATTGGCTAATATATGAAACAGGGGCGGAAAGCTTGTGTTAGTTGAGATAACCACACCAGGTGCCATTCGGACAACGTTTGTCTTCGGTTTGTTTAACGGCTGGTGGCAAGGTGGGCGCCCAGTCTTCCTGCCAATAGAGCTACCGTCTGACTATTTTAGGGAATGAGCCCTATCGCCGGAAAAATCCCTGTGTTGACACGGCCAAATGGGGGCAACATCTGAAGGAAACGGGCTTTTCCGGCTGTGATCTTGTGCTGAATGATTATAGCGATGAGAGATGCCAGGAGGCCAGCTTGATCGTGTCGACTGCTGTGGAGAACCACGCGCCAATGTTACAGCAAAAACATATCAATATCATTGTTGACTCTACCAATTCTGTCCAGGGAAAATTGGCAGAAGAACTAGAAGCCCAGCTCACAGGTGCTGGGATGGTCAAGTTGACGCGGAGGGGGTTGGAAGATATGAAGAGCCGAGAATCCTCCGATGTTCTGGATATTGCATTATTGGAAAGCGTCAACCCTTATCTCTACGACATGGATGAACGGCATTTCCAGCATGTCCAATCGTTCCTGATGTCCACGAGGGATGTACTCTGGGTGAATGGTGGAGGTGGCGACCAGCCATGTCCCAAGTATAGACTTGTGGATGGACTATTCCGAGTACTCAGAGAGGAGAACCACAAAACGAGACTCACGATTCTATCTCTGGAGCGAAGGTCGGCCTTGAGCCATCAGGCGAAGCAGATTGTCAGAATAATACAAGCTGCTCTATCCACCAGGGCGACTATTGATACAGACTACACCGAGGTGGATGGGATGTTGCACATTGGTCGTTTAGTCCTCGCCACCCACATCAACGAAGAAGTTTCAACCAAAAAGCTGCTGAAGCAGAAGACTTTACGAGCCTTCGGCGCTGGAACACCGCTGAAACTTGAAGTCGGCTCGCCCGGTCTGTTGAATACTATTCACTTCGTCGAGGACACTTCATTGCGAGGGCCGCTGAAGCCCACACAATTTGAGGTGCAAGTCAAAAGTGTCGGTCTCAATTTTCGTGACGTACTAATTGCCCTTGGTCGGCTGGATAGTGAGGCACTAGGAGCGGAATTTGCAGGGCAAGTGACCAAGGTCGGTTCTTCCTGCCACAGATTTAAACCAGGTGATAAAGTTCTTGCCTGCTATCCCAGTCGACACGCGAGCTTTGTCCGTCTGGACCAAGATATGACCGTCATCAAGATCCCAGATGATGAAATATCCTTCTCTCAAGCTGCGGCTCTTCCAGTCGCTTATGCTACAGCATGGATTGCATTGACGCAGATTGCGAGGCTTCAGCCAGGGGAAACTATCCTGATTCATTCTGGTGCCGGAGGAACAGGACAAGCAGCTATTCAAGTCTCCCAACTTCTCGGTGCCCGCGTTTTTACGACGGTATCGAGCGAATTCAAAAAGAAACTCCTCGTTGAGAAATTCCAAATTCCGGGGGAACAGATATTTTCAAGCAGGAATACCCTTTTTGCTAAAGCTGTCAAACAACTCACGGGAACTAAAGGCGTGGATGTTGTTTTTAATTCATTGTCATCGGAAGGGCTAATCGCATCTTGGGAGTCAATTGCACCATATGGTCGATTCATTGAAATTGGGAAGAACGATATACTGTCTAATTCGAAACTTCCAATGCTCTGTTTCGAACAAAATGTGACTTTTGCTGCTGTTGACTTAGCTGCAATGACAATGGATCGACCGCAAGTCGTGACAGCGGCCCTGGAGAGCGTCATGGCACTGATAAGAGAGAAGAAGCTTTCTTTACCTCATCCACTTCAGGTTTATGGCATCTCAAACATTGAACTCGCATTTAGACAAATGCAAAGTGGGAAAAACTCTGGCAAGGCTGTCCTGGAGATGAGGGGAACTGACCAAGTTACGGTAAGTCACACCATAATCCGCAACTTCTCCGTCTTCTGCATCGTACCTAATCCAACGCAGGCCGTCTTGGACACTAAGCCGACATATGTCTTTGACTGCGATGCTTCATACGTCATTGCAGGAGGCCTTGGTGGGTTGGGACGAAGCATGGCGCGATGGTTTGTTGATAGGGGAGCTCGAAACTTGATCCTGCTATCCCGCTTTGGTCCCAAGACTCCGCCTGCCCATGAACTAGTCGCAGAGCTCAGAGCGAAAGGTGCCACAATTGCTACTCCCGCGTGCGATATCACGAATCGGACGCGTCTAGAGGCTGTCCTTGCCGAGCATCGCGTTTTCATGCCTCCAATCAAAGGTTGTGTCCAGGCATCCATGGTCGTTAGTGTAAGTTCCATACCAAACTCATTCAAGAGACAGCTCGAGTACCCTTGTCTGGAAGTACTGACATTATTATCAGGATGCGCATTTTGAGGGCATTTCATTCGAATCCTGGAGAGGTTCCACCACCCCCAAAGCTCAAGGATCGTGGAATTTACACGAGCTTCTTCCAAAAGGCATGCAGTTTTTCATACTGTTGTCATCCATTGCTGGGATTTATGGGGGTCGTGGAGCATCTGGATATGCTGCGGGCAACACCTTCGAAGATGGTTTAGCACTATACCGGATTTCGATTGGAGAGAAGGCCGTATCATTAGATCTGGGGATGTTCCTGTCCCTCGGCGTTTTGAAGGACAACCCCGCGCTGCGAGAGAAGATGCTAGCAAGCTCTGTCTTCAAGGAGATCACCGAAGCAGATCTACACGCATTGCTGGAAATTTACTGCAATCCCGACTTGGACAAATCCTCCATGCTGAGAGCGCAGACCGTCGTTGGAATGACACCCAAGATACGAGAAAAGGGTCTGACCACCACCGAATGGATCAAAAAGCCATTTTATCAGCAGATGACTTTGGCCAACGGTCTTGGTGCTGGCCCTCTGGCAAATTCGGAGGGTACCAATTTTGCAGCTCTTTTTGCGAACGCCGGGTCTCTGGGTGAGATCACGGCAGTGGTAATGAAAGAGTTGAGAATAAAGCTATCCAAGATGCTGTCACTGCCGCTAGCCGAGATTGATGTCGATAAACCCATTCATCAATATGGTGTGGATTCCCTTGCAGCAGTAGAATTACGGAACTGGTTCTCGAGAGAGCTCCGCGCGGACGTGGCTATTTTTGATATCCTGGGAGGGGCCAATATTGGATCCGCCGTGGGTATTGCGGTTCGAAAGAGTGAGTATCAGAAGGCAGAATGAGCGGGTTGATCAGAACTCCATATCCAGTGGTCTGGTGGAGTACCAGGTATTGTGGAATCAAACTCCACGGTGACAAGGAGAAAGAGTTCAGAATTCATTGGACCGACGTGCATGCACTCGAGAGTACTCGATGATCAGAAGTGATTCAAAAAAAATATGCCATCGGTCTCTGGCAGCTAAAAGCGAGACTTGTAGATTCACCCGTAGAGTTCGGATTCCTGCAGCATCGGCTATCGGTCTTTGACAAGCGGCAATTGATCAGAGACCAAGTACACGGCACGATACTTTATATAAGTATATAAGGTCTCAAGAACCGACAATGAAGCCTAAAACGGGCAATCTAAGTCAAAATGGCAGCCAAATTCCGAGTTCTTCACCTAGGCGACGACATAAAGTACAATCACGATGTATACCAACGTTTTGCGTCCGAGTTCGACATCATCCAGCCTACCGCCGCCGAGCGCGAGCGGGGTGAATTCATGCGCGCACTGAAAGATGGTCGTTGGGGTAATTTCCATGCCATATTCCGTCCGTTCTGGAACACAGGGGGCGAGATGGGACGATGGGACGCAGAATTGATACCGCTTCTCCCGGCATCAGTTCGGATCATGGCCTCCGCAGGCGCAGGCTACGACTGGGCTGATGTAGATGTCTTCGCCCAGCATGGTGAGCTCAGTATCTCTTATCCTGCATGAATTTAAATTTCCAACCCACCAACTAACGCCGAGCGTGCTCAACAAGGAATTGTATACTGCAACGGCGCCGCCGCGTCTTCGGAATCCGTCGCCGACATGGCCCTTTTCCTTATCCTCGCTGTCTTCCGCAACCTTGCCTGGTCGCACCAGGCAGCACACTCACTGAGCCCACAACGGTTCCTCGATGCACACCAGAACTCGCCGCTAACAGCGCTGAACCCACGTGGCCGCACCCTGGGCATCATAGGCCTAGGCCAGATCGGATACACAATCGCCAAGAAGGCACACGCTGCCTTCGGTATGAAAATTGCGTACAACGATCTTTTCCGCAAGAGTCCAGAGCTCGAGCGGGCTGTGGACGCACAGTTCGTGGCGGACCTGGACGACCTGCTTGGCCAGGCGGACTGCGTGATTGTCGCGACGCCGTTTGCGGGAAAGACGCTGGTGGATGCGGAGCGGCTGCGACGGTTCAAGCGCGGGGCGCGGTTTATTAATATTGCGCGCGGATCATTGGTGGATGAAGAGGCGCTGCTTCAGGCACTTGACAACGGCCAAATCTTGGCCGCGGGGCTGGATGTCCATGCCTCTGAGCCTTATGTGCATCCGCGTCTGGCGACGCATAGCAGAGTGATGATGATGTCGCATAACGCGGGAGGTACGGTGGACACGCATGTGGGATTTGAACGCTTGGCGATGGAGAATATTGAGGGTTTTCTGCTCAGGGGAAAGGCGTTGACGCCGGTGAACCTGCACTTGACTAAACCGCCCAAGAGCGTGCTGTGATGACATTGGATGGGTCATTATTGATGTAATAGTAAGAAGTACTTCATATGAAAGACTACAGTATGCAGTAAATCATGACAACGCCCAGGCACCAACCATCTAGCTGTCCCAAGTTCTTGATGAAAACTGGATGTATTGATGAAGGTTGGGCGATGCAAGTTGATGAAATTGTCTTCGTCCTCCGTCAATCCACCCGCCACACGTGAGCGATTACCAAAACCGGCAATCACGGTCCTCCCAAGTGTTCTCTACGAATCCTTGCCTGAGTCCGTCGTTTCGATGTTTCACGAGTCATCTGCGATATAATATCTTTAGCTTCAATTAATTGCAGTTTTACAATGAAAGACTAGTGAAAGCTAGGATACTTCAGTGTATTGACTACGAAGATCGCCATCAAGTCCGTAATATATTTTCTACGCAGAAATTGATTCTCTAACTAAAGCACATTGCTCAACACAGAACCTAAGGAGGTGCATATTCTATCAGGAAAATGTATCTTCATAAAGGTCAACCGTACGCCCTTCTTGTCGCTCCCGAACAGCCTTTCGCACATCGTCGCCCAGACTACCAGGGCCGCAAATGCTGACGGCCATGGCACCCACTTGCTGCGCCATCTGAAGGTCTAGAACCTCCGGAAACAACGGCTTCCCATAGCGGATATTGACAGGCACGCTGGACGCCGGTGCTTTGGCCCAGAGACTCTCGTCGGACAGGTAGTCATCCGTAGTAAATGCTTTCGATGTGACGTAGACTTGGATGGATAGTGAGAAATCGGGAGACTGGGTGTACGGGTTATGCTTCTGCTCCTTTTGGGCCTGGACGGCTGGGTGGCTGAGAATCGATGCCATCCAGGGTTGGATCCAGTCCATGTGTTCTGGCTCAGATCAGCTTATGCTCCTGTGTGACAACTGCAGGGATCTTACCGATATGCCGTACAACCCATACCAGCGTGACTTTGCGAACTGCGATTGAGCGGCTCGAAAAGCCGTCAATGAACTCATGTAGATAGGAGAGTGGATGGGTAATTCCTATACCCCCAGCAATCAATAATACCGTTCCATAAGATGCGAGCGAGTGAAGGCCTCCTGCAACCAGTATGTGAGCATATAACAACTTGCGAGCGTCGGTATTGACTGTCTCTAACATACCAAATGGTCCTTCTGCCAGCGCGGTTGTCTTGAACCGTCCTTCCTCGGAGCCGTGGACTTTTCGTAGGAGCTTGTTCGTAAACCCGTCTCGCCGTTTGATCAAGAAAGACATGGTTGTCTGCTGCGGCCCTCCAAGCAGGACATTAAAAGAATCACTGGAGTCACGCTTCTCGCCAGAGATCGTCCGATCTGACGATGTCCACGCGACCGAAAAGGGGTGGGAAGTCCATAGCCCCAGCGATGGGATGTACATGTACATATACTGTCCCGCTTTGAATTTCCAGGGACGTGACACAGAAACCTCGACGCGAGCGACATCTCCAGGTAGAAGCTCTACTGTAGCTGTGGTGCGTTGCTTGCCGCAATTCCTCCATATGATACTTCCAAACCTCGCAAGTCTCTGCGAAGGAGTGTGAGCATGAGAAAAACTTCATTGTGTAGTGCGGGACGACTGAGACTCACATCTAGACCCCAGAGAATCAAGGTCGCAAGTAGGACTCGCTGCTGTGCCAGTCCTTGTAGATGGTACCACAAGCCAACGAATGCCATGATTGCCAGGAAGATATGGAAGTGGAGAAAGGCTTCGTAAAACGCATGTCGTAGAGGGGATATTGACTGAAAGAAGATCGTGACAAACGCGATGAGAGCCTATTATAGGGAGATATTAGAAAAATCGGAGGAAACTCGTCAGGCGATTTACTAACGACCATCCCGTATATATAGAAGGGCTGATGCCAAAGTTCATTCGTAATCTCGGCCATAGTGACTGTGTATCTCTTAGTCAAAGTGATCAGTTGGTTTCTGCATATGTACTCACCCTGCTTGGCCTGTGCTCCGACAACACATCCCATATGAATGATTGCACCAGCAACCATGATCCGCCCGACCCAGCGGTGCAGGAGATTAAAAGTATCAAAAGGGATTCCCAGAAGTGGTATAAGAGGGTTATTTCGGCCAGCTGTCAAGACCAGCGCTGGCGAGTTCATCACTGCCAAATGCCCAGCTGCGTATTTGAGTTGATACATCTTCTCTTGGTATTCGGTCCACCAGTCGACGAGGCCGACGAGGAAGATGATATTAACTGCGATATATCCGAGTAATAAGATAGCCTCCAGTCGTAATGGAATTGTCCCCATGTGAATCCTATTCGCAAGCCTGAATTCGCGACTATGTCGGGTTGAGAACAACGGCGCATAGAGGACATGTTTCTTCATCCAGGCGAAGGGGGTTTTGATCTGTGAGTATCTGCTTTGGTCCTCTGTCTGCAGGATATCGCGTAGTCGCCGACTGTGCCTGAACCTTATGTCCATGCGCACAAGGAATAGAACAAGAAATGCTCCGCTTATGACAAACAACGGTGTTGCCAGCGCAGGATTCATGGGGCGATGGGGGTAGCCGAGATGAGAGTGGTCTACCCCCGGTCCTCCAAGTTCTACTCCCATCTCTGCAAGAAAAGACAAACATCCAAATTCCAGTTGGACCACAGGTAGAGATAGAGTATGAGAGTGTCACAACTTGGACGCTGCACATGTGCTTCTGACCTGACAACAAAGCCCTGAGTAGCAAAGACTTCTTGCACGAAGGACAACACTCAAATAGTGGACTCCAAACATCAGGTCGAGTTTATTAAAGATAAACTATTGAAGAGCATGACGTAGAGGGATTTCTATAGTAATCTACACCCGCTGATGCCGTCATCCATCAAGCGGTAAGTCATCGTGAAGTATGTAGCACTTGAACAGTCAAGCCCAAGCTACGGGAACAATAATGACAGACAGGTTTGAGATCCATGAGAAACAAGCTAGTGCAACCCGGAAGAATGTGGGGGAAATATCCTTATTCATCTGAATTGTGCTATGGAATGCGCGAGACTCGACCCGTGGAGCGCATCTAGATCGCCAAGGACTTGTCATTGTTAGGCTTCTGGCGAACCAGGAGGCGTGAATGCATCTCTTCTGAGTAGACCCTTAGAGATATATCCGAGGGAAAGGGAATTGACAAGCTGTCTGAAACAAAGTCGCAGATGCTGAGAGCCATCTTGTATCTGCGATGGAACGGTAGTTCCGGAAGCGGAAGACCATCAAATTCCGCTAGCACCGACACTATAAGTGTTCCTGCTAGGCGGGATTCTGAGCAGAAAGTTAAAGGACTGGCTGCATTGTTTAGACGACCACGCCCTTGTCCAGTTGGAGGAGGTGAGCCCATGACGCATCATATGTCTGCTGGTGCACGCCTGTCACAAGATGCCATTCGAGTCATAAGCCTCTACCAATCAAATGCCAAGCTGTTAAGTATGTAGCTTGCCTGCTCCCTGACCACGAGGAGAATTTATCAACCCAAACTTCCAACCTTGTACTGGACGTCAAGCATTTCTGCCGGCACCGCTTGACAAACCGACATCTGAATCATCCCCATGCCTTGCAATGCCAGATGAAGCCCATGATGTAAGCAAGAAATGATAGGGCTTTGGAGTAGAAATTGTGGGAGATGAATAGCAGGCAGGGCAAATGCGACATCGCATACAGGTACAACAAGTCAATATTGCAACGGTATGAGTCAAAGATTAGGCTTTGAACCACGTGAGACAGTCAAGACAGGCCGCGCGGGAAGAACGTTATTTTGGAAGGAAACCCATGAATAGACCTGCAGAGCGGAATGGATCTCTAGCAAAGGTTTGGGAAGTGATGATGTCGGTGAATCAGCCTCAATACCACCGTAGTTTCAAGATCACAAGGTAAAGCTCAGGTCCAAGGAAGGCCAAAAAGCAGGGAAGTCTTAGTCTATCTGTCTATCATGGACCACTGGAAGCAAAGACGGAGTCGTTCACTGATGGTTAACCATCAGGGAAATAACTTGGCGGGTCAATCACGGTTCCAGTAACTGGGATTTAGTGTGGTAAAGGCCATGATGGCCATACTGACAGAGAGAGATTGAAGATAACCACCAAGCAGAAAGAGGTAGTAGGTAGTATCCAGCTGGTTAAACCCGGACAAGAGAGGAAGTCGAATAGTCAGCAAAAGTGCAACGCTCATGGAAATGACATCACCAGCACACAACAGACCTTCTTACGAATGGGCGAGCATCAGGACCAGTGTTCCAGGGCCAAGGATTAAGGAACGGTTGGTCTTTATCCTGGTGGAGTCCACATCGGGGCCCGTTTGACCTTTCCTGTGAGCCCTGTAGGATCTCGTCCTATGAAGGAGACAATACATCTTAGACCTGCCTGGATAAAGGCGTCAAGAGGGAATGACACGGATGAGAAAAAAAAAAAAAAAAACAAAGAATAACAAATGTGCAGAGTCAGGTTGCTCTAGTGATATAATAGAGCTGAATGCCTTTGGAGAGATCTATCATGGAACGAACTGGGTGACAGCTAGGAGTAAGTGCATAATCGCATCAAACGACTGATAAACAAACAAACAGGATGTCGGAATGAGTCCATGTAAAAGCCAAAATCCAGTTTTGACATGATCCAGATCTGAGAGAGGATTGTCGGGAACAGACACACCGACACAGTAACGCCTTGTACGTCGCATATTACCCTATGTAAGAGTGGCAGAAGCAAAAGAAATAAAACCATTGAAAAGCAAACACCTGTACACAGGTATGTTGGTGCGTGAAGTACAATAACGACTAATGAGATCTCCGGAGACCGCTAATGGTTTAGCGAAGTTCAACTGGAATCCAATCTCTCGCCAGATTGGATTGCCCGCCCGGTAGTCCTGGAACATCCATCGTCACCGTCATCTTGCGGAATTCCTGAGAGTGTGGTTTGAACATCCAGAACGTCTTCTTTCCCATCTTCGTTAGCGCTAGGCTGCCCAACAGGCCCGGTTTTCTTGGCCACTTTCGGTTGCCTGACGTTGCTTTTTTTCTCTTCCTGTACACGAGAGTAGTTGGCTACATCAACACCAGCGCTCTGGCACAATGACATACACTCTGTTTCGATAACTCGCACAATATTAGAGGTGAAGCCATAGAAAGCTGGGTTGTACGCATTGCGAGCCCAGTATATAAGCTCTGATGCAACCCGGCCCAGATTCGGGATCGAGTTAGGAATAATATCATTTCCTTGTCTCGTGCGCCGGGAAGACTCGCTCTCGTCGCCTGAAGAGAACACATCCGACGCTTGTGACAGAGGTGAGGGTGGTGCCGATGAATCTGAGAATCCCAGATAGTCAACATCCGAAGCCAAGACATGGAGAAGATGATAAACTGCCGCAAATTCGAGCAAGGTGAGCTCCACTGGATCGAGAGGCAAGCGATTGAACCATTCGATAGCCCGTTGCATTGTGAAGGCTGCCGGGAGAGAAGTGTCGCCGTTCGCCCGGGCGGTGAATATAGCAGCGATCATAGCACACCGAACGGCGATAGAAATCTCCTCGCGGATAGAGATAGGCAGAGAAGAGTCAAGGAAATTGGATGCCTGATTCGTCTCAGTCTTCCCCTTCTCTTTCGGCAATACAGCCAGGACTTTACCGATGTTGACCACACGGTCTTGTTCGAAGAAAACCGCTTTGACGACCAGAGCGCGAGCATGGGCTGCAGACGGTTGAGGAGCAACATCAAGGGCTGTCTTGATCTTTGTCTTGAAGATGTGGCGGTTCTTCTTCACATCAGGCCCGCCGGAGCTCACCTCGAAATATCTGAGGAGGGCTCTCTGCAGCATATGGCTGGACCACCAAGCAGCAAGAGCATCCAGGGAGGATTGAATGGCCGGATCTTCTTCCACAACATCTAGTAAAGCTTCATCATCGTCTGTTCCTTCCTGAGTAGGACGATTCCAAGTCAGATTGGCTGCCCTTTGAATGACGCTATCAATCATGACGTCGTCAGAGTCGATTTTGAGTAACGCAGCCAGATGTCTTGGGAGCGCATCTTCATGACCCTGGGGTAAAGTATTGTTCATTTCACGCGCCAGATCCCATTGATAACGTGCCAGACTTCGGGCAACATCATTCGAGACCTTGAATGTCCACGACCCAGGCTCACCAACACGCCACATCAGAATGCGGCAGTGAAGGGCTTTGAGCATCATCCTCATGGGACTTCGCGGCAGTGTACCGGCCGCAAAGATGGTTAGCACCAGACGACTTTTGCTGATCTCGGTGTCACCGCCAGCCAGCTGCGCGTCAATGGCAATGTCCCAAGTTTTCACACGGCCCCTTTCATCTTCTTCGGTGACACCAGTGACCCAGGAGTACAATTTCCATCCGAGAAGACATCGCAAAACGTATTCAAAACATCTGGATGTGACCACGTACCACTCGTGGAAAAATCTGTGGCGCGGCACACCGACTCGTTGGATACTCGTCAGCCAAGCTTGGCGTCTGAAGTTGCATGACGAGAGCGCAATGTCCGCTGCAGATGTTTCCTTTGATGCTGAATATTGGCGTCTGGGGTCGGAGTTAAAGAGATATACAAAGACAATGAAAGCACTGCCGACGACAAGGATCGCAAGTAGTAAAAAGTGAGAAATTGCGCGCGCATGCCACAAGGACCAGAAATAATGAAAGGCAGCACTGGAGTATACTTGTGGTGGTAGAGGAATACGATGCAGCAGATTCAACGGGACCGCCAGCAGCCCCTTCGCAGTTGACTCTGTCTTCTTTTCCGGGCCCATCCCTTCCAGGACCATAAGCCCAGCAAGGGCACCAAGCATGTATTTATTGGGAAAGTGGGAGCGTCTACGGCCCCCACTCGCTTGCGTCGAGTTGTTGGTAGGGTTCTCGTACTGAATGTATGATTGTGAAAATGAGTTGTCGCGAGAGGGGGTAGCTCGCATGCGTTTGAAAGAGTCTGGCACCTTGATTAACCCTTCTGGTGGGTAGAGGGAGGTCGGCGAATGGTCGCTCGCAACATCCTCGACTTGAGAGAATACGCTGGGAGATGAGCTTGCTCCGGACTCAGTGGACACTGTGCAGTTGCTCGGTGACGAAACAGATGCTGCGGAGGTCACAATCTGGTCTGCCGCCTTGTCCAGCTGACGCAGTCTGATCTTCAGAGCCGTATTCTCTTCCTCCAGCCTCTTGTTCCTGATCTCTAGATGGCGGATGTATTCTGTCGCTTTGGAAAGGATGGAGGCTTTGTTGAGTTTACTTGCTGGAGTGATTCCGTCGTCATCGTCGTCAGGCGAGCCGCCATTTGCCTGCTTGGAAGAAGCCCGCAAGCTGGGAACACTGTCTCTCAGCTCGGCAATCTTCTCATTCAGATTTGCTCGGTATCTCTTTTCGATAACATTATGAGCTCTTTTCTTCGATGGCACCTGCTTAGCACTGAACACGATGTTGGTAATAGTCGATCCATCATCGTCACTACCGGACTTGCGTTTCCGACTAACAACAATCGGTGAGCCGGGGGAATCAGACACCGATTGCGCGGGCTGGATGTTTGAGCCTCGCACGGGCTTGGCCTGCACGGAGCCCCTACCAGTTGGGTGCCGGCCTAAAAATGACTCGAGTGACAGCCCTGTGTAATCGAGAGAGATATCCGGGGAAAATTCTGTCTGCATGCTATCGGTTTTCTGTCGTCCAGACGATGCACCTGGTGAGGTAAACGCAGTATCGAATGGTGAAATAGGTGAATCATTGCTGGACTCCGGGAAAGTTTGCTGATCATCCCATCTCATCCATTGTGTCCAGTCCTGGCTAGAATCATCTGGGGTTGTCTGATCGAATGACATCGAATCTGCCTGTGATACTCTCCTCTCAGGGGGCTCCATAGCGGAGAACAGTTGAAAATCACTACCCATGCCGGGGATAGACATCGTGTCTCACAGCAGGGTCTTAGACCATCAAGACGCTGCCGTCGATGATCCAGTACCCTAACAGAAATCGAACATTGACGAACAACAAAGCTTTTGATGGATATTTTGATAAGATCTGATGGGATGCCAGAAAGGATGGAGATGGCCAGGACCTGGCTAGTTGCGGGTTTGAGTTCCAAAAGCTGATTGATGATCGGCCCAGAGCGAACGCGCTAATGAGAAGTCTAAAACACGAGATGTGGAGTCAGATCCAGATGTTGGTAATGAATGGACAGAGATAGCTTTGGGATTTATAGTAGTGATGGAGATCATATA
This sequence comes from Aspergillus clavatus NRRL 1, assembly GCF_000002715.2. Classification (NCBI taxonomy): domain Eukaryota; kingdom Fungi; phylum Ascomycota; class Eurotiomycetes; order Eurotiales; family Aspergillaceae; genus Aspergillus; species Aspergillus clavatus. Next base: position 2,049,062 of record NW_001517101.1, on the reverse strand, counting down.
CTGGTGACAGCAGCTTTGGGGGGGGGGGGGAGGAGGAGGAGGAGGAAGAGTGTATTCGACAACAAAAGCGACGTACACTTCCGAGGTGTATCATATCATGTCAGAAGAAAACTGACTCAACACTGTAGGCCGCCGACTAGCGCGGAAAAAGAAAGATCTGAACCAATTGTTGGGTCCCTTGGGTGGTTGGTTGAAGCTGATTTAGAGCGGGCATAAATAAATCTCTGGCTGTCTGTCTGTCTTCCACATGCAAACCCCACAGGATGAGATCTGGAGCAAGGGTATTGTCGAATGATTCCAACCTTGCAACAGCCTATATCGACTAGAGAGCAACACAACAATGATGGCTGGAAAGACTGATGGCAGAAAGCATTCTTTTTTTCCTGTCCACCACCTTTGAATGAGAGACTGAATCGGTGCCTGAGGGGCGACAATGGAAATCTCGGCCGTTGGTTTGGTGGTTGCGTCGTATGATCGCGGGACACTGTGATTCCGGCAAACCGACAGCTGCCTGTTTTGGTATTACCATCTTTTTTTTTCCCCTGCAAAGATGGCAAAGGTGGCAGAAATGGCAGTGTTGGCCCTGTTTGGTCGGTCACCACTGTATTCTGCCATACAATAATACTCTCCGCCTTCTTCACCTTGCTTGGAGTCTGCTCATGTGACCTTGTCCAATCACTGCAGCCTATACATTTTACCCGTGTTAGGGAGAGTGTGTATGTATGGTCCAGCCATGAAGCAGGACCGTTCAATAATAATAGAACCATTTTGTTAAGATCTTCGATCTCCATCGCAGTAACATCCCTCGTCACACCATCTCCCCCATATCGTACTCTCGCAATTGTTGACTGGGACTACTCGGGCTGGCTACACCCGCATATTGGGAATCTCGCAAAGCGCAAGGTATTGCTGACAGGGCTGAGGAATGGTGAACGAACAACCTACCCATGATTCTGGATCAATTCGCTACCTAGCTAGTACTTGAGATCCACGGAACTCCCATACGTCTCTGCAATGAGGGGAAAGTACCAAATTATGTTAGGGTTGCGGTTGCTATATACGGCAGAAGTTTGTTCACTCAAGTCGCGAATGCTGAGCATAATCATGGCGTTTGGTCGACTTCTACAGAAAGACAGATAGACACTGAAATGCATCGCAGTAGGCAGAAGAATTTACTGCTGGCGAAGAGTTGCTGGAATTGTCACATGCCCGATCACGGGATCTAGTGTTTGGGGTATTCCTTGACCCAGGCTTTGATCTGAGCCACCTCGTTGTCAATCACCTTCTGCACCCCAGCATTCACCTGCCCGTTACGCAGTCGCAAATCTGAGCAATGGAATCCACCTGGAATTACCTGCACAGGCGCTTGCTTGGTCGAGCGGAGAGGACCTCCAGGTCTGAAGACGGATGACACTCCAGAGTCTCTCCAGGGGTCATATTGTCTATGGGAGAGGATTCAACGTTAGCTTGGACTTCAAGTCACGACTGCTAATTTGACATAACGCACCCATTTGTCCAGATCAGGCGTTTCGTGTCGGTCGAGTCCCAGCCCTTGGTCCACTTGTTGACATCGGAGGCCCTCTTGCCTTCAGCACTGCCATATGTGTGACCGTTAATCTCGGGGAAGTACAACTGGCACTGTCGCTGCCAATACTCGGCCGAAACTAGTCTCGAGACGACGGTGATTTCGGTAGGAGGCGCACCGCTGCAATGTTTGCGTTAGCAGACTGCTAGCCACAAGGGACATTGGTATCATACTCTTGCCAATAGAAGAGAGGCTCGTTGCACAGCAACCATGTCCATTGCCGGTTCCCTGTGTTGGCGAGAGACTGGTCCGTGAAGATAGGATTTGATGGTTTATGGGTGTCAAAGCAATCAATGGCGAGTTTGTCGGTCCAATAACCGAAGCCAGCGCAGTCTATTTTGATCAGCTTTTGCTTGGGACATGGGTTAACGGGGCCTCTTACATCCTGGCAGGAATGAAGATTTGAACCATGACGCGTAGCCCTTCAGTGCTTTCTCCAGACCAACACCTTGCGGTCCAGGGACGGTCTTAGCTCCGGGTTGAACATTCTGTACTTGGGTGAGAATCATTCTCGCTGGGAGAGCCAAACAAGGGGGGTGTAAGACCACCTACCTCCACCATATCGCAGAACTGGTAGAATTCTGAATACCCAGTATAGAAGCTGTTGGACTGCCACAACCACGGCCCATTCTCGAGCGCACTGGGAAAATCAGCATTGGATCACTCTCAGGTCATGAGTAGCACAGAGACAACATACGCCGCAAAGTCATCGAAGTGCTGGAGCGCTCCGAGGCCGAACATTTCCTTCAATTTCTGCTGGCGCCTCTTGTCTCCTGACTTGTAGACCTGGTCGACGTACTCGACCACGCGCGAGACATCCATGCTGCAGTTCCGGGGCATGCCCTCGACCACAGGGACGAAATATTGCCACTAGCCCTCATTAGCACCGTTTCGCTAAGATCGTTTTGGCATATCGCTTACAAAGTTGTAGATTGCCTCAACGGGTGCACTGGAGGAATGGTACGCCCAGAAAGTACCGGGGGCTGTCGATGCCGTCCATGCAGACAGCGCACCACTGTACGAGCCTCCCGTGAGCACCCAGGGCTGTACGTCAACGGGGACTGTCAGCGACATGGTTCCTCTGATAATCAAGTGAAGACGGCTCAACAACTGACCGCCTTGTCAGCATTGCTGCTGTGGTTGGAATCGAACGCAAGGTCGACAGTCTTAGCAAAGTGCGTTAGATCCGCAATGGACTGCTCCAGGGTGAGGTACTGAAGGGTCTCTGTGTTCAAGTTCGTGTATGGCGATGAGGTTCCCCAGTATCGATCTGATGAAAACCAATTAGGACTCTATTTCACCTTCTGTCGAGGATGGCAATTCAGTCCTGAAGCAAATGGACTACTCACGCTCCAGCAGGATAACTGCACCCCCAATCTCTTGCGCAAAGCGACCGGGGAGGGTCTGGTTGGTCAAATATCCAGTATATCCCGGGGCATCAGCCTCGCCAGGGGTGAACAGAACGACCTTTTGTCAGAAGCATTCAACATCAGCATCGCTTGCCAATGGCTTTCCAGACATAACCAAAACTCACAGGAGACCCAGGACCTTTCCAGAACTCCGAACTCCACCAGAACCTCTGTTGAAAGGTTCCCAACTCCGGATTATCATGATCAATTAACTGGTCAAAAGTCGTATTACCCCTCACCTGCCTGAACCTCGCATTCCCGGACAGCAGACTAGACTCCTGGATTTCGAACGGTGGTGGCACCGGCAGCTGAGGGATGGCACTGACTATACCACCGAAGTAGGACGCACCCAGCGCCAACAGGCACGCAGCGGATCGCATCTTGAGGACTTGGATTCGCAAACAAATGGAAGAAAAGGAAATTACACAGACGGTTGCATGCTTATATATGGCCAATCTCTCCCTCGTGGTGAGGGGAAACAAGCATGCAGCTAACTAGTCTACAGACCTAGAGGCAGTTTCAAAGCTTCTCATTTGAGATACCGAAATTAATGCATGCCACGGTCAAGATTCCAGGTATTTCCCTTATAAATTAGTGCAATCGCAGGGGCATTTCACAATCGACAATCGTCTGCAGGATTGTGTGTCTGTCCAATTGGACCCTCACATCGCACAAGGATCGGCCAGCACTAGCTGCATAGTAGTAGTACTGAGTACTTCGATAGATATGTACTCCGTAGATGGTTATGCCCTGGTTCGGGACATCAGGGATCGGCGGAGGTCCCCTTAGCTTCTTTTGCTACTGCAGCGTTGCTTTGCTCTCTGGTAATTGCTTGCTTGTTCTCGGACTTCGACCTTCAGGGTCAAGTCTACATCGATGCGCCCGAGATACCACTCTAGAACAGGCGGAGCTCACAACAACAACAACTGACCCGAGATATTTCCTTGCAAAAGAAGCAACAGAAGCAACAAAAACCCGGGACAAGCATTCATGCCAAAACCCCACTTGGGGGAAATTACCCCGACGGAGTCCGGGATCGTGATAAGGAGATGTAACCTTTGGTGATTAATCCTCGTCTCTCTACTCATCCAGTCCGAGACAATCTTGCGAATTTTTCATCTTATTGAGGGGGCAACATATTTGAGAGTTCTATAGATGGCATGACATGAACAAGGACCCTCGCCATCTCACCTCAACTCACCACCCGCTCTCCAAACCCCACGCTTCAACATGAAACCGGATCTTCTCGCCCAAATCCCTGCCGAAAACCGTCAGAGTATCCAGCGGTGAGGCCGGATAGAAACTCATCGTGCCGGTCTGCTTTCCGTCATCCAGGAATACCTCGAGAAGTGAGCGGTCGATGACACCAGAGAATAAAAACCTGCTCTGCTCGAACGCCGTAAGGGTCGTGTTGAAGACTGGCCAATACCCTGAGCTATTTGCCTGAGTGAAGAGATGGGTACCTGCCCGATCGATCCAAAACAGGCCCGTGTTGAAGTTGAGACCACCGTCGATGTATTCGCCAGATTTGGACGAGGTGAAGTTGAAGAATACCTGTCCGGCCGATGTGGATTGCGAGATGCCATCGACCCTCACATCGAAGTAAATTGCATGGGAGGGGACATGTTTGAAGTCCAGGGTGACATCGCCATTCTGAGCGACATGTGCTCTCAACCGCTTATCCCGGACGGAGGACAGGTCGTCGAATGGTTGCTGAGTGACGAGCCAGGATCCGTCGACTTTAGTCAAAGTATGCACTTTGGGTAGGGTCATTGCGCCTCTCCAGCCTTCGAGCGGGCCTGTGGGGACTTGTTCAGTATAATTCCAATTGCTAGCCCACCCAATAGAGACAGGAGGCTCGTCCTCAGAAATCCCCGAGTACCACTGAGAGGCATAGTTGTCTTTGCCGAAGTCATAGAGTGTTTCATGGGCAGTCTCAGAGACAAAATGAGTTCCGTTGAATGTGCCGACGACATAAAACGTCCCTGAGCCGCCGAGCGGTGCGCCGGGATTGACAGAGATGAAAAGCACATCCTTAGTGTTCTCCTGGGGTAGGACAGGACCCACAGAGAACCTGACCAGGTTGGGGCATTCAAACTGCGTCCCCGGCAATCCAGTCTGCGTGAAGTTGGAAGCATGAGTCCATTCCTTGAGATCAGGCGACGTGAAAAATCCAATGACACGGTCGTCTGCGTACGCGATAGTCATGACCCAGCGCTCCGTCTCCGAGTGCCACACAACTTGAGGGTCGCGGAATTGACTGGATCCAATATCAAGCACAGGATTGCCCTCATACTTGGTGAACGTGTATCCGCCATCGGTGGAGTAGGCGATGTGTTGCGCTTGTAATTCCGCAGTCGCCAGAGTGTAGATGGCCACTACACCGTCATCTTGGCCCGGGAAGAAGCCTGAGGTGTTATTGCTGTCCACCACAGCGGACCCAGAGAAGATATACTCATCCGACCTGCTGGGGGAAATAGCAATGGGATGGTTAGTCCAGTGATAAAGATCTGGGCTGGTGGCATGGCCCCAGTGCTGATTACCCGCGACAGTCTGGTAGGGATTATCTTTGTGCGTGTTAGAGACATGTTTCACTCACGCCTATCGGGTGATGAAGGCTTACATTGATAATAAAGATGATAGATCTCTCTCTTGCTGTCGTAGAAAAGTCCGTTGGGATCATTCATGAAATTCGCCGGAGGGGAGAAGTGGACCTGGGGCCGCAGGTCTCCAGAGTAAGTCACTGCCTGGGCTGCTACCACAAGGGCAGAGATGAGCAGCAAATGAGTCCGCATTCTAGGAGGTATGTCTCTTGCAGTCCGACAGAGTGATATTGGTCAATCCCCACGAGAACTAAGGAGTATTTATTTTGAATGTCCAAAGCAAGGAGTGTCTGAACCAACTCGGGGTCAGTCACAGGACGTCATATCAATGAGCAGTCCTTATTATATGGTCGATCTTACTTAGTAGTAGTAGCCGTAACTGAGTGGCATGTCGATGCTCCGTGAAGTGTGAACTCACTCGGGATGCAGCTCGGAGAATCTCACTCCTACTTTCGCTGATTCGATCTCTGGGTTCGAATATCCTATATACTCGGTATTTCGTCGGGGCAATTCCGAGGTCTCCCGCTGCAATAAGAGGGTTACCATCCATTCTTCAAAAATGCCTCAGTTGAACGGGCTGTTTTCGGATCTCGGGGACGCTTCGGGGAAACTTCCCCACATTGAGGGGACAGACATTGTTGTATATCCAGATTGGAAGAATATCATTGTTTCTGATTGCCACAATACTAATACCCATCTACGTAGTAAATAATGAGTCTAGAAATGGTGCTGATTTTCCCTGCTCGGTATTATCGCCCGCAATGGAAATTCTGGTTTGTTCGGCAGCTATCTACACCACTAAGGGGATACTAATACTATCCCCTTCTCGATCTCTGCCACCTCCGCCATCACCTCCCTCACCATCTTCTTCACTCCCTCCGCCGGCTCCTCATACGGCGCCCGAGGCTTCAGTTTTTCCTCTGCACCCTCAACCCCCGCCAGCGATGCTGCATATATCGCCGCCGCATACTTGGTAGCAGCAATGCCGCTCTTACACGGACTCCGCCAGCGCCGCCTTGCGCTGCAACTCCATAGCCTCCGCAACCTTCCCAGCTGTATACAAGTCAAACACCCTCGATGCAGTCCGTGGAAACACATTCGCAAAGGCCGCAATGCACCCCGCAGAGCCTACACTCAGACCCCCGATCAGGAAGTCCGACTGACCACCAAACACCGCAAACTCCTCGCGCGGGAACGTCGCCGCCAGCCGCGTGATCTTTCCCACAGACGCACATGTAAGCTTGACCCCGACGACATTGGAGACCCCATCGGGGCTGGCAGCCGCCGACTCCCTCACGATCGCCGTCATTGTCTCCGAGTCGATGTCGACCCCGTTGCACACCCCGGGGAAGTTGTAGATCACGACCGGCAGCGGCGCCCGGCGCGCCACGTCAACGAAGAACCGCTTCACGACGCCCATCGTCGTTGCTTTGCCGAAGTAGGCGGGCGGCAAGACGAGCAGATAGTCCGCACCCGCCGCGGCGGCGTCCGCTGCGAACTCGAGCGTTTGCTTGGTTGAGTGCGCGCCTACGCCGGCCATGAGCGGAAAGCTGGGGCCGACGGCCTCGCGAGCCGCGGCAATGAGCTCGGCGCGCTCGTCACGGGTGAGTAGGAAGGCCTCGGAGTTTGTGCCAAGAATGACGAGGCCAGTCAAGCCGGTTTGCGAGAGGTAGGCGTAGTACTTCTTCTGGGCGGGGAGGTCGAGGGTGTCGGTGTTATGGTTGAAGAATGTTACGGTTGGACACCAGACGCCGGGTTTGGGGACGTGGGGTTGAGAGGTCATGATGGGCGTTTACTGAACGGGTGCGTTTAGCAGAGATCAATGTAGGACTAGGGCGTGGAATATCGAGAAAATTTTCTTTGAGCATTGTCATCTAGATGTTTGAGTTGTGTATATATACATCTTCAACAGAGCGGGGAAACGGGATAAGTATCCGAGTCGGAAGAGACACCGAGCAAAACAACATACAAACGGTGCTGATCGTCAGAATTCCTAAGCCTAAACTCAATAGAACGAGAGTACCGAGTACTTGGTGGGATATTGTGGGAGAATCATATCTCGGATGGAGCCCCGAGCTTGCGAACGGGGATCCCTTCATCTGGCCATTGTCTCTCCCCGGTTACTACTGGTCATCAGTACATTACGATCAAGCCTTTCTGAAAGTCGTATTTGACCAGTGTACTACTCAAATCATTCGTCTCTTAGCTTTAAAACTTCATGAAAATTATGGCTCATTTCTTGTAATGTTGAATCTGCCTTGCCTATACACCTACTCAGGCTGATTGCAAATAAACAAACAAGATGACGTTTGCACCCATTTCTTCTTCTCCTGCACGTTGCAGACTTCGTCGTAAGAGGATCGCACGAAAGTCGTCGTATAGTCAATCAATGCTATGATGCGATCAGTACAAGTACCGGACGAAAGAGGACATACTCACCGTTACATCCTCCCATTTCTCCCAGCCGCGTCCCTTCACCTCGGCCAACTCCTCGAGCGTATATTGCCTTCCCGTGGTGAAATATCCAGCGTTGATCTTGGCATCAATCTCCACGCGCGAGTCATTCGGGATCATGTCCTCTGGAATGGGCACACGCTCAATGATCTTGATCCCAGACTGGACGATGGCATCATGCTTCATGTTGGACATGGACAGCATCCGGTCAATCTTCTTGATGCCTAGCCAGTGAAGAATGTCGGGCATCAAAGCTTGGAAGCGCATCTGGGCTCAAGTTAGCATGATTGTAGCTCAAATCTAGCAGGAAAGGCTCGTACGTCTCTCACGCCCGCAATGTTCTCCGTTCGAGTAAAGTATTTATCGGCCGTGTCTCCGCCTCGCTTGCGAGCGTTGTATACCAGATACTTGATCACTTCGCCCAGCGCACGTCCTTCCTTTCGGAAATAGATGACAACTCCACTGCCACCATTCTGAGCCTCACGGATGGCTTCCGCGATACCAAACGCCAGGTACGGCCGGCATGTACAGATGTCGGACTGGAAGACATCGCTCCCATTACATTCATCATGAATGCGCAGGGCCAGCCTCACATTCTCGTCCGACACACGTTCCGGTGACCCGAAGATGTAGACAGTCAGCCCCCCAATGGGGGGAAGGAAGACCTTCAAATCAGGCCGGGTGATCAATTCCGGGTAGCTCCCACCGGTATGTTCAAAGAGAGTCCGACGCAATGTTCCCTCGTCCGTGCCGAACCGCTCTGCCACACCCGGCAGATACCAGACCGGCTCGACAGCAACCTTGGTGACGCGGACTTCTCCAGAACCGTCAACCACTATAGACCCATCCACATCAAGCTGACCGTTCTTGATCGCCTCCCCGATCTCCGCGAGCTTCATATTCGCACGCGTGACCGCCATAGTGGGCCGAATATCCCAGCCAGCGTTCAGCTGCTCGCGAAACTGATTCACGATATCATGGCCAAACGGGTCCATGGAGACAATCTTTGTTTTATCCGCCCAGGCTGGCTGCCAGGGGAAGTTGAACGTCGGTTCGCTGTTCCGAAAGTCCGGGCGGAAATTGGGATCGAGATCGCCCGCTGCGATGGCCAGAGCATTGTAGATACTGTAACTTCCGCCATGAGCTCCCATGGCATTTCGTCGTTTGAGCAGTCCCCCACTGCGAGAGACGATGACGGGGCCGCGGGATTTGGCGTCGGGAGCGCCCCATTCGAGGGGAACGGGGTCGATACCGCTTTGGCCGGGATAGGTGGTTAACTATGCTAGATTTCAGTTCTCTTCCTCCTTCGTCCTCGAGGGGTTCTGTATTGCACTACATACCACGATATGCTTGCTGTACCCCGATGCGGGCGATGCGGGGGATTGCACACTCGATGCATCAGTGGTATCCGCCATGGTATCAGTAGGTGAGCTGAAAAGATCCGATGCAGAAGATGCCCATTAGAAGATCAGGTCAGATCAGATCAACTCAAGGGATATGGGAAGAGAAGGAGTAAGAGGAGTCAGTCAGTGTTGGTCCTGCTGCAACTGCATGTGACCTGCTATCGCCAGTGTCGCTGTCAGGTTTCTCCCCGCACCTTATCGTCAGGCACCCCGGCAGATACCCCTCTTCTGCCTGGCTCTCACCGCTGGAAATATGCATTTCTTGTTCTTTACATCCTGCGGATCGTCTATGGGAGGACATTGTTCTAGATCTGTGAGCTCCCTTACTGATATCCCACCCGTTGGTTACTAGCTACTAACTTCTGATATCTAGCACCTAGCAGACTGGGGATAGATCGAAGCCACAGCGGATCCGCCCCACACTGGCCACGAGTGACTCGTCGCAGTCGTTGCATAGTCAGCCGTGGGGTTTGAAGAATGCCCGATCACCTGTGAGTTGGACCGTGGTCATCCCTATTTAGTGCTCGGTTGGGCACAGCAGTCGCTGAGCTGGTAGACCTATAGATAAGTGATCAGGAGGTAAGAAGTATGGGTCGTCAGCATTCTATCTATCTATTGAGGTAGAGCCGGTCTAGTGCCATGTGGTAAGTATGATCAACCCCGAATGAGCAGGAGGAAAGTTGCATTTCCATTTCACGTTACATGGTATCTATTAATCTTTCTTCGTTTTTGCAGGCATCAAAGTTGAGTATCATCACTGTTCGCACGTAAAGCATGGCCCAAAGCCAATCTGTTCCGCGAACGAATTAACAGAACAGGGGCTAAACCATCCTTCTAATCACCTTGACCATCCCCCTACTGCTTTCCGAACTGCGCATTGGCACGGGTATTCTTGATGGTCTTCTTAATGATGTCCTCGACCTCATCCCAATCCTTGGTATCGACACGCTGGATTTCGGTGTTGAAGTATCGCTGAATCTGGTTCAGCATATCCCATTCCTCGCGGTTCGAAACGAACGAAATGGAGACACCGACACGGCCGAAACGACCCGTGCGACCGATACGGTGCAGGTAGGTTTGGAAGTCTGCCTGTCGCTCAGGTACACCAGGTCTGTGGAGCTCGGGGATATCCTAATGGGAGAGAGGGAGTCAATAACACGGACAGTGATGGTGGCATATCGAAGACCTACATAGTTGATGACCATGGAAACCGTAGAGACATCAATTCCTCTGGCAAGGACATTGGTGGTAATCAGGACTTTAGCTTCACCAGAGCGGAACTTGTCAATGATCTCGTCACGCTTCGTGACGTCAATTCCACCAGTAAGGGATGCGACAGTGTGTCCTTCGGCGACCATTCGCTTCTCAATCTCAGATGCTGATGTGCGAGTCTGCGTACCATTAGAACCGGGACAGGAAAAGGGAGGAATTCAAGTGCATGAAAAGCGGCTACTGACCTGAACGAAGATAATCGAGGAGCCGACGGTGAGAAGGCCGTAAAGTTGAACAAGGGTCTTATATTTGTCCTCCTCATCCGAGCAGTCGAGATAGAGCTGCTTAATTCCCTCAACGGTCAACTCTTCGTGTTGCAGTGTAAGCTCGTTCGCGTTAGGGGCGAACTTCGCTGCATAGGCGTGGACATGGTCAGGGAATGTGGCTGAGAACAGGACGACTTGGATGTCCCGTGGTAACAGACTACACGAGGATCAGCTGAGTTTAACTTGAAAGCAGAAAGACAAGATAGTTCGAGACTGACGCTTTGACACGGATGCACTGGTCGCCGAGGCCTTGCTGATCCAGCATGTTATCTGCCTCATCCAGAACAAGGACCTTAAGCTTGTTTGGGACCATGATGCGCCTCTTAATCATATCCATGACCGTGCCTGGGGTGCCCACAGCAATAGAGCATTCCAATCTCTTAGGACGATTGTTGATATCCGCAGGAACAGCCGTGCCGATGATGAGTCCGTCAAGGAACTGACCCATGACCGAAACCACACCAACAATCTGACGCGCCAGCTCTCGGGTGGGCGCTAGGATCAAAGCCTGAGGCGTCTTCTGCATTTGTTCCGTCGATAGGTCCACGCGGCTCAGAGCATTCAGGACGAAGGCGGCGGTCTTTCCGGTACCCGATTGAGATTGTCCGACCAAATTCTTAGGCGGATTGCCCAGCAGCAAAGGCAGAGCACGTTCTTGGATCTTCGAGGGCTTCCGGAAGTTCATTGCCGACAGTCCTTTGAGGATACGCGGGTCGCTAAATGATTGGCGCTTCGTTAGCAACGGGGAGCATCATAGGCGAAAACACGTGCTCACAGTCCAAGGTCTTCGAAGTTCTTCACGGAGTAGAGTGGGTTGTTAGGGTCGGCTTGAAGATCGCTGAGCTTGACCTCAACGTTATATTCGGGCTCGCGCAAGTCGGAACCACCGAGTGGCGCGGAAGCGCCATCGGCCTGATCGCTCGTCTGCTCGGGTGTTTCTGAAGGTGTTACAGCGGATTAGCTGTGTATTCGGCGAGTCTAGCCGGCATCATGGGTGAAAAATGGCGCTCGTACCTGAGGCAGTTGGTTCGTCGGGTTTCGAAATGCGATCAGAAAGAGAGCCACCCAATGGGGCGGCTTCGACAGGCTGCTCCGACGCCATGACAGTGTATTATGTTCCCCGAGGAAGAGACGAAACGAGAGGATGTTCGAGGCGGTCTTTGAGCTGCGAAGAGGCGGCTAGAGAGCGGGGAGGGAGGGACCTGGGAAGCAACGGCGGGGTAATTAGAGGTCAATAAGAATCCTGGGAAGAGAGCAAAATCGCAATGACTCGGAAGATGATTCGTGCTTGCCAGGCCGCAGAATCACCTTATGGGAGACAACAAGAAGTATTCGATCCAGGCCAGTTCCCGAGGAATCGCTCAATAATGACTGCGTTTCAGACCTCAATAATAATAATGACGGTAGAAAAACCCAGCAGGCGATAACGTGCAATGACGCTTTGCCGTTCTGGGCAACTCCCCGACCTGTGACCGCTTAGTTTTTTACGGAAGGCGGTAGAGTCATTGCCTAGTATTACCATACCAATACATCACGATAGCTAGCTCCAGTGTTGGCAACAACCGCCATGGTCGAGAGCCAGCGTGGCCTAAGAATGATGTCCTGGTATTATCACATACCGAACCGTATATCCCCCAGCCACAAGCCCACCAGCCATTCAGTCATCATCCCCGCTTCCGCAATGCCCGCATCAACTCCGGAGTCACCAATGTTAAATCACAAATGACACGGGCCGTTCAGTCGCTCCTTGAAGTGCATCTATTCTTATTGGGGAGACCAGTGCGTTAGTGGTTCTCGATTTTACCCGCCAAGAGACGTCAGCACGTGGAGCAGTGTGGCTTTCTTCCGTTGAACTTAGCCGCCTAAGTACGGAGTACACAAGTGCACCCACTTTCCTGACCATTGCGTCTCACCCAAGGTCTCATGCGCCGTGAGATAGTTATATCCCCCCTTGAAAGATGGCATCAGCGGAGGTTGCGCCTCAATTTGGGGCAGAGCTGAAGGTAGGTTCACTCGCAGCGCATTTCTCGTGGATCACTGTTCTAACGTGGATTCTTACATAGGATGCATTCAAGCCGGTCAACAACTGGGTATGTCGGAGTCGCTTCCCCGCATTGCGTCCACGAGAGCAACAACACCGGTTCTTGTTCCCGGAGCGCTCACGAAGCTTCTAACTAATGCGGTGTTCCTCTTAGGTTTCGACTGGAATACAATGGCTGGACGAGATACAACAATTCTACCGCGAGCGGAGCGTCATCGAGAAGGAATATGCTGCCAAGCTCACTGCCCTCTGTCGGAAATACTACGATCGCAAAGCAAAGAAGATCAGCAGCCTCAGCGTTGGAGACAACCCCGCGATGACTCCTGGCTCTCTCGAGAGTGCTTCCCTTACTACGTGGACGACACAATTGACCGCCGTTGAATCGCATGCCGCCGAACGGGATAGATTCGGCACAGAATTGGTTTCGCAGGTCGCGGAGCCTCTCAAGCAGGCTGCAGCGCAGTACGAAGAGCTCCGAAAGTGCCATGTGGACTTTCATGCAAAGTTGGAGAAAGAGCGGGACTCGTCCTACGGTGAGCTCAAGAAGGCGAAGGGCAAATACGATGGGGTCTGCCAGGAGGTTGAGTCTCGAAGAAAGAAGATGGAAAGTTCATATGACCACAGCAAAAGCAAGGCGCAAGCTGCTTACCAACAGCAAATCCTCGAAATGAACAACGTCAAGGTACGTCTGTCTCTCTCAGATTGCTCCAATGAGTGCGCTAATGATGACCAGAATATGTACCTCATCAGTATCAACGTAACCAACAAGATGAAAGAAAAGTTCTTCCATGAATATGTGCCAGAGTTACTTGACGTGAGTCGTAATGCTAATGGGCGAAATATGCGGATCTGCTGACGATTGACAAAAGGGCCTGCAAGACCTCAACGAAACACGTGTGGCGAAGCTCAACTCGTTATGGTCACTTGCGGCGCAACTCGAAAAGTCTTCTTTGTCAAGAAGTACGGAACATATGTCACACCTGCTGAATGAGATTCCTCGAAACGTCCCGCACATGGACTCGCTCATGTTCCTACGTCACAACGTCACCCAGGCGCAAGAGCCTCCCAATATGGTATTCGAGCCGAGTCCTGTTTGGCATGATGATGAGACGATGATTGCGGACGACACTGCTAAGATATTTTTGCGAAATATCCTTAGCAAGGGTAAGACGCAGGTCCGGGAGCTACGGGTCGAGTCGGACCAGAAGCGAAGGGAGGTTGAGAATGCCAAGCGAGTCAGGCAAAATGTCCGACAAGGGAAGGAGACTCGAAGTGAAGTCGATGTTGTCCGGTCGATTTTCTTTTTGCAGGAGGCGCTTCATGAGACGGACCGAAAACGACTGGCAGCCGAAGTAGAAACATCGACGATCATGGCGGTCGTCGGTGACTTGTCTCTGGGGGCAAAGAACCACAACTTCAAGTCGCAGACGTTCAAAATCCCCACTAACTGTGATCTATGCGGAGAGCGAATCTGGGGATTACACGCGAAGGGATTCGATTGCCGGGATTGTGGGTATACATGTCACAGTAAATGCCAGATGAAGGTACCAGCCGAATGCCCTGGTGAGCAGACCAAGGAGGAGAAGAAGAAGCTCAAGGCCGAGCGACAAGAACAAGCGGGAGCGGTGCCAGTTATTGACATTGCACCGCCAAATGGTTCCTCCGCCGCGCCGTCGCTAACACGGCAAAACACGATGAATTCATTGAGCTCCGGATATGCTGCGAGCGCGAACCGATCCATGTCCACTGTGACCAGCCAGCCCCCATCCACCATTGTGGAACCTACCGAGCCTGCTGCCCCTGCAGCGCCTGCAGAGACCAAGCCTGCTGCCGCCGCCCCGAGGAGGAACCGGGTTCTTGCCCCACCTCCCGCGCAGTACGTCAGCGCTCCGCCGCCCAGTGAATCGACCAAAGCCAGTGAGCCCCGTGGGAAAATGATGTATGCCTACCAAGCAGGAGGCGCAGACGAGATAACAGTACAAGAGGGCGATAGTGTGACAATCGTCGAGCCAGATGGTGAGTTCCCTCAGTTTCGTAGTAGAAGGATTGATCGATCTAACCCGACTATCTTTAGATGGCTCCGGATGGATGCGTGTGCGCGCTGGATCACTAGAAGGTCTCGTCCCCGCCGCCTACGTGGAATCAGCACCGGCTCCGTCGCCCGCTCCCTCGGCGAGTCCTGCGTTTACGGAGCGGCCGGGGTCCACGTACTCCAACTCGTCCGCCTCGGTCGCGGGCAGTATGGCGGCCAAGCGGGTTGGGCCCGCTGTCGCGCCTCGGCGTGGGGCAAAGAAAGTCCAATACGTGGAAGCACTGTATGACTATGAGGCACGCAGCGAGATGGAGTGGAGCATGGTGGAAGGCGACCGCTTTGTCCTTGTCAACCGGGACAGCGGGGACGGATGGGCCGATGTCGAACGAGGAGGGGTGACCAAGAGCGTGCCTGCGAATTATATCCACGAAGTGTAGACAGCAGGAGCAATCTCATTGGTGAAGGGGTGGATTAAGCTTATTTTTAGGTCATCGGGAGTGTAAGTTATCTATATAGGTCGCTTTTGCATGTCTGCATCTCGAGCACTTGAATGGATACTTATGAACCCTCTTTCCTCTTTCTGCAAGCTTGTTTACATTGGTATGTTCTGATCAGATTCTTCATCTTTTGGTGCTGTTCTCCCACAAAACACTTTTACCCACAAACCAAAATCTTCTCCTGGAGGGGGAAAAAAAAAAGAAGAAGAAGAAAGAAAGAAATTACATCAACAACGAAAAAGACAAATAACCATCATTCATAAACATCATCAACATCATAACCCAGCCCCGTTCATACGGAATCATCCCCAAGCCAGAACTGATCCCCCCAGTCCTGGTGCAGCATCTCCTCCGGCAGTCCATGGACATCCAGATCCTCCAGCGAGAACACCCCGCCGTCCGCATAGCCATCGAACAGCATCGGCGACTCCATCATCGCCATGGAGACGGGGACATCCACGCCGGAGACAAGTCCTGGCGCCGCATAGGAGCCGGTGAGCGGGAATTGCGAGGGCGCGGGCGAGAGCATGGGGTGATGCGTCCCCGCGCCGGGGGACGTGGGCGCGTGCATCATCTGCGTTGCGCCTGGTGCGCACGGGTACTGTGACTGTGACTGTGACTGTGCGGCCGCCGCTGCTGCTGCTGCTGCTGCTGTGCGTGCGGCGCCGGACCGCGGATTCGTGCTGGGGTGGTGCATCGTTGTTACGGAGCTGGGGGAGGGTGCGAGGGCGGTTGGGGAGACGGATCCGGCGTTCGCGGGGCCCGGCCGGGGGGCGATGGGCAGGAAGCCTGTGCTAGGACGAGGACGACCCGAGGATTTCTAGAGAGAAAGAGGGGGGCGATATCCCCGAATATCAGCGAACGACTGCGTTGATGCAATGGATGGTGACTCGAGTCCCGCGACATCGTCCCCTCGGTGACCGCAGCATGGCTGCGGCAGCAGCATCACAAGACACCACCGCCAACGTGCTCAACCCCCCTCTTGTCTGGTGACATCTACTTTTGAAGATTGAGACTTGGACTCTGCCTCACGTCTAAGTTTGGTGTGCTCCTCTGGAGCCTGGCATGGGGTGCAGTTGCATACAGAACAGGTCGAAAAGGGGCGACCTTTTCTGTTGATCCGGATCAGTGGTCGATCTATGTCGTCAACGGGAGGTGGTCAGTATGTTCCTTTCTAGCTTTGCCTTGAATTGCAATGGATTGGGATTGAATTGGGATTGGAATTGAGGTTCCTACCATGGTGTTTACAGGTCGTCACACGGTGGCCGCGGACGCACGCTTCACAAGCCCACTTTTCACCGTCGATGAGCATCCCTTGATTGTATGAAAAGAAAGGCCATGGTGAGAGGGATGTGGACGGGGAATTTATACATGAGGTGGAGCAGAGACCAGAGACTCCTTTTTCCCTTTTTTTTTTTATTTTTTTGGGGGATTTCTATGAATGATTTTTCGCTGTGGAATTATTAGGGAACTGCTGTTCTGGGAAAACCGCGGTTGGAGAGCCACAGCCACGAGTTGGAGGTTGTATGTCTGCTTGCTGTAGACTCAAGCGTGAATCTGTGGTCTGGAGATCCTTCTGCAGGTGCATGCGTCAAATCCATCGAGATGATCCAATTGGCGCGGATGGAGATTTTAATTTTTTTTTTCTTTTTTTTTTTTTTTTTTTTGCTGGACCAAAATTGGTTGTGTGGGTGATGACAGCAGCAGGAAGATGTCCTCAACGTAGCATCTCTTCGGTAGTGGATGTAGCTGGCTAGCTCAAGCTGTGCTCCGGGACCAGGGACAAAGATACTAAGTTGGATCGAGTATCTAGTAGTCGTAGACAGACAGATAGTATTCAGTTAGGAAAAGCGGATTAGCTTGACAATGAGGGATTTTCTCCCGGCGGCAGCGCAAATGGCAATCCAGGGAATGGCAATCCACGATTATTCTCCATCGCTCTCACGATATCATCCTTTTCCCTCCAGCGAGATACCAGATCGGTGCTAGCAGCGTCAACAACCGCTGGTGCAGCAAATTCCCTCATACATTCTGCTGCTGCTCAATGGCTTCATTTGGACCGCCCCCGTCGTTTGCCTCGAAACCAATCTTGCTGCCTACTCAAAATCCACTGGTTTCGATCAGAGTCACTTCGCCCTCTCGAGAGAGAGAGAGAGAGAGAGAGAGAGATGCCATCAGGTCCTGTCCTCGCGTCGTGTAGAGCTTCTTCTGTGGCACAGGAATCGAAGACAGGGACCAAGTCGCCAACACTGGAGCTTGATCAAGGGCGCTCGGGTCACTATGAGGCTGGTATCAATCGCTTAATCTGGGTGCTAGGCTCGTAGGCTCCTAGCTGCTCGTTGCCATGATCTCACTACGGCTCTTTCTACACCCTGTCCACCACATCCATCACCAATTATTACCCAAGCGTGTACTCAGAAACAGATCAATGAGATCATCCAAGACAATCAAAAGCCACCAAATCCCGTTTCCATTATCAATTGAATCACCCAGACACAATCAACTTCTCATTCAGACAGTTCTCGAGAGATCCTCGTTTGGAGGTGGCTGAGCAGCTGCAGGACTCGCACTAACACCCAGTAGTGGGACTACAATAGGAGAACGAGACTACAAGGACTGGGACTAGGAGTCGGGGACGAGCAAAAAGTGACTGACTGACCGGCAGACTGACAGACTAAGATACTGAGTTAAACAAACTACCATGGCACTGGCAGACTAAGAACACTGACAGTGTGACAGACAGCCAGCTAACTAGCTTCCGCACAAACCACATTGAGGTCCGTGGCGCAGAATTGTCCGTTCTGAACCAAGTCTTTTCTGCTTCCCACGAGGACGAACTAGTCCAACCACAGTTAAGTCGATGTTTCAATTGAATATTCCAGCGGTAAATCCAGAGAGGAAGGTATGAGGTATTTCCAGCCGATAAGATGACGGATTTTTTTTTTCTATTTCTTTGCTTGTTCCAGAGGAATTTCGGACGCTTTCTGCGCGATTTTCATAGGGCTATAGGCGGTTGGAGCCACCGGCACTTTCCTCTCCTCTAGTAGAGACGTCGACAGTATACTTACTATAGTATAGTATAGTAGAGCACCTCGTGGCCTTTCAAACACGCACACACACTCTCTCGCGAAATGAGAAAAATATATATATATATATATATATATATCATGCTCGTACACAAAAGAAACAGTCAAGCAAATCCTCTATTCTTACAGACAAGTCCAACCATTCCATTCACCCGACGGCAGTAATAACGCCAGTTGCCAACTCATCAATCCTCCTCCCCCTCCCCAGCAATCCCGGAATCAAACAACCTAAGATCAGCACTGCAGGCCTGAGCCTTAGCCGCCTGGGAATTTCGAAGGGGAAACGGCGGCTGAAATTAAGCTGTCTTGTCGGTGGCTTGGGTGCCGTACTTTGTGTCCGTGCAGGGAGGAGAGCAACAGGACCGGGCCCCTGTTAGTGGTTTCCCCCATCTCGTCCGACTGTGCGATAATTCGGAGTGGGTGCCTCCTCGGTCAGCTTATGGATGTAGATAAATGTAGATAATCCTTACCTATAGAGGTGGGTGGGAGGGGTTCACATTGTCAAATACATCAGAACTATTTATTATATTTTGAAAGTACACTCAGTATATATAGTAAATACAATCACCCATCTCAGCTAAATCCACCACTAATTGCAGGTGGCAATCGTCCCCTCGCAGCCATAGACGATTCTCACAGAGAAGAAATCCGTCTCTTCTTATTTCGGCATCTCTTGCCAGTTGGGGTCACGATAGTGGTGCTTTGAACGCCAGTAGGCCCGGTGCCAACCATGGTGGAGGTGGCAATGGCCGTTTGCTGGGCCGGGGAGGAGATAGGAATGCTCGACGAGACAGGAATGCTGGATGAAGCGCCGCCAGCCTGGCCCAGCGCGATGATTCTCGCGACAGCGGCCTCAGCGGCGATCATGACGATGGCTTGGGCGTTACCAGTGGGCAGGTCGGGGTGGATACTGGCGTCGACAACGAACTATTCTCGTTTAGCAGTGAATGTAAAGGAACGCGTCAATAAAGCGAACTTACCAGGTTGTCGGTACCGTAGACCTTCGCGTTGGTGTCGACGACCGACGTACCGTTGCGACGGCCGTCGTCGGGGCCCATCTTGGCGGTGCCAACATAGTGGGCGCCGCTGGTCATGCTGGCGAGGATGTCGGCGGCAGAGGTGGATTTCAAAACGGTGTAGGAAGATTTCTTCAGGTCATCGATGAGCTCCTGGAAGAATTGAGTAAGGGCCTCCTTGTCCGCGTCGGTCTTAAGCCAGGGCTCGGATTCGATGGTCGTCGCTCCGGCCGCATTGATGCCGAGGACACCCGAAGAGGTGGCACCGTGCGTCAGGTACACCTTCATCGAAATGATGCCGTTGCCGGCGGGGCTGCAAGAACCCTGGTAGTAGCGGGTAACGCCGTCGCTGCCCACGTTCGAGGTCCAGAACTGCAGCCGATGGGCCCCCTGCGTCCAGATGCCGGAGCCAGCGGCGTAGAGTCTCCGCGCGAGCGAGTTAGTGCCAGGGATGACGCTGGAGGTGTTCAAGGATGTGAAGTTGGCGCCCGTCTGGACCTCCACGGTGAACATGGGATGGTCTTTGAAGTTCTGTCCGACAGGGAGATTGATCCAGTCATTCGAAGGTGGGGGCTTAACGCCACTGCTGCCACTCTGAACAGTCTTGATCTGGTTGGCGGGTCCAATACCTGAATTGAACAGAATGCGAGGTGTGGACAGAGCACCGGCGGCAAGGATAACCTTTCCGCCAGCACGGACTCGAACGATCTCAATGCCACCCGAGGCGGTCTCAAGTTCCACTCCAGCGACCTTGCCGCCAGTGCGGATGACGCGGCGGACCTTGGTCTGCAGACGGAGGGTGAAGTTGTCCCGGCCACTGACGAGGGGAAGATAAGACCGTACGGGGCCAGCTCGAATGCCGTTGGCGACCGACCAGGACGGGTGGCTGAAAGCCTTGTGCTTCTCGTTGGGCTGCTTCTGCTGGTCCACGGACTTCCATCCGAGTCCGCTCAGGAAGGATGACAAGACGGTGTACATTCCCTGATCGTAGCGGCGACCGTCAGCGGACGGGAGAAGACTACCAGGGTTCCTCTCATAGAGACGAGCGGCAGCGGATTCTACATCTTGCCACTTCCATCCCACAGGCCATTTGTCATCGAAATCAGCAGCCTGGGGATAGATGTAGGCCATAGCATTAACGATAGTACCTCCACCAAGCACACAACCAGCCATACCCGGGGTGTCAGGGCACAGGTAATCGCCGATGACACCGAGCTTGGACAAGGCCTGGTTGACAGCCGGGACATCAAATGGGGTCAGGGTCTTGTTCCAAGTGAGGGCGTTAGTTGCGCCCATCTCGACCGTAGGAGCGGAACCCCGCTCGATCAGCAGGACACGCTTGTTGGTCTCGGCCAGCCGTTGGGCGGCGATAATGCCGGCCGCACCACCACCGACAACAATATAATCGTATGTTCCGTTAGAGATGGTCGGGACCGTGCTGGGAGCAGGTGTGCGAGAAGGGGCCGGTGTCGTAGCGGATGGAGTGCCGGTTGGCGTGCCCTCTGCTGGCTTAGCCATGGCGGCCCAGGTGGCATACTTAGAAGACTTGGCTCGGCCGAGAAGCATCTCGAAACTACCAAATCCGGCAGAGTGATAGGTCAAGACGGAGGAGGGAGACGCAGGAGTCTTGGGGCTAGTCTTAGCAAGGGCCCATCCCAGGAAAAACGTCTCGTCAGCGGCACCGAATGTGGCTGGGTTTCCTAGAATACAGCCTTTGCACAGGAAAGTATACGTGAGCTTCGTGCTACTCACAGATGTGCCAGCAGGGATCTCAACGAGGCTGGCATCCCCACTGAAGACATCAGGGTTAGTGTAGTCGGTTGTCTTGCGCAAGCTGGAGACCACCGAGTTGCCGCTGGGCCAGGCCGCGATCATGAGGGTTGAGGTCATCGAACCACCCAGACTTACACCACCCCATCCATTCGAGCTGTCCAGTGGCACGACAATTTGACCCACAAAGTCCGTACCGACAGTCTCTGGGAGAGCTAGGCCGAAGCAGAACCCGGTGGGTTCATCGCACCATCGCTGGAAGTCGATTCCTGTGGTCGGGTCATTGTAGGCAGAAGAGTTGTAGCCTGCAGCAGCCACGCCCAGCGTGGAGCTCAAAGCAACTAAGCCACCGAAGAGAAGGGAACGCATATCGTTCTGGCAATCAAGAAAGAATGAAAATCAATTAAATGAAAGGAAGGCTGACCGCACCAGCAGCAACCGAAAGCGAATGGCGGCTCGAACAGCCGGAAAAGGAACGAAAAGAAACGAAGGAAAGTGTAGCGAAAGAAAAGAAAGAACGGAACTGAACTGGTCACCCGAAGAACAGCCATAGCGACTTCCTCCCTATTCATATACTCTTTCAACAAGCCAACTACCTCCAAGAATCGACTCTTAACCTGACCGGAAATCGACCGAGAATCACGGAGTACCAAGACCACATAAGTGACCCAGCATCTTGGAACTTGGGAAGACCTTGAAACAGTGGGCACGGACGACGCGCCGACTCCCAGGAGCCGCAGCTAGACTGCATTGCATCCGCAAAGGTGCTCAGATTGCATGGATTCCAAAGAGATTAAGCATCCCAAGCCGCGCTAACGATGCTGCATGCTGCGCCAGGTGGAACGCGCCAAGGGGAGCTAGATCGGAGAAGTTTCATATTTGAACGGCCGTTTGAGTTCTGAGATCTTCATGACTGAAGATGTCCACCGGTCCATCTATGTGAAACGAGCGCCCTTGGAATAGTTCGGTATAGGAGGTTGGGCATCATTAACACGGGTTGCGCAATTGGTTGATTTAGTCAGTGTCCCATGGAGTATCCTCTCAGACTTCGGCACATAAGTTGAAATGGGAGCCGGCAGCCTCTCGCTGGTGCCGACGTTATGCTGATGCGAAGCCATAAGAACTCCTGGTATGGATCTCAAATTTGGGCATGCGAGACAATGTTTGCAGTTGATGAAATGATGTCGAAGTGGACTGGTTTACCTTTTTCAGACATCACGTGTTCCCATCTCGGTCCTGAAAGGCGCCGGGGCCAAGTAACAAGAAGTCCATCATTGCTCTGGCGTACATTTTAAGGCCGTTCACCCTGCTTTCGCTTGGCTGAGATCAATTGTTTTGATCCTGTTATTGGGACATTTCAGCTACAACCCCGATTGAATAAAATCACTAAATGCCGATGTAGGCTATCTACCATCCTCCTAGGTACGAATCAAGCCATCCGATTAATCTATAAACGGCCAGGAATCCAAGCTCAAATGTACATATTCCGGAGTTCAGCTGGGGGTCATGCATCCCAAGATAACGCCATGGAAAATCGTCAAATCGAATACAAGCCCCAAAGTCTAGAGCAGCCGGGAACTAACGAAACCGAACCGTAGATAATGAACAAAAAACATGGCAAAGGTGGACAATTTGTTCAAAAGGGTATGAGAAGAGGAAAATCACAGCAGGATGAGGCCAGCGCCGAAAAGGGTCGACATCAGCGTGATCGCGCCAACGGCAGCAGGAGCCAGAGTCATACTAGGGACGCTCAGACCAGCTGCAGCGCCCTTGGAAGAAGTGGAAGTGCCGCTGCTGCTGCTGCTGCTGCCAGAGGCGGAGCCAGATCCAGGTTCAGCAGTGCTGGTGGACTGAGTACCACGGTTCTGGCTGCCAGAGCCGCCGAAGCCAGGACCCTTGCCGGCACCCTCAGTCATATACTTCTTAGCAGGCTCAGGGATAGCAGGAAGATCATTGTTGTCCACATTCCAGTTGGGAGAATCTTTGGCCGGGCAAGGATTGGCACCACCAGTCTTGTTGTAGTTGCCGTCGCCCTGGGGGTTACTGGTCTTCTCAAAAGCGGTCTTGAGGGCATTAAAGTCGTCAAGCTCCTTCACATCCTTGCCGCTGATCTCGACCAAACCGTAGTTGCTAGCCTCCTGAGAGTACTCGTAAACGAGACCACCCGAGTAGACACCAGTCATGTCAGTAGAATAGAGCGAGGTGACTTCCTGGAACTGACGCTTGTTGGTGTTGCAGCCATATTCGGACAGGAAGAGGGGGAGACCGTAGCCGGTGAAGTTCTTGACCTTCTGATCCCATCCGGAAGTCTTGAAGGACGAGGGATCGCACCAGGAGTAGTCATTAAAGGCGAAGAAATCGCTGCGCTCGTCATCGGTACCGCAGTTCATGTACTGAGCCATTTGGAGACGGTTGGTATCAATGTCGGCCTGGACGATCGACCATCAGTACTGTAATTCACATTTCTTAGAGACAAGACAGAAGTGGAGGAGAACTTACAGCAGAGTAACCAACGGGGATCTCGCGGTAGTTGCGGCTACGGATGTACTGACGCAAATCACGCGTAACAGCCTTGACATAGGGAGCAGCCGAGGACGAAGGACCGTCGTTGATGACCTCGTTACCGGAGAAGAAAGCCAGGGTGTTCTTGTAGGAGGCAAAAGCATCGACAGTGGCGAAGATGTATTGGAGGTAGACGTCGTTATACGACTCCTTGGGGCTGGCACGGTTCAGGGAGTACTTGGGAGTGTTGACGTCGAGGACCAGGTAGATGCCAGCATCGGCCAGGGCGTTCATACACTCGTCATGGTTCTTGGAGTTGTCGACCGAGTAAACACGGATGGTGTTCAGACCGAGAGCCTTGAACTTCTCAATGTCACGCTTGCATCCGTCGGGATCAGCGATAGGATCCGCCAGGTCGGACGATCCGCCGGGCTGGTAGTCGACACCACGCATGTAGAAACGCTCGTTACCCTTGAAGAAGGCATTTCCTTTGACGGTGATGGGAGTCACATCGTCACGGGCCTGGAGGGAGGGGGCGGCCAGAACGGTGGAGGCACCGGCGGCGAGGGCCGCTGCAACAACAGAGGTCTTCATTGTGATGTGATTAGGATTGTGGTGGTGTGAGCGGAAAGAGTGAGAACGATTCGAAAAGAATGGCGAGACCGTGGAAGTTAATAAGCTGGTCGATTTGTCGAGAAGATCGCGAATGCAATGAATATAGAGAGAGAGAGAGAGAGAGAGAGAGAGAGATCCGTGTAGCGAGTGACGGGGTCGGAGAATTAATAGCAGTACGTTGTACAGCGAATACTGCAACAAGAAATGAAGCACGAAGAATGTGAACGAGAGAAGAAGGGATACAGAGGAAGAAGGAGGAACACAGGGAGGCAGGAAGGACAACACCACACAGGTAGGGCGGCAGGACCTTAAAAAGCCAACCAGGGCTCATGGATGGACCATCCCTGAATGCTTACGGAGTACACAGCCCAGTGAAGTGTGAACCATTACACAGTAGATACGGTACCTAGTTATTACCTTGGATAGGATACCATAGGTAAGACAGAACCATGGGGGATTACAGGATCATTCCCATGCAAAGTGGGAAGTGAGATAAGAATAGCATTTCCAGCGGTATTCTGTTTACCGTTTAGATACATACAAGAGTTCCATAGGAGGGACTCGTCATCCTGTCCAGGGCTCGACACCAGGATAATTAAAAGGACGCCTGTTCTGAGGGATTGAATGGGCCCAATCCAGTGCAGTGGAGCCTGCTGGAGAACACCAAAGGACCATGCTTGACTCTGGGTGGGCTCTCAGGCGCAGAGATCGTCCGATCGGCCAGGGTCAAACTTCCCAGGGCAAAAAAAAAGTGGTCCTCGTGCAGGATTGAGATGGTGAGATTGATTTGGGGGGGGGGGGGGGCGAATTCTCATCAGGAGGTATTCTCTCCCAGAGGAGGTTATTATTATTTATATTGGTGTTCTGCCATAATTCCATCCTCAGTTCTCCCGTAGATACGGAGTACAAGTACCATGCCTAGAGGTACCTACCTAGGGAGTCTAGGAAATAGGGACAGTACCTAGTCTTTAGAACCTATTGTGTAGTGCTGGGGCGCTGAGTGCCGCTGTGGGGGAAATCCTCCAGGGGCCAGTGGAGCCTGGACTGTCAATCCCTGAGGCCCTGGATGATGATAGGCTGTGTGCCTCCATGCGCCTCCCATTTGTCTTCTTTCCTGTTCATGGTGTGATTGTTATTATTCTTATGGCTGTTATTATTATTCCTCTCCTAGAATCAGCAATCAACCATTTGCAGATAAGAGTATGACAGATTGACAGCTGTTTGACATGCAAATCTAGATACATTAATGAAGGACAAAAGAACATCTTGTACGATGGAGTAGGTCGAAGCGAGAAGGCGTATCCAAGGTTTGCCAGCGCATAACAAATTACAAAACACTGTCTCAATTCCAAGTCTCGGAGACATGGATGGAAGCGCTGTCTTATCTATTCTAAGAAGCACAGTCCACCATCAATATGACTGACCTCTGATAATGTACACAGTAGGCTACTTCCCCAGTCCATAGCAATCCATCATCTTATTTCTTTTCCCTCTGCCCCTATCTCAACCCTTAGCTAGATAATACTTACTCCGTTCTCCCTTCTGCTGACTTGAGCGGTGGCTGGCCAAAAATAGGATTCCTTGACGTCAAACCAAGACGCCACCAGCCACGTCGAAGCATTATTGGCGCCTGGTCCAATCCACCGACTAGATAGACCGCTCAGGGAAAAGCCAACAATGGAGGCTGCATTCCTGGTTCCAAGACTTCGAGTTTGAGGGGGTTGGGTCTGGGATGTTTCATCTTTCTTCTTGGCTGCGGGCACTGGCCATGGAACATGTAGATGAATTATCTTGACATCTATTGGACTATCTTGGTATTCAATGGAAGTATCGAGTCTATACCGTCTACAACATACTAAAAATCAATTTCCTCCCGTACTCCCTATGACTCCCTGCCCGAGGACTTGCCATGGCAGATTTTTCCCTTCCCCTGACATGTCCTAATAATGTCAGCCATCATTAAGTGGAATGCTACTGCCTAATATTAATAACAATCTAACTACGGAGTACAGAGTACAGAGTAATAGGTGTGGCTTCCCCTTGATCTGGAACTACCAGCAATGTTCTAGATCACAGCCAGCACCCAGACGGCGCTGTCTCATTCCTCAATTATCTACTAGGTAGGTAGTAGTATAGATTCTATAGCAATTTTTCTACTGGCTATGGGGCAATAAATATATCTATCTTGAGGACGTATGAAAGGCTGTATAAAGGTTGATGATACTTTCTTGGTTGGGTAGACGCCCTTCGCCAGAATACCCGACAGGTATTTCTCTCAAAGATCCCAGGCTCTGAATGCAGTAGCTTCCACCATAATATTCAATGGTACTTGATAAAGTAGATGTGCATCTTCTGGAGGTTTCTATTGCAGAGACCAATTTTCGATATTATACTGCCCTGGAGGAAAGTCTGATATCTCACTACGGCTATGAGATATGACCATTATATATATTCCTACGTGGAAATGGATACTCTCCCATGTAATTGAGCGATACGCCATGTTTTACGAAACAATTTTGCACCACTCCGACATGACGGCCATTCAGCTCTATTACGACACTTGACAAGACGGAAAAATAGAAGTTGATCCTACGTATCCCAGGCCAACTAAAGCGATCATGCACAAATACAAGAATAATCATGTATGCCATCGCAGAATCTGCATGGAAGCCCTGAATATCTGTACAGTGAACAATCCATTTCTCCAAGGGACAAGCATCCATGCCTGATACTGTACAGCTAGCTAATCCTTCCGTCTCGTTTCAAGCTTGTCCGTCCCATGCAGCCAATCCAAAAGCCCAATGGACCCATAGTTCAAATTGAACTTCTCGTGGTGCAGATCATGCATCTTCGCTTTGCTCTTGAAGAAGTCATACCCACTATGAACCGTGGCGGTATTAAAGAGCTCGTAAGCCAGGAATGCCCAAAAGGTCAGAATATGACTCCCCAAGATCTGCGGGGGTAGAGAGATCGGCAACGCATTGGCGAAGACCTGTTCGATGGGATGTGCATATTGCGCCGCTAGAGCTATGGGCGCTGTGAACCGGTGATGGCGCTTGTGAATCCTGGCATAGAAGGAGGGTCGATGCAGGAAGCGATGGCTATAGTAGAACAGGGCTTCTCTAAGGAGAAGGCTCAGAGCAAAGTCGCGAACAAACTCTGACGGGGACGGTAGAGAGGACTCGATTCGGTACGAGGAAGCTCCGCGTTTCAGAACATAGATCTGAAAGAGATGTAGGCATGATGAAAGAAGTTGGTTCTGGGTCACAACCACAAAACAATGCCAAATCTCGCTCCGACTGGGCTGTTTTGGTGCTGGCTGTAACTTATGCCGCCGCGAGTATGAGGGAAATAGGACATCGAGGCAGAGGTAGCCGAAGCAGGGGAGCCAGAAAGAAGCGACTTGAACGAGCAATGTGCCCACAAATTCTATTCCCTGGGTAGGATATGATGCGACGATATATTTCCATATCTCTTCCATTTTGGGAACATCAGGAGTGCCTCCACCGATTATATGCAAGGGCCATGGAGTGCAAGAAAGGTGTAAAAGACGACTATAGTTCACCAGATAGCTCCTCACTTATATTTAAATCTTTCTCTCTGGACATATCATATGAGGTTGAAAGGCGAGTCTCTGGGAAGGTCTTACCTCGGCAAACGCATGTAGCTCCAGATGGCCAGAATCTGCATTGCTTCCCCGCATTATCTGAGTGGTCACAACGCCGGGTACGATCACTCGAGGACTGTACTTGGGTATTTAGCTCGCAGCAAACCACCAATAGCCACTGCATTTGCACAAGAGAAAGCTTGGTATGGACTTCTCAGGAGATGAGGACTGCATGTGCCGATCCTGTGAATAAAGCCAGTCGGCGAAGTCGATGACAAGGAAATGGCAGGTTCCAGCAAAAAAAAAATTGCTGTTTACCATCGCTGCCGTTGGTCACGGAAAGGAAGGAGCCAGAAAGAGAGACAGTGTGTATGTTTGTGTTGGTGCCGATGAGCTACTACTTCCTGATGAAGCCAGTTCTGCTCTTTCCATATAGACGGGGTGAAGTGTCTTCGTTCTGTTATCCTTGAGAGCATTGGTTTTACTCCTTCACTCAAGCATGCATTACTTTTTGTGAGCAATAACTATCGTTCGAAAGGTATCAATCCACAGACTACCCACTTTCGACACAGCGACGCATACAAGGCAAGATTCACTACTTAGTTCCAAGTCATTGACCGAGTCATTGTACTAACAGTCACATCACAGATGCATCTTACCGTGTTCACGATTAGCTACTGTCTGCTGTTGACCAGCGTCAACGGCCAACATGAGAAACTCTTTACCAGCCGGCCAGCCTTTGCCAAATACCCATACCCTACGATCTCCCTTCGGTGCCACGAAATTGGACCCTCCGGTTCGACCCTGCATGTTGACCACATGGCAGAGGGAGCAGGATACGTCCCGTCGTTGTCATGGCCCTCTGCCGCCAGAAACGTCCGGGAATATCTTCTTGTGAGCGAGGATCCGGATGCTCCCCTTTCCCATTCAGTCATCCATGGGCTGTATTACGGAATTCCTCGTGTGTTCACGGGTATCGACCACGAAGACTTCGAATTGAATGAGAAGCATGACGACCCGTATCTGCTCAAGGGAGGGTTTCGGTACGGTCAGAACAGAGGCGACACCGTGTATCTCCCTCCCCGATCCCTTCCGGGACAGGGTCCCCACCGTTACTTTTACGAACTCATTGCGCTCAATCAGCCGATCGATCGAAGCAAGCTCAGTGACAGGGCAACCTTGGAAGAAATTGAAGCTGCAATTAGAGGCAAGGTTGTGGGATGGGGAGCCTGGGCGGGCGTTGTCAAGAACGAGGGATGATGAGAGGGACTGATGTTGTTCTGCTTACATAGCCAGAGATCGAGATGTCTGGGGGATATGATGCAACTGCAAGACAGCAGAGTTGATCGTTACGATCGGTGTCCTGGACAATGTTCCTGCACCATCTGGGTTGTGTTTGTTGACAGTCGATACGTCTACTATTGTTAGAACCAGGTGTCTCCTGATGCAAAAAGAATCCAAGTCGATTTTTAGCCAAGTCAACCCTCAACCCTCAATTCTCTGTTTCTTTTTGTTTATTTGTTTATGCGGTGGAAGTCAATGATCTCATGACTCATGTTTGAGGTCTTTCAAAATGCCTCGGGAGTAGTCGATAGGCCATGCTCGAACCATGGAAAAGGTTCGATTGATCCAATTGGGCACATATTTATAGGTCGCATGTCTCAGATCATTGTCAAAGAATTTTTTATGTGAGACTGTGGAGTGTGAGCTCGACGAACCCACCTGACTCGGATCATTTTTGAGTACTACCTAAACTCAGTAAAGCCATCGTTTCGCAACTCACCAGTTAAAGATACCGAATAAATACAAAGTCAAGTTTTCGTCGTGAAGGTGAAGGTATACCTTACCTGATAGTTGGTACCACGGTTCATGAGAAACATTGTGGAATATCCCCATGGGTTCAGTGCTTGTTGTTTGACTGCGACCCAGCCATCGGTGATATCTCGTACTTATTGTACGGAGTAGATACTGGGTGGGAGCAGACTGATAGGACACTGGTCGAGAAAAAATTGCATCCAGAAGCAGGCTAGCTCGTATTTGTTGAGCGCATCGATCCGAGCGATGAATCACCACGAATAGTTAGCCGGCCAGGTGAGTAAATAAAACTTCAAGTTCAATGCTGTCCACTTGTCCCACTCCGGCAACGCCACACTGCCACAGCCGCAAAAATAGAAGATCCAGGAATCCCGAATCGGATTGGAACCACGCATGTCGGATGCCTGCAATGCAATAATAATGATGGCTGTCCGGAAGCGTAATCCTCCATCAGTCGGTAGTATTATGCAGACTTTAGCTAAACTAGAGAGTGATTTGATTCAATTCTTGGGTTCATACTTGATCTCTACGGAGTAGATAGGAGTGCTTGACAAAGAAAGTGACTTGAAGTTCTCTCCTGCCATGGAACTTGGAACGGAATCAGGGACCAGGACCAGCATCAACAACCAAGGATAGATTGGGGAGATTCCCCTCAGTCGAACCTTGCTTGTGCAAAAACTGGAAACATCCGATTTATCCACTCGATTGTTGAACGGTGTTTCAATAATAGTAGTCAGTCCTCAGTCGTCGTCCTCCGCACCAGGTACATAGTAGTAGTTGCTAAAGTCTTGATCATCGCAATATCAAATACAACTAATGGCCACAGGAAATCCCTACATCGGTTGGTAAATGGATAGAGGGAGTATTATTCAATTATGTCGTCCGAAGTGAAGATGATTACGTCAATCTAATCTCACTCTGGCCTCCAGAGGACAGAAATAATACACCGTGGATAGGAAGATATAGAGATCCCTCCCTAGTCTGTACATCGTCTCCGGAACCAAAATGCTGGATGGTGCTGACGGTGCTGACAGTGTCGGCCGACTAATATTCATCTTCATCTTCATTCTCTGGAGTTCGTCGGATTTGGCTGGGAGGCCTGATACCGACCATGATAAAGCTGTTAGATACGGACGAGGAGGAAAGGATCTATTTATGTGTGGAATAATCGACCAGATGATGCAGCGTATCGCAGCAGAAAAACGCTCGTACTACGTACTTTTGAAGCCCATATGGAATCACCTATGTAAGGAACTGGTAAGTACTGGATGTATACTAAGGCTTGCAGGCATGCAGTGTGCCGATGGAAAGTGGGATGATAAGAAGGCCAAAACATTGCCACTCACAATGTAGATAGATAGATAATAATATCAGATACCGAACGAATGCGAACTGGTCTGTTTTTGGCGCGAAAATTCCAAGGTCGAGGTTGCTTTCAGTTTCAACGCCCAAACGGCCGATCCATGGGAGACCAAGCCCAATTGTTCCTGATTTGTGACACTGAAATCGGTGAATCCGAAGCCAAACAAAACGAGCTTGCTAATAATAATGATTAGTTGATTAGACTAGTTGGTATCCAGATAGTAACTATCTAGTAACTAACTTGTATCTGAGGATCTGACTACACTAGCGGATTTTTTTTTTTTTTTTGGCGCAAACTCCCAAAGTTACGTATGGTATGGGCTGTTTATCCTCAGGCTCCAAAAACCGGGAACAAACAAAACGACCCGAATGCCTGTCTCACTCTTCATCTTCTCTTTTTGCACTTAAGCTTCTGCTGTTCTCATCCCATCTGGTCTTCTGATTCGGTATCATCAAAGTCTACTTAAAAGACGGCATATCTGCCACCTGCCTCTGCTTGTCGTGGATCTTGACCATCAACCGGCTGCATACTCATACATACAAGCTCAGCTGGTGCGTCCATATCAGCCTATTACCCGATTAGGCATCCACCTCGCCCTCAACTGGAAAGTCGGTCTTCCTCCTTATCACCAAACCATTCATCCAGTCTCTTGGACTGGGCGCCTTCATCCATCATGAATCGCTTCCTTCGCCTCCTCTTCGTCTCTCTGGCTGCGTCCTCCGCAATCGCCGCTCCAGCCCCCGAGCCATCGGAGCTGGAGGTCCCCGGCAGAGATAGCTTCCATGACAGCCTCACCAGCCTCAGCGAAGCTTCGATCCACAAAGCCCTGCATCTCATCGAGAAGTTCCGCCATGGCGTCTTCCCTACCGACAGAGATGCCATTGCTGCTATCCAGAAAGAGGGAAGGTCGCTGCCAGTCTTGAATCTTCCTCGCGAGCTCGGAAGTAATTCATCCACCCCCGCTGTTGAACCCACCCCAACCACTGAAGAGCCAGCTCCCACGGAAGCTCCCTCGACCTCTGCTCAACCGTCTCCCACGGAGACCGCCAAGTCAACGACGACAACGACGAGTACCACCCAGCAACAACCCACCGCGACCGAGCCCAGCTCTACCACCACGACCACGTCCGAGTCTCAGACACCGGCGCCTCCGAAGACCACATCGACTCAGAGTACTAGCACCGCTGAGACGACGACATCGACGACGAGCTCGCAGAACACCCCCGCTCCATCCCCAACGGCGGCCGAGCCCACTACGAGCACCACGTCCACCACGTCTACCACGTCCACCACGGATAAGCAAACCACCATGACGACTGCTTCTTCGACAACAACAGAGGCGCAGTCCACCACCAGCACCACCAGCACCACCTCCACAACCCGTACGCCCTACACCTCGACCTACAAGAGCACCACCACTCTCCCCAACGGCCAGCGGAGCACTGTCACGGCCGTGACTGTCGTCTATCCCACCGAAGACGGCGGCAAGCAGGCTGCCACGACCACGGGACCGGCCCCCGGCTTGCAAACCGACTCGGGCTCGGGTGCATCCACCACCGGCCTAACGAGGGAGCTGCTTCTCATGGTTGGAGGCGCGGCTGCCGTGGCCATGGCGCTGTAGAAGCCGTGAAAATCGGCCCATCTCTGAACTTCAGATCAATCTATCGACCTCTTTTGTTTTTGTTTTTTTTTTCTCGACGACTGGTTCTGATTGGGACTGCATTTAAAAAGGGCGTTTTCTCTCTCTCTCTCTCTCTCTTTCTTGATTTTGAACTACATATCTTACGACATGACTCCCACTTTTTACGATCCTTTGCATGGTCTCTGGCGTCCGACTCTTTGTCTCTCCTTTTGTACATAATATAGGTCCATGTGGGTATACCAGCGGATTCAATCCGCCAGTTCTGATTTTTCTCATCTTGACTTTCTTTACTTTGGTCAGGGCTATCTGAGTCTTGTCTCCAAGCGTGCATAACCGGCATAGACTTGACATAGTTGAAATATGGAGATAGTGGATAGCAATACTCACGCCCCTGCACTCTTCTACCCTTCAACCACTGCAACACATCTTCCAAAGCATTGAAATATATAAAAAACTCATCGGGTATGTATATACGTAAGAGACACGACCTAACCGATCGTAATCATCACAACTCTCCAACCCACGAAGGAGCACCTAAGCCTACTTATTCAAAACCACCACCATGACCACCAACTTCAGGTCCCCCGACACTCATCGCACAACATTCCCCTGGCCCTGCCACCGCTCCTCCTCCGTCCAATACCGCACAATACTTTCCCACGCAGGGATATCCCCATCACGCAGCAGGGCCGCGACATCGACGTTCAGCGGCGAGTCCGGCCGCGGATCCGTCAGCAGCTGGTGGATGGCCGTCAGGGTGGTCGAGAGCGTGTACACGGGGCTCCAGTGCTCGGTCGTCAGCAGCGTGAGGCAGATCTCGCCGGTTGTGAAGGAGATGTTGGGGTGGGAGATGCGGGTGGCGAAACGGATGGTGGGCGGCGCGAGGGGGTAATTGGGCGGGATGGTGATTTGGAGGGCCCAGAGGCCGCCTGTAGAGCAGTCAGTACCCGTCGATAGCCATGTTTGACCGGTCGGGGAGGTGGTAGTGGGTGGGTATTCTCTCTCTGTGTTGGGCGCGAGGAGGGGACCTGACTCGCCTTCGTAGGGTGTGCCCTTGACGCCCTTCAGGACGGCTTCCCAGTGTAGGAGATCATCTTCGCCGACGGGGCCCAGGTGAAGGAGCGCCTCGTTGGGGGACTTGGTGTAGTCTTTGAGTTCGCGGAGGAGGCGTTGGGTTGTCGACGTTGAGGCCATTGCGGTGTGCGGGTCGGGTTTGGAATGTGGGCTTCTTTCTCAGCCCGACCGGTGTGATGATCGGTGCAGGAATATGCCGTTATACTCTGTATTTCCCCCGGTATATTCTGAGGATGGACTAAGTGGTATGAAATAAGATGACTATATAATGGGATGAAGATGTACGGAGTATGCAGGAGTAGCAGGGAAAGACTTGCGACCGTTGCAACTGGAAGCGATTCTCCGTCGGTCGGGATGCTTGCACCGAGGCTCAGCTGCCGTGGGTCATTCCCCCATGTTCTGTGAACTTGTTCCGCGGTCTGGTCTAGGCTTCCGTGGTTGGGGAAACCAATATCTAATGATCTAAAATTTTGCCCCTACGTCGATCCTCACGTCTTACGCTTCATTTTCGTGTGAATTTTTTTCTGGGCATAGATACATTTCTGACCTGATATCTTCATACATAACTTCACTAATGCGTACTTCCCGCGCTTCCAAGGAGACTGCAAGCCTTCTACAGGCTCTTTCGCCTCCTGCGCGGCGCCAAACGCGTAGCTTGGCCAGCTCAAATGTTCTTCAACGCTTTGCTTTTAACGGTGGCGCCAATGGCCCGGTTGAAGCTTCTTCCACGTTGACCAGTTCGCAATTTCAGGATAGCGACGGGGAAGAAACCTCGTCTCTCTCCTCGGTTAATACCGTCGACATTGAAGATATTGTGGAACCTCCATCGAAAAGGAGAAGAGGCAATGTAGCAAGGACTCCCATCAAGACCATTGAAAAGCACGACGTCGTCAAGACGGAGCCTCCAGCAAAGAAGACAGGTCGCGCACCAGCGCGAAAAATCAAAAATGAGGATGGATTGATTGAAATTGAACCGCCCTCCAATTGGGAAACCATGTATACCATGGTCAAGAAGATGCGAGAGGATAACCCGACAGCTCCAGTTGATACCATGGGTTGCGCCAACCTTCATTGGCGAGCTTCATCTCCTCGGGACAGACGGTTCCAAACCCTCATTGCATTGATGCTGTCCTCCCAGACCAAGGACACTGTAACGGCCGTGGCGATGCAGCGTTTGCACACAGAGCTTGGAGACAGTAATGTACATCAAGATCTCATCATCAAGAAGGAGGAGCTAGAAGATGAGGATTCCAAGATACCAGAGAGAGACAGTACTCTGAACCTTGAGAACATCCTAGCAGTCTCTCCTGCCAAGCTCAACGAGCTTATCAGGACGGTCGGCTTCCACAACAACAAAACCAAGTATATCAAGGCAACGGCAGAGATTATTCGCGACCAGTATAAATCAGACATACCCTCCTCTGCCACAGAGCTGATGAAGCTACCTGGTGTAGGTCCGAAGATGGCGTTCCTCTGCATGAGTGCTGCATGGGGGAAGGACGAAGGGATCGGGGTCGACGTGCATGTTCATCGCATCACCAATCTCTGGGGCTGGCACAAGACAAAGACGCCCGAGGAAACTCGAATGGCATTGGAATCCTGGCTTCCCAGGGAAAAATGGCATGAGATCAACAAGCTACTCGTTGGCCTGGGACAGACTGTCTGCTTACCTGTTGGTCGAAGGTGTGGTGAATGCGATCTTGCTGGGACCAAGCTATGCAAAAGTGAAGTTCGAGGGCTCCTTTCCAGGAAGAATGCGAGTATAAAGACCAAAGATGAAACAGTCAAAGAGGAGTTCTCTCCTCCTGGTGGTGTAAAGATCAAGATGGAGGAGGTGTAAGGTGCTGGAAGCGTGAATGCCCCAGGCAGTGGGTAATGGCCTAGACTGATCCCGTGAGAGCGCGTTGTGGCAACAGCATTCAATGTTTACATGTTGGGAAAACAGGCTCATTGTACCTTAAGATCGTTCCTTTCTCCATCCTGTTCTAGGAGGCCTTTCTTGCGTCTTGCTGCTCCTCTTTGACTCCTCTTCCTCTGCCCAGCTTGTTTCATCAGCCGTCCTTCCACAACACATCTCTTTATCATCTACAGTGACTATATTCATGTCTGTTGACAGATAGAATCATATGCCCGTGCTGCAGAACACGAGGTCGTTCAATTTGGCTGCTTTCCTTTCTTGTAAGTCCCATCTTGCAGACCATTTGGAGTTTTCTTTCTAATCTTCATTGGATCTCTCCAACCTGAATAGAAGTGTTCTAGCGTGAAAAGCATCGTTCTAGAAATCATATGGATTGTCCCGATCCCGACGAAGAGACTTTTTTCGCGTTGTCCGAGTCCCTAAGAATGACCAAATCAGCCGTGGGAAGTCCAGGGGACTCTGGTTTCGAGTCTAGCGCTACTGAACCAGACGTAGGCAGCAACAACATGGACGACTTGATGAAAACGGGACCTACAACGTTACTTCATCTTCCACAGAGCGTCAAGATACGTATTCTGGAATACATTGGACTTGTGCGGCCTTGCCTGATCAACATCACGGAGGAAGGGTCCAGAGTCAAACAGGCGACTCATGGCACGTGCGGTGTGCGCAATGCAGTCCAGACGCGAGGAAATTGGGTTACCCACGCGGATCGGCTCTGTGATCATCCTCGGTTGCCCACGCAGGTGCTTATGGCTTCTCGCGAGTTTCGTGAGGATCTGGGTGCGCTCTTCTTCGCCCACAATCGCTTCAGTGTTGTGCTCTCCAATAAGACTGATTGGAATAACTTCTTCGAGGCGGTCGACTGGGCTGCAGAAGATGTGAGATATCTGCATGTTGAATTGCGTACTTGGGACAATCGCTTTATCAAACCCGGCGGTCAACGCATGCTGTTGAAGCTGTGGACTCGTTTCTGCAAGTATCTCCAGGAGCAAATGGTCAATCTCAGGTATTTCAGCCTGAAATGCAGAGTAAAGGACTTCGAAGTTGCTCTCAAAATAATGTGCGCAATGGACTCGTTCCCTGTTCTTTTCCAGTGTGCCTTCCATTTCAGTCACACCGTGGAGGATGATATCCGGCCATTGGCAAAGAGGAACGCACTGAGACTCACCGGCAATCTTGGAGCCAAACCGTTCTTCCCGTACTTCAATCTTCCCAAGGAAGTGCAGCTGATGATCCTTGAAACCCTGTTGGCGAGCCAGTTGGACCCTTTTCTGCCGTCTTCGGGTAGGGAGCCAGGAGACGTAACTTTCGTATATCGCAAGACTATGCGAGTCACTGAATCCAATCCCCTTACTTGCTGTGGCACCTGCTCTCCACTTCAGGCATTGTGCTTCTGTTTTGCTCGTCAGACGGCATATTCTACCTCTTGCTCTTGCTTCTCTTCACCTGTGCGGTATTTTCTCGTCAATCGGGCTTTTTACGAAGACGCTCGTCGAATATTCTTCTCCAGGAACCGCTTCTTCTTTGTGGAAGAAGATCCCGATATTATGATGCGTTTCATGAACTGTATCCCGACTGCATCCTTCATGATGATACGCCGTCTCGTTTTCAAATTTCCAAAGTTGTACAGACACCCCTGGCGAACCGCATACAAAATATACGAAGCCTCTACATTGGCGTCTTGGTCAGTTTTGCGCCGTTTCATCCGTGAACATTTTGACGTTTCACGTCTTTCGCTTATGATCGTGGATCTCGGCGTTAAACATCATTGGAGCCGTCCTGGCTTTATACGCACCAACTACATACGCAGGTTGCTCAAAACATTCGAAGATCTGCGGGGCCTGCGAGATTTTCGAGTGTTTCTGATGGAGGATCGAATTTTCGAGTTAGATGCAGAGCGGATTGTGATGGGGAGTGCAGTTGAACGAGGACCCAGAGATACTGAGTTCCCGTTTGCGGGTAACTAGACTTGTCTCCACGCCGTCATTCTTCGTTGATTGTCGACAATGCGATGGAGGTCGTTCCTCTTAGGGGATGATATTTGTGTGTTTTGATCGACACTCAAAATGATTATGCTCGGAAGGCAATTGTTCTGTCTCATATCTTCCTCAAATGCAGCACTTTAAGCGAATGTATCTAGTTTGTGTGGACGATTCAGTTCTCGTCGATATGACCTCCAATATGAGATTTTCCGGGCTAACAGCTTCACCTACCTCCTGTGTGACAACAATCCTCGCAAGAAGGAACCGTCCTTGAGCCGGGCAGTATAGACTAGCATTGTAAGTGAATTTGAATTGAGATTGAGATGAGATCAAGATTCGCTTCAATCTCAAAAAGCAACCCTCATATAGCCTATAGAAACGTGCTCTAAGGTACAGCCTCAAATATATCCATTTGACTTCAAGTGATTTGCACCTTTGCCCCATCAATTACTATCAAGTACAACCACCTCAGCGTCCGCCTCCCCAATGCTTTCCACAGTAAGCATATCCCCAGCATTCACCCCAGTGACGAACGCCCCGTCTCCCTCTTCCAAAACCGCATCCTCGCGCCCATCCAGCCTGATCTTCGCCTTGCCCTGCTTAGTCATAGGCAGGTGAATATACACATTCCTCTTCTTCTTCGAAACGACGACATCTCCCGCACCGACGTTCCATTTGAAAGTCGCTCCAGGCGCGATGATGCCCGCGCCCATGAGGAAGTCCGCGTGGATGGGGATTGTATCTGGTATCCGGGGCTGCGCCGCCTCTTCTTCCGCGGGTGTCGCGTCCGGCCCTGCCGCG
The DNA here is from genome assembly GCF_000002715.2 of Aspergillus clavatus NRRL 1. Classification (NCBI taxonomy): domain Eukaryota; kingdom Fungi; phylum Ascomycota; class Eurotiomycetes; order Eurotiales; family Aspergillaceae; genus Aspergillus; species Aspergillus clavatus. The sequence continues at coordinate 2,010,306 of NW_001517101.1, read as the reverse complement.
AGCGGCGAGAGAATCGGCACGAAGGCTTTGCGCTTTGCGTCCTCGCTAAATGCCAAGGTGTGGTATTGGGGCTTGAGGCCGTGTTTCCATGGCAGAGCCCAGATCTGCAGGAAATGGACTGGTTTGCTTGACTCGTTCTGCTCCGAGTGGGCGATTCCTGAGGGCGAATGTTAGTCTCACCTACTTCCCATGACAATAGCGCGGAGGGGGAAGGAAAGAAAAGAACCTACCAGTCCCACCGGTCGTAAACTGCACATCGCCCCTTCTCATCCGCGAGAATTGCTTGCTGGGCGCCCCCTCTGCGCCCTTCTTGACCATGCTGTCTCGGTGCGTGAGCTCGCCGCTGAGAATGTAGCTGAAGATCTCCGCGTCCCGATGGGGGTGTGTAGGGAAGCCATTCCGCGCCGCGACGCGATCTTCGTTCAGGACTCGCAGACAGCCGAAGTTGAGGAAGCGGTGGTCGTAGTAGTCGGCGAAGCTGAAGGTGTGGTATGTTTTGAGCCAGCCGCCGTGCTCGGCGTATCCGCGCTCACTGGAGCGACGGAGAGCAATTTTGACGTGGCTGAGGGGCTTGGACATGGCGAGGTTGATGTGCTTAAGCTCTTGTGGTTGTTTTCTAGTTCTCAATTGTATATTGCAGAGGATTCTTCTGCGCGATGCTGGAACAAATGGGAGGTTCGGTGATGTATGGCTACCAGGAAGATTCAAGCGAGGTATATAGAATCAAATATATGTCTTCGCAATGGCAATTGTGCTTTTCAAATTAAGCGATGGACAGCTCATGGCGCCCAGCATGGCTTTATAAATATTCATGCCATGGCGTCATTGACAATGCTTAGGAATAAAGTTAAGGTTTATCAGCATGAGATAAGAACTGACAAAGAAGTTAGAGATCTCTCGCTTTCGTTCCCCCAAGAAAAGCCAGAACAATGTAGAACCGTCTGATTGACAGTCATGTTTGCATAAGTGATTGTTAATGGACAAAAAGATATCATAGCTCAGAATTTTTCTCTTTAATACTTATGAGGTTCAGCGTTGAATTTCTTTTCTATTCCAGAGGTCTAATTCATATACCGACTAGTCTGAGAGCATGAGCCCACACCACTGAACTATGTTTTCTGGCATCGTAAGCAGCTTGGAGAGACTCTGCACATAGCCCTCAGCTGGACAACTGGGAAGTGAAAGAGAGCTGAGAGCAATCTGCTCTAGCCCCTTATACAGCCACGAATTGGTTATGACATTGGTCTTTGTAACTTCTTCCCAAAGTATCTATCAGGGGCAGAATAAGGAATACTGTGGCTAATTAGAAAGTAGAAACACGTGATAAGCTTCCAATATCGGACATAGCTTGATCTTATCACCGACCCATCTCCCAGCTTCAAGCTCTTTGATGAAGCTCACGTCAATAACGCTCCCAACTTCTGATACAAGCTCACGGATTTAGGCTCTTGGTTGAACATATCCTGTCCCTACTGGCATACAGACATTTGTTATACTTCATCCACTCCTTATGGCTCCTTCGGCACCGATCTTAATACCCCACTTCGCGCAAGCGCAATTGCAGCTCCTCCTCCAAGAGCATGAAGCTGAAATCTCCTCTTCTGTTCTCGCCAGCACCGCCGCCTCAGTATCGCCCTCGACGCGCCGGACATTACAGGCGACAGGTTATGCATTGACGGGGATCGTCTTATCACAATGTCGAACAGGGCTAGGCGGACGAGTTGTTGGCGAATTCGCTGCCGACGCAGCCGTCTCTAGCAAATCGAAGGGAGGAGACGGCAATACTGATCGAGGCAGCTCGGATGGGGAACCTCGATTAGGCGCGCACGGAATCCGAGTGGGAGACATTGTTCGTGTGAACGACATAAGCGGCTCGGGAAGCAAGAAGTCGGCAAAAGATAAGGGAAAAGGTGGCGGCAAAGACACAGCTGATGAGTCGAAGGGTCCAGAAGGCGTGGTTACACGGGTTGGGGAGAGGAGCATATGGATTGCATTTGGTCAGAGGGGCGGTGGTGGCCGTTCCAAAGAAGACGATGAAGCAATTGAAGAGTTGTGGGGGAAGAAATTATGGCTGTATGTTGCCTCTGGGTGTTACGAAACTCTTGCATTCATGACTATATCTTCTATGCTCAAGAATTGGGGAGATTCCGTACCTCAATCTTTACTGATTGCACTCCAGTATTAAACTTGCAAACGACGTGACATACAGACGGTAGGAAGACTTCGCTACTGCCCTGTTGTGACTTCCCAAGGGTCAAATGCAAGGAACAGTATGGCTGACTCAACATAGGATGAATCAGACCATGGAAAAAATGTCTAAAATGACTGATTCCGACTACACGCATTTTATGCGAGTAGCATTTGGCCATACGACCCCGATGCAACCTGGCTACGACGCTATCGGCCCCATTGAAATCACTGATCCAACTTTGAATGACTCCCAGAAAGAAGCGATCAGATTTGCTCTGGCCTCTAGAGACGTGGCTCTCATCCACGGTCCACCCGGCACGGGTAAAACACACACCTTGATTGAACTGATCATTCAGATGGTCAAACGAAAGCTCCGGGTATTGGTTTGCGGCCCGTCTAACATATCTGTTGACAACATTGTGGAAAGGCTAGCTCTGAAGAAAGTTCCGATTGTTCGCATAGGTCATCCTGCTCGTTTGTTGCCGTCAGTCCTTGAGCACTCTCTAGAAGTTCTCACCCATACGTCGGAAGCCGCAGCGATCGTTAAAGACGTTAGAAAAGAGATAGATGAAAAACAAGCCAGTATACGCAAAACCAAGTCAGGAAGGGAACGGCGGGCAATATACGGGGATCTGAAAGAGCTGCGACGGGAATACCGTGACCGGGAATCTAAATGTGTGGACAATCTAGTTCGCGAGAGCAGCGTCGTCCTGGCCACACTTCATGGGGCAGGTGGCCACCAGCTAAAGAACCAAAAGTTTGATGTTGTGGTGATTGATGAAGCCAGTCAAGCTTTGGAGGCCCAATGCTGGATTTCTCTTTTATCTGCTTCCAAGGTGGTTCTGGCAGGCGACCATCTGCAGCTTCCCCCCACCGTCAAATCCACAGTTCAGAAATCGAAGAGTGCTAAGACGAAGGGACAGTCTAACACGAAGAGTGGTTCCACCGACGCCAGTGATGCGGACATTATTGGCGGTGTTTCTCTCGAGACTACCATGTTTGACCGGCTTCTTGCGCTCCATGGACCAGGCATCAAGCGTATGCTAACAACGCAGTATCGGATGCATGAGAAGATTATGCAGTTCCCTTCCGATGAACTCTATGAGTCTAGATTGATCGCCGCGGACTCCGTGAAGCTGCGTCTTTTGAAAGATTTACCATATGAGGTTGAGGAGACCGATGATACCAAGGAACCACTTGTGTTCTGGGACACGCAAGGCGGCGACTTTCCAGAGAAGACTGAGGATGACGAGATTGGTAAAAAAGAGGCACTGCTCGGTGAGAGCAAGAGTAACGAGATGGAAGCTTTGGTAGTGGTGAAACACGTGGACAACCTTATACAGTCGGGCGTGCGGCCTGAAGACATTGCCTGTATCACTCCGTATAACGGCCAGCTTGCTCTTCTTTCTTCGATGCTGCGAGAGAAATACCCTGGTCTTGAGCTGGGAAGTGTGGACGGCTTCCAAGGCCGCGAAAAGGAGGCAGTCGTGGTTAGTCTCGTGCGCAGTAACCCCGAGAATGAGGTGGGATTCCTTGGGGAGAAGCGGCGTTTGAACGGTAGGTTGAGATGTCTCACCATCCCTCCGCTATCTGGATCTTGGTCCAAAGTTATTTTTTCACTAACGTCTTCTCGCTATAACCCTTTAGTCGCCATGACCCGTCCCAAACGACATCTTTGCATCTGTGGTGATGCGGAGACCATCAGCAAGTCAGTGAACTCCGTCCATTGCCATTCTCTTGAAAATGTTGAACCTCGGAAAACGAATGCTGACAAGAAGCCTTTGATGTACAGAGGAAGCCCCTTTCTTAAGCGCTGGATGGGGTTTTTGGAAGAGCATGCAGATCTTCGTTACCCAGATGCCGCAGAGGTGCTGTAAGGGACACAGGGAAGGTGGAGGATTTTCCAAACGGTAAACAGCAAGCCACCAGGTCACCAAATATCGTTCAGCCTGATTCAAAGAAAGGCTGATTGATCTAGATGCGTAGAGCGATCTTCTGCAAGTCTCAACTATCAAGACGGTTCTTCCGTCAAGGCTAGTCAAGATCGCTATGTCGCAATTGAGAACACTTTCCGCAACCAATCTAGTGTTTGACACTAAGTGTCTTGCATGCTCTCCTCCGTTCCTGAGAACCAAGATGACAATAATAGCTCAGTGCCCTTATCCTTGGCTCGCCGCCGATCCTCATGCGTCTGAGCGCAGAATTCCCCACGCCTCGGGGGATGTCACAGTCATACTCAATATCTTTTAAGTGTAGCGATACTGGCTACTGGTTGGCTGAGGATGAAAACTACTGAACAGATGACTAAAGAAATGTTAGCTTTCTCGAAGACCTCTTAAAAACTGAGCCCCGTGGGTGGCTGCGGAGAATTAATCATGGCAATTCATCGCCATTGACTGGGGCCTGGGTAGAAGAGAAGACCCCATGCAGGAGCTATGGATATCGGTTCCTAAACCATCCTTTGGTGAAACACATATCGGAAAATATACCGTAATGGTCGACTTTGTCAGAGATACCCTAAACACGATGGCAGCCTCCTGGAACTCGGCATACAAGGTATTACCTCGCAGGTCATTGACTAAGCGACATTGCTATGGACTATTTTATGCGCATCGCGCAGATAAGCCGTGTTATGACTGTGCCAGCCGCGGAACATGCCGAAAAAAAAAACAACGGAGATATCTGGAGAGTGGATCGAGGATACACCGGCTAGGTGACGATGTCGTCTTGTAGAAGCCTGCGGAAGCCTGTCCAAAGAGAAAGTCCAAATCCATGCATCCATTGGGCGGGTCTCGGCGATTCCTCATGGAGTAACTTGTTACTCTTACCAAATACCAAGTTATCTGGGTTGACTGGAGACTGGAGTCCAATACTAACTAGATATCTATTATTATTCATGCCCAGCACTTCTGCTGGCTCCACGCCGCGTTCTAGTGACCGTCAGCAGCAGCATTGCCTTCATCAGGGGGCCCTCGTGCCAGTGGGCAGTTTGAGATGCGTTGAGCCGATCCAGTCGAGTTAATTTGACCTTATCTGCAAGGAATAAGGATACTGTCGATACGCGATATCTATCAGTGGCACATACTCCGTACAGGAGAGAGAGTTTCTGCCCAGAATTATCCAGAAGCACAAGATCCTTGAGTCTGACCGGGATTCTAGAGACGAGGAACCTCAGAGCAACTTGTGACCCCTGAGTCCAGAGTCCTGACAGACCTGAAACGGCTTTTCGACGCACCGACGCGGGACTAGCAGCCGCCACCAGAGGCTTCCGTAGTTCCGCTCTCTAATCTGGCCCACTTGGCCGTCTCTTGAGGGTCCTCTTTTTAATTGACAGTGTTGAATGGAATGGCCCGTTAGGAAGAAGTCTGTCTGGCGATGATGTCGCTTCCGCGCCGTCAATTTTTAGTGTTTGGATTTGCGACTTCGTGTCTCCATACAACCTCAAGTTTCCCGTATCAACAGTGGCCTGGTCTCACTCTGGCGGTCTGGCCCTTGCTTGGGCACTGGCAGTCTGAGTCTGACACTCTTGTCCCTCCCGGTCCCTGCGATATCGTCCCGAATATCAACCCCCCCACTCCTCTCATCTCACCCTGCTGTCAGTCTGTCACTCATTTTTGCAGGCTGCAGCCCGCGTTACTATCCCGGAATTGGCCAAACGCATTGGCGATGCATCTAAAACAAGTGTCGGGTTTGTCGTTTCATTCCTTCGTCGACGACTACCTCAATTAGGCCCGTTTGTTCCGATACTGTCTCGTCCCATCGGCGCTGTGAACTCCCGGCAGGTAGTCGCTTGGTGGAGATAACGACGTTTGACCAGATTCCAGCTTCTGGATATCCCGTTTGGTTCTCGCATTTGTTCTTGCTTCTCATCGGTTCGATTGCTTCTGGTTTATCGTCATTCATTAAGCTTTGAGTATGGCCTTCGGCAAGCAGTAAACCGTTTGTTACACCGTAATCCTTGGTTGCAACCTTCAAGTAAGAGATATCACCAGTAGTTGTCTCTGCAGCTGACTCGCTGCGACCTGAATAATCGTTGTTGTCGTTCATAATACGTTGCTGATTGTTGTTCATCACAGCCGCACCCTCATCCCAACCGATTGATGCCTCGAGTTTGAGATTCGGATCATTCCCTCGATTTACCAGTTATTTTCTTCACGACACTCACTATCAACCATTCTTTGACCATATTTCCGTTCACTTATTCCGTTCGCTTTGAGCGTTGTGCAAACCCAGGTGTTGGGCTTGAGATCGATATTCCAAAAATAGGAACCCCCCCAACTTAGCCGGGGAAGAAAACACAACCAGGAAGATGGCTAGAACCGGCTTTAGTACAGATGGGAGTGGCTCCCTACGGCTTCATCGTCCTCCGACCCCGACAAGGGAGCCTTACGAAGACACTGCATTACCACAAGTGACCTCCCAGCAGTTGGTTGTAAGCCGGCGACGACCTCTCCGCGGTTCTGAATCATCGATAGTGGCGAGCCATCTGGGCGGGAACCAACGAGCCCCGCCAACATGGCAATATGCGCATGGGTCGATTGCCAGCAGCTCTAACGGGCATCGCCGAACCGGGAGCACCTTGAAGACGGTCATGCGCAAGATCTTCAATCGTAAAAGGCGCAGCGAGACTGATGGTCCTGGTGACAGTACTCCTGAATCTCTCACACCGACGTCGCAAACTCCCCGGCTGAAGAAGGGGGGAGCGGATATTTCCTTCTTAGAGCTTCAGAATTCGCAAATGCCACAGTCCGTCAGCCCTTTTGAATACGAGAGTGACAGGCTACATATGCGCGCGCCGGCGCCATCATATCGCCGACGAGCTACGCTACCGAGTCTGATCCTGTCTGATGAGGGCGATGGCCATGAAAACACATTCCCGAGCCTGCCCAGCTCCAGCAATGTACGGTATAGCAGAGAGAGAAGGAGCTCACTGGCGAACAGCGATCAAACAGATCTGCACCGCCATGACATCTTATCACGGGCCAAGAGACGCTCACAAAGCGCTGGCGCGCTTCGGATGATGGCGAAGGAGCATCAAATGTCGCCAATTCAGTGGAGGCGGCGAAGTACCGAAACCACCTATGTCAATTCAGCGCAGTTCGACACGGTGTCAGACAGCGAAGTATCCTCCCGGCCTCCTACAAGCACAACACTGGCTAGTGTGCACAAACTCAGCGAACAACCTCTTCCAGAGGCCGAGCAGCAAGACGAACTCGAAAGCGTGACGCCTGATATTGGCAATCTTGTGAACTGCATGCAGCATTCAGAAGATGTTTCCCTCGAACAGCGGCTGACCACACTGGAGGTCAAGCTGATAGATCTTGAATTCGCCATTGCGCGAATGCAGAACGCGCGCACCGAGACCCCGCCAATGGAAACACAGGCGTCCAAGGAATTGAAAACCTCGTCTTCTCCCAGCAAAGGCAGACGACTTCCGCGACGAGACTTACTGGCACACGGTGCGCCATCGCGCGACGCAGAATCGACCTGCGACGAGCACACCTCAGCCGAGCGGCCCCTGAGCACCGCCACAATACGACCTACCAGCCTCCAGCGATCGCAGACCATACATACCCGGCCCTCGAGCTCGACCAAGGACTTTAGCTCCATCTCCGTGGATCAGTACAGTGCGCTTGTCATGCTCCTTCGAAGGGAGCAGTCGGCGCGCCGAAGCCTCGAAGGCCAGGTCGCCAGCCTGCGCGAAGACATCCAGCAGCTCCACCGGCTTGCGCAGGACTCGATACCAATCCCCGTGGGCTAGATGTACCCCGTTGTCCGCAGCAGGGAGTCGCAGGAGTTCGTCCGCCTCGGACAGCCACTGCCTGGCTACGCGGCTGACTCCCCGGCCAGTTCGGACAAGATGCGCTCGCCGTATGACACGGATTCCGACGGGGCCGTACTCCCAGCGTGATGCCCACGGGAGGCCGAAATGGCGGTATAATCAGCCCATTGAGGTTGCCGGTATGATATAGGCGGCCGTCCTGCACTTTTGTGGATATCATTCACTGTGCAACATTGCCTTGCATTGCTTGCGAAGATCCTTTCTGACATGCCTTTCACTATCTCCCCTACCTCCCCTATCCATCTCCTGAATCACCGCTCCGATGCAAATTCCTTTTTTAATGGCCCAATTCTATCTGTACCATAGGTGGATTGCTACTGAGTCGCGTGGATGGATCGGTGACAGGACTCGCCTGCCATGCATGACTCGTTCTCATACTTTCTTTTTCTGTCTTGACCTCCATGCTTTTAATTGCGGGATCAGTTGCATCAGAGATACCATTTCTTTTTTGTACGCAGTTTTCTTAATCCCTGGCACAGATACCAACATAACACCTGCAAGTGATTCCAAGTTCATCACATGGTAGAGTCCTGTATCAGCACCCGCAGGGAGTCAAAAGAAAATTAAAGGAATAAAAAATAAACACTACTACTACAAATATCTACAGAGACTGTTATGTAAAAGGCGCCGACGCGGGATACCGCACCAGGCACAGGGAAGGAGACCCTCGAGCAGAGCCATCGCAACACGCAACAAACCAACCAACCCTCCTCACTCCGTCTTCTTGGTTTCATCCGCCTCCGCCTCCCCGGACTTAATCTCCAGCCGTTTCCCAAACAACCACGAAGCGCGGCCCATGCCCGACCCGACCGCAAACCCGATATACGCGCCCGTGAGAATGGTGAGCGGGAATGCCTGCCAGGGCCGGTCCCTAGGCCGCATTAGCAAACACGCACAGACAAGAGACAAGAGACAATGAGAGAGAGGGGGGGTGGGTATCTTTACCAGTCCAGCGGAATAGGCACGGCACCGAACCACGCCCCGAGACACGTGCCCAGGGCGCCGCCCCAGACGGCATCCGCGGGTCTCGCGAACCCCCAGACCTCCTTCCAGACCGCGCCGTCGACGCCATGCACGTAGATGAGGGCCGTGGCTGCCAGCAGCGCCATGTGCGCGGCACAGAGGATGGTCTCGGCGTGGTGGGTCGTCAGCGGGGCGCCGAAGAGGACGAGGAGGGCGGCGAGGACGGGGGTGGCGAGGAGACAGGTGAGGATGAGGGAGAGGAGGGCGGGCTGTAAGCCATTGGCGTTAGTTGGAACCGAAACATGGGTAGTGGAAGGGTAGGGGTAGGGCCAGGAGTTGGGGGGTTGGGGGGTGCTGGCGTACCGTCAACTTGGCGGAGATGCTTGCGGACTGCGGCTGCATCTTGCGGCGGACGCCGAGCCGTCCCGCGCGCGGCTTCTTCTTTTCCTCGCCGTCGGTGGGCGAGGTCGCGACGTCGCTGGTCTTGGAGGAGAGGACGGACCCTGCCGGGGGCAGGCAGATCATCACATAGCTGAGTTGCAGGGCGGCGAGGAAGGGGAGGGTATTCAGTAGCTCGGTAACGGGGTCGGCGACTAGGGTGTTGAAGCGGAAGGCGAGGATGCCCAGGAGAAGCACCGGGTGGAGGATCGAGTAAGTGCGAGCGAGCTGTGTAGGGAGGATGTTCACGGGTGGAGCAGAGGGTTTGAGCGAGGGACTTTGGGAGGCTGCGGTGTTAGTGGTACGGATAGGGGAGGGCGGTGTCGAAGTCATGACTGTGGGGTTGGTGGGCGCAAGAGCGCCCTTGAAGTCTTCTGACGGGTGCCTGGAGTAGAAGGGAGAAGAGAGCGATGGTGAAGATGATGCTGAATTGTGAATTCTGGAATTGTTTCGGAGACTTCGGCGTTCAAGCTGGAGCTCCCGGCTGTTGATTGGCCAGGCCGGTTAGTGGCCTGGTTCGTCCGGTATCCACTTCCTGCCTTGTGTACAAGGCACCAAGGCCTGCAGCGAGCTGTGATGGCTTCAATGGCTCCAGTGGCAGAGATCTGCCATCTATTCTACAATGGATCTCTCTCTCTCCCAAGCATTTTCGGGCAGGTACAGTAATCTCGCTTCGATAACAGAGTATAATCTATGTCAATCAAAGCTCAGCAAGGCTCTATGTGTTTTCTTTGTATAGTCACACACAAACGACACACAACACCCCAGAAGCAAGGTCCAGTTTCCAAAAAAAGACTATAGCGACAGAAGAGAACCATCAATCGTGACCCATAATAAGGCGTAACAGAAAAGGGCGAGTAAGGGGTATGATGGGGACAAAGTGCGGCACCGATTGAACGCACCCAAATACAAATCCCAGCAGGGCAAGACTCAGGAATTGCAGGAACATTGTTCTGTATCACAAATTGATCATGACAGCCAGCAGGATCAAAGATCGGAGCAAAGGAAACTCGAGAAAACAAATGGCTTTGCGCGAACTTGCGTATGGAAGTTCGACTACCATGAGCAAAAAGAGGCACACCAGAATAACACGAGCCTCAACCCATTTTTAAGCGCGTCGGAATCAAACATGATCGTAAAACATGATCGTGATACACAAAGGTATTGGGGTTGCGAAAAGGGTTCCCAATGAACCAGAAAAGAAAAAAGTGACAGGAAGAGGGGGGACAGGCCCCTTTTGAGGGCATCGCAGCAAGGTATACAAATATAGTCGACGGCTTTCAGTGAGGCGTAATGCCGTTGCTCTTCTCGTTGGCTTCTGAGATTGGAGGATTTTCCGCCTGCAGTGGAGTAGTAGGCGCGGCGGGGGCAGCCGCTGAGTCCTGCATTGCCTCAAAAGTTCGAGATGCGACAGGGCTTTCCGGAGTTCGTGGCTCTTCAGGTATCACCGGGGGCAGACCAGAAGTAGGCATGATGGGGGAGACTGGCGAACGATTGAATTCGTCCTTGCCCTCTTTCGGCAACTCGATCGGGGCCGGCTGGGTAGTGCTGATCCGGTCATTGGCCGCGGGAGACAGAGTCTTGCTAGACACAGGCCGTTCTGGGTCCGTCTGTGCAGGGCTCCTGGTGCGATCTCTTTCGGAATCGCGCACTCCATCCCGAACCTGCGCGACCTTGGCTTTGAATTTACCGAAGAGGCTTCGCTTCTCGGGCTCCAAGCTTTCCTTCGAAATGCCGTGGTTGTTATTGATTTCAGCGTCCAGGCTGAGGGGATGTTGTGATGGATCGTTGGCAAACTGCTGCAGGTCCGAAGGCGAACTCTTGCTGGAGTGGTGCCAACTGCCCACTGAGCTCGTACTGCGCTCGGCGCTGGGATTCGATGTCAGGAGTGGAGGTGAGCCGAGACCGAGACCGATTTGCTCATTGCTGCGTTTCGAGGAACGAGGAAATCGCCAACTCCGACGGTGTTCCCTCCGATCCACCCTGTCATCCGCCTGATCCAAATCCGAATGGTCAGTGAAGGAAGACCGCGAATTCATCGAGGGGGTCCGTGAACTATGGGGCTTGAGAGAAGTGTCCGCGTTGTGCGAGTCGTTCGGAGCCGCTTGCTTCTCCTCCGCCGCAACGTCACGGTTCGACGGTGAGGCAGAATCGTCACCGGGATCGGCCGTATTGGGAGGTCTGGGAGTCACCTCCCCGGCATCACTATCCGCTTCCTGTGGCCGCGTCGGTATCGGCGCGACGTTGAGAACGGATTCGGAGGTGGCCGCCTGCAGCGACAGAGACGAACTGTGGGCGCTTTCGCTGGCACTTCCGGGGATGCGCTTCTTCTTCAACCGGTTCGGCTGGCGTGGTTCCTTCGATTCGCCATTTTGTGGGGGGGACTTGGTGAAGAAACTGGACAATTTGCGTTCCCGTGTCGGTGTTACCACAGGTGGAGGGGGCGACGATATCGTGGTCGGGAGAGCCTCATGAAGGACGGGATTCTCGCTCATGGGGGCAGTGTTTACCGTGTTGATCGGCATAGGACCATGGGTGGAGGAATGCACATAGAGAGGTCCTGTGGCAGCGTCAGAAGGGGCCGAAGTCGGTGCCGTCGCAGTCGTCTGGCTGGCTTCCTCGCGCGAAGGCGGTGCTCGGCTGGACGAGCGAGAATTCTGTACGGAAGGATTGAGTCCTGATGGTGGGGCCCCAGTGGCCTCCAACACTCTGCCGTATCTTGCCGCGGTGATCGGGGACATTTTGGAAGGCAAGGTATTGCTTCGATGGACACCCACGCCGTTCAACGATGTTGGTGTGACGGGGCTGGAGGGATGGTTCGAGTGGTGCGAGTTCTTTGAAGAGACCGAAACATTTCGGCGGAGGCTCCCATACTTGCGAAAGCTCTCTGCGCCACCACTGGCACTCGAGACGGAGCGCCTGATGTTGGAAGAATTTGTCTGTCGGCGAGAAGCGCCCTCGACTTCCTTGAGAGTCTGCTCATCCGCGGCTGTGCCATTCATTCCGAACAGAAAGTGATCCTGGTTCTCGATCAAGAAGATCAGGACGTCCTGACTGAGCTTGTATTCATCTGGAGACATGTCGTGCTGGGGATGAGACAGCAATCCAGGCTGGAAAATAGCAGATAGGTTGGCCGACGTCATTCGGTTCTGGTCCGACTTGGACGCAAAGACAGCGAGCAGGTCAAGGATATAGAGGAGGAGCTGCTTGTTCAGGGGTGGAAGCTCCCGAATTAATTGTTGGTAAGCCGCAACGGCCTTTGCGTGGTCGAAGGCTTCAGAATCGGCCGTGGGGCCATTCTCCAGGGCCTGCTTCTGATACACACGGAGGGGCTCGCGAAAACGTTCGTAGAAGTCCAGAGGGACAATCGGTTCGGGAAGTTGGTTGAGATAGCGGCGTAGGACGTTTGCAGCATCGTGCACAGTATACCCCGTCCAGTCGAGTCCTTTTCCATATCGTTCGGGAGAATCGAAGATCTCCTGGAGATCCTTGATACGTTTCGCAGAGCCGTTCAATCGAAAGATCCCTTCCACGTCCGTCGCTGTCGCCAGGGAAAAAGTCCATCAGTGAGCTGTTCCCCAGATTTAACACGGCCACGAGTTTTCGTACCTTTTTCCTTGAGGAAGACACCACACTTGGCGACGACGATAGGGACATAACCGTAGATAAAGCTTTCACCGTTGTCGTTTGTGAGGGAGATGGCAACGTTCGCGTACTTGATACTGACGTTGAGGGGCACTCCGAAGATACCTTGGGGTTTCTCTGTGAGAACAGACGGGTTAGCCTGGTGCAAGACTGAGAAATGCGAGACGCTGAGAAGGAAAGCGATGGAAGAATGAGGGTCAGTTGGAAAGAAATAGCAAGGTACGCGATCGCTCTGATCGCTCACGACAAGCAGAAAGGTGACTAGAGAGAGAGAGAAAAAAAAAAAAAAAAAGAAAGAAAGAAAAAAAAAGGTGGGATATAGGCCACTGGCATGGGAGACCCGTCGACCGTGTCGCACAGTCCTGAAGCGCCCATTGCACCCGAATCCGCCCATTTCTACCAGCGAGGACATAGCCCATCGGTCCCCAGTGCAGGGATAAAGGGTCTTCAACCGGGTCAAGCGTACCTTTCACTTCCTCCTTCCTTGTATTCCGTTTGAACTGTCTCCACCATGACGCCAGATCTCGTTTCGACGGCGGCGAGGTCGAGATTTCGTGATGGGTCGCGGAGGCTGGAAGCGATGGGATGGTCCCAGCGCCGGGCTGCGACTTCCCTGTCACCATGGTGTCGACGGCGGTCGATGATCGCAGGGTGGGAATAATGGAAGAGGAGTGTTCGAAAGCACAAATGGGATCTTCACGAAAAGGCGATTTGAATCAAGTCCCTCGTCACCGCCCTCGTGTTCGCGCGCAAAAGAATCTCTGGGGCTGGGGGAGGAGATTGTGATTGATCCGAAAATAGCACGAGGGCTAGTCAGCCCGCGGGAGCGAAGTGCCGCGCCGTGCCAACACCGACGACAGATCCAGAAAGGGTAGCGTCTGGGTGACAATGCGGGGAGGATGGAGTCGTAACTAGTTGTTGGAAGGGTGTAATGGGAATAATTTGATGCTCCAAAGCGATCTCTGATTGATGGCGAAGATGGAAGATTGGAGGGGTGGTTGGTAACTTGGTAGACAAAGAGAGAGAAGGGGAAGGAGAGGGAGGGGGAAAGTAGAAGAGGAGTAACTAGTACGAGTAGAAGAAGAAAAAGAGGGAAAAGACCACATAGAACTAGTACAAATAATACAGTCGAAGAATGAATAAGAAAGAGAGTTGGGAGTAGTGGGCTGGAAGAAAAGGCTGATCAGAATTCAGTGATCACAAGAGAGGCACCAGAGGCACAAGCGACAAGTCAGAGTGCGAGGTTTGGCATAAGGCAGACCCAGTAGTAGTAATAGTGGTAGTAGTAGTCAAGTAGCCAACCCCGGGCTGTACGGAAAGATGTGGCTGAATGACCTCTTGGGGGGGAAAAAAAGAGAGAGAGAGAGAGAGAGAGAAGGAGTTCCGTGGGACAGACAGACTCTCTCGGTTGAAGGAGGACTCAATAGGGACAACGACAGGGATGCCGGCCTTTCCTCCTTGTTCGAATCTCTGTTTTCTCTCTCTCTTTTTTTTGGTTTCGATGAACTACCTTAATTATTTATTAAGTATCTATCTACGGAGTAGAGTAGATATCTGAGTACATTCGCCTCTCAGGAAGCGAACGGGAAAATCCTGATAGTCGATCCTCATCCAGAGTGGAGTAGCAAGATTGACGGAGGTCCATGAAAGATGTGCCAGATAGAGGAAATGAGCGGCGTTTTGCTTGTTGCCTCAGTGCCTGTCTACAATTGTCTATCTAGAGAGAGAGAGAGAGAAAATGACTCTATTCCAGATGAAAGTAGTATGTGCTGATAATGATGATGATAATGACGATGATGGTGAGGTTATGCAAAGACTCAAACCCAAGGAACCACTGCATTGGGATAGGTACTGGCCAGTGTCTAGATTCTCCACTACTACTCCGTACCTCGGTAGTAATGTAGGAGTAGTAGTAGGAGTAGTAGGAGTAGTAGTAGTATACTCTCCAGTGTACAGACTACAGAGTATGTTTGGGTATGAAACTTCTTAAGAAAATCATCCCCTCTCTAAGTAGATAAAAGGGTAAAGATCATCCCCCCGAATAATACCCCAAAAGACCCTTGGTTTCGGCTAATAAGAATAGAACTCCAGGACCAAGGTCGGGAGGATTATGACGACAGCCATGGGGTTTCATTCCATTGACGGAACGAATCGTTTCATGGCTTGCAGGGATAGACACACACACACACACACACAGAGAGAGAATCCATACCACGATAGATAGAGATAGAACTCTGTGTCTTCACCATCTCACGACTACTTCATAGTAGATACATTCCTACTAAATATGGACAACAGCCTCCTGAAGCCCAATTAACAATATGGACCATTCAGGTCTAGACAGGGTCAGTCCTGAAGGACTTAAGGTAACCATGGTTCACCAAATGGCTGGATGCCACCAGGCCAGGGCCCATTTTACTTTTACTACGGAGTATCCGTACGGAGTACTTGTTCCTTTTCTTTTCTTTTTCTTTTTCTTTTTTTTTTTTTTGCTACTGTTACTATTATAGAAACTAAGAGCCTCAGGTAGAAGTCATCGGAATGGATGAGTATTCTTCCGGGGAGAGCGATGCCTACACTTGTAACTTCGGAGATACTCTGTAGATGAGCTGGCGAACTCAAGTATGATGATGATTGATGATTTGGCAAGCAATTAGCTGGGAATAATAATATCAGAGACAAGGGCCTAGCCATATCATCTTAGCAGAGAAGTCAAATAGCATCCACCCAACATCATACTAGTAGAGCGAAGAGTCTAGCTCCTCGCAATGCCTTTCGTATCAGCTCTCTCGATGCATCAAGGATACACCTACTTACTTGATGCCTATTAATTATTAAGAATATTCTTGTAGAATGATCAGGCACACCAGGCTCAAGGAGCTCTGGCAAAGAAGACGCATCAAGCGTTGCTGCCGTAGAGCTCTGAAACGAGACCAAGGTCACATGTCCCTGTCTATCACGTGATGGAAACAGGAAGCTTCCGTTGCTTCGGAGGTTGTGGAAGAACCAGTTCATTCATTAATCGGACTTGTTTAGCTCGACCAACCGCTGTCAATTTCTCTATATTACTCCCAAAACAAATCCCCTTCATAACTTTCACAATGGATGGGTATGTATCTTCTGCTTCTTAACTCTTCGTATCCCAAATGTATATCTTCTGATGACGACGTGCTGACTGGATCACAAACAGACTCACCGCCGCGGAACAGCGAGAGCTCGCTACTCGCATGGAACGGAAGCAACTGAAGGAGTTTATGACGGTACGTTCTCGATTCAAATACCCTGAACTCATTGTGCAGCATGTGCCCGACGCTCCCATCCCTCGATCTCCTTCCTCCACGTCACCCGCAGAACCTTCATCGCGCGTCCAAATTTCTGATCTGCTTGTCCCTTTGCATACAGATGTACTCCAAGCTCGTCCAGCGCTGCTTCGATAACTGCGTCAATGACTTCACCACCAAGTCTCTCATCTCCCGGGAAGAGGGCTGCGTCATGCGCTGTGTGGACAAATACATGAAGAGCTCCGCCCGCCTGAATGAACGCTTCCAGGAGCAGAACGCCGCGATGATGCAGAGCGGACAGATGCCTGGCCGCTAAATACGCGGCATCCCCAACCAACTCTTCTCTCTTTCTCTTTTTTCTCTCTTCGTGCGGTTGTGTGTGTGTGTTTGTTTTTTTTTTTCAAAAAAAAAAAAAGACATCGGGGGTTTTCTATTCGCCGACACCTTGCGGTATGTGATCGTCTTCAGCTCACGAAAAAAAAAAAAAAAAAAAACAAAAGAGCATTGGGGCTGGTTCCTGCTTGAAAGCGAGGTGGGATACTTCTTGCAAAGGGACTATGATGGGAAAGGTGTCACCATGGGCTTTGCTTTTGATCTATGTAACATGTACAATATCGCATATTCCGACGGGAGAGGAGCCCTTGATGGGTTGATACTCGTCACCCCGTCCGAATGAGAAAGCATCGAGGCGTATGTCGCAATCTCGCAGATTGATTTGTTTCTCAAATGTATCGGAGAGAGTATTCTGAACATTGATTGTTGAGTTGAGCTGAAATGATAGGGAGGCACCTCCTAACCCAAGGGCTTAAGGTCCGTCAATCGACCTGACTTCTTAGAGAGCCTGGATATCTGCTACATATCCGGGAAACCAGCCCAGCCATCGAAAAGGTCGACTAACGGACTCTTCTCTGCTATCTTGGCACCACACGGACCCAGCCCGAGCCGGATAACATTACCCTTTTGGACTCGCTCGTCTCCCAGAACGAACTGAAGAAGCGCCTTATCGGTTTTCTCGCATTTCTCGCATCGAGGGGATGTGGATCTTGTAGAAGGAATCCATTTGATTGTAATCTGTAGAGTGGAAATATTTATCTGGTAGAGGAGTGAGTCATCAGTATCTCCTCCGTAGGGAGAAGCAAGACAATATTGCATCATGGGGAGCTTTTCCGAAGGCGTCGGGGAAATGAATGACATCCACGGAGAAGGGTCTGTTGGAGAATGCGGAGAGAGAGAGGAAGACATGAGGGGATTCAGATGTTGTATTAGTCTATACTAGTATCTATAGTATATCTATGTTATATATACATATAGATATATATATATAGAAGAGTCTGCCACTATCCAGGAAATGCCCCAGTAATAATAGCCATAGTACCAATACCTACAGAAGCAGCCGAGTCTTTTCCGTACCCCTCATCCTCTCTCCCCACTCCCCCCCTCGTCAATTTTTTGACATCCTCAGCGAGACAAGACGAATTCATTCTCCACTACTTGATATCCGCTAGATATATAATCTTCATCAGTCATAGCCAGCTCCCTTCGCTCTTATCTTCCCCTTTCACAAGCCGCTGCTTTTTTTTCTCGCTTCGTGATTCCTTCGAATCCCCTCCCCTCCCCTCCCCTCCCCTCCTTGACATCATGGCCAGTACTGTCGGAAAGGTGAGTGCGAGACCGCAACAACCTCCACTCGACCCATATCACTCCCCTGGATGCCAGAGACGAGGCTAACGTGACCCCCCCAGACTATCACCTGCAAGGTAAGAAGACTCCTGGCGCTATTTTTTGCGTCCCGTCCCATCCCGATGAGTCCCATCGGCAATGCTCCCGACAAGAGCACCAGAGCACCAGAGCTAAATAAGAACGGGAAATATAGGCGGCCGTTGCTTGGGCTGCTGGCGAGCCTCTCTCCATCGAGGACGTCGAGGTTGCGCCCCCCAAGGCCCACGAGGTCCGGATTCAGGTCCTCCACACTGGTGTCTGCCATACCGGTTGGTTTCCGCCTCCCCTCCGATGACCACGAAATTGTTGGTGTCGGGGATCCATGACTGATCCGTGTTCGCAGATGCTTACACCCTGTCGGGTAAGGACCCCGAGGGTGCTTTCCCTGTCATCCTCGGACACGAGGGTGCTGGTATCGTTGAGTCGGTCGGAGAGGGTGTCACTTCGGTCAAGCCTGGCGATTATGTCATTGCTCTTTAGTACGTTTGCTTCTCCCTCCATCACGGATCGATAAATTGTGTGCTCGAAACATGGGCCCTGACCACAATGCTACCTACCCAGTACCCCCGAGTGCCGCGAGTGCAAGTTCTGCAAGTCCGGCAAGACGAACCTGTGCGGCAAGATCCGTGCCACGCAGGGCAAGGGCGTGATGCCGGATGGAACCTCACGGTTCAAGGCCCGCGGCAAGGACCTGCTGCACTTCATGGGCACCTCCACCTTCTCGCAATACACCGTGGTCGCTGACATTTCCGTCGTCGCGGTCACCCCCAAGATCCCCACCGACCGGTCCTGCCTGCTGGGCTGCGGTATCACCACCGGCTACGGTGCGGCCGTCGTCACCGCCAAGGTCGAGGAGGGCTCGAACGTGGCCATCTTCGGCGCGGGCTGTGTCGGTCTGTCCGTCATCCAGGGCTGCGTCAAGAACAAGGCGGGCAAGATCATTGCCGTGGACGTCAATGACGCCAAGGAGGAGTGGGCGCGCAAGTTCGGCGCCACCGACTTCGTCAACCCCACCAAGCTCAACGGCAAGACCATCCAGGAGCAGCTCATCGAGATGACCGATGGCGGCTGCGACTACACCTTCGACTGCACGGGTAACGTCGGCGTCATGCGCGCTGCCCTCGAGGCCTGCCACAAGGGCTGGGGTGAGAGCATCGTCATTGGTGTTGCTGCCGCTGGCCAGGAGATCTCCACTCGCCGTAAGTTTCTGCCCCCTCCACCCCATTTCCTTCGGCACTCCCCCGTACTGAAAGTTCCAACTGACAATACACAGCATTCCAGCTGGTCACCGGCCGTGTGTGGAAGGGATGCGCCTTCGGCGGTATCAAGGGCCGCACTCAACTGCCCGACCTGGTCGACGATTACCTCAACGGCAAGCTCAAGGTGGACGAGTTCATCACCCACCGCGAGCCCCTGGACAAGATCAACACTGCTTTCGAGCAGATGAAGCAGGGCGACTGCATCCGCTGCGTTGTCAACATGTCGTAGGGAGCGCTGGTCCCGGGGTACAATTTGGGAGGATGTATAAAACCAGGATAAAACGACATAACGATGATCACGTTCCAATATACCGTCCGTTCGTTGTAGAGCGATGCATTATATAGATAGGAGGAGACTCGAGTAGATTTCGCGACGAAGACAGAGATTACCTAGACTTCCAAGGTCCTCACCCTGTAATACAGCCGGGAATCCCCTCCACCTCGCTCCGGATCAACGACAACAGCCTCCAAGCGAGACCCAAGCGAGCCAGCGACAAGCACGAGTCGACGACAGAGCTAGTCCGTCCCTCTTCTCCACATGGCCAAGTGTCCCTCTGCAAAAAGTCCATGTCTAAACCCAAAGTGAGACTATTGATAGTCCTCAACAACGGTTAAGAAGGTAGTCAAGTTCTACAGAGTACCCTAAGGAAGCAACATGCTGAAGATTGCGGTTCAATTAAATGAGTGGCTATAGTTGGCTATTGCTAAACAAATCAACAATACGCATCTAAACCCAAAGCACCAATGACATGGCTAACGCTTAGAAGAGCTTGTGCTCCAGAGTCATCTCCGAGTCAGGCTGGAGACCAACACAGGCACGGAAGATGTTGGTCAGAGCAGAGCGCTGCTTGGCGAGAGCGTTGACCACAGGGGTGCCAGGAGGGGTCAGAGGAGCCTGAGCGGAATATTAGCAAACCACAGCTCAAAACACCGAAAGAGAAAAAAAAGCAGACATACCTTGAGCATGTAGCTCAGAATACTGAGAACGCTGTGGAAGCCCTTGTAATCGGCCTCCTCGGCCGACTTCCAGCTGATACGGGTCATCATCTCGGCAATGACAACCAAGTCGATGATCAGAGGAGATGCCAGCAGAGAGTCCTCGCAGATGTTGAACAAGCTGATGGTCTGGTGTCCACCCATGAAGATCTCGGCATAGTACTCATCCAGAGCGCGCTTGTTGTCACCAACAGCGGGCATGTACTTGATGACCACGGTGTGGTCGGGGTGCTCGCCCTCCTTGTACAGGATGTTATTAGCCGCAACCATGTCATCCACGACATTGGACTTGGAGATCTCCTTGGAGCGGAACTGCTTCTGCGAGCTCAGGTTCTTGCCATCGTTGTTACCCAGATGGTTGTAGCTGGCAATGGAAGTGAGCTTGATACCGGCGTTGATCAAGAAGTCGACCAGAGCGGACTTCATCTTAGTCTGGCCGGACTTGAAGTCATCACCACCGATGAAAGCATTGTGCTTCTCGGCCAGCTGGATGGCTCCAGGAACGAAAGTGTTTTGAGGAGATCCGTTGATGAAGGGCACATTGTCCAGGATACAGGCCACCGCGAAGACAGTGGAAGGAGAGACTTCCTCGTGGCCATTCTTGATGGCGTTCAGAAGGTTGTCGGCCGTGTCATTGATACCGGGCAGAATGTCAGCATACCGCTCGGTGTTGGCAGTCCACATGACAATGACCTTGTCCAGGCCATGCTGAGTCTTGAAGTCACTGTTCCTTATTAGCCATTGTGTCATTATTAGATGAAAGCAAAACCAAGACTCACCGCATGTCCTTCTGGATGCGCTCAACGTGAGCCCAGCAGGCCTTGTCACCCTCGATGACATTGTCGGCACGGTCCTCCTGATTGGCAGCGATGAAATCAGGATAGTAGATGCTAGGCAAGGGCTTCATCTCGGCCATCTCCTTGCGGACGAGCTGCTTCAGAGTAGGCTCGAGAACCTGAGCGCGATCCATGGACTCGGCGAGATTCAGGCTGCTGATATCCCAACCACCAATGACCAGGTCATTGGGATGGACCATCGGAAGCAGGTCGTGGAAAGGAATGTTGATTTCCTCTCCGGTCTTGGTCTCAGTACCGAGCTTGACGGTGGAGCTCATGACAACGGAGCCATAGTAGTTGGAAGCCCGTTCACCCTCTCGAGTCTCCCACGAGAGATTACGGCGGTTGGCGATGATACCGGCGGTCACCGTGGAGCCGTTGTTTCCACCCCAGCCGACCAACATCATACCCACCTTGCCCACCTTACGGTCAACCTTGAACTGGTAGTTGGTGACCTTGGGGGTCGCAACCCACTTGCCATCGGCATTACGAGTGATTTCAGTGGTGTGATAAGCATACTGACTCTTGATCTCGTTGTCAGTGTACTCCACATTGGGCGAGGCGACGGTAAACAGAGGAGCGGAGGTCGCGCGAGCCGACCCGTTCACGGCGCCATTGGCAGCAACATCCGAGCTTGCGTGGGGAGCCATTTTATTCACAGTTCCTGGAGAGAGTCCTGGATCAAGTACTTGTCGAGAATAGGGAAAAATGGCGTAAGAACACGATGTTCTGTGAGCTCGAGTGATTTATTGGATGTATAATGCGCTATCCGGTGCTCCACCACGAGAGGATGAGCGCCGGCCGTTGAACGGGTGGTGACGCCTAGAAAGAAAGAAGAGACCAGGTCAGCGTACAGTGAACTTTATTCGGCGGTCGGAGCCAACGATTCAGGACAGAGAGAGAAGGCACAATTGACGACCATATTGGACAATGGGCAGGAAGCTCGAGAATGACAGAATACGTACGAGTTAAGAAGCGTTCCGAAAATTTTGACGGTTTTAGATCGATCACGCCTCGGAGAGAGTGATCAGGAAGACTTGAACAAGATTGATGACTTGAACGGAAGGTGAGAAAGATGAGATTGATGGTGAAGAAGAAGGAGGAAGCACGGAGGAAGCACGGAGGGAAGGGAGGGAATATTTAAAGCAGACTTGCACGCAACTCGCACTTAGTCACTCTGAGTATCCCGCTCTGCTCCGCAACCCACTTCTCGCCCGTCACAGTGATTTCCTACCCTAGGTTCTAACGTCCATTGGCTCTGTGGATTGTGGAATCTGGATACTGCGGAGCTGACAGTCAGTTATGAACTGATGAATCGAGTTGAGGTGAATCGAGTTAATTATTATTGCGGTGTGTTACTACTTCCGTATACGAGGACTTTTGCTCTGCCCCTCCAGGTACCCCTCCATGGATCTGGAGTTCCTGGTTCCTTCATTATGATTATTACAGCCTCCTGCTGCTGCTTTCGTAGCATCCAGAGTTGATACCCCTCTGTGTCCTTTTGAATCATGCACAACTCAGCTCTCTCCCCTCAACTGCTGCCTGGATGCTGCACAGTGAGCCGCCGACGCTCAACGGTTGCTGGGGGTTGAATTGTCCATTTGCACTACTATGGTACGATCTTGGCTTGATAACCAACCAACCATCCAAGGTTCGAACAATGCAGGTCGGACGCCACTGTTCCGTTAAAATCGACCTTCCTTGTCGAGTTTTCGACCCTAGTCTGCTGGAAGTGAGCAGTGAGCTGGCACCGAGCAACTATTCACTACGGTCATTGAGAGGTCCAATCCATTGGCCTTTGCGACTGCGTTCAAGAGTTCAGAACACACTCCTCGGACAGATGACGATTGACAGAAGGATGTTCGAGAGTCGGGGACAACGTGTGGTCTGCGCTTCCGTCGCTCGCAAGCAGCGGGTGGGCCAACACCAAGTCGTGAATTCGTGATTGACCAGGACGAAAACAGTTACTCCGAGATGTTGCTCCGTTTGGGAATTGGCGGTCTACAAAGGACGGAAGACCCAGAATGGAGCTAGTTCGTCTTCGCGCTTACAAGTCCAGAACGTCCAATATTTTTTTTTTTTTTTTTTTTTTTTACGAAGACGGAGGGAAGGCGATGGCATTGAGGGAGGTGGTGGTAGGGTGAGAAGCTTGACGATATCAAGACAGACAGGGGACATCGCAAAGGACAGAGGTGTGAATCAATCAATCTACGATTTGGGCGCCCTGAAGAGAACCTTCGATTGACTTGCAAGGGGCCTTCGTTGAACCCCCTGAAAATGGAATGTTGCGGTGTGTGTGGGCGGCGGATAGCTCGGTTGATTGTTCCACGGTTGCATCCTCCCCTTCCATCTCTTCCTCTTCCTCTTCCAGATGTGAAGATTGTCCCCTTGGTCCCTCCCTCTAGTTTCGTCCACAGGGATACGCAGTAAATAAATAGCCGCAGCCACGATGATTTTCAGTCAACCGTGGTTCACCAAATCAATGGTCCGAACTATCCAGGGACATAGACACCATCCTCGATCACCTTCCAGAAGCCAATTCTTTGAGAACGAGTGATCACAACCCGACCCTATAGTAAGAGCGTCAGGAGAGCAGGAACTTAGTTGACTTTCCTGCCCCTTGCCTTGCGGCGATATCCCCTCCACTTCTATGCACAGTACTTTTAGGTGGATGTCATCGCGTCCACGCCATCCGGACAATCACTACAGTCTCCAGCTCAGCCCTCAGGGGACAAATCGAGTAAGCTGGGGAGGTGTCATGTCATCTGAAGGGAGTCAAGGGAGGGCGGAGGAACGCATCTATTCCTAGATCAATCGTCCCATCAGCAGTCAGCAGTGACGAGGCTCGTGCACGATTGGGGAGGGAGGGAAGGGGGGGATTGGATCAAAAAGGGAACCAAGCTGATGGGATTTTCAAATAGCCAATATCGAGACACAAAAGTGTGTCCCAGACTCTCAGTCTCCCAGTTACCCCTGAGGAACGATCGGCGAGTTTGCAGTTTCAATTGCTGATTGATCTTGGTTCAGGGGGACTAAAAGTGTATATGAGTATGGAGGAAGTATTGTCCACTGTCCGGATTATCACACGCAAGTTCCCCCGTACTGGGTTAGCATGGACGGACGGCTCGGTCAATCAGTAAAAGTGGATGGAATGGATGAGAAGAACTGGAGGCAATTGTTCTTGTTCCTTGAATTCTTAGGTTGTATACAGAGTACTAGTGTCGAGTCTACTCCTACTAGCCTACTACTGTCTATCTATCTCAGAACTTACTACTATAGTATACACGCATGTGCTCTGAAAAAGGGGGGGCGCGAGTCAAAACAAACCCATCCTCTCCAATTACCGCTTGCCCATCAACAGCAGAATCCGACTCCTTTCCCTCTGCCTTTCTCAAAGGGTTCAGAGAAATATCCCTCCAGAGTTTAAAATCAAAGAGAAAAAAAAAGATAGAAACAACGAAAGTAACAACGAAAGGAAAACGCGTGTTCTGCGCTAC
Organism: Aspergillus clavatus NRRL 1; assembly: GCF_000002715.2. Taxonomy (NCBI): domain Eukaryota; kingdom Fungi; phylum Ascomycota; class Eurotiomycetes; order Eurotiales; family Aspergillaceae; genus Aspergillus; species Aspergillus clavatus. The sequence continues at coordinate 1,985,640 of NW_001517101.1, read as the reverse complement.
TACCTACCAGCCTAACTTACTATTCCTGGATCGTCACACGAGGGCCTTCCGGTTCCACTCGCCAAAAAGACAACCCGCCTCGATACTTGGACAGTCTTAGTCTGTTCTTCCGTCTTAACTGACTCTGACCTAGTCAAGACTCAAGAGAAACTACTATCAATATTATTATTATTATTATTATTATTATTATTATTGTCGTTGTCATCCATCTTCCTACTGACTACTGTCTCCTCCCCTCCACTCCTTGCAGTGTGACATACATGCATCCAGAGCGTTCGGGTGCTTTGCTTGCTTGTCTGAACACTCCGGACCAGTAACCTCGATCGGTTGGAGACATACAGAGTCCTCTGCTATCATTCGGACTGCCTATCCTCCCCCCATTCTGGCCTGCAGAGCTGTCAGGGATCTTGTGTGGGTGCTTGCGTGTGTGGACGAAGGGTCCTGTTCGGCGGAGGAAGAGAAAAAAAAAATAAGGAAAGAAAGAAAGAAACACACGAACGAATGACGGTGATTGCTTGGTTGGAGGAATTGGTTTGCCCTTAGTTTTTTTTTTTTTTTTTGTTATATCGGGTTCAATGAACGCTCTATTCCAGTGATCAGGAGAGCAGATCCTGTAGACCCTCGCGTTGGTCGACATGGCGGGATTAATGGGCGCGGGTTTCTTGCCCACCATCAAATGTTCCAACTGTGGGCTGAGGGTCGAGATTTCGGAGATGGGGGATCACATCTGCAAACCCTCACCTGGTGAGCTTCCCCCTTACAATCGCCTCGATCTCCGAGCGTTGACTAACTCTTTCGCTGCAGCGCCTCCGTCTCCGTCTCCCTCGCCGCCTCCTCCACCTCCCCCGAAATCCGACCATGAGCCGCAACCTCAGGGTTCAATGCCAACGTACCTCAGAAACATATCCGGGCCCAGGCGACCGGGACCACCACCGCGAATTGATCCGTCATTAGCCAGTATGTGTGGTGCTCGCACTCCCGCCTGGGAAACCCCTCCCCCGCATGATCCTTTGAAGACAGCTCACTAATGTCGGATCGCATTTACTAGATCGACCGTTTATACACACCGATGGACGTCTTTCGAGAAAGGGAAAGGATTCTCTCACCCCGCCGCCTCTCTCAGTGCCAAATGGACAACGATCTCCATTTCATGCGCCGCAGCAGATTCGGATCCCACTGCTCGACGGACCCGACTCACCTGAAGTGATCAAACCAGTCGGGGATCTGCCTGCCTTTCCGTTACCACGCTCAATGTCTCGAAAACGACTCGATGCGCTGGCCCAGCTGCAGTCGGCTCAGACGGCTCAATCAGTCCCCTCATCGGAGTTCGCCAGTGCGATGGCCAAAGCGGCGGACCGACACTCGCAGAGTACGCGCTCATCATCATCAGGAACTAACTCCATCACCAAGGTCGGCGATCTGCCTCTCACGACCACAATCCACCATAGACGTGGAGATTCCATCGATAGCAGAAGTAGCTATGGGACTTCTGCGGGAAGCTCGAGGTATGGAGACAATAGCTCCAAGCGATCGACAGCCATGTCTAGTCGGCGACCGTCCCTCGGAAGCATCGCCCAAGATCACCATCACTTCCCCGAAGAATCGTCTTCGCTGCACGTGACCACGCTCGAACCCTTGATGGAGCATTCGTCTGCCTCGGAGCAGCAAGCGGGCGTAGACAGCCAACAGCACGAGCCCAAGAGCGCTGGCTTTGGTGGTTTTGATTTAGGGGTGTCAGCACCAACAGCAGCAGCGACGACAACAACAACTACTACTACTACTCCTACTACCCAGACGGAGACCGAGAAACCATACCCCGATCCATTGCGTGTTTCCTCCCACACCCAGTCCGACCGTCTGAGCAGTACGCGTGGATCGGTGGAACTGTTCTTTCGAAGCCCGTCGCAGAGCTCGTTTGGTCTCCCTGCCGATTGGTTGGACCCTACGGATGCGCGATCTTCATCCTCATCTTCCACAAACATCGAATACAAAGCCTTTCGACCTTCCGGGTCCAATTACCTCCAACCAGCTGTACAGCCGTCAGACTCCAAGGATGTGCCGAGCAGAAGCGCCACCGGCAGCAGCGAGAGCAACACATCGGTATCCAAGTTTGCGCGTGCGCTCGGGCTAGATCTTCCTGGTCATGCAGCAGACAATTCAACTTCCTCCTCTGATTCCTCGCCATCTGAGACGCGAAGTGGAACTTCTCTATCTAGCCTACCATCGGAAGCGAGTCTATCCCGGCGTAAGATGTCGGAGACGGTTGGACTGAGGGGTGTGGTTCAGGACTTGCCGGACAAGGCCAACCAGCAGACGGTGTTACCAGCATCCAACCAGACAGAGAGCCCGGTCGATCTCGAGCCGCCACGGATTTCGGAAGCGTTGTTTAGTCCCGACTCCCCGACCGATCCCGCCATCAATCAAGGCAGTCTGTCCCTGGTGGTAGAAAGGACAGCCAAACCCCTTCAGGATGCACCCCCGGTGCGACCTACCATTGCCCGATCGGCGACAGAACCGCCTGTCCGACCCCCGCCTCGTTCGAAAGGCCGCTGTCGGGGATGCGGAGAAACGATTATTGGTAAATCCGTTTCCTCCAAGGACGGCCGGCTGACGGGACGATATCATCGCGACTGCTTCGTCTGTTGCCATTGTCGATCTCCGTTCGAAACGGCCGACTTTTACGTCCTGAACGACCGGCCGTACTGTGCACAACACTACCACGAACTGAACGGCTCCCTGTGCAGCGGCTGTAACAAGGGGATCGAGGGCCAGTATCTCGAAACCGACGAGAGAACCGGCCGGGGACCGGGGGACTGTCAGAAATTCCATCCTGAATGCTTGACCTGCCGGACCTGCCGGATCCCCTTGAAAGGCGAATACTTCGAGTGGAATGGCCGGGTCTACTGCGAACGAGACGCTCGTCGAGCTGCTGCCTCGATGTCGCCCCACCGTCCCCAGCGGCCGACGATGCCCTCCTCACCTTTGGCGTCACATCCCCCCAACTACCCCCCTATGCCTTCTGGCTACCCTCGAAGCCCCGGCCCTGGGTTTGGTCCGGGTCCGGGTCCTCGCCGTCCTCCTGGAACCCTGGATGTCCCCCGCGGACCACCACCGAGCGCACGACGGTTCCCCGAGAGACGGACGACCCGATTAATGATGATATGATTGTACCTTTCTCCCCGGCCCTAAACAAAGGAGGCCCTTGGGGGGTTTTGACCTCGGGGAGAGTTCTTATTTCCCGCTCTATAGTCTTTTTTTTTTTTTTCTTTTTCTGCTTGTTGCCCTCTCGTCTGATTTATGCGAGCTGGACTGCCATATACCCATTGGTTTTCGCTTCAATGTCCGCCCCTATTGTTTTTATCTATTTCCCAACTGTCGCTTCCAACCGCCACAGGTCCGAAGAACTCGTGCATATTTTGGTGTGAGATATATCATCTTGGAAATATGGGTTAGCTATATGAAATAAGACGTTTAATGATTCATGTGAAATTCGTTCTCTTCTCTCTACTCTATCTTGCCTCGCTTCTCCAGCTTGGCCAGGTACTTGCGCCTAAACACCCATCCAAACATCATCACCAGCAGCGAAAGCGCCCACGCATGAGCTCTCTGCGACACCGTCACCGTGTCCATCCGACCTGCGGGCCCATCCACCTCCTTCTCGACATCGCGCACAATCGCTCGGCACCGCACCGGATCGTCGGTAATCACCCCATCCACCCCCTTCGCGATCGACCACCGCATCAGACTCGCCTCGTTGACCGTCCACACAAACACGCGCCGCCCAGCCGCGTGCGCCTCCTCGACCATCCCGCCCCCCATCCCCATCAACACCTTCTGGTTGATGTTGACCGACGCCCCGCTCGCCCGCAGCACCCGGCGCGCATACCGCACATCGAAGCTGATCAACGCTGTCTCATACCCCGGCAGATCACGCTCGCAGACCGGAAAGTACGCCCCGGCCCAACACCCCAGCACCACGCGCTCCGCCCACCGCGCACACGGCACCGCCGCAAATGCCTCCGCCAGCAGCGGCATGATCCTTTCGGGGAGATTATCCAGCTATCCCACCGCGTCGTGTTAGCCTACCGCTACTCCACTCCACCCAATCATCCCTCCCACGGGGAAGAATCGCCACACGCCTCGACGTACCTTGATATCCAACAACACCCACAACGCCTTCCCGGCATCCGACGCCAACCAGCCCAGCAGATCCACCAGGCGGGGCATGGGCGCGTGCGGCGCCTGCAGGGTGCGCAGCACGGCGAGCTCGGCCCACGTGCACTCATCGACGAAGCGCTTCACACCGAAGCAGCGCTCGAGTGAGCGGTCATGGCAGAGCACGAGCACCCCGTCCTTAGAGATGCGGAGGTCGGTTTCCAGGGCGTCGGCGCCGTGGGTGGCTGCGGCGGTGAAGGCCTCGAGGGTGTTTTCGGGGAGGTGTGAGAGATGCGGGTGCGAGGGGTCGGCGGTTTTGCCGCGGTGGGCGATGACCTGGGGTAGGTTGGGGGGCATTTGGGGTGTGTTGGGCTGTAGTGCTGTGCTCTGTGAATAGGGAATAGGGAATAGGGAATAGGGGGTTGTGGTTTGGTTTGGATCTATACATATATATATTCGGCGGAGGGGGGCATATGCAATGACGTACGGTCGGAGATAAGAAAGCATTGAAGCCGAAGACTACGTGGATATTCTGTCTCAAAGGATTTTTAATCGTGGCTAATCCTGTCTCACCTGGTCTGTGTTGTCGTCGGGCTGTTGCCTAAGCCCGCGGATTAGTGGATGCCCATCCCACTGCCATGACCCTTTAACCTGAGCTCATTCCAGCCGTGCCTCCAGCCACCGTGCGAAGAACTCTTTCGACTCCGTCTTGGATAGCTTCAACAACCGACTAAGCACCATCTGCACATGCGCCTCCGATTCCGCCATGCAAAACTCGACCTCCCGATAGGCCTGTACAACTAATCAGCTCGAACCCTCGTACACCAACTCGAGCTCCAGCATCATACCTTGATCTTGTCTACAAGACAAACAATATCATCCAGCATGACCTCGAACTCCCCCGCCACGATCCCCAGATGCCGCGCCGCAGCTGGTCCAGCGGCGGGACCTGGGGATGCGGCTGCGCGGTACGCAGGAGCAGGAGCAGAGCGGCCGCCAGGTTGCCGCCTGCGGAGTCCCCCGCGATGATCATCTGCGAGGGTTTAGTCGGGGGTTTGGTGACTGAATGTGTTTTGGGATGGGGATGTGCGTACGTTCGAGGGCGTGATGCCCTTCGTCTGCTGCAGGAATCGGATGGCGGATACGGCTTCCTGCAGCTGGAGCGGGTATCGGCCTGACGGTGCGAGGGTGTACCCCACCAGTGCGATGGCCAGGGCCTTTGTCGTATAATATGTCCAGATGGGTGGGCACAACCGGCTTGCAGCAGGCTCCTCCTGTGTCTTGTGAGTTTCAGGGAGATCATACAACAGGGGCCGAGCAGACCGTGAAAGGCAGACGAGAGTCTACATGGTGGGTTCGCTGGGTTGACAAAGCCACAGTATCTTGACTCCCTCCGGAGTCTCGTCGATCGTCTTTGAGAGGTGCTGTTTTCGCAGAAAGGCTTCATAGATCATCCCGGTCGTCGCAGGCGTGGACCTGGCCATGGCGAGTGTGCTTCAATCGCATATTCGCAGAAGAGACTCCCATACCACATCCAGGTAGAGACATTCCGGCGCAGAAATGTCCTGGCCAAAGCCAAATGGATACGGATAGTTGGATACGCGGAGCTATGGCTCAAAGCTCCTATACCCAGTGGATTTACCGTCCTTCAACCCGGGGAATCTGTTGATCATCCCCTCATGCAAGCAATATGTCCAACCTCCCCTCCCGCACTCGTACATTGGCAGCTTTTCTATGCTCAACACCTCTACAGCTCATGTATGATAGCCGTGGTTTCAGCCAATGGGACATATCTCAGTCCCAATATTTGAACAAAAGACCTCCAATAATCCAGGGATGAGAAAATGCCGAAATTCAACTTTCTCCAGTTGCGGGGCAACTCCACAATAATGACGCACTTTTTTTTTTGCCTGATTTCTTCCAGCGTCCGTCTTCTAGATCTTTGCCTTGTAGACAACTTCTGAGCGTTTCTGTCGATCACTGTAAGCCTTTAGACGACACTTACAATGGCGCCGATCATCAAACAATGGAAGAGTAATCTCCAGGGCTTCGACAGTCTGCACCAGGCCGAAGCTCCCATGCCCACACCCGGTAAAGGCGAAGTCCTTGTGGAAATCCATGCCGTCTCTCTCAACTATCGCGATACCGAGGGTGAGTGGTCCACGTTCAGAGAGAGAGAGAGAGATAGAGAGAGGGGGTCAGACTGAAAGTGACCTGTCCGATATAGTGGTCCAAGGAGAGTACAACCATCACAAAGCCACCGATGGCATCGAAACCGTCGTCGTTCCCTGCAGCGATATGAGCGGCGTCGTCACGCAGGTGGGGGACGGCGTGACCACCTGGAAAGTCGGCGATCGCGTTCTCTCGACCTTCCTGCCCGATCACCAGACCGGACAAGTGACCGAGAAAGAGCTCGGCGGAAGCCTGGGCTTACCGGTGGACGGAGTGCTAGCCACACACCGAGTGTTTCCGGAGCGCGCCCTGGTTCGGGCTCCGGCGCATATGATGCACGAAGAGGGCAGCACTCTCCCCATTGCGAGTGTGACGGCGTGGATGTCGATCAATGGGATGCGGCCGATGGGTCAGAACGGTGGCCAGGGGGAATATGTGCTTCTTCTTGGCACCGGTGGCGTCTCGATTGCCGGGTTGCAGATTGCCAAGGCGTCTGGCGCGAAGGGTGCGTCTTGTTGGAAGCTACCTCTGTGCTGGGGATAGGTGCTGATAGTCGCAGTGATTATTACTTCGTCCTCCGATGAGAAGCTGGAGCAAGCGAGGAAGCTCGGGGCCGACTACACCATCAACTACCGCACGCAGCCTGACTGGGACAAGGAAGTGATGCGAGTGACCAACAACCACGGCGCGGACATCATCCTCGAGACTGGCGGGTCCGATACCCTGAGCAAGACCTTTGACTGTGCTGCCTTTGGCGGGTTGATCGACTGCATCGGCTACACCTCCGGCAAGCAGCACAACCCGAACGACCGCTTGAACATGAACGTCCTCACGCTGCGCAAGGACCTGACGATTAAGGGGATTATCAACGGGCCCAAGGACCGGTTCGAGGAGATGGTCCAGTTCTACGAGAAGCACCAGATCCACCCGGTCGTCAATCGGGTCTTCCCCTTCGAGGAGGCCAGGGCGGCATTCCAATTCCTGGCCAGCGGGGCGCATTTCGGCAAGGTCGTGGTCAAGGTGAAGGATCCGTAGACGATGAGATTTTTTTGTTCTCTCTACATTACATCACGTACCATACTCTTGTCTCCAATCAATGCTCCTCTCCAAACAAAGATCCCATGGCCAACATCTTAGTTCAGCGCTCGGCTAGGCTTGATATCGTGATTGTCATGCAGCGTCAAATCCTCCCCCAACACCGCATCCCCGATCTTCACCTCCTGGCATTCCTGCAGCACAAACACCATCCGCGTCCACTCGGTCTCACTCGGGTTCCTCCACGCATGCATCGTCCCCCGCTGCACCGCGATGTCCCCGGCGCGGAGAACCCGCTTCTCGCCCGAATCCAGCAACATCTCGATCGTGCCCTGCGCGACGATCCCGTAGTCCAGGCTCTGGGTGCGGTGCATGAACGGCGGCCCGCCCGGCGCAAAGTCCACCACCCGGCACACCGTGCCGTTGGGGTTCACCAGACCCAGGGTGTTGCTCTTGGCGAGGTCCTCGTGCCGCTTGATGTCCGTCTCGTCGTTCAGGTTCGCGGGGAACTCGGAGGTAGTGTACACAACCCCCATTCCCAGCGCGCCACCCTGGAACGAAGCCCAGTTGAGCGGGGTCTCGGAGTGGATGACGGCTTTGCCTTCGGGGTTGTGGGTGGTGATGTAGCGGGTGACGCCCGTGAGGGGCGAGACCTGGCCTGGGTTGGAGGACATTGGGGGCTAGCGGAAGCTGGCGGAATGTAGGAGTAGGACCGGGGTAGGTGTTGACTGATGTGTGAGAGAAAGTGGGTGGCTTTGCTTGGGCTGGTCGAAGGCGAAAGGGGGGGGTATAGCGGCTTATATAGATGGGGGGAGGGGCTGGCGGGAGGATGAGACGTGCATGATTTTCAAAGCTGCAGACTGCACGTAAGATCTGGAGGGTTACTCTGTATTTCCTTGCTCCAACAGATTATGATTAGTGAAAAGAAGCTTAGCTGCGGGGAAACTGCACGAATGCGCTGGCGCTGCTTCGCAGTGGAGTCAAGTCAGGCATATCAACTATCCATCCTCTGGCCGTCTCCCCGATGATGATTGATTTCTAATCTTTTTGCAGCAAAGAGTCAGACTGAAGGATTTTCCGACGCCAGCTATTCATCAGTGGGGTTCCACTCTGGTTAAGTAAACTGGACAATGGATATAGTAGATATGCGTTTCCATATATCTACCGTCTGCACTGTAAGTGGCGTGTCTTCCAGTATGTTGAAGGTGTCAGACTCGGGCCATATGGCTCTATGCAACGGTGCCTTTTCTAGAAGCCTGGGCATAGTCCATGATGAATGAACCTCCAATGAACTGCTCGATTAGATGCTTAGTCCGGCTCTTAAAACCATATAACGCGTCATGAGTGACTGGAGGACCTTTCCAATGTTAGAAGTGACCGGCGGAGCATCCGCTAGTGTACATGGCACCCAGCCCTCACCACTAGTCCTGGAAAAGGCTGAGAAGTCCGCATTACATCTGCATATACATGGCTGGTCGATAGCAAAAAAGAGCCCGTGCCTAAGAATCGGTGTTTCTGTTCTACCAGAGGGCATAGATTCTTGAGCTGGAGCTTATTCCACTAGGTAGAAAGCCAAATGAGACGCCGTGGCTGTTGTCGCCAGTACTGCAAAATCACTAATCCGGTCTTTCGGAAAGACCTATCAGGACAACATTCAAAACATTCAGAACCCAGAGGCTAATATATCACTGAGTCGAGGACGCTGGGTCCCCCGTTTGGCGGCTCAGTGTGCATTACAACAAACTCTATGGACTAGTTAGACAATTAAAACTCCCATTAGTTCATATAACTCCCACGCAGATCCCTTCCACGGACTCCTCACCTCCTAATCACGACGATATTCGCCCATATCTAGATCAAATTGGCCATCAGGCCCAGTGCACCCACCACCATCGCAGCACCCGCCATCTCCTTACGTGTGACCCCACTCGAGAACAGCAGGGTAGGACCCGAGCTCGCAGAAGGCTTCGTAGTCGCCGTCTGAGACGTGGACGTGGACGGCACTGTGGTTGAGGTAGACGGCTTGTAGGCCGCAGGGGCCGAGGAATCCGCATAGCCACTGTGGCCGCTGTTGTCGCTATAGCCACCATAGCCACTGTACCCGGTGCTACCGGTGCTGTCGGTGCTACCAGTGTTACCAGACTTGGTGCTCGCGCTTCCACCGGAACTAGGGACGTAAGTGGGCTGGCTGGGGGCGAAACTGAAGGTTGGCTGGAGACTGACGCCGTAGCGATCGGCGCAGGTTTTGCGGTCAAGGCCCTGGTGACATGGAGGACATCCTTAGCTTTCTCCATGCGAGAATCACGAGTGAAAAAAAAAAAAAAAAAAAAAACAAACAAACAAACAAACAAACAAACCTCTGGGCAGCAGTAGGGATCTTGCAGACAGAACGAAGTGCCGGGACAGGCGTCTGCCAACAGTCAGTAACGTTTGTGTAGACATGTGGTGAGGAGAACGGACAGGTTTTGCCAGGGCAGCAGACGTCGCCTCTGGACGGGTAGTAGCAAATTCCACTGCGGCCGCATTCGACGGACCCTGATGGGCACTCGGAGACGGGGGTGGAGCTGGGGACAAAGGCGGAGTTGTCCTGACGCTTGATGAGGCTGAGGCTCTGGAGTTCGGAGAACTCTGCGGCCACCTGGGTAGCCAGCAGGGGAATAAGAAGGAGTAGAGGACTGAGCATCTTGTCGGATGGGGTCTTCAAAAGAATGACTGTAGTTGGTGCGGTGGTTCCGAAAGAGCGACTGGTTGGAAGAATGAACAGGACGCAAATCTGTTGAAGATGTGTAGGCTTGGCCTGCCTCTTATGTATCAACCAGGAGGCTCAAGAGTCGACACCATATTTGAGTTTGAGTCCTTGGGAACGTCTTGGTATGGAATACGAGAGATGCTGTAGACTGATTGAATGGTTCCTGAGGAGGCGGAAATAGTCATTTCTAGATACGAGATGTTCATCCACGACGGGGGCAATACGAGATTTGCTAAGCCTCATTCAAGGGTCTAGATGGAAAAATGTCGCCTGAGCGTCTGATTCGTCTGCCTCTGAAGATCTCTGGTCCCTTGAGGCCTGAAGGGGTACACCGTGCCCCGTACTAAGAAACTAGATGGGAATATGGTCCTGGTGCTATCATTGCTTTTTGTCTGCAGACTCGAATTAGCATCTGAGGATGACTATGGCTCAAGGCTGATTGGAAAACCCCTATATTGGATTCCGGATAATGGCATCTGGGCTTTCCAAACAGAGGAAGCCCTGATATAATTCATTAACACTTGTACTATCCGTATAAGCCCTTCCCAGTCTCTGCGCATTGAGATAGCGTCATAAGACGACCACTATATCGGGTAAATAGGAGAAGAAAAAGCCCAGCTTAGCTCACTGAGATCGACATCATACTTCGTTATATGCACCAATCAACGCGTATGAGCAGGGGATAATGCTGATCCGGTAGATCGTCATTCAGCCGGCTGGATTGGCACCTCATCCTTCCTTCCTCAGGCACAGTTGCATGGTGAGGATACAGAATATCCCATCTAAAGTCCGAGAGCAGTGTAGATGGAGACGCTGCACGTGAGAACAGCCACAAGTTTTCAGGAGATCTTTGTAGGGCTAGCGAGCGATGAGGAGGAGCAGATAGTATTCAAGAGACTCTAGCCTCTTTAAGACTCTGAGGAATAGACAGTTAGTGTGGTGATTTTTATAGCCAGAGAAGCCTTCTACGCTGCATAGCAATGGACCTTCAAATAGCATATTCGAGAGTTGCCTGGGAAATATCAATATATCACAGACGCAAAAATCGAAATAATTTGTCTGCAGCGAATCGTAGCATCTGACTTTGTGTACGAACCGTGGTTTTCGAGCATGCCGAGTCGAGAACGGTGCCTCGTGCACGGTGAGGAAGAATACTACATACCTTTAGTGCGGTCACCCGCTACTTAGAAGCCAGGTCGATGAGATGTTCCCCAGTGCCCCAGATAGCGCCGCCTATCATGCATCCGCAGAACATGATATAGACCAGCTAGCCAATGTCAACATTTCATTCCAGCCGGAGTGCTATAAATACATGTACATACCATAGACGCGATCATAAGCGCATCATCCCATCCAAATGCCTTGATGGTATGCAGACAGACATAACAGCGCAACATCACCGCAATGCTAGCGACGGCCAGAAAGGCCGCCGCAACGCCTTTGATTGCCGCGCTCTGGTCAATCATCGCTGCCGAGATCTCCTGGATCCAGAAACGATGTGCGCAGATCGGGGCGTAGGACCGATTTGAGGTTTTGAACTTCCCCAGTCAACCACTCTGTCGAATCCCACACTGGGGTACCGGAAAGCTGAGAAATCGTAGTGTGCCTGTCGTGATTCGGGGATAATGCAGCCGTCGCCACTGGAATTCGCTGGTACCAGGAGCCCGGGCTCAGACGGGGAGGCTCTTGGGAGTTGGGAGTATTATCCCCGATATCAAGAACCATGGTCAACACATGGGTGAAGACGGACTTGGCGTTGTTCTGGGCGTCTGGCTGCCAGGCTGCCGTGTAGTTAGAGACATGTTGACCTGCAACAAGAATGCACTGTAGATGATCCGATTCGTCACTCTCTTTGTTGAGGGTTGATAGATACTGAGACATAGTGGGTCATTCAGGCGAGTGTCTACTCCGTATGGTCAAGCCCTGAGGGACTACATAGTATATCGCGATCCGCGAACCATAAATAACCAAAATAGGATTCTCCAGACTAGTACTACGGAGTATGCCACTCAAATGCCCATCTGCAATCTACGGAGTATTAGCTAGCTAGATTTGGACTCAACCGCTCCACCAACAGCGCTGGGTAGTGAGTGAACAGTGGATCAGGCACGATTAAGTAGACATGATTGAGCTCTCATCTCAGGGTCCGATCACCCATGACAAACTCGTACCTCATGGCAATACTGGGAGAGTCTTTCTGAAGGTCTATTGGGGCATTCACCTTGTCGTGGTTGATATGGGATAGGCTGCTATATTGGAACTGCAGTGAACGTATGATGGGAGTCAGATCAACCGAGATGGCCTTCCGATTGGACAATTGAAGCACTAGAAAAGGGGCTCATCGTTTCCGAGTATACGGAAGAAAGACTCTCCGAGATAATCTGACATTCCATTGCTTGGCTCTCATTCTGTGCTCTACGGAGTATAAGTGGAAGACAAGTCGTGGCTGATCAGGAACGCTTAAGCCCTAGGTACCAGTTAGCACTTAGTAGTCTACAGCCTACACAGCTGCTCTAACAATAACAACCAATTATCCCAGATAGACCCGGCTCCGCTCCTTCGGGGCTTCCAGGTTTCAATCCATACATTAACCATTGCCCTAATATCAGGCCGAAAAAAGCCCAACAAGACTAGTACTAGTGCAGTACAGTGTAGCATGCAGCAGCTCCAGCTCAGGTACCAGCATGGAATAAGAATCCCTCTGGCCAATCCTGTCAGATTTTAGCACTCCGACTCGCATGAAATGAGATGTTTCAGACTCTCAGCAACGTCCTAGCGATCCGAGCTAGTATCTATCTAGACTAGCTAGTATCTAGCTACTGGATTGACCAAAGACCCCTTCAGCCTGATGGATATGATCTCAATAGAATTTCCTCTTTGGGACATCGGGACCAACTAGACGAGTGCATTCTGAGGATGGGATTGGTCTGATCGGCTATGACATCATTTTCCGGCAGTCTAACCCTGATTGGGACTGGGCTTGTATGTTTTTACAGTTTAGGATAAAAATAGAGAAGCAGGCATGGTTGCTGATAAAGCGCCGAAGCATGGAAGTCGTGTATGAGTGGGTGATGGGAGGTATAAGCAGCAGTTGAAAAGGTCGGGGTGCTGCTGCTGCTGGTTCCTTCATCTTGTTGTTTCCCCTGAGAAATTGTCCTAAGAGTGATTCTGATTCACGTCTGGTCTGGTGAGTGCCATTTCCAAACTGCTGCTGGATACAGTGCTAAAGATGGAGTCACAGTCATCATGGCCCTAAGCAAAGAAGCAGTCATCTTGATCGTGCTCGTCGGGTGTATCGTCTCCGTCCTCATCGGCTACTCCGTGCATTTCATCTCCACCGGGGGGTTCCGCGACGACGAGACCGAGAAGGAGATGACACACGAGCAGAAGGAGTATATGAGAGGGCTTCGGTTGAAGCACTTGGAGTTCCTGGCCGCGCAGGTGGGGAGGAGATACCCCATGGAGGCTTGACCTTGCCCGTCGATTCTGAGCTTGCCTTCGCAAGGCTGAATTGAGTATTGCATAAACGGTGTTGGGATCAATCCCTGCTGGGCAGGGTCTATATTTGCATACACGACGAGTCACATCACGACGTTGCGGAGCATGGCTGTACGATAGAAAGGCTCGCAGGATACTGGGTCATGGTTATTTCGTTGGCGCATTATGGATTTTTTTTCGGGGGATGCCTGCTGTGGATGAACGACGGAAAGTCCTGGAATCGGGTCGTTCGGATTCGGAAATGCAACACCAGAAGGCTCAATCATAGTCGATGGGCACGATATCATCGATCATTCGCCACCGGCCGGTCGTCGGGTCACAGTGATTTCGCGAATACTTCAAGTACAGCTGCTCGGGACCGCGATTCCATCGGGAGATGTCAAGGTCGCCTAATAACCAGGGCTGGTCACCTGGTCGGAACACGGTATAGCCGTGGATTCGAGCTGCTTCGGGAATAAGCCGTGTGAGGGAGATTGGCGCCTGAGTTACTTGGAAGTTGGAAGTCCCGCCAGGAATGATGTTGGAATGATGGGTGCTACCACCGCTATGTTCACTTCTATTGTACGATATCCTGTCAGCAGGTGCAATGTCCGCCTCTTCTAAGTTCATAACAAGTTCGGCAAAGGTCGCAACCGGTGGGCATTTGTAAAGGTTTTGCATCGGCGGTGCCTTGCGTAGCAGATGAAGAGCTTCTCGGCGCAGCTCCGGGTCACGGCATTTTAAAGCTGTCAAAAAAAGCGAGAGGCCGACGCCCATCTCGAAGGTGAAGGGTGGCTGCGCGCCATCTGGGCCTGCTGAGGCCTCAAGATGTACCCGCGACTGCTCGACCAGGAGCTGGAACAAGGGAAGGCAGGCATCACAGGCGGTCTCCAACTGCTCCGTGCACGTGCCGATGTTGATAGATGTAGCAGCATAGTAGGTGAGAAGGAGAGAAGTAACACCGAGGGGAAGATCGGATGGGTCAGAGGAATTGACCAGGTCGTTGTATGCGCGATACCAGTAGCTGAGTTGTCCTTGGATCGTCATTTTTCTACTCATGAGTTCTTGAGGCACCGCTGAATCTTGACCCATGACCGTAAAGTGTTCGTCTACTGTACGCTTAAATATCATACACTCAGCAGCGAGGGCGGTAATCGCAGCGCGGGCCGAGTGAAGAGAAGAGAACCCAGGCTCTATGTGGTCTTTGGCGCAGGTCAGTAAGCCAGGAACAGAGGTGCCCGAGAAACTCAGCGATATCGTCCCCAATCGAATAAAGAAGGGAACAATCGTGTGTTCTAGGAGGTCGGAGTCTATGCGAAGGACCGTTCTGTCGCCATTCGGACCCCTAAGCTCCATGATCAGACGCACCCCTTGTTGATAGAGTTGCAGGGCTGCTTCGACGCGGCCTTGCAATGACTCAATGCATATGAACAGGATACAGCTGATGAGCGCCACATTGGCGTCGATGCTGCCTCGTTGGATGCGCGCTCGCATGCTGGACAGCGACCGCGAGTACCAGCGCAATGCATCACGGTGATTGGGATGCAAATTCCGAAACCCGTCCCCTCGGCTAAGCCACACCGGATCGAAACATGGATCGGGGCTTTCAAACAAGGCACTGATGGCGTTGATGGCGTCCCAGGCGGCAGGCTCACTGCGACAGACCTGGGGGACCACGCGGGCCCAGAAATCGAGGTCAAGCCCGCCAGCGATGAAGGGCGCTGCATACTGAGCGTAATAGGCGAAGGCACGCCGCTCGCGCCATACGGTGTTGGGTAATACTGACGGTGGGATTGCGAGGATGGGGGCAATGCTAGATGGATGCTGCCGGGATTGAGCGGCACTGCTGTATTCGCATTTCCGTCCCGTGCTGGTGCATCGAAGACAGTTGGGCTTTTCCTCTCCACACTTGACCTTGCGGATTCTTTCTTTTCTGGTTAGGCAGCGATTCAGGACCAAGCTGACGCCCACTCACTTGCATGTCCTACATCCGTTTCGAGACCGGTTTGATCCTTCGTGGCTCTTACTTGAGGGGGTGTCATCCATTGTGTTGTATTCGTTCTCGCAGGGATGCAATGAGCCAGGAAGATTCGTAGAGGTCAGAGATAGGAATGAGCCCATAGCATTGAAGCAGGACATCCAGATGTTGGTCTCCTTAACAGACAAAGCGCGACTCCGATTAGTCTGTCTCGCTTAATAATGGCTTGTATTAATACTAGTGCTCAAGAGCCATTCGCCATGGCACTACCCAGTGTCTATCGAATCTTCAATGGAAAGAACGCCTGTGGTAGCAGAAAAATCCATCATGAACATGAGAATATCTGGACGAGATCTCCTCCACTGGTATCACCAGAAAGTACAAATGTAACTGGTGGAAGCTGTCGCTTTGGGAGTTCTGGTGCTAGTTGCCCATCACGTGACGATGACAGACCGTCCAGGTAGAGAGCCTAGAGTTGCATACCCGCACCGCAAAAATCGGATCGAACCCTCACTGAACTCGCTGAGGTCATGAGGTGAGGGTTTGGTTCCTAGGCTAGGGTCGAGGGATCTGTAGTGGTTCCAGTTCCCCTTTGACCAAGCCTCTTAGGTTTTTTAAGGTGGTGTCGTGCTGGTGGTGAAAAACTAGATATTTGGACTTTCTACGGAGTATATAAAATTATATCACTAGATATCCTACTATCTGATCTATCTAGGTATATAAAGAGTTCTCTATACTAAGAATCAATTGATGTAAGCTATATTAGGTAAATTAATAATCTATAGGCTTATAGCCCTATATAGAGTAAAGTATATAGATAATGTTGCAAATATGTTCCCTGACGTATCTGGCCGGTCGTCCTACATCTTAAGTGCTTCCATCTATCCTGTGTTTAATCATGCCTCTGTCTTGGTCTTCTTTTCCTTCTTCTCTATGGAGAACTTAGTGTTAAGCTCTTTTCTTAAGGGAACTTCCTTCTCTAAGAACACCAGCAGGAATCCCAGGCCTGTGAAAGCCAGGCTCACATACTAAACTACATTGAGTAAATCTATGTAAATGGACTGGACCTCCGCGACTATGATGGGATCCGCGATGGAGTCAATAAAGATCTTAGTGGCATACTCATACGCCCGTCCATTGGTGAGCTGGCTACTGATGCGCGGCACCAGAATGTTGAACTAATTGTTGAAAATGGCCGTGGCAATGGTTGCGCCCCAGATAAAGCTAAAAGTACCCATAAAGGACCACATTGCGGTGCACCACGCTGTATCCTCATCAGTCAGTGGGGCCTGGGCCATGGGGAGAAGAACCAGCAGCGCAAGACCTGTGCCCAACACACTGAGAAGTTGGTAGCCCACCCACTCTGCAGTCGGCGTCGAGGAGGGTCAGGAGACCGAACCTAATGATCATCAGCGCGAGGCCCGCGTGCTGGATGGGACAGTAGCAGCCGAATTTGGAGAGCAGGGTTCCGCCGCTGCATTAGTTCGCTTTTCATGAGCCATGAGCCTAGAAGCACCAATTACCTCAGAGGCAGCGATGGGAGGATCGATGGGCAGGAACCAGGTTAGGGGTACGGAGCACTGTTCCGACATGCCTTCAAAGTACCGCCGGTCTCTGTGAGTATTGGTAACCCCCTCAGAAGTGATTGACTATTAAGTCTAACTCTGGCCAACGAAATCAGCCAAGCGATCTACTCGCGTGGCCGCCCTGCCGCACCGGCTAACGTACTAACGGCTTAACCCGCCCCCGGTTGATCATCTAGAGGGTCCCATCTGGTAGCCGGCATGGAATGATGCGGAAGTCAAGGTGGGAATCAGTCTGATAATAATCCAGCATTGTCAATTGAATCATCGGCTCATATCTCATAACTCGTATACATATCCCACACCGACATCACAAGAACCACCGAAACTCCGCCGCCGACGGCCCATCCCTCAACCTCTCCGTCGGCACATCCTGCGCCTTGATCCTGATTCCGTCCCTCCTGTCTCTTCGCTTGTTGTCTAACCACATATACAACCCCAAACACCCGGCCAGACACGCCCCCGTGGCCCCAAACACCGCCACCGTGATCAGCGCCGGCGTATACTTGGGCTTGTCCTCGCTGCGGAACACATTACTGCTCACCAAGCCCATGAGATTCGCCAGCGGCACGCCGATACTCGTCAGCAGGACGCGGCGTCCCTCGTGCGCCACGTTGTTGTTGTACCAGGTACTCAGCAGCACGGAAGGCGCCGAAGTGCCCCAGGTCATCATGAAGGTCGCAAAATACGCGACTCGGATCTGGGCCTGGACGTCATCGATGGACGCGTAGATGATGAAGCCGATGAATGTCAGCAAGAAACCCAGCACGATGAAGGGGGACCGCAGGCGGGCGGCGTCGGAGGAAAACGCCAGGATGAGCAGCATGACGGCACCGGTGATGTTGGGCGCCACGGTGTAGAGGTTCGTTTTGACAGTGGGGTAGCCGAGCCGCTGGACGATCTGGGGGAGGAACAGCCCGACGCCCTGGATGGGGACGCCGAGGCAGATCTCGATCGCGAGAAAGGCGTAGGTGGTCGGGTGCTTGAAGATGTGCAGGGCGTCGCGGAGGTTGAACTTCTCGTTGACGATCGCGCTGGAGTCGACTTGGATCCGGTGGAAGGCGAGCGCCTTCTCATCCGGGGAGAGAAATTCGGCCTCCGCGACGCTGCGTGGGAGGTACCAGAACGCGAAGAGGGAGAAGAGGACGGTGACGCCGCCTTCGACGATGAAGAGGTAGCGCCAGTTGGGGAGCGGCGAGTTCTTGATCTGGAAGACGCCAAAGGCGATGAGACCGGAGAAGGCGTTAGCGATGTTGGAGGCGGCGTAGAAGATGGCGAGACGGCGGGCGAGCTCGCCGCGGCGGTAGAAGGTGGTGAGGTAGTAGATGACCAGGGGGAAGAACGGCGCCTCGCACATGCCCAGGAACCAGCGCAGCGCGAAAATACCGCCGAAGTTCGTGGTCGAGGCCAACAGCAGGGTGAAGGAGCCAAAGCTGAACATGAGGATGGGCAGCACGCGGGCCGGACTGTAGCGTTTGCCGAGCAGTGCGCCGGGCGGAGCAAAGATCACGTACGGGATGAAGAAGATGGAGAGCAGCATATTATACTCGTTGGGTTTGAAATTGAGGTCTGAACGGGTTCAGTTGGGTTTCGTGGATGGAGAGAGAGCCCATAGAACATACCCTTACTCATTCCGTCCGTTTCGGCATTGCCGAGGTTGCCTTTGTCGAGGGCATTGAAGAGATCTAACCCCGTCAGTATCGCTCTGCCGACCAGAAGGATAACAGAACGTACACATGATGGCAAGAACGGGGAGCAATCGCACATCCAGGCGACGGCAGAGTGCCCGTTCAGCCTTGTGGTCCACCACCTGCACGACATCCTCCACGACCCCCGGTGCAGAGACGCCATGCTTCAGACTATTACTCTCATCAACAGTCTCATATCCAGTCAGATTCTTCACGTCATCTCGCGATGAGGTCGCGTGGGGAATATTTGCAGCCATGATGCCTAGGCGCCGAGTCGGAGCGCTGGCGGAGAACAAGGGCGAAGAAGTCTAGCTATAAATCCTGGATCGATGGACGCAAGGGATGCGAGCCTTGGCTGGCCGTGTTATCAAGGGAGTAGTAGTACTCTTGTGCTAGAGGCAGCGTATCATCCGTTGAAGGACATCCAGATAAGGTCGCATTGAGGGAGCACAGGACAGGATAGAGTGTAACCCCCACGGTGTCACCTCCGCGTTATCTCTCGGCCGGTGATCTGTCAGATTCTAGTACTAGTGATTCTACTTGATTGCATTGGAGACTCGCAGGTGAGGGGAAAGGAGCTTAGCAGGCTGGACGCAAGCGGCGATCCCTGCGCGGACCGACAGGGTTGCATTGCTGGGAGATAGGAATGATGCCTGTCTATCTATCTATTATCTCTGGCATCGTGCATTAGTAGGATCTTCCTTATCTTTAGTTTCAGATACAACTCGGAAGAGCTGGCTCCGATATCAAAGTTGTAGGAGAAGGTGATAGTCGAAGAGGAATGCAACTGTGCACCAATACTCAACCTTAGCTGCACTTTAATACTTATATATCTAATTATTCTTATACTTTTCTTGTCCTATATCAGGAGAGAGATTCTATTTATATTTACTACTTATAGCCTCATCATCTATAATCTCTTTTCTTCTTATCCTCTTAAATTCCTTTTATGCTATGTTCTTCTAACTCTCCTCCTACTACTATCTACACTACTTAGTACCTCTTATCTAGTGCTAATATTAGTATTAGTAAGCTTTAAGCATATTTAAGGTCTAAAGTATGATTTTAAGTATCTTCATTTCATCTTCACCTGGGTTGAAAGATCACGGAGAAGAATGATAATCCTCCACTCCTCGTTGCGCTCTCCACAGACGTCCTATGGTCGTTCAATCGTTGGTGTCAATGGTTGGAATCTCTGTTCTAGGATAAATCAATATAGAACGAGTGCATCTTGATCTCTGCAGGGTTGAGAACGTCAGTATCCAGCAAGCCATGATATGCGCTCTAAGTCCGATACAGGTCATCTGGCAGTTGGGAAGCCCACGTCAGACAGACCGAGAGGATGGCGGCGCTTGCTTATCTCTGAGCTAAGATTTATCGAATAAATTATAAACCTCAAAAGTCAATGCGGATTGAAACGGGTGCATTCCGTACCCCGCAATATCATGCGCCGCTGGACAAGGTTAGGGCTCGCACCATGAGTGCTATAATGAAATCATGTTATTAGCAAAGCTCTCGACAGTACTTCAAGGAGTGGTGAATGGAATTAAGATTTATTTTACAGTGGAGAAGAGCAGAGACCAGGTTTATAGGTATTCTCCTTCGAAATTGGAGGACAGTCTCTCCGCAATATCTCCAGCACTCCAGCTAATGACCCCAGACGGAAGATATCCGGCTGAATGCGTGACTGCGGGGGAGCTGCATCCTGACGGCAATTGAAATAGATTAAGCATTCCTAAGTTCTGAGACTAGGCTAATGGAATTTCTGAAGAAAGACGCCGTCTACTCCACGACAAGCCTGCAGATCGACCATGATTTACCCGTTTAGCCTGTACGGAGAGAATCCGGGGAAGGGAAATGATTGCATGCTGGGGAGACTGCAGCTCATATTTAAATGAATGTCGCCCACATGCATTGTGTTTTAGAAGCCACAGCCAAGGTGTTTGGCTACCGCTCAGCCCGCAACAAGATGGCCACTTCTCTCGCGCGCGCAGTCATCTCCCTTCTCGTCCTCTTGCAGATCAACAATGTCTGGTCCGCTCCTCTGGAGGGGTCCCTAGGCTCTAGGCATGGAAACCCCAAGAGCCATTGGGTGGATATCTGGGCTACAATGCCGCAACTAGTCGAGCCCTACAACCTGCCTCCGACACCATTCGTAGGTTTCCCTCTACGAGTTCCATGCTATCCGTTGCTGATGAGGTATAGAACTCCACAGACGCCGTCATGAGCAACGCGACCATCCGCCAAACCCTCCGTGTCACCCTCAACGCAGACAAGATCCGCCTGCGTGTCTCAAACGCCTTCGGAGTCAACGATTTGACTGTCACCAGCGTCGCCATCGGGCTCCCCGCGGACCAGAAGCTGGGAACCAGCGTCCTGCAGCAAGGCTCAAGCAAGAAGGTTACTTTCAGCGGGAACCAGAAAATCGTCATCCCGAACGGGGCGCTGGCGGTCTCTGATCCCATCGATCTCCCGGTCAAGGCGCAGTCGACTCTGCTGGTTGATATCTACCTTGCGCAGGGTCAGAGGGGGAATTGGATCACGGGGCATCCGGGGAGCCGGACGACGTCCTGGCTGTCGTTTGGGGATTGGGTGGGCGCGAGTAACTTCACGGACTCGTCGGCACTGAGTACCGATCACTGGTAAGCGTTGGTACAGAGAGGGGGCGACATTGTTTAACACCAGACAGGTACTTCATCAGCGCCATCGAAGCCCCCTTACCACCATCGACTTCCAGCTTCGCTATTGTCGGAGATAGTATCACCGACGGACGGGGCAGCGACACTAACAAGAACAACCGGTACTTCCTTGCCTCCATCCCAACTGAACCACACCAAATACAAAATGCATAACTGACCTCCCAAAGCTGGCCCGATCGCCTCAACCTGCGAATGCAAAAACACCGACCCACCTCTTCCATCGCCCTTCTCAACCAGGCCGCCGGTGGCAACCGCATCCTCGCCGACGGCTTGGGGCCCAACACCCTTAGCCGCATCGATCGCGACGTCCTCGCGCACTCCGGCGTGCGCTACGCCATGATCTTCGAAGGCGTTAACGACATCGGCGTCGCGGCGGACGAAGCTGCCGCCCAAAAAGACATCGGGGACCGGTTGCTGGTCGCATACGCGCAGATCGCCACCCGCGTGCAGGCGGCGGGCATCCCCATCTTCGGCGCGACGGTCACGCCCTTCGGGTCGCCGGCTAGCTCGAACTACACGCAGCCGTACTCGGGTGTCGAGCGGGAGAAGACGCGGCAGCGCGTGAATGAGTGGATTCGCTCGAGTGGGGTGTTTGATGCGGTGTTGGACTTTGATAAGGCGCTGAGAGATCCTCGGGCGCCGGATCAGTTGGCAGAGAGGTTTGATTCGGGGGATCATTTGCATCCGAATGTGAAGGGATATCAGGCACTGGCGGATTATTTTCCTTTGAACGTGTTTGATGTGTAGGAAGACCTTGCTCGAGTTTGCGCCTGGCCCATCAGTTCAGAGAGCATCTTAACGAGCAGGATGGATCGGGCAATTAAACATGCCCTGGACGACTTTAGGCTAATGTTGAAGCCAGTGGCGGGGTCTGGTTCGCTGCAATCGTGGAGATGATCTCTTTCTCATAAATTGGCAATAAAGCTTGATCATATGAAGCATCAGAATGCGGTTCATTTACATGCTCAAGATGGAAATAGTCCGGAGGAACGCTGCCACATCCACCTAGTCAGACCTCGATTCTGGCTGCCAGGGTCAAGACTTCATGGCTGTCTTCGATACCGATAGCTTTAGGCTCACTCCACAGCTTCTACGATTTGTTGGAGGTAGCGTAACTCCGTCCAATCCAACTCTCGATCGCTACGAGCACTATTATTTCTCATGCATGGTTTGCTACACGGCCTGTCCCGTCTCCATAACAGCACGCCTTGCTGACCATCAGAATTCTTTCTACCATCTCCTCCCACCTTTATGGATTCCTCTCCTCTTCAGTGCGCTCCCTTCCTTCAAGGCAATCGCGCGCCCTGGCCCAAAATCAGGCTTCCCTCCCAGAGTCCCAAACTCATCTCCAAGATAATTGCTTGCCTTCACGCCCACCGCAAACGTCGTATTCCATCCGGCCAGGATGCCATCCACGACTTTGATGCCGGCATTGTACAGATTTTGAACCGAAGGCCCAAACCCTCCCTGGTCAGCATATATCAGATTATCCAACGCCGACTGCCCGGGATACGGCCGATCAAAGTTCGACCCGGTGCGCATGACGATGATCCGCGCAAAGTCGACGCGTCGGTGCTTCGCGGCCCGCAGAAGCGCCTCGAGCGTGGCATTGTCCTCCTGCGCCGTCGAGCAGTAGCTTCCCGTCCCGTTCGTCCAGACGGTGAGCGTATCCTCGAAGATCTCGTCGAGGGTGCTCCCGCTGAAGAACACGTCGGTGGTGGAGACGTCGCACTCGACGACTGAGGGCGCCTGGGTGCCGGCGGCGTAGATGCCGTCTGCTGTGGCATAGTTGCTGCGATACCGCTTTGCGGTGTCGGAATCAGCTAGATCGGCAGTCCGCGCAAAGGAGGCGGCGATGGAGCGCAGGTCGGCGTTGACTTCGAAGACTTCGGTGCCGTAGATGGCGCCGGGGTATTCGCCGGGTTTCTTTGCGCCCTGTGGGAAGTACGGGGAGGTCGCGTTGGCGGGGAGATCGCGGAGGTCGATCTCGTACTGCAGAGCCACTTGCACAGCGTACCGAGCAAAGGTCACGCCGCCGATCGTGGCCGCCTTGGGGCTGATCCCGGCAATGCCTGCGATCAGGAAATAGGTGTGCGTGAGGTCGAAGAGGGGCGAGAAGGCGACGGACGACACGGTGATGGCGGCGTTGATCTCGCCTTCGCCGGTGATGAGCTGGCAGATGCTATAGTCGGCTGTGCAATAGACATCCGGATAGATGGGTGAAGCACCTGGCACGGTGATGTTGTGCGCCAGCAGATCAAAGTCGGGGATACCCCACCATACCGTCGCTTCGGGCTCGAACTACAAGCAGTGAGTATGGTATAGATATGATCGGTGCATCCGACCGGACATACCATGGAGACAATGAAGATCTTGGGCGCGATCTTGCGTGGATGATGCTCTGATGCGGATCTGACGACTGACTGCCCAGGCATTGCCGACGCCAGGGCGCTGCCTGCGAGCAGCAGTCCTGTAGCAATGGACTTGAGATACATGATGCCGTTCTTCTCACAGATGAATATCCTCTACCTTGCTAATTTTGACCCGGAGACTCGGATAGTTATATGAGTGCGAATATTTTTTTTTTCCCCCTTCAGCAAGATCGCGCAAGAGAGTCCTGATATGGCCAACACGGTGGATCCCGATCCCAACTATCACTATCGCTCTGAGCTACAACATTCCTAGTCTAGCGATCAGCGTTGATATCGCATCCTATTTGCCAATTTAAGCATTGGTCTTTGTTGCATGTGGAGAATGCTCCCGGTGTTCACCGGTATGCCAGCGAATTCATTCTGCAAGGGAAAGCTTTTCCTGAGTCTGGTGGATGATAAGTTGATACCATGTCTTAGTAGAATAATATTGGGGACCGGTGAGATTGACACTGAAAAATAAATGCTTTCAAGGCTATCTATCGCTGCATTTCCACCTGCAAACTTGAGACTGGATGACTGGACTGGTTGGTTCAGTATAAACGATGATTCATCCCTACTTATCCTTACTTATCCTTCTCCTTCCATCCTCCTCTCACCTCAGCTTTACCCTCCTTAATCTCTGAGTATGAGAATGTTAGCTAGATACTAGCAGACTACAACCCCAAAGGCTAACCTTACCGTGAGTTGCCAGCCAGCTCGCGGGTCCAGATCGGGTAGCTAAGACATCATCGGCATGTTAAGTGCGCAAGTTTGATATTGCCAATACTATAGTTAATATAACCTGGGAGCTTTGAGGAAGGACACTACATGGTTAATAGACTTTATTACTCTAGGATATATAGAAATGAAAGATAATAGGGCAGTAAAGTGGATCGCTTCGCAATGCTAACTCACCACTTGGATACGGCCATTCTGTTTGATTCTCTATGAACGTAGATTATCATTATGACCGAGGAGGTATACAGGCCTCTTTTAATTCACACTAAATGAGTATATCAACCAAACATTCAAGGAGCTGAATAACTTCTTTGTATGCTCCTCAAGTCGCTGTTCACCTTTTGTAAATCAAAATATATTCAAGTATCGCCTGAGACTCCATTTTATCCACAAATCCCAGCGTGGAAGTTCTCCATGGACGTCAATTGGTGCATAATCTCCTCCCTGAAGACCTCACTTGAAGGACCGCCCGGTCATAGCTCTCGTGCCGATCCCATGTTTTGTCAGTCTTGCCAGCATGAATTGCCGACACCCAGCAGGACATGAAGACGGTGGACCTGACACGTTTTCTCCAGTCCACCAATCAACGGGACTTTTCCCAGATTTCATGTGAGCTTTGACACCAGGTGCACTAAATCCCATGCAGCCGGTGGCCTGGTGCACCTAATCCTGGGTGGCATGTTTCGACTGGGAGTCCTGGGGAATAAAGGCCTCTCGACCCCCTCCCCCTGAAAATGCAGAACCACGGAATTACTTCATCTTGTCTTCTCCTAGACTATCAACATGAAATACGCATCCTTCCTTGCCCTGGTGGGCTTCATCACCAGCACCAGCGCCATTGGTGTCTCCGGGGCTGCGGAGGGTTTCGCCAAAGGGGTCACTGGAGGTGGAAGCGCCACGCCTGTCTATCCCAGCACGACTGCCGAGCTGGTCTCGTACCTCACAGACAGCCAGCCGCGCGTGATTGTGTTGACCAAGACGTATGTGATCGAGCGCCCTGTTTGCGACAATGCTAACCGCAGGGCTGAAGATTCGATTTCACCAACACTGAAGGCTCGACCACGGCGACGGGCTGTGCGCCTTGGGGTACTGCCCCAGGCTGTCAGTTGGCGATCAACCAGAATGATTGGTGTAAAAACTACCAGTCGAGTGCGCCCTCGGTATCTGTTACTTAGTAAGTCGGCCTGCAGTTAAGGAAGGATAACAACTGACGGGCCAGTGATAATGCCGGCGTGCTTGGTATGACAGTAGCTTCGGATAAGACCTTGCTGGGATCTGGATCCAGTGGTGTGATCAAGGGAAAGGGTCTCCGGGTTGTCAGCGGCGCAAAGAATATCATCATCCAGTGAGGTTCATGGCAAGGCTGCTCCGCTTGATGGCATGCTGATATCGGGGGTTCAGAAACGTTGCGATTACGGACATCAACCCCAAGTACGTCTGGGGCGGCGATGCCATCACTATCGACAATGCCGATATGGTCTGGATCGACCATGTTACGGTCAGTGCCCTACTTGATTGATATCGATCTTTTCCGCCACTGACAGGTAATAGACTGCGCGCATCGGCCGACAGCATCTCGTCCTCGGCACCAGCGCCTCGAACCGCGTAACGATCTCCAACTCCTACTTCAACGGCGTGTCCAGCTACTCCGCCACCTGCGACGGCTACCACTACTGGGGCATCTACCTTACCGGCTCAAACGACCTGGTCACCATGAAGGGCAACTACATCCACCACTTCAGCGGCCGCAGCCCGAAAATCCAGGGGAATACTCTTCTGCATGCGGTAAGCGAACGCTGCCTCGGGTTTCATGCAGCCTCTGCTGATTGATGCTAGGTCAATAACTACTGGTACGACTCTACCGGCCACGCCTTCGAGATTGGATCGGGTGGCTACGTCCTCGCCGAGGGGAACGTCTTCCAGAACATCAAGACGATTGTGGAACCGCCCGTGGGGGGGCAGCTGTTTACCTCCCCAAATAGCAATACCAATCAGGCCTGTTCGGCGTATCTGGGTCATGTTTGTCAGGTTAATGGTTTTGGGAGCTCGGGACCATTCAGTCAGGCGGATACAGGGCTCTTGTCAAAGTTTTCTGGTAAGAATGTTGCCTCGGCGTCGGCGTACACGGTGGCACAGTCGAGGGTTCCGTCGAGTGCCGGGCAGGGGAAGCTATAGGGATCGGGCACATAGGACCGTGATGTTCAAGGAGCGGAAGGACGGCCTTTTGGCCTATGTTATTCATCTGGATGAAACATTTCTAGTCATCGATTGATTGATGTATCATTGGCTTCAGAGAACCAGTAGACAGGGGTAGGTGAAATCAACAATCACCACTGAGTCAAAACCAGGTACTAACCATCCGCTGGTCAGCCTGTTCAAAAAGCACAGGCGCGAGAGAGAGTTTTTGGCCCAACCTGGTGGTGACTGAGCTAGATGATACACATTATACGGCTTAATTGGTCTAATACTGTGTTATAATTAGGATTAGCCTAGTTGTGATATAGTTGAGAGGGCCAAACCCTCATGCGGATTGATATGACGCATGTGGAGCCAGCAACGGGGACAGCTGATTGACCGCAACAGAAGAGATCTTAGTCCGTTTGACTACTACTAAACACGTAGAGAGTAGTTAGACTTAGGTTCAGGACGATAGACTACTAATATATCTGCGTCTCGGGGGATTTCGAAGAGATGAAGAACAACGTCATGCACGTGGGGACCAGCCACATGACGTCACGCCTGTCTCCCATCCAAGGCGGCTTCTTCTTCTTCTTCTTCTTTAATACTCGGTTTGCTCATCCATGGGAGAGTCGAATGCCCTTTGTTCAGTCTCAGGAACAGAATAGCCGTCATCCCCTTGTCTAATATCATCCCGGGTTCATTGCTCGCTCACTTCCATCCTCGCCTCCGATCATCAACGAATCCCCTTCATAACCCTCCCAAGGTGCGTGAAGTCCCTCGGTTTCTCTTATGGCTCACCATTGCTAATCTTTTAATCGCAGAAGCCAACTCCATCCGTCACCATGCCTTCCATGCACGAGCGTATCCGAGATGATCTCCTCAACTGTGAACGTGCCCTCTGGACCGCTCTCACCTCCGCCGACCCCGGACCAGCCATTGAAAAGCTGTCGAGCCCCGAGGTCAACATGATGTTTCCCAAGACGCCTGTCCTCACCCTCGAGGGCGAGAACACCATCAAAGAAGCCGTCAAACCACCGTTCCATCGATTCGATACCTACTCCCTAGACGAAGTGCGGACCATCATCATCGATCTCATGGCGGGCGTCGTCACATACAAGATCTCGGCAACCCGAGGCAGCAAAACCTACAAGGCGACCGGCTCCTCGACATGGAGCCAAGGATCGGATGGAGAGTGGCGGATTGCGTGTCACCAGGAGACGTTACTGTGATTTGGTGGGTGCCTGGGAAGTCCCGCGTGGCGGACTGCTGTCTGGACATTTTCTCTTCTTCTTGATGACGCCATGTTTCCGTCGTATTGTAAGTGCTTGATACCGTTGATATTTGATGATCGGAGCGATGTGGTGCCCTGCAGACTTGGATTTAATGAATTGTATGAGCTATGAATGGATTACTTTTGCGGTTACCCTGGACTGGACTTGTGAGTATATTATGTGTAGTGGAAGAAGCAATATGTTTAGTATATTTATTGTACGATTGAAGAATGGGAAGAATTTCTCTTTTATACATTGTCTCTAGGGTTGACAACCAAGTATATATAAATATGTACATCGGGCAATGAATGAATACCGGGGAACTAGTAGACAGCGTCGATTACACGATTACTTGATTTCTCCTATAGTTCACGCTGAAATGCGATTTACAAAAAAAAAAAATAGGCAATTTACATCGACGGAGAGCAAAAAGAAAGGAAAACAAAAAGAGATGGGACGAACCGGGATCGAACCGGTGACCTCCAGATGAATTGATTGAAGTGGACTTCAGTCTGACGCGCTCCCAACTGCGCTATCGTCCCAAGATGATGTGCAACCGACAAAATTGTGCCATGTTGAGCCTACACTAACCGAACCGGCAAAAAAGACCTTCCCATCTTCATCTTCCATCTTCCTCGACGGATCAATCAGCAGTCTCGCTTGCAAAGTCCGAAAAAAATATCGAATGAGCGGTGTCCATCGCCATCTCTCGTCCATCGTTTCTGTTTGGTAATAATATCCGATGCAAACCTCCGTGATCCGTGCCGACTCGGTCAATCTCACCCAATCCACATCCATGTTGGTCCCAGTCGGTGGGCCGAATTTACCCCAGCAGTTCCCTCTCGCGCAGTCAATGTCTCATCATTCGGAGTCGGAAAATTCTTTTTTATTTTTTTTTTCCCTGTCAGAGTGTCAAGTTGTCAACCCGATCTCTGCGGACGGTGCCCAGCAGACTCTGTCTCCACAGTTGATCCATCATGACTCTCATGACTGCCCATGCCCGTGAACTGCAACAGGGCCAGCAATGGCGTTCCTCGTCATGGTTCATCGTAACGGCCATGGCAATGGCTCTATTTACAGGTAGAGTTTGGGTCTTGTAGCGCCCTAGCCCCTAGCTTCTAGCCCTGAGAAGCCCCCCTCCCCTGACCCCAGCTCTCCAAAAGTACCACCCAACTGACAACAAGCACCCAAGATACATTCCTCTACACTTTCCTCGTTCCGATTCTCCCATATGTAGTGGAGACCCGCCTGGGGCTTGATGCCTCATTGACGCAACGAATCAGCTTCGCGTTATTGTCGGAGAGCTCTCTCGTCGCCGTCGTCTTGAATCCGTTCATAGGTCACTACGCGGACAAGTCAGAATCAAAGCGAGTGTGGCTGCTGTCGGCGTTGGTGGCCGCCCTGCTTGGATCGATCTATCTGGCCGTCGCGAACTCGGGTGAGGACCGTCGTCCTGGGGAAATGTGACGCATCTCGATGGCTGACTGAACGCAACAGTGTTTGATATCTTCATGAGTCGCCTGATTCAAGCCATCGCGAGTGCGTTCATGTGGGTGATAGGATACGCAACCATAGCCGACTGTGTCGCACCCGAACGCTTGGGCATGATATACGGGGTCATCTCGGTGGCTGCGGGCGTCGGCCTATCTGGCGGCCCTCTGGCGTCGGGCGTGCTTTTCAAGCTGGGGGGTTATTGGCTGGCGTGGTCCAGCGCCTTTGTGATTCTCGCCGTCGATATTGTTCTGCGACTGCTCATGGTGGAAAATCCCAGGAGAAGGAAAGGTATGTGAGCCGACGACAGCGGGCCCGACGCCCCCGTGGCTGAATTCTGACTTTGGGCAAAACCTTCTTTGTAGAGAAGCAAGCAATTCGCCCCCCCGCCAACGACGACCCGCGCCCTGAGGAGACGCCACTTTTGTACCCAGATGATGATCCATCACCTGCCCCAGATGCCAGTGCACCGGCCGAAACGATGGTCAAGAGTGGCTGGCAGTATTACGTATATGTGTTCCAGCATCGCGGGTTCGTGGGCGGGGTGCTGGGCTTTTTTGCCTTTGCGATTTTGATTTCGAGCTTTGACACCACGCTTCCTCTGCACGTCCGTGATGTGTTCGGCTGGGACAGTATGCCCACCGGGTTGATGTTTCTGGCTCTGCAAGGCCCGTCCATCGCGCTCAGTCCCTTCATTGGCTGGCTGAAAGACCGAGTCGGGACCAGGATTCCCACCACGGTCGGTTTCTCTATCTTGGCGCCGTTGATGTGGCTGTTGGGTGTGCCAGGCGATGAGCGCTTCCCCTGGGCAAACCAAGGCCAGCGGGGACAGGTCATCTATGCCGTTGACGTGACTGCCGTCGGCATCGTATCCTGCCTCCTCAATGGCGTTGGCACGATTGAAGTGACTAGTAAGTTGACCTGTCGATCATCTTCAAGTCTACCCTGGTCGTTTGGTGTGGGGGAGGAAAGGGAAAAGAAACCCCTGTTGGCTAATCTGTTTCATCTTGATTGTTCAGAGGCGATTGATGATATTCAAACCAGGCACCCTGGCATTTTTGGACCACATGGCGGGTATTCGAGAGCCATCTCGATCTGTAGCATGGGCTGGACCATCGGTGCGTTCCTCGGCCCCATCTTGTCGGGCTACCTTGTCGAAACGATCGGATATTACGAGATGACCGGTGTGATCGGTAAGTACCAAGGCGAGATCTCTCGAGTCTCCAACGGTTGATCAGCTTGCTAATATGGGCCTTTTGTTTTCCCCATGGACCAGCGGTACTGTGTGCTGCCTCCGCTGTCAACGCATTCTTGAATCTCGGATCTCAGGCGCATGTCACCCACGGAAGTCCTAATCCGGACCCCCACCCGTAACTTATGTGATTGTCTCACACGGGGTGAAACACAGCCGGCGCTAATTAGGTCTATTGGCAGCTGTCAACCTGTTTGGCATAAGCTTGCATCGGATTGATCTCTCTACGACTGTAGATGCCGTAAAGATGCGTTTATTTCGGCAGGCTAGCTACTTGGAGGGCTTCAATCGGGCTCCACTGGTTTCTCATGGGGGCGAGGTGCAGCTTAAAAGAATCGCAGGATCTGTGAGACTGTGATGGAACAAACCAAATGAAATCATTCTCGGCGTCAGCAGCAGTCTGGATAGTGAATGGTCTGCTGATCTGAGCGGCCTTTTTTTTTTTTATTTTTATTTTTATTTTATTTTTGACTTCTTGGAACCGTAGCGAGGTCCGCATGTATACCAAGAAAGACTGACTTTCTCGATCAGCCACCACCCACGCAATGGAACTAGTCCAGACTCTAGACGACTCGAGAAGATGTCGAGACTCGAGAGCAAAGGAAAAATAGGGCATAGGCACAGAACTTTTGAGGCTTGAGACCTGCCTGGCGTCCACTTTTTTTTTTTTTCCCGCAGTAGTGCACATTCCAAAGGCCGCTTTTCTCAGCCTCGGCACAAATCACACAGCGACTCGTCCTTGGACAATGGGCCACTGCTGAGTTTTATTGATCCTCCTCGAGACCGTTACTAGTTCAATGCCAGGAGGTCTTGCTGATCGGTGTATGCCCCGATTCAGCTTTCGCTTCTTTTTTTGGTTCGAACCCGCCAATCCTGGACCAAGCTGTCGAAGAGAGTGGACGCCCGGTTATAAGCCGGAAGACCCGGTAGAAGACGAATCGTATTCGAATCCCGTCTCGCGTCAACGGCCGGCCTCGGGGGGAAGGGTTTCTCTAAGATTTCCAGTAGTGCGAAATAGTGTGCTTGCCTGGTCAGGCTACTGGAGGTCTGGAAGTCTAAAACCGAACTAATGTGCTTCCCATCCTTCCACCATCGCGTTTTTCAGTCCTGCTAACTGAGAACAGACTAGGGCTCATACCGATCCTGGCAATAATGCATGTGTCACAAGTGCCTGAAGAACGAAAATTTTTTTCTTGACTCCGTACTATCGAACCATGGATGCAGAACTGCCAGAACGGCAGTCCATAATCCAGATGTGATCATGCTGAGCCTACACAGTATGCCCCGAAGACTCCACCCTCTCCGGCCGAAGATGGATTGGAATTTCTCTCGTTCAGACTGCAGTGACCCGCGGACGATCGATCCGCAAAGCTCAAACCGGGAGTTTCACTCTTGGGATCTATTTATGTGACCTATCCCCCAGAAACCCCATGTGCACCGGGCCCCCCGCGGAGTTTCATCGTGACCTTTGACTTTGAGAGAGAGTTAGTTTTCCATTTGATCTCATCATCTGAGTGATCTATCGGGACTCGACGGACGCAAATTGCAGGCTGCTCTGGGATCAATCGGCTTATAGTCTCTGCAAGGTTTCCGGAGGTCATTCTGTGGCGGACGGCGACGGACGTTCCTGGCCACGCCACCCAATCTTGCTCTCTCCGTCTTGCACTCTTTGCATTATTCTTTTTTTGGTTCCCCCAGTATTGACGCTCTAGATCTCAGGACTAGGACCTGTGTTGGACTGCCGGGTAATCATTCCCAACTACGATCATCTCGATATCGAATCCTTCGGGAGATGAAATAAGGCCACCGCCCCATCTCAAGGGTTCTTCTTCTTTTTCTTTTCTTTTTTTTTTTTTTTTTTCTTACATACACACATTGATTCGGGTTCCCGAATTTATCATATTTTCTTTTTTTTTATATTTTTTTTCTTTCGTTTAATTCATACGTCATGCCTCCCCGAAGGATCCTGATAGTAGGAGCGGGCATTGCCGGTATTGCTAGTGCTCTGGCCATCTCCAAGGAGCTTACCCCCTTTGTTCCCGACCTTCAGATCACCATCTTCGAACGTCATGATATCCTCTCGACTTCCGGGGGCGCGATCAACCTGACCCCCGTGGCTCAACGTCATCTCGATCAGCTAGGCGTCTTAACGGAATTAGATCGACTGGGCGTCGAGGGTGGAGCGGATGTCGATTCCATTCAATTCTTCTCTTCCCGCTCGGGACGGTCCCTGGGGTCGATCGACTTCACGCAAGGTCGGGGCCCCGAATTCACCGGGTACAAGGGCCGACGGGTCATGCGCATCATTCTTTCGGTGGCCATGTTGGCCGTCGTCGAGCGGACCCGGAACATCGAGATCGTGTTTGGCAAGAAACTCTGCAAGGCCGAGGAGATGGATGAGGAGGCCACCCTCTACTTCGAGGACGGCACGACGGCCCGGGGGGATTTGGTGCTGGGGTGTGACGGCGTGCATTCGGCCACGCGAATGCAGTTGGTGGCGCCTGAATATCCCTCCGAATACACGGGCATTTCCTTCCTGCAAGGCGTTGTCGACGCCAAGATGGTCAAATCCCGCGTCCACTTCCGAACGACGTCGATGAACGTCTCCCGGCACGGCTCGCTCCTGGCGAGCTATTGCGATCGAGAAAAGGAGCAGATCTTCCTGGCTGCGATTGTCCAATTCGATAAGCAGCTGATTTCGCGATATCGGATCGAGGCCGGCCAGGATTGGAGGAAACAGCATGCCATCCGGAAAGCCCTGCAGGCGGAGATGCAGGATCGATTCGGGAAATCGGGCATTCCCTGCATTCGGGAGATGATCTATAGCCCGGCCGAGTGGATGCTCTACCCAGTGTACCAGGTGCGGCCGGGAGGACGGTGGCATACCCAGCGGGCGATTCTCCTCGGGGATGCCGCACATGCGGTACGTTTGCTAATCCTTCTCCCTAGCCACACTCTCTCCGTTCGCTCCCGCTGATGATCCGGATTAATAGATGCCGCCCCGCGATGAGTCGGCTGCATATGCCCTTGACGACGCCATTGTCTTCTCCCGGATCCTGGCCAAATACCGTCTCGAACCCCTGGCCGAAGCCTTCCGAGCCTACGAAGCCATCCGACGCGAGACCGTGAACGAAGCCTTCAAGTCCTCGCAACGCATGTGGGAGAAACACAAGGACATGGGCTTGTTGGAGGGCCGGCTGCGCGAGTGGACGCTCCCTTTCTATATCCGCAATTCAAAAGTGGCTCGCGAGGCCGCGTGGGAGTTTGACGCGACCAAGATCCTCATTCCGCCGCCGGCCGAGGAGCAGGAATCGTTGTACTCGTTTGAAAAAGAATATCGTTTTTAGGCTGGGCTGGAATGGGATAGACCGGGACTGGGACTGGGACTGGAACTGGAACTGGGGTCTTGGTGTTTTTTTTTTTTTTTTCTTTCTCTTTTTCTTTCTTCTTCTGGTATCTGGCATGGGATGACATCGCGTCGAAAAACATATTGCATATGGTCATAGACCTTTGGAGTGGGCACACATTGCATCGCGTTGGGGGTATTTCGGGATTATTTTGTTCTTTGCATCTTCTCTCTCTCTCTCTCTCTCTCTCTCTCTTTTGGATTGAATACGAAATACGAGTGATTCCGTCCGTCTAAGCGTTCGTTCAACTGTTGGTCTCTCACATCCTAAGCGCCGATAGACAAGCTCTTGCGAGTCCCATGGGCAGGCCCGGCAGATGGACGAGCGGATGAAACCCCGGCGTCCTTGGCAATGGTCCGCCCTACACAAGCTTTGAAACTGGATATTTTTCTACCTCATTTTTGAGACTCGAATTTGGCAAGGTCGGATCACTGTATTCGCCCATTCAGTCAGTGAGCTTCACTCCGTCTGGTGCCATGCTGTTAGGATGATGCAGCTTGTCGGTCTCTACCCCGGCCTTGGCTGCTGCTGAAGAATGATGTGTTCATGTGAAAGCCATGGAGTATTCTCCTGGCCGGGATGGTCACCGTGCAGGGCGGTTTAGAGAACGGAAATTATTCTCTTTCTTGCGGTCCTAATGCGGCGTCGTGTGACAGCCATCGACAGCAGTCCGTCCACCTATGACCTATAGGCTCTGCGATGACCCCCTGAAGGCACCGGCTTTGAGCTAGAAGGCCAAGAGATTCTGCCAAGCAGTCGGGTGTCTAGGATGGTGTTGCGGCGTGACCAGATGTTTGAGCTATATGGCTTCAACAACCCAAAGAAGCCTGGTGCCGGCGGTACTACGACGACCGTCTCCTCATAAGCGGCGTTCACCGCTGCAGTCAAGAGCGACGACAAGAATGCTCTGGCTAGCAATGGCGATGCCATTGGCGTTCGTACCTATCTCATAGTCTTTGGGTAGGGGGGGAGGGGTTTTCCCTACGAAAGAACAGAGTACTCCAACAACGTCTGGATCGACCCGGTCGATCAACAGCTACATCCACGACCACTGGAAGGCCTCGCTGGTCGGCCACTCGGACAAGGGCCACCGGCGCGTCACCTACAGCGGCAACCTACTGGAAGAACGTCAACTCGCGTGCTCCTTCGCTCCGCTTCGGCATCGGCCACATCTACAACAGCTACCTCGAGAACGTCAGCGACGGCATCAACACCCGCGACGGCGCCCAGCTGCGAGTTGAATCAAACCAGTCCGTTGGCTCCAAGTGGCCTCTCTACTCGATAGAAAAAAAAAAAAAAAGAAGATAAGATAAGGTAATGGGAGGAGGGGGAGAGGTTGGACTGCGCAGTCGTGGGATGCTCTGTACATAGTTGACTACTTCTTTCGCATCTTACGTTTGCTATCTAGCAATTGCCACAACCTAGATCTGTTTTGATTTCATAGTCTGCAATCACGCCATTCTTCTGTTTAACTTGTCGTGGTAAACTACGATCTAAGAAGACGAAATACTCATAGCATTTTGTTAACCTCGGAATTCCTTCCGGCCCCGCTTCGAGTCCCGTCATCCTCGTCTGTTGCCATCTTCTTGACTCATTTCGCTCTTCTCCATCACTTCCATTCCTCAATCTGCAAGTAGCACAGCATGGCCGACTTCTCCTCCATCCCCATCATCGACTTCAGTCGTCTGCAGGATCCCTCCACGAAAGAGGACACTCTCGCGCAACTCCGCGAGGCCATTTTCGTGGTGGGGTTCCTGTACTTGATCAACCATGGCATGGAGGTAAGCAACCATTTCCCTAGTTCCTCCCTTCCCCAAAAGGCTGATCGCGAGGCAGGATCTCATTCAAAAAACACACGCCAGACTCCCCGATCTCTTCGCGCTGCCCGAGGAGACCAAGGAAAAATGTAACATGATCAACTCGCCCGCGTTCGTGGGATACACCAAACTGGGCGCGGAGACCACCGCGGCGAAGACGGACTGGCGCGAGCAGTTCGATTTCGGGACCCCGGGGATGAAGCCGTGGACGTCGGAGGCGCCGTTCTGGCAGCGGGTCGAGGGAGACAGTCAGGTAATCTAGCCCGAGTGCCTCCGTGAGGAAGAAAGAAAGAAAGAAAGACCACGACTCATCACCGAAAACGTAGTACCCCGATTACCTCGGCGCCCAAGAACTGGTCGACGACTACATCGCCGCCTCGTCGCGGGTGTCCAAGCTGTTCATGCGATCGGTCGCCGAGTGCCTGTCTCTGCCGCCGACGACCTTCGAGTCCTTCCAAGGGAACATGGACCGGCTCAAGTTCGTCAAGTATCCGCAGTCGCCGCCGGGGTCGCAGGGCGTGGGCCCGCACAAGGATTCCAGCGGCTTGTTCACCTTCCTGTCGCAGGATGATACGGGGGGGCTGCAGGTTCTGAACAAGGCGGGCGAATGGATCGATGCGCCGCCCATCCGGGGCAGTCTGGTCGTGAACATCCAGCAGGGCTTCGAGGCGATCACGGGCGGGGTGTGCACGGCCACGACGCATCGAGTGATCGTACGTTTTTTTTTTTTTTTTTTTCTTTTGTCGAGTTAAGTGTGCATTAGCGCCCATGGACCATGGCTGATGAACTGTGCTTGTTTGCTTGTCTAGGCCCCGACAACCCGCACCCGGTACAGCATCCCCTTCTTCCTGGCGGTGCGGCTGGACCTCACTCTGGCGCAACTGAAGGAATCGGCCGCGCATATCGTGCAGAAGATCCCGGCGTCGGACGATCGCAAGAAGCGGGCGGTGGACGTGCCCAGCGAGTTCCTGTCGCCGCTGTATTCCTGCGTAAGTGGTTTGCCTTTTCGAGGTTCCCTAAGGAGCCGGGAAAGAGAAAGTTGCTGACGGGGGATAGTTTGGCGAGGCATATCTGCGGAATCGCATCCTGAGCCACCCAGACGTGGGCCAGAAGTGGTATCCAGAGTTGTATGAGAAGTATTCCAAGCAGGTGTTGACCTAATGTTGATAATCCCTCTGAATCCTTGGTCGATCCCCGGTAGACACTTAACCGTATTCATCTAGGGGACAATGTACATAGAATGAAGTAACGACGATGGACGATTCAGCCTCGAAAGGCCCCCGAGAAGCCAGGAATTAATCAGTGCTGATCGCTGATGCCGAGCCTCGCTGGATCAGCGCTGAAACGGGCACTGACAGGGCAGAACCCAGCCAGCTAGTCTGGAGTGGATCGTAGTGCATGCAGCTAGTTTGGTGATGAGCCCATGAGCCATGAATAATTTGTCGGATGCCAAACAAAGTTCCAGCTGCTGACGAGCTGGCTGGTGCCGATCTTAGATAATTTGGCAACATGCCCAACAGCGCTCGCTGCCTCGCGCTCTCCTCATCCCTTTCCTCGTCCAACACCCACTTCCCCGCGGCCAAGATGGCCTTTCTCCCCCCCAACATGGCCAACGTCCTCCTCCTCCTGCTCGGCGTGTTTCTACTCGTAGCGCCTTCTCTGGCAGTCGTCGTGAGCGAAGGCTCTCCCTGCCTGGTGACCTGCGGTGGCACCGCGAAGACCGAAAACCGAGACTTGATCTGCAAGGATGCCGACTACAACACGACGGCCGAGGGCATCAAGATGAAGAACTGTCTGCTGTGCGAAAGTACCAGTACAACCTACCGGACGCCGTACGACAGCGATATCTACTGGTTTATCTGTACCCCTCCCCCCCCAACTCCCCCAACACACCCTGTTCGTTCGGCGCGCTCTACTGACCACCGCACCGGCAAACAGTCAACCAGAAATACACACTGCAGGTCTGCGTCTTTGAAGCCTCGACCTCCGCCGCCTTGTCCCCCTGTGAAACACAGTGTCTGCCTCTGAAGCCCGTCTTCAAGACCCTGTGGTGGGGCAACCACGTCTCCCTGTACGACTACTGCACGCAGAACAACAATGCCTTCCTCACGTACGCCGCCGACTGCGCCGCCTGCCTGCGCGGGAAAGCGGGTACGGTGTCGATGGGGAACTGTAAGATACATGGAGTGCGTGCTCGTTCAGGGAACCCGGGCTAATTTCAGCAGTCATGGATAATATGAGTTCGGCGTGCAAGAACCAGCCGAATGCGACCAAGGGCGAGACGGTCGATCTGCCGCGGCCGATCTTTGACCTGAGTGTTGCCTCAACGTCCACGTCGTCGTCCACGACAGCGACAAAATCAACCACAGATGCCGTTCCAACCACAGGCACCACTGCAGCAGCAACGCCCACCGCGCCTTCGAGCGCCTCACTCTCTACCGGCGCATCAGCGGGCATTGGCGTCGGCGCCGGAGTCGGGGTCATCCTCGCAGGGGCGCTGATCTGGCTTCTGATGCGAAGACGCAGGCGAGCGCAGGCGCACCAGCCGGTGGAGCTGCACGAGACGCAGCAGATGTACTGGGAACCGGCGTCTCCTCCGCCTCCAGCCCCCATGACTTCGCGAGAACGGTCCAGAGGCCCTGTGGAGGCGCCGGGGGCAGAGATGAAGGGAGCAGGGGTGGTGGAGTTACCGTCGCATTGATGAGTTAGAGGTGTAGATATCCTTCATGCAGGAGTCGGACTTGATCATTAAATCTTATATCTATCAGTTCACCGAGTGTTTGAGGCCAGGTTGCCAATTGGCACTGAGCGGTTGGTTGGCGGGTCGGTGATCCCAGATCATGAATGCCACTGTGAATGACAACCAATTGTTTAATCTCCGACCGCTCAATTGCCACTGAGCGATGAACAGCATTCTTGTATTGGTCAGATAGTTTACCAAGTATGTGCCTCGAGGCTGGCTGATCTTGGCTCGGCGCTTTTTCATTCTCGCAAGCTGGCCATGTGGGGGGTTTGTTGTTACTGATTAGTGATGAATGATGATCAGCAGCTGTAAGCGGGGTCCAAGACGCCTTTATATTTCCATGCTTCTCTGCCCCGTTTGAACCTCCCCATTTTTCTCTCACAGTACCAAAAAGATGATCTCCGACGCAGCTATCAACTCCCTCAAGGACCAGTTGCGGTCCGCCAGTGTCTACACCCCCACGGCAGAGGGGTACCAGGACACCCTCCGCCGATGGTCGGACACGGGCTTCAAACCAGCGGTATGCGCAATCCAACCCCCTGAACCTGGAGAGGCTGCCCGACTGATACATGCAGGGCCTCGTGGTCATGCCGACTGACGCCGAGGATGTCCGCACCGCCCTGCTCTGGGCCCAGGAGCACGGCCTCGACCTCGCCGTCAAGGGCGGCGGCCACTCGGTCGCCGGCACCAGCTCCTCAGCCGGCGGCCTGGTCATCGATCTGTCGCGCATGAACGCCGTGAGCGTCGACACCGCCGCTAAAACCGTCACGGCGGGCGGCGGCGCCGTCTGGCGGGATGTCGACGAGGCGGCGGCCAAGCACGGGCTCGCCGCCGTCGGGGGCACGGTCAACCACACGGGCGTGGGCGGCCTGACGCTGGGCGGCGGCTACGGCTGGCTGAGCGGTACGTACGGGCTGACGATCGACAACCTGCTGGCGGCGCAGGTGGTGTTGCCCAGCGGGGAGATCGTGACGGCCTCGGCGACCGAGCACGCCGACCTCTTCTGGGGCCTGCGCGGCGCCGGCTACAACTTCGGGGTCGTCGTCAGCTTCACCTACCAGGCGCACGAGCAGACCAACCCGGTCTACGCGGGCATCCTGGCCTTCCCGCCCGACCAGCTCGAGGCCGTCGTCACCCAGCTCAACGCCACCGTCGCGGAGCCGGACCCGCGCGCCGGCGCCATCTGCATTCTGGCACAGCCGCCAGGCGCCCCCGCGCCGATGCCCAACGTGCTCGTCTTCTACAACGGCACGCAGGCAGAAGGCGAGGCACACTACGCGGGGCTGCTCGGTCTCGGCCCCGTCGTCAACACGGCCGCCATGGTCCCGTACGAGCAGCTGAACAGCCTGCAGAATCCGATGGCCACGTACGGCGACCGCAAGTCGTTCAAGGGCCTCTTCTTCCACGCGCCGCTGGACGCGGCGCTGGCGCGCTCCCTGCTGACGGAGTTCACGCAGAAGCTCGCCGCGGACCCGGACCTGGCGGCCTCGGCGATCCTGCTAGAGTTCTACGACATGCGCCGGATCTGCGCGGTGGCGCGCGACGCGACGGCGTTTGCCAGCCGCAGCAGCACGCAGAACGGGCTGATCAACCTGCGGTGGACGGACGCGAGCA
Organism: Aspergillus clavatus NRRL 1; assembly: GCF_000002715.2. Taxonomy (NCBI): domain Eukaryota; kingdom Fungi; phylum Ascomycota; class Eurotiomycetes; order Eurotiales; family Aspergillaceae; genus Aspergillus; species Aspergillus clavatus. The sequence goes on along the minus strand of NW_001517101.1, from coordinate 1,945,179 downwards.
AGGACGGGGAGCACCGGGCGTGGGCGCGGGAGGTGCAGGCGCGGTGGAAGCGCGAGCTGGATGCGAGGGCGAAGGTGGAGGTGCCGCAGTACATCAACTACGCCGAGCGTGAGTGGTGGCCCCTGTTTTCCGTCTGGATGAGATGGATATTTGGTTTACATGCTAATGCGCGACAGCGGGCGACTCGGTGGTCACCAACATCTACGGGGAGAACCTGGGCCGGCTGCAGGCCCTCAAAGCCAAGTATGACCCGTCGAACGTGTTTCACAAGATGCATCCGATCCCACTGCCGTGAACATGCATGCATGTATATATCGATGTAGAGACAAGTATGAAAACCACCGTAGCGCTATAGCTTCAACCCCTGAATCATATACTTGACCGTCTTGACCGCCGTCCAGCCCTCCAAGGCCTCCTCGCCCATATCGCGGCCAAACCCGCTCTCCTTGACGCCGCCAAACGGGGCATTCGGGCTGAGCATCGCCCACGCGTTGACCGTCACCTGGCCGGACTCCAGCGCGCGACTGACCCGATACGCCCGGTTGACGTCGTTGGTGAAGATGGCGGCGCTGAGCCCGTGCAGCGAGTCGTTGGCCTTGCGCACGACCTCGTCCTCGGACGAAAACTTGGCGATACTCTTGACAAAAATCAGCTCAGCCCTATGCAGCATCCTCCGTGGACCAAAAAAAAAAAAAAGGGAAACCATACCGCAACAGGGCCGAAAATCTCCTCCTTCATGATCGTCGCGTCCTCCGCCACATCCGCAAACGCCGTATTCTCCACAAAATACCCCTTCTCGCCCAGCTTCCCGCCACCAAACAGCAGCCGCGCCCCGCCCTCCTTCCCTTCCGCGATATAGCCCAGGATGCGCCGATGCTGGGCGGCGTTCACGATGGGACCCTTGGTGGTGGCGGGGTCCAGCGGGTCACCGACGACGGCGGGGGCGTCGGCCGAGGCCTTCGCATAGGCGTCCAGGAAGCGGTGGTAGACGCGCTCGTGGACGTAGATGCGCGAGCCCGCGGCGCAGGTCTGGCCGTTGTTCGCGGTGATGCCGATGCGGGTCCAGAACAGGGCGTTCTCCAGATCGCAGTCGTCGAAGACGATGCTGGGGCCCTTGCCGCCCAGCTCCAGGCTGACTTTCTTCAGGTTGGAGTGGGCGGCGGCGGCGAGCACGCGGCGGCCCGAGGCGGCGGAGCCCGTGAACGCGACCTTGCGGATGAGCGGGTGGGCGGCGACGGCGTGGCCGGTCGGGGAGCCGGGGCCGGTGAGGATGTTGACGACACCGGGCGGGAAGCCGGCTTCGCGGATGAGGAGGGCGAGCTTGAGGCCGTAGAGGGGGGAGTTTTCGGAGGTTTTGATGATGAGGGCGTTGCCGGTGGCGAGCGCGGGGGCCAGCTTCCAGATCGTGATCATCCTGGATGACAATTAGTTCGTAGAACTGGCGTTTTTCTTTTGGGAAAAGGATGCGGGCCTACAGAGGCGCGTTCCAGGGCACAATGGCTGCGCAGACCCCCAGCGGCTCGCGGTAGGTATAGCCCACCCCGCCTTCCATGTCCAAGGTGCGGCCGTCGATCTTGTCGGCCCAGCCGGCGTAGTAGCGCAGGTTGGCCACCGCCTGTGGCACATTCATGCGCATGCCGTCGGTGAACAGGATGCCCGCGTCCACGGCCTCAATCGAGGCGAACTCCTCGGCGTCGCGCTCGATCAGATCGGCCAGCTTGAGCAGGAGCTGGGCGCGCTGGGCGCCCGGGGTAGATCGCCAGGTGGCGAAACCGGTGGTCGCTGAGGTCACGGCGCGGTCGACATCGGCCTCGCTGGCGGCCGAGACGGTGCCCAGCACATCGCCGGTGGTGGGATTCTCGACGGGGAGGGTGGTGTTGGTGGAGGATGGGGTGAATTCGTTGTGGATGAAGAGGCCGGTGGGCAGGGAGATGGCGCGGCCGGCAGAGCCGGTGATCGTGAGGGACATTATGGTCGTGTTTTCTGTGTGTTGATTAGAGGGAAGGAGTGAGGAAGCGTGGCATTCTTATATAGTAAGGGCAGCGTTGTAGCAAGTATCAGTGGAATATGCAGCCGAATTCCGCGCGACTCGGATCTTTCCGTGCGGAACTCACACGTAATCTGCTTCAAGGTGATTCTTATCAGCCGGTGATTTTAGTTTTCAATCCATCGAACTAATTCTAAGCTGCGAGAATGAGATCTTCCTGGAGAGGGGCAGAGGGGCTGCCAAGATACAGTCATGGTGGGGGGAATAATCCTTCTACAGGGCGAGATGCGTCGAACTAGCGCCTGTCTGCTTGGAATCGTGGTCTGGAAGAAGAGCGATCCTGTCTCTGATTGACCAGAGTGATTTACAGCCGTTGCCTGCAGCGACAAGTGGTACGACTTGCAGGGTTGATCATGCGACGCTGACCATCCCTGGCGGACTAGTGAAGCGATTTCAATGGTGCTCATAAAGCAGGATCCAGGATTCCCTTGGGCTTAGGCAGTGGAGCTTAATGCGAGTGATACACTGATTACTGATGGATTGCAGATCGCTGGCGCGAGAACAGAACAGACCTTTGCTCTTCAAGAGATATGATCTGATGCGTTGTCTCTCTGTAGCCAAGTATAGAGAAAAGAAGCGACCTGACAGTCAAGTGGTCTTGCTCATCCGAAGGCTACTCTGTCTACTCGTCTTAACAACAACCTTTGTATGAGTTACTGATGGGAATAATGGCCTCCAGTGATAGCCCCCTGGCAAAAAAGTCAATCAGACTGCGACCATCGAAATCCGCTTCTTCACATCCGCCTGAAGCTCATGAACAATGCTTGCGGCGTCTTTGACCTCGTGGACCAGCCCAATCGACGCCCCAGCATACGCAGGCAGTCGCCCTTCAGGGCCCCAACCTTGATCCCCTTCCTTGAGCGCCGCCTCAAAGTCCTTCTGTAGCTCCTCAAACGGCCGCCCTTGTTGATACTCCACATACGACCGATTGATGATCGCGCGCGGACTATACTCCGGCGGCCAGTCCGTGGTCCCGCGCAGATGGTTATACAGCATCGTCTTGGTCGTCGAGACCGCCGCATCACTGGCCCGCACCACCTCCCGCTGATATCCAGGACTGATGCGCGCCTCTCGCGCCGCCAGGAACCGCGTGCCCAGGGCCACCCCGGCCGCCCCGAGACACAGCGCCGCCGCCGCTCCCCGCCCATCCGCAATGCCCCCCGCCGCAAACAAGGGCAGCCGACTCGCGGCCAGGACGTCCGCCACCTCCGGAAACAGCGACATGAGACCCATCCCGTCGGTGGCGCGGCCGTGCCCACCGGCCTCGGCGCCCTGGATCACCACCGCGTCCGGCCGCTCGGCGCCCCGCAGCAGCTCCCTGGCTTCGCGCACCGTGCCGATCTGGATCCAGATGCGGGTCTGCGGCGACGCGCCGCGCACGCGCCGCGACCATTCGTCGAGATCGGACTGCCCGTTGCGCGGCGCGTACAGCCACGCGGCGCAAGGCTTGAACTTCCCAATCAGCGCCACTGCCGTTTCCAGGTCGTCGTTCCAGAGCTGGAAGCCGACGCCGACGGGCAGCGGACCATCCGCTCGGAGGGCCTGGAAGGCGCCGGCCGAGCCGCGGAGGGTGGTGATTGACGACGAGGCTTCTTCGAGATCCGTGGCCATCTCGCTGGTCTTGGGGCTGGGGCCGATGAACCCCAGGCCGCCGGCGTGGGAGATAGCGACGGCCATGGCGGCGCCGGACATGACGCGCATGGGGGCGCCCACGATGATGGGCGGTTTCACCCAGGGATAGACTTTGGTGAGGGTGGATGCGATGTGACTCATTCTGCGAGAAGGGTGTGTTGATCGTTCCGGATGAGGATAGGGGGGAAGGGGAGAATATTCCGGAGATTAGAAGTGTTGAAGGGTTATATCTAGGCCGTTTAGTTTGGATAGGAGTTTGCCTGAAAAGCCTCGTCTTTTTATATTTTATACGTCTGCGGAAGAGGCACGTCCCGATGCGGAAATGCGGCAATTTCGGGTATTCCCCAGCTGTCAGCGATGAGAAGACTGTCTGGGCGAGCTTTGTCAGCTGCAGTAAGCTGGAATTTTCTCAGATCTATATCCAGGAGTCTCAAGTTACCTCCGTCAGAATCCACTGGAGAGTTGATTCTAGATGTACATCTCCAAGCCTGAATATCCCGCAAAACTCTCTGCATATTCAACAACCGAGTCATCCTCCCGTAGCCAAGCGCGAGTCCACCAGGGACCTCTGTATCCTCCGACGAGCTCGCATCCTGCACTATTCCATAATCCTCACTCGGAGACTGTACACACGACCTACTAAAAAAAAAACCCCCTAGAGTAGTGATATAGGAGAAAAGAAAAGAGAGAGAAACAAAAACTCACGGACCCGACACCAAACACCACCCCGGCATACTCCGGTCCACATTCCAGTTCCGAATCTGGAGCGAGATCGCGCCCTCAGCCGACACGAAGATCACCGCGTCGATAGGCTCGGCCACCGTGAAGGTGAGGATGAGGTCGCCGGTGTGGGCGCCGCCGTGCTGCTGGATCGCCTCGAGGGAGCTGAAGACGCGGCAGTCGCGGCGGCGGACCTTGTCGAGGCACTGGGTCAGGAGCGCGAGCGAGGGCCACGGCTGGTCGGGCACGCGGAAGACCATGCTGTATGTGTAGGACTGGGACGTGCGGCTGGGATGCAGCGGGACTGGAGTGGTGTTGGTGGCTGTGTAGGTGCCGGGGCAGTTGGGGTCGTAGTTGGTGTATGGGCCGGAAGGGAGGTTATCCATGTTGACTCGTGGGTATTGGGGATGCTGGAGGTTGAGACGGGGGTAGATTGGTTGCTTCTGCAGAGGAGGAGGAGGAGAAGGAGGAGGATGCACCATTTGGTAGATCGTCTGGTCTATTTATGGTGCGGCGCTGGGGAGAGAGCTTTGTCAATGAGTAGACAAGGGCTTTATGCATCGTATTTCGGCAGCTTTGTTCTATCGAGCACATCAGGGGGCAGACAAAGAAGACGAACCCAACAAAGAGGCTGGGCTACGATGAAGGACATCCTCTTTATACGGCTGAGCGTCATGACAGCCCTGTTTCATTCCAGGCCCAACGCTCTTTGCAGTCACCGCAGCGTCTGCTTTTGAAGATACGGGGACTCTCCGTCTACTCCCGGCGGACAAAGATCAGGGGGATCATATCACGAAATTAAGACCAATATATGTACAATCAAAGGTAACTAATGGATCTAGCTGAGATAAAGCCGCAATAAGCCTGTCAGCTCTCAACACTCTGCGCCGTTCTCCGGTTCCTCCGGGATCGTGGCGAACTTGTTCAGCACCTGCTTCAGCGCCGGTCGTCGGATGGGTTTGCTATCGCATGCGTTAGGATGGCGATAGAGGGCGCCAATGGGAAGAACGGGAGAACTCACCTGATGAACATGTCCATGCCGGAGTCTATACAATCCTTGATATTGCTCTCTTCCGAGAAAGCGCTCAGCGCGACAATAGGCGCCGAGTAGCCCATCCCGCGGATGAGACGGGTACTTTGCAAGCCGTCCAGATTCGGCATCTATCCATGACGGTTAGCAGGAGTTGAATGAAGACCATCCGACGGAAGGCAAGGGGGGAGAAACGGGACACACCTGGATATCCATGAAGATGAGATCAAACACCTTGCCCTCCTCCATATTCGCCTTGACCGTGTCGTACGCCTCCTGCCCGTCCTTGACGACCGTCACGTCGTACACCTCTTCCAGCCGAAGCATCCGCAGCACGACTTCCTGGTTCACGGCATTGTCCTCCGCAACCAGCACGCGCACCTTGCCGGAACTCGCGCTGTCCGCGGCGGCGGCGGCGCCGTCGGGCGCCGGGCGACTCGGCGTGGCGGTGCTGGCGGGGGTGAAGTAGGGCTGGCTGAGGCCGACGAGGCGCGGCTGCAGATCCTGTTTGTCGAAGGCGGTGGTGAGCGGGTCGCTGCGCACGGAGCCGCTCATCGAGCCGTTGTTCGACGGCGGGCGGGTCAGGCTCTGCAGGTCGTCGAGCGAGAAGACGCTGGGCGTGCGGGAGCCGGCGATGCTGGAGCTGCGCGTGCTCGGCGTCGCCTCCTTGACGAACTTGAGCGGGATCTCCACGGTGAAGCGCGCGCCCGCGCCCGGCTCGCTGTCCAGCGCGATGGTGCCGTTCATCAGGCGGGCGAGCTGGGCGCAGATACTCAGACCGAGACCGGTGCCGCCGTATTTCCGGTTCAGGCCCAGATCGCCCTGGACGAAGGGTTCGAACACGCGTTTCTGGAGGTGCGGCGCGATGCCGGGGCCGGTGTCCTCGACCTCGAAGTGGAAGATCAGGGTGCGCAGCTGCGCGAGCGCGGGGGGGTGGAACTCGTCGCGGATCTGCACCGCGTCGAGCGGATCATGGGGCGGGTGCGAGCCGGCGTCCGACGACGGACGCGAGTTCCGGCGGCTGGCGGGGGGGTCGACTTCCGACACGCACTTGATGCGCACCTCGACGCGGCCGTGCTCCGGCGTGAACTTCAGACTGTTGCTGACCAGGTTGATGAGCACCTGGAGGATGCGGTGCTGGTCGCCCCAGAGCACCATATCGCGCAGCCGGCCGGTGCCCGCGGGGCCCATGGCCGGGCGCGAGGGGGCCAGGGCCGTGTCCTGGGCGGGGAGGTCGCCCGGGAGCGGAGCGCTGCGGTCGGCCCCCACGAAGTGGACGTGGAAGTTGATCTGTCGCTCCTGGACCTGGTTCTGGAAGATGACGGCCAGCTGCGAGCGGATGTCGGACAGCCGGAACTCGTGCTCCTCGAGGCGGATGGCCTGGTCGATCTGGTTCTTGCTGAAGGTCAGCAGATCGTTCAGCAGATGCAGCAGCAGGTCGCCGGACTTGTAGACGACCTGCAGCGACTTCTTGATGCGCGGCAGGTCATCCTCGCCCATGCACACGGCGCACATGCCCAGGATCCCGTTCAGCGGGGTCTTGAGCTCGTGCGAGATGTTGGCGATGAACAGGGTCTTGCTCTCGTTGGCGGTCTCGGCGGCCTGCTTGGCGGCCTCGAGCTCGCGGGTGCGCTCGGCCACGCGCTCCTCCAGGCGGTTGTAGTGGATGGAGAGCTCGTCCGACATCTCGTTGAAGGTGCTCGTCAGCTCGGTCAGCTCGTCGGTGACCAGGTGTCGGCGTTCCTTGACCCGACCGGGGATCTGGAAGGTCTTGCCGTTGCTGCTGTGCGCGCTGACGGGGCGGTCCTTGACCCAGCGGAAATGCTTCACCCAGGCGGCCCGGGTGCCCTTTTCGTCCATGTGGTGCTCATCGTAGGGGCGCGGCGACGGATCCGATCCGGTTCCTCCGGCTCCTCCGTAGGGGCCGTCCGGGAGGGGTTCCGTGGACGCGGGCCGACTGTGGGGGGATTGCGAGGGGGGTTCGATCGACTTCCGGGTCGCGTCGCTGAGTCGGCGGATCGGGGCGACGGCCCAATGGGCGAGCGGCGGGATAATCAACAGGATGAGGCCCATGGTGCCAAACACACAGGCCAGAATGATCTTCCGCAGCTGGTGGATGGGCGCCAAGGCTTCGGATTGCGACTCCTCGACCAACAGGATCCACTGGGCGATCTTGGTCTTGGGTCGGATGGCGCCGACGGCCACGCGGTGGCCGTACTCGTTGGTGGTCGACAAGTCGCTGATGGAGTTGTTGGCCACGAGCCACGGCTGGGCGAAGAGTTTCCGGGCGAGCGGGTATCGAGACAGCGCAAAGTTGTTCCGGCTGGCGGAACCGCCGTGGCGGGTGTCCTGGCCGGGTAGCGGGGTGGGCTCGAACAGGTAGTGCACATCGGCGTTCGTGAGACCCTTGACGTTGGGCTCGGAGGTGGCGGTGGCCGGATAGGCGTCGGGAGCAAAGCGATTCTCGGGGCGGGCTGGACCCAGCAACAGGATCTGGCCGGTATTGCCCAGTCCATCCCGGGTGTTGATGACGGACTGGAGGCTGGCGGCGCTGGCGACGACCCTAGAAGATAGCGGCGGGGTCAGCACCCGGACACGACATGGGTGGAGGGGAGAAAGCCTACGTCATGTAACCAAGAATATCGGTGGCCGAGGTGTTGTTGATGATGGGCACGGTAACGGACAAGAGCGAGAACGAGCTGTTGATGGCCAAGGGGCCAAGCAACAGGGCGGTACTCAGACCGAGCTTGTAGTCGGGAAAGGCGTAGACGTCCGGGACCTCACTGCCGTCGGCGGCGGGGAGGTAGGTCAGGTTGGGGTAGAGCATGGGGGGATAGCCCAGGCCGTCATCGCCGAGTCTCACGGGGGTGCCGTTGGACGAGGGGTAGGGCAGGATGATCTCGGGGACGTCGGCGGTGGTGACATTCAGTAGTCCGTGGCGATTGCCCTGGCTGTTGCGCGAGAAGATGGTGGCCTGATAGAGATCGAGGTAGTTCCCGCTGCCCATGGCGGAGCGCACGTCGGTGACGGACGCGGTCCAGTTGGCGTCGCTGGAGTTGCCATTGTAGAAACGACCGAGGGCGCCTTGGATCAACAGGCGGGTGACGATGGTCTGGCAGGTGGACTCGATGAGTTTGAGGTTGGAGGCGATCTGGCTGGCTTTGATGGTGGCGACCAGCTCGAGGCCTTCGGATTGCACATTGATGACGAAGTTGGAGTTGTTGACCCACTGGAGAGGGAGTCAGTGATCGGGATGCGCCTCCTAGGGTCTTTGGACTCGAGGACTCAAGGACTAGGGCTGGGGGATGTCGATCAGTGGGACTTACGATGGTGATGGACAGCACCGCCAAACCCACGAGGGCGGTCACCAGGACCAGGAGGCCCAGCTGTACAGCAATGGGGATGCGCATCGCAGGGAGAACTCTGGCTGGGTCGTCCAGAGAAGGGAGGAAGACCTCAGCTCATCTCTTGAGGTGTGTGATGGAGAGGGTGAACGAAAGGAGAGAGAGGAAAGAGAGGAAGGAGAGGAAAGAGAGGAAAGAGAGAGAGACAGAAAGATGGAACAGTGGCCTAACTGGGTCTAGTCCTCTATCTAACTAATTGATTACTCTAGAGAGACTTGGATCTAACAATCAGCTCCGAGTAGAGACCTGAAACCTGATACTGGAGACAGACTTGACAGTTGGCAGTGATGGATAATGAAAAATACCCAAAACCAGAGGAAAAAAAGTGAAATTACTGGAGCCGAGGTGTGGGTCTGGCGGAACTGTGCCTTGGAAGTGGAGTCTTTCCAACCAGCATGATTGGCTGTCCAAGAAGTCTAGACCCGGCCAGACTCGGTGTTGCTGCTTGTCATTTCAGAAAGCCCGCCAATGAGCGACGGTCAGTCGGGGTGGCACGTGACTGCAGCCTGACCAACATCACTAGATATATAGATATATATATATATAGATATATAGATATATAGATATATAGATATATACCAATATACTACGTATACACCCAGTGCAAATGACCCCTACAGATCAATCGCTCCCACCAGCGCATCCAGCGCCGAACTATGCGACGAGGCGTCCACCGTCTGCAATGGACCCGCCCAGTTCACGCCCATCCGGTTCTCCCCATCGCGATCATTCGCCCAGATACTTTCCGCCGACGCAGCTATGACCTGGCCGTACAACTTGTCAGGCGCGACGGAATGCAACAATCGGAGATTCCGGATGAAAATCCCCTTGAACTGCGTGCTGTCGCCGCCGCAGCCGTCGCGCTCACAGGACTCATGCAGCACCTGATTCGAGTCCGTCAGGGCCGCAATGGCCGCCTTGGCGATCTGCGCCGCCGACTCCAGGTAGGTCGCGTTGTGCGTGGCCCGGTACAGTTCGGCCAGCCCGCCGAGGACAACCCCTTGGTTATACGTCCATCTGCCCCCCTCCCAATCACCTTCCCCGTTAGTGTGAGCTCAAGACCAGGGGAATCCGAATCCGAATCCGCCGCCAGAGAGAGAGAAAAAGGAAGAAAGTTGGAACGAACGTACACCGTCTGTCCGTTGTTCTGGCAGTCCTCCGTCAGCCCGTCATTGACCGTATGGTTGGCATTGATCATCCCACTGTCCCGAAACCACGCCCATTCCCGCTCCGCCCAGGACACATACTCCCGCTGGTCCACCCGGTTCGCCAGATGCGCCGCCAGCGACAGGAACAGCTCGTTGGCAATCGCGTTGACATAGCGGTGCGTGTAGTCCCAGTAGATACCCCCACCGCACCGGGACGGCCAGACCTTGCTCTACAGGAGGCCCCTTCATCAGCACTGAACTCTCCCCATCTTCCACATGCGAAAAAAAGGAACACAGTACCAACTGATCAAAGATCCCCGCTGCGAGATCCAAATACTCCCGCCGACCCGTCACGTCGTACGCCGCGATCCACGCCAGCGCCCACCACGCGTCATCGTCGTAGGCCCCGTCCAGCCACGGCGACACATTCCCAGTCCCATTCCCATTCCCATTCCCTGTCCCCGTCCCCGTCCCATTCAGCGTCCTTCCCCGCGCCGCCACATGCCCATACGTGTCGTTCCCGCGTCCCGGCGCGGGGTTCGACCGCGGCGCCACAGTGAAGGTATTCGCGAACACCGCGGTGGCCGTCGGGCGGATGGAATCGTCCACGGCGGCCAGGTCCGCCAACACGGTCAGGCAGTTGGCGCCGTTCCACCAGCCGCAGGTGTCCCAGAGGCCGCTGGAGGTGTTGTACCATGTCTGCAGGGCCGTGAGGGCGGGTTCGGCGCGCTGGCGGGGGGTCAGCGCCGCGACGAGTGGGAGGAAGAGGAGAGGTTGGTGTCGGAAGTGCATTCTGTGGTTGCAATCTGTCAGTCAGGTCGGAAGTGTGGGAGGCTGGAGGGGGGGGGGGGAGGGTTTCTCTGAGGATTTTATCCGTCTCATCTAACAAATGATGCGCCCGGCCACGATGCAAGGCTCAGGGGACCCCTACGTAACGATGCATACCAGATGGACATTCCTGGGCGGTTGTGATATGTACCATGACGCAGGGTTGGGGTCAAACATGGACTCGGCCAGAATCTGTCTATTTTAATCACGATCGACAGGGCGATCTGCACGACTGACTGGGATGTATCATGTATCACGTATGGCTCTGCTTTGCCATTCGGACCTTGCTGTGTTACTCCTAGGTGTTCAGGGTTGAGATCACTCGAATTACACAGTTCAATAATCAAAATCAAAATCAGAATATATCAATCACATTCTTCACATCTACCAGAACTCAAAACTATTCAATCTTCTCACACGTCATCTCGCACAATCTCTATACAAAATCTTCGTGCATCATCATCATCATCATGCACGGAATTCACCTGCATCAGGCACACCTTTACCGCCAGGTATCGTTCTTGACGTCAGTCAAGGTGTTGCAGGTGGCAGGCACCTTGTAGGAGCGGTTGGGGTTGCTCTCCCACTTGACGTTGCCGTTGGTCTGCTTGCGGATGTACTTGTACTCGAAGCTCTTGCCGGCGGGCAGGTCGATGGTCACGAACCACAGGGGGTTGCTGGCACTGTATTTGGTGGCGCTGAGGGCGACGGCCTTGGTGGCGTCCCAGCTGCCCAGCTCCGGGATGGAGCCGACGATGAGAATGGTCTCGCCGTAGGCGGTGGCCGCGAGCTCGTCGAAGGTCACGGACACGGCGGTGGGGACGGTGCACTGGCCGGGGCCGGTGGTGGTGCTGGTGGGCGCGGTGGTGGTGGTGGAGGTGCCAACAGTCGCGGCGGTGGTGGTGGTGCCGGGGGTGCCGGGGGTGCCGCTGCTCAGGACGGGCCAGCTGTTAATCGGGGCGGGCTGGTAGGTGCCGGTGGCGCCGCTGTTGGAGCACGAGCCGGGGATCTGGTTGTTCTGGGCTGCGGCCCAGGACGGGGGGACGACACCGGCGCGGCGGGCGTTGGCAGTCAGGAGAGCGGCGTACGACCAGGTCAGGTCGCGGGCGGAGGTGGACATGCCGTAGGTCTTGTCGAACTGCTCGGAGAGGGAGCCGTTGTTGGCGGAGTGGGATTGCTGTCTGTGGTTAGCGGAGGAGAGATCTTGGAGCCGAGGGAGAAGGGGGAGGGGACCGAAAAAAAACATACCACAATGCTGACGTAGCCGTCGGCGTAAGTCTTGACCGAGTCGATGATCGCGTTGAAGGCCGGGTCCGAGGAGGCATAGGTGCGGGTGGAAGCAGCGCTGTACAGTTCCTGGAAGAAAGGCAGCGAAGTACTGGTGATGGTGATGGCGCCGCTCTTCTTCCACTGGTAGATGGCGTCATACAGCTGCTCGGCGACGGCCAGGGTGGTCAGGAACCAGGGGTTTCCGCTGTAGTAGACATCCTCGGGGTAACGGCCAATGGCAACGGCCTTGCCCTGGGGAATACCGTTGTTGACGGGGTAGAGACTGCCGCGGAAAGAATCGACAAAGACCTTGATGTTGGAGAGAGCGCGGGGAGAGCAGGGCTGGAAGGTGGCATCGTCGCAGCCAGCCTCGGGGTCGAACAGGTGGATACTGGCCAGGACGGTGTTGGCGTCCTTGCCGGAGCGGCCACCGCCAGTGTTGGCCTTCATGTAGGAGCCGGTCCAGAAGCTCTGCTGGTAGCAGAGAACCTGGGGGGCCTGGGAGTCACACCAGGAGCACGAGGCGCCAACGCGCTTGGCAAAGGCGCTTCCCTCGACGAGGGAACGGTGCGAGGCAGCGATCGTGAAAAAGGACATGCTGTTGATTTCTTCCCAGAGGTCTGGAGAGAGAGAGACGGTTAGTCCGTGGGCCAAAACAGTGGTGACCCGAAAATGGTTGGAGAACATACCAAAGCCGCTCTGGGGCCAGTACTGGGCCACATACGACAGATCGTTGCGGACGATGGGCCAGATGTTGTCCTTGGCGTAGCTGGCATAGCCATTGTCCTAGAGAAAGTCAGTTGGAAAGTCCCGACCAAACGAAGGGCATCCCCAAACTCACAATCAGCCAGTTGCCGAAGTCAATCATGGCGGTGGCACGCAGAGCTGGGCCATCACGCTGAGGACGACCCCAGTCACCAGTGAAGGCGGTCATGTCCACATTGTACTTGGGCTCGGCCAGACCACCGCTGGCGAGACCACCAGAGCGGTTGTCCACGGTCTGGAGGAAAGCCTGCGAGTTTATATAGTCCTTCAGCACATTCTGAAGCTCGATTTTTCCGTTGCGGAACTCCTCGATCAACACTCTCATGGTCAGAGCGGCATCGCGAGTCCAGGTGTAGTAGTCTAGATAAGCATGTCAGCGATGATCACGACGATCCAGAAGATCACCAGGCAGGTTCAGAGCGGTTCCGATCAAGATCAAGATGATCAAGATGATCATGATGATCACGATGATCATGATGATCCGATCAAGGATGATGGCGATCAGGATGATCGCGATGATCAGGACAGTCAAGTTCGACGTACAATTAGGACCCTCCAGACTGGGACTGGCAATGATGATACCAGGCTTCGCGCTCTTCGCATAGGCACCGTTGGATCCGGTGTTGGTGAGAATGCTGTTGAGAGAGTAGGTGGTCTCAGCGGACAACCAAGAGTCCAGAGAACCAACTCCGGCGCGAGGAGAGACATTGGGGGCAGCAAAGGCACTCTGGCCGAGGGAGAGCGCCCAGAGAGCGAAAGAAATACCACGAGCCATGACTGGATCAGGCAGGCAACGGTTGTTTCAGAACTGAGAGAACGGTATAGGGAATGGAGGGCCAAGAAGTCCAAGGAAGTCCAAGAAGGTCCAAGATGTCCAAGACAGCAGAAACAAGAGAAGACGAGAGATGATCGCCTTGATTCCGGACTGATGGAGTAGTGCCAACGTCCGAGCCCTCCTTCTTATAGGTTTGTCGGCATGAGTTGATTCCTGGCACGTCTGATGTCGGAGGTATTGTGTGAGCACTCGAAACAATCTCCGTCCAGTGGAGTTTCCAATTTCGTCAAAGCCAGAAATTGCTCGCATTGTTTCAATTCGCTGCCGTTGCCTCTCCATCCCAGAATCTCTCCATTGGGTAGCAAAGGCAGTGTGAGGGCATTCGCAACTTCGGCGCCGAACGCCTTCCCGGACCACGGCATTCAGCTTGTGAAAAGCCGTTGATTCCCCACGGGGGGACGCCATATTCCGTCAACAAGACATGCACTCCTCATGTGATGCTGAATGCGAACCCCAGCAGCCACGGACATCTAGCCAATACCAACGATTGAACCTCCTGGGAGGATAGCGGTTGCAGTCGGATTTGGCCACTGTGACAATCCTGCACGGAGATTTCCTCCTTTTCCCACGGCTACGAGTGGTGTTGTGGCTCCGACGCTAGATGATTAGACTATGCCCGTGTAGTCAGGGGGTAGTTCCTAGTCCATTCTGAAACTTCTTCTATTGCCTTTTTGGGAATTCGCCTGGCAACCTCCTTCATCCACCCTGGTCACGAATCTCACGATACCCCTCGGTTGGCCCATAATTCCACTTGAGTTTGGCTTTTGCGGAGGCGGCGGAAGTGGCCCAGAAATGGATCCAAAAGTTGACGGTACTAAAGGGAGTATAGTGCCGGACGGGCTGCCAATTCGGATCAAGCCTGAAGCTACACGGGAAACCAGCCATAAATTAAGATTCCCCGCAAATTCGCCGTCCCCTGCGTAGATGAGCCTCTCATTTCGGCCAGGCATTGGTCAGCCAGTCCTTCAGGAGTCAGGAGTCAGGAGTCAGGACTCTGTTCCCGTCGGTGGTTTCGGAGTGCTGGGGCATCTGCCAACTGCCAAGGCGAACGTATCATCAAATCCCCGTTCATCCTGGGTGATTAGGGTTGCGCCTTCAAGCCTCCTACGGCTTTTACTTCCGAGGGTCAATTCCCGTCCGTTTTCTGCACTCCAGGATCGTCTAATTTTGCAGTGCCGTAATCTTCATGTCTCTCAAATGTGGAGAAAGAAAGAGTCCTGACGAAACCCGCTCTCTGTCTGCATTCTGCATCAGTCCATCAGTCCATCCCTGTAGGGATTTCGGAATACCCCCATCTCCTGCCTCGCTGCCAATCACAAACCCTGCCACCCACACGAAGACAGTCATCAGTCCTTCACCTGAGATTACATGCGTCTGCTCTGCACACAACTGCCGAGCTCCTGAGGGACATCTGATGATCTGGGTCGAGTCTATCGAGAACGAGGCTCACAGTGCCCTCGTCTAGTCCCGGACCTGCGAACCTATCGCCGTGATCGCTGCCTAAGACGATACGGTTTGGTCGAAGTCTAACTTCGGTTCCGACATGCCATGGTGGAACACGAGGAAATGATACTGACCTCGAAAAAATGCGGGACTGGGCTGTAGATTGTGAGATTCGGGAAATAATCCAAGACGTTGCTGCTTGGCATTATTCACCTGAAGCCATCCCCAAGACCATTGTAGGGAAAGGAATACGGAACATGACTCTGGCAAAAAAAAAAAAAACAGGTACATAAGACCGGTTGAGCATAGGTTTGCAACAGCTCTTTTTCCCCATATTTTTCTACATAGAGAAGCACCAGACACTGCACAACAAAGCAACGCATCAAGTCGCAGCTCGCCAGAATGAAGTGGTCGACTGTCCCCCTGTCATTGTCCCTGCTCGGGCAGGCCGTCAATGCCCTAACCCCCGCCGAATGGCGTAGTCAGTCCATCTATTTTTTGCTCACGGATCGATTCGGTCGCGACGATAGGTCCACATCCGCACCTTGCGATACTAACCAGCGGGTATGTCTGACCCTCCTTCTGACGTCTCCCGGGCACCTCCGGTCTGGTTGACAAGGTCTTCGAGGGCTGGTTCTAACAAGTGGACTGAACTAGATGTATTGCGGTGGAACCTGGCAAGGTATCATCAATCAGGTAAGAATTAGCGAGTGCTATCTCGGTGTGCCTGCAGGAAAGCTGACCCCCCATTGCAGCTCGACTACATCCAGGGAATGGGCTTTACTGCCATTTGGATCACCCCCGTCACTGAGCAATTCTACGAGAGCACTGGCGATGGTAGTTCCTACCACGGCTACTGGCAGCAGAACATGTACGTTTCGACACTTTCTAATTTGACACGACGATTCACTGACCCTGTCCAGTAATGAGGTCAACCGCAAGCATGGTACGAAGCAGGACCTCAAGAACCTGGCCGACGCTCTGCATGCCCGTGGCATGTACCTGATGGTCGATGTTGTTGCCAACCACATGGTAAGCCCTTCCGTTCTTGTCTTCGACTTTGCTCCCTTTCTAACCAGGACATTCAAGGGCTATCGCGGATCGGGACAAAACGTTGACTTCAACACTTTCCACCCCTTCAACAGGGCTGAGCACTACAACAGCTTCTGCACCATCACGGATTACAACAACCAGAACAGTGTTGAGAAGTGCTGGCTAGGCAGCAACACCGTTTCGCTGCCGGATCTGGCCACCACCCACCCCTGGGTCAGAAGCACCTGGTATGACTGGGTCCGGGACCTGGTCAAGGATTACTCCAGTACGCAACTCCAATGACCCCCCCAAAGATTCGCAATTACTGACAGATCCCAGTCGACGGTCTGCGTATCGACACCGTCAAGCACGTTGAGAAAGACTTCTGGCGTCCTTACAATGACGCTGCTGGCGTCTACTGTGTGGGCGAGATCTTCTCGGGTGATCCAGGTTACACCTGCGACTACCAGAACCACATGGATGGTGTCCTGAACTACCCGATGTAAGTTTGATCTGAGAGCGGCATTCACCTTCCGTGCTGACATGGAATAGCTACTACCCTCTCCTCAATGCGTTCAAGTCCACCAGTGGCAGCATGGGTGACTTGAGAAACATGATTGGCACAGTTTCCAACAAATGCCGGGATCCCACTCTGCTGGGCAACTTCATTGAGAACCACGATAACCCCCGCTTTGCCCAGTACGTCTCTCCCTAGCATCCTGATTTGACTCTTCTTCTGACCTCTGTAGCTACACCAATGATATCTCCCAGGCCAAGAACGTTCTGACCTTCATGTTCCTCACCGACGGTATTCCCATCGTCTACGCCGGTCAGGAGCAGCACTACGATGGTGGCGAGGATCCCCACAACCGTGAGGCCACCTGGTTTTCCGGCTACAACAAGAACGCCGAGCTTTACACCTGGATTGCGAAGACCAACAAGATCCGCAGCCTGGCAGTCTCCAAGGACTCTGGATATGTCACCGCACGCGTAAGTCTTTGCCCTTCCCACCCCCGGTCCCAAGCTCCCTTTCTCACCCTCCTCAGAACAACCCCTTCTACCACGACACCACCACCCTCGCCATGCGCAAGGGTTCCCGCGATGGCGCCCAGGTAATTACCATTGTCAGCAACAAGGGTGCCTCCGGCGACGGCTACACCATGCAGCTGAGCGGACATGGCTACGGATCCGGCGCCACCGTCATGGAGATGTACACCTGCACTCCCCTCACTGTCGGCGGAAACGGCATCATCCCCGTTCCCATGGTCTCCGGCCAGCCTCGCGTCCTCGTTCCCTCTTCCTGGGTCGCCGGCAGCGGTCTCTGCGGCAGCACTGGTCCCAGCACCACCACCACGCCCTCCACCACCACGACGCCCTCCACCACGACTGCCACCGAGCCTGGCACAACATGCACTGCTGCCAGCACCCTCCCAGTCCAATTCCAGGAGCGCGTCACCACCAACTACGGTGACAGCGTCTTCATCGTCGGCTCCATTCCCCAGCTCGGTGGCTGGGACGTGAAGAAGGCTGTTGCCCTGTCCGCCGAGAAGTACACTCCCGGCAACCCCGAGTGGCGCGCCACTATCACTCTGCCCGTCGGAACCAAGTTCGAGTACAAGTTCATCAAGAAGCAGAGCAACGGACAGATTGTGTGGGAGAATGACCCTAACCGCACGTACAATGTGCCCAGCCAGTGCGCGGGAACGGTTGCGACCGCCTCTTCCAGCTGGAAATGAGCAATACGTAGTCATTGTTCGGGGATTAAATAATCCAGGAGATGTGCAGGTGTATATAGGATACCAGGAGTGATGCATTACGATTACTGCTTGTCACGCATAGAGTCTAGAGCTCTAAGGCATAGTGTCGAAGGGGAGGGGGATTTTCTCCTTGGTGGACATATTCGAAACAATCTTTTTTTCAGTCAGTCATACTTTGAATTCAAAATCTTCGTGCTCGCTCCTTGTTCCTCTTAAGAAATTCTAGACCACTCAGTCCATCACTGGTAACTCCGCCATATGCAACTTCGCGCTTCCATACGGCACGAGCTCAATATCGTAGGGTTCACTCAGACATGCTCGGTCACCTTTCGCCGGTGGGTTAGACGCGTATCCATTCACCAAGTCCCAGGCAATCTGGCACACCCTCGCCGTGACGGATGTAGGCGCCCCCAGCGTCCACAGTGGATTGGGTAGCTCACCATTGAGGCCATTATACCGCACAGAGGCAGGGTCAATGGCATATGCCCAGGGAGCGGTCGGCAGGAGCTCGTAGTCGCGCACATTGTCGGGCAAGTTCGGATAGCTCCGATCCGGCTGCGAGTCCATGCTATACGGCACGGGTATGGCGTAAAGAATGTTACCGTACGAGATGGACACGGTGGCATTTGCACGGTGGTGAACGTGAATTCCGGCGGAGAAACTCACAACGACCTCGGTGGTGCCCTCATCGAGACGGATCCTGGCCATTCCTGTGCGTGTATCCGGTGTGGCACCAGATAATGGGGAGTTATTTACCAGGATCTCGGTGGATGTGGACCAGCCGGGAATACGAACGAGGAAGTCAAATGGCCCATCGGCAGCAACCGTGTACACCAGACGCTGGGCAAACGGATACTTTGTTTCGCAGACGATGCTTACATGCACGCCATTCCTCGTCGAGGTATGGGCCTCCATAGGGCCGAGGAGAGCATGCGCGATCCCGTTCTCGCCGTGTCGTGCAAATGCCGCCGAGACGAATTTCGGATATCCCTGCGGATGGTTGACAGTGCAGCAGGGGTAGTTGGGCTCCAGTCCAAACGTCTGGCCCATTTCTTCGACATTCTGGAACGGGGAACGGTCCAGTCGGTGAGAGATGGGCTGGTTCGTCTGCGCCACGTACTGATGGGCCCACCAGTCCGGAAGAGTCATGACCGGCAGGGCATTGAACGCGGCCATCTCGCACTGATCAGCCAGGGAGTTCTCCCCGAGAGCATGGTAGAGGTAACTCAGCGAGAACATTGTCTCGACGACGGTGCAGAGCTCGACACCGCGTGTGGGACTCAGCCCCGAGATTCGCTCGTCGCCAATGATCGATCCTGTCGCGGTGCCATGGTACATCAGAGTCCAGTTGACGGCGCGCAGAGAGCTGGAAGCTAGTTGCTCGTCGCGCGTGAACCGTCTGTACACTGCTCCGCTCTTCAATCCCATGGCGACGTTAACCCCGTGCTCGAACGGGTCATACCGATCTGTTATCTCGATTGGTATCGCGTCGAGGTCGTCTTTGAGATACATGCCATCCGTATACCACTCCGCCCAGTCCAGCGCCTTCTCATGCAGCATGCGCATACACTCCATCAGCCGCCCAGCCCGATCCCTCGGATCACGCTCATACAGCCACTGCAAGCTCAGCACCAGATCCGCCGCTCGCGCGCGTCCCCACCGATCATCCACATCCTCGTCAGTCTGCTGTACAAACCCTCTATACCCATCTGTCAGCATGGTATGCATCAACTCCACAAACCGATGCATCGCATCCAGAATCCTGCCCTCCAGCTCTGTCCCGGCCTCTGCTTCCGCCAACTGGCTCAGACCGAGTAACATGGGCGATCGGCCCCAGAAATTACGCGTCTCTGGGCTTGTCTCTGGGCCTAGCCATCCATCCTCCTGCTGATGCGACAGCACATGCTCCGCGACACCCCAGACCTGGTCCTTGAGTCGCTGGTCGTCGGTCAGGTACGCCAGAGGAACCAGCCCGTTGAACCAGTATGGCAGCCCCTCGTTGAGATCGTTGTAGTCTGTGTGCCCACCGAGCCAGCGACTGTCTGTCACAATGGGATAGAAGTCATGTTCGTGGCCGGGGAGACCGTCTGCCATCAGATGGAGCTGGTCCAGAAGCCATCCCCGCGGTTTGATGGAGCCGAGTGGGAGCGGCTCGAATGTGTGTGGGAGCACTGGCCTGTCAGTGAGTGCTGGAGCGATAGAATCAGTGTCAATGCTTACGGTCATTGTTGGTGTCGCGCGCATCTGGGCTGGCAACGATCACGTTGCTGAGAATGGGAAGGGAGAGTAGGTAGATTGCCTTCCTCGACATGGTAGAGTCATATACTGCATACACACGATCCAAATCCTCAAGGAAAGAGGAGAAGAATTCTCTTGCGTGAGTTTTGGGCGAAGACAAAACAACAAACACAAGAATGTCGGGAATGTGACAACATTTGCAATTCTAAGGAACGCATCATGTTACAGCTGGCATTCCAACTTGGGAACATACAACAACTAGCTGACAAGCTCAAGAACCATAAAACCTTTGGTCTGAGAAATCGATATGGACTTACTTCGTACGGTTTGATGAAACTTATGGCTATTCAGGATCTGCTACGATGTTATATTGGAAAAGTGTATGCTGCGATTCAAGGGATGGGTTTGCTGGGAATAGAGCCGTCTTCCGGGATGGCAATTATATGTATATTCACTTATATTGGCCTGAACAATGTCCCAGTCCACGAGACGCACGCGTTGTAAACCTCTCAAATCCTCAATGTCAGTCAGGCTGTTTATATGACACCATGATATCCCTATGTGAAAAATCGTAAAGACACAAATAGTGCTAGAAATGAATCCGATGTCTCCAAGGCGAGGGCCCAGAGAATAGATACTATGTCATATCCATCTTTCTGTAATACCCATGCCTATGATTAGACGCATCCTATTTGCTTTTACAGTTCCTAGTCCACATAGAGCACTGCTCTTGTGGCCTGTTAATGGTATACCAGGCATCTGGTGCAGGATCCCTCCTAGGGCACTTGCTTCGACGTCGGGTCTTGAGGAGTCAACGCATCATGCCTCACTGTCGCATTGAGGGAACAGGGTGAGGAATAATGGTTGACAGGAATGAAGTCCAAGTGACAGGCCAGCCATGGTACTGCAATGTGCCGGTATGAAGCTCGCTATGCCTGCTCATTGCGGATGGCTTACAGCGGATGGCATCTAGAAAGTGCAATGAGCCATGAATGAATGCTTGACGTCGACTATCCTTGGGCAAGGTGTAACTTTGACATGGACTGACTATTCGACGCTTAAACGGCCATATACAAGCATACTAGAGTCACAAGATAGAGACGTTTTCATTACTTTCATCCTCATAGTGCTGCTCATAGTTTGTAGTAAACTTCATTGATCCAAGCTGGAAATTGGCCCTCTTCTGTAATATCCACAATACTCCGATCCAAGCTCTTAGTCCCAAATATGCCAACCCACAGGTAGCTCAGGAATAGCACTGAGTATTATACTGCGACCCGTGTTCTGCTGTAATTCCTGATCAGGACACGGTTATGGGAATGATTGTCGGCACGTCTAGATCAATTGCGACAACTCTGATCCACAAACTAGAGTGGCATCCTGGTGGCCGGACTAACATAATGACAAGATGTGTCTAGATTCCATGACAGGGTGGCTGCGAGTTCTTCTGTCAGTCAGTAGCCCTAAAAGAGTACAGGGAGAGAGTGTATAGCCCTCAAGTCCCATGAGCGAAGCATATATTAATCGTAACATTCTCTCCACACCAAGAGCAGCCAGATTGCTAAACCCTTCACTACGAAGAAGAGACTTGAGTTGAATATATGAAAATGGTGTCCTATCAATATCTACATTCCTTGCTGCCATTGATCCTGTCCGGTGTGTGTGGTCTCAACTTTGGCTGGAACTGTCAGAACACCCCTCAGGCGTGCCAAAATGCCTGCTACGCCGTTCGCTGCGGAAGCCCATCCATCACCTTTTTGACTCGTGGTGATCCGGAGGACACGGACGATCAACGGAAGAGGGCTGGCTGCAGTGGTAGCCCCTGCAGTATACTCCCATGGGCCGGTGCTGGAACCTCATGCGACGAGTACCCATTCGCCAGTGTTGAGGAAGGCGGTTGGGAGGCCTACCAGCGGTGTATCCCTCTGATTGAAAACCAGCGACAGGGGGGTCAACTGGGGGGTTTCTATCGCCGTAACGATGTGATCGAAGGAACGCAGTTCTATGTGTTCTTGGTCAACTACGAGGGAATGTACGTATTTCCGGTGACGTCTGGGGCTGACCTAGAAAGACTAATGCAGACATAGTCGCTATTGCGACAACGCAATGAACTGCATTAACGACGGTCAGCAGTTCATGACGCATCGGGCACTCACCAAGAGGAATGAGGTTGTGCAGACGACACTTTTGGTCCCTAACCATACTGGAACAGCTGACGTTCCCAGCTTTCGAGAGTTCGTCGACGAGGACGACCTCCATCTGATCCTTCTTTCTGGTGAGACTACCACGGATTTCGTTGGGGAGGAGGTGGACGTGAGTGGTATTGGCTTGGTAGAGATTGTAGCAGAGGAGAATCCAAATGATCAGTAGGGAAGGCCTCGCCCATGGGAATTTGATGGCGTAACCATCTTTGTGTTCTAATTCTGTCTTTGCCTTCTCATCTATGAGAGATGTCTATGCGTATCCCTCCACCATAACATCTAACTTTCAGTTCCTACTAGTCTTGCTAGAGGTATGATAAGTGGATATCGAAGACACCTTGTGAACTAGGTATCATTCCTATGTAATACTGCGTGAAAAAAGGCAGAGTGCCGAATCCGATAACAGCGCTGAGTGAAGTATGTAATGCGAACATGAACCCAAAAACATCCCCAATCCAATGGATAAAGTATCAATCTGCTCTCACTATTGCCCAGCCCCATAATAAGCAAGCCACAGGCTGCTTTCGGATAAAATACCCTCCTGGGCGAGCATTAGAATGAATTAGATTCCCCCTGACTGTGGTTTCCGGAGTGTCGCCGCCAGCCACAATTCTCCTTGACCATTCAAAGAACATGTCAGATGCTACAGCCTTGATCAATATACGCATCATGCATTCTTCCAAAGTTGTCTAGAATGCGACGGATTGAGAGACGACCCCCCCCAAAAGCCCTGCTTATAGCCGTTTCCACCGACCCATCCTTTGCAGTCTGCTGCCTTGTCTCGGTCCATAGCTGCATTGAGCCCTCTTCGTCTCCAGCATAAAGCTCCTGCCTACTCACTTTACTACTTGAGCCCAGCCAGACAGTCTCTCAGAGAGAACTCCAAGTTGCGACGCTCGCCATCATGACCAGTCAGCCCCTTATCCCACTCTTCTGCACTGCCACAGTGACTGCAGCTGTAAGATACAATTCCTCCTTCTTCCTGGTATACATATTTTGACATAACGCTAGCAAATCAATGCGGTTCTACAGACTGCCTACTCTCAGGACGTGGCTCAAGATGAACTCGACGCTCGCAGCCTGTACTTCATGGTGGACAGGAGCATCCCACCACGGGGCACCACTCCGACTCTCACGGTGCAGGATCCGGGTTCACTTCCATTTCTGAACTGGGTCCCAGAGCAAATCGGCCAGTTCCTTGCGGGTAGCGTCCCGTCGACCTCTCCCTTGTCTGCCACGGACTTTGTGATGATCGATGCTACCACCACGCAGACCCAAATGGCTCTCTACGTGCGCATCAAGAAATCTGGAGCTTTAGGCTCTGTCCGGCTCGCACTGCAGGATATGAATGATATCCCATTGGCGGTGCTTAATGGTACTCTAGGGTTTGACGAAGTTCAGTCTGGGTATTCAGGCGCGTCCGGTGATGGAAGATAGTGTCGTTTGTGTCATATAGTTTGAACATTCAACACGCCCTGCAATGAAATATGCTCGTATAACGAAATCTCCCTTGATGTTTAGTTTTCCCCAGATCGATATGGATTGCATCGTCATGATGGCGAGCCACAACAGACTTTGGAGAATTTGCCCTACGATTCTTTTATGGCAAGTCTCGACTGGGTGTCGAGACTTCCTCTAAGAGGTTGAAGGAGCATTCAGCTGAAAGACCCTTTCCCATACCATACACCATATCTTAATTGGAGTTTGAATTTTGACCAAAATTTTATCACACAACTGCTCCTGCACTGAATCGAAGGAGAGATCATCATCTAACTTTATTTTTTTTTCTGTCGTAGATCTGGCTACTTGTATGGTGTTACAATATGAAACAGTCAATGAATTACATGGTAATGATTTTCTTCAACAGTGAAAGGATATGTTGAATATCCTTCAGCTAAAATTCTCTGGTACATTGTGAGAGGGTATCAGCAGTCCACGCTCATCGACTACTTCCTCTCCACGCCTTTTTTGGCAGCATCGCTGCTAGGACCACCGGGAGTATATTCGTTGTTGGGGCCCTGGGTGAAGACAACCGAGTTTTCGGTGCTTTGAGTGAAATCTACAGTGAGAACGGGTCCGATCTCTGTGATGTTGACGACGGTTCCGGCATCGAAGTCACCTGTACCAATGTAGTATTTGACGACAGGCTGGAAGTAGAAGTTGTAGTTGGGGTTAGCAGGCACCGTGGCTACGGGAGTGATGCCCTGAGTGACAGGGTCTCTGGCCCCCATGCCAATAAAGATATTGGCTAGCCCCAGAATTAGCTAAAGCTCGACACTGGTATAGCTTATCAATGAAAAGAAACTTACTCTCGGTAGGATACTCGAATGTTCCATCACAGGAGATACCGTAGGCATTGGGCTCCTGATTCTGAGTCTGGGTGACATCCACCCACTTTGGATATAGTCCCTCGGTCGTGGAGAGGACACACATGGTGCCGGGCTGCTCTGGGGGAGTCTCGCCACTCGAAAGAGTCACCTGGTTGGCAGCACCTGTAGTCACCTTGACATGGTCACCAAGGGGGGTAGGGGCCGTTCCCAGGACGGCGAAGAACTCGTTGGTCATCTCGAAGGTGGCCTGGGAGTAGTCACCACTCTCGATAATGCCAGAGGACTGGTAGACGTTGGCAAAGACATCTGGCTGGCCAGAGGGAACGGGAACGGTTTGGAACAAAAGGTAATTACGTGGCTGGCCACTGTAATTGTAGACCTCGATAGTGTAGTTCTGGGTGGTGGACATTGTGGATCGTTATCGCAGCGATCTATTTTTGCTAATTTAATTTATCATGTAAAGGGTGCTGGCTCTGGAAACATGTGGCTGTAGGCTGATGTCTACTCTGAATTTATAGCACTCTTGCCAGGCTCAAGAGTCCTTGACAGCATGGGTCTGACCCATGCTTTGACCTGCATAGACAAGCAGGGATACTGATCTGGACTCAGTCAAAAACGTCTCCAGCGCCACTGATGCGTACATTATCACTTAGTTCAAGTGATATGTGCTTTCAGAAATGAGTGATCACAGGATACTAACGTCCATTACTTGGTCATCAAACTCTTTGAAACTTCCTAAGCGGACGCAATGACGAACTAGGTTACAGTCTAGTCATCTAGGAAGTGCAATTAATTTGGGTCTGTCTTCATGAAACATGGCTGTTGTACAAGCTCATCTAGTCCAAGGGCTCCATGGTAATCCAGTTAGAGATGGAAGTAAATCTCTCATCAGTCTCATTTTAGACCTTGGGCAATTTTTGGTTGCACATGTTCTATGGCTTGGTATCATGATGAATACCATCTACCGTCGCATAACTACAGACTTTATGGCTCATGACTATGAATGACTATATGTCATCAGACGTAGCAGATAGTTCTCAAGAAAGGTTTGGAGCTATCAATGGCCATCAGCCGGTCAGGAAAGTTGACTTTCAACCAGATCAATATCCCAAGATGAAGACTTGTGGTACCCTGTCTCAACTGAGGCTGCATTCGGCAAAGGAATAGCTTCATCGCATATGATCCATGTATCCTTTGACGTGTGATTGCTTCATGACCTCACAGCCACAGGTCTAGGCAAGGTAAATGAGACCCTTTCGTCTTTGGCTCGGTCCAGCCAGTCACATACTATGAGCTGTTTCGATGCCTGAGCAAGAAGGCTGCAACCCTACTTGCTGTCATTGATCAGCACGTAGATAGAGAGAGGCAATTCGTCTGTCTGTAAGTCTACCGTTCCAGGCCTAGGGATGTCTGGCCAAATCTAAACCCAGTCTGAGTATTATTGCATCACACGTATGTCTTGATCAAACCGATCATGACGATATCTCGGGATCAGAAAATAGGTATACCCAGGACAGCCCGTTGTGGAACTGGATATATCACACGCTGATTCTTGGAGGATATCTTCTTCGCAGCGTACAGACTGACCCCCTTGAGCTACTGCCTAGCACACTGATACTCATTATGTCGACTCTGACGATCCAAGTCCTCAACAACAGCGGCAACAGCAAGATTTACTATCTGTTTTATCAGCCATTTTCAGCTCAGTTCACACCAATGGCATGTGTGACCCAGAAGTCAACGACCATCACGAACAACAAAGCCGCAACATTCATGGTCGAAATGCCCTCTGCTGTCGTCTGCGGAACTAGTCCCAATATTCCACTGGCCCCCGGTGTCAATGTAAACATCGAAGAGTCAACAATTATTACACCTCCGCAGAGCGTTTCTATCGGAGTTCAGGGCAACGACCCATACTTTCCTTCTATTGACGCAGAGGCCACTGGAGGTAACTGGGCGAAAATATCGACGACGAGATATGACTCAAACCCGGACGGTCAGTTTTGGATTCCCCCATTACGAATTGAGGTTGACTGATTGCTAGCACATCTGTTTTGTGGTCTGGGTGTTGTCCAGGCTTCTGGACGAGTTACTCCCAGCTGTGTATGGGAGATTGAACCGATTTCGAGCTATCCGGTTCCCGATCCTCCCCAGCCACTGGTATTCTACATTTCCAGCGATCCGAATCTAGATATTGGAACAATCACCACGGCAAAGGATGCAGTACCCGCTGTTGCTGTTGACTTTACTGGTACCGGAGGTACATTCTGTCTGGTCACGCAGTTGTCGAATGGTTCTTTTCAGGTGAATCCTCCTTCGGATGATACGAAGCTGGGTCGTCGGGAGTGATGTGTGCTTCGTTCTTTGGTGTAGGTATATATAATTTAAACTCATGTATATGCATCAGATAATTGATAATGGAAGTCAGTGGTATAGCAGACCTATGTGATTAGCATGCGAGTATTGCAACCTCCACCCAGCGCCATGAACCATGGAAATGTGCACGTGGCCGGGGTAAAGCGTAACATGTATTAATTCTGCCAATTCTGGGGCCCCGCATTCTGTCTGATATGGGAAGGTATTCATGGTGGATGTCACTTTCCCTGTACTATAAGTGTTGTTACTGTCTGCTACCTGGACTGTAGGATTGACTGATGTGTCTTTCCATTCCAGCACTGGCCTGCGTGGGGGTTCACCGCGAGAATATGCGTTGTCCGGATCCATGCAAGGGCCAAATACAACTATGACATGGGCTATATGATTGTAAAAACTACTATTTGACGCCCTATCATATGTCCGAATTCCTACTGCTTGGCACATCGATCAAGGAGGAGAGGGTGACAATGGCACACTTTTGAAGCAACACCAGACAGCCGAGTGTAACCTTGGCAATGGTAACAATGCAACATGTATTTCTTATTTATTCAGCAGGATAACAACACTTTTGAGAAATCATCAAATTATGTATTCATTTGTTGTTCTATCACTTGGCGTAGTGGCTGCTGCACTGCAGTTGCTGCCCCCAGTATATCAGGCTAATTCAGGGCCGCCATCTCCTGGGTTCAATATACACGCTGCCAGGAAAACAGTCTATATCAATTCAAATTTTACTTCACACAAAGATGAGAGTGGATTGACCCTGATACCCCCATCGGCTCTGGAATTCGCGAAAACATTTCTACAGGATCTGGCGGAGGTGACGGGTTCGCGGTGGCAGATACAGCAAGTCGATCATTTCCCACAAGCGGGGGGGATCTTCCTAGACAAACTCGACGACTGCAGCAGTATCACATATGAGGATGGCACCCTGACCGAAGAAGGCTATGAGCTGGATATTCAACCCCATCACGTCTCGATCCGGGGATCGGGAGCTCGAGGGATGTGGTGGGGGACTCGGACTCTCCTGCAGCAGTTGATTGTTTCCAACCATGAACGACTGCCTTTGCCTGTCGGTCGGATGGTAGATGTCCCGTCGGTTGCAACACGGGGCTACATGCTTGATGCAGGTAGGAAGTGGTACTCGCCTGCATACCTGAAGGAGCTCTGCACATATGCCTCGTTCTTCAAGATGTCGGAGTTTCAATATCACACCAGCGACAACTATCCTCTAAACCGCGGGCATAACGAAACGTGGAATGAAGTCTATGCGCAATTCGCGTTGCGTCCTGAGAATTCGGAACTCCACGACATCATCCAACGGGCAAATGAGACGCTTTCGCAAGACGAGTTCGAGGACCTGGAGCACCACTGTGCTCAGCGCGGCGTGACAATTATCCCCGAGATTGAGGCACCAGGCCATTGCCTATTTCTCACAAAGTGGAAGCCGGAGCTGGCGCTGGCGAAGAAGGATCTCCTAAACCTCACTCATCCAGATTCAATACCGCTGGTTAAGTCCATCTGGAAGGAGTTTCTACCGTGGTTTCACACGAAACAGGTGCATATCGGGGCGGATGAGTACGATTCGACATTGGCAGACGTTTACATTCATTTCGCCAATGAGATGGCGGGTTTTATTAAAGAGGAGTCAGGAAAAAGAGTTCGCATCTGGGGCACGAACGAACCCTCGGAGACTCTGTCTATCTCAAAGGATATCATCATCCAGCACTGGCAATATGGGGAGTCGGATCCCGTTCTTCTCGCAAGAGATGGATACACGCTCATCAATTCGGAAGATCGCTGGGCATACATGTCATTGAAAAATGACCATATGCCAATCTTCCCGGCTCCATATCCAGCTCTGTTCAACAACACCCGAGTGCTGAATTTCGCCGATGTCAAGGGCTGGCAATGGCAACCATCGTTGTTTAATCCGTTCAACGTGACTGAGCAACTGGACAGCCGTGTCGTCCAGGGGGCTATCCTCGCAGCATGGAACGACAATGGGCCAGACGCGACGACCCAGCTGGAGTCTTTCTACGCCATGCGTGATGGTATCCCGCTCGTCGCGTCACGAGCATGGACAGGCAGCCGCGGCCCAAAATTGGATGAGTCAACCCTCGCTCTCTCTTCGAACCTCCTGACATTTGGTGCAGTTGGTCAGAACCTCGATCGAAAACTCCCCAAGTCTCACCATTCCCATCCTCGACATTCGCTAGCCAGCTGGACCTCAAACACACACGATGGAAAGAAGGTGCATCTCGGATACGGCAGCAAAGGCATGAACTACACGCTAGAGCTTGATGCCCGAGGACCCTTTGTCCTGTCTTCAGCAGACTGCAGTCTCAGTCTTACCCCAGATGGCAGTTTAATCTTCAGCTCAGATGGATGGCAGTATCCGCTTCGTTCAGTGTACGCACACGACGGCTTTGACGCAGGACATCCGGGGCGAATCTGGACAAACCAAACCTCTTCAACACATGAACCGGTGAATGTCCCGCTACAGAGTCACATCACCATTTGCACAGATGTTATTGGCGGTAGCCGAGTCTGGGTAAACAGACGATTCGTCGGACGATTCGAGGTCTTTGTGTTTGGCGGGAAGAATCGGCTGTTCTCGTGGAGTCAGATGGCTTTTGTGGCGCCGTTGGAATGGAAGCAAGGGAAATTGCAACGACTCAAAATTGGGGAATACGACGGGCACCATGAGATTAAGTAAGGCTTCTGCATGAGGGAGATGAAGACAGACAAATCATGATGCGTCTCTGATATTTATCCACTGCATTAATCCAGCCAGGTCACTTCCCTTCCTCCGCAGTTTCCCCGTATGTACTCCGTACATTGTGAAGTAATCGAGAAACAATAATATGCTGGCGATCCCAAATTCGGACAAACGGATTCTAAACCCTTATAAATAGTAGACTATCCCTGCAGATCTGCGCATTTTTTTACCGCTGTTCACTCAACTCACAATGCGTCAAGTTCAATTGCTGATGGGCCTTGCCCTCGCGCTCGATGTGGTATCTGCCCATCCATCGAAGTCCTGGGGCTTGAAAAAGTTTAAGAGTCTTGTATCCTTTGGCGATAGCTATACTGATCAAGCACGGATCAATTATTTTGGAGGCCACGGAGGAGCAGCTCCGCCAGTTGGTTGGGAACAGCCCGACGTACGTACCCTCTTCCCGCAGGATCGACGAGCCAACAGGTCTGAAAGATGAATAGAACAATAATACCGCGTCTGGTGGCTATGTCTGGGGCCATTATGTCTCCCAGTACGCCAATGTAAACCTCTACAACTACGCGGTCAGCGGCGCTGTCTGCTCCAACGAGATTACCCCGCGCACATTCTCCTCCATCAACGCTTTGTTCCCGTCTGTGCTCGAGTACGAAATCCCTGCCTTTATCGCGGATAGTAAGCACAAGGTCTCCGGCAAGAAAGATTTCCTTGATATCCCCCCCAAGGAGACCGTCTATTCAATCTGGATCGGCACCAACGATCTCGGCAATAATGCCTTCATCACCGACTCGCAGGTTCAGGGCAAGACAATCCCGGATTACATCAATTGCGTGTACTCTGCGCTGGACCGGTTGTACGTCAATGGGGCTCAGTACTTCGTGCTCATGAACCTAGCGCCGCTGCAGTTGACGCCCATGTACGCAACCCCTGAGCACGATGGCGTAGGGGCCAACCCATACTGGCCGAATAAGCCCGAAAACCGCACCCTCGTCAGCTATAGGATGTGGGAGCAAGTGTCGACGGTCAATGATGTGTTCAAATATCAGACGCCGTATGAATTGCTGATCGCCAAGCGGTATCCCGGAGCAAAATTTGCCGTGATGGATATGTACACTCTGGTATGTTGTTGCAATCTACACCTCCAAGATGCACGCTAACATGACACAGTTGTCTGATATCTATGATAACCCAACGGTGTATTTCAAGGGCAGTGCTCCTCCCAACGTAACAGGGTACAATAGCCACTGTCCTGTCAGTGGTGGGGATTGCACTCGTCTTCCCAACCCAGAGTTGTTCATGTGGTTTGATGAGTTGCATCCCTCTGAAAGGACCGACCAGATCATTGCAGAGGAGTTTGTCAAGGTGGTCGAGGGGAAGAGCAAGTATGCTACATACTGGTGATGCCATCCAAGCACCTGTATCTCATAGTTGGAACAACTTCTCTGTTCTAAAATATGTATTATACTTGACCCATGTGCCCGTTAGGATAGCCTTATGAGGCGCTACACATTGCCGTTACCCCATGCAAGCAATTCTACAAGTACCTGAAACAAGCCATTCAATCAGGTAGCTGACAGCAACCGGAACCCCTCGGGTCATCAGTTGACATGCATGACTCCCAAGCCACCTCCTTAATGTCATCTCTCAGGCGGGAGATCCCTTCTTAGCCTCTCACTATCATTGGGTTCCCCGCAACAATACCCGAATCCACCAATCAACCGCTCTACAGAACCAACAGTTCCAATCATTGCAAGATGCCAGCAAAGCACAAGGCACCTCGCGAGTCTGCCTTTCCCTTCATCACCCATCTAGATAACGCCAGGCTGCCATGGCTCGCGAGAACCCAACACAATGGTCACGCTCTGTGGTGCCGCAGTCGTCAACCCCTAGGACAGTCCACCATGTCCTCCGCCCCGGAACGCCTTGAACCGCCCCCGTACCCCATAGCCATTCGGGCTGAGAACATCGCCCGCCACGAGACCGAGTTTACCGTCACCAATCGCCCGGAACCATGGCACAGTCTCGACTACTCCGTCGAGCACGAGGGTGTCACCCTGTTCACGGTCCAAGGCCAGCCCTGGAAACCGAACCAGACACGCATGTTCTTCGACCGCTCGGGACTTCCGCTCTTCGAACTGCGGTGCCAATGGTACGATTCCTCCACGCTTTCTCTGCGACTTCCCGGTGGGGCGGAGTGTATCCTCGAGGCGAAGCTGCGGGTTGCGATGAATGCGCCGCGGGCGGTGGTGACATTTCGGAATGCTGTGGCTCAGCGGGGAGGATCGGATGGAAGGAATCCGGGGGAGGTTGTGTTGGAGGTGTACGGACAAGATCTATACAACGTGCTCCAGGTGGTGTTTGTGCATAATCGGAGCGTGGCATACATCCGCCGTGT
Source organism: Aspergillus clavatus NRRL 1 (assembly GCF_000002715.2). Lineage (NCBI taxonomy): Eukaryota > Fungi > Ascomycota > Eurotiomycetes > Eurotiales > Aspergillaceae > Aspergillus > Aspergillus clavatus. The sequence goes on along the minus strand of NW_001517101.1, from coordinate 1,912,992 downwards.
GACGGACCGCAGTGTCCTTGGGCAGGGACAACGGCCGCCGTTTCGATACCGGCCGAAGTGGACAGTGCGTGTGGCGGAGGGTGTTGATATATTACTTGTGAGTATTCACCTTGGGATCATACTTGGGTTCCACCTCTCTTATTGATGAGTTCAGATAGCAGTTGTGGTGGTTATTGTCGGTCAACGAGTTGGAACTGAGCTCAATGAGAGTTGACCGCAACCAGAGGTATCATTTTGGACAACCTATCAATATGAGTCTCTAGTATTGCTGTCATGAGCGAGGACCAAGTATCAAGACGTGGTGAAGAACGTCACGACGCAGATGCAAACTTAGATAGCTTCTTACAGAAATGGGATATTATCAACATTGAAGGTGGAGAGGGAAGCTCAAAGGGCTCCGAATGGTAAAATGAGCCGAATCCATGGCTCGAAATTACACCAGTTATCTCACCTCGCATCAACACTAATAGCCCTGCTGATCATTCCAGTACAACGTCCCGGGGTGCACCTCTGGTCCAGTAGCTGCAAATTCCCAGCCAAACTTCAACTTGACCCATTGCATCAAGTGGGCGGCAACCTTGAGATGTCCGACATCTGTCGGATGCCACAGCGGCGCGATATCATTGTGTTGCAGGATACCCGTAGTGTCGAAGTAGTGGATGAAGCCTTGCTTCTTGTAATGCTCGTACACGCGCTTGATTTCGTCGACGAACAACGGGCCCTGGACATAAGTGTCCCCGGATGCCCCGAAACCACCCCACAGAGACTGCGACTGTCAGTTTATGGCCAAAGCGGAGACGGACATACGTACCATCAGAACAACATCTGCCTTGGGCCAGATTTCGTGAATATTGCCGACGAGTTTCACGTAGTCGTTATAGTAGTCCGTGCTGGAGACGTTGTTGGCTGGGTTGTTGTCGTTAGTGCCGATGTTGATGACTACCAGATCTGCCGGACGCTGAGCTGCAAAGTTCCATTTTGGCGGGTGTTCCCCGTAGATCTCGTGTGCGCGCCCCGAGGTATCGGAAGTGCGGTACCATTGGTAGGACTGGACAATTTAGTAGTTGTTTCTGAAGCAAGATGTGGATGCTTACCTGACCGCGAGGGTTGCCCCAGCAGTTCTGATCGTGCAGGCAGATACCAGGGTAGGCCTAGCAGGTGAGCAGAGTCCGCTGGAAGTGTGATATGATATGCGACCACTTACAGTAATTGAGTACTCGACATTGCCAAGGCCAGCTGCGAAGTCATATGCCCAGGATGAGAGTCCCTCGTATGTCGCGAAGTCGCCGGAGCTCAACCTAGAGACCACTTAGCTCCAGGTCTCTTGGCAGAATAGTTAGAGCTTACGAATCTCCAATAATCTCGATCATTTTCGAGTGCTCAGGCACCTTTGAGATACGTGCATCTGTCGCAACAGACACACCCACCAGCTGAATCGTGCATGTATGTCAGTAGTGGTCGCCTGAAGGAGCCGTTGAACTTATCCATAAGCCCAGTTGGTCACTGTAGAGATTAGCGATGTATACCTGGGCAGTTGGATACAGAAATACGAACCTCTGAGTTCAAACGTCTTTGCATCAGACGAGCTGGTTAAATTCAAGCCAGTCGTCGCAGATCCGACAAATTGATATGTGGCATTGGCAGTGACGTTGGAGAATTGCCAGTCCTGTTTCTACAACAGATGAGGCACTGCTCCCCAAATAATGGCTGAAATGTCACATACCTGTATGCCACGAGAACGCCTTGGCTCGTGTATTGACCGAAGCTCAATGCAAGCTGATCGGTCAGTTACCGACTCCTCTGGATGCAGAGGCGAAGCTTACTTTTTCTCCAGTGAAAGCAAGCTTAAATCCAGGTGCACTATTGGCAGCCATCAGAGTCTGCTTGTATATACCCAAATCGCGCCACTTACGACCACCCTGGGATCCCACTGTTAACTCTTGTTCCTTCTAATTCTTGCTCAACTCACAAGAAATGTGCTTGCTATCCCATCGTCCTTTGTAGGAAATCTCCTTTGCATTGGGCTTATACGTCTTCCATGCATTCTTGTCTAAGGAGATAATGTCCGCTTGGCCAGGATACGGGTTTAGTCGAGGCTGACCATTCTCCAAGATTGTCGCTGATGCGCAGAGAACCAGCGAAAGCAGGACAAGCAACGAGAGATATCTCATCTTGTCTTCAAGTTGACCGTAATCTGAAGAAGCCGTTCCTTTGAAATGGCATGCACGTTGTCCTAAATACTTTTCCACCAGCCGTCCCGCGCCAATAAGCCAACGCGGGGAAGCTTGAATGAGGCGGATGCAACCCACAATACCCATTGGTGACTGAATTATGTCTTTTACTCCTTGGTTTCCTGCAGAATGAATGTGGGGTTAGAGTACTCCATATGAGTCTTGAGGAATTTAGCCGAAGTCATGGTTATAGGACGGAGCTTGTTCCGTGTTGAATCCAGCGCAATGCCGTTTCCACCGTCCATATCGATGGTCGAATGTGGTTTCCAGCATGTTTTATACAGTAATTGTCCATACAACAACATACTACCATTTATTACCTGGTGGGATTCTCAGAAATGTATATTCCATTGAGCCAAGGCCAAGTAAGTAAGCGAAGGCTTTCTGGATGGACTCTTAGGCTTCTTTCTAATCACAATATAAAAACAGGAATACAGCTCCAGATATTTGAGCTCACAATGGGCAATGTGTAGAGAGAGAGAGGAGATGCTAATTGTATACTTTAATAATGCTAGAAGCTGACAGGCTCCCTCATTACCAAGCACAGTGTCGATCCATTTTGTACAAGATGATTGGGGAAGCTCATGAATGCCTAGATATACATATATATATATATGTGTGACGAGTCGGTGCTTTCCCGCAATCAACCGAACTGAACAGCTATTAACAAAGCCTATGTCTTTCTGTTTGTTATTGATCCCTCAGCAGACATGCTTGACTTGAATGCATGCCGCTCCCACCATTGGTAAAGCTGATAGTAACTAGCATTCCACCATAGGCACTGGATCCTGTGGAGTCTATTCCACGCCCCAACCCAAGCAAGACCAAATCTCCTCCTTTCACTAGAACTTGAGTGTCTTATATAAACCATTCCTCCTTATTATCAAGCACATACGACCACAGGGTGTGGAGAACAGGGCTTCCCGTCCGCTCAGCCGTACTTAAGCCACACGCCGGCCGGTTAGTAGTTGGGTGGGTGACCACCAGCGAATCCCGGCTGTTGTATGTTTTTCATCTTTTGTTTTTTGTTGGTGCTGATTGTTTTAATGTGCTCCAAACACATTTTTTTAGGATCATTATATATAATTACATGCTGCCCTGTTATTCATGCTTTAAGGTCTGTTCTACTGCTGCAGTTAGCTTCACTACCTACTATTTTAGGCACTGTGTATAGCCTCCTATACTCTATTAAATCTACCTCTACCTTAGCCTCTGCCTTAGCCTCTCTACCTATCTTACTATTATTATCTATCTTTAACCTCTTCTTTAACCTTATCTTTACCTTTATATGACTACTCTTTCTACTAATCTTAGTCTACTATATAATACTCTTCTTTTTAGATTTAGTTTACTATCTACCCCTTCTGCCCCTTCTACTCTATGGTTTTTATAGTATATTACTCTTTTCTATATATAGGATTATATAGTATAGGACTATATACTAATTATCTATTATTCTACTTTGCTATTTATTCTATTAATCTTTTTAATCTTTCTTAATCATATAGAAATCTTCTCTTTACATTTAGTAGAATCTCTATATCTAATACTCCTATATCTATTTTATAGTTTTTATAGTATATTATTTTTTTCTATATTATAATAGGAAACATCCAGAGGCTTTAGGATGCTTTAGGAATGCTTCTTATTGAATAATGCTTAGATATTATAGTATTAATTTAATAACTTTTAGACTATAAGATAGTCTTAATTACTGATTAATAGAGAGGTAAGGATTAGTCTCTATATTAATCTATATCTTTTCTATACCTAACTATATTCTATTCTTTATCCTTACATATATATAGGATTATATATTAATTATTATTATGTTACCTATCTTATCTATTTTAATATCTACTTTTACTATATACTATATCTTTTTATATTACTTTAATAATATATTCTATTACTTTATATTTAGTATGCCAACTATTCTTATTATATTAGCTACTCTCTTTCTATAGTATATTTTAATCTAATTAAATCTAGCCTTTATCTTTTATTATGCCTAATACTTATGACTTACTATAGCTACTATACTATACTAATATATAGTCTTATTTTTTTTATTAATATATATATTATTAGAACTATCTTAGTAGGATATATAATAGAGAGCTATAAATCTGTAATAGGTCTAAATATTATATTTCTTATGCTACTTAGATATCTACTTTTATTAATTATAATAACTATTTTAATTATTACTCTAGTACCTACTTAGCTAATTTATTAACTACCTCTACTAGTATATCTAGCTTATAGACCTATAATACTTATTAGGTTATTCTACCTATATAGTAGTAGGCCTATACTAACTATAACTATTATTAATATTATCTTTATAAGTCCAATACCTATATATAGTAGTAGACTAATCTAACCTATTATATCTATTATATATCCCTTCTTAAGGATTAATACTACTATAACTACTATATAGACTACTATAGCTACTATTATTATATATATTAGGCTCTTCCTATAGTATTCTCCTCTTTTACTAGTAAATATTATCTTTTAGAATTAGGATGTATAAACTAAGTCTATCTCTTTTATTATACTCTTTATTGGCTCTATAAGATTAATAGGAGCTAGGGCTTAATATATAATTAGTACTATTAGAATAGTATAGTAAAGATAGAACCTATCCTAGAGTTATTAAATACTAATATCTACTAGTACTTTAATACTAATGTAATATTGTGATATCAGTGAACACATGTCAGTGGCGATAAGTGGTAGATATCTGGGTTGACCTTAGTAACCTAAGGTTAATAGTGAAATCTCTGTAATACCTATAACTATCTATTATATAAAGTAACTAGATAGTATAAATATAAATAAGAGTACTATCTCTAATAATAAAAGAGAGTAAGGCCTAGCCTACCTCTCTCTTTATTCTTAATAAAATTATATAACTATAGTAATCTTATCTAGTAGTATATCTAAATTTATAAAATTATAATTAATCTATAAAAACTCTATAAGACCTAAAGTTTACCTCTAGTAAACTTATATTACTCTTCTCTAAAATAATAACTACTAAACTATAATTAAAGTAATAATTTAGTAAGTCTAGTAAAGAATTTTATTATAGATAAATTCTTTATTAAGTATATACCTAAAAGAGATACTAATACAGTGAATACCACTCTACAACAGAAAACAATTTTGGGGTTGATATGGTGATACTGAATCTGTAAGGCCTCCTAATGGTATTAGGAAGATATCTATCTTACCTATGCAAGGATATCTCAGTCAGCCCTTACTAAGCAGGGGGTTGGGTAAATTCTCTCTTATAGAGAAAGAATCTAAACCTAGTATTAATCTACTTAATTATCTAAATTCTTAAAACCTAAGCTATATAGTATCTATTCTTTTATACTAGTCATATTCTATACATAAGATCTAGTCATCTCATAATTTTAATACTTAACCTATTGTGATATCAGTGAACAAATATCATGAGTAGATTAATGATTATTAAGGTTAACTCTGGGTTACTAAGGTTGATCTAAGAAATCTCTATAATATCTATAATATATCTTTTAGATAGATAGCTAATAGCTAGATATAAATAGAAGATCTTACCCTAAGTAAGTAAAGAGGTATTAGCCTAGCCTATCTCTTTTTATCTTTAGTAATACTATCTTATCCTTAGTAATACTATCTTATCCTTAGTAATTCTATCTAGTAGTATATCTAAAATTATAAATAATAAGAAATTAAATATTCTTACTTTATTAGATCTAGATTTATCTTAGTAAATACCTACTGCTCTTTCTTATAAGTAACTACTAAATTTAAGCTAAAAGATAGTAGGGTAGTTATACTTAGTAAAGAGTTTTTATTATAGGAGAACTTTTTATTAAGCCTTATTAGAAGAGATAGAAATAAAATAAGATATAGTAACTTTAGGCTAGAGAAGTATTACTTAGTTACTAAAATAAGTCTTAATAAAAAATAATCTCTATAAGATAATATTCTTAAATCTCTTTACTAGAACTACTAGTAATAATTAGCTACCTATAATAAATAATCCTATTAACAATCTACTAGAGGATATAAAATAAGCCTTTACTAGGTTATTTAAGATAGTAGCCTAAGAAGTATTACTTACTAATATTAATATATTTTTTTAGAGTATTTACTAAGAGTAATATAGTAAATAAGTACTACTCCTAGAATTATAAGAGATAAATTATTATTATAGATTATTATCTATCTTTAAGGTCTTAAATCTTACTCCTATCTTAGAGTATAAAGATATATATATAAAAGATACTATTTAAGAATAGTAAAAGAGAGTTAAAAAATATTTTAGAGATATCTTATTAGTAATAGGGAGAGTTCCTTCTAATCTAGAATATCTTATTATTATAAAGTAAAAACTTATAGGATATACTTATAAGAGATAGGAAGTAAATAAAATCTAATTATAAATTAATCTTATATTAGTAATTACTAATATAGAAATCTTTTATATATAGCTACTAAAGAACTTTAAGAAATATAATATAAATAATAAAAGATAAAAGGAATATAAAAGCCTTATCTAAGGTCTATAATCTATATAGCTATATATTACTATCTTAGATAAAGCTATAGTATATATCTCTCCTCTAGTATATAAAGCCTCTCTTATTTAAAAATTTATTATTAGGAGTTAACTAAAGCTTGAGAAAAGATAGATAAAGGACTAAATATAATTATAAATATATAATAAAATAGTTAAATACTTCTTTCTCTATAAGAATAGCTTAACTACTACTTAATAACTTAGAGGTAACCTATAATTAAAACTATAATTTAATTAATATAGTAAAGATCTAATAAATCTAAATATAATTACTAGCTCTCCCTAGCTAAGGAGAAACTTCTTATAACTAAATAAGGGTTTACTAAAGTAGAAACTATAGTATTACTAGAATAAAGTATATTTTATATATAATAAAACTAGATATCTTTAATTATACTCTATAAAGATAATAAAAAATAGGAAAGATTAATAAATCTAAAGATACTTATTAATTAAATAGAGAAAGCCTCTAACTATTAGAATATATAATATAATCTCTTTAAAGATAGGAAGGAAGAACTACCTAAGAGAAGGAACTTTTAATTATTATAAGAAATTATTAAAGTATATCTAAATATAATAGGTATTAACTCTATATATTATATAATAAAAGCATAAAATAAGGAATAGATAATTTAGATTAAGGCCCTTATTAATTATAGAGCTAGTTACTTATTTATATTATAAATAATTACTAGTTATCTTAGTAAAATAGAGCCTCCTTATAATAAAAGAAAAATACCCTTAGTTATATAATTACTAAATAGAGCTATAATAAATACTTACTAATAAGTAAGGATACTAATATAAATTAGGTAATAGACTAATCTTACTAAGTTATAGATTCTAGATATTAATAAATATAAGATAATTTTAGGTTATAACTAGCTAAAAGTTACTAACCTATAGATTAACTAGTAATTAGACTAGATAATCCTTTAAAATAAGGGAAGAATATACTTTATCTACCTTATTAACCCCTAATATAAGATTAAATATTATAAAGATAACTTAGTATAGTAGATAACCATAAAATAACTAAAGTAGATCTTATAAAAAAAGAAGTTAATAATATAGTTATATCTTCTCTAAACTAGTAAAAAAAAATTAATAACTATAAATTATAGTAAATAAATAAAAGACTTTAAGAATATATTCTAAGAAGAACTTAACCTAGGAATACTACTTACTTAAGGAGTAGACTATATTATTAATACTAGTAATATTAAATTAATTAATATAAATACTTATCTCTAATTACTAGAGAAGTTTAAGAAAACCTATTACTAAGTAGAAGAACTACTATAAAAGAGAGTAATCTAGATCTTAGTAAGCTAGTAAGATTTACTAGTAGTATTAGTTCTAAAGTTAGAAAAAAAATAATAAATATATATAGATTACTAAATACTTAATAAAGTTATTATTAAGAATATTTATCTACTTTCTAGAATTTAGGGGTTAATTAACTAAGTTAGTTAGATAAGGATTCTATTAAAAATTAATCTTCTCTTAGGGTATTAGTAATTATAAATAATAGATAACTTAATTACTAAGATAGTATTTAATATCTTCTTTAAGAAATATAAGTTCTTTATAATACTATTTAGACTCTATAATATATCTATAATATTCTAGATATATATAAATAGTTAACTATAAGATCTCCTGTATATAGTAGTATATCTTAATAATATCTTAATATTCTTAGTAAGTAAAGAGGAATATAAATAATATATATAAAAAGTTCTTATCTAATTATAGAGGAACTAGCTATTTATAAAAGCCTTAAAATATAAATTTAGTTAATAAGAAATTAAATTCTATAGGTATATTATTAGAGAAGGAACTATAAAGCTAATATTAGCTAAGATAGAAGTTATTATCTAATAGCTAAAACTAAAAAATATCTATAAAGTATAATAATTTCTTAGACTTATAATATATTATTATTAATTTATACTAGGATTTATATAAGTTATAACCACTCTCTATAATCTACTAAAGGAGTTAAATAAAGACCTTTAAAAGAAGAAATTTTATTTAATTACTTAGATAATAAGATATTAAGATATTTTTACTAACTTAAAAGAACTAATAGTTACTATACTAGTACTAATAATTATAGACTCTAATTAATCTTATTAAATTAAGACTAATATCTTAGAATAAGTAGTAGGAATAGTTTTAATATAGGAAGATAAAAATTATAAACTTTATCTAATTATATTTAATAAAAGAAAGCTTAATAATATAAAAAGAAACTACCTAATATAAGAGAAGGAGCTACTTATAATAAAAGAAGTTCTTTAGAGATAGGATTATTATATTAATAATAAAAAGATAATAATAATAATAACTAATTATAAGAGTCTTTAATATCTTATAAATATAACTAAGTATTTAAAGTAGCTTACCTAGTAGGTAGAAGAATTCTAAAGTTATAACTTAGAGATCTATTATTAAAAAGATAATAAAGTAATAATACTAGATATAATTAACTAATACTCTAACTTTATAGAAGAAGGGCTAGGTAATATTACTAAAAAAACTTTACTTAATATATTAGAAATATAAGAGATAGTAGAGATAAGATATTTTAAAAGCCTAAATAATCTTATAGAGTATAAATAGTATAATACTATAGTAAAATACCTAGAGCTATAGATCTTACTATAGGATAAAAGGAAGTAGGAGCTTATACTAATTATAACCTTATTTTTTAAATTAAAAAAAGAGATACTATACCTCTTACTAAATTAAATTATAGATAGATAATACCTAGGAGGATAATTTATATATTACTAGAAATTAGAGATATCCTATACCTAGAGATTCTATTCTAAAGGGACTTTCTATAAGAAATATATAGAGAATATAGCTATATAGGCTATCTAGTATTACTAGGAGCTATTAGAACTTAAGTCTAGTAGCCTTCTTTATAATATAATATCTAAGCTATAGTTAAGGAATACCTAAATTATTAAATATTATAAGGATTAAAGAAATATCTTAAATAAGAATAGTAATACTATATAGTAAAGAAAGGTATCTAATCTTTTAAATACTAGGGTATTAATCTTATTAGATGCCTGTTAGTAATACTAAATAGTAATAAATAGATTATTATTATTATTAATTATATAATAGGATAGATTATTATAAAAGCTATTCTATATGCTATAGATGAAATAATAATAAAGTTCCTATATAAAGAGATATTTATTTAGTATAATATCTTTAATAAGATAGTATCTAATAATAGTATAAATCTTCTATTATATATAGTAGAGATCTTTATAAAAATCTTAAAAGTAAAATACTATATAATAATACTAAATTATCCCTATATAAATAAAAAGAATAAAAACCTTAATAGACTCCTAGAATAAATACTTATAAAATATTTAATAGGGAAACTAATATAGCTATAGAATAAATATCTTTATCTAGTAGTATTTATAATATAAATATATACTTATATAAATACTAGTAAAAGCCCCTTCTACCTACTATATAAGATTAAACTAAGATTACTAAGAGATATAAGAGAATCTATAAAGAAAAATAATTATAATAGATTTATAAGAGTAATATATATATAAGTATTAGTAAATAAGAAGCTATTAGAATATATAATTAAGAGAGGGATAATCTAAGATTTATAAATAAAAAAAATTATCTTAAGAAGGGCTAATAAATTCTTATATAAAATAAAAGTCCTTAAAAGTTTAAGAGTAAGTAATTTAAGCTATATAAGATAATTAAGGCCTACCTCCTTAGAATATATATATTATAAGAATTAGGTAGATATATCCTAAAGAATCTTATTAATAAGTAAAGATTAGTAGAAGTAGAGATAGAAGATAATCTATAATATTTATAGATATTAGTAAGTCTTAATACTAGATTATAAAAAGTAGGTTTATTAATCTCTAATCTAATTAAAATATAAAAGATACTTAATAAGACTAACCCCCTAATACTATTATATAAAGAACTATTATAGTGTGTGGTAGAAGGATATAATAAGTAAAAATATTTAAAAGAAAGTTTATAATAAGTAGAAGAGGGATTAAAGATATAATATAAAATAAGTAAGTAAAAAACTTAATATACTAATAAATAAAAATTAATAAGAAATAGCTATCTTATATAATAATAAATAGAGTTACTAGAGCTATAGAATAATAAAGACTTAATTATTTTAGATAATAAGGACTAAAAGAGAATTTAAAGTAATAATTTAGAATTAATATCTTAAAAGAATACTAGAGAGATAGATTTTAAAGAATTATTTATAGTTATAATACTTTCTTATTAGGAGTAAATAGAGTAATATAAAGATAATATATTTATATAGATAAATTAGAAAATAGTATTATACTAGAATTACTTTCCTAAGAAAAAGAAAAAGAATTATAGACTAGTAGATTTTACTAACTATAAAAAAAAATTAATTATAATAAGATATTAAGAATTATATTAATTAACTAAAGTAATAAATAATTATTAATTAAAAGTCTAAATTAAATTTTATATTAAAGACTCTATAAGATAATACCTTAGCTAACTAGAATAAATTATTATTATTACTAGGAGGAGGTACTAATTCCTCTAGATAAGCCTTAATATAATAAATAAATATCTAAAGATTCTAAGAAACTATAAAAAGATTATAATAATTACCCTAGTTAATATAACTTACTAGCTAGAGAATATAAACTTTATAAAGAAATTTTTATAACTAAGTAATAATAAAGAAGAATAATATCTAGTAAGATTTTTTATTAGGGCTACTAATAAAATACTTACTAAAGTATAAGAAGAAGTTACTATAATAAAATTAATCTAAGAGAGAGAGAGAGTTAATCTAATTAAACTATTTTAAATAAGAGAAAAAGTTACTAAAGAAGAATTAGTCTAAAGATAAGAGAGAGTTATTATAATAGAATAATATTTTTTAGCTAGCTAGATCTCTATTATTATAGAATATTTTAAAGAAAGATAATACTTCTTAGCTAGAGCCTTCTCTACTATAGGAGAAGAGCCTTAATTATAAGAAATACTAGATAGATTTATCTTTATTATAGGAGAAGAGCCTTTATTATAAAAAATACTAAAAGAATCTATCTCTATTATAGAAGAATTAATATTATCTTTTATACTAAATTATATATACTTATTATTATTTAGAGAATCTTTACTAATACTATTATTTAACTTCTTACTATAATTACTAGTTATTATTACTAGCTCTACAGGCTAATTATATAACTTATTACTATAATTAATAAGAAAACTAAGATTACTAGCTTAAATAATAAATTTATAAGAGTAAAAAAGATTAGTAATTATAGATAAGAAGTATTTACTAAAGAGAATATATACTTATTAAAAGTATTAGAATCCTATATATAAAAGCTCTATATATAAAATAAATATATTAATCCCTAGTTATTTTAAGTATAGTTAGTATAGGACCCCTAAAAGAATATAAATCTATTATAACTAGGAGTAGAGATATATCCCCTAAAGGGACCCTTATCTAAAGAATAATTATTATAAGTTAATATATAGTTATAAGATATACCTTACTACTAGAGAATAATAATTAATATATAGTCTAAATAAGTATATTTCTTTATATCTAGCTTCTCCTCCTTATTAAACTTCTAGATAATTAGATAAATAATATCTATAACCTTTAATATACTTTTATTAGGCCTATTAAGATAAGCTTCTACTACTAGTAAGAGATAATTACTAAAGCTAGGAAGAGTACTTACTAAACTTACTAAAAATAATTATACTCTTTTAATAAATAAGATAGCCTTTATCCTTCTTTTATAGGGTGTCTATATTCACTAAGTATAAGAAGAATATAAGAGATTAATATATAAAGAAAGAGGTTTATCTAAAAGAAGATAGTAATTAATATAATAAAAAGAAAGATACTTACTATACTCCTAGCTAGTAGGAGGTCTTACTCTAGCTCTAGTTATAAGGATAATCTTATAGAGTTAGGCATAGACTTCTAGCTAATTAAATATAATAAAGCCATACTAGTTAATAAAGTAGAGTAGGGTTTTAGTAACCTATACTTACTCCTAGCCTAATAGGGATTATAATCCTATCTAGGGTAGGAGCCCTATGACTACTACTAGATTCCCCTATAAGTAGGGGAGGAACTAGGCATCTAGGGGTAGCTCTATCATCAGGCTAGAAGCCTAGGTAGTAATACTACTAGTAGTAGGTATAGGGGTATCCTAGTTAGCCCTAGAAGTACCTACTAGAGGTAGTAATAGCCTAAAGATAGAGGCTCCCCTTATAATAAGGGCTGGCCATACTCTTATTAAATTAATAAAAAAAGGCCTATATATAACCTTATATAGGGGGAGGAAGGCCCCCACAGGAATAAGGGAAAGGGAGGTGGGAGGAGCTGTAGTAGTAATAGTAGTAGTAGTAGTAGTAGTAGTAGTAGTAGTAGGGGTGGTAGCAGTAATAGGCCTAGTAGTAGTAGTAGTAGTAGTAGTAGGCATAGGGGGAAGGGGTATAGCAGGTAGTAGTAGTAGTATAAAGGCTACCTCCTTATTCTTTTATAAGAATTATTAGTAAGAATACTATAGACTTATAAGCCTTTACTTACCTCTAAGAGGTTAGAGGGGATAGATAAGAGTAGAGATATAAAGAAGAAGATATAAAAAAATATTTTTTTATAAAATATCTTATAATATATTAACTACCTCTTCTTAAATATTATAAATCATAGAAGGTCCCTTACTAAAACTTTTATAATAAAAACTAAGAAAAATATAGAAGATAGAGAGAAGAAGAGCTTATATACTCTATAAAAATTATTACTATCCTAAACCCTACTCTATAGAAATTTTATATAATAAGGCTATTAAGGGATTTATAGAAGTATTATAAGAATAAGTAATATAAACCTAAAATATACTATAAGAAGATTTTAATAGTAATAAAGATATTATAGTTAAAGGGATCTATCTATAATTAAGCCTTTATAAGAAGATAAATAAATATAAGTTTATAAAAGAAAAGGATAGTAAATCTTTTTTATTATTTATAATTTTCTCTTTATAAAAGAGGGTTTTTACTAAATAAAGATTTTTACTAGTACACCCTATTATGAATAAGGAACCTTAGATAGACCTTAGGGGCTAAGGTCTTTCAAGGGGGGGGTAGTTATAAGGATTATAAAGGTCTATTATATATTATATTAAAGCTATCTTTATAGAGGAACCTAATAATAAGAAGGCTCCTTATAAGAGGTTATATAAATAGTTATATAATCTATAAAGATATAAACCCTACCTGCAACCACTAAACTTCAGAGTTTAGTGATAATCTCTTTAAATAAGGACACCTATATTTAAATCTATTCACAATCATTCTCCTTTCACACTAGTTTCTAATTCTCGCGGATTATAGATCCTTATAATAATAGACCTTCGCAATCCTTACACTTAGGTACCTTATATATTATATAATCCTAGTCTAGTAAGTATATAAACTATAGGAGAAGGTATCTATACTCTTCTATCTAATATTCTTAAAAATATACTATATAAAGGATAGGATGCCTAAAGACTATCCTACTATTACTTAGTAATACTATATATACTTATAGCTATAGGGTGGGTAGTAACTAGTATAAGTTATAAGAATAGTCTTATAATATTATATATAGATTACTAGCCTTAAACTAGGAGTAAATCTATAATAGTAAATATATCTTAAGATTAATAAGAATATCTATTAATATTTATAGCTAGATAAGAGCTTAGTACCTATTTATAGGGTATAGCCTAAAAGTATAATAAATATCTATATAATCCTAGGGTTAAATTATATATTAGATAGATATTTAATAAAATAAGTATAAGCCTACTTCTTAATTATTATAGCTACTAGAGGTAGTATATCCTAAGCCCTCTATATAAGTAGGCTACTTAAGATAGAGAGAGGATTAATAATAAATTAATCCCCTAACTAGAATAGTTAGTATATAGCTATAGAGAGTAATTATAGAATAGCTTACCTAATTTACTAGCTAGGGGACTACCTATATTAGAGTTATAGAACCCTAATATAAGAACTAAATAAGAGAGGGGAGGAACCTAGACCTAGGGCCTAGTAGGGGCTAGAGAAGTAGCTATTATTATTACTAGGGGGAGAGGGACCCTATAATCTATAGGCTAAGTAAAAAAAAAAAAGAGGTATTAGTAAAGATAGATATAATATTTTATATTTATAAAATCTATAAAGTTAACTAAAGTTATTAAAAGAGAAGTATATAGAGGTTTATTTATCTATTTATAAATATTAGAAGTAACCTATAGATAAGGATATTATATAAGATAAACTTATAATAATACTCTGCTTAAAAGGTCCTACTATAATTAAGGGATAAGAGAAGAACTACTTATAGATAACTTAGATTATTATCTATAGATATAGAGATATTATATAAGGAGGTAGTTACCCCTACTTATAAATAGAGGGATAAAGATACTTCATGACGAAAGGGTTACGGCCAAACCCAAAGCTAGAGGGCGGGACAAGACATTGCCCCCAGTGGTTGAACATCCTAGTGAGCGCCAGAAAGAAGAAGCACTCGCAGCTGCATTGAAAGCTGGATACAGCCAGCATTTGTTTTCTGAAATCCTCAGATACAGTACAAACCTGAACCTGTGGATTCTCGACTATGACCAAACGCCCGATGGTATAGGGATAAGACCAGATACTCAGGACATAATACCCATTACACCACTAGAATGGGCCGTAGAGCACGAAAGGCTCGATCTTGTTAATCTATTCCTGGAGAACGGCGCTGACGCGAACTTCACTGTCTCCCTGTGAGATGGACCGGGGGTTTTCTAATTGAAGCTGGTTGCAGAGGAGCCACAGGGGTTTATATGTTAAACATATGCTGAGAGACCCACACGCTGTATCTCCTATGTCCCCTATTATCTAGTGTAATAATACTAAAGGTGGGTAACTATTATAAGGCCCCTATAAAGATATAAATACTATAATTAGCTATAATAAGCCTAGAATAAGGGAAAACCCTCATGCCTAGAGGATTCTAATAGGTTAAATATAGATGCATAAAATAAGGCAGTATATATAGCAGGATAATAATAAGTAATCCAGGGCTAATAATATATATACTATATAGTACTTAGATATACTCTAGATAAATATGCTACCCCCTATTACTTCTTATTCTTCTATAACTTTCTTATTACTCCCTACTACTATCTACTACTATCTATTATTATATAGTGCTCCCCATTCCCTTCCTATTTCTTTAGGATAGCTATCTTAGAATAGATAAGATTAGCTTATAGGCTTCTTCATAATAGTAAAGGTAAGGTATTAGTTAAGATAGGCTATTAGAAAGTATTATATTAGTATATTATACAGAGTTAGATTATAATAAGTATTTTATAGTATCCACTAAAACCTAAGATATAGTAATAAACTTTTATATTAGTTTATTATATACCTAGCTTTTTATTATATTAACCAGCAGTATTAGTTACTTAGCCTAAATATAACTCTAGGTTACACAGAGTCATGAATTTACATCTATAAAAGGATGTAGTAAGCATATTAATAATAGCAGGGCCCTAATATAAATACTTAAGTCTTTATTTAGATGCCCTGGAACAATAATGATTATAATGGCACTACGGAAGGCGTTTTTATTGCAAGCTTCTGGACTTTTCAGCTATCTCGCTCAACCCCCGCGCTGCTTAAGGCAGTGAAAAGAAAGTCTCAGAGGCTGCTTGAGATTCTTGTACAGAAAACCGACCGCGTCTCCTGCACCAGAGCCCTCGCTCTCGCAGTGGAGCAGCAGGACATCATGACCGCCAATACCCTGCTTGCACATCGCGTGCGATGTGACTTTGAAGAATCCGATCGGCCTCTTCCGCCTCATCCCTTCTTTGGGGACTACGACTCTAATCTTTCGCGAGGACTAGAAGTGGAGGACTTGACACCTCCTCTCGCCCGGGCTGCTAGACTAGGCAATGTGGCTCTGGTAGCGTTGCTCCTTGAACACGGTGCTGATGCCAATGCCGCGTACCACGATCTAGGCGGTCGTCGCGATGGATATGAAACCAGAGATTCGACAATCCCAGCCAACTTCTCCTGCGGAAGGGTCGTACAGATAGCGATGGAGATGGGTCATTCTGAGATCGTCCATTTGCTCGTCGATGCCGGCGCAGATATCAACCTTACACACCCGGTCTGGCCGAAACCAGTCTGGCCTGTGCCGGGTCACATCTGTCAGCCCGTACCGAGGGCTGTGTACGTCGAGGTCAGGGCTGGCCTGGAGGCAGCGGTAGCAGCAAAAAGAGGGCAAAGCCTAGCAAAAAAATCCAAATTGATGTAGTACTATGAGCCCAATATCGTGAAAGGCTCATTTAGAAATATATATCAGTGTTTCGTGTGCTGACTTGATTTCTGGCAGTTAAGAACGGCTGGCCTCCTGGATGCAAATGCCTAACAGACATCAATTAGCATTGCACATCTGACCACAATTAGACGAACCAAGATAGCCATCTTAGCTCCTTATTGCCATTCCCATTCCAGTAGGTGTCCATTGTCACCCTAAATATAGCGCGACTAGTTTAAAAGTAGCTACCAGGGGTAAAATTCATACCACTTGGGTCACGAATAATCTGAACTGGAGAGCAGGGGATGACGACCAGTCCTCCATACCTGAAAGGATTGGCAGATAAATCGTGAGGGTTGGCCGGAATATACAGAAACACGGAAGAGACCGCGGTGCTTGCAGGCCATGCATGGTCTACGAGAATAATGGTTCTCCTAGATGATACTGTCGTAGTAAATCTCTGGTGAGATTTATATCTGGAGTCGCCTTGCTGGACGATAAGCTTTGCTATACCAACCGCCAAACAATTAGGACCAACTTTTTTTTAATTTGACTTAATTAATACTTCTATTTCTATCTTTATTCTCATACTTGTTCTTCCTTGTTGGCCTCTAGGGGGATAAAGATCCTCGTGGACGATGGTTGCGTATGAACTATTTCCTCCAGCTAGCTTGAGAAGCAGCATTATTGGCCAAGGCCAGATCTTAATAGTGCTAATATGAATACATGCCATGTGTGGAATACTCCTTGAAGCAATGTACGTGCTATAATTGTTGATTGCTTTCATGTAACGCGGATAAACTGAGAGACTCCACATGAGATTTTACTGTACTGACACCGGCTTCATCAGCTTTGTTGCAGTGGCATTTGGTTCCGAATCTGTGATGGACTTACTTCTGACCCAGGAGGACACTGATGTGAACAAACGAAACATGCATGGGAGACCGCGTAGCGAGGCTGCTGCAACAAAATGATCTCGAGATTGACGTTCCAGACAATTTCCATGGAAATACTCCATTTGCACTGGCAGTAGCCGACGGGGATGTAGACATCGCAAAGGTTCATTAATGTGATGAATGTAATGCTCTTAAGAAATGAAAAGTTGGCCTCCTAATAAGTCTTTGTCCTTGTTGTCCACCTCATCATCAATTTCGTAGTAATGCCCCCTCCTTTTCATGCGAGATGTGAACTGCTCATTCAGATTCTGCAGAATGGTGTGAATTCTCCTCTTATACCCAGTCTCTGACTTTGCATTCTCAAAGAAAGGGT
The DNA here is from genome assembly GCF_000002715.2 of Aspergillus clavatus NRRL 1. NCBI lineage: Eukaryota > Fungi > Ascomycota > Eurotiomycetes > Eurotiales > Aspergillaceae > Aspergillus > Aspergillus clavatus. Next base: position 1,894,481 of record NW_001517101.1, on the reverse strand, counting down.
TGCTATAGGTTCCTTCCACTACAGAATTCACAAGATTCTAGAAATACTGACTGTAATGAAAAAGATAGGACGTCTGCTCTTCTTAAGTTGTTTATGACTCTCCTAAATTTTCTAGCTTCTGTGAATAATCTTCTATTTTAGCTTTGATCTCCTCCATCAGACTGGGTAACTCCATGGCTATCTAAGCTAAGAGGAGCTTGCTAAGATGTTCATACAAATGATGAATACTAATGTGGGACTGGGGTAAAGCCTCCCAAACACCTGAAGCAAAGAATGCAGATTCTTCTTTGTCTCACTCTGAAAACGTCCATGTGCCCTTTTCAGTGTCTATATTCTTTAAAGTATGCCAGCCTAGGCGGAATTTGACCTCTTGGTTTTTGGTAAGTAACACAAATTAGGCTTCACTGTCTGAGTTGTGAACTAAGGTGTTGAGCTTTGTGATAACACCCAAAGTTTAGGTACTGTATAGATCCGCTGCATGGGCAAGCTTGAGGATAATCTAATTAGGAACATCATTCTTTGCTGGTACCACAGCAAGAATAATGCTTCTTAGCTCCTCCATGTAGGACTTCACTACTTTATGGACTACTTTACTATCTACTGCTGAGTGCTGTTTTATTTCAGAATAGATTAAGCCTAGAAGATTAACAATAGTTAAATATAGACAGTCTGGCCCGGATACCTCAACCTAAAGAAGGTTATTTAAGAAGGATTTTACATTAGTGTAAATGCCCATGGCAGACTTAGCATTCTTGATTAATTGGGGAAGGCCCTCAAAGCTATCAAGCTCCTCATGGAATTAGGTAAGCACCTCCTGTTCAGATTCACTATGAGACTAATATAGGACAATAGATACACAAACACTAGCCTGGCTACTTTTGTGTAGAACAAGCTCTGTTAGGAATTAGGTGCTTTAGAGAGAATTAAGGAAAATGTTCCCTAAAATTATAGATTTAGGTTAGTAACTTCCCTTAAGAATAACAGCCAAGGACAAGAGGGGAAGAGTAAAGTTAGTCTTCACCCAAGTCAACCAGACTAATATCATGCTCCTAAGGTTATATTTAGCAATAGATGGAGTTTCAGTGTAGATATATGGAATTTCAGAGTTCTGGTATGAAATCCCTATCTCCTAAGTTTCTTTTTTTTTTTTCTAGTATTTTATCAGCTTCTAGCAACATAAACAGGTCATATTTCTAGACCCTACACAATTCCTAGGCTAGGATATATTTATTAAGCTATAACTAACTCCCCTGCTGGTGACAGGCCTAGAATATAATTAAGTACACAGAACTGTTTCATCAGGTGATTAACAAGCAAGGGCATTATAATGCCAAAGCACACATAGCAGAAATAATCACACTTCTCAGCCTACCTCCCAAGGAGTTACTCACAAAATCTGATGCCATGACTAAGTTTTAATAGCCTAATCCTATACAAAATGAGGCAGACAAGCTCTGCAGGAATGGGCGCGAGTATTTTAATAGGCCCTTTTTTAATGAAAGAGGTGAGCAGTGCAGAAACTTCCAATAAATACCATTATCTTTTCACTGGCCTATTCATTCTGGAAGGCAGACTCCTCTATCATGATCTGATACCTACCTAAAAACTTAAGGATTCAATCCAATCTTTAGAAGAGGAGAGACAAGTCTTCTTGTCCTTTATCTATCAGATGCTTACCTGGCTTCCAGAAGACCGACAGACAGAAGGTGAGAGCGAAATTTCCTAAATTATCTTGTCAGCTTTATATTGCTTTATGGCCCAGTTGTTCATATCTTCCTACAAAGTCTACAACGTCCTGTCTGTTCCCTAAATTTCAAGAAGATTCTTGATTTCTGAAGCGCCAAGGAAATTCTACTAGGCCAACGATGCGCCCTGAACTTTGTATCCTTTTGAGGTAAGAAACGCGGAGAAAGCCGACGAGCCCATACTGTGTATATCTATCGCCTGTTAGATTCAGGATAGCGCAAACTAGCTTGGCCTCGTATCATTGCATGACTCGCTCCGGATTGCCGGAATTTCTGGGCAATCTTGGCTTGAAATGGGCCACGGAGAACTGGTGAACAGAAAGATCGCGAAGCGACTAAGCGAGGCTGTGGTCATTGCCCAGCCGAAAACTCAATCAGCTCTCCTTAAATAAAGGAGGATCCTCTCCCGTCTCATGGCCTGGCTGACTCTTTACTAAACCTTACGGACTGCAAGCTTTCTCACAATAATGCACCCTCGACTATACTGTCTTCTGTTTGCTGGTGCACGGCTATCCCTTGCCGCCCAAGTGGGATATTTCGACTCCACCAAATGCGCAGATGCTTCTGGGTTCGCCACGTGCTACGACGATGCAGATGAATGGTGGGCCGACTGTATCAACAAGAATTGCGCAGGTCAAAACATTGATTGCCATAATGCCTGCGAGTGTGTTCGGCAGGGAGCCTACACGCGGTGCGCAGTGAGTTCTTGCTGGAACATGGTATGTCCCTCAAGGCTGTGGATCACCATGCCAAACGGGTCTAATGGGAGTCGAACCGTCTTCAGGTCTACAGCTGCGAGTACCAACTTCAGGTCGCCGACAAGATGGATTCTTGTATTAAACCCGACCTCGATCAGACCCCTTTCTGGCCACCGCCCGATAATGCGAACGGACGCTGCTCGTGCAATATTGGCAAAATAACGACCGCTCAGGTACTCACAAATGAAGTGGTTGCTTGGTGTGGGGATCTGGTCGATCCATTCACTCAATCCAGTAGCGAAATTGAGAGCATTGGAAAGGCGTGTCTGTGCTGCGGATACAGCGGCTTACTCTCCAGGTGAGTCTCAGTCTACACCACTTCGGTCACACATCGTAGATATTCATTATGGCTAGTTTGGCGTCATTCTGTCCCAAGCTCGACCCTGCAGAGCTTAAGATGGATGGGTTGGAGCAGCTTCTGGCAAACCATACTTCCAGCTTGGACTGGAATAAGTGCGCCCAGTATATGAGTGGTCATGATTGCGCTGCGGACTTCAAATATCCTAGCTCCATTGAAAAATACTATGGACCTGGTCAGATTCCAAAGGGAGGGACAGAGACATTGCACAATATCAATGCACTCACAACCCCTGTCAGTGCGACTGTGACATTCACCATGGGAACTCTGCTATTGCCCGTTACCGCTGTCTCAACTAGCCCCTTGATGCCCACGGCGTCCAGCGACAATGGCAAAAGTAGTGACAGCAGCAAAAGCAGTGATTCGAACAACGACAACAAGGATAGCACCCAGGGAAATTCGGGTGGCGAACAGGCAACACCTACACAAAACACCAAAGGCAATACGGCTGTCCATCAGATAGCTACTCACCCTTTACTTGTTCTGGCTGTGGTGATTAGACTCGGCATCGTGTGGCTCTTGTGATAGGCAGAACGCTTTCACGGGAAGTGTCAATTAAAACCAAGGCACAGCATATCGAGATCATGATGTAAATAATTACTAGAGCTTTGGATTTGCCGGAAGGATAGACCAGGAGCAATCGTGTAGCAAGAACCAAATGGTGCCTTCCTCAAGATAGTCCGGGCGAGCATCTCGGAAGGAGGTTCTTTCGAACTTCTGGCTGGGTAACTCTATCCAGATGTGTTGTACTATTTTCCACACTCATGACTTTTGCACCAACAGACATCCTGTCAGTTCATGGCGCACAAGTATGCCGTATGGCAGGTTACTTTCTTTAGGAATTACCTTACAGCTCGAAAGAGTGATAGCCTTAGCCTTAATAATGATTTATGGGTGCTCTATATAGATTAGATTAACCTAAAGGACTGCTTAGATAGAGAAGAGGTTCTATATAGTCTTATAGGCCTTACATACTATCTCTGTAGTGGTGATGCAGGGCTGACCCATCCAGAATAATCTAAGAATGACCTACTACAGAGTAGTAAGCCTGCTAATGATCATATAGTAACTCATCTGTTACTATTAGTAGAAAGATGATAATAGATTAAGTCTATGATAATCAAGCCACCATGTTGCTAGTTTCATAACACAAGAGATTGTTGTCCAGAAGCTGGAATATGAGCACAGATGAGCACAGAATACTGAATGATGAAACCGGCATGGTTCTCATTGCAGAAAATTATCAAGTTTGAGTAGAAGAAGGTCAACCTCCCACGATTAATAGAGATTTAAATTGAATTGATAGAAATATTCGTTAATCATATATTTATGATCTAGTCGTATCTCTATTTCAAATCGAAGCATGGAACTCCGACATGTAATCTAGACCAGCCGATCCACAAGCCATTTATTTCTTCAAAGTCGCCAACTTCTGCTTCATCATCTCCGCAACATCCTTCTCGTTCCAGATAAAGTTCACACTTTCCTGCGCAACAGTCACCTTAGCCCATCGAGTAAACGCCGGCGTCCTCTTCTCCAACAACTCAGGCAGGTCCTGCCGCAGCAACCCGGTCTCGGGCTTATGGAACGAGAGGATGCGCAGCAAGAACGAACCAATCAACACCTCCACCAGGGTCAACTTCTCGCTGCCCCCGAAGAAGGGACCGCTGCCCGTCTGCGACGAGAGAACCGGCTCGATTTCCTTCTCGATGGCGGCGACAAAGGCCTCGCCGGCATCGGTGCGCTCGTTCTCGCTCGAGGCACGCAGGGAGGCGATGAAATGCGACTGGACCTTGGTGAAGAAGGTGTCGACGAAGAAGGCGATCCGGGCACGCTTGAGTGCGCCTTCGGGGGTGTTGGAGGGGGGGAGGAGGTGCGAGGGATGGGCGTCGGCGAGGAACTGGGCGACGATGGCGGATTCGGTCACGATTTCGCCGTTGTAGGTTATGCTGGGGACAAGGCCGCGCTGTGGGGAGAGGGTGTATTAGAGCTTTGCATGTTGGGAGGATTAGGAGGCGGAATTCAGGTACATACGGGGTTAATTTCGAGATACCATGGTTCGCGTGGTGTGTCCAGGTCGATGATGACTTCCTCGTAGTCGAGCCCGAGTTCCTTCAGGGCGATGTGGGCTCTATGCGCCCATGGGCACCGATGGTTGGTGTAGAGGGTGATCTTGGGGACAGTCATGTTATGTTTGGGTGTTTCTTTGCGATGGATGAGAAGGAGGAAGGAATAGCTGTGGGGTCGGTTGCTTAAGAGGGAGACGAGGTCGAGTGGGGAGAGCAGATCGATTTATAATCGGCTGGTGAGCTCATGTTGAGGGGAAATGGCGATGATCATAACCAGATAAGCTGGTGGTGGATGTGGTCGACGCACTCCCCGCATAAGCGCTGGATCGGCAAATAGAATCTATCAGGAAAGCCTTGACCAAGTTGACGCTGATGTCGAACAGAAACCAGAGGAATATATATAATTATTAATAGGTATCTAGCATTGAAAAGTCTACCAAAGTTCAGAATAAGCATCTGCCTCGCTTCAAACCCTGTTGCGGGGGAGTATTTTAGCCATTCAATCGTTATCTATTATTAGCTGCTTCGCAGATTATATACAATCACTCTTATCCGTCATGAAATTCCAGAGAAATATTTTGTAATTTTTGCACCAAAGAGAGAGAAGTTTGAGCACGGTGCTCAACTGCTATCCCATGACTTCTTCCAGCATTGAAAGATTCTCAGTGCACGAAAGGGTATAAAAGAAATGAACAACCCGAGGGGCGATTAGTGCTTGGAGCTGCCCCCGGCAAGTACTCAGAGAGCCTTGCTTCCCCGTCTAATTGGATTAGGCTAGCATTCCCTCTGAGAAGAAAGTCTTTTTTTTTTCAGGTGTCGTAAGGATCGCACAAGAAACAGTCATTGTTCGTCATTGACTCGTCGCTGCCTAAAGTTGGGAGGCACATGAGCCAGTGCTGGTGATATACACCGAAGATTTGAGGACTGTGGAGGCATTGCGGAGTCTCCAATGCCCCCGTATCGAGACAACTCAATCAGCGCAGAGCTAGGTATTGCGCCACAGCTTCGTGGTGGATCGCTGCAGCCTTGTAGTCCTTTGGTGTTCGCTTCTTGGGAGCAGCGGTGCTTGATGAGACGCCGCTGTTGTCCTTGAGCTTCAGGGTCTTGGTGAAGATGCCCTTGAGCGTTGAGGCAGATGAGGAAGTTGTATGCATCGAGGCGTTGTCCATGGTGGTGGTAGACTCAGAGGACTTGGGCGACATCTTGATAGTTGTATCGTGATTAGAGACGATGGTTCGTAGTGTATCAGATTGCTTTGGTGGTCTCGCAAGATTCAATGGAAGAGGTTTAGAATGAACGATAACTCTTGATGCTCACAATATTGTCAATTGATGGTTGATAAAATGCTTCATGGTTAAGAAAACTCCCCTGTTTATATAACTCTCTTGAAGGCCTTCGAGTCATCCAGTGTACCTTGGGAGCCATATTCCTTTCTTGATAGATGACAAACCCCCCAAACATTACAAACGCAGTAGATGACGTTCATCAATGGCTAGGCCGATATATTTGAAGCTAAAGATGCTCTGCAAATTCTGCAAACCAGACAGACTGGGGTCGTTGTGCCTCGAATTGGGATGGTGCTTCGTATTCCGGCCACTGGCGCTGCACTTGGCTGGATGCCAAGCTTCAAAGGGCGTATGAATCAACCATGAGCCTAGGTGTAGCCCTGTACAGCCCTGTTTGAGACTAACTGGGGCCCATCAGAACTGAGATACGTGAGTCATTTATAAAGCAAGGAATCTGTGTATGGTCGATGCGATCGTTGGTGTATGAGTCGATATCTCGGGACCACACCGAGACAGCCACCCCCACGACTGCTCCGGGTGGATACGACGCCCTACCAAGTACCAGGACCCAAGTATCGGCATGCAATGGATGAATGGCTGCGTTGAAAATAATGATTACAAAGATGAATAGACGAATCATGGTCTCTGTTTGTAGCCTAAAGCTTAAGTAGCAAATTGATATCGAATCCACCACTTTGTTTCAATCTAGCCTTATGTGGTCATGGCCCCGAATAACTACCCACTTTTGTGAAGTTTGGCTTGCGGGATGAAGTTTAATCTGTTCAACGGCACTGTTTTCCAAAGGTTATAGAAGAGCAGAGAATTGTATTTCTAAGCATCGCCGTCATTGAACAATGAGCAGTTCAACTAGCATATCTCCTCGTCAAACCATTGAGTCTCTCCCTCCCCCCGTTCTCCCAATCATCCCAACACAAACTCAATACCGCCGAGTGACAACCAGGTCCCAGCCTCACTCGGCCGGTTGGATCTGTGTTCGGAATCTTGTCATCCATCCCACCAGTCGAGACTCCCTTCTTCCCCTCGGGTAACACTCGTTGCCAACGAACGATCCCCTCGAACTGAAACCCCAGCCGCTGAGCCGCGGCAATCGAGGAGTGGTTCTCGCTAAATGCCTGCCACTGCACGCGACGGAGATGCAGTCCCTCTGGCCGTGGATTCAGTAGATAATTCAGGAGTAGCGCGTGGGCAGTCGTGCCCACAAAGGTGCGCTGGAATCGGGGAAGAATCACAACCTGGGAGAGAGTCATTTGGCTTCGTTCGGGGTAGAACACGGTAGTAGATGCACGTACATGGCCGATTTCAGCCGCTGCATTCTCCGTACTGGCGTTTAAGATCCCCGTGGTCCCTGCAAGGGTACCCTCCTCGACTTGCAGCTCTTCAACCTCGTCTGAGCCGGGTTGGCGTTTTCTAACAACGCCCGCTTTCAAGGCGATGGCAAAGACGATGACCGACGCGGGTGCGCGCACTCGCTCGATGTACCAGCGTTCATATGCATCAACACTCTCGAATGGACCACAAGGGTAGTTCTCAAATATTTCTGGTGTCTCGGAGGTCTGCTTCACGTATGCTTCTGCTAGTGGCTGAAAACTGAGCTACGACAAAAGTCAGTGATGTGGCCGAATTTGAGTTTGAGCAAGTATACATCAAATGGCACCAACCGCAGCTGGTCATTCTCCAGCCTCGACAGGTCGAGCGGAAAGCAGAAATTAAGTATGTCTGGGGATGTTGAATTGGCCATCGTACTTTTGTCTGGTTACTTGGTAAGAACGAGGGGCAGCTTGGTGAACGCGTCTCGTAAGAACGTGCTGGGCTTGGCGCGTGCTCAGTCGCCTGGACAGACTCATATAAAGTGGTTGATCTAGGGGATGGCGACTGCGAGGGATTGCAGAAGAAAATATGTGCTATTGATTGTTTCTAAAACTATTTAAACTATCCACTTAAATCCCATATGAAGCCTTTTTTTTTTTTTTTCTCGCTGTTGTCGTTTTGTGTCACAAAGACACCACCGCATCGCCAAACCACCTAAAAAAAGTATGAAACCTGAGGAATCCTAACCTGCTGTCCCGATGAAATAGTTTTTTGCTGATAAAGACGATGGGCAATCCCAAAAAGACCTGACCGATTTTTCTGCTGCCTTGGGGAATCAACAATTAACAAGCACCCTTCGCCATTTGTTTCATCCTTCGAAGCGTCCCACGAAGCGACATCAATATTTGGCCTGTACTGATCCGTAAGATACCCCATTGAACTCGAAATGAAACAGCAGAGATGCCGAAGTGGGCGTCATGACAATTTGATAATCAATTCTGTAGTACTTCTTCCCTCGAGAATCGGTTCGCAACTTGAAGAAGGATCTCGGAATTGCGCTGAGATAAGTCTTCAGGGTGCAAAACTTGAAGACATCTTGAGAGGATGGTTAGTAGACAGAGACTGTATCCGGGAAGAGTTCATTTCACACCTGCTGTTTTCGAATCTGGAGCATCGTCCATGTTGCAGATGTATAGGGAATCTTCCACACACCTTAGGTCTTGCTCGGCAGCTTTCAGAGGAATGGCTGCGTACCATCTCATCTTGATGGGCTTGTGCTCAAACAATTCTTTACCCTATTATTTGTCAATGGCAACGATGATTCACAAAATCTTTTTTCATAAGTAGAGATTCAGACCTTTTGATGCACCAACTCATGCGATTATCCACAGACCACTCCTTATAGAAGGAATTCCAATACTTGTCTGTCCGATGATGAATTTTCGGATCGTATTTTTGGGAGAACGAGACACCATAATGACGACGACCGATTCGCTTGTTGACCTGATTTCCCTCTAGGCCTCGAAGAACGGCACCCCTAGAGACATTTAGCAGGCTGGATCAATCTTCCATGGGAAAGAGCGTGGTGTATACCGGACAACAGCAGACCACCTACGAATGGTGTCAATGAAAAATACTTCGAATCTGATGCAGGGATACTCACGCATTTGGGGGCTGCATCACTGTCACATTAATGATGGCAGAACGCAAACGCTTGAGAAGACACTCGGAAGACCCGAAACCGCCGACAAGAAGAATGGCCTACTGTAGTTAGCATAAATGAGTTGACGCTCATCGTGAAGAATTGTGGTAACTAACTCACCTTGATCTGCTTTCCAGTCGAGGAGACCTCGACCATCTGCTCCTGAATCAGTGCTTCGATCTCATCAACCACAGGGTTGAATATGCCTCCGGTTGTTTGCCTGGGTATCATCAGTACTGTGTTGTAAAAATTTTCTAAAAACACCATGACGAACTGGCTCAGTGTCAGCAACCCACTCTCAAGTCCTATCATTCGTTTGTCCCCAACACCCGCAAGAGGCACAAAGTAGTCGACACCAGAGTAACCGCTGTCGTCTTCATCCGATAATCCAGCAAAATGGGGTTTGATATTCTCCTGCCAGTACTTCATCGCAAACTCCCTGGACTTCTGAGATAGATTACGGTACTTTCGCTCGCCCAGGATTCCAATTAGGTGATCTTCGAATCGTTTGTCGAGGAGGACCGAACCACAGATACTTCCTGCATTGGCTTGATAGTATCTACGGGGAAGAATCCCACTGCGATACTTACCGGTTCCTGCAGTGGCTTCCTCCAGTCGAAGAGGGTGGATGCTCTTCACACAGTAAGAAATCAAATCCTGTTTAAATTAATTGCCGCTGCCTTAGGTTGTATTTGAGAGCACATACCACCGTTCCACCTCCAGCGTCGCAGATGAGGACAGCATCGCCATTCTAGACAATATTCAACCAAGCGATTCTTGCATTCTCACAGGAGTTCGCACCTTTATAGTATTTGGTTGTATCGACTTCAGGCAGTAGAGAGCTGCCGCCTCCGGTTCTGACACCAAAGTCAAGTCTGTAACAGGGATGCCTGCCTCGGTTGCTGCTGTCAGAGTGTTATTCTTTGCTTTGTCCGTCCAGACAGCTGGAACGGTCATCACGTATTGTATCTCCATGGTTTCTATAGCATCCCCAAAGCGACATTTAAGAACTTCCTTTGTTTTCGCAATGAGGAGCTGGAGATGGTCTCGGGCCACATCAGCTGGATCCTTGTTGTACTTTTCAAGTATCTTCTTCGACTCCGCCACCGGAGTGTGTTTGATCTCCTGAGTTGGGTCGAGCAATAGCTTGATGCCGCGAATCACCTCACCAAACATGCTTGTCTGATGACCCCACAGGATTTGATTGTTCTCGTATGAAATGGTAGTAGGGACCCTTGGCGTCGTTTCTGAACGAATTAGTTGATGATGGAAGATATTCCCAGAGGTTGACGTACTGTTTCCGCCACCAGGCCACGCAGAAAGCACCTCGACATCGTCAGGAGACGTCTGGAGTGCCCATGCAACACTAAATCTGTAAGACAACAACCGCGAAAATGTGCAATCAAGTAGCCTTACCCACTGTTACTCGTTCCAAAGTCGATGCCGACGACGATACGTTGACGACAAGACATTGTGGATAATACTGACGGAGAAATTTTTAGCTCTGGAAGAAGGTAGTGGAAGATGAAGAAATGGAGAGCCTGACGAAGCTGTGGATGGAAGTCAGAGAGGATGTAGAGAAATACAAGAATGTCATTTGACAGGTATATGAATGAGTTATGAGTTATTAAGCTTCTTGGTGAAAGATGAAAACAAGGCAGATCATTCTCACTCAGCCTAGGGTAGGTGGTATCAATTAATCACAATAGATCTCTCACTTCAGCTTCATTCTCTAAAATACATGGTTCTTTGATCATCACCTTATTCTCCCTTAGTGTCAGATAGTCATCCACAGCTAACCTTACCTTCGCCTCCTTAACAACCAACCGAGTATGTTCTCGTGATTAACTCACTTCAGATCCCGCTCTCCAGGGAGAAACAACCAGCCTAGGAAATCCGGTACTTATTGTTTCTTGCTTCAAACTGTAGTACTGCTAACAGCTGACCACAACACACAGTGTTCAACGCGAAAACACTTCTAGAAGCCAACAAGAGACCGCACTTGCCCAGGCACTTGAGCAACACAAGCCGGAACCTTTCAACAGAGACACAGAGCAACGGTATAAAGATGGAAACAGACTGCTCTCATTTGCTCAGGCACCAGGGTCTGTTACGCAAGATCAACATATCCATGGAGAGATCCTACAAGTACAGGAGCAGGCCGAGAAATCTTGTGAAGAATCATTGGGGTCGTTGCAAGAAAAAGATGAGCATATCGCCGAGCTTACTCGGAAGAGCAACTCGTTACACTACAGTCCAGATACCCTGAATGACGACGAGATTGTACAGACCATGAGAAAGTTGGACCAACAGCTCGACTTCCGGGTCAAAGCTAGCTTCAAGGACCCGGCGCTTCTAAAACGACTCGCACAAGTAGATCTTCCTGATGTGTCTTATGGGGCTCACTATGTCAGCGATCCAGCACAGGCGCAGAATATGCACGAGAGATGGTCGTACCTCCGAGCCTTTGCTGCCACATACGTTTTCTACCATATATTTGACCAATACATGCCGGGTATAGTTGATCCGAACCTTCAAGAGTGTCTCGGGAGCATAGAATCAACAAACTCGAACAAATGTAACATTCAGCCAGCCTCAAACACTATTCCTACTACTATTATGGTGTCCCTTGACCAAGGCCCGCGCCACGTCACTGCTACCTGGCGTACTGCGACTACTCCGTACTGTTGGCGTCAAATCGCTAAACCGAGATCTATGGTGGATATATGCATAATTGTTGCACAGTGAATTGAGCAACTTGCGCCTTTTGCATCGTCTGACACCAGAATGAGAGTAGAACAGCTCTTTAACATTGTGACCAAGTGCATGGATTTCAAACAACGCGGTGTTGGCTGGGGATGCAGTTGATCAAGGTTAGAACTTTCGGCCGAAATTTTCTAACTCTTGGCAAGGTTAGAAAATGTATGTTTCTACGGAGTAAAGGGAATCCCAAAAGCTGGCCAAGGTTAGGTGGGGCAAAATGTTTCTAACCTTGGCCAGCTCTTCTCGGCCGAACTTTTCTAACCTTGGTCAACTGTAAGCCTGATTTGTTTGGAACTTTGGATGTTTTGGACCCTGAATAGTAAGGCCTGAGGTGTCTGTTGTGGATCTGCTAATCCATTCTTAGTCAGCGTGGGTAGCTACCCCACTATACCTTATTTGTACATTGTGATTGAATTAGTCACCAAGCAGCTATTGCTGGTTCGAATCCCGTCAAAGTCAGTTTCTTTTTTCCCCCTCTGTACAATGAATTATCTGACCCATACAGGTCACATAAAGGGCACACATAGTGAGGCTGAGCCTTCGTTGACAGACTTGGTATAACCTTAACGACAGCTTGTGCGACCTTGTCAAAATTCCCCTCATAATCTTCTGTCAATCTACTCATACTCAGCTGATGTGAAGTCATCCGGGGCTGCAGCATCAAAGATCGCCACATGCAACTGACAGTTCCACCAGTATTTCATGCAGCCAATATTTGACTGCTAAAAATTAGAAAAAAAGATACCTTGTACTGAGATCTCTGGTTCTCCATAGGCTCTATTGGTGCAATGAGACCGCATCTGGACTGGATATTTTCTCAAGACACCTGATTGCCTACCTACTACTCTATGACTCGCCATATACCAAGCTAACAGCATGTCTAGGGGAAGCAACCAAAACAGACCGGAATATGTTTCCGCCAATGCAACTACTTTCTAGGAAACCAGTCATCAGTCCTCCTGCCTGGTTTATTGGAGGTTGCACCCCAACACAAATACGAGCCCAGAATAGGGCCGAAATGGACCGAGTGTACCTACAGTTGAAGCTCAGCATTCCCTCTCAGTACCTAAATCTGACTGGCTGAAAAGGCCTAGTCGCAGACTGATCAGCATTGGACCCTTGTTGCAGGATGATATAATTTTTAACTGACAGCCATCGAAGCCAATCAGATAGCTGACGAGAAGTGGGACTGCATGCACAGCCACAATGCGATGTACGTTGCGCAGACCAGCAAATGCGAACTTTCGTATACCTTCTGTTATCCTGAATTCATGCTAAATCAATGTGGAATCCCGTCAGAAAACAAACAAACAAATTTAATAGCCGAAAAATCAATCAGACGCCGTTGGTAAACCCGTTGCCCCCAGCCTCTGTATCAATCTTCATCGAATCGGCCAACCCACAGACCTCAAACAGCTTCTTGGGCCCCAGTCCGTCAGGGATACCTGTGACACCATCCTTCTTCAATCTCTCCAGCGCCGACTTGATGCCCAGGTATGCGGGCGCCAACGAGGCAAAGGAGAAGATCATGATCCGGAATCCCATCTCCTTCGCCTCCTGTGTGGTAATCACCGGTCCGGCTCCGTTCTCCACCATGTTGAGCAGCAGCGGCCAGGGGGCCAGATCTTGAACCGCCTGGCGGGCCATCTCCTTTGACGTGAATCCCTCCAGCAGACCCACGTCTGCGCCAATGTCCCGTGCGGCTTTGAGACGGCGGATGCACTCGTCGTAGCCGTGCTGCTGCAGCGCATCAGTGCGCGCAATCAGCACAATATTCGAGCGCAGACGGTCCTTGGTCATCTTTGCGGCGCGGATGCGCATGAGATACTCGTCCAGGTCGACGACCTTCTTGCCGGCAAGATGGCCGCAGCGCTTGTTCTGGATCTGGTCCTCAATGTGGAAGCCAGCCACGCCGGCTTGAATGTACTGTTGCACGGACTTGGCAACCATGAGAGGGCCTTCTCATAATTAGCAAATGCACGTGTAGTTTGAGGGGAGTGTGGCAAGCACATACCTCCGTAGCCGGTATCCATATCGGCGATCAGAGGGGGGCCAAAGGGATCCAGGCTGGCGATCATCTCCGCATTGGTCTTCATGTCGTGGAGATGGGCCAGTCCGAGATCTGCCATACCGAGTCTGGAAGCAGTTGTACCCGCGCCAGTCTACAAGATCAGCAGGTGGAAACGATAATCTGGAGGAAAATAAGGGGAGAAAGACGTACCATGTAGAGGGCCTTGAAGCCCAGTTCCATGGCAATGCGCGCGGAGAGGCCATCGTAGACTCCGGGGCAGATGATCAGCTCCTCTGTATCGCGAATCGCTTTGCGGAGTTTGGCAGCGCCGGCAATCATAAAGAGATTCACGATGGGCTCGCGGCTCTCGCCGTTAATCTCGTAGAAGCCGTCCTTCTCCACGGTGATAGTGATGCTCATCTTGAAGACTGTGCAGAGGGAGTGTTTGTACTGCTGTTGAAAGGCTGAGAGAGAAGGTTGATGATCGATTTGATGGAAGATGAATCCTTCTGATCCCTTTTATAATTTCCTCATCGCCTTTATTCGGTCAAACATCTCCCCGCCGAACACAATTCACTAGCATCATACTGCTGTCCCTATCGTCACCTGGGCTGGGCATGATACCCTCCACGCCGAGTCGCGACAACCCTCTCGGCATAATCGCTACGCTCCCACGATCCCGTCGAGCCATCACCATCGACTCTGCTTGGTTGCTGACGAGTCCAATGCGCCGAGACTGCTGGCGCAAATGTGGAATGCTTCGACGTCGCCCACTATCGATCCAATAAGAACGACGAACCGTTCATACGACAATCTATTCCAATGCATCGTGCACCGGTCCAGCCGATAAGCCATGCGCCGAGAGGGAGACAATTTCAGGCCAATCTCGTGTGAATGAAAGTGATACACTCGAGCCTAGAACATACCAACACCGAGCATCTCGTCTGGAGGCACCTCACTGTGGCGCTTGTAATAGGAGGAAAATAGCAAGCCGTGTCAACAATGCTATGCAAGCCAGACGCTCATTTGACCAGAAGTATCCATGATTGAAGCTCTTTGCTCCCTCAAGAATGGTGTCTTTGAGTTACGGGCAGTGTAAGTCCCGTACGCTCAAGAGTACGATCTGCAGCTCATCAACGCCTGATTCCCTTCTCGACACGCTCGTTAGCGGTTGTTGTATATCCCAAACAGGCAAATAGGCAAGACAACACTGGAAGCCAAGCGGCTTGGACTCTGTGAAGGTGTGACTGGGTAGTATCTGCAGTCTCAACGTGGTGTACCCCGTGAAACAGTATCCCCCTTGTCCCAGTATCCACAAAACACGAGGCACCAGCTTGCAGAATTTGTTTCCGTCCAATCAACAATTCTTCACATTCCTTTGCAGCGCACCGAATCACTCCGAGGGTCTTCATCATTTCCGAGGAGCGTTTCCCTCCGGGCTGGCCCAGCCAAGTCGCTTGGCGTTAAGGACCCGATCCTCGGCGCCACAGACCCCGCTTAACTCTACGAGTTCGAGGGTTTAGAAGTTTTTCAATGAGGGTATGTGAGGAAGCATTGGAGGAGACAGGTTGTCTCGCGGCAGATGCAGGACCGATTGGTGGTTGGGGTATCGGGGCCTTTCGTGCTGATCCCACGATAGATGTGCGGATTGTTGATTCAGCACTGAATGAGCAGTTGTTGTGGAAGCGAGAGGGGTTCTTAATGACTGATCTAAAGGGTAGTCCCCGGTCTCCCAGGTTCGGTTCTCCTTGTGAAATCAAGATCGGATTCCCTCGATTCTCTCTCCTTACCATGCAGACGTCCAAGATGTCAGACCCAAAGAAGAAGACCCTGTCGAGTTTCTTCAGCTCAGATATCAACGTCAAACATGCAGAGATCCTGCTCTATGCCTGCTGTCTCAGCTCCGGTCTGGTCGATAGCACGATCTATAATGGTACGCGATATCAGAACCACCCTTATCGAAATTGACATACTGACGAAACAGCTTACAACACTTTCGTCTCGATGCAAACTGGTAAGTCGCTCTCGCATGGTACATGCAAGCCCAGCTCACCGTTTAGGAAACACAATCTTCGTCGGCCTGGGTGCTTCGAACCAGAATGCGCGCCCCTACGGCTGGGCTCGCTCCCTTACCTCGATCGGTTGCTTCGTTATCGGCTGCTTTCTCTTTGCCCGCCTGAACCGCCTCCTCGGCGCCAAACGCAGAGGCACACTGGTACTGTCATTCTTTCTGCAGGTGGTACTGATCATAATCACTGCCGCACTGGTACAGAGTGGCGTCATTGCTGGGATCCCTCAACACCCATCTGCTGCATCGGAAGTGCAATGGAGCCAGGAAGCCCCGATTGTCCTGCTGAGTATCCAGTCCGCGGGCCAGATCGTGGCAAGCCGAGCGCTGGGATTCAACGAGATCCCAACTGTGGTGATCACCAGTCTTCTTTGTGATCTCGTGTCGGACCCTAAGCTGTTTCTCATTCGGAATGAGAAGCGAGACCGTCGCGTGGTGGCCTTTGTCTTGACGCTGATCGGTGCGATTGCTGGCGGATGGATCACTAAGGCCACGGCGGACATCTCGCCGGTCCTGTGGCTGGGGGCGGGGATCAAGATGGCGATTTCTATATGCTGGATGTTCTGGAACAATCAGGAGGTGGATAGTGCGGTTTGAATATTGCGCAAGACACATGACTCGATCACTCGCAACTATAGATGCGAAGGGGTCCTAAGCTATTTAAATCCAAGCATTCTGTTCCTTCCCATACCCATATCCAATGAACGAGTCACGGAAATACTTGTTCAACACCACCTGCTCATACGACTTATCATCCACACAATAGTCACCACCCGTGGGACCGATATGCGCACAATGCACGTCCGGACGGTACTTGACCATGTGTTTGTGCACCTCGCGACACAGCAGCGTGTTTCTTCCAAGCTCAAACCCCTGACCGAAACGGATCTTGTTCGTCAGGAAATCCACGCAGGCGTCCATACTCTCATATTGCTGATCCAGGCCCTTGCAGTTTTCCTCATGTGTCGTACATATAGAGCCGGAGAATAAGTCCGTAATTTCCTTCTGAACCACGGCAGGATCGGTAGTATTTACCCTGGCAGCCTCGGCCTTGAGCAGGGTATCAAGGAGGAAACCGAACCAGCGGAAGCTTGAGTCGTACTGAACAATCTTCTTATCTGTGTTCCACTCAAACCACGTCTCGATGGTGACGGGCACAACTATGCCAAACGAGGTCGCGTTGAAAGTGACCACTGTTGTTGCGGATGCGATATTTCCGTTCGCAGCGAACTGAGTGATGTTGTATGCGATTGGTATGCCGACCAGACTGACCTGGTCGGACTCGGAGAAGAGACCGGAGATGTACTCATTGTTGAGCTCGCGGCCGTTAAAGGTGCGGGTGATGTCTACTCGGCCTTGGACCTGGGTTGATGTTAGAACCCAGCAAATTATAGAGGTCGCACGGTAGTACCTTTTCAGCAAACACAGAGTCATCTGTGGCATTGATCTGAGCAAGATTTGCTGGATAGAGAAATGCATCCCAGTAGTTCTTCTGTAGCGCCCAAAGTTCGTCGAAGGAGAAGCTGGGTCTGTCGTCCTCATAGTGGATGGGAGACGAGGCTGCCGTGAGAACCGAGAGTCCACACACGACTAGCAGTGTATAACCAATTCGGTGTGAATGCATATTGGGATGTTTGGCTGACTGGAATCATGCTATCGGTCGTCCTTCTTATATAACGGCACACAATAGGAGGATGGGACCATTCTTCGTGGATTGCAAGAATGTTTACACAGACAATCATTGGACCTGTTCCATCCCATATATGACATATCTAACTTACCCTGACTTTGACGAGATCGACAAACGGGAAATTTCTTACATTCCTGTGATGTTTAAACCTTTCGGCAGTAGCATGAATGTGAGCAACATGAATTGACGTATTGCTTTGGGCGTATGATGTTTGCTCAGACATCATCAACATCAAATCATTTGGCACTCGAGCAGGGATGACAGGTAGAGAAGTGGCGAACAGAAAGAACTCTTCAAAATACTGTACTGTTGTAATGGCAGAGGCACGGAGTATTCCAGTGACTTACAGAAGAGAGCGACTGGGACGGAGGAGAGTGAGATCTGATGGAACTGCAAGCAAGGGGCTAGAACAATATACATTGCAGTATGTACACAATAATTGTGTATCCACAATCTCCTTTGGGGAAGTTCGTCGCTTTCATCTAACTAATCCTCTAGAAAAAGGTATCCTTCCAAGCCGAAGCCACAGCCTGCGCAGTAAGATCGTGGATAGCAATTCCGGGATGGTAGTCATTGAACCACAGACACGACTTGCCATCCTCATTGAAGCAGGTAGCGTTTTTGGCGCCATATGCTGTTGGGTTATCCAGAGCTGTATTAAACGGCGCATGAGTGTCCACAATCTTCGCCGTGATGCCGCTGTTCTTTTTCTTGAACTGCTTAAGATTTTTAGCGATGAGGTCGTTGTACTGCTTGATGACGGCGGCTTCTAAGCTGGTGACGTCTTTGCCTTGAGACAGCATCAATGGGGACCGATCGATTGCTGGAAATGTCTCAGTAAATGATACCTGCTGGAGCCGTGAGGAAACTTACGGGGAACAGTGAGCAGCACAAAGTTGCGGAGACCTGCGTCGTAGAGAATCTGCAACTGTCCAAAGTAACTCTTCATGATAGCGTTGTTGATGCCAGTAATATTGGACTTCGATTAGGTGTTGCCAACGTCATTAACACCCATCCAAACGCCAACGAGCGAGTTCTCGGCCGTCCACGGGGCATAGGATGGCTTTGTAGCGATGCTGCTACTGAATTCAGCAACCTGGTCGATGAAGCTCCGGACGGTCGGTGCATAGGGCTTCACGATACTCGCGTTGGTCGTGGCTCCTCCGTAAGCGAAATTGTATGAAAGAACAGTGGAAGTATTGTACTTGGAGATGAGGGCGCCGATCCAGTTCAACCCTCCGCTCGATGTCCATCCTGGCAGCGTGGGGTTTCCGAGGGGATTCGACTCTGAGGGCTTGGTGCCTGAAACGTCGAATCCGGTTTGTGAGTAGGAATCACCGCTGATTGAGTGAGTAAGTGAAGAAAGCTCGGTGGGTCGGGAAGCTCACAATGTAATGAAGTACCTTAGCCCAGTTGCTGAGGGACTCGGGGATGGTGCAGCTGAGGTAGTAGAGACTGGTGCAGCAGTAGCTGTCGATGACTGCATCGTGCTTGTTCCAGGAACGCATTGGTCTGGGTACTGTCAGTTAAAGCCTTACAGCCAGAACTGACTATAATATACTTACGGTACCAATCGTTCCAAGCTGTGCATACGGCCCCTGAGACGCAGGAAGTGGGACCGGAGTAGCCCTGACCTCCGCACTGGGCATACAACGGAGCTTGGGCGTGAGCGCCAATGGACAAGGCTATCGCAACTGCGCAGGATGCTATAAATGACCGAGACATGGTGGGCAGCTGAAGTCTAGGTAGAAAATTAGGGGTACTTGAGGTACTCCTGTAAACACCGGTGAATTGATTTTCACCTCTTGCGAGGACAAAGCCATGCAATATATATACCCCAGATATGCTTGCAGATTCATGATAGCGAGCCGTTGGTGGGAATGGATATTGAAATTGCACTGCTGGAGTCTGCAGAAGGGCGCCACTGCTAAACCTCCGTGATGAAAAAGGAAAAGAACAGTCTGAGGGCGGACCAGAACTCCGGCAATCCCCAACGTGGAGATTATCCCCACTATTCAAACCTCAAGTGAACAGAGTTGATTGGCTATTTTGCTGGTGTCTGGGGTCGAGCTTAGCTGTTTTGATTTGCCTGTCTCATCTCTGACGATTATGCCCCCGCATATTGACTCAAATCCCTGGGGTCAATGGCTGTGGAGAAGTTGAAAGACGGAGCGCTCATAGAACTGGGGCATCTTTCTCCTTTCGTAACGGCATGTTTGCTACTTAGTCAAGCGTACTTAAAAAGACGCAACATGCCATTGGGTTGAAACAGCCAAAGGGTGCTCGTTCAATCCGGTAATCATGTCCGAGTCCGACGGCCTCAAAAGAATGGTAGCCAGGTAAACTAGATATACGGGGCTCCATTGGTTTGCAGACATGTAAGTGGTAGATTCGTTCCCATTCAGTCGGTGTTTCCCTGGGCCGAGTCCACATGATTTCATGGTTTATCCTACATATCCAAGCTATCTAAGCTATCTAAGCTATCAATCATACATACTGTCAGAAGCTTCAGCGGGCATTGGTATATGTATTAGAGTTACGGCTAGAACTATGAGCTAAGGATCGCCGTAGAGATACGTCTAATTGCATATAAACATCCTGCCTCATAGTCCTCCATTGCAGATTTCCCCATACCTGATTGTAGAACCCTCGATGCTGATAGAGGGACCCTTAATAAAAAGTAACTTTCCAGATGTTGAGTGAGATCAGCTACGCCACAAATAATTCCAATCACGGGGAGAAGAAGACCTTCTTATTATGCTCTTTCGATGGTTAGCTGTCTAATTCGATTGGGCTCTCTATTACTCAACCCAATACTGGATGCAACCTGACTCGTTTTGTCATAGAAAGAATCCCACGACGGTCACCTACGGAATCATGCACGAAGAGCAGGTATCACACAGGATACGGCGTTGCTCAGTAATCAATTGACGGGGATCGGGCATGATTAAGGTGAGACCTGTCAGCTTTTTGCTTCCGCTGCACAAACAATCACTTGCAGGCAGAGTGAATCCTGGCCAATGTTGTTCTTCTTACTGACTCAGATCTGCAGGAAGAGACTTGGCAGGGTATTGATATCGAATGATTCCGTGGAGAAGGCTGCATGTTTTAGAAGTGAGATTTTAGAACTGCAGCCCAATCACACTGTACACCAACAGCTAACTATCAGATCATGGTCACATCAGGATTTACCCCTGCAGAAATGGCGGGGGGAATGGGTATAAAATCATCGTTCTCTCTCATCTGGGGTAGAAGTCAGTCGCAAGCAATTGAACGTTCTAGCACCATGCTTCCGACGCTCATGCTCTTTGTGCTACAAGGCCATGCCGGTAGGTAAAGGTCGCAAATGGGTAGGCGTACACTGACGAGATGTGTAGCTCTCGGCCTGGCCGTCACTGCCAGCTCAATCACCATCCGTCCGAGTCCTTTACCCACCAGTGAGCCAACACCGACAACACCGGCAACACCGACAACGTCGACCAGTGGCAAGTGGCTGATCATCGATAACACTTCTATCTTCTGGCCTACCTACACCGACTACTTCTATGGACCCACGACTGGACCGGACGCGGCTGCTGTGACCTGCAACGCCAAATGGGTCGAGTATATTGGCCGATCCACTGAGCTTCAATCACTTGGCCCAACAGCCACTACTACGTCTTATGATTACTATCCGAGCAGCGATGGGGCCTGCAGAACCTCCACCTTCTTGGAAGGCTGGGATGATCACCACACGGGACCAGTCACTACTCTGTGTGACGGCACTCCACGAGCCCTCGGACCCCGGGAGACCGTCACGTCGTATTATCCCGGCACAGGACCATGCAGCACACTCACGGCCACGTATACCAACATCGTTAGCCTGTATCGGGAGCCCGAGGCCCCTGACTGCACCCTGAATACGCAAGAGTGTATTCCCATCTGGCAAACCTACAGCAGTCGCAGCAGTCAATACTACAATTCGATCACCACCGTGTCTACCGCTGACACGAACAGCCCTATCGACCCATGGAGCTGTCCGTCGACCCAACGAACATACCCTGAAGATCCGTGCACCGCCTGCCACTTCCTCCCGGACACAGCTACCGTGTTTTACTGGCCTGTGGTGACCGCCAGCGGTGATCTCTGTCACCAGGACGGCAGCACCATCCCCGCCACACCGACCGGATCCGGGCCCAATACAGCGGTCGTCGACGGGAACACGTTCATTTCCCCGAGTATTTACGTCTCCTTCACATCCATATACGCCTGGAGTAACCGCCGTGCGCATCCCGGCAGCCAATGTGGTGAATATCACACCGACGCCATCATCTCAGTGGACCCCGTCAGCGTTTCCTCGGTCCGCAGTCATCGGAACGCCAAGTATCCAATTATCGGAACAGCATACCCATTTAACTTTGCCGAGTTCATGCCACAGGAGGTCGGCAACTACACCATGCCTCTGATTCCTTGGCCGCAATACCGAGGGGGCTCGCAATGCCCGATCTACGATCCGTCCTGCACCATGATTCGAGATGACTATATGCCATTCTTGGATCTGCCGGAGGCTGTCAGAGCAATCGATCCGCTGTGGACCAAATGCGATGCGCATTGGTATATCCCGCCCGTCACTCTGGTGCCGTTGACGGCGGCCACGGTCGTCTTGCCTACCCCGGTGGGGGAGGCGAAAGTCATGGCTGCGACGGCGGTGCCCGAGTCAGCGGTGGCGGTGCCTACGCCGGAGGCAACGGGGTGGTAACGTAGTCTTATCACCATTGATAGGTATTAAGTGAACACGGTTCTGATGATGGTTTGGTGAATACTAGTTCGTCACAGAAGCAAAGACATGCATGTCAATATCACCGACAACACCCATTGGACATTGTAGTTGTTTTCTAAATCGGCCAGATGCGCCTTTACTTCCTGTCCCTAAGATGCTACAGAAGGAGTTCTAGTTGGTGTTTGGAAAATCGGTTGTCCTGTAGACAGCCCAGTCACTGTAAGGTACTGGTAGTAGACAATAAACCATTCGTGCCTGGAGTAGATGAGCGATCTGTATCTAAAGCTCAATAGCATCCCCATTCAGCGCTCATGTCTGAGTTGCGAAGGGGGAGATCTCGTATGTCCACTCAAACACCCAACGCTAGTGACCACAAAGCACTGACCGGTTGTTATTCTTAGGCCAATGAAAATCAGCATGGGTCATGGACCTGCATCATGGAGACAAAGAAGGAACCTTTCTGGCCATGGACATGCGAGGCACCAACTTCCGTGTGTGCAAGGTCACTCTGCGTTATGATTGTTGCAAGGTCTTGGGGTTTCTCCATGGCGTTCAAAATCCGCCAAATAGGAAGCATGGGCAGACAATTACGATGTATGAATAATGAATGAGAATAACATGTCAATGACTTTGTTTTTAACTTTCTTCAATATTATTATTATCCAAGTTAATTCATCAAACCGAAACTCCGTAACCCGACCGATATTCCCTGTAGATTTACTCTGCCGAGTTCCTAACGCTCAAACCAGCCCGGCTGTCTGCCCGACGAATGCAGGATCAGAACAGCCGAATCTCCTTATAGATCATCTCCGGACACTCCAGCGGCAGCAGATGCCTCACCCCAGGGACGGTCCTCAAAGACACCTGCACACCCGTATCTGCCAGAAACTGCCGGACTTCCTTGTCGACTCGCTCCCTTGGCTCGACGACATCACCGTCCCCGACCAAGATGCGAACGCGCAGTCGATCCTTATCCATAGCGGACAGAGCATCCTGCAGCGCATCGGAGATGTCCTCCTGCATGCCGCGACCGGGCCACGCCTTCTTGGCCAGCCAACTGCCCTTCAGACTGTCCTCGATCACCATGTCGATGTCCTGCTCATTCAAGTTCTCCGGTCTAGCGAGGATATTCTCGACCGTCCAGCGGATCGAGTCAGGAGATGCGTATGCGCTCTTCTGCTGCTCTTGCATTTCCAGGGGCATCGAGAGGGCGGTGGGGGGCGCGGGCGCCACAAGGATCAGACCCTTCAGGGCCTGGAGAAGCGGAGACGGAAGCTCCGCGAGCGTTGCCATGGCGACTTTGGCGCCCATGGAATGCCCGATGAGGACGAACCCATGCTCTAGCAGATCCTTCTTCTCACGGTCGGCGCGTAGCGTCTGTAGGGCAGCCGCGACGTCGGTGGCCATATGCGCGATGGCGTAGGCGCTTTCCCCGTCGGAGGGCCCGGTGGAGTTCCCCCAGCCGCGGAGGTCGAGGGCCAGAATCGGGTAGAGGGCACTTAGCGAGGTGGCTGAATCGTCTGATGTCAGCTTGTACCATGTCGCGGAGGAACCGCCCCAGTAGTGGAGGAAGACCAGCAGGGGTTTGTGGTGATCGACGGAAGGGCGGGAGATGCGTGCATGCAGCGAGACATCTGCTGCGTGGTTGAAGATGATGGAGTCCATGTTGGGGATGTTGTTTCTTGGATGTCTTGTCTTCAGTAATGTGGGAGGAAGGAAGATTTAAACTTGATATTGAACTGGGCTGGAGACGCAATGATTCCGTCACCCAGGCTGCCCTTTTAACCATTTCTACAACAAAGAAAGGCGAATTCCCCTATTCCAGGATGTCCCTTGCATGCTGGTCAATAGTCTATGAGTCTATCCCAATACAATGGTTTGGATGAGAATGATCATCCCGCCAACAAAGGAAATCTCGGATCCTCGGAGATTGAAGCTGAGTCCCGGAGACTCCGATGGGCGAGATTTGCCTAATCTGATAGTAGATTCAAAACTCCGAACGAAAGCACATTACTCCGTTCTATGTACAGGTCAACCATGGGAACAGCGACACATCATCTCAACATACTCCGTAGTCCCGTCACTTTCTTGGCTGATGGTCTGGACACCGTCCTACTTGCTCGTCGACTGCTCCATGCATCGTGGCGACCTCTTTTTTGCGAGACCAGTGGCTCGTTCTTGCTTGGCGACGGCTCTCGGAACGCAAGCCAGCTGCCCAGCGATCACGCCGAAGATGCTGAGGAGCGCGATATTTCGTGAACTAGAACGGCCGTTCCATTGTGATTAGCACTCAATAATGGATGGCTATCACCCCTTCGATAATCCGTGAGGTTTTGTTTCCCTGGTGGCTCCGTTGATGAGACCTCTGCTGTTGGCGACCATTTGGTTTGTCGTTTGCGAATCGTCCAGTAGATTATTGGTTAATATTTCTTTTTCGATGACGACGCTGTGCCCTCTGCATCTTGATGCACTTCTGCTAAATATATATGGCCATCGTGGTGTCTGCACTCTGTATGTCGCTTTTGTCGCAGTCTTTCTTGGCTGATTCCCGCGGACCGCCGGGTGGCGCTATAGTCAAGTATAGTAGGGAAGATCACGGAAAGATCATCTTTAGCAGAGAAACAGATCTCTCAATAATCGATAATTGATGGAACTATGTCATTCAGGTTAGTATTTTCGGGGATGGGGATATCGTATTGCAGTTTCGTCGTTGGGTTAATAATGCGACAGTAAGGAGAGAGACATCGCATGTATATATATATCCTTGCGCGCCCACCATCCTGGCAGAAGAGACTAACCATAAGCAACTGCATAAATAAATAGAAAAGCAAATCGGAAAGTCAATCTGCCATGATTGGTATGAGCACGGGAGTAGCCCCATTGGATCCCTTAATTGAGCTTATTCCCTTCCCTGATCACGACTTGAACTTATCCACCTCATGTTGCCCATATCCTTTTTCTCTATTACCCAAGGTCAAGTATTCATATCTCATGATGAAGTCTATTTACTTTCCCATCTCAAAACCTATCAGGGGCTCCAATACTCCAGCTGCGGACGTCCGTCCTGGTGAACGTCGAGGGAACGCCCGCAGTCTTGCTAATGCTTATGTGTTTTGATTACAGGGCGAAGGATTATGCGTAAGCAGCTAAAAAGGGGTTCTTCACCGAATCCCAGCGACTGGGAAGCAGCATATTAGCCGAATCGATATAATGCACATGCCCCTGAGAGACACATTTAATATAACTTGAGTAATCATTGCCCGGGGAAATGAAATGTACCTGCGGACGATAGCGGATGCCATGGCGGTTTAGTGCTTATTTTCCCTCACTGTCTCAGTAGTGAATGAATATCTGGCGTAGATCGGGAGATTAGTCTGCCATATAAACGCATCCCAGTCCCAGTTCATACTGTGACCATCAGTGATCGAGACACCCTCTTTCCCGCCCATCTTGTAATCATGGCGAGGATTGCCTCGTTCCTGTTGTGTGGTCTCTCTCTCTTCGATCTTTCGTCCAGTCACCCTTCCCACCATCATCCTCGAGCGCCAACTAGCCCTACTAAGTTCGATGTTCAGCAAAGTGTTCCACCCCTCGACTATGTCCCTCATAAACAGTGAGAAGTCCCCCCCCCTGGTGCATGTGGATTGCATCTAACCGGTTATAGGGGCATTCCTTTCTCCATCCAGAATCAGACGGCACATCCCTGGGTTGAGCTGGCTCAAGTTTCTGGGGCTGCAGACCTGACAGGCCGGGAAGTTACCACTCGGGCTAGCTGTGGTGGACCAACTCCAGACAGCCCTAGCAAGTTCTGGTATGAGACCATTGCTCATAATGGGCAATCGTCATTCCTGGATGGAACATACAAGAACAACTACCGCGTCTTTCGTAATGTCGTGACCGACTACGGCGCAGACAACACGGGTACCAGAGATGCGTCTGCCGCTATCCAAAACGCTATCAATGGTATGCTAGACCCTTGCCATGCGTATCTGGATATTGGATATAGGAAAAGCTAACCCCGGTAGCTGGCGCTTCCAATGGTCCTGCCCGGACTAGCAATTCCATGGGAACCACTGGCCAGCCGGCTGTCGTGTACCTGCCTGCTGGCACGTATCTCCTGGAAGGCAGTCTGCAGCTATACGTTGGAACCGTCCTTGTCGGTGATGCACTGAACCCTCCTGTTCTCAAAGCCAGTGCCAATTTCCCCCACGATCATATCATCTTCGGGAAAGATCCGAACCAGGGAGGCACCGTCAACTTCTATATTGGCTTCAAGAACGTGATTATCGACTCGACAAGCATCGCGACTTCGAGCTCCATTACCTTGCTGGACTGGACTGTTTCCCAGGCTACACAGCTCACGAATATTGTCTTTAGAATGCCCAACTTCTCCAATCACGTCGGTCTCACCACCCAATTTGGATACAACAGCAATATCATTCTGGTGTGTCGTCTGAGATCTCCCTTGGAAAACTGTTAGCTGATATCCGCAGAATGACTTGACTTTCTCTGGAGGAAGTGTCGGCATGCAGTTGAGCGGTCAGCAATGGATCCTCAAGGGCATCAACATCAACGGTGCCAATGTCGGCATCAAAGCCGCTGGCTTCCAGCTGGTTTGCCTGGATTGTCAGTTCCAGAACGGCGCGACAGGAATTGATGCGAGCGGGATTTCTGGATCCCTGACGGTCATCGATTCCAGCGCCAACTACCTGGGCAATATGGTTATTTCGTCAAATGCCGGCGGAAAAGCTCAGAATTCAATCATCCTGGACAATGTGCAGTGCACCAACAGTGGCAGCACCGTCTCCCTCAATGGCAACACGGTTCTCTCGGGCTCGGTCACGAACACATGGGTACATGGTAACCAAGTAAGTCTATTCTTCCAGTCCCGTCAGTCCCAACGTTCAGCCAGTATTAATTGCGACATAGTACTCGGGTGGAAGCACCACCCCTGCATATCAACAGGGATCCCAAGTAAACACGCCCAGAACAAATGTTCTTGTGGGTGCCAACAGCAACTACTTCTCCATGAAGCCACCGACATACGCCCAGTACTCGTCCAACCAGTTCATCAACATCAAAAGTGTCAGCGGGCTACCGGTTATGGGCGACGGCGCCACCGACGATACTGCGAATATCAACGCAATCTTGGCGCAGTATGCCCATTGCAAGATTATCTACTTCCCTGCGGGTACATACATTGTAACCGATACGGTTTTCGTCCCACCTGGTTCGATCATCATCGGTGATGCATATGCCTCTGCCATCAGTGCTACGGGGTCCAATTTCTGGAACCCGAGTGCTCCGAGAGCGATGGTGAAAGTAGGAAACGCTGGCGATGTTGGTGTGGCCCAATTCACGGATATGCTATTTACGGTAGCCGATGTCCTACAAGGCTGCAAACTGGTAGGTCGAATGGGATCCTGGTCACTTGTTCACTGCTAACCGAGGCGCAGGTGGAAGTTAACATGGCTGGCGCAAACCCCGGAGATGTCGGATTCTGGAACACACACTTCCGGATCGGCGGCGCGGTGGGCTCTAAAGTCCAGACCAACTGCTACAAAACCCCCGACGAATGTAAAGCCGCCTGGGGTCTGATGCATCTCACGAGCAGCTCGTCCGCATACATTGAGAACATGTGGGGATGGACCGCAGACCACAACCTCGACGGCAGCCCGGACACAACCACCATCGCGACAGGACGCGGGCTCCTCGTCGAAGCCACCAAGGGCACCTGGCTAGTGGGAACCGCCATGGAACACCACACGCTCTATCAATATAACTTTGAGAATGCGCAGAACGTCTTCTCCGCCTTCCAGCAGAGCGAAACGCCGTACTGGCAGGGATGGGGGAGCCCTGACCTCGCCCCGACACCTTGGTCCTCGAATCTGATTGCCTCCGATCCCAACTTTAGCAACTGTGCCGCGGGCGATGCGGGATGCCGCATGGCTTTGTTTGAGCGCATTCGGGGATCAACGAACCTCTTCCTCTACGGCGGGTGTGTTTGGGCTTTCTTCAATAACGGCGGAGCCTGTAATGGGGATTGTCAAGCCAACGCTATCCGCATCCTTTCCTCCAACGGACCGGTCTATCTGTACGGGACGAACGTCAAGGCCATCAGCAATATTATTCTCGAGAATACTGTGGTAGCAGCCAAGGAAAGCGACAACCAGGGAGGATGGGGCGGTGTCGTCGCTGCGTATCTTCATAGTTCATGATACTCGACCCGATCACCCCGGCTCACTCCTTCTCGGGTGATATCGCGGTTAGATGACAAGCCGAGTATATAGGGCGCCGGAGGAGGGGAATATCATATGATTATCTGTAGATAGCATAGCATACATCCAGAACAGCCTCATGGATAGGCAAACTGTAACCATGTGTATCCGCCCTACCACATTCTATAACCGAGATATCCATCCGCTGCCACAGAATCAGTGGCGAGTCGATCCCAACCTCCCTCAATACTAAGCTTATGCCATATTAATGAAGACCTCGGGTTGAAGATATATCATACCAGTGGAACAGGTGCCCAAGACGTGCGTAGCTTAGATTGTTCGAATGTTTTCAAATTGCCAAGCAGAGAGTGCTAGCGAAGACGATACGCTCTTTGCGCCTCCCGCCCCGCGTGTTCCATTTTACGGTTCGTCCTTATGGACGTGTGTTAGAAATGCCTTGAAGATTCCCCAAAACAGGTCGCTGGACCTACCGTGTCATGCTGACGCGCGGCGTGGCTGTTGGTTTGACACCATGCCTCCTAGTGTAGTTTGCGAGGATTGAATATGAATCATGTTGTTTTGTAGGCAGATTGATCTGGTATTGTGGAATGGAAAATGGTGATTTCCCCCTGAAGGAACTAAAGCAGATGAGAAGATGTTGGGATCTTCATGATCGATCAGGAATTTCCGAATATGGTAAATGCCGAGGCAATGATGTTCAGCGATAGGAATCGGTTATGGCCCCGATGAGGCTTTAGATATATGTTGCTGTATGGAGAGATCAAAGACCTTCATCTGGATATAGAAGGAGAACAATCCCTCCATGATAGTACAGGAACATGTGCATCTACATTCAAATAGTGGAATAAATCTAGGGAAAAGCGTTCTGCCACAACGTTTTGCCGTCGGAGGCTAAATTAAGTGGCCGGAGCAACTGTGGGAGGCTCCATATATCTTGAAGCAATGACTCTATCTTGATTGCGCTGGGGGATCAAGCCAATTCATGCCATTGTATAGCAATCAAAATGCTCACCTCGTGGCCCCCTTCGTCGATCGCGAATCCACTCGGAACCGCCACGCTCTCACTGGGAAACGCCATCCACCATAAACTTGAGCCCCGACTACGGGAAGCTGCCAAAGCCGGGTTCAAACAGATCGACCTCTTTGATGAATGCTGGGCAGCGTATCTGGAAGAGCATGGCCTTCCCGGTGATCAGCTCTGGGAACCAACCCTGGATAATCTGCGAGTCGCAAAGAAATTGGGAGATCTTGTCAAATCTCTGGGCATGAGGATTTCGTGTACACAGCCGCTGCGGACTATCGAAGGCATCAAAGATCCACTTGAGCGTCGGGCGGCTCTGGATCTGGTAGCGAAGCGATTCCCCTTCATGCGCGCCTTCGATACCGACCTCGTCTTCATGTGCGCCAACATTCGCACGGACGACGGGGTCACCTCGGATCTCAGAACCGTTGCCAGAGATCTTGCTGAGCTGGGGGACATGGCGCAAGCCTTTTCCGATGCAGATAGCGGGCCGTTACTGAAGATTGGATATGAAGGGCTGTCATGGGCTCAGCGCAATACCTGGGCTTCGACATGGGAGGCCGTCCGCATGGCCAACCGACCCAATGTTGGTCTGATTATTGACGCGTTCAATGTACTCGCTGTGGAATGGGCAGATCCGTACAATCCCGCAGGTCACGGCCGCATATATCCGACTATCGAAGAGTCGGTTGATGTTCTCTGTGCATCGCTGGCGGGTCTCGTAGCGTCTGTCCCTGGTGACCGCATCTTTTTCTTCCAGGTTGGAGACGCAGAGCTGATGGATCCAACAACGTTTCTGCCTCCGTCTGATCCTCAGATTCCCCCACTGCTGCCATGGTCGCGAGGCCATCGGCTGTATCCTTATGAATCCTCACGAGGTGGGTATATGCCCACACATCTAGTCGCGGCTGCGGTTTTGGCCACAGGGTACAAGGGACCCATCTCGTTGGAAGTATTCAATAAGTCTTTGAATGTCCCTGGTGATCATGTCCCAGTTACTCATGCCGAAAGGGGGATTACTGGATTACGGAAGCTGGCAGAAGCCACAAAAGACATGCCGGCATTCTGGGAAATGTATAAAAAGGGGACGATAAGTGGATTCGCCCAACTTCTTCAGTTGTCACGGTCTGGCAAATTATGATTCCAAATAGCGAGATGAATAGATTGCTTGGTCTGGTATTTCCCAGTATCTAAATTGGTGCTGTGGAATGTCGAAGCCACGGCACTCCAGCATTCCATCATTTTATGGCCTATCAATCAATACTCAACAGACAATAGAATCCATGATTCCCCCCTCTCGGATTCTTTCACCGTGTCGTGTTAATAATCTTCATTCGGCTGATTTGTTATTGTGTCCCAAACAAACCGATTTTGAAACATGCAGTGGTGATGTCATTCGCCTTCATTGATAACGTCTCCTCGACTTCATTCCAGCATCCAACATATATCAACTCTGCAGATTATTTGCAATCCAATATGACCGTAGCCGCCGAACTTAGAGAAGTTTCCAGACCGTCAGTCCAGTCTGTTATTCTTGTTTCTGCGATCATGCGATATATTCTTTCAACCGACAGGTTCGCTAACCAGGCTGTAGAGCCCGCAATCGCGCCTTGATGAGCATCTTCGGGGTCATCGGTGGCACATATTTAATGTTCCTCTATCTGTCGCCCAATAAAGACGGCTCTCTTATCTCGGATCAAGAACGTGAGATGCTACGAGGAGGCTCAAATGGGACCCCGTTTGGAACCAAGACCGCAAGACCCCCTCGGAGTACGGCTTACTAGATTGGGGACAGGATCTGATCTCCTTGATCGACGAAGAATGTCGTGAGAGCATATTTTCTCATCTCCGGTAAGAGGACAGAAGCCTACCAGTGGCACTTGGTTGATACCAATCATCATGGCTTGCTCGTGAGCTCCTCAGACGCGAAGCGAATCTGTTTCAAAAGTCTCAGTTATAGTTTCAATTGTGCGTTATATATGAGCAAAACTCGTCTTTGAAAATCTATAATAGCCATCAAAAGCGACATTGTTTACCATACTGGGAAGTCGATACCGGCGTTCAAAAATAATGGTGCGAGAAATCTAGGGACAGGGCTATTGCACATTTCAATAATTTTCAAACTACAAAAATAGTCGATCATCATATTCATTACAACTCAATTTCCTTGAGGACGGCGCGTCAAGAATATATTCAATCTCCTTTTAGGGCACGATGGTATTCCTTCTGAGCAATGTGGACATGGTCTCTATGATCGCACTGATAGGTGATACTAAGCTACATGACTCTGCTTAATATGGGCAGCAAGGTCATGAGTAATAGATGAGCAAGAATCTCAGGGCCCCCAAGTCATGGTGAATGTTGTAAAGCCAAGCGACAAGATCTGCATTCACACCGGCTTCTCGCCCAGCAAAGCAAACTTGCACTCTGTGTCGATCTTGCTGTATGTGTGCGCATCAATAGCTGCCTGCCTACTTGTCTTAACCGGCATCACGGCTCAAGGACGCATCTTCTTGTCATAGGCCGTTGGCGGCCTCTTCAACGGATGCTCCTGCATTCACAGCCTGCTTGAGGCAGTCGGCAAGTCCGTAGGGCCCAAGTAGAAACCGAATGGAATACGCACTAGTGTCTGAGTGAGTACTAAAGAAGTACAGCGGATCTATATAGTATCGCGAAGCTTGAAGACCGGCTCCTCAGTCTCGGACAAGGTGATGCCCATCATATTGAGACGCAATTTAGAAAGTATGTGTGTGGCGGGAGCGATGAGTGCCATCTGGGCCAACAAGAACATATCCAGTCGCAGTTGTGCCGTTCGAGAACTCGAGCCTAACGTTGTCACTGACACGTCCCATAGCGGCCATTCTCTTGGTTAAATGCCTCAGTCGGTAGGCAGTAAGTGAACAGCAGATCGTTCAGAAATACCTGGACATTCAAACCCTCCAGCAGGGCCATTCTGACCTCATCGCGGCGAAGTCGCAGTCTCTTACTTTTCGGCACTTCATCCTCGACTTTGCTCAACTTTGCCTGTGGCTCCGTTGATAAAGGGAATACCACGTACCGCATCCCGACCAACAGCCCTGGGCTCGGAATTTGGCTGATATGCCGGGTTTGAAGATCAAGGCAGTCCCATGCCGCCGAAAGGCTGCGGGAGTGTTGGGTCGACAATACCGGCTCCAACCTGTTCCCATACGTGGGCATAATTGAAATTGATTTAAAATCGACGTTTTCACCTCACAATGAGAATCGTCGGGCTTTCACTTTGAGACATGGTAGTTGTGTTCAAAGGCTAGTTAACTCGACCTATCTCGCCGGGAGACAAAACACTGGCAAAGCGCGAGAGTCGCTGTAAATATTCTATTGATTTGGGTGATTTGGGGAGTTTAGATACTGTGTTACGGGGAACGTACCAATGCCACCTCATCTCGGATTATCGAGCGGTCTAAATATCGATATTTGCTTCAAGTTTTGACAGTGATGATGCGAATCTGCAAATATTGTCATTCTAGCGCATATTTTCGTTCATATCGGGCAGTGGAGAAAGATTATGCTAAGTGCAGATCACTGTGCTTGTCGGACGCGGTGTCACATCGGAAGCCATTGAAAGCTGTTTATTTATCGTGATTGGGCCGATCTTTCCTCTTTTGGCTGTTTTGAAGCCATATCAGAACGTCGGATCTCGATCTACCAGGAGATCGACAGTGTCAGATCGTTGGATATCGTTTATATAGATTTTGAATTTCTAAGACTACTTGGACTACCAGCAGTCTGGACATATAAAAATTGAGCCTATTGTGGCCCATTACTGCGTACTTGACGATCTTCAACTAGAAATAACCAAGTGAACTACACATCGTTCATGACGCTTCAAGGTCCATCCCTCACTATGCAGCTACTGATCAATCGACCGACATTACTCAGCATGAGCGAATATCACTCTACTTTGAAGGCTGCTGAGTAATGGTGGAAATGCTTTGTTCGCGTTGCGACACACCATAGACAGCTCAGACACACACGGCAAAGTAATAATGTGGTAATAATGTGGATAGATGGATCTTGAGAGCCATCTCAGACTTCAAGCCAAAGCCTAATCCGGAGTACGGAGTACTTGTCTCTGGACTAGTTAAGCCTGATGGGCCTTTGATGCTTAACGACAAGAAGGGAATTTCCTCTCCAGGACGGGGAAGATGCTGCGGCAAACAAAAACGGTAAATCCCAATCACGGCAAAAAACTCCGAGACAGAATTGAGACAGACGAGATAGGTACAGGAAAAACTGTATTCGGAACTCCGAAATTGGCTCTTTCCTCCGTTGAAAGGCCACGATGTGACTCTGATGGTTCGCATGAATCTATCGCAAGCAACCAACCCCGCCACTGCATGGAACAAGTTAACCTGAGGGGTTTGGCCCCCAGTCTAAAGGATGCAGGTAATGCTCTAGATTGCTTCTATTGCGCCAATGGTCTTGCTCGAGGATGGGGAATTTCTGCACGCCCTAAAATCTCATCCACCAAGGTGGATGTGTGTCCTGGAAGCGATATTGAAGCTGAAGTATATCAGAGTTTATGCGGTGTATCAGGCATGTTTTACCAGGGGATGAATACAGCCCAGTTTTTCGGTATGTATTACTGACAAACAGAGTGTTTCGTAAGAAACAGACAATACCTCACGTCCGTTTTGTATTGGAACGATACAATGATACAATGATACAGTGATACATCGATACACTGATACGATGATACAACGATACGACATGAATTTCCCCGGCGGTATTTGATTTATCGAACAATAAATTCACCATATTCTGAATCTGGAAAGAGACTGCGGGATGGAAGAAAAAGCCAACAACAAGAAAAGACTACGGAAGACGCCAGGATCAGACTCGAAATTATGGCTGAATTAGACTCGGATCACGTCCGTGTTAAGGTACCACCAAGTAGATGCCCATACTGAGATCGCTCCTTCGATTCCGCAGGCCCTTTCAGCCGCACAAAGAACTGGAAGAGCTGAGCAGATTTTTGCTTTGGACGGTAACTTGAGCTTTCCAACAGCCTAACTCATGGTCCTCCTGGGCTTTGTCTCCTGTTGATCCCTGTGTTGCTGGCTATTTCGCAAAGTCGTGCAGATGTCCATCCTGAGCACACTCGGCCTGGATGCCGGAGCGGGCAGCTCCCCATATGCCCAATATATCCTTCCCATTGCCATAACAGGACTCATCCTGGTCAATTTGAAGGGGGTCCCCGGGTTCTGGCATGTAAGTATAGATCTGAAACAACGAGGCGGTCTCACCTTCAATCCATTGATCGGCGATTGACCCTTGCACTTCCTCATAGGTGCGATTATTCAAAGGCCTCTTCACACAATATGTCGCAGGCGACCACAAGCCAAAGAATGACGGACCTAATGGCCGGCTATTGACCGTCTCAGAAGATGCACCTCGTCTCTTCTCCTACCTGGTCACCACCCATCGCAACTCCCCGATAGAATGCGACTATAACATGCACAAGTCCAACAGCACTTTCTTCTCCGACTTGGATATCAACAGATCTCAGCTCCTTCTGAGGATATTTGGAGGCTTTCCACGTTGGGAGTCGACTGCCGCGGAAACACAAGTTGAACAGAAGAAGAAGAAGAAGCAGGGAGAAAGATCACTGAATATTGCACTAGGTGGCGTGTCTTGCGTCTTCAAACGAGAGATTAAGCCCTTGCAGCAGTACGAGATCTGGTCTCGCGTTCTTGCCTGGGATGAGAAATGGCTATACGTTGTGAGCTACTTCGTGAAAGCCGGAACTGGCAAGGCCGTGATGAGGTCCTTGCACGGGGATCAGAAGTCAGCAGGGTTCGACCCGAACAAAGTCATTCTTGCTTCTTCACTTAGCAGATATGTGTTCAAGGATGGACGTATCACCGTACAGCCGCAGGATGTCCTGATACATAACGGCCTTCATCCTGCTCCAGGGTCAGGTTCGGAGAAGGAGGGGAAAGGAGCAAGTGAAAAGTCGACCCAAGAAGCGTTGAACGTATTCGCCAGCCAGAAAGAGCGAGGACTGGAGGTGGCCCGATTCTTCCATGGGCTGGACACACTGCCTGCGCAGTTCGGAGAATCAACCTCGATCTTCGGTTGCTATGGAGACCTTTAAGCACCATGCCCGATAGACTGTCATATCATATCATTGTCAGATAGTATTTAATGTTTTCCATAGATATACATCATGAAGGGCTTGCCCCGTGAGAAAAACCAGAATATAGTACCAAAAGCGGGTCTCAAACCCTTCCCTGCCTCTCTTTTTATTGCCGAAGTGAAAGATCCCATGATGAAAAGATAACCGAAAAGAAAAAATGAAAAAATGAAGAACTCCCGATCAAGGATATTTGTTTGAAGATAAACGGATAGATAAGCTGGGAAACAAATAGAATTGAACCAAGGGTCTGTCGCCATAGGTTCAAAGATCACCGGTAGGGCGATGGTGCGCGGTCACGCAGAGGCAGCATCTCATCGCCGCCGGACGGATCTGAGTCAGGAATCTTCTGCATATCCTTGTGCTTTCGCTTCCTGCATGCAGTGCAGCAGCAAATCTTGCGGAGCGCACTGGGTGGCATCTTCGCATCGGGACCCTGCAGGACTTTCCCCGGATGTACCAAATTCCAGACGGCAATGGCGAACAGCATGGGAACGGCATCAAAGGCGTACACATACCATTCATGATAGGGGATGGGGTTGGAGGCGTCGTTGCCTGAGGAGAATTCCACCAATCGATAGATAATACGTACGGTGATGAAGAGGAGACTGCAGTAGAGAGCGTAAAGCAGTCCTCTCCACTGCGTCTTAGGCCCGACGAGTTGCCCTATACGATCGAGATGCAGCATCCGACGGTGGAACTGGATCGCGATCAAGAGGAAGAGGATGATGAAGAACTCCTGGATGCCGATACCACCCATATAGATGTGAATACCATTCATCTGCTGATCGTGGGAGACACCTGGTCCCGCCATACTGCCTCCAATCAACTGAATGATGAAAGATCCCAGATCTAGGAAGACGAAGATCGTTGCGAGAAGTGAGGGCTTGAAGATACCGATGGTTTTTTCGGGTACGAAGAAGTGGATCATTCGCGCCAGAACCATATAGTCGAAGGCATTCACCCCTGTTTCGAATTTCGTCAATAAATGGCAGTAAGCAGAGCAGAGACGACAACATACACAATGGAGACAGGAGAATAAATAGCTGGGTGATCAAGGCCAGCGTGGAATTCTGCTGGTCCCGAGTACTCAACACTCGCACCACGAATCCAATACACTCCCACGTCGCTCCCATGAGGATCACCCAGACGAAGCCGGTTTTGTAGATGGTGGCCTGGACAAAATGCGCGATCATCACCACCCCGAAGATGAAGGAGAAGGCAATCGCCGCACCGAAGGACGGGTAGTAGAGGTAGAGCGCGTTGCACTCTGTTGGTGGAACCCACCCATTTTTATCGGGCGCAATGGTAGGTGTACAGGTGTTAGTGGGCAAATCCAAAGTGAGGCTGGGAATGGTAACCGGAGGAATCGTCACAGGAGGAATTGAGACGGGGGGGAGGTCGAGATTGAGAGTGATTTGAGGGTCATAGGGATCAGTTGCTGCCGCTCGTTTCTGGAGGGTGGTTGGATCGGGAACTGGAGTAGGCGATGGAGACGCATGGACGCCAATCGCCGAGACCAGCAAAGAATAGAGTAATGAATGTGAAAGTCGCATGTTGTGACGGACGTGAGGTTATTCTATCTCCCGCGTACCTCAAGAATCCGGCTGGACGAATCTGTCGATCACTAACTGGTAGGGACAGACTGCAATCAAGGGATGGACAGGACGAGGAAAACAAGCTTAATTTGTGTACAACATGCCATGCTATGGGGCAGACCTTTTTCTTTAATGCACATTCGACCATCCTTGCTACTTTCGTGGTTTGGGATCGACATTGACGCTGTTCAACAACAAAGACGCTCTGTCCCACCTCCTGATTCTATTTCCGGATTCTGTCACGGATATTTTGGTTGCCTGAGAGAAAAGCGAGTCTTGCAGCATTCATAATACTCCGTCTGAGCCAGTCAGAGTGGCTCTCTCTTAGTGATGTCGGGCTGAGATTGTTCTTGCGCGTTTACAGGCATTGTGGCGCTGGCAGTGATTGGCCTGTTCTTTAGGCTCCTGGATTCATCTGACTGAGTCCGGTGAAAGGGAAAGATGCATCCAGCAGTCTATCATGCTTCTGGTTAGCAAGTTCCACCTGGACATCAAAGAGTTGACATTAGCCGATCTGATCGGGTTCAGCCACAGCCATCGGACCGTAATCTTAGGAGTCTTGGTATGGGTCTAGACAGTTTATTCCTCAACAGAGTACTATATGTCGTTTCTCTGTATTTAAGTACGGAGTATCTCTCTTGTCTAAGCAGTGTATGGGGATTGTATCCATTGTTTTGAGTTTGTAACTAGTCTACTTGACGGTCCAACCTCGGGGCCAGCTGAGCGAGAGAAGTAAGCACTAGAGGTTACTACCTACCATTAGCACACCCCCTTGGCTAATTGAGATTTGAGACAGAAACATGGTTAGTACTGTCAATACCCTCCTCGGTAGGGATTGGTAGAATATTACTTACTCCAATCCTCTCGCCACGGCCATGGCTGCTGACTAGGAGCGAATCCAACGGTGTCATTCCACACTACTGCGGTGGCATCAGCAGTAATCCCGTGATATATGTAAGATTTAGTATGCAATTCAGATCAAAATTGAAGTGATTTCTCTCCTGCCAGCCTCCTTTCTGTATTCCCTGTCTCTAAAACCCCACTATCCAATGAGTCCTGGTGATGTGTTCCATTGCCGCCGAAAATGTCTTTGGTCCCTCGGTGGCCTCGGACTGCCGCAATGGCTTCGACTTTACCCTACTGTTTGAGGAAGCCTTTTTCTGTATCGCCCCTTGCAGCGCCTTGCTCTTGTGCTTGCCGGTGCGACTGTATCGCCTAACTACTCAGCGAGCCCAAGGCTCCAATCCTGGCCCTCTTCTATACGCCAAGCTGGTAAGAACATATAGGAACCCCTCAAGATCCAGACCCCAACTAAACCAACTCACTATGTATACAGCTATCACATTTGATCTCTAGTCTAATCAAGATTTCTCTTCTCATTATTCTCATTGTCCCCGGGCTAGAAATTCCCAAGACACGAGCGACAATCGCCGCGGCCAGTCTCTCCGCAGCCGCCTCGATCGCTGCCATTAGTCTGTCGTATTGGCAACATTGTCGATCCCCCCGACCATCTACCCTGCTTAGTCTCTTTTTCGGACTGACCATAGCTCTTGATGCGGTCCGCGCTCGGACAATATGGGCAGTGCAGACTCAAACGTTCTTCACCGTCTTCGTCGTCGGGCTGGCTGTCGACCTAGTCAAATTCGTGCTGGAGAGTCTGGAGCGGAAGGTAGCTTTGGCTGAGTCGGGCGACCCGCTGTCCGGAGAGACGACAGGAAATGTCTTCAACCGAAACTTCTTCTGGTGGTTGAATCCATTGCTGTTGCAAGGGTTCCGCGAGATCCTGGAGGTTGAGAAACTCATCGCCATCGATGACCGGGTGAACAATCAGAGCGATAGCGACATATTTGCAAGAAAATGGGAGGCTCGTGTGTTATCCTCATCCCGATGACAGACCTTGAACCAAAACTGATTCCTCTCCAGTGCCCTCCAAGACATCCTCTGCCTTGATCATGCTTCTCCTCGTTCATCATCGGTGGGGGATCCTCGCTGCGGTACTGCCTCGCATAGCCCTGACCGGATTCACCTTCGCGCAGCCGTTCCTGCTCACCCGGATCGTCACCTATGTCACGGAGCCTGTGACCTCGCTGACGGACTCCTACGGTACCGGCTTGATTGTCGCGACGGTACTCATCTACCTCGGCCTTGCAGTAACCACAGCCAACAACCAGCATAAAACGTACCGGCTCATCACCATGATCCGAAGTAGTCTCGTTCCCCTAGTCTACACTCAGACACTGCGGTTGGATGTTGCTTCTGTCCGAGATTCGGCTGCGTTGACGTTGATGAGCGTGGACATTGAGCGTATCACTTCCGGGCTGCGGTATCTGCATGAAATCTGGGCCAGTCCTATCGACGTCGGTCTTGCCCTTTGGCTGTTACAGCGACAGCTCGGGGTTGCAGCGGCCGCTCCAGCGGGTGTTTTTGTTTGTAAGTTATTCTCCGGACCATGGATGGATGGGAGAGGATACTAAACAACACGGGATAGTGTGCAGTTTGTTTGGTCTCGGAGTGGCCAGCACTATGGGCGCCCGCCAACGTCGCTGGCTCGAAGGCATCCAGAAGCGAGTTCAAGCCACTTCAGAAATGCTGAAAAGTATGAGAGAGATCCGACTGAGTGGACTGCAGAACCCTATGGCCAAGAAGCTGCAGAGTTTGCGATCGGAGGAGATATCAGAATCACGGCCGTTCAAGAAGGCGCTGATTCTCATCGTGACTCTCGGTAGGCTTTCCAAATCTCCTCAGACGAGCGATCACTGACTTATCCAGCCTTTACTACCGCTGCCACGGGGCCATTGCTGGCTTTCACCATGTACACTCTTCTAGCGATTCGTAACGGAACCCCGGTGCTGAATTACGACAAAGCTTACACTTCGCTCTCCCTGTTGGCATTGTTACAAACTCCCATGGCCTTGATCTTGGATGCGATTGCTGGCGTTGTATCTGCCATTGGCGCAATCCAGCGCATTGGGGAGTATTTGTCCAAACCCGCTGCCTCGATTCGCGAACTCCAGAGAGAAAGTACCAGAAGCACAGATTTGCTGCAGCCGCTTCTCCCGTATCCTGGATTTGGTGAGAAACAAAGAGACACCGTTGTCTTTATACGCGACTTTAGCGCCGGCTGGGACGACAAGAAACCTTTTGTCATCAACCATATCTCCCTCGAAGTCGTATCTTCAACCATCAACTTCGTCGTTGGACCTGTGGCGTGTGGCAAAACGACACTGTTGCATGCCATTCTCAATGAAACAATCCATACCGAAGGTCTCCTTCATATTGCTGCTCCCAAGATCAGCTTCTGTAGCCAGTCACCTTGGATCAGCAATGACTCAATTCGACGGAATATCCTTGGAACCAATCTCTTTGCTAAAGCTTGGTATGACCGGGTTATCGAGGCGTGTGCGCTACGAGAGGATATTATGGGTTTTGCCCACGGGGACCAAGAGGTGATCGGCAATAGTGGTATGACGCTGAGCGGTGGCCAAAAGGCTCGACTGGTGGGTGCAGGAGGATCTTTTTGTCTTCTAAATCGTTGCTGACTGCCACCTAGGGACTCGCAAGAGCGATCTATGCTCGGGAAAAACTTCTCCTTCTCGACGATGTCTTTAGTGGATTGGATGCAAAGACCGAGGAGCGCATCTTCAACAATCTCTTCGGCCCCAATGGACTGCTGAAGGAAGGGGACACAACAGTGATTTTGGCTACCAATGCGGGTGAGTCTCTTATCCCA
Organism: Aspergillus clavatus NRRL 1; assembly: GCF_000002715.2. NCBI lineage: Eukaryota > Fungi > Ascomycota > Eurotiomycetes > Eurotiales > Aspergillaceae > Aspergillus > Aspergillus clavatus. The sequence continues at coordinate 1,853,180 of NW_001517101.1, read as the reverse complement.
TATTTTATGAAAGAAATATCTTCTGACCAGTCAGTACATCGTATCTCATACGCGGATAACATCATTGTCCTGGACAGGGACGGACATCTCACAGATGAAGGTACTTTCCATGATGTCCACGCCTTAGCCAAGGAGATTACAATGGAAGGCCCCTGGAGCGTAAAGACCGAAAAGGTCGAGGAGGCGCCCGTTGAGACTACACTGGGATCATCTCGACCTCTTTCAATGGTCGAAACGCCGAAAGGAAGCGAAAGACGTACGGGAGATATGACCGTCTACAAGTATTATGTCCGCGCCGTCCGTCCGGGCAATGCGCTCATGTTTGCTGTGGCATGTGCCATCTTTGTCGTGTGTCTGAGTCTGCCTCGTAAGTCTCCTTCTTTTCCTTTCCTTCGTCACAATATACAGTTGCTAACGTTGGGTAGAATTTGTGGTTAAGTGGTGGCTGCATCAAGGGGACGAGTATACGGTCAGCCATCGTGGAGAGTTTTTGGGGATCTATGCCGCATTGGCTGGAGTAGCTATCGTGTCGCTTGCTATGGCAGTCTGGTATGGCCTTTGTATTAATCCCTTGGTGGTTGAAATTACTAACTGTGTAGGCATTTGACCGAACGCATGCTTCCTCGAGCCTCTACCAGCTTTCACAATACGCTACTCAACACTATTTTGAATGCGCCCCTGCAGCTGTTCTCCACAACCGATGTTGGGAGCATCATCAATCGTTTCGCACAGGATCTGCAGTTGTCGGACATGGAGCTGCCACTGGCTCTCTTCAACACTACTGTCGAGCTCATCATGTGCGTGGCACAGTTGATCATTATCGCCATTGCATCCAAGTACATTGGCATCGCTCTACCAGCCCTGATAGGTGTCTTCTACCTTGTGCAAAAGTTCTATCTCCGCACTGCACGGCAACTCCGACTACTGGACATTGAAGCCAAAGCCCCGTTGTTCTCGAGGTTCCTCGAGGTTCTGTCCGGCCTGGTAACCATCCGCGCCTTTGGCTGGCAAGATGAGTTTGAGCGGCGCAATCGGCAGGCATTCGACGTCTCTCAAAGACCCTTCTACCTGCTGTTCTGTGTGCAGCGCTGGCTTAACCTTGTTCTGGATCTAGTAGTTGCGGCCATTGCGGTAATTGTGGTGGCTATCGGCATCAAGATGAAAGGGAATGTGGACGCCGGGTTCCTGGGTATTGCGCTGGTCAACATCGTCCAATTCAGTATCAGCATCAAGACGTTGCTGTCCAACTGGACGCAGCTGGAAATCTCGATTGGTGCAGTGGCACGTATCCGTTCATTTGCCGAGGATACACCATCGGATGAGCAGGACCAGGGCACTTTCACTGATCTCCCTCCATCGTGGCCTGAGAAGGGTCAGATTGAGTTTCGAAATGTGATAGCCGAGTACGAGGGCTCGTCCCAGCCGGTGATCAAAGGGTTGAATCTCACCATCCAGCCTCTGGAGAAGATTGCTCTTTGTGGGAGAAGTGGCAGGTAGGTTACCAGTCTCTCTACTTTTTTCTACTTGTGAAGGCAATCCAAGACTGACTTGAGCAGCGGCAAATCTTCGATGGTCTCTGCGCTGTTCCGGCACCTGCATATCTCAGCTGGATCCATCGTCATCGATGGCATTGACATTAGCACTATCCCGCGAGAGCAACTGTACACGCGCCTCGTTTGCGTGACACAGTCTCCCCATCTCATCTCCGGTACGATCCGCGAGAACATCGATCCTTTCGGCACCGCTACGGACCCGGAGATCGAGCACGTCCTCAAAGAAGTCAAGCTCTGGGCAGCAGTTGAGGCACTGGGCGGAATCAGCGTGTCACTGTCTGATGATCACTTCAGCGTCGGGCAGAAGCAGCTGCTGTGTCTGGCTCGAGCCATGATTCGCCCTGGATCCATCCTTATTCTGGACGAGGTGACGGCCAGTGTGGATTGGGAGACGGATCAGTTGGTGCAGGGAATCATCCGAAAGCACTTTGCTTCCCGAACGATCATTACCATCGCCCACCGCATCTCAACCATTCTGGATGCGGACCGGGTAGCTGTGATTTCCGACGGGGAAGTGGTGGAATTGGCGCCGCCGGGGGAGTTGCTCGCTCTGCAGCCACCCAGCCTGTTCCGGGGGCTGTACGAGGCGAGTGCGGGCAGCGATGCAAAATAGATCTCTTTTCATTTGTCTATCTATCTATCCATCTATCTATCTTTCCTATCGTTTATTTAATCTTCCAATTCTAATTCATTTCTTTTGTTCTACCTTTCTCCTCTGTTGTGTTGGAAAATTGAGCCAGAGATTGCTGCAATGCCTTCAGAAGAGACAGTTCTCGTGCTCAAGCTAATCAATCACCACTGGAATCTGTTCCCCAGTAGTCACTCCGTGCTTTCCGCTCAAGGTCTATTATTATTAATAATATTCTCACTATTAGTATCCTAATTACGGAGCAGTCCCCATTCACCACTGCACGCTAGAGATCCGCTAGCCCGATAGACCAAGCAACTAGCGAGTCGGACTAGCGTGCGGCGGACAGTGCGGCTGTGCCAAAGCCAAGCTGTTTAGCCCCAACAACAGAATTTGGTTTAATTTAAGCTTACAAGACGGTCCAGGATCTGAGCTGTAAAACTCGATTTACCACCAATCAACATGGAGGATCGCCCGTACCGAAACGATCGCCCGACGATATCCCGAAACTGTATCGATACCTTTTCATACACCGTGTGTATCAACTGTAACTTACGTCCGTACGTCGGTATCCTGATTCCTGACGCGTACTGTTGATACTTGTTGATACCGCACCTCAATACACTCAGTAACTTGCCTCTGTCCCCCTCACTGATCCCACTCGGCCGAAGACAGCTTGCGCACGCTAGTAGGGTTGTAAATTAAACTATCGTCGAACCAGCCAAGGTAGTAAGGTACACACTCCGCATCCAGCGTAAATAGTAGGCTAAGGTAGGTAGGTACTCCGGAGTCCGGAGAAGAGAGAGAGAGAGAGAGAGAGAGAGAGAAAAAAAAAAAGATGAGTGCCCAAATGGTACCATGCCTGCATATCCCTGCAAATCTCTTACCACTTACCACATCGCTCTCGTAGTATACCTTCCTGCATCAAACTACAGGGGCTAATTCGGACGGACTGTTCCTTCATATCCGCTATTTTCGTCTCGAAATCTCTTTCATGCACGTGGCTGGGAACCGGCGCGTACGTGTCCGCAGCATCTCTGCGCGCTCCTGCAGACTCATGGCACACTGCGCCGGCCCAATGGGCACCATGCACTTGGCAAGGTGCTCGTAATCCTTCTGCAGTAACTTGACGGTCAGCATCAGGTAATCAATGTTACAGAAGACGAGCGCGTTTTCGTTGGCGTAGCGGGCTTTATCGCGCAAGAGGGCCACAGGGTGTTCTCGCCAGTGCCGGCGGGGATGTAAGTGGTGCGAGGTGTGGTAGCCGTCGTTGAAGCAGAATCGATTACTCTGGACATGCGTTAGGGGGATCAGAGTCACCAGGGATCCGGGGGGTATGGGACATACTGCGACATCGATCAGGGTAACGCTCGAACGGAAATCAGAAGCTGGATCCTTGGGGTCCACAAATGCATGCTGGCCCCAGTTTCCAGCCATCAGGCCGAGACGCAGAGTCAGGAGGGGCAGGACGAACACGCAGAATGCAGCCTGTGGGTGGACATACCTCCACATGGCGTAGATGAAGAGGTAGTTGCTGCTCTCCCACAGCGCCGTCTTCATTGCGAACGTGGACTTTCCCTTGCGCAGAAAGTACAAGGGAAGATCCAGCCAGATGAGGAAGAAGAAACGCGCCACGTATCGCGCAAAGTCAGCAACCGAGTCGCGGTCATACCACATGGTGGAATTCAGGTCCCCCGGTCCGTTCCCCTCGACATGGTGGTGTTTGACATGGTGGTAGTAGTACGAATTCCATGTATGGCCCACCAAGGGGTCTACGATGTAGGGAAAGAGTCTGTCCACCAGCCGGTATTGGGGGGCAAGCACGCCGTTCATGTGCACGTACTGGTGCTTCATCAGCGTGTAGGTGCCTGCGTACCAGACGTGCAGGATCCAATGCAGTAGCCCGTGCCCCCAGGTGAAGTGATAGTAGTGCAACCAGATGGCGCTGGGGACGGAGATGGTCATGTAAATCAGGAGGTGGGTTACCATCACCACGTCGGTAGGAAACCGTGCCACTCTTTTGGCCCAGTTGATGTAAGGATTTAGGATGTCGTTCTGAATGAACGAGGGCAGTCGAGTCCGGAGCTGATGGGTCTCCCAGAACTGGAAGACTGTTGGATCAAAGGCAGCATGATTTGGGTTGTTGAGAGACTGTAGGGCTTGTATGGTCTCCGATGTGCTGCGGTTGTCTAGGCCGGTCAGCTCTATTTTCGAACATGAAGAGGGGACTCTCACTCGTTCCGGTGCCTTCTTTGAGGAGCTCTCGTAGCACCAGCTGATCAGGGAGAGTCAAATACGGGTCAATATTTGTGGGGAGGTCCATGTTGTCGATTTTGAGGGCGTTCGTGGACGACGAGGCCACGTCGCGATAATACATATATATATATAACAATTACCAAGACATCACCACCACCACCACCACCAGTTCGATCAAAGATTCAAAATATCACACAGATGAACAGAACCAAGCTTGGAAGGGACATTTCTAAAAATATGTAGACTCGTGGGAGAATGAGGGTGCCTGGAAGCTAGGACCATTAGGCCGATTCATCTCCTCGTATCCGAACCCTCCTGGATATAACTTCGTCTAACCACTCCAATAGGTAGTATCGATGAAAGCCTCTCGTCAACTGAGCTATCAGGCTACAGAATATCCAGGAAACTAGGTAGCAGCATTATTGAAACAAAAATAGCATTGTAGTACAACATAAATAGAACATGACATGATGGCTTAACAGAGAGCAACGATTAGGTACAGAGAGTATAAATCAACAGGACGACGGGTATGCGACATGGATCAAATTCGGAGAAGCAAGAATCACGCCTTCGAACGAAGCAGAGTCTCGGCCATTCCCTGGAGGACTGACCGATCTATCAGGTCCTCCACAGCGATATTGAATCCATGCTGCCGCAGCGTGGCGGCTAATAGAGCAACGGAAACCAGATCGCCACCAACAAGGAAGAAATCCGAGTCAAGATCCAGGGATAGATCCGGAGCCCCAAGTACAAGCCTCCAGCTGTCATAGATCAGAGACACGACCCCATTGGGGGAACTGGACGGGGCTCCGTTCACAGTGCCATTGGCAGTAAGAGTGGGGATGGGGGAAGGGTATGCTAGTGGAAGCATAGATTTGCCGCTCAGCCACTGAGCAGGTGCACTCTGTAACTGTGCAGAATCAGGCTGGCAGAATCTCTGGATAGTTTGACACAAGAGGTCCAGCAACGTCGACGCAACCGATTCACCCACTGACTGCGAAGACGTAATGAATAGGACTTCCATCTGATTACCATCCAACGGAGTAGTCTTGATGGCCACATCGGCTTCATCGGCCGCTGGACAGAAATCCCCAATGGTGTATTCCCGATCAGCGAGCGTTACGGCAGCAATCTGCTCGATGTTCTGATGCTGCACGATGCTGCTGAAGCGGGTGAACGGCGCCCAGGAGCTACATTCCCGCACGACTTGGCGCATGCCAATAGATTCGTGGGCCATGCTAGCAATATGCTGAGACTGCAAGCTCTGAAGGAGGTCAGTCGCGCTGGTCGAGCTGTTGACGGACGCTCGCACAGGGATGATGTTAAGACAAGCGCCGATGATACGTTCCATATCCGTTCCTGGAATGTTTCGACCGGAAGTGACGTGGCCGAAGACAACGTCGGTGGTGTCGGAAAGGGCTGCAAGGACGGTCGCCCAGGATGCCTTAAGAATAGTTGCAAAGGTAATGCCAGAAGAGGGTCGGCTGTTGACGGGAACAGGGATGGTTCTGGTGAGATGAAGATCGTAGACATTGCGATATGAAGGCTTTGCGTGGTTCACCACATTGGTCATCTGAGAGTCTTGTAGAAGAGTGCGCCAGTAGGCCATAGTTCCAGCACCATTGTGGGAATTGACTGCTGCCACATATTGGGCAAACGGAGCTTCGGGTGAAGGTGTCTTGCCTAAGAAGACATCTTGCAAGGTCTGCCAGATCTGTGGGAGGCAAACACCGTCATATTGCGCATGAGAAAGACGAAGAATGACCCGGTGATGCGTTTGACTTCCCACGATGATCAGCTTTGTAAGTGAGTCGCCGAGTTGCAGATCAGACTGGACATCGTCGCGACACAATTCGGCACAGAAAGAGTCAATATCACGATCCGTTTCGTACCATTCAACCTCCTGAGAAATTTGTTTCAGAACCACTTGATAGAAGCGATCACCACGGGCAGTGAACACCGTTCGCAGGATCTGATGTGACGAAAGGAATCGGCTCCAAACACTCTGAACATATCCTACGGTCCAAGGGAGTGAGCCCTGGCCATCAAGGAAGAGATAATTAAGCAAGCCACGAGTCTTCATCATTGAGTGAGCAATGGCGGAGGACTGGAAATCGGTAGCCGGAAGAATATCTGCGATGTTGGTAGAGGCTGTCTTGACATCGGTGGCGACCTGGTCGACAAGTTCAGAACCAGAGGTTTGAATCAAGGAGAACGGCTGATAGGCAACGTGCGAAGATGCATCCACCGCGCGGGGTTCATTGTCGATATGAGCAGCCATGTCGGAGAGGATTGGGAACTGGAAGACCTCCTGGACGGACAAGGGCCATCCTCGGGCACGAGCCAGACTGGTTAACTTCATCGCAATGATTGAATCACCTCCAGAGCGGAAGAAATGATCACCAGCACCGATTGATTCAACCTCGACATTCAGCAATTTGACCCACAGTTCACGCAACTGGAATTCTGTCTCGGTGGTCGGCTCTTGTTTGACACCATCTGCAAGTGAGAAGGCCAGGACATCGTCCTGTGAGAGAGATAGGGCAAGATCCCGCAGCTGGCGACGATCAGCCTTGCCGTTCATGGTTAAGGGCACGCGGGCCAGGGGAAGGAACATGGACGGAATCATGTAGGAGGGAAGAGACTGGCTGAGTGTTTGCTGCATTTGGATGAGATTCTCACGCAGCTCTGCTGTCATCTCCATCAATTCAGCACTGCCGCTGCGGTTGCTGAAGTGAAGGAATGCCACCACCGTCTGTCGTGCGGAGCTCGGGTCTTTGACTGCATCGACGGTTGCATGGGCCAAAGAGGGCATTGCCAGTCGAATGGCATGCTCAATCTCACCCAGTTCCACACGTTGACCGCGGACCTTGACCTGTGTATCCTTGCGGCCCGCGAACCGGATGGTGCCGTCCTCATTGTAGCGGACCAGATCGCCAGTGCGGTAGAACATGCGAGGTCGGTTGTGTGTCCGTGAAGGTGCCCAGGTTGGATCTCTGACAAATGCGCTCGCTGTCTTCGCTGGGTCATGAAGATATTCCCTGGCCACAGTTGGTCCCTCGAGGAGCAGTTCACCGACGCAGCCAACCGGAGTCAGGCGATTGGGGTCTTGGGGGTCTGCAATCCAATACAGGGCTCCGATGGATGCGCCGAGGTTGGCTGGATCGCTTGTCGCAGTGGCTGGAGGAGCTCCAGAACAATAGACGGAACATTCAGCGGGACCGTAGCAGACAATGAGATCCAAGACGCTGTGCCATTTGGCGATGGTGTCCCAGGATGATGCTTCACCACCTAGGACCAGTGTCTTGAGAGATGGGATATTGTCAGCGGGCAACAGACTGGCCACTGTTGGCGTCAAGAACGCCCAATTGCATCGGAAGTGGTTGATGGACTCCGGTAGAGCGTTCAGACGGTCGTGCTCTGAAGGCACGCAAATGCATCCTCCCCGTTGAAGCGTGGTGAAGATATCGGCGCAGCTGACGTCGAACGTGTAGGCAGCAAATTGAAGGAGGCGAGTGTTGGGCCCAATGCCCCAGCGGCTGCCGTGAGCCTTGGAGCTGGAGCAGAGAGATCCATGCTCGATGACAATACCCTTGGGTTTGCCAGTACTGCCGGAGGTAAAGAGGACATAGGCTGCGTTTCGAGGGCTCAAGTCGGGGAGATTGCTGGCCATCATGTCATTGGAAGATGCCAACGATCGAATGAATTCTTCCGTGACGGTTACTTCATGGACTGACAGTGCAGAGCCTAGGATACCAGAATGGCTGGGTGCGCACAGGAGGATTGGGGCACCGGCATCTCTGACGATTGTTTCCAGTCTGGCCTGGGGATGCTTTGGATCAAGATTGACACAAGCTCCCCCAGCCTTGATGACCGACATTTGGGCCACCACCGCCCAGCGAGACTTATCGAAGCACATAGGGACGAGAACTTCCGGTCCAACTCCGAGGTGGTGAAGGTGCCGAGCCAGGATGCTGGAAAAGTAGTCCAGGTCGGCGTAAGTGAGCTGTCCATCCCAGGCATCGACAGCAAGAGCACTTGGTCGCTCAGCAACCTGCTGCGCGAAGACCTGGGGAACGGTGGATTCAACCACCTCAGGATACACTTGGTTCCACTCGAGAATCTGCTGTAGATCCTTTTCACCAAACATTTCTATCTGTTCAATTGGCCGGCCGGCATTCTCGACGGCGGTAAGCTGGTTGACCAGAGATTCAAAGTGGTAAAGCATATTCTGAACCTGCCAAGCAGAGAGAATAGCTTCGTCGTGACGAGTTTCAATATGGATATCACCATCGGCAAGGTAGCACTCCACCACCAGAGGATAACTGTCAAAATCTTGCAGAGGGAGATCAACCTCCTCACAACCCAGGAAAGCAGTTGTAGTGGTTAGTTCTGACGCGGGCTGAATGACAAAGAGATTCTGAAACTCAATGGCGCGAGCACATTCGGAACTCAGATTAGCGATGTTCTGCAGGCCAAAATGCTCATGAGGAATCATATCAGTGGCCTGTTGCTGGACCTGTTGCAGGAATCCTTCCACGGTTATGGCGGGGGGAAAGGCGACCCGAACAGGTACGGTTGTGATAACAGGCGCGATCATCTTGTCGATTCCAGAAACAGAGCCATTGCGACCGGAAAGAGTCATGCCAAAGACCACGTCTGGCGAATCGGTGTAGAAAGAGAGAACGAAGGCCCAGGCAGCTCTAAGCACTGTGGTTTTGAGTATAGGGGAATTGGGGGAATGGGAAAAGGACATTTTATGGGCCGTTGAACCACGGACAGACGGACGGTAGGACGGGGAAGGGAGTTCAGGGAAGGAAGACGGACGCTGGCCCTCGAGCTGTTTCTGCCAGAAGTTACGAGTGGATTGGGGATCGATGTCGACGAGATGCTTGATGAACGTGTTGAATCTGGGGGTATCAGAGCAGTCACCATTCTCATAGGCACATCGGACTTGCTCTAGGATCATGGGCAAAGACCATCCATCATAGACCGAATGATGGGCGGTCCAAACAAAGTGGCCGTCGGCAGTGATGGCATATCGAACAAGTGGCGCACCATAGCGAATGCTTTCACGGGCGTCGAGCTCGAGATAATCTTGAAGAGATTGCGCCGATCTCCATTCAATGTGTTCGTTGACCACAAGCTGCAGCAAGCTCCCATCGGTAGTAGGGACGAGTCTTGTGCGTAAGATGGGAGTCTTTTGGCTGACCGTCTCCCAAGCAGATTGGAATCGTGCGATATCAATGCTTGAAGTGAGCTTAAGTACCTTTCGTAGGACATAGGCACCCGGATTGAGTATTGCCAAAGCCATCATACCCTCCTGCAGGGAAGTGGATGGATAGGCATCCTGGATACACTCCGGAGGAATTCCATACTCGGTGCTGATGCCCTTCAAAACGGAATAGTCGGACAGGAGCTCGAATGGTTCCACAGGTATTCCATTTGTCTTCTCCGGTTGATTTTTGGCGGCCAGAGCAGCAGCGAGATCGGCCAACACTGGGTGACGGAAGATATCGGCAACAGTAATACTGATATCGTCCGAGGTAGCAGCCATCTTCATGGCAGCAATGGAGTCGCCCCCTACCTGGAAGAAGCTGTCTTCGGCGTAGATCTGCTGCATGGGGACCTTGAGGACGCGATGCCAGAGCTCCTGGACTTTCTTTTCCAGCACGGTGTTTGGCGCTCGCCGGCTCTCCTCCCCTTGAAGAGAGTACACTTTGAGCTGGACGTCCGTCAGAGAGGCACAATGACTGCGGAGGAAGTGTCTGTCCAGCTTTTTGGCGGAGGTGGTTGGCATCCAGTTGGTGGGCAGGAAGAGCGACGGCTGCATATATGGAGGCAAAACAGTGAAAAGTGATTGCTTCAGCTGGCCCAATTGGGCGCGAGCTTCTGGTGTCATCTCCTGTAGGAAGTCTGGCTGGGATGAGGGTTGGCATATAAATGCTGCCAGCAGTGCTTGTTCCTTCTCACCATGAGGCAGTACAACCTCGACTGCGATCTGCACATTTGGTGGGAGTTGCCGCTGTATCTGATGCTCGATCTCAGCCAATTCAATACGCTGTCCTCGAAGCTTGATCTGTGTGTCTTTGCGGCCTAGGTAGGTGATGGTTCCATCGGCATTGTACCGGACGAGATCTCCCGTCTTGTAGAACCGCTGAGCACCGGTATCGGGGCCGGACGTGGCGAAATCTGGGTTGACGATGAAGGATTTCGCTGTTTTATCGTCATCATGAAGATAGCCACGTGCTAGTGTGCCACCCTGCACCAGGAGCTCGCCGACTGACCCGATGGGAGCAAGGTGATTGTGATCGCCAGGGCGAACAATCCATGAAAGGGAACTAACTGCGCGGCCCAGTATATCATGGCGCTCCGTCTTGCTTGTGAAGGTGTGCATGACGCAGAAAACGCAGGTCTCGGTAGGGCCATAGCCATTCATCAGGCGCATGTCGGAACCTGCTGCCCATGTTTGGATATTGTCTCGGTCCAAGGCCTCTCCTCCGAGTATGATAGTACTCAGGGTAGGGACCTGGTCCGGTCGAAGAATCCGCACCACTGAGGGAGTGAGGAAGGTAGTATTGGCCTGCAGGCGACGGATGGAGCCAGCGATATCGCTCATCCGATCGGCTTCAGATGGCACGCAGATGCAACCACCGTAGGCCAAAGTGGTGAAGATCTCCAGGATGCAGGCATCGAAGGTATACGCCGCAAATTGGAACATGCGCGTGGCCGGACTGCAACCGATCTCTTTACCATGGTGGATAATACTGGTGCTGACGGCGGAATGCTCCACAACAACACCCTTGGGAGTTCCTGTGCTGCCGGAGGTGAACAGCGTGTATGCAATGTTGCGTGTCGTAGGAGCTGCAGGTAGAGTCAAACTATCATCGCTGTCAAGCCACATGTTGGACCCTGAAGAGATGACCAGGATGTTGGGAACTAGATCAACTACCCGCTTTGAAGTGCTCAAAGACACCAGAGCCAAGGACGATGAGGTTTGAGCTATGATAGACGCCAGTCGCTCCGGCGGGTGTGCTGGGTCGAGAGGTACAAAGCCTGCGCCAGCCTTGAGAATACCAAGCATAGCCACAATGGCCCAAGAAGACTTGTCAAAGCAGATGGGCACAAGATCGTCTGGTCCCAGTCTCATACTCACGAGAACCCGGGCGAGTTGGGTGGTTTTCTTGTCTAGCTGAGCATAACTCAGGTCCTCGTCCCACGAGGCAATCGCCAAAGCGTCGGGGGATGCTTTAGCGCTGCGTTCGAATAGAGAATGTAGACATTCGTCGATGGTTGCAGGGATAGTTTTGTTCCACTGCAAGACTTGTTCACGGTGGCGTGAACTGAATAGGTCGACCGATGTCACAGGGGATCGTGGTGCAGACACAATCGAAGAGAGCGCGGCTGAGAGAGCCTCAGAGACGTTCAAGGCCTGTTCAGAAGACAGGCGGGAAGTCAAGTAGCCAAGTTGCACGGTGAAGCCTCTATCAGTGTCGGTGACATTGAGTGTGATATCGTACTGGAGATCAGTTAGTATGGATCAAGCAAGAATAAAATAATAAACAACAAAAGGTAGACAAGAACAAAAGGCGGCTTACCTCGGTGGGGTCTTCTCCCTGAATATAATCAATCTTCAGGTCCCCGAGCTGGAAGTTATCGACATCCCTGCGCTGGAAGCTGACAACGGTGTTGAATAGTGTCTGTCCAGAGAGTCCCAGGCGATGCTGAATCTCCGCCAGACCGACATGCTGATACGGAAGGTTTTGCAGATACTCCTCATGCAGGGCCTTCAGTTCCTCAACGACCGTCTTCTGGCCCATCTGGCTCATGTCCATGGCACACACCAGCATGTTGATAAAGGGACCAACAGCGCTTTCAACGCCGGGAACAGGCACTTCTCGACCAGCTGTCAAGTATCCGAAACAGATGTTTTCCTCGCCAGTGTAGGCAGAGAGAACGACAGCCCACGCCAAGCGCACAATGTTCGCCAATGTTACATCGTGTTGCTGGCAGAAAGTTCTAACCTTGGCGATCTCGGGCACTGGGACATCGATGTGTTGCAACTCACGTTGCTCTTTGCTAGAGTCCGACGTCAAGGCAGGGAAGTGAGAGGGCTGAACACCGGCCAGGTGAGTGGCCCAGAACTCTAGAGCTTCGTCTGCTGGCTGCGATTGGATATAGCCAATGTACTCACTATACGAAGTAGCCGGGGTCAAAGGCAGCTGGTTGATGTATGCAGATGCGAGATCGTGAATAAGGATGGCCATGGCCGTTCCATCCATAAGAGCATGACTGATGTCAAGCTTGAAGTAAATAGTCTCGTCATTGGCTTGCACAACCGCGAGGCGGTGTTGAGGCTTATTTGAAGAGGATGAGAGAGGAGCCAGGCTGCCGAGTATATCAATGGCCTCCTTCTCGGAGCCGACACCACCGAGGACAAGAGAATTGGCCTGGTGATCGACAAGGACCATCTGGTCAAATGGCCTGCTGGAGACGCGCTCTAAGAACGCGGTACGCAGAATGCTGTGGCGATCGACCACTTGCTGCCATGACGAAATCAATTGCTGGGGATCGACAGGTCGGCCTTGAGCCGAAGTAAGGCGAAGGATGGCATGATAAAGGTAGGCATCCGGCATACGGGTCTGGCTCAGAAGAATGCCTTCTTGGAGGGGTGAGCATGGGTAAATATCCTCGATCGAATCGATCTGATATCCCAGTTCCGGTAGTCGCTGCGTGTGAAGGTGGTCCAATTTGGGGTATGAGATAGACAAGAGGGGATAGTCGCTGCGCGTGAGGGTATACTGAGTGTTCATGAGCTGCTGGCTCAATTCCCGCAGGGCCACTGTGTATCGGGACAGCCACTCAGTGACCTGTTCCTGATGCTTCATGTTGCGATTGAATGCGATAGTAGCATGAGCACTCCCGTTGACCACATAGACATTGATTTCAAACAAGGCATACCGACGCACGGATGGACCAACGTCGCCCTCGTTGAATGGAACACGCTGGAACACACCATCAGCTCGCTCGAGCCCCTGGTACAATCCGAGGTAGTTGAATAGAACCTCGACCGGCATATGGTTGGCGAACTCTCTTGTCCCATCCTCGTTGTGATACTTTGAAGTGAAGTATGACCACCCGTTGGCTGGGAGCTCTTTTCGCTGATCCTTGACTTGACGCACGATATCCAACGAGTTTCCACTTGCTTCTACTGGAACGTGGAAGGGGAAGACGGTGGTAAACCAACCCACTGAGTCCGAGAGATCAATATCCGAGAGCGGTCCGTTGACAGCCGGCTGACGACCATGGCCTTCATTGAAGATTGCAGGAGGTTGACGACCGAAAGTGTCTTTAAACGAAGAAAGAAGCGCTGCGATGAGAATATCCAACGGCTCTGTTCGCATGGCCTTGTGAGAATGTGAGAGCAACAGCTCCGTATCATGCGCATCCAGTGTGGCAGAGAGCTGCACAGTCTCCTCCTGATAGTTTGGAACGTCTTTCATGCCCCAAAATTCGTAGTCTGCCGGGGGTATGCTGTACGGCAGTACCATCTTCGGTCTAAGGTGCTTGGATGCGTAGTCTGCCTGCTGTCTCTGCCACCGTTGGAAGGAAAACGGGGCAAGATCGGATAGGGATGCTTTGTCAGTCAAGGAATCCTCTACCTCCTGGAAGAGAATACGCCACGACACCAGGTCAATGACCAAGTGATGGGCGACAAGGAAGAGTAGGGTCGGCTTGTCGGCGACAGTAAATATTTCGGCAGCAAAGACAGGGCCGTTCTGGATGTCAAGTTGCGATTGGGCCTTCAGAGACAGAGCTCGGGCCTCGTCTTCTGATTCGATGGTATGTACTCTGAATCGATAAGATCCAGAGACCTGGCTGGGGATGATCTGCGTCCATTCTCCCCGATGCGACTTGCGGAATCGGGCGCGTAGCATCGAGTGACGCTGCATGATGCGGTCCAACGCAGATCGCAGCTGGTCGATGGACACATCCTGAGTCAGACGCAGGAGGAAGGATTGGTTGAATTGATTTGCCGCAGCGTCAGTGGCCCCCTGCGAGATCTCCTGGAAGTAGAGCTGTTGGATGGGAGACAGACCAAACGGCGTATCCCACTGCTCTGCGGCACGATCTGACGACCGGCGAGAGTCGACATTCTCTGCACACTGTGCCAGGGCCGCGATGCTAGTGCTCCTCATGACGTCCTTGAACAAAATCTGCAGCCCTTCGTTGCGACATTGTACCACAAGCTGCATTGCGGTGATTGAATCACCACCGAGGCTGAGGAAGGATCGGCTGAGAGAGGCTTGCGAAGAAGAAATGTTCAGCACTCGGGCAACGATATTCCTCAGTTGAGCGGCTGTGTTAGCCTCAGAAGGAGTATCGTCAATCGACTCGCTGGTCTCGATCTGCTCTTCAGCTGCAGCCTGGACGTATGTTTCATGATCCATCTTTTCCACCCACTGCGAGATTCGGGGACGATCGACCTTTCTCGAGGGGGTATATGGGAACTTCAGACAGACGAGCCATACCGATGGAATCATGTAGCTGGGGAGAACCGAGGCCAGTCGCTCTCGAATACTATCAACCTGGCTGATGGCTCTGGACTTATCCGTTGGATTGACTATGGGAGTGATTTCCTGGCACTCATCGTCGAGGAATTCCTCGAGCACAACCACAGCAACGAGCTTCTTTTTGGAAGGACCCTGCTTCGGGAGCAAGATCACACACTGCTGCACCAACGAGTCACTAGCAATTGTTTTTTCCACTTCTCCCATCTCCACTCGCTGGCCGTTGAGCTTGATCTGGCTGTCCTTTCGGCCCACATAGACGAGGCTTCCATCAGCAGCATAGCGGACTAGATCTCCCGTTTTATAGAGCCTGGTTCCGTGCAAGGTCGGGCCTCGCCAGCGAGGTGGTTGAATGAACACCTTCGTTGTGAGTTCTGGGTCTAGATAGCCTCGCGTCACCAGAGGACCCTCGATGAGTAACTCTCCAACACGACCCACCGGCACCAGACGCTGGCTGTCTTCGGGCTCAGTCACCCAGAAGAGACATCCATGTGCCTTGCCAATATTTGCTGCCGCAACCCCCTCGCGAATGACATTGAAAGAGGACATGATGGTGCATTCGGCCGGACCATAGCTGTTAATGAGATGTAGCCTGTCCTGCCATTTGCGAGCAAGATCAGCTGGGACAGCCTCACCCACGAGCGCCAGGGTCTTCAAGGTGGGCACGGACTCTGGAGACAGAGTCAGAGCGACCGATGGCGTCAAGTATGCATATGTCACTTGAAATCGGTTGATGGCTCCCGCCAGATCATTGAGCCGGTCATCATCGGACGGCACACAAACACAGCCGCCCCTACAGAGAGTGAAAAACATCTCACTATTGCTGGTGTCAAAGGTATAGGCAGAGAACTGCAGTACCCGGGAAGAGTGATCGAGTTGCATATCTTCGTTATGTATGGTGAGAGAACACAATCCTTTATGTAAAACGACGATTCCTTTGGGCTTGCCCGTACTTCCAGAGGTGAAGTTGATCATGGCAGCGTTGCTGGAAGATACAGGAGGGAAGATGGCCTGGTTTGGCTCGGGTAACGTATGAAACAGGGCGGGATCAACAACGAGGACATTATCAACCAACGATTTGACTTTGTCACTGTACGCCGATGACCCCACGAGAACTATACGAGCTTTCGTCTGGGCAATGATGCTGGCCAGATGCTGAGTCGGATGGGAAGGATTCATAGACACATAAGCAGCTCCGGCTTTCAGCACCGCCAGCATCGAGACCATGGCCCAGGCCGACTTGTCAAAGCACAGAGGAACTGCATCTTCCACAGTCACTCCAAGACTGATAATAGCACCCGCGAGGCGAGAAGACAGCTTGTCGAGTTCCCCGTAGGATAGAGAAGCATCCCAGGAATGAATGGCCGGGGCGTCGGGATGTGTCAGTGCCCGCCGATGGATACGAGTATGAATGCAATCGTTAACTGTTTCAGGGACCTGGCCGTTATGGTTCACATCGAGAATGTACTCCATATGTTTCTGGCCAAGGAGATCCACCTGCTCGATTGCCTTGGTTGGCGCGTCGATCAATTTGGACAGAATATTTGTGAATGTAGAAGCCAGCATATCTGCCTGTTCTGACTCCATGAATGTGCTCCAGTAATTGATAGAAACTTCAATTGCGGTATCGCTAACAGTGATGCTCACGCCCAGATCATACTCAGTGGGATCGCTACCGCCGAGGTACTCAATGGCGATGCTGCTCTCGTTGTTGGAGTCAACCATTGGCCGTTGCAAAGAAAGGATGCTGTTGAACAGGCGCTCGCCAGAGAGCTTCAACGCATGCTGCACCTGCGCCAGGGATGTTTGCTGATACGGAAGAGAGTTAATGAAGTCCTCATGCATCCGGCGGGTTACGTCCAGCAGAGTCAGGTCGTCGTCGATCTGGGCTCTACATGCCAGCATGGTGATGAATGCACCCACGGCATTATCCATGTCCATATCGAGGCCTTCCACGTCACGGCCGGAGGACAGATATCCGAATACGATGTCCGATTCACCCGTGTACGCACGAAGAACCAGGGCCCAGACGCTCTGGAAGACATTGGCCAGGGTGACTTCATGCTGCTTGGTAAAGGTTTGAAGATCCAGCACCGTCGCTGGGGCAATTGGGATGTTGATGGCTTGCAGTTTCCTTGTTGCTGTCGCCGGCGCATCCAGGAGGGAAGGGAAGAAGACCGGCTTAACATTTTCAAGATACGATGTCCAGAAAAGTAGCGTCTCCTCCATTGACTGGTTCCGCAGCATGGCAATGTAGTCCCGGTAAAGGGGTCCAGGTTGCAACTCCCCATCGTACGCCTTTGCTAGATCACGCAGAATTATAGCCATGGAGCCACCGTCAATAAGCGTGTGGCTTATCTCAAGGTTGAAATGGGTAGCTCCCTCCTGGTCTTGAAGGACAATGAGTCGGTGAGGTGGCGAGGACTTTTGATAATCAAGGGGATATTCCTCGGGATATTGGAACAGAGTCGTCAGGTCACTTGCCGTCTCCAGTTGAGGGGTATGTTCCTTGAGCACGACTTGGCTATACAGTCCATCGTGCGCAAGACCTTCCACGAAGAAAGTTCGGAGAGAGGGATGGCGTGCAACAAGACGCGTCCAAGCCTTGTGAAGACGGGCCAGGCTGACAGGTTCAGCGGGATTCGTGCTCCGAATAGAACAAACTGCATAGAACTTGTATGTTTCCGGCGCTTGGGCCTGGCTAATCAAAATGCCCTCTTGCATGGGAGAACAGGGATAGGCATCCTCGATGGCTACCGCTCCGTTGTAACCTGCCTTGGATGCCAGGGCATCAATATCGGCGGCCTCCACCCTTGGCAAGAGAGAGAATTGACGGATATCTGACGCGCCGTTCAAGCCAGACTGATCCAAATTCGACCTCAGAGTAGCCTGACTGGCAATCTCACGAATACTTTTGCCCTTGAGGATGTTCTTCACGGCCACTTGCAGACCTCGAGATCGGGACCGAGAGGACACTTGCATGGCGGTGATCGAGTCTCCGCCCAAGGCGAGGAAGCTCTGCTCCATAGCCACCTGGCCTAACGAGAGGTTAAGCACTTCACTTATGACATGCTGGAGCTCGGTCTCAATGGGGCTTTGCGGTCCGTCGTCTCCTCTGTCGAGATGGTTTGCTGCACCTGTGGGGTCTTCGGAGAGCTGTTCAACCCATACAGTCACTGAAGGACGATCTGATTTCCCGTTTCGTGTCATCGGGATTGTTTGAACAGTGAGCCAGTGAGCTGGAACCATGTACCCGGGAAGCAGAGACGATACTCTTTGTCGAACTGCGACAATATCTGTTTGGACGTCCTCGCTATCTGCGTCCTCCAGCAATGCCATTCCCTTCCGATCCGTAGCAGGAACTGATGACTTGCGTTTCAAGGAAATAACAGCCACCAATTTACCCTTTAGGGCACCCTGTTTCGGAACCAGGGCGAGGGCATTCTGCACAGCCTCATGGGAGAGCAAAGCGTGGTCAATCTCGCCCATTTCCACGCGCTGGCCGTGCAGCTTCACCTGATGATCTCGTCGACCCACGAAATTGATGGATCCGTCGGAATTGTAATGCGCGAGATCTCCAGTGCGGTACAGCTTGATTGATTGTTGAGCTGCATGGGAATCGAACTTGGACAACCATGCGGGCGGGGAGATAAACACGGCAGCTGTTTTGGCCTCATCTCCCAGATAGCCTCGTGCAACAATGGGGCCTTCGATCAGTATCTCACCGACGGCGCCGACGGCGCACAGCTGAGATGGGTCGTCTGCATGCGTGATCCACATGCGAGCACCGAGACCATAACCGATATTGCGAGGTGATGCAGATCGGGGAACACCTGTAAGGCCCGTTGACCATACCGAACATTCCGCCGGACCGTAGATATTCACGAGATTTGTCTGGTCAGCCCATGTGAGGATATTATCTTCTCGAACTGCTTCACCTCCCAATGCGAGCGTATGCACTCCGGGGACTTGCGATGGCTGCAACAGGCTGACAACAGACGGAGTCAGATACACGACGTTGGTATTCATGCGATTGATCACTCCGGCGAGGTCATTCAACCGCTCATCCTCGTTCGGGATACAAAGGGTGCCACCGCTCATGAGACAAGTGAATGTCTCACCGATGCTGACATCGAACGTGTAGGAGGCGAATTGCAGAACCCGTGCATCCGGTCCATAGTTCATGGCAGGGCCATGCGCTCGGGCACTACTGCAGAGAGCATGGTGTTCCAGGACGATACCTTTGGGTTTCCCCGTGCTGCCAGATGTGAAGACAACAAATGCGGGACTATTGGGGGATGCAGAAGGGGCCTCCTTCAGCTGTTGGGTGGGCAAATTCGGTATCGAACCAGGTGCGACGAGGACGACACGGTCGACGAGCCCATGGAAAAGGGATTCTTTGCCTTCACCAACAAGCGCTATGGTAGCACCACACTGGCGGAGCATCTCCTCTCGCCGACTCTGGGGGTGTTCGGGATCGAAGGCGACACACGCACCGCCGGCTTTGAGGGTTGAGAGCTGCGCAATCACTGTCCAGGAGGACTTGGAGAAGCATATGGGTACGAGAACTTCGGGCCCAACGCCATTTTCTCTAAGAATGCAGGCCAAAGAAGTGGTCACCTCATCGAGTTCCTTGTATGTGAATGAACCGTCCCAGGCCTCAATTGCAGTGGCCGACGGACGGCTCAGAACCTGCTGGTGGACCAGGTCATGAACACAAGCATGTACGTCTGGCCACTGTGTTTGATTCCAGCTGGCTATCTGTGACTGGTCACGCTCACTGAGCACAGTGAGCGTGGGAAGCGTCGAATTGTAGCTGTGGATTAGAGTCTGGACGACATCGTGGAATGTGTCGAAAACATTTGCGGCCATCCCATCGGACAGAACTTCTGTGAAATATCGCAGAGTGAGAGAAACACGTACCTTGGAGACAAATACGTTGACCGAGATATTATACTGCTCCCATTAGCTAGTGATCTAGATGAAGAAGAGTATTGAATCATACCTCAGTCGGATCCTGTTCGTTCACGACCCGGAATCTAATCGTCTTGTCGATGTCTGCACCAGCAATCTCTTCTCCCAAAGCGCTTTGAAGAGACATGATCGTATTGAAAAGGGGCTGGGATACACCCAAGGCATGTTGTATCTCAGCGATGGAGCACTGCTGATGTGAGAGACCCCTGAGAAATCCCTCTTGAGTCTCTTTAATCACATCTGCCACGGTATCTGTTGCTGCAAGACGCATGCGGTAGGTCATCATGTTGATAAAAACGCCAACTGCGTTGCTGATATTCGGCACTGGGAAGTCCCGTCCGGCGGTTAGATACCCAAAACAGACATCGTCCTGCCCGGTATATGCCTTGAGTACCAACGCCCAGGCAGCCTGGAAGACGGTTGCTGGCGTGACGTTGTGTGTGGCACAGAATTTTTGGATGGCGTCCGCATCTTCCATATTGATCGTGAGTTCATGTAGCTGGTTTTCCGAAGTAAGATCATCGTTCAAGGCTGGGAAATGGCATGGAGACGCGTCGTCCAGATACTTTGTCCAATATTCCAGAGAGTCATTTGATGGAAGGGTCTGGAGATACTGGATATATGGCGCGTATCGAACAATCTGACTGTCCATCAGTCCTGCATAGGCCTGACTCAGGTCCCGTAGCAAAATCAGAATGGAAACACCATCGATCAGGGCGTGGCTGATATCGATTGTGCCAAACACCTTGCCGTCAGAGGTGTGGGACACGATAAAAGCAACGGGAGGTTGGAGTGGTTCATCCTCACGCTTGTAGGCATTCAGGGCAGCCCAGACAGCGGTCTCGTCATTGTGGCTCCATTCCATGAAGGCTCCATGACCTGAGGTCAGAACCAGCTGGTCGCAAAGACCGTCCTCCGCTTCAGCTTCAACAAAGACGGTGCGCAGCGCCGGATGGCGTTTCGTCAACTGTTTCCAGGCTTCTCGTAGCAGTTCTAGCTTCACAGACTGACCAGAAGGTGGGAGGATCTCGCATGTAATCCGTAACTGGTATCGGTCTGGTGACTGTTGTTGAGACAATAGGATACCTCGCTGGACGGAGGAAACGGGGTATAGATCCTCTACATCGCTAACATTGAATCCGAGCTGCTTGATCCGCTCCAAATTCAGGCTGACCACGGCTGACTCTTCCTCGACCGAAGTGACACGCTCGTTGCTCGCCATTCTTTGGGCGAGATCGATCAACGTCGTACTTTGCAACAGATCCTCCAGTCCGACTCCATACTGCTTGCGGCGCAGGTGATCCAGCAGCTGCATTGCCTGGATAGAGTCTCCTCCATTCTGAATAAATGATTTATTCAGCCAGATGTCTTCGGGGCTAGCGAATCCGAGAATGGCACTGCAGAGTGCCTGCAGCTCTATTTCTTCGTCGGTAGATGGCTGGACTTTTTCGGAATCCGCGCCCTCTGTTCGACCGGTGAGGAGGTCGAATGTCTCCAAAGACATGTCGGCTACCCATTTCCTCACGAGCACACCGTTTTGCTTCCCCGAGACGGTGAGTGGGATGCACTGTACAGGTGCCCAGACTGTGGGCTGCATGTAACTCGGCAATTGCTGAGAGAGAGCAGCGGCCACCGTGGCGATTTCCTCTGTAGCTAGTCCAAATTTCCCATCCTCAACGAGCTCCAATGATACCGTATCCTGTCGAAGGCTTTTCAACGAAAGCACAGCGCACAGCTTTCCTTGGCAGGGCCCTTGTTTGGCCAGCACGACGACAGCTTGTTCCACCAGCGGATGATCTGCCAGTCGGTGCTCGATCTCTCCCAGTTCAATTCGCAGGCCTCGTAATTTAACTTGACTGTCCTTGCGTCCCAGGAAAAATAAGCTGCCGTCGGCATTGAACCGGGCCAGATCACCGGTTTTGTACAGTCGAGAAGTGTCCGTCGGCCCGCTCTCCATCCACTGGACGGATTCTAGGAACACGGCGCGAGTCTTCTCCAGCTCGTTCAAATATCCTCGAGCAACAATTGGGCCCTGGATAACCAGCTCACCTGGTGCACCAATTGGCAAGAGTCGGTTGTGATTGTCTTTGTCCACAATCCAACAGCAACCACCCAGCGGATGGCCGATATTCGAGGGACTCGTCTTCAACGAAAGCCCCGGGTGGGCTGTCGCCGCGATAGAACATTCGGTCGGCCCATATCCGTTGGCTAAACGGACATGGGGCGCCCAGATATTGATATTCTCTTGCTGTACCGCCTCACCTCCCAGAACCAGAAATTGAAGAGTGGGGACCATCTCGGGGGCCATAAGGTTGACCAAGGATGGCGTCAAGAAGGCCCACGTCACGCCAAATTGCTGGATACAGGCTGCAGGCCCTTTGGCCCGTTCCTGGTCGTTGGGAATACAGACGCAGGCCCCCGAGATAAGCGAAGTGATAATCTCCAAGATGCTGACATCGAAAGTGAAGGATGCTAGCTGAAGGACGCGGTCCTCGTGTGTCATCTTAGACGCTTTCTGCTGGGCAAGTGACCCTGTGAGAAACTGTCGATGTTCGACAACACAGCCTTTGGGCTTTCCCGTGCTGCCTGACGTAAAAATAACATACAATGCACTCGATGGAGTAGCCGAGCATTGGACTTTCTGTTCTTTTGTGGATTCATTATCTGGCGATTGGCCAAGGGAGCTCACGAAGTTATCATCAAGGAGAAGGACATCGCCATCGAACCACTCCCACAACTGCGAGTACTCCGGTGCGGTTATAATCCACTTCGTGTCAACCTGGCCGATAATTTCTTGGTGTCGAGCCGTAGGATGTGACGGATCCAGAAATAGAATCGCACCGCCAGCGCGAATGACAGCCATCATGGCCACCACTGCCCAGGCCGATTTGGGGAAACAGAGCACCACAATGGCTTCAGGCACCACCCCTCGTTTTTGAAGCTCCCGAGCTAGGGTTGCGCTCCGAAAGTCCAACTCTTGATAGGTGAGCGTCAAGTCGGAGGTGTTAACTGCTGTATGGAGTGGCCTCTCCTGCACCGTTTTCTCGAACATCTCCCCCACACAGCGATCAATCGAAGCAGGAGTCATGTTACTCCAGGCTTGCAACTCATGTCGCACCTGTGGATGGACAAGGTTGATCTGAGAAAGGGGACGTGACGGATCAGCCAGAATCTCGCCGAGAATTTGACTGACTGTCGCGGCCACGATCGTGGCGTAGGGATGGGCCAGATGGCTAGTTTGATACCACAAGGATAGACGCCATTGGCTCTGGTCTATCACCGCATGAAGTAGCACGTCAAACTATGCCAATCGTCAACTCTGAACCAAACATGGGGTCGACGGTTCTCCTACCTGGTCGAAATTCGAAACTATCTGTTCTGTAGATTCGACAAAGCAGACCCCGGAATTGCAGGAGAGGTCCGACGGGGCATATCCATCCTGAAAGTGTTTCTTATTCTTCGAGATCACTCCCAACACATCGATGAGAGTGGAATCATCCTCTACAGCTGCCGTGATGAGATCCGATCCCTCCTGAGACAGGGAGGCCAGACAGATATTCTCATCTCCAGTGAATGTCTTCAAGGCAATTGCCCAGACAGTTTCAAGGACGACCTGTATTGAGATGCCATATTTCAGGCTGAAGTCCCGAATCACTTCATGGGAGGGCAATTCAACCTCCACTTGCGCTCGAGTTGCAATGGGAAGCTCATCTTCCTCGTTTAGAAGCGCAGGAAAGCTGCAGACTGTATCCAGCAGCTTCTCCGTTGCTGTGGCCATCTCAGTGCTCCCGGACATGGCAAGGATTAGATGTTTATGAAGAAATATTAAAAATAGATAATTGAAATGGTGTATGGTGTTGACACCACTGGTGATAGTACAAAAGGAGCACGAGGAGGTTTGGATTATCTCATTTCAAGGGGCTGCAAAACTCGTTGGAAATGTCTATATCGAGTGACCACCGTTTATATGGCGTTCTCACCTCTCCTTTACGCATTCCTGCCCTGCCGGGAGACCATCTCCTCAGCCGTACGAAGTACACCTCGAAGCGACTCTAGGAAAATCGCTTTGACGGACCCCAAAGCCACTAGCAATCTCTTCTTTCCAACACTTACTTCCAGGCCCCGCCTTTGGAACAATCATTCCACTCCTTCGAAGAGGAGACTAACCCACCATGAGCACTCGACCCAACTGCCTGGACTCCTCACTTGCATCCAGGACGAGAACTCTGCAGTACTAGTGCCTCCCAATTCAAATACAGAAACTTCCTCTTCAGGTCGCCGCTAGAGTCATTTCTCTCCAGAGCTCATCGGTGTACTGTATCCTAACTGCGGAGCGCAGGATTGCTTTACGTGGGAGTGAGAGTGTAATAACGTACCGTTGTCATACCATACGTCTTGTAACAATTCAGCCCCATACAGTGTTTTATATACCAACATGAAAGTATTGTATTTATCGGTTTCTTACCAGTATTTGACCTGTTCTCCGCTAGCGCATCTTCCTTCCTCCGTACTCTGTACGGAGTACGGACCCCCAGTGACCACGTGTAGGTATCTATGGAGTATCATCCTATAGAAGCTATATCATATAGCTCCTATTGCTTTGGCCCCAGGCCCCCAGCAGACTTTTAGACTACCGCTTCAATCCTGCATGTAAGAAAGTAGTTCGAAGAAGGCAGCTGTAAGCCTCTTAGTCTTGTACCCGTAGTGCCCTTTGCCATGGGACAATTGTCTCACCTCGTGGTTAATGTTGCACCCAGAGATGAGGTTCATCAGTGTGTAAAGTGGAGATGACATGCACACCACACAAATGATGACCGGAAGATTTCTGTGTAATAATAATATTGCTGATGAAGCAGTCATGCAAGAATATCTCGGATGGGAAAGAATGCGGAACAAGATCGGCCTCGTTCGGTACAAAGTATCGACTGGTTGATTTGAGGGATTATTGACTGTTGGTTAAGAGGTCAACGTTCGCTTTGTCATCTGGCTATTTCTGGTTGCTGTCGGCACGTGACTAAGGAGCCCTCAACGACTCTAGGATACGATCCTGCCAACTTCTTGCAAAGCAGCATCTCCAAGGAAATACACTCTTAGATGAGTACTATCTTTTCTTGTCAAGGCTTTTCAAGGTAAATTGCACAGGTAAATAGTCAATTGAGAAACATCTCTGTAAGGCAACGAGATTATTTTGTGCACTCCGATCTACGGTACATTTATATATATACTTCAGCATTTTGACCTCCCACAACGTTTTGCATGCTTCCCCTCACAATTACACTCGGGGACTGAATTCTATGTATGGCCCATGCTTCGCAGCCGTCAAGTGATCGTAGAGTTGGTACTCATTCACCCGGTGACGACCATACTCGGCATTCTCAACGCCCTCGCCCGTCTTCCCCAGATCCCCCGAGGCCAGACGGAGGTCGAAAGCCCAAAGCACATTTGCTAGAGCAAGATGAAGTTCAACATACGCCAGACTCTTTCCAATGCAGCTGCGGGGTCCGATAGAGAAGGGATTGAACGCGGAACGAGCCAGGCTCACGTCACCCTTGACGGTATGACATTCACTGGCAATCCAGCGCTCCGGACGGAAGGTGAAGGGCTGAGGATAGTAAGCCGGGTTGTGATGGATACTGTAGATGCATGTTCCAGCATCGACACCTGGAGGAATGTAGTGACCATCAACGGTGGCTCCGGCTTCTTCGGCTTCGCGCCAGAGGGAGCTGGCTGCCGAGGGGGACATGCGCATGCTCTCTTCAATACAGGCGCGCAGGAAGACGCATTGGTTCATTTCTACACCCATCCGGATATCCTCCGGAGACTGGAAGGTACTGCGAACCTCAGCTGTTGCTCGCTCAAGAGCTGAACGGTTGTGCGACAGATAGAAGAAGCACGCAGCCAGCGCAGTAGAGGAAGTATCAGTGCCTAGAGAGAAAATTGTGATTAGTCCAAGATGCAGTGCAAGTGGATACGGAATAGCATACCGGCCACAATAAGGGTCGCACTCTCGCCGCCCAATTCCCTCTTTCGCAACGGCAGTCCTGTCTCGGGATCTGTAGCATTGGCCAAAGTCGCAAAGACTCCCTTGCCTGTCGTGGCCGCGACTTGGATACCCTGGTTGAGCATCTCCTCCACAAAGCGGATGAAGATATCGCGGGCCTTGATGGCTTCAGGGAAGAGGTATTTGTCAAGGCGCATGAAGGTGACCTCGGGGGCCTGAGCCAGGACACCGACACGAACATTCGATTTTTCAATGACTTCAGGCACGAAGCGATATGTGGGAGTCCGGAGAGTAGACCATGGCACGCCAAAGATAATGTTACTCATGACATCAAACGCAAAGTAGTCCGCTAGAGTGGCGCCCCGTCAGTGACCATTGGGTAAACTCATTCAAAGGATAGGATCGAAGACGTACTGAAGCGTCCCATGTTCTTGGGCGAGGACCATGAGCCAACTGAAACAGCCTTGCCACCTTCACCGGTCTTCAATTGCGCAAGAAGCTGACGGATTTGCTCATTAATCACGACTTCATGGTTCTTGAGCGCGGCGTCGGAGAAACCCTGGCTGATGACCCGTCTCTTCTTGCCATGCTTCTTCTTGTCGATCACCGTCAAGGTATTCGGGGCTCGGTGCACCATGGCGGCGTATCGCTGTGCCTTTCTGAAGTTCTTTCCATGTCCGTAGATGTCTAAGGCACAAACAAAAAGTTAGAGGCTTGTTGATCAGAAAGAATATCTAACTCACCGTGCAGACCGGTTGCCGTGTTCACCAGGAGACTGTTAGGGCCGTATCTCACAAAGTCACCTATTTGAAAGGGACGTATCAGTATTGGAAACAGCTCTGGGGGAATGGGAATGTACTCACCGTACTTCTCGTGACATTTCCACATGTCCAGGTGGAGGTCACCCTTCCATGCGTGGTAGCCCGCGTAGAGATTGCTGACCTTTGCTAGCCAAGGGCCAGGATACTTCGCCAGTGGATGGAAGAACAGGCGGTGCACGACGAATCCCACTGTCTGTACCTTTTGTGTTAGAAGCCACTCTGAAGCAGGGTTGAACACCACATACAGTGCAGCATAGTGCAAAGAGACCTAGTAGAAGGCCTCTCAGCGCGAACGACGAAACCACTTGCGGGCTGAGCATCTTGTCGTATGTATCCAGACGCAGGATTTCCGTCAGAATTGGACAAGGGACTTCAGATGCATATTCATGAAGACCTCGATGGCAACTTATCTAATGGAGACCAGGAATTCAGCTATGGAAGCCATCGCGGAGTCGCGCACCATCTGATGCTAGCAGAACACGAGACTAACCGGGCTGAGGCCCCATCCATGAGTTCAAGCCATCTAGATCCTCCAAGCGTGATCAAACCGAAAAATTCAGCACCCGTTGCTGACTCGAGGAGCAGTCGAAGAACTGTTATTGTTCATGGCGTATTTGATGTTACATCCTGTAGTGCTGGTAATACGAAACATAACGGCTTTGTATGTTCGGTAACATGCGAACATCCTGTTTCCTGTCAGTTTGATGAGCTGTATTATCGTTACATGCCTAACAAATTACGCCGAGACCCTTCAAGATCCATAACAATCTACTACTACTCTGATCTCCACCGAGCCAAATGCTGACATTCAGCTGCAGCGTCGTCCAGATTTACCGCTGGCACTAGCGGCGCATACGCACGGATGAGCCCTCTCGACTTGTCTGTCGAATCAAACAATTGGCCCCTTTGCACGCCTGACGCTTCTCCTGCCACCTGCTGGATGTGTCGTTGCGCACTGTCATCCAGCCGTTCCGCCTTGTCCCAAGGAATTGTTCCGGAAGCTCGTAGGGCGATTAGACGGACCTGACTCGCCTACCCTAGCGGGTGCCTCGTAGACCGCTGAGCAGACTGCATCCTACTAGCGTCTCAGCCGTAGTGCGCACATTGCGGGACCCCAGTTCCCTGTTGTATTCCGATCATACACGAGCTTGCGACGACAAGCATCCCGTGCTCCTGCGGTTGTCCGTTGGATTTGTCTCACTTCATCGAGGACGATATGCAAGAGTGGCCACGTGGGGAGTACGGTTTCTAAACCCTTGTCTCTAAAACAGAGTGGTGGGTATAGTAGCCCATAGTATTATTGCTTCGACGAGGGACAAGATACAATGACGAACGGTATCATCTGGCGTTTTTCATACGCAAACATATCAACAAATTAGGTCTGAGTCCTCGGAAAAAAATAGTCCGAGCGGTACTCAAGAGTCTCCTGCAGGTGCCTGAGCATGGTCGTCTAGACTTGCCACAGGGGTGGCCTAACAAGAGCGAGGGCAAGAATGAGTTGAAGTCGCTCTCTGACCGTAACAGTTGGCCCATACGACCTTATCATGCCCTTCAGGTCTTCGATGGTACCTCTGTCGTTCATAAAGTAACTAGCTGAGGGTAGTAGGTCAAAAGAAGATACCTGATCGATCTATAAGAATCAAGGGCCCAAGACTATGTAAGGATCAGAAGTGAAGAGTGTTAAGTAGAAGATGTAATTAGAGATTATTTCGCTACAGTCGTAAATTAGAGGACTAGGACACAAGTATTCACGTCTAAGATGCCGCCACTGCTTGCTCTTGTCTGGTCTCAACGGCAGGCCACTACCAGTAAATGTCAGTATTATCGAACTGTGGACGCCGTAATGATTGATGGCCACTCACATTGCGCAGAAGATCTTCCAAAATCGGACTTTTGGTCAACGCTTGAATGCCCTGGACATATTCCCTTGATAGCTCAAATGGCTGCGCCGTGAGGTTAGGGATATATTTGCCGACTAGTCGACTGGGGTCAAGCATGGACTCGGAGATGTTATTTCGAAGGAGATACCGGAACGAATCCACACCTGGCCGCAAAAGGCTGCTGTGGAATGGCACATTCACCTTCAAAGGAATGGTGGCTCGACCTCTCTGGAGAACTGGTGCTGAGCTCGTTGCGTTCAGAACCGACAGGGTCCTCTGGATGAAGTCTTGTACCTCCTCAACTTTCGATATGTCAAGTTTCTTGGAGGCGAATGAGTCCATCAGCAACCCAAGTGCCGCCAAGCCACGTAGCTTTTGAAATATCCATTAGCAATTGATCAAGTCAGTAATGATTACAGGAACTCACATCTCCAGCACAGACATACTGCATGTTGGCCACATTGTAGTTGACAATCTCCAACAGCCCACCCGACTGCCGTGCTATTTCGTCTACACACCAGTGTAGATCTTTTTCGCCAAAGCTTTTTGAGACTCTGGTGGGATTGACAGCACACATGGAGTAGTCTGTGACTCCATTGGCATCTCTCTTCACTGCATTCTGCATGGTCAATCCACGGTAAAACACCAGCGATGCCACTTCCTCGATAGAGAACAACCGGCCCATAGCAGTCAAAGCCACATATTCGCCGAGCGAGTGGCCGGCAAAGAGACTGTCCTCCCGCACGACGCCGTTGCTGCGCATATCTTCAAATCTGGCAATCTCCATCAAGGCGAGCGCGGGCTGTGTGAACTGTGTCTCGTGCAGAAGCCCGTCGGCTGACCGGAAGGTGTACGATCGAGTGGACTTCGTGATTTCTGGGAAGACTCGCCTAGATGTGACGGCTCCGCTGTCATCCACCAAGTCAAAGGTCAGCGAGATATAGTTATCCCGAATCGCTCGTCCGTGGGTGCCTCCGAAATGCACCGTGAGGCTCTTGGGATTGTCCCGGACAATACGGGTGATAGAGAAGCCTAGCTAGTTAGCTCGCCGGCACTCCCTGAATGCTCCTGCTGTCACTTACCGTATGTGTTCTCGAAGTACTTATCGGCTCGTCTCCATACTTCTTCCGCACTAGGGCTCTGCTTGGCAAGTTCCATTCCCATCCCGGGCTGTTGACTACCTTGGCCGGTGAAAACGTATGCCATCAACGGCTGATCAACAGTCGCCTTTGCTGACAGGACTTTGACGCCGGATTTCGCATTCTTTACATGGACCGACAGCAACATCTTGCCTTGAGACATGCCCACATGCTCTATGCGAACGCTCAGTTGGTCGGCGGGGGTCACTTTGCCCTCGAAGTTGCACGACCAAGATCTCATGCGCGAGGGATCATTGTCCGCCACATGCGACTCGACAATACCACGGATCAACCCGCTCGTGAACATCCCATGAGTAACCCGGTTATCGTGGCCCGCAAAGCCAGCAAATAAATCCGACAGGTGAATAGGATTACAGTCTCCCGAAGCCTGGCCGTACTGATCTGCGTAGTCAGGGACCACAACGTGAAGATCCTCAAGAAGCACATGAGCCTGGGGAAGGGTCTGAGGGCAATTGTCAATGCGACTTCCATGTCGTTGGAGATAGTCCGTCACTGGGCTCTTGGTGTATGAGTCCCCAGCAAGACTGATGGTTCCCAGTATCTGTGGTGATTCCATATCCGCAACATATACAACCTGTCCCTCCACCGAGAGATGAGAGTATGTGTCTGAGCTTCCAAATGAAGAGCGGGTTCTCACATGGAATTCAATCGTTCTGCCCAGGTATTTGTCGAGGTCCACCTGCTCGTTCAAGAAGAGCCACGGCCGCGATTTCAGGAGAGCAAGATCCTTCTTCGATGAGAGTGCTAACCGGAAACTCTCTTCCTCGACGGCAAATGTATTCTCGTAGTCAGTATACTCCCCTGTCAGAATGAACGTGCTTCTCACACGAATGACAGGGGAACCATTGCGACGCAGCAGTCCTTCCGCTTCCACAACCTTGCCTGAACCCTTCCTGATTCGAATGGCTGTCAAACGCCCCTCTGGGGAGATGCGGTCTCCTTCTCTGAGTGTTTCGACACCATCAAGAAGCTCAAAGCTATT
Source organism: Aspergillus clavatus NRRL 1 (assembly GCF_000002715.2). Taxonomy (NCBI): domain Eukaryota; kingdom Fungi; phylum Ascomycota; class Eurotiomycetes; order Eurotiales; family Aspergillaceae; genus Aspergillus; species Aspergillus clavatus. Next base: position 1,822,354 of record NW_001517101.1, on the reverse strand, counting down.
GCTTAGATGCAACAGCCGCAGCATATCTCCGGACACGAGCGGTGTGAACAGACAGCTCATCAGAGGTTTCCAACCAATTGCGATTGCCAGATCAAGAGGTGCGGGAACAGACTCAGGGGTGGAAGTGTAAGCGGAGTTGTGATTGAGGATGCTCTGAGCAAATTGCTTGATCATGGTCCGGGTGAGGACGACATCCTCACCACGGAAGGCCACGTCGGTTGCAGGCGAAATAGATGGCTGTTTCCCAACCCATATTGTCTGGTAGTATCGCTTGATGCGTTCGCTTCGGCCAGTCATGTTCTCTATGATACTAGGCCCTCCTGTCCGTGGTTTATAATCGAAATGGAATTCCAATGGCACAGCCTCACGCTTGGCAACTGTGTGATCCCAGAAAGTGAGGATAATTTCGCCGTCGTTGTATCCATTTCGCACAGTTGCAGTAGCGATGAGACTTCTGCCAAACTCTTTGATGAAGATCTCCGCTCCCTTGGGAGAATGAGGATTCCGAACTTCGACGATACGACCACGAGCGACGTTAAATAGTCGACGGATGGGGTTGGAAACCATCTTCGTCCCCTGGATGACCACCTGCTCGGTGAAAATAGCACGGCACCAGGGGGCAGAGCATGCCCCAGCGAGGGCTGTTAACCAATCATCTGGTGATAGCTGAGAATTGGGATCTGCGGCAGAATATCTCACAGTGTCCTCATCCTCCAGTTGTTCCACAGCAAATCCATTCAGCTTCAACTGGCTGGGTTCTTCTGGCTCCAGATTGGACGGGACATTCTCCAGACTACCACCATAGCAATCGCGTAGAAGGCCTTGGATATAGTACTCGTTAATCCCGTCGAGAATGCTCTGGACTGGCTCATTCGCTGTCGTGGTATATTGAGCAGCGACGGGTCCGTGTAAGATGCACACACGGCCGACATCCTGACCTGGAACTGCTTCAAGGCGCTCCGATTGCCACAAAGAATCCTTTTTGAACCAGAACTCAAGATCTTCGTCGAGTGCGACAATGTACGGCACTGGCTTTTGGCCCCGCCGACGGGAGAGCAAAATGAAGTACTCGGCATCTGCAGCAGTGATCACATCGATCTTGGCCTGTGGATAACGTGCGAAGAGATGTGCTTGGAACTTCTCGGGCTCATCCAGCTGATTCAAGCTTCGGAGGGCGGCTTCTGCGTTTTGGGTAGCAGGCCCAAGCCTCTCCTCCAAAAGGCGGGTAAAATCTGCAACCAATGTTCGAAATGATGGGTCGATCCATTGCTGAGTCTGGTTCAGATATAGAAGGCTGACGAGGCGTTGCCAGACTTCGGCGTAGGTCATCTCGTGTAGATCCACTATCTCGCCTTTGGCGTTACAACCGAACCAGACTTTCTGAAAGTCATCATTGAGACGCCGGATATAGTACTCCTTTCGCGCCAATAGAGCCTCCTTTTGCTTCTCTCGCGGTAGACTGAAAATATCCTTATCCAGCTCGGCCCACAGCATGACTCCCCGTGTCGCCAACTTGTGGATTGGCTCGCCCATTTCCGAGCGAACTGTTAGAATGCCTCCCGTGGGATGCGTATATGTCCCCTCCCAGTGTGCATCGGTCACTCCAGGGATTTGACAAATAGCCTGCTTGACCGCAGGACTTGTATGTGCTTCCTGAGACGCCATTACCCGGCTTCCAAGCAGAACAGCATCAAACGGCATGCGGGGACGTCCAAAGCGTTCGGACCACGACCCGGTGAGGTACGGGTAGCTGCCCTCCCCGTTTCCAAATCCACTACCTGCGACTAGAATCACATTGCGGTGGGAGCGAATCTGACCATATCGGTCAAGAATAGGTTCGTGGAAATCCTCATAGGAGTGATGCCCGCCACCACGCCCTCCAGTCCACTGCAAAACAATCGGAAAATCGGGGTTGGCGCCAGCAATTTCAAGGACCGCATCGATAGATTCCTTTGAACCGGGCTTGAGAGCAATATGCGCCAAGGAGAGTTCCGAAATATAGCCCTGGACAATATCTGGAGAAGGGACACCTGCTCCGATTGTCAACCCCGTGATGGGTACACCAGACTGTCGAAGTTCGGCAAGCAACGGGATTTGCCATGCCATTGCCCGTGGATTCGCATAGATCAGGTTGCATGTGATACCGCGACCTGGGGTTATGGCCGCAGCCAGGGACAAGATACCCTGTCGCATCTTGTCGGCGTCGGAGAATCCACCACATGCCAGTTCGGCATGGTATCCAGCATTCATGATTGCAGCCACAAAGTCGGGAGAAGTGGTGGTGGGCGTCATTCCAGCGACCATCACCGGAGGAAGTCCAAGAACTTCGCTGAATCGAGTTGTGACTAGGACATGGGAATCAGAGAGCGAATGAGCCAGCTGGGGAGAATGCGCGGTGTTCCAGATAGGGCCATATGTGATCGTAGCATGGCGCGCATACAAGTCTCCTGCTCCGCCCAGAGCGTTGCTTGGGTTGCGATGAGCTGAAACAATGATGGTCCGTAGCCCTGTCCCATCTCGCTGTTGATTTACCAGGTTTCCAATTCCTGCATCACCACCGGGCCCAAAGTCCAAAACATGAGTGAAGCCAGGAAGGCGCTCATGCAGAAGCTTCTCCCATTGTACCCGCCCTGTACAGATCATCTGCACCAGCTGTGGGATTAAATTTGCGCTCTGCTGCAAATTCTCAGCTGTTTCGGTATGAAACACGGGAAAAGCCAGGTCTGCACCATCAAGAGAGACTGAAGCGAGATCTTGCAACAACAGCTCCTCGGCTGCTTGTAGGTAGGGTGAGTGAAAAGGCGCAGCGATTGATAGGAGGCGAGTGTGGAGAACGGGAGGACGCTGGCTATAAGGAATTCGAGATTGACTAGGAGACGCCGTGTTGCCGCTGCGCTTGAGATGAAGTACCTTCTCGAGGGCTCGCAAGGACTTTGGCAGTCCTGCAACGACCAACTGATGAGGCCCATTTACCAAGGCCAGATGTACGTGCTCAGATCCTGGCAGGTGGGCGTTGAGTCTGTCGATGTGTGCGTGTAGCGTATGCTGGGAGAGACCCTTAACACTAAGCATGCACCAAGATGCATCCTGAGACGACAATGGAAGATTATAAGGCGTGCTTTGCTGACAGCGAGCTCCAATCCAGAAAAGAACCTCCACAGCCTGCTGCGCCGACTGGTAAAAGCTGTCCCGCGAGTCGACACTGGCAATGAAGCATGCCACAACGACTCCCTGCGAGTGTCCAGCTGCACCGGAAAGGAATTGGCGCAACTCTCCGGGAGACACATTCAGGTTAAGGCACGCAATGCTATAGTGGACCAGTTGCAGAAGTCCAATCAGAGGCAGACTGACGGCAGGGGTCGTGAGGTAATGAACATCTGGACGAGAGTCGGGATGCTTCAGCCACTGCAAAACCGTCAAGCCATGAGAGAAGAGATCTTTCACTCGATCATCCGCGGCCAGGCGAGTGAGACTCTCGGAGATAAGGCGAATCAGTGTCTCAAGATGATCTTCATAGATGTTGTAGGCTTCAGCGAGCTCATCAAAGTAGTTCTCAACGCCTTGGCCATTGAAGAGAGCAAAAAGCTTTGCGTTGCCGCTCTGCGCCTGCGTGAGGAAGTGGCTAGATCCAGGGCTGGATCTCTCTTTGGTCAAGGCACACGCTTTGAAGTATGTGCGCAGGATGCTATGGTCCAAAGCCTGCTCTCCATCCATCGATGCCAGGACGGTATTGATATTCTCATTTTGCAAAATCTTGGTTTGAAAAAAGTTTAGGACTTCTTTGAGGATGATCAGGTCGAGAGAAGAACTAGATGTTTCCTGGTGCACTCCATCCATAATAGACTGCATAAAGGAAGAGCATAATGCAAGGGGTGATGAATTGCTGGTGTTTTCTTCAGCTGGTGATATAGACGGCTTGGAGAATGCATCCTTGAGTTCTCGACATCGCGGAAAGAGAGCTCGAGGCATGGATATTAAACATTGAACAGAGCCATCCTGTAGAACCAGTTCCTCAAAAGACAGCGGTTGCTGGTGTACCTCCTCCCATGGTGTGACCGGGGAGGAAGATACTTGCGACCCTAACGATGACCATGGACTGTCCATCCTGTGAAAGTGATAGAGGCAGATAGCTTGGGGATCTGCCCTCTCGAGAGACGTTCAAACAGCAGAGTTGAACAGCATTCACTGTAGATGAGGATTCACTTTCGACTCCCGCTCTTCACGCTTATACCTGTCAGTCCTGGAGCACTACCAGAAATCCTCCTCCGACTGGTTCAAATTACCACAAAAAAGCATTCAGCCTCCGGTTCCTCGCCCCCTGTCCTGTCGGCGTGGGTCTGAGCCTACTTCACCCATTTGTCTTGGTCTCAGCCGTGATGGAATCTCGATGTTCCTTTCGATATGTCCATTCGCCATCGTGCATTGGCAGCGCTGTTGAAGTATCATACATGGCGTACGGGTCATATGGTACAGATACGAATACAGAGTTACAGGTGTTGGTAACCGTCATCTTTCCAAACTGAATGACAATACGGCAATACAACAGTACACAATACCAATTCCACTACCGAATGGTCTCGCCCGTCCACCCGAATATATACTCTGTAATCCCTTGCAAGCGCCATTACAGTTAAATACAGTGGCATGATTGCGCTGCAACCAACTTAGTATAATTCCACTTTCATGCAGATCCTTAGTGATTTTAGTGGATCCTGTTCCTTCACGTCTCTTTGATCTTAGAACTTACCTTGATGGTATATTAGTTATGATTATTAGGGCAGAAAGGAGGAAAATCTCTCAGCCGCCAAGGACTAATACGATCCCTCAGGCCCGAAGGAAGCAACGCCCACATGGCGACAAGGTACATGCAGTCGCCTTGTGGACTTTCGTCAACTGTAAGCCCACAATTTCTGTATTGGATTTGGAATCCGCAGATTATGCCGAGGATCGAAGACTCAAAGTCGCTGAAAAAACAGATCATAGAATTAAGATATTATCAACATACGGAAGATATGTAAACTAGAAAAGTAAAGACAGAACACAATGGTAGAATCAACCAAATCGGGCAGTTGGATCAAGATATGCTGCTGTCTCCTCCGATGCCACAAACGGCGGCGCTGTCTTGGCCCTGAACAGCGAATTCCCGTTCATTCCCTCGTAGAAATACACATCGGCTTTCTTCTGCCGCTGCACAAGGCGTCCCATGTATCCCTCGTACTCTTCTCGATCCAGGGTGGCAAACAGGTACCTGGGATGTACGCAGATAGCCTGAGCGCCCTTCTGCCCAAAGCCGAACGAGGTGATCGAGACAGCCTTCAAGGTTTGGACGTGCAAGGGTCGCTGAAGGTAAGCAATGAGGTCGAACTCCTGTAATGCAACATCGATGTTGTCGGCATTGCGATTGCCCGGGACAATGCCCGAATCCAGGACTTGCAGGGCTCCATTCAGCATCCAGGCCCCAGCCGCGCCCTTGGAATGTCCCGTCAAATATTTCTGGAAAATACTGAGGATGAGGTTGCCCTCTCGGCGCCCGAGCGAGCTCAACTGCTTCTGGATCACACTTGATTCGTTCTTATCGTTCAGTACAGTGGAGGTGCCATGGAACGAGGCAACGTCCAGGTCGTTGATCGTTAGTCCCCATACAGCCAATGCACCAGCTAGGGGACCGATGTAGGGATTATTCCGCCAGAAGTCATTCCCCAAGGTAAAGCGAGACTCCCTTTCTTCTCGTAAAAAGTCGGCCTGGATCTGTCGGCGCCGCTCTGACACATATGCCTCCACATCCACGCTGGGGTCCTGGGCCACCACTGAAGCCACTTCGAAGTCAAGATCCTGTAGGGCCATGTCTCGGGCCTCAGCAATCTGTCGGTGGCGAAACTCGAGGCGCTTCCGGCGATTGCGGATGTTCATGAGCGGCGAGGGAACCTTGGAAGTCACATGTTTGGCATTGGTCAAGACGCCCTTGCCAGGAGCAGGCACGGACCGGCCAGCCTTGTCGCTTGAAGTATTCGCAAAGGCGACAATTCCCCGGATGGGTAAGCCCATCTGCACAGCCAGTTCAGCCGTAGTCAGAACCTGCAGCCCACAGCCCTGCGATTCCATAAAGCCACTGCGAGTGCTGGTGGCAGGCCGGGACATTTCGCTGGGTGCCCGTCCCTTTGCCGCCTCCTCGTGGGCGTTACTGGTTGCCTTCATATTGGCAAACTCATAGGATGCCTCAGGCGTGAAGTCGTCGCAGCCTCCCACCAGGCAGAATTTGGCCTTGCCCGTCACGATGGTCTCGTAGCCGAGTTCCAGCGACTCAATTGCCGTCGCGCACGCGCCCACTGGGGTCCGGAGGGGCCCGCTGGCCGAGAGCAAAAGCATATTAACCCAGGCTCCAATGGTATTGATAAAGGTCTCCTGGAGAATGTCCTTTTGGACCTCTTCGCCGGTCCGACGCCCACCATACATCTTCGACAGTGCGGTTGCTCCTCCGAAGCCCGAACCAATGCAGGTGCCGACCTCGGAGACATGGATGTATTGATAGAGCTCGTAAGGGTCTGTGATCCCAGAGGATAGAAGTGCTTCAACGGTGCAAACAAGCGTGAAAAGAGTCACCCGGTCCACCTGTGTGACGATATCTTCAGGAATGCCATATGTGCGAGCATCCCACCCCGTAGGAACTAGCCCGGCAACGTTCCGGTCAAATTGCATCGCGCGAGGAATAAACAACTTAGCTCCTTTGCGCAGCTGCACCCGGTAGAGGTCTGGAGTTGAGGACTTCTGGACATCAGCATGTTCGCCATGCTCTAATTTCAACTGTTCCGCTAGATCTTGTGGCACGGACACCGGTTCGAGATCTTCTTGCAGGATGACTTCATGCAGAAACTGTTTCTTGCTAGGATTATAGCCATCGCAGTTTTCGGGTTCAATGAGACGGATGCCGGTGTGAGCGAGAATGCGATCCTCGTACACTTGCTTAACATCGGCATCGGCAACCGGCTTCTTGGATGCGCTGTCGACCCATCCCGAATACGGTTGACCATCAACGATGCCGGTGAAATGGCGAATGTATCCCATCAGCCAGGCCATTTCAATGGCCCCTTCCAACGAGAACTTGCCCTGTGCCTCCATTTCCCACCGCGTCCGTGCATTTCCCCAGGGTCCAAGCTCGGAGAACCCTGTCACAACTACTACCCGGTGCAGATCGACCATCCCTTGGAGATCGGGATGCAACGGTCGAATATCCCGATCATAGTCGAGAGCAATAGGGAAATCCAAGCGGACGTGTGCTTTTTGTTGTAGGCTGGGCAGCTGAGCGTCTGAAGGTATTCCCGTATTGGCAGTAAGACACTGTTGTTCGAACAAGGACTCTGCGACAAGTGCGGCCTGGATATCGCTTCGGTCTTTGAGATCCTGGCGTAGACTCTGGAGCTTTTCCGGCAACCTCTGCACGCCCCCCATTTGGCCTGTCAGGTCTGCATAGAGGGGTTGTTCCTGGCACAGCTCATTGATGGTTTGCGTGCACAAACACACAAGAGCGTATGCCATCTCATCCTGAGAAAAGGTGCGCATTCCGGCCTGTTCAATCCCTTCCGCCATTAAATCATTCTGGCTCATCAGTCCAGTTCCCCGAGTCCATCCAATGACCGCGCCGCAGATGCTCAAGTAGTCCTGCCAGTCCTCCGAATGCCAGCGGTTGAACAATGTTTCCAGCGCCAGTTTCGACTCGCTGTACAAACCGTCGCCCCCAAATGTCCCATGATTTGGGGACAAAGGCAAGACGACTTGTGTGGGATGGGAGCGGTAGTGGTGTTTCTCCTTATAGCTCTTCACAGTGCCCAGAAGACGCAGCACATTGGTCAACATGATTCGGTGGGCCAACTCGGACTTGGAATCGATCGAGTCCAGCTTTCGACCTGCCTCGCTAATTGCGGCGAATGGGACTAGGTAGTCAAGATCCCACCCCAGCCCGTTCTGAGAGTAGATATACTCCACCAGGGCTGCCACATCCTGGACGCTGGCTTGGTTGAACGGAACTACCACCAGCTGAGAGCCACGAGCGCCATGCTCCATGTATATGGCCTGGTATTTTTGAGCCACTTCTGGCGAGAGAGAGGACGTGGTTGTCACTACCCTGGCACCACCCTGGAGGAAATGACGGATCATGGCGGCTCCAATCGACCCGATACCAGCCCCAGTCAGCAACACAGTCTGACCGGCGAACGACTCGCCGTCTTTCTCAACTCTGTCCAAGGTGTCATAGAGATGACTTGTCAAGCTTCGACTGTATTGCCAACCATGTGTGTGCTTCTCCTTGAAGTGAAGGTAGGGCTCAGCAATCTGCGAGGTCGGCATAGCTAGAGCTGCAAAGCGAGAGGACACAGTGCGCTCCTTCTCACAGTACTGAAGGCTTCCTTGTGCATCGATCGTTGTAGAAGGTGCCAGCTGCGCAGGTGCTCCCTTAAACAAGGGGCCAGTTTGTAGAGATCGCCGGCAATCCTCTTCTAGCTTGTGGAAGACGGACTGGAGCGTCGTATGATTTTGCAGTTCGGTCATCATTTCTTGCAAGACTGGCAGAATTGTCTCTTCGGCAGCATTGGCAATCCCGTAGCAAGTCTGCGAGACAGTATTCCGGTCCAACGTGACATTGTCCCCTCGTTGTACCGATGAGGCGAGATGGAAGAGTTCAAGGAGGCTCTGGCGGCCCCAGTTCCATGCCGAGTCGTACATGCGAACCTTGCGCGCGTCGAACCGGGGACGAATCCCATTTCCATAGTCATCGCCATGTTCCGTAGTCCAGACGTCCAATTCGGCCTGTAGTTTGGCTTGCACATCCTCACGAAGAGCGTCCAGCGTCCGTCGATCCTCGCCCAGGTCCAGTCCAATATGCGAGGCATAAATGTCCAGCAGCTGTCTCGAGAGTGCCTTCTGAGACTCCGAGAACTCGCGAAGGGCTTCAGGATCGACGACAACGCCGGGTCCAGAGGAGTCAGCTTGGGATCCTGTAGGGCCAAGTGTGATCCCCTCTTTGGCAGCATAGCCTTCAACAGCACGGTCGATGAAAGCCTTTGCCTCAGCTTCCGTGGCAATACGAGCTGCCGGTTGCAGTGTGACAGCTAGGAGCAGACACGAGTCCTGGCGCCCCTGTTGTAGTCCCCATTGCGTGCGCATTTGATCACGAGCCATGGCAGTCGTGAAGTTACTGGGGAGTTTTGCGGTAAACAAGGAATTTATCATTGCTGTTGATACCTTGCCCAGCGTGCCTGGGTGGCTGGACTGGATGGAGGTCCATACGTCTGTGAGAGGCACATCCTCTGCCCTGTCGGGTAACGAACCGAACTCGCTGTGTAGATCGCCGATAATCTCATTTTCCAGAGTTGAGCGACCTGGTGAAGAGTTAGAATATGACATATCTCAAATAGTACAATGTTTGAGAACCAACCTCCAGCTAGGGCTTTGATAGACTTTGTTCCATCGACGTCTGTCGGGGCTTTCTTAAGTGCCCGCGACACGACTGTCAGCAGGATATCTTGCGCCTTCACCCCCTCATCGCCAATGTCGACTTGCACCGGAGCTCTAGGTGCTGTTCTGGGTACAGAATCTGGCGATACTGCGTCCTGCTTCACTGCCTCTGGCTTCACCGCGACCTGGCTCTCTTGTTTTGTCACCTCTTTCTTCTTGTCATTTGCCTGTTCTTTGCGACTGTCTGGGATCGTCTCGTAGTAAATCTCCTTTGTGTCTCTTTCTGAGTTTAGTAGTCGCCGAGGCTCTGGCCGGGTGCATTCTTGGGTCTGGTAAATGGTGTTGAGGGTGCGCTGGAACATGCCAACAAGCGTGCTGTTGGGCCCGACTTCGACAATCTTGTCGCATTCTTTCCGGGACAGGATTATATCCTGTGTTTCAATCCATCTTACGGGCGAGGCAAATTGATATCTAGGTATTGCTACCTGGTTAGGAACGTTTGCATTTGAGTCTTGACGCGTTCGGGTACTTACGCCATGAGCTCAATGAGCAATGTGCGAGCCAGCTTGCGCTGGGAGTCCATGTCCACCTCCATGCTGTCTACTGAGCTATAGCTTCACACTCGTAACAACAAGGATCAAGTCAATATAGCCAAGATGTCCGACTCATAAAGGATATCGGGACGTAAAATCGATGGCGATAATCGGTCTTGTCCGCCGGTCGATGGTTTCCTCCACCTTGTCAGCTCGGCTCAACCTTCAGGGAGCATGAAATGCCCTCCCTCACTTGTTCTCTGTGGCCCTAAGACTTTTCCAGTCGATGCACTCCCAGGAACATGTGAGACTCTATCAATTCGCCCATTGGGCTGTCAACCCCGAGCTAGTGACCAGTTCTCGTCAGCTGCAGTAAGCAAGAATCTAAGAGAAGAGTGGGATCAAACACCGGACAGTGCCTTTAGCCCCCACCAGAGGGCTAGCGTTTTGAGCTGCGCAGCTTGCCGACGAGGTGGACGAGGTCTGTCAAGCACTTGGCGAGCAAAGTCAAGATGTTGAATATCATACTCCGTACGGAGTAGTCATTCTGTTTTGTTCAGTATGTATTGACGGTATGTTTGGTTTGTAAGTTTGGAAAGAATGCGTAAGATTGGAAAGAGTTCAGTTGGTATGTATGATACTTTTGGTTGATACATTCGGTTGATACGTTTGGTAGGTATGAAGAGTTTTGCGTGTATGTTACGCTATATCTATACCATGCAGGCTCATTAGCCTATCATTATTAGCGTATCTCTGCACGCTTCATCAAAAAAAATAAAAAGAAAAATTAAAAATCAAAAAGACAAAATAAAAAAGAAAAAAAAAGACTGGCCGAGTCTCAACCTTCCTCGCCGTCTCGTATTGATGCTCGTGGCGCCGTGAGTGAAGGACGTGGCGTGTCTCTGAGCTGGCAGACGGGCAGAGTGGACGAGTCAGGCTGATGGTTAATTTCGACCATCTCTTGCGTTAGACGAGCTCTGGTGCCTGGGATATCAGGCATCGATGACACCTCAGGTATGTAGAATAACAACAACAACAACAGGGTATGCACGCCCTGTCCGTGACCAGACTGAGGGGCATGGGATCTGGAGTTGCTTGCTGAGTGTTGTGCCTGGGATTGTGACTGGAGGAATACTGTCGAGATCATGTGACCCTACTCCACACCATTCGCCTGTATACACAGTGTCCAGGGCTAGATATCTTGTAGAACGCTGTTGGTTAGTATACCGTTTGTAGCACCCAGGTCTGCAGTACTACTAAACATATTATTCGAGAAGATAAAAAAGCAGAAGACATAAGATTGTACGTGAGGGATAAAGCTCTTTGTTTAAGTATATTGTCATTATCTCGAATCTTTCTGCCTGCTGCTGCAGCCACCACTCAGCAGCAGGCCAGATTTTCTCGGCATTGAAGATCAGCATGCGCCTCATGCGAGAATCATTCTTTTTCCCAATCCATCCAAGTTTCTTGGAAAATCATTCGGTGGGTCAATCATCTGGCAGGGTTCTCCTCCCCGTCCACCCCTGGAACAGAGGACACTTGCCACAACCACTCAGCATCAGCCTTGACCTTTCCCTTTTGAACCTCCAGGAGAGCCTGCAGCAGCCTTTGGCAGGCCTCACCAGGCCCCGCAGTGCTAAACTCAAATGTCTCCCCGGTAGATTTCCGAGTGATCGACCGGATGGGAACTAGCATTGCTGCCGTTCCCACCGCGACTACTTCGGTGAAATAGGCAAGCTCCGCATAGGGGATCTATCCACCATTAGCATGACACGTATAGGACAGGATAGCTCCATAGGGCTATGCATGGCATAATGGAGAACGTACAGGGCGAACCTCGACAGTCCAACCCAGGGATTTCGCCAAATCTAAACATGTCGTGCTGGTAACACTCTTGAGAATGGAGCGGCTGCTAGGCACAACGACGGTGAACGAATCGCCCGTCTTCTTGAAGCCCACAAATCCCGAGGTGCTGAACTCATCGATCTCCGAATTGGTTCGGCTGTCGAGATGCAGGGTGATATAGAAGCCTTCGGCACGGGCCTGATCACTCCACTTCAAGACGGGGGCATAGTTCCCACCAACCTTGACATGGCCAACACCCTTGGGAGCGGCTCTATCCAGCTCCTCCAGGATGAGGGCAGGAATTGGCTGGGCGCCGTGGTAAGCCCTGTATGGCTGAACATAGACGCAGAACTTGTAGCCAGTGCCAGCGGAGACAGCGAAGAAGGCGTCTGAGCCAAAGACAAGAGGTCGGATGTAGAGTGCAGCATCCGTATCATGTGGGGGCACATACTCAGCATTCCTGGCTACGGCAAGATTCACACTGCGTAGGAAGAGGTCTTCGGGGATTGGAGGGATGGCGATTGCCGAGCATGACAAGGCCAGACGAGCTGCATGATCCTTGGGACGGAAGACTTGAATCTGTCCTTGGGGATCGCGGTAGGCTAGGAGAGCTCTATTAGACGAACCATCTCATCCACCCTGAAGGGGGGTTTTCCTTCCATACCTTTCATGCCCTCGAAGGCTTGCTGACCTGATCATTGTTAGAGTGCTGTGACACTTGGGGTTTCATGCACATACCATAGTTGAGGCCCGGTGCCAGACCGTGGATCCGCAGAAGAGGATCCTCGACCAGGCGAGGCTCAGACCATTTGCCTGTGGATACAGAGAAATCACACTCGACGTGCGCATTCACTATCACGAAGGAGACTATGTCAGCATCCTTGTCCGGCAATACTGACTGAGAGCAAGCCGCAGGATCTGGACTGACCATTCATAGGCGCGAGCCCCAGTTTGTCCCATTCTGAAATAACAATGCATCAGTACGCATGCAAGAGCGGTTTCATCACGAAAGAAGTGCCCACCAAGAGATTCAAGGGGGGGAGGCGGGAAAGAAGTCATTGTGAAGTCTGCTGTAGTGTAATTGCAATGTTTTGCTGGGATTCGGAGTGCTGGAAAAGGTGAACGCAGTGCTTGCCTTTTGGCGGTGGTGTTTATGTCATTTACTAGAAACGTTGCATTATAAATCTCCACTGCCACAGGGATCTTTCTCTGTCCCACTACAAGGGAAACATCAACGACTGATGCCAAACGAACAATATCCAACTAGGTTAGACATACTAATGTGACAAGTGTAAGATTGATTCTGTTTGTTTGATGTGTAAATACTGTAACTATTGGTTCGGTACAATACATAATACTGGACTGTATCATACGCTGGCCGTTACATCGTCAGAGTATCATACCAGTACTGAATACCTCTCAATACATGAACAATCTAGACTTCATACCTCTCGTCCTTTGAGGCGAAAAGAAATCCTGAAAGTGGGCCACAGGAGATGGGTCATGGGAGATGATTCCCAGATCCTAACCGGTATTAGTACGTCCGCCAGCAAGGTCCTTAGGTAGTATCGGCCGATGGATTCGGATTATGGGAGATCAAGTCAGGATGACCGTAGGGCAGAGAGCCAAGGAGTTTCTAGAAGCTTAAGGCAGTAGACACTAGGTAGGGAATGGAGCATTGAAGTGGATGTCTAAGTTCAAGCTGTCTCATCCGCTGAAGCAGACTCCGGCGGCATTTTTTTTTGGTCCATTCGCTGCAGGCTGAAACTGTTCATAGTCGGAATGGTTCGGTTTGATCCATTCTGCGTGTCTGATGACGGGAACAACTGAGCGTCACATACAGAGTCCACTTTGTATATGGTCTGATTGCGTTTCAATCCTGTGTACCATCGTCCGTCGTGTAGATGGACGAAGCGAGCTGAGGCAGGATGCAGGATTTCCGACGGGCCATGGAGTAGCATACATTCCCAGGAATATTCGAGAACGAAATCTGCGGACGTAGGGGGAGCGCCAAAGCTAATCCGTAGAGAGCAGTCTAGCTTCGAAGGCAAACTATTGAGCCCAGGGTGGTTGTCTCAACTCTCAAGAACCAGTACGGCGAGTCTGTGGAGATGATAGAGAAAGTAGCCTGCGGCTTTGTTCGAGCTATGAGTTGTAATGATGAGAACTACAGCAGGAAAAGAAAAGAGTGTATTCATCCCTATGGTGAATAATAGTAGCCAGATAGTGTGCCAGACTGCTGAACTGGTGTCTCATTCCACCTGTCATACGCCCCAACAGGTTATATCATGCTATTGCCATTGTCATTGTAAATGCTCCTCTAGTCTATACAAGCTTTTTGAGCGCAATATGTTGGAAATGCTTGTTCCATTAACACCTGTGCATCCTCGTGCTTGATCTTCTATCATTGTCCATCCCGTGGGGGACTGTACCATCGATCACTAAGGCAGACAACAAGCATACCTGACTCTTTTCGGCCCTTTGCATCTATTATGGGCCTGATAGCTTACAAAGCTTGAGAAGGTCTGTCTCAGATGTATGCCGTCGTAGGCATCGTGCAGATATATGGACAGTCCGATACATGGCTTCCTCTCGAATTCGAGGACATGCACCATGACTGGGTATACTGTAAGCATTGGTTATCTAAGACACTTCCAGATCACCGCCTTCCTTTGGACTGCATCGTCCTAGGTGTTCGTCCCATCCGATATGGATTCCAGCCACGTGGAGTAGGCTCGCGGAAGGGTTCGCAGAGGATAGGCCCGTTTCTAGATCGACATGCAGGGGGCGATACCTTGCATGCAGTAGTTGAAACAAAGTAGCAAGCGTGTGGGAAACCAGGGACTATGACAAATTAAAAGTCGCCAGCGAGAAAGGGGCGAGCAATTCGGTCGCCCGCCCACCCTCCGTTCAATATAGAGAGCCCCTAAGTGTTGATGATGTGTTGAATGGCTTTGCTTAGGGTGAATCAGGTAAGACAATACAAAGTGCAGGGGAAGTTGATATTCAAGGATGCGGAACAATGCAAAGAACAATAGGAACGGATCTGCTCTGTACGCGAGTCAGAATCCCAGTGAATTGGACGACGACGACGACCCCAAATTCCCCGGACACTCATCTCCCGTCCATGTTGCGGTCATCAACCATGGCCTGGGTCAACTGCCAAGCCTGCGAACAGCCGCCTATCGTGATGTAGTTTGTTTGATGGACTCTTGTGCGACACGGGGGAAGATCCTAACCGTCGTGTCTGAAATCGCCAAATCAGAAGAGCAATGGGATAACACAGGATGTCGGGGTCAATGCAACATGGAAGCAGCCTGCTGGCATTCTGAGAGACGTCTACATAACTATGTATTTATATATATAAAGTGTAAAGACCAACCTGTCATTTCAGTTGCTTCTTGACTATCTACAGACCGCAAGGGTCATGATCCGCACCACGAATTGCCCCTCTGGCATGGATTCGTGGATATTTCTCTTCGTGAAGATACTCGCCGTGTGTACAGTAGCGTCTGGACTCGTCCATGGAAGAGCATCCCCAGACAATGTGCAGCCATCCGTTGACGGTGTCACCTATCAGCTGGGCAATGTCACATATTTCGCCAACTTCCGACATCCCAAGGCGTCGTTCCCAATCAATGTCACCCGCACAGGATCTCAATTTGTGCCAGTAACGGTCATCGAGACAAATCAGAGCGTCGTCACTGGGGAGTACTTGAAGTCAACCGTGTCTCGATACTCCTCCGAAGACGACGTCTTCTCGCCCGATTTTTTGCACGCTCTGTACATCACATCGTCTATTCCGAACTCACGACTAGACCAGACTGCACAGCAATATCTCCAGGATATAGGTGCAGGCCGTGTCTATCTCAATGCATCTGCATTCAGGCAGATCCCGCCACATGCTCAAGCATTGAGAAGCACGCGTGGCACATCGCTACCACCCGGGCCATACACTGCCCTGCTCAACACAAATTCCATCAGCTTCCTCAACACCTACCGGCTGTACAACGACGAGTATCGCACTTTCATCACCGGTGTATATCACTCGAACGATGGGGACGAGACCTTCGCTGCGTTACCGGCTATGGACCCCCGGCTATGGGGTCCTCTGATCCCAGTCCCCAGTCGCATCCACTCCTGGGCCGATCCTCGACCACTCGCAGGCAAACGAGTCGCCGTCAAAGATCTGTTTGACATGAAAGGCCTACAGACCTCGGCCGGCAGCCACGCCTGGGTTCAGGTGACGCCAATCGCCAACGCAACTGCCCCGGCCATCCAACGTCTGGTGGATCTGGGAGCCGTGCTCGTGGGCAAATACAAGCTGGCCCAGTTCGCCTCCGGGGCCGATCCGTGGACCTGGGTGGACGAGCAGGCCCCCTTTAACCCGCGCGGAGATGGATATCTGACCTGCTCGGCCTCATCTTCGGGGGGAGGCTGTGGGGTTGCCGCGTATGACTGGCTCGACGCCGCGATTGGAACGGATACAGGGTCTTCCATCCGTCGGCCGGCTGCGGTGTCGGGGACATTTGGCAATCGTCCAAGTCAGGGGATGATGTCGGTTGAAGGGGCCGTTCCTCTGAATGCAGCACAAGACACCGTCGGGCTTTTTGCTCGAGATCCAGTCGAATGGGCTGACTTTGCCAAGGCATGGTACACCCCTCGACTGCATGAGGATCCTTCAGTCAATTCGTTGCCCCCTCTATCGGTGCCGGATTCGGTAGCGTTCCCGAAGAAGATCCTGTATCCGGTTGAGTATCTCCCTCTGGTCAGCCCAGCGGCACAGGCAATCCTCGACGATTTTCTGTCTGGGATGACCCGCGTGCTAGGCATCACGATCGAGCATACCAACTTTACTGCGACGGTCAACAACGCTTCCATCTACCCCGAAGTGGACGAGAACTGGTATCCCGTGGCCAACTGGGACATCATCTACAATGCCTCACAGACACTGAATGCATGGACGCAGTACACCAAAGTCTATGGCCCGTTTCTCCGGACCTGGGCCGAACGGAATGATGGTCGATTTCCGCCTGTGGATCCCCAGTGGCGCGCATCGTGGACTCAGTTCGACATCAGTTATATCAACCAGACCGTCTACAACCAAGCACTAGCGAGGAAAGCTGCAGCGGTCAACTGGTTCCAGAAGGAGGTCCTCTACGAAACCCCGGACTCATGCTGCGAGTCGCTGATGATCTGCGATGGGGGCACAGGCGGGCTGCCCAGTTACCGTGAGCAGGATCTGAACAAGAGTCCCAATGCCAGTTTTCTCGGAGTGTTTCCAAAGAATGCAGATGTGTCTTGCTCCAACATTTGTCCGTTATTTGGGTATGCATCCTCCCTTGATATATATCGTGACAAGCTAACCAGGTGTAGATGCGTGGATTTCACCATTCCTCTAGGCCAGGTGGAGTATCAATCGCCAATCACTAGGGTGAGAGAGCAGTGGCCAGTGACGATTAACATCATCGCTCGTCGTGGATGCGACTTTATGCTTTTCAACCTGGTCAAGAAGCTGGCTGAGGAGGGAGTACTTCGGACCGTCAAGACAGGTAGAACACCTTTCTAGCAGGACTGTCATACCCACCGCTTGCATACACCGGTGGCTATACAGAAGTCAATCAAAGCACGTACGCAGTTTTGGTAATGATGCAGGAGAAGGCAAAGTCCCCGAGAAGCTCTTTGATTGTTCCAGTCCACGTCCCCAACTCAGCGATCACCTGGGATGATTGCTTGTCTGGAGCTCGTAGATCTCTTCCGAACGTCGGATGCTGGAGGGCTTCCCTTAACTGTTTCCAATCGCCCGGTTTGGTTGCGTAGTTAGTTGCAGCCTATTAGCCCAATGGTGTATCAGCGGAAATCATACCATCCAGTGTTTTAACATCGGCAGCTGTTCATCTCCGTCTTGCGCGTTGGTATGAGAACAGAGAACAGTCTTGCTCGCTGTCCTCACATAGCAGGGCCCCTATCCTTTATCGACCCTCTCCTTGAGATATCATGCGCAATGCAGCAGACCCTGCTCATTTCTACCGCGTGTCTCGATCTGCTCCTTGGGCCAGTAAGCTCTGCAGGGCGTTTGATTCGGCTGCTGTGGGTGATATTCGACTCGAAGTAGGTCTCGACACAGCGGATGGCGCCATGCTTGACCAGAATCCCAATCCTCATCTGGTTCGCCCAGCTGGTCATGGCCTTCCAATGCGAGGGAGTCTCGAGGAATGTGGAGACCTCCTTGTCTAGCAGATGGAGGATCGCGTCCCCAGTGTTGTTGTGTGCCAGCCGGGTGAGGTCTTTCAGCACGTATGTTTCTCTCTCCCGGGGGTCAGAATGATCAAGAAACGCCTTTGGATAGATAGAGTTGAAGTCAAAGGTCAAGGTCACGTCGGCACTTCGAAGCTTTAGATCGTATATTCCACCCAGTCATTAGGACGTTTGGTGCATATATCCGAAGCAGCCTACCGTGCTCCCATGCCGGTGACCTCTTTTTCCACACCAATGTCACTGAGATATTCTACGGTCGGCCATTGTCGAGCATGGGCAATCGCCCACTGGGGATAGCAAAGCAATAGCCAGAAGACACAGAATCCACGGACGTAAAGAAGAGATGAGCCGTCTAGGGCCGTGTCCCAAGTCAGTGCCTCTCAAGATGATATGGCCAGCTTGACGTTGTCGCAGTCACCATGCTTCACACAGTGCAAGGGATCCAATGCCTGTGAGATTCTTCGATTGTGTAAAGACTGCACTTGATGTCCCCTTGCTGAAACGCGGACAGCTGCGAGACAAGGCGTTGCAAGCGGGAAGGGGGGATGGCCTTGTTTCGGTTCAGAAACACGATTGAATCCCCTGGCATCCTTTTCGAAGTGATAGGGGACTGACTGGTTAGAGCCTTCATCTCTCGATCTCCACGGCGAAAGCTTTCCATCCGTCACGCTGCGTCTCCAGTGACGGTGATGGGATGGGCGACCGAGGCGATGTGACCGGGTCTATGTCTTTGCTACATGGCAGAGAAATATATTTGTGTTTGGATTGCACATGGCTATTCATGATCATTCAATAGATAGATATAGATTTATATATATATACGATAGATCGCATGGACTGGGTAGTCCACACCAGCAACAACATATATACAGCTGTAAGATCAGAGCTTGACTCCGTGTCGAGCATCCAAGTGCACAGTCTGGTTCGGTGAGAATGAGGAGGGATGAGAGGGGAAACCCGGTCAGCTTATGATACAGTCAGTCCGCTATTTTAGTCTCGTGGATGCCTAGGCGTACTAGATCTCTAGATAAAGCCAATTATAATTAGTTCCTGTCCGTTCTTTGTGACTGGTATCTACTCCGAGGTCTGCTTTCCACTCTCTAGCCGTGTAGCCAAGCAGCCATGGCCCATGGCTCCAAGCTAGGCTCTAGAGTCTAGACAGACCCTCACAGGAGCAACAAGATTCAAAACAGCTCTGAAAGTATCCATCGAGGGCATTCCAGGTCGCACAACGTTTCCGTCCTGTTGGCTGGGGCCATGGCTTGAGGATGGAAGAGAGACAACGATGTCTGCTGGTTCTTTGGGATAGAAAGCTAAAGAACCACTTTGACTCCCAGGGTTAATACCCGTTATCTATCCCTCCTCGTTCGCAATCGACCTTTGCCAGGGTCCTGGTGGTTCAGCCGTGCCCAGGCCGTGTGGCTTATATCAACCCATCCCCCAATTGGTGATCGGATGCAGCTTATCCCTGCATTGGCATGGCCGGAGCACGAATAGCAGGAGATTGCCCGGTGTAAGTTTAGAAAAAACCAACCGATTCTGACGCGGTGTGACCAGTGAGCGAAGCCCGTCCTCAGCTTGGACACAGTCGAGGTCCGGCAGTGGGAACGGCGCAGTCCCAACCATAATAATGACGCGGTGCTGGCAATTTCCCGGGCCTTAATCGAATCGATTCTCTAGAGTACGATTCACAGTTCTTCCACTACACGTCTGGTGGATTCTACAGGCGTTTCCAGACCATCCACAAGCGCTCGACATGGCTTCGGAGTCGGACCAGTCGAAGCAGTATCTGCTGCCTCCCTTGTCCGAGTTGCTTCCTCGAGACACCAGCGCCGAGAATGACAACAACCACACCGATTCCAGTGAATCGACCCGCATTTCGTCCTTTTGGAACCCGTTCGATCGCAGCGTCTCGCCGGACCGCGACTATATCCGCTACCAGCCAGCCTCCGCGACAAACGAGAACACCAGTGCGCAAGAGGAACCGCAGGACCATGAAGAGCCCCAGCACCGTCGCCAGGTCTCGTTTGGATTGGGAATTGCCAATTCATTTCCACAGTCGCCCTACCAGCCCCCTGACGATACCGACGATGGCGATCTAGCTACCAAGTCGCTGGGCCGGGAGTCCTCAGGGCCGTCGCCGCTACAGTACCAAACATCCCAGACCACGCTCCTACCACACTCGCCGGCCGGGAACTGTCCAACGCACCAGGGGGTCGTGCAAAAGCGACTCTCGTGGGTCCCCATTACCATCTTCGTGCTGGCAGTCTACGCGACCATCTTCTCGGGGATCTACCTGGTGCTCGCGCTGGTGAAACCACGGTATGGCAAGAGGATCGGCGAAGACGGGGGCCTGGCGCCGTCGACGGCGAATCTGCTGAGCGCGCTGTTCGCCAAAACCATCGAACTGGCATATGTCACGGTCTGCGTCGCGTTCCTGGGCCAGGTGCTGAGTCGGCGCGCCATCACCAAGGGATCGCGCGGCATCTCCATCTCCGACATGAGCATGCGCGCCTGGATCATGCAGCCCGGCTCGCTGATCGTGCACTGGGAAACGGTCCGATACTCGGCGCTGACCGTGCTGGGCATGATCACGTTGACCGCGACCCTGGTGGCGATGCTCTACACCACGGCTGCAGAGGCGTTGGGTGAGTCGAGAAAAAAAAAATAAAAAAAAAAAAAAACACCAGCCCGGCGCAAGCGTTCCCCCGCGTACTGACGAGGAATAGTGTCGCCTAAGCTGCGCATGGGGCCCGTCGAGCCGCGCATGCTCTCCGGCAACGTGTCCACCGAGTTCGCCAATCCGTATTACCTGAAAGCGCGCTGCTCCACCCCGATCACAGCGGCAGTGGACCCGGTCTACGTGGGAGATACCTGTCTGGACATGGTCCTCGTCGGGCAGGCGTACCACGACTACCAGGCCTACATCGCGGAATGGGGCAATTGGCTCCGCGATGGGAATCTGACCTCGACTAATCTGCGCTCCAGACTGGCCCCGACGGGCTCCTTGTATGATAACACCACGGTGACGGGCAGCTGGATCGACGTCACGAACATCACCGAGGTGTCGCAGAAATATGGCCGGATGGTCAACAACATCACGGCCGCGATGCCGCATGGCGGAATCGTCGCCGCCGCCACGAATCCAGCCAACGGCATCCGAAAGCCGGTGGAGGGAACGGGCGAAGCCAACTTTGAGATCGAGGCGTCCGTGCCCTCCCCGGCCGTCAACGTGCTCTGCGTGGGGATGACGGCGGACGAGCTGACCCCGCTGGTGTACAACGAGTGGCCGTACAGACCTAGCTTCAATCCCGTTACCTGGGACTTCAAGACTTACAAGAATATTCCCGGCGATTGGTACAACCGAACGGTGGTCGATGACATCTTCGGATGGGCCCCCGAGGCGGGACGCTTCCCTCCAGTGTTCGGCAAGCTGCCCAAGGCCTACAACACCATCATTAACTCCACCGGTCCTTGGCCGACCAGCTCAATCTACATGTTAGGGGCTGCGCCGGAGGAGAGCATGACTCCTCCTTATGTAATCTGCTCTCTGAAAGCGAAGCTATCCCCCGTCTGTTCCACCAAGTACTCCGCAACCGCCAGCGGGGGCATCCTGCGGACCAATTGCGAGAACCCGTCGAACCCCATGCAGTTCAACCGGCGCAACCAGAGCGCGGTCGACGGCGAGTGGGACGGCAACTGGAAGAACGTCGCCGACGAGTGGGCTCGATCCATGAGCTTGAATTCGGGCATCACCGACGGCCAAGCCAGTAACGCCCGCCTGCTCATGCAGTTCATCCCGACACTCGACGAGCGGACCGGGGCGTATGCGCTGGATCCCAGGCTGCCGTCGATTGGAGAAGCCCTAGCCGTCATGGTCGGGAACACTCTGATCCTTAGCTCCATGAATTCGCCCTTTGTCCAATTTTTCAACTACACCAAGGCGGCAGAGCCGCCCTATGCACTGCTTGAGCCGGTCCAGCAATACTTCGAGGCGACAGTGGGCGCTAGGGGTTATGCGTCCGGGGGCACGGAGGAGTGGCAGAACCTCTTCTACGTGATCCTGGTGTTTGCCTTCCTGACCAGCGCCATCATTCTGGCTTTCATGCTGCTCGAGGTTCGGGGCCGGCAGATCACCGACTTCACCGAGCCCCAGAACCTGTTCGCGCTGGCAATGAATAGCCCAGCCTCGACGCAGTTGAAAGGTGCATGCGGTGCGGGCCCTCAAGGCCGGCAGCTCAGTGAGCGCTTCTGCGTCGCCATGGAGGAGGATGACGAGCACTACTATATTCGAACAAAAGCCGAGGAGCATTCAGATCAGCCATCCATGGCACCCGCTCGTTCTGTAGTCTCACTGGAGGTCGACGATGTCGCTAAGCCCGTGAGTCCGGCCATGGCCGAATACCGGCGATTGTCGTCGAAAAGCAGTCTTTTGTCGAGATTTTATTAAGTGGGCGTTGAATGGGCTGTAGTGTATACTTGGGTAATGATATTAATGTATTCAACGAATGTTATGTATAAAGTCCCGCTGCAAACCATAATTCCCACTCCGGAAGAGCAGCTTAGGTAGAAACGGGATGCTCTGAATTCGCCATACATCGATTGCTTGGTAAGACAGCATTTTGCAGAGCCCCAAGCACATCCGAGTCCAAGCCCCAGTCCCCCGTCCATTGATGCATGCGATAGCCGTCCTTGAAATGCTGCGCCAGATGATCCCCTCGCACCGTCCAGGTCGGCAGCGTCGCGTTACAGAATCCGCAGCGGCTTTGCACCTCGCTGGCCGCACCGCGCCAGAGGTCCAAGCTGTCGACGGGCAATTTGGTGCAGCCGTGGAATTTACGCAGATGCTGCCACAGATAGTCTTTCCGGCTAAAGGAGCGATCCGCCAGCGGCTTCTGCGCGCAGACTTCAAACTCGTGATCAACCCAATGGTCTTGGGGGAGTGCAGACTGTTCGCAGAAGCGGCAGTCGAGTCGCGCAGGATCCGGCCGGAGTTGGCTGACGTCCGGGGTACACACCCAGGAGTCAAGGCGCAGATGAACACTCTTTTCGTGCCGAATCCAGTCGTGTTTTTTCTTGAAGGACTGCGTACAGAACGTGCACTGGTACTGTCCCTCGTCTGATGGTAGTCGAGATCTCGCTCGTCTACGCTTTGCCTGCGGCCTGGGAGGGTGAAACGGGAAGGGCAACATGCTCTCCCCAGAGCGATGACTCCATGCAGATGATGCGCTTCCGGTCGAGCTTTCCGAGTGCCTGCTGCCTAAGCTAGACAAGGACGAGCTTAGGTGCGATGATGTCTCTTCGAGATTTAAGAATGTTTCGAACATGGCCTCGTCTGCTTGTAGATGGTCTGTGTTCGGCGCAAACGGATCACCGGCAGATGCAATGGCATTCTCAATCGCTGCGCTCGGGACTGACTCATCCTCTGGCGGGGAAGCCTGCCATCTCTCCATTGGCGTCAAGGATGCGAGTGTGCTTGTGGGCATCGGAGAGCCCGAACGGTAGATCTGAGCCGAGGGTGCAGGATCTGACCTTTGCTTCTGGCGACGGCGCGCGTTGGCGAACCATGTCGACAGTCGTCTTCTGGAGAAACCGGTTTCGCGAATCAAACGGACTTTCTCGTCTTCAGACGGGTAAGGGAATTCCTGGTTGTCACTGAACCATTCCTTCAATATCCGGACCCCTCGTCTTACGAACTGTTTCGATTCCTTGCCTTCCCCCCGAGACGTTGGCAAAGGCTCCAAAGCCTCGTGTCCATTCCCCTGTGGTCGTCAGTGTCAGTCCCCGCCACGCACAAACATCACATACCTCTGCTTCCGCGAACTCTGGCAGACCATGCAGGTGACCCATCACTGGCGACAGCGTCTCAAACCTAGATGGTTGGCGCTTCTCTCCCCGTGCCAGACTACATACCCGGAACAGAGCAACACAACTCGAGCAGGCGGCCTCTGGGTTCGGATTAGCTGGGGCCGTCCGGATGATGAGGCACTGAAGGCGGTGCCGGCGGCAGTGACTGCAGGGCTGCTCAGGGCGATACGAGCCATCTAACCACTGAGTGACATTGGAAAATGTTGGTTGATTCGAAGCCGCGCCAGTTGCTTGCAAGTCCGGCCGTAGATCCAGATCGTTCGATGACACTAGTGCTGGCGACGGGTCGTCTAAATGCCCAAGTTCAAGGGACCACAGCCCGGGTGTTCCTGGGACATTCGCACTGGCCCCATCCAGCCAACCTTCACTCGCCGATCCCGATGCTAGAAAATTGACATCATCCAGAGGATTTGCACCAAATGTCGAATCCTCATTATTCGCGAGAGAATGGTTGTTCCAGCCAGCGGCGTCGAGAGTCTCGCAAGGACCAGACCAAATGCTCCTCGCCCCATTCTGCGCTGACCCCGAGGGAAAAGGGCGCGAGCTGGGATGATTCAAATCGTCCATGGTGTGCCCTTCGCTTTCTGTTCTATTATTCCGGGGACGCGATCTACACGATGGACTGGACAGCGGACAGAGGAAGACGATCTTCTTTCGCTGCCCACGGGCTGGTGCTGACTAACCGACTCTCCCAGTCACGGGAACTTGGTCTTACATAAGCCCGTCAACTGGAAAAGCCCGAGAGAGGATGCTGGATACACTGTACTCGCACAAGGCAGGTATATAAATCCTTAATCTGAACTACTTTTCTTTGATTCTCACTTGAAGTCAAACTAGCTTCTCCAACATTCCCATGTTGCATCGACCACCGTATCACCTAGTAGACCCGCAAGGATACCCAACGCCTCCATATCAAGTATTACCTTTCACTCGGCATAGGCGACCATCCGTCTTGACTTGCCAGTCGCCACTACCAACCGCAGTAGATGCATAGAAGGTGTCGAACGGGTCATACCTCTTCTTGATCGCGTAGAGCGTCTCGTAGTTCCTCCCATAGAAGGTTTGCGGCCAGTCCGGCTGCTGGGGATCCGCCTGCTCAGCAGAGTCAGATAACCCGTACAGAGGAGAATGGAAGAGAAGGGTTCAATCTTGCCTCGTTCATGTAACAACCCGAGTCTGGGGAGAGCGCCGTCAGTATTGGAACCCATTTGCTCGTCATTCTGTCGGCGAGGGTCTTCATCGTGCTCCGGTTCGCGCCGGCGGGCCAGTCACTAAGACAGTCCTGTCAGCTGAATCGCCGAGATTGTTGGTGAATTGAAACACAGCAACCAGGAAGACGTACGTTGAGAGTAAAACGCTGAGGGCAGCTGTTCTCCACGCGGGGAGGACCGAGTTCCAAACATCGCCGACGACCG
Organism: Aspergillus clavatus NRRL 1; assembly: GCF_000002715.2. NCBI lineage: Eukaryota > Fungi > Ascomycota > Eurotiomycetes > Eurotiales > Aspergillaceae > Aspergillus > Aspergillus clavatus. The sequence goes on along the minus strand of NW_001517101.1, from coordinate 1,796,988 downwards.
AGGACGAGACGTTCAGGCCGATCCCGACGAATACCACGCCATCCTGGGTGATTGTCTTCACGGCCTCGGTCAGCTGCGTGTTGTTGCTTTCGATCACGTTGAGTGGTAACAGGCGGCCACCGTATTGGCCGTTTTGGACCAGCTGGGTTGGGTTTGGTTCGATCAGCTTCTTGTAGTGCTCGAGGTAGGTGGCCGATTGGGTGATATTCAATTGGTAGGGTATGTGCAGCGTTTCTAGTTCGTGGATGAACGGGGCAATCAAGGATCTGGCTTCCTCTGTAGTCTTGTTCGGGAGCGTCAACGGCGTCAGCAAGAACGAGGACCGCGTGATCTGAGCGATTGCCATCCCCCCTGCCGCGGTGTACGTAGGTAAATCACGGTGGTAGTAGCTCACAGCCTGGAAGAAGTCCTTGGATGAGGTATTCTTCGTATCGAACTGGAGGACGACACCGGTGACTGGAAAGTCAGGGAACGCTTTGACAGTCATCGAGTAGACGACGCCGTACGTGCCACCACCTCCGCCGCTGAGAGCCCAGTATAGATCGGGGTTCTGCGTTGGCGAGGCAGTCAGCAATCTCCCCGTGCCATCTACAACCTGCCACTCTAGAACCTGGTCGGCAGCAAGGCCGAAGCGAGAGCTCAGGGCTGAATGACCGCCTCCCTGCGTGTAGCCGCCAACTGGGCCGACGCTGGCACATTCCCCGCCGACAACGACGAGTCCTCGCCCATTGGCAACGTTGTAGATGTCCGAGCCTTGGACCCCTGCCGCCATGGTAAAGGCTGGACCCGTGTAGCTAGAGCTGGTATAATTGACAAACTCAATGTCCTTGAGGTAGTGTGTCCAGATAGACAACGCCCCCGCGCCAGTGGATTTGCCGAGATAGCTGGAGAACACGGAAGTGTTAGTACGTGATAAGACAGGTTCTCCGGTGGTGCACGTACTCATGGCCCGTATTCCGTATGACAAGCCGGATGTTCCTTTGCTGGGAGAACCGGATTGTCCTGGAGAAGTCGTCCGGGGAACTTGCGTTCACTGAATATACCACCATGTCACCCGGAGCACACGGTTTTGATCTGGGCGTAAAAGCGTCGCAAGTGTCCTTGGCTACTGCGGCCGCCATAATCGACGATGGGGAGATATCGCTACGCGTAATCAGTGACTCAACACTTGAAAATAGGCAGCAGAAAGCGGAGGCCTTGGACGTACTGTAGCGCTGGCAGTGTCCAGTGCTTCTGGAGATACTGACACTCGGTTTCATTGTAGTATGGATCATGACAGGCCTGGGCCAGTGGCTGAGTGGCAATCAGTCGTCCTCCAATGGACGCATTGAAGTGTGCCCAGTCAGTTGAAGATGGCCAGCAGCTATCACCGGGCATACACCGACATGTCGTAGCTGGGAAGCCAAAAGTTGGCCGCACGAGGCACATGGCCCGGAGAAGCAGGATAGACGAGTATATACTGAGACGCATTTTGACGCTCAGAACTGAGCACTGAGGTCTTGTTCGTGTTGTTATTCATCTCATGGACAGGCGAATTTATAGCCTTTCCATCCCTTCCCCAGACAATCGCTCCCTTGAAGAGCCATGCCCCTCATCACCCCTCTGAGATGTAGATAGCCCGGAGATTTCCATATTAGGAGACCAGAAGAAGATTCCTCCGGGTCCTCCTGCATAGAAAGGCGTGCGGATGCTTTCGCCTGTAGGTTTTTTCCTTTCTCAAAGAGGCACTCCTTTTCACTTTACTCTGACGGGGCTCTGAGCTGTACAATCCTTCAAGCATCTGGTACACGTAGGAAGATCTGACTGCAGCTGCCTGCATAATTCCTGTTCAAGCTCCGAAGGCCAACTCCGGTGATGCCAGATGTTGTTGTGTGGAGAAGGAATCAAGGCTATCGTGCTTGATGAGAATGGTGCCGTAGGACGTCATGGTAAAGAAGGGGGGTTCTTCCCCGAACTTCTCTAGTGGGAAAAGATCGATCTGGCCATATCTAGGTAAGCTATGTGATTATTTGGCATTCGTTTGCCAATGAAAGTACAACATTGGTGCCTAATTCTCAACCGATCTTATTGGAAAAAAACACAGCCGTGTATGGTAATGGGATCTAAAACTGGGTTCCAACATGAATGCCCCCATCGACTAGAACATTGGTACCAGTCACAAAGCTCGCCAAAGGACTCGCCAGAAATACTGCTACGTTGGCTACCTCGGTTGGCCCTCCCAGTCTCTTCAGGGGAATCTTCAGTCGCTGCTCCTCTACCCATTCCGGCATGAGTGTCGAGTACTTCTCCCACGGCCCGCCCTTGCACAGAATTGGTCCCGGGGAAATGGCATTCACTCGGATTCCCTTGGGGCCCAGATAATGGGACAACTCCTGCACATGCTGCAGCTGCGCCGCTTTGCACGGGCCGTACGCTGCCGGTGGGCTGCGATAGAACTCACGGCCCATGAACGAGCTTTGCACGATGATGGACGCCTGGGGCGACTGTTCCAGGTAGGGAGTCGCCGCCCTGACCAGCTCGACGAAACCCATCACGTCGATGGCGAAGCTCTCCACCCAGTGCTCCGTCTCTCCTTCCATGTGCATAGGGGATGCTACACCATGCGCTTCGTTAGGAAAAGCCGCGGTCACCAACATTTGAACATTTGCAAGGGGGCTCACCATTGGCGATGATCACGTCAATCCGTCCGAGTCTCTCAGCGGAGCTCTTGACCCAGTCCACGATGGCCTCTTTGCTGGCCACGTTGAACGCGGTTCCCACGGCACGGGCCGTATTTCCTTCCGGCAGCGTCTTGTAGAACTCATCAAACTCGGTGTTGGTGACTGTCCGGGCGCAGTAAGAGACGTTGGCTTCTTCTTGGAGGAATTGATGCACCATCGCCTCACCCATGCCCCGGGTGCCTCCTACTCCACGGTTTAGTTGAAGGACTAGCGCAGTCACACTAGAGCCAGCAGATTCTCTCACCTGTAATGAGGACGTGAGCGCCTTTGAGAGAGGTTGCCAGTACCATGATTGCTACTGAGGTTGTTGATGTTGTGGGATTATCGCAGAGAGAAGACGAGTACAAATGGGCGATCTGGGTTTACGCTCAACGGGGAGGAACTCTCTTTCGCGGGTGGCATTATTTTTTATACCCTACGGCACCAGTTTCACAGATTCAACCGGGTCTAAGAGGAGTTGAACGGGAATTCTGTCTGTCTCCCTCTAGTTTAGGGTTGTCGGTGGAAGAAGGAAGTACTTATTCAGTACGGGATGCCTGATTGGGGAGGCTGCAACTCCGAAGCTCCTTTAGGAAATGAACTTCCCCGAAAGACAACAAGACACAGCTTCACTTTCTCTTGCGTGATATCCTCCTTTTATCAGCGGAAGAGTCTGTGTTTGGAAAGGGGCAAGTCCAGAAATATGATAAAAAAAAAACAAACAGAACGGGCCAGTATTTAGTTGGTCCCAAAACCCGCCGATTTCTAATTCATCTCGGTCAAACCAAACAACAGTATGAGATCCTCCTCGTGTCCGTAAAAGCAAAACCATTTCCCTTCCAAAGGCCAAAGGATACGTGCTGAGTATCCGGCATTGATGGATATGCTAAGGAATCGGCCAGTGAAAGGGTCGCTTGACCATGATCCGCAGCTGTCCGCTGATGGAACCAACACGCCGGCAGCGTCTGATGGCTCCGACCAGAGGTCAGACGTGATCGAGAAGACGGCCCAGCTATCCGAACCGATTGCGGACAGCATCCGTCGGTTCTTTGAGATCCGCAAGCTCGACGGCCCAGATGGCACAGGCGTGGTCTTTGAAAATATCTCCGTTGAGGGGAGTGGAACAGGCGTGAGTTCACAATGCGATACCACCATATCACGCTGGCCCTAGTTGAGAGAGGTCACCAACCACTAACCAGAATGGAACCCCCTCCCCAGGCTCAAGCAGCACCAACGATCTCGTCGGCTGCCCGATCTGCTTTCGGGGTCCTGAGCCCCCTGCAGCACCGGCTGGCAGGACAATTCTCTCGACCGATCCTTAGCGGATTCTCCGGAACTATTGATGCCGGAGAGATGCTCCTGGTAATTGGGAAGCCGGGCAGTGGGTGTACCACGTTCCTGAAGACCCTTTCGTACATGTGGGATGAGTACAAGGATGTTCATGGAGACCTCACGATAGGGGGTCATCCAATCCAGGAATCCATGGTGAAGCGTCCCCAAGATATTGTTTTCTGCGGTGAGACTCTTCCCTCTATCCACTGTTCACCAGCCCTTTCATAGACTGACCAACGCAATTCGGATTTCAAGCCGAATCGGATGATCATTTTCCTACCCTGACCGTGGCGGAGACATTACGCTTTGCGATCCGCGCCAGATGCGGCCCCGAGGCGTCGGCAACCGAGGTGGACATGATGGTCGCTCAACTGGCAAAGCTGGTGGGCCTCAGCCAGGTCATGAATACCAAGGTTGGAGACGCGTATATTCGAGGCGTTAGTGGCGGGGAACGACGCCGGGTCTCGTTGGCGGAAGCCCTGGCGACATGTGCCCGGTAAGTGACATCTGTGATGTAGCGCCTTGGGGCGAAATGACACCACGCGAGAGCTTTGCTGATACAAATTCCAGCTTGATCTGCCTCGACAATCCAACCCACGGGCTGGATTCCTCCACGGCATTGGAATTCATCGAGACGATGCGGGAGTGGACCAGTCAAAGTCGCTGCGTCACGGCGATGAGTGTCTACCAAGCCAGCGACGCGATCATGCCGTACTTTGACAAAGTGCTGGTGATCAATTCCGGCCGCCAGGTCTTCTATGGCAGGATCGGCGACGCCAAAGCGTATTTTGAACGTCTCGGCTTCGAATGCCTGCCAACAACCACCCTCTCCGACTTCTTGAACTCCATGTCGGCCGATCCAGAGGTGCGACGGGTGCAGGATGGCAAACAGCACCTGGTTCCGCGCACTTCAGAGGAATTTGAAGCCGTGTTTCATGCGAGTACGTTCTACCAGGACCTGCAGAGGTCGCTGGAGACGGCAAAGGTCGAGGCGAGAACGAATCCCCGTCCCTTGGTCAAGGCCCGAGCGTTCTCTCTTCCCCTCCACCACCAGATCTGGTACTGTGCCTATCGCCAGTTCCGGATTGTCACCAGCGATTACAGTCTCTGGGCCGTGGAGCCAGCAACGATCATTGTGCAGAGCCTGGTCCTGGGGACGCTGTTTCGCGACCAAAAGCGAGCGACCCAATCCCTCTTTATCTTCGCGTCCGCTCTGTTTTACTCGGTTCTGGTCCCAGCGCTGCAGTCCATGGCCGAGTTTGGAAACGGATTCGCCCAACGGCCGCTCATCCTCAAGCAGAAACGGTACCGGATATGCCGCCCAATTGCATATGCCTTAGGTCTCGTCACCACCGATGTCGTATGGAAGATCGCGGCCATCTGCTACAATATTCCGCTGTACTTCTTGACCGGATTCCAACGCACCGCGGGCAATTTCTTCACATGGTTCTGCATTGTCTACCTGGAGCATCTTGCACTATCCATGTTCTTTCGATCGGTGGCAATCTTCTCACCCAACATGCATCGAGCGGTGCTTCCAGTAGGTATCTTCTTCAACATGTACGTGCTGTATACTGGGTTGTATATTCCAGCGCCGCAGATGCAGGTATGGCTGGGATGGTTGCGGTATCTCAATGTAAGTCTATCAAGCCATATGAAAACGCTTGGCTCTGGTGATTGTGCTGACCTGGCCATTGGATAGCCTTTGTACTATGCGTTTGAGTCGGTGATGGTGAACGAATTCCGGGACCTCAGCTACCAGTGCAGCCCTTCTGACCTCGTGCCATCTGGGCTTGGATACACCGACATGGCGAACCAAGTGTGCGCCGTCCTTGGATCTCGTTCCGGGGAAGAATCGCTTTCGGGGATGTCGTATCTGGAAGCACAGTACGGCTTTGGGAGATCCCATCTCTGGAGAAACGTTGGAATCAACGCTGCCTTTTTCGTATTCTTCGCTCTTTGCTCGGGGTGAGTCTTTGGCCAGCTGCCAGCTCAAGTATCTTGAGGGCGAAAAGCTAACGTGGAACTCTCAATTAGGATCGGAATGGAGAGATTAAAAACGCCAGCAGGCCGACTGGCAACTGTCTTCTATAAAGGCCGCCCATCGATCAGGAACAGTCAGGCTGATAGTGAGAGCGGAGCTGTCCATGATGATGTGCCTCCGGATGTGTCGCGACAGCTGAGCGGAGACCAACATCATCTGAACGCCAACTCGGAAAGAGACAAGAACCATACTCTTGCTTGGACCGGTCTCTGCCTCGATATTGAAACCAAGGATGGGACCCGACGTCTGCTCGACAACCTGAATGGCTGGGTCAAGAGCGGGCAGCTCAAGGCTCTAATGGGAGTCTCTGGCGCTGGCAAAACAACTCTTCTCAACACTCTCGCCGGTCGTTCTTCGATCGGAACTCTCACAGGCACGCTAGCGTTGAACGGCCAGCTCCTCCCCAAGTTCTTCCGCAGCAGGATGGGCTATGTCCAGCAGCAAGACATCCACCTCCCGACCCAGAGCGTCCGCGAGGCTTTGCAGATGACGGCACGACTGAGGCGCGACGAATCCATCCCGCTCGAGGAGAAGAACGCCTATGTCGAGAAAGTCATCGAGTGGCTGGACATGGAGGATATTGCCGAGGCGCTGGTGGGTGTTCCCGGAGCCGGCCTGAACCTGGAACAGCGGAAGAGGGTGAGTATCGGGGTGGAAATGGCCTCGAAGCCGGAGATTCTGTTCTTAGACGAGCCAACTTCTGGTCTTGATGGACAGTCTGCCTTTTCGATTGTTCGTCTGCTCCGTCGATTGGCCGACTCCGGGCAGGCCATCGTGTGCACCATCCACCAACCGGCCGCTGAGCTGGTCGAGCAGTTTGATGAGTTGTATCTGCTCAGTCGAGGGGGTAAATTGGTCTACGACGGGCCGCTGGGGACACATTGTGACAAGGCAATTGAGTATTTTGAACAGCACAGCAGAGCCTGCGGCCAGGGCGAGAATCCAGCGGAGTATTTCTTGGATGCCATCGGCGCCGGCTCTCGCAAAGAGGTCCAAGCGGATTGGGTTGGTCTCTGGCAACAAAGCCAGCAAAGTAAGGACAGGGAGAGAGCCGAGAAAGCTCTGGTCCCCGCAGAGGGCCAAGCACCATTGGCGCCGGCGCGTCGGTCCCTGTATGCAGTGCCCTTCCATGTCCAACTCTGGGTAGTAGTCCAGAGAACTTGGCTCTACTACTGGCGCGAGCCGGACTATGCCATGTCCAAGCTATGGATGAGTGTAGGCAACGCCCTCCTCAACTCCCTCACGTATCTGCAGTCTCCCAACACGCAGCGAGGGGCTTACAACCGGGTATTTTCGGCCTTCATGTCGCTCATTGTGGGTCCTCCCTTGGGGCTACAGGTTCAGCCCCGATTCGTGACTCTGCGCGATATATTCGTCCACCGGGAGCGCGAGGGTTTCACATACCACTGGCTGGCCTTCGTCTTCGCAGGGATCATTGTCGAACTCCCCTACACCTTCCTGACCTCGCTGGTGTACTGGCTGCTGTGGTACTTTCCCGTCGGCTATTTCCGCACAGCGCCACGTGCGGGGTACAGTTTCCTCATGTATGAGCTGTTCGCGGTGTTTGCTACGAGCCTGGCCCAGATGTGCGCCTCGCTCATGCCCAATATTGAGGCCGCCTTTGCTGCCAATGGCTTCTTCTTCATGTTCTGCAATACCTTTGCGGGTACCCTGTCGCCCAAACCGGTGACCCCGTCCGGTTGGCGCTGGTACTACAAGGTGTCTCCCCTGTTCTACCTGGGCGAGGGTGTCACCGTGGACGTGTTGCAGGATTTGCCCCTGCGTTGCGCTGAGTCGGAAGTATCGATCTTCCAGCCGCCAAACGGAACAACATGTGGCCAGTATGCGGCAAACTTTCTGCAACAGGCGACGGGCTTCCTGTTGAACACAGACAGCCTGTCCGATTGCCAGTACTGTCGATATCGGGACGGACAATCCTATGTAAGTGGCCCTGGGAGAGAAAATGAACCGGAAGGATTGCCGTGACTCGCTGCTAACCATGTCGTAGTATCAGCAATACGGATACGACTTCGCCAATCGGTACCCGAACATCGGCATCTTCATTGGGTTCATCGCATTCAACTTCACCATGGTCCTCGTTATGACATATCTCACGAAGATCCGTCGTTAAGTAGGGTGTCATTGGGTTCCGTTCCCGTTCCTATCTAGTCAAGCATCGAGCTATAGAAGTCATGGGAGAGTCTGGATGTAAGATAGTGGTTTCTCTTAGATCAATTCAATTGCTGCCAAGAATATAGATCGTTAAATGCCCTACACGATTGGCGGATCGATGCATGAACACATGGACCCTCTCTCGGCGGTTCAATATCAGGCGTTTGCCAGGCCCCTTGGACGGTCCAAGATTGGTCAATCACGGATCTCGTTTAGAAACGATGCTAAATATATGTGGGAAAGGGGAACCGAGTCATGCGACAGCAGGATGGCAAAGGGCAAGATAACCGTCGTGTTAGAGGACCGTGCGTATATGCTCTACGTGAACCGTCTAGTAGGTAGCTATATCGATGGTGACACGAAGCCCTTAGAGAATCGTTTCCCGACTATATTGATTGCTGTGCATTGGTGGTATCAGCCACCATGTACTCTATCAGTTTTTTCGACTAGCAATGCATGAATGAAGTCTCACATCCCAAGATTGGAATCGTCGCACGATGAAAGGCAGATACACCCAGAAGGATTAACAGGCATCCGAGGTATCTACGACCTTATCTGTCGATCACAACGGCAGTCAGCTTACTCTGTCGATCTCAGGACACAATCCCCGGTAGGGAGTCTGCATATATTTGGACTCCGGTCCGATATAACCTGCGCACTGACCTCGTCGCTGTCAATGGAGCTGAAGATTGTGCACTGTACTCTGCAGGCATGCCGAGAATCCGTCCATGTGGCTCTGGGCCTAGAGCAAGATGCTGACAAGTAGAGATGGCGACAGGGGTGTTGAATAGATTGAAAGATTGATTGTTATCGGGGCACAAACGTGCAGACGCATCTGAAACGGAGGATAGGGACAAGAAGATACCAATGATCTGTAGGTAATGGTCTTGTGTAGCTGAGGATAGTTCACCTACCTACTGCAGGAGTAAGCACTAGGAGTTGCCATCAGTGCATGCAGTGACAAACTGCCCTTGACTGCCCATGACGATGGGCGGTTGGGATGACACATTGCTCTGCTACGCTCTGGGTACCATGCACCCTGGAGATCAAACGTTGAGTCCACGAATTCTCGGCAGAGCACGGAGGGCTACCTTCGAGTACCATCTCGCTCGCATTCTTCTGCGTTTTCTTCAGCGAGCTCGCTGGCCGGATGGGAGCGACCCCCACGCACCCCCAAATAATGGACAACCCACCCCCAACCAAAGACAGACTGTCTCTAAGCCCCTCACCCCCGAACATCCAGCATGTCACTTCCCAATGCATCAAAGACTGAAGATCATCCCAGGCAGGCGGCGAAAGCCGATTGCGCTAGGCTACGCCGAACAGCCACTGGCGTCCGTTCCATCTCCAGAAGCTCCAGAAAGCCCTATCTGGGGTCTGTGCGATTACACTCCGTACTCCGAAGCCAGATCTGGGTAGGATTGCCCATCGCTAACCGAAGTAGGAGGTCGAGCAGTCTCTGCAGAGTTGGAGGCTTGGAGGCGTGGAGGCTAATATCGCCAGTAATATAGACGAGGGGTATCGGGACACAGCGATCATATTTGGAGCAAGTGTGGAATCCTGCCGTCCCCAGTGGCTCAGATAAGACGAGACGGATCAAAGTCCTTGTCCAGGGAGTTGATAGCCGACAACAACGGCTGGTCATGGCGGGACGCCCTTGAGGTGTCGTGCAGATGCGATTCTGTAGAGGCTGCAGGTATGCATTGACAAGGGCCAAGATGTCGCACTGAAGAGAATTAATTCTTCCTTCCCCCCTCCCCCTTCCTCTTCCCCCCTGTCTGTGGGCCTGATAAGATCGAGGTTCGTTGAGAGTGGGACGGTAAGACAGTACTTTCTTTTCCGCCAGGCCATGATGGGGTTGTGCTACGGGTAACATGGCTGGTTGAACTTGCTGGTCAGTCTACTTTTCTTTGTCCTGGGTCATTCTGGAGTCTGTCCTGTATTTGCCCAGACTGATGTCCGTAGTATAAGCTCCAACCGGGCCGAGCCTTATCAAAGTTAACTTGTGGGTCAGATACAACGGGTTTTTCTTCCGCCTCACAGCAGATCTGTAACTGTAAGGCTTCAAAAACTCAAAGATCAGACTCTGTACAAGTAGCTGCTTTGTGGGTAGGATACGATCATCCCTAACTACATCCAGAAATACCAACCGGAGGAAGATAATAGGCTACATGCACCAACTTGCCCGTAAAAACTGCAGCCACTAAGATGATGGTCGATCAGGCAAGCCGTCTTTCGCACAATGCAGTAAGCGAGGCCCCGGCCGTACTTTTGGCATTGGCGTCTAGCTCAGCAGACGCCACAATAAGAAGAATACGAGGTAACCAGTTAGTAAATAAGGGTTGATATGAAGAACTTGAAAGACTGAAAGGACTGAAGGACTGAAAGGACTGAGGGTACCGGGTTTCACGTGCTGCTGATGACAAATCGACTTTGGGCCTCGTCACATGACCGGCTCGCAGGTGAATTTTTGGCCAGTCGATCCTCTCCCAGTAGGAAGATAATGGTAATAATACTCCGTCGTAATAATAATAATAATAATAATCCTAATAATAATAATATTGTCTTCTGCCAATCGCTGGCCCTGTACGGAGCAGAGCCAGAACTCTCCAGCTCGTACTCCGTACATAATCCAGTAGCACAAAGAAAGGTCGGAACCTCATCTTCACTTCTGCATCCTCTTCCCTCCATCTTCTTCTCTTTTCTTCCCCCTCCCTGCATCCCCCCTGGTCTTTTCTGCGATATTTCCAGTGTCTTGTCTCATTGTCTGTGAAACCCCCAACGACGATTCATTTAAAGTCTCCCCTCGAACAGGAATAGATGTGTTACTCCAATCGATATCCCGTTGGGACTTATGACTGATCCTCACACTCCGAGCGCGCCTTGATTCTTCCGCCCATGGTCGACAACGAAGCCTGTTTTCAACTCCTCCAGTGCTTAATCTAATTCGGTCATCATGTTTTCTACCTTCTCGGCCAATCTAGAGGCCACAGATGCATCCCGCGATGGCTCTGCGACTCCCGTGACGGCCCCGCGACCGAAACGAAGTCAGGTCGCCAGAGCCTGCGATTGGTGTCGTTTGAATCGTATCAAGTGCGATGACAAGCAGCCGTGTCAGAACTGTCAGAATCGAGGTGGCCACTGTAGTAACACCAAGCCGTTGGAGGCAACATCACTGCCTGCCGCGAACCGGTATGAACACCCTTTTGTGTCTCCCCACCCTCCCTTGATGCATGGAATTAGTCATCCATGGTCTTGACGTTGCATGACTTCCCATCACTGACGCTATGTGGGTGTGACAAGAGAGATCCAACGTCTGCGGAACAAAGTCAAAGATCTGCAAGAGCAGATCAGGACAGCCAAACAGGAAGCCGAGATCCGCGCTCATGCCCAGGCTCAGATCCAAGCATCAACCGGATACGCCACTCCGCCCTTGTCAGATACCGTCAATGGCTCATTCAGCAATTCCGAACAGCTCTCAAATACCAAGGAGGGATGGCAGGGGATACCACCAGCGGGGAATCGTGCGGGGGTTTTGTACTACGGCCCCATGTCATCCACCTATTTTGTCACTCGGATCACCACTTATCTCGCCCAGGCGATGAACCAGCCGTTGGTGGATACAAAGCTCGAGGCCTGCGTGGCGCGATTTGATGCAAGGACCCCGGCACACCGTCCGTCCCGGTCGGATGCCAGTCCGGAGAGCCAGACCGAGGGTACAGATGATACGGAGGACCTGTCTCGTTCTCAGGAAGAATATTTTCTCAATCTGCTCTGGCAGTCCTTTCACTGTGTCTACCCCATCATCTCTGAACCGGATTTCCGCCGCTACTATGAATCATTGTGGTCCAATACATCACCTGAGGGAACCCGCAAACCCTCGCCGTTAGTCGATGTTCTCCTGGCAGTGTGCATGCAGTACGGTAGCACCTTTCTTGTCCGTGGCGACGAGAACCACGAAGCCGAGGACTCGTCGCATTCGGAGAATGCCAACATGCCGGGTCATGCCTTCTATCAGCGAGCGCAGAGACTCCTGCAGAGCGAGCTGGAGCACCCATCAATCATGGTGCTGCAAAGCCATGTCTATTCCATCATCTACTTGTACAATATCTCGCTTTTGAATACCGCCCATATCAACTTGGGCGTCACCTTGCGGATTGCCCATACGCTGCGACTGCACCTCCGGCCTTTGGATGGCACACCACCCGAGGTGCAGGAGTTGCATCGTAACATCTGGTGGACTCTGTACCGCCTGGACAATCAGCTATCGATGACATTGGGCCGCCCGTCGTTGATCCAAAACTCTCAAGTCAGCTGCGGTCTGCCTGGCGATAGTCGGGACCATATCCGCCTCTCTGGCACCGTGCTCCTCTCCGGCCATGAGGACATCAGCTGGCTGAGTTTCCACGTCCAGTGCATCAAACTCATCTTTGCCGTCCAGGGCGTTCAAGCCGCCTTCCAGCTCAAATGCTCGCAGCTGCTGAACGGCGATGAGGCCAAGGATATCTATGGCGACCCCCGCATGACCGAGACCCTGGCCGAGTTCCTCGGGCGTGAGATGACAGCAGTCCACGAATGGGTCCAGAATGTCCCCCAGTCGCTCCGCAACGCCCGCAAAGGAGCGGGAGAGGCCTTTTCGACCGACCGGGCCGCCTTGAACCTGGATCTCTACAGCCCTCTCTGGCTTCAGCGCCAACGGCTTCTCTTGGAACTGCTCTACCATCACCTTCTGATCTCCACATTCCGTCCCTTCATCCGATTTCCTCCCACATCCTCCTCCCTGACCCCGCTCGCCGACGGCCATAACATCTCCTGTCTCAATCATGCGATGGCGATCACTAATATCCTTCACCAAGTCCTCTCCGAGACGGACGTTCTGCGTGGATGGTCGCCGGCCTTCCAGTACCAGTGGGATGCCATCCTGTGTACGCTGGGCTTCGTACTCGCCAACCCGGTCTGTCCACCGACACCATCCGCCCGCAAGTCCCTCCAGACCGCCGTGCGCACCCTGGATCTCGTCGGCGACCACTTCCCCGCGGCCGTGAACGCGGCACAAGTCGTTCGTGAGGTGAACTGCCGTGCGGATCGGCTCGTCGACACTTTCCGCCAAAGCCTGACCCGGCGACAAGGGCAGCGCACCAGCCCGTTCTCGCCCACCGGCCTGCAGAAAATGAACCCACCCGCATCTCAGCTCGCATTTTCCAGCGCCGCGCAAACCGCTTCCATCCCGGTCCTTTCCGATCCGCTTCCGCCCTCGATGTCGGCGTCTTCACTCGAACTGGTGCGCGCTCGCACAATCCACCCCGTACCATCGATAGAGATGATGCCATCAACCTCTCCCACCGACCTGTCGCCACCCTTGGTTACCACCGCCGAGTCCCACTCTGCGGGTCTTCCTGCCGTGTCGGTGGACGTCATTGCCGGCAATGAAGTGCATTGGATGCAGGCCAGTGCCATGATTCTTGACTCATGGACGGACTTTACGACGAATCCCTAATGCTGTGTTTGAACGTGTAATGAGCGATGACTTGACCTATGACCCATTATTGCTAGTTCCCGCTCTTCCTCCTTTGTTCACCCGTCTGTCCAGTTTTATTCCCCCTCGCTGGATACAGGTATCCAAGTCGCATTGTGACCTTTATTGCCTATCTGTAGAAGTTATCTAGGATTCCAATTCAAGGTTGTCTGTTTCGCAGAGCTTCGGGTCTTTTGGTGCAGCCATGGCATCGAGCGTAGGACGCAACATTTTGTTACGTCGATAAACGACAAAAGTGATATATTGCAAGAGAAGGATAAGATAGAATGCCATTTAGCCTTCGATACTCGATCGACAAATGCTCGTTTCATTGGCATCGTGTATAGACCCCTTGCGCAACTCTGCAGATACACAGAGCATTAGAGCCAGTGTCTTCTACTGAATAGCTATTCTGTCGTGATAACAATAATCTGGGACTTTCTTAGATACCAATCCATCCTCTCCAAGGTCGTTACAAGTCTCGAGGTTTGCTAGTATGTACAAACTATCTGTTCGCGGAGTATTTGCACTACGATGTCGGGTGTAGATATATATCTTCGCCTTTTGGCGTGCCATTCCACTAGTTGTCGCGACAACACCGTGGGCTTTTCTACTACCACAATCCAAAACATATATCTCAATATTTGCTATGACTACTCACAATGAGACTATTCTGGTGCGAGGGTTCTTATGAGTCACGAGGTTAAAGATGTCAACGCAACAGATCAATCATTCTACGTGCTGCAGTATAGATATCTAAACAACGAAGACAAAAGGCAAAAAACAAAGCCAAAAAAAAAACATCAACAAAATTTGAGGGAAACAAGTTCATGATCACATCAAGACCAGTCCGTCCCTTCACTTCCCAACCTTCTCAGCAAACCAGCCCACCAAATGGCTGACCGTGGGATGACTCCAGGTCAACGTCGACGGCACCTTCACCTTGAGCGTCTGCTGCAGCTGCCGCCGCAAACTAACCGTCATGACCGAGTCAACCCCCAAATCCGCCAGCGCCGCCTTGGAGTCGACATCCTCCGCTCCCATCTGGAGGACCTTCGCCACACAGCCCCGGATCTTCTCATCAAGGTAGACCTTCAGCTCCGGACCGGAGGAGGGGATCGCGTCCGCGCCGCCAGCAGCAGCGGTGCCAGGCACGTCACCCGCAGCGGCGACACCCACCCGGCGCACGGCGATATCGGTCAGGATGGAGACGGGGAGAGGCTCGCCCTCGTCGAAGGCGAGACTGCGCAGCACCACGCCGTGGTCGATGTCATACCGCGCGAGATGCAGCCAGGCGCCGAAGGCCTCGTCGCGGGTGACGTCCGTGATGCCCTTGGACTCGAGCTCGGCGTTGATGAACTCGGTGCTCGCGCCCATGCCCATCCCGCGCCACGAGGTCCACTGCACCGCGACGGCGGCGTCGCCGAGCCGCGCGCGGTGCGTGGCCAGGGTATCCAGGAAGGCGTTGCCGGCGCCGTACGACGCCTGGCCCGGGAAGCCGAAGAGGTTGCCGCAGGAGGAGAAGAGGAGGAAGAAGTCGAGGGTGTTCGGGGGGAAGACGGCGTGGAGGGCGAGCGCGCCGGCGATCTTGGGCGCGAGGACGCGTGTGAAGGCGTCGCGGGTCGTTTCGAGGATCAGTTGGTTGTCGAGGACGCCGGCGGCGTGGACGACGCCGAGGACGGGGGGCAGAGACAGGGTGTCGAGGGCAGTGGAGAGCTGGGTTGCTGCGGCAGGGTGGCTGATGTCGAGGGGCAGGATGTGGACTGTCGCGCCGCGGGACTCGAGGTTGCGGATCTTGGCGAGAGTGGGTTGGAGGTCGCTTGGGGCTGCGTCCCAGGTGCGGCGCGGCGGGAGGGCGCGGCGGGAGATCAGGATGAGCCGGCGTGCGCCATTTTCGACGAGGAAGTCTGCTGTTTCAAGACCGAGGACGCCGAGTCCGCCCGTGATGAGGTATGTGCCCTCGGACCGGGGCAGGAGGCGTGGCGGCTGGCTGGCGGGATGGAGCTTGTTGCGTGGTAGGCTGCGAAGACGTGCTGTGCGAGCGACGTCGTCGTTGATCCGGATGACGTCCGCGCCCTGGATGTATCGCATGGCCGTCAAGGGAAACACGGGATTCTCGCTATCGATCAGGCATCCGAGGTCAGGATGCTCGCTGGCGATGATCCGCGCCAGCCCGAAAAGAGGGGCCTGAGCTAGTGCAGTTGGGGTCTCACCACTGCCCACATTGGATGTCAGGATGAACGCCTTCAGAGGGAGACCGCCCTTGACGATGTATTTGACCAGCTCCAGCACCTCCCAGGTGAAAGATTCGGATGCAGCGGGGATCTCCTCCAGAGACTGAACTTCGCCGGGGATGTAAGCAACCGCAGTGCCCTTGTCGAGTCGCAGACCTGACTTGTCCTGGCTGATAAGGTCCTGGACGCTCGAGAATTCGAACGATCTGACGCCCCTGGGAATGGTGTTGGCGTACTGGCGCATCGTTGCGGCATCCGACGAAACCAGAAGGACTGTGTCGATGGACAGGGGCTCTTCCGCAGGAGTAGCCGGGGGCCAGGCCAGCTGGTGCACCAGACTCTCCATGCTACCGCTGACACCCGGGGTGCCTTCAATCTCGGAAAACCGCATCGCGGTGAACTTCGCAACGACCTCGCCAGCCTCGTTCAGGACACTAACATGGGAGGTAGGAGCCGCGTCCGAGGCATCCTCAACATACAGCCAGCCGATCTTGGGTGGATCTTGCGAGGTGAAAATGTCCACGCGGTCGATCTGAGCAGGCATGCGAAGGGCCGGCGTGCCAAACACGGTCGAGCCAACGGAGGTAGCAGCGTCGAGAATTGGTGCCCACGAGGACGAGTCCCAGGGGAGAGGCGCGTCCCCGGTCACGGCCGGGTTGACGTCCACACGGGCGATCATCTCCTTGTCCTTGTGGTAGTGCTCCGTGATGGCCCATGGGAACCCCATGGCCGAGACACCGACCTGGTCGAGGTAGTTGATGGAGAAGTCGTCCCGGATTCGGGTTCCCAGGCGCTTTTTCACAGCAGCGATGTCGATTGGGTCCACAGCCTCTTGGATATCCCGCGCCCAGTACGCGGTGGTATGGGTAGCCCACGACGAGTCATCCTCCGTGGCCTGTGGCGTGTCTGAAAGCAGACGGGACATGATCTTAACTTGGTCCTCTTGCACCACAACCTGGACAGAACGAGGCGCGTTAATGGCCACGGGGACTCGCAGCACGACATTCTGCAGCCTGCGTCCGCCAGTACCCTTCATGAAGGTATTAATCAGGCCAGCAGCGGGCACAATCTCCGTTCCGTGCAAGGGATGGCTACCGGGGAACGGCTTCGTGTCGTTGTCCAATCGGGTCGTGTAGACGGTTGTATTGGTGCCCGCAATGCCAATGCGCTGGCCTAGCAGGGTATGCTTCTCGACGTCGTGGGTGAGGCCCGTATGTAGCGGAGCGCTTTCGATCTTCCGCCAGATGGGCTTGTGCATCCAGGTGGTCGTGGGCAGTCCGTCCGCCCAGGGCCCCGGCAGTTGAGCCTTCCAGTCGACCTCGGCGCCTCGACAGTGCAGCTGTGCAATGCTGTAGAGGATGTGCTTCTCCGTCGGCTTCTGGCGTAGTAAAGTAGGGATGACAGCGAAGTCTTCCAACCCACCATCCATCAGCGTCTCATTGATCGAGTGAGTGACCACCGGGTGGCTGGAAACTTCCAGGAAGATACGGTATCCCTCTTCGACCGCGGCGTTGACAGCAGAAGTAAGACGGACGCGGTTCACCATGTTGTTGGTCCAGTAGTGAATATCGCGCAGGTCTTGGCCGCGGGGATCGACAAGTGAGGTAGAGAACAGACGGACAGTGGGTGTGCTGGGCGCCAGATCCTCCGCGAGCGCTTCGAGCATCGGATCGATCAATCCATTTAATGTGGGACTGTGGAACGCAATGTCGGTTTTGACGGTGAAAGTCTTGACGCCGCGCTCTTTGAAGCTTTCTGCGGCCTGGGCCACGACATCTCTATCTCCAGCGACCACACAGGAAGACGGGGACGACTCAATAGCCACGACCAGGTCCTCCCGCTGGCCCAATTCCTGCTCGACCTGACTAGCAGGGAGGTTGACGAGGATCATGCCGCCCTGGCCCATGACGCGACGATACAGCGCCGCTCGGCGGGTTACAATCAGCGCACCCTCCGCCGGCGTCAGAGCTCCTGCCACGACACTGGCAGCGATCTCTCCGACAGAGTGTCCAATGATAGCCTGGGGGAAGACCCCGTTGCTCTTCAGGACAGCGCTGATACCAATCTGCATGATGTACGTGAGGATCTGGACGCGATCCGAGGAATCGAAATCGCCCGTCAGGAGCATCTCTATGGGCGACAGGCCAATTTCGGCTTGGACCAGCTCGTCGAGTGGCTGGATGGCGCGGTAGAAGACGGGGTTGTTGAGTAGCTCCTTGCCCATATCAGTCCACTGCGCGCCGTGGCCGGAGAACACCCAAACCACGTCCTTCCGGATGTCAGTGCCGAGCACACGACCCTGTGCGACAAGAGGATGATCGGCTCCCTTGGCCAGGGCCTCCAGGGCTGTTTCTGCGTCGTCGTGGCTCTCTACCACCATAGCGGCGCGATAGTCGTGATGGTCTCTTCGGGTGGCTAACGTGGTCAGGACGCTGGACAAGTCGTGGTTGCGTCCGTCCTGGGCAATCCATTTCCGTAGGGTCTCTGCTTGAACAGACAGGCGCTTCTGCTGGGGGCCAGACAGAAGTAGGACACCCGGGCCATCTGGGGACTGTGTTTGCAAAGACTCTAGTCCGGACAGGGGGAGGAATTGCTCAATGACCGCGTGGGAGACGGTGCCACCGTATCCGTACGAACAGATACTCGCGCGACGAATGGTGTCCGTCTCGGGCCACTTGGTCGCCTCCTGAACAACCTTGACTCCTGCCTTATCCCAGTCGATGCGGCTGTTAAGCTTGTTCAGATTCGCCTGGGGAGGCAAGATACCCTTGCGGATAGCCAGGGTCGCCTTGATAAAACCCATGGCTCCTGCGCCGGCTTCCAGGTGGCCGATGTTGGGCTTGATGGACCCGATGAAGCAAGGGTCTTGAGAATCCCGTCCAACGCCATATACTGCGGCAATAGCAGAGATCTCCGTTGGGTCGCCCAGCGGAGTTGAGGTGGCGTGAGCCTCTACGTATCGGACGGTGAGAGGATCGATGTTGCCGACTGCTAGAGCATTCTGGGCCACCAGCTGCTGAGCTTTCGCGTTCGGGGCCATGATGCCATTCGTCTTGCCGTCTTGCGCGACGGCACTGCCCTTGATGACAGCGAGGATGCGATCTTTGTCGTTAATGGCGCGGGAGAGGTTCTTCAGGATGATGGCGGCGGCGCCCTCACCCCGGCCATACCCCTTTGCCTCGTCGTCAAAGGACCGGCAGAAGCCTTCGGAGGAGATTGCGCCGGCCTTGTCCAACACTCTGGTCAGACCCGGACCGCAGAGAGCGTTGACTCCGCCAACAATGGCAATCTTGGACTCGCCGAGCTGGATGGCCTGGACACCGTGATGGATGGCGACGAGGGACGAAGCACAGGCAGCGTCGACCGCCGTACTAGGACCCATGAGGTTCAAGTGATAGGAGATTCGGTTGGGTATACCGCAGTACGCGGTCCCAATGCCCATCCACGCTTCGATGTTAGGCAGATCCTCCAAGACCAGCTTGGAGTAGTCATCTGAGTTGACGCCCCAGAAGACAGCAGTGTCGCTCCCCGACAGGCCTTTCGCGGGAATGCCAGCATCCTCAAGTGCCTCCCAGGCCACCTCAAGGGAGATTCTCTGTTGGGGATCCATCTGCTCCGCCTCCTTGGGCGAGATACCGAAGAACTGACTGTCAAAGTCCTCGAGATGGTCCAGGAAGTAACCACGCGAGGTCGTCTTGCTGAGCTCCTTGGCGTTTCTGGGATCCCGTCGATGGTATGGCTCCCAGCGCATGGCGGGTATCTCGCCCGAGGCGCTCTGCTTGTCCATGAGGGATTGCCATAGTTGTTCGGGGCTGTGGTTGCCCCCAGCCACTCGGCAGCCAATCCCTACCACGGCGACATCGTTGGAGAATTCCTAGCCCGTCAGTTAGCATTCCGCGTTCTTGGTGTGTAGTCCCAGTGTCTCTCACGAATTCACTGTGCTCGGTTCCTGGAGTGTCTAGAGAAGGAGGAGAAGTTCCCCGTGAAGGACGTGAAGATGTAGCTGAAGATTCCATGATGGTGCTTGATTATGTTTCTCTGCCCTGGAGGAAACAGCGTGGA
Source organism: Aspergillus clavatus NRRL 1 (assembly GCF_000002715.2). Taxonomy (NCBI): domain Eukaryota; kingdom Fungi; phylum Ascomycota; class Eurotiomycetes; order Eurotiales; family Aspergillaceae; genus Aspergillus; species Aspergillus clavatus. The sequence goes on along the minus strand of NW_001517101.1, from coordinate 1,776,930 downwards.
ATGAATCATCCTTCTTATACGCCTTCATTCAGCACGACCATCTTTCGTATCAAACATTCAATCTGCGAGAGAGACGATATCACAAATCATGATTTCCTATTTCGGTATCCGGGACGTCCCTCCCGCGATCGATTCCACTGATCGACCCCCTCTTCCGGCGATACAGTTGGTATCGTGATCCCTTCCAACGGCAAAGTTCAGGTCGAAGAGCACGATCGTGCCCAATGGAGAACGGCGCGTCATTTCCAAATGGATATTCCGTTTGTCCGTATGTCTGACATGGAGATGTGGCCGAGATAAGATCGATATAGGGGCGTACGGTGCTGGGACTAGCCATTGTCAGCCTTAACCAGACGGTCGAACAATCTTTCCTCCTGCAGGGACTCCGTCCTCAAGGAGTAAAGCGTGGGGATTTCCGCAAGGAGTGCTGGTGAAGCATGCAACCCATTAGGTAAAGCGAGATCCCCGATAATTTTGAATGAATAGGAGTTTTAACCATGAGAATGGTTCTCGATAGGGTTGATCGCACCATATCTGCGTCTCACCCTGTGCGGTCTTGCTCATTGAGTTGGCAGATGTGATGGGAAGACTTGATTGCACTGCAAATATAGTACGTACACATGCATATATATAGGCCAAATAGCATCTTCTCCCTTGACTTTATAGAATTGCTGCATCTCATATATGAGTAGAAGTCGAATTTAGTCTACATTCTTTTTTTTTGTCTGTCCCAGTGGCCAAAAAACAACACGATGGCTCCCTTTGTGCCCTATCATTCCTCCGCCGGCCAGGCGACTATTGTCAAGTAAGCCAGCAGCTCCCGAGATCAATTGAACAAGGAATTGAGAGATTTGACCTCCAGATTCGGCGGCCTTCTCACCACCGAATTCCTCGAGCCACCCCCAGGCCGTTGCTTTCTCTTCCGCCAAACATACCGGCACACAGTCGAGGGCCCCATCCCGGAGAACCTACGCAAGCTCATCAACAGCCCACACAAGCCCAAGGGACCCCCGCCACATTTCCACCAGTTCCAAACTGAGTACTTCCGAGTCGAGACCGGCGTGCTTGGTATCGAAGTCGACGGCGTCCTGCGACGGATCACGCCCGAAGACGGCGAGATCTCCGTCAAGGCAGGCAGCGTGCATCGATTCTTCATCCATCCAGATTCACCAGAAAGCATGACCGTGTACTTGAGCGCGTCGGACTCGGGAAATGACTACCAGCTCGACCGCATCTTCTTCGAGAATTGGTACGGCTACTGGCACGACGCGCTGCTGCATGACGGGGGGATCGATTGGATCCAGTTTCTAGCGGTTCGCTTACCACCACACCCAGACCTGTTTTTCTTTTCTTTCAAAACTCTCTCCATGAGTTTTCACCTGACGGATTTGTGTACTGTAGATCCAAGACGGTGGCGACGCCTACACCCCGGCTCCAGCCTGGGTCCCCTTCCGCCGTCAAGTTGGCTACTGGACCTGCGTGATCGTCGGCCGCTGGATCGGCGGACTGCTAGGCTACAAGCCCTTTTTCCGCGAGTACACGACTGACTGGGACTTTGCCGTTGCCAAGATGAAGGGCTCGGTCTTCCAGCGACATCTGGTGCACGAGGCCTTTGGGGCGGAGAAGTCGTGGAAGCAGCAGACCGAGCTGGAGGCACGGGTGAAGCCGGAGAACGCCGAGTTTGAGCAGTGGACGGAGGATATGTCGCCCACGCCGTTGATGCTGAAGCCGCTGGCGTATGAGGCTGGGGAGTTCAAGGGATTGCAGGATCAGAGTGCTAATGGGGTGAACGGGCATGCCACGGGGGTGGAGGCGAAGAAGAAGCAGTTGGGGGATATGACCCGGAGACGGTCTGGGGCCCAGGAGTAGAGGAGATTTTGTATTATCGTGAGGTCCTTAGGATGTGAAGCATTTTTTTGATTAACCTGTGTGTCTGTATCTTTTTTCTTCTGCTGCCTTGTGGATATATCGCCGTGCAGCCTATTGCGAACAGGACAGGCACGAGAGTTAGAGCCCTAAAAGTCAAAGAATTATGGAAGCGGCTCTGCAGCAGAATAGAATGGAGCTGCTTTGTAGCACCCTACGGTACAGATATTGTACCTGCTAGGAGTAAGCACCCGAAAAGGAGGCATCCCAATATGTATAGTTGTCCACATCAGCTACAACAACATCAGCACACGCTCGGACGGGACCGCAACAGTTGAGGCAGAGAACATCTCAGTCAAAGATCGATTTGGTCGACCCAATTGGCATTACTCTACAGGATGAATAGCGAGTTAGATATATGTTCTATAGGATATGGCTCCTCTCCGTCATACTCCGAATCTCCTTTAGGAACTGCAAGTCGCAGAAACAAAAACCTTCCCATCAGAAACTGTGTATCTGAGCTGCAGCTGATACTATCATGGCTTCATAAGAGTGCTGGAGGTGCACCCGTCATGAAGCCAACATGGGAGCATCCGCCGTCCTACTGCTGCTTGAAAAGATGGATTTCACACAAGTACCGCCATCGTACATCCTCGGGGTGCTGCTGAGCAGTACAAGTATCCTGTTCTGTTTGAAGTATCTTCTGCGCTCAGGATATCGGCCACCTGAGCTACCCAGCGGTACGTTGATTGAACAAGAGAGAGCCGAGGATCCTCGTTGATACCTTTTTGATAGGACCCACCACGGTACCTCTGTTTGGAAACGAACTTCAAGTCCCAAAGGCAGACGCGCATTTTCAGTATGAGTGTCCCTATCTTTCTTCTCTCTCCCTGAACTGCATGAGCAAGGGAACTGACGACGACGATGGTCAGGTTCACCAAATGGGCGAAGCAATATGGGGGGATGTTCAGCCTCAAACGATACATGAACACCACCATCGTCATCACAGACCGGAAGCTCATGAAGTCCCTGCTAGACAAGAAGAGCAACATATACTCCCATCGACCGGCGTCACTCGTCTCGCACCTAATCACACAGAGCGACCATCTCCTCGTCATGCAATACGGAGAGGAATGGCGCATGCTCCGCAAGATCATCCACCAGTACTTCATGGAACCCAACTGCGAGCGCGAGCACTGGAAAGTCCAAGAAGCAGAGGCCAAGCAGATGCTGCACGACTTTCTGACCATGCCCGAGGACCACATGCTGCATCCCAAGCGGTACAGCAACAGCATCACCAACTCGCTGGTGTTCGGCATCCGCACCGCCACCGTGCACGACGAGTACATGGACGAACTCTTCTACCTGATGGATAAATGGTCCCTGGTGCAGGAGCTCGGCGCCACGCCGCCGGTGGACTCCTTTGGCCTGCTGCGGATCCTCCCGCAGTGGATGCTCGGGAACTGGAAGAATCGGGCCGTGGAGGTGGGAGACTTGATGCAGGCGCTCTACAGCAAGGTGCTCGATCAGGTCCGGGCGAGACGGCAGCGAGGCGTCTACCGAGATTCATTCATGGATCGGGTGCTGGATAATCTGGAGAAGACGCCGCTCACCGAGAACCAGCTGCGGTTTCTGGGCGGCGTGCTGATGGAGGGCGGGTCGGATACGTCGTCCTCGTTGATCCTGACGATCATCCAGGCCATGACCAAGTACCCCGAGGTGCAGGCGAAGTGCGTACCCTTCCTGCTGTCAGCGACGGGGCGAGTTCCGTCCGTGATAGCCAAGAATACTAACGCATCGAGCAACATTAGGGCCCATGCTCAAATCGACGCCGTAGTTGGATCCGAGCGATCCCCAAGCTGGTCCGACTTTGCCCAACTACCCTACATCAACATGATCATCAAGGAATCCCACCGCTGGCGTCCAGTCAGCCCTCTGGGCGTTCCACACGCCGTCGCTGAAGGTCAAATCCCCCCCCCATCCCCCCCGTCCCAATCTACCCATATCCATATCAAAAGAACCAGCACCAGCTAACCCTGCTCCCCACCTATCAGACGACCGCGTCAACAACACCCTCATCCCCAAAGGCTCCACCATCGTGCTTAACGTCTGGGGCATGCACCACGACCCCGACCGCTGGTCCGAACCGGAGCACTTCCAGCCCGACCGCTTCGCAGACTATCCTGCGCTCGCCTCCACGTACGCGGCGTCCGGCGAGTGGGACAAGCGCGACCACTACGGCTACGGCGCGGGCCGGCGGATCTGTCCGGGCATCCACCTCGCCGAGCGCAATCTGTTCATTGGGGTGGCGAAGCTGCTGTGGGCGTTTGAGTTTAGTGAGCCCTTGGGCAGCCGGAGTGATATTTCGGCTGAGTCCGGGGCGAGCCAGGGGTTCTTGCACTGTCCCAAGGACTATGGGTGTGCGATCCGGCTGCGGGCGCCGGAGAAGCGCGAGACAATCATGCGCGAGTTCGAGGAGGCCCAGGGGGTGTTTAGCCGGTTTGATTAGGTCGATGGTTTTTAATTCGGAGTGTTAGCATTCGCAATCTTATCTCGTTATGGTGATGAGTGCGGAGTTTAGGAATGAGAGAGATCGATCGACCTGGACTGGCTTAGTACGATCCTTCAGGATCAGTAAGAGAACCGCTATTGTTGTCTTTCCACAGTTCCACTTGGAGCATCGGACCTAAAGTCTGACCTGCATGATCCTTCGTGATATCCGGGTTGCCATGCGCAGCTAGACACACTCCATCTTCACAGCTGAATCAATCAATATAGGCCACCGTCTGACTCCAGTTGAACCCCAGTTGAACTCCGGCCTGACAAATCATATCATGCAGCTCATTTCTAACCTAATGCTCTGATATTACTCAGACGCCCGATGTAGAGACATTGCAACTGCTGACTGACTTCCCCGGAGATGCTTACACTGCGCGTTGATAATCCCAGATGCGCTTGCACTCCAGTGAGCCACTCCGATTCCCGTTTTGGAAACCAAAGGGAGTCTCCGATGGACAGTACTCCGTAGCGAATATGATTCACATTGATAAACATCCATTCAAACTTAATGCAATTCTGGAGTCGGGAGAAGTAGCAGCTCAACCACCCCCCATCGTCCCGCATCCAGCGCTCTACCTCCCCTCCCCCAATCTAGCCCTCCGTAAACTGCGAAAACACCTCCTTGGTGGCCGTGGCAAACTCCCTCTCAATCGTCGCCCGGATCGTCTTGTTTCGCACCACTGGCCGACAGGGATAATCTTTCGCGCAGTAGAGAAACCCATTATGGTACCCCGTCACTGGATCGCTATCGATCTTGCCCTCCCCGCGCTGGAACTCGAACGCCCACAGCAATTTCGCAATGGCGAGGAACATGTTCCGCTCAGCCAGGTGGATCCCCGGGCAGATGCGCCGTCCCACGCCGTAGCCGTAGTGGTCGCGGTTCTCCCATTTCCCGGCAGCGTACTCGGGGGCCAGCTGGGGATGGTTGGCGTAGCGTTCGGGGATGAAGGCAGCCGGGTCGTCGGGCTGGGAGGGGTCCATGTGCATGCCCCAGGTGTTGATGACCACGACGGTGCCTTTGGGGAGCAGCTTGCCGTCGACCCAGTCATCTATGAGGAGGGATTGAGATTAGCAAGCAATGAAAGTAGCGCTAGCGAGAACGGAACGGGATGAAAAAAAACGAACCCTCTCCCAGCGCATGGGGAAAACAGAGCGGCAAGATAGGCCTCCACCGATGTCCCTCCTTGATAATCATATTGATATACGGCAACTTCTCCAGATCCTCCCATACTGGGGAGCGGTCCGACCCCACGACCGCATCGATTTCCGCATGCGCCTTCTTCTGCACCGCCGGGTTTAGAATCAACGCTTGCACAATGGCAATGGTCAGACTGGAGCTGGTATCCGAGCCGCCCTCCATCAGCACGCCGCCGATGAAAGCGAGCTGATGCCAGGGTAGGTCGTTTTTCTCCTGTCCGTCCAGCACGCGGTCCATGAAGGTGCCGAGATTCTGGCCTCCGTTGCGCCGCTTGATCACCTTGTTCAGGATGTCCGTGTAGAGGGTCTCCATCTGTACGCCGATGGCTTTGGCACGGTTCACGTAGTTGCTGAACATCCATTGGGGAAGCATCTTCATCCAGGGGAAGAGATCGACGGGGGGTGTGGCGCCGGTTTCCATAATCTCGGACCACTCTTCCATGAGCTTGTAAAGACGTTTCATGTTGGAGCCGTTGCGGTCGGCAGTGCGGATGCCGAATACTATGATTGACTCACGTCAGAACTCTATCATATCCTGAAGAAAAAAAAAAAAAAACAAGGGCCACACTCACCGATTGAGTTGGTGATACTGTTACTGAACCGCTTCGGATGCGCCATATGATGCTCCGGATCGACCAGATAGTCCCGCACCAGCTGGATCGCCTCTGCGTTGACGATCTTGACATGCTGGCTGTCGACCATCGACTCCATGAGATGCTGGTGGATCAGCCGGCGGAACGTCCTCCATTGGTCGCCGTAGTGCATGACGAGGAGGTGATTGCCCTTGGTGATCAGCTCGTGCGAGACAAAGGAGTGCGGCCGGTGGCTGTAGATGCCGCTCTTACGATCGACGACTTCTTTAACCAGTCGGCGATCCGTGACGACGGCCATGTTGCCATTCCCAACTTTGAGCATGTAGAGGCCGCCGTATTTGGCAGCCCATTCGGTGAATCTGGAGATCGGGTGTTAGGCCCTCTGCTAGAACGGCTCCCCTTTGGGCGAGGAGGCTTACTTGATGTGGGTGTATTGTGTTGGGATTTGGTGGATGTTACCGATAAATGGCAGCGTGGGTGGCCCTGTACGACTGTGAGCAGAAGAAATGAAGGAGGAGTCTGTCTGGATATGCCAGCGAAACTGTGTACACCCACCTTTTGGCATGTTACTCGTGCGATGGCCGTAGACAAAAGCCCATCGCACGAACAGTAGGACGACGGCCGCCACCAATATCAGGAGCAGCATTGGTTCCATGGTCCTGCCAACTGGGCCCAGAGCGAAGTCCGGCGTAACGATAGAACTGCGGGATAGTAGTCGATCAGGTGTACAGGAATAGTGTATGTTACTACCGTTGATGGAAATCACCAAGGCAAGCAGAGGCAGCACCAGCTCAACGCCTCCTGCTCTTCTGCTATTGCTATATACTCTGAAGAACTGTCCCGACCTGCACAGCGGTATCACCTCACCACCAGAGGAGCGATAACCTACAGGAGAAAGGCGTGGGTGCCACAAGGTTACTGGAGGGTCGAGCCAAAAGGAGCCATCCTTCAGGCTCGAGCGCAGATTACTCTCTCCTTTTAGCAAGGATATTCCTGGATTGGGTCGTACAGTGTGTGATGGTGATGTTATGCAGATGTATCTGACCTATTTGAAATCATGGCCGAGAATGGGAATTCCGATGGTGGAGTCATTGCGAGCCAGATCACCTAAATCGAACAGGAGATGTACTTCTCAATAGGTCTACCGATCTACCACGATTAGGAAGTGACTATGACAGGGAATTCGAAGGTCAGAGACAAGCCCGAGTCGACTGGCCCCGAAGTCGAGGAAACAGCTCCAGCGCCGCCTCCCTTTCCACCAGCCTCCGCGTCTCCTCGGACATGTTATCATATCCCTCGAGAAAGCTCGTGAAATGCGTGATCGCACCCCGTGGCGCATTGGGGAAGTCACTCCCAAACAACACGTGCCCAGGCTTCGCAAACTCAAGCAGCGCCTTCAACGTCACCGGATTCGCCGAAATCGCGGTATCGAAGTAAAACGTACGCGCCGCCTCCACGATCTCTTCCCTCGACATCCCCAGATTCCGAGGCATGAAGGGCAGCATTGTCGCCGCGCGATGGATCAAATACGGCAGCGTCCCGCCCGCATGCGACAGGATGATCTTGCAGCCGGGATAGTCCCGGATGACACCGCGGGTGAGCAGATCCATGGCGGTGCGGCCGGTCTCGTGTGGGTAGTCGAACATGGGCTGCGGCATCCAGGAGTTGATCAACTGCGTGTCGACGGCGTGGGTGGGGTGGATGAAGACCACGGCGCGGCGCTTGCTCAGCTCCGCCCAAATGGGCCGGAAGCGTTCATCGCCGAGATAGCTGTGTCCTGCTCCGTAGCGGGTGTAGAGAGTGACTCCGTCTGCGTGGAGATTGGTGAATGCGTGCTCGATTTCCGCCAGCACGGCGGCGGTGTCGAAGAGAGATGGCACGGAGGCGAAGAAGCCGTACTGGAGGGGGTGAGCGTCTCTAATTGCCGCCGCCTCTTCGTTGCAGAGACGAGCTAGCGCCGCTGCTTTGCCTGGATCTGTTTCGATGCCGGGACCTGGGGCGGTTACGGAGAGGATGGTGGTTTGCACTTTCAGCACGCGAGAAATCTCCTTGTCCAGATCCAAGGTCCAGGGTGGAATATACCACCCAGAAGGATCTCCTCCCGCGCGCTCAAGAGCTGGAAACGCAGGAAACGAGGTCAGCATATATATATATATATCTATGTATGTATGTATGTATGGAATCCAAGATTGTTCTCACCTTCGCGCATGGCCTGAGGATAGAAATGATGGTGCACGTCAATCTTTGCCATGTTGGAAATTATAACCGCATTCACTCAAGTCTTTGTTGATCTGATACCTGACGAGCCGAACCACAGCGTCTTCTCTAGACATGCAAATTTATAGAGACCACGTCGCCTGATCTTCCCAATAGCTGGATTTTTCTCCTCCTCTTCCTCCTCCTGATTCTCGAGCAGACACAATCCTGGCGTTGCCAATGCTGCTTGCATGGTTGGTTCCCTCTGAACCGTACAATCGGCAAGGACTCCGTCCGTTCTTCGGGGCAAAGGGGCCGAGCTCCTTGTGTAGACTGCCTAACTGGGATCTGCCGAGAAGCTGGACATGGATAGTAGCACTCCTGGAAATGTATGATCGTAGGTTAACTGTCACTGTCATTGCCCCCACCACCTGTCGGGGAGTGGTATGTAGGACAGCTCTCCATCCGCGTTGTAGGCGAACTAATGAGTGCACAGTAGGCCTAGATAGTTGCCAGCCGTGTGAGATTGATTTGGAGGGTGATGAGTAGACTCGTATCTACTCCGTAGTATGATGATCATTCTGGTGGCTACAGATTAGTCGTTATCATTGGATTGTAACTATAAGAGAATTCGAATCCTGCCGGAAGTTCCTAGTGAGACCTATTCTAAGGCATTTGTCTATCTACGCGTTTACATGGATCCAACCCGTTCAATTGAGTAGGATCAATGGGGGGCGTATGTCTTCACAGGAGGGTACAATGCAGCTACATATTGGATATGGGTTGAAAAATCGGCATATTTCCATAACTATTGAGAGGATATACAACATGCAAGACATACAAGCATAGTTCATCACTCCCGCTACTTCCTTCCTCTAAGATACAAAGGAGTCATGAAAGGAATCCAAACTGGAGGCGTCTTCACATCCCAAAAGGGAGATGAAGAAAGATGAACCCCTCCGAAACTCCTTTTGGTGCTGACCAACCATTAATAATGATTGCCATGGCTTTTTAACATGACAAACTCAAGTTCCACTGCAGCTAGTGATTGACCTATCACCTATCATCCGCGGGATATCCATTCCGTTGTCCGCATCCAGCAGTCCGAGCTCATCGAAGCTCCTTCGCCCAAACCCTAATCAAGCCACCGTAGTCCCCCCCTGTGGATTCGACACATACGTCTTGTTGCTGGCATCCGAGCCAAACGACGACGCCGTCGTAAACGTATCCTCCATCCACTGGAAGTAAAAGATGCGATTGTCCTCGTTCACGCGCGCCCGCGCCGCCCACGGCGAGATCACCGTCTTCCCCAGCGTGCGCGACGTGGCCGTGAACGAGCCCCAGGCGGTCACGTTGCCGCCGTCGCCGAAAATGTAGTCGATGGTGAACGGGCCGCGGTCCCAGTACAGGCCCACGCGCGTGAAGATGTCGATGAAGGCCTGGGGGCCGATGTTGGTGTGCGTGCCGGCCCAGGGCATGATGCTGTGCAGGGTGGGGTTGTCGAAGGTCAGGGACACGTAAGTGCAGTCGTAGGTCACGAGCTCCTTGAGCATGGTGTAGTCCGGGTCTGGCTGGGTGTTCAGGACTTTGAAGAAGACGGAGACCGGGTTGCGTTCCCAGTTGCTGGGGCCGAGCGGTGGCGGGCTGGATTGATAGTGGCCTGGGAACTGGCCCGTGGGGGCGGCTTGGGTGAGCGCGCCGAGCAAGCTGCCCAGGAGCACAGTAGACAGTCTCATTTTGAGGAGGGGGTGTTGGAGCCTTGGAGGAGTAAGTGTCCGGTTGAGGATCCCTTTGTCCTGGCCGAGACGGCCTTGCCATACTTATGTCTTCTGGTCGCCACGACTGTTCCTCTCTGCGAGGGCACAGCTCAATGAGGAAATCTACATGCGTCCGTATCTGGTACTGCAGGACCGTCGGACTATCATGAATCATGCATTCTATGACTCCGAACCTGGTATCAAAAATGCTGTGCTAGCTTAACGGGAGGTGATTAAGAAGCCTTGTCCACAGCTTCCATACAATGAATGACATAGAAGCTTTTGCTGAGTACTCCACCAACTCTTGCATTAGATCCCCCTTAGCTGGATGCACCTGAATCCTTCAGCGTTCAAATCCCACCTCGCTATATACTCCGAAACTCCTCAGACCTCCTTTCGGCATGCTCTCCAGCTCATCCAGGCCAGTACACGCGCACGAAGGTCGATGGCGACCCCCCAAATCCACCTCGTATTCCTTCCACCGGCGCCATCTCATCTCACCTAGTCCCATATTCAGCTTCCTCCGTCGGTTGAACGGGGTGAAAGGGCTCTGGCGGATGGTTCTTGCAGTGACTAGGACCAGATGGGCCCTGGCAGCTCATTCAGGCCAGTACAGGCGCACGAACGTCGATGGCGACTCCCCCAAATCCACCTCGTATTCCTTTCACCGGCGCCATCTCATCCCACCTAGTCCCATATCCAGCTTCCTCCGTCAGCTGAACGGGGCGAAAGGGCTCTGGTGGATGGTTCTTGCAGTGGCCAGGACCAGAGGAGCCCCGGAGTCATCCTTTGGCGTTTTCTTTTTTTTTTTTTTTTTTACTTGCTCAGGATGGATTCCAGAGCAGGGTATTTAAGCAGCTTTTGCGCTGCTAGGAGCAATAAGTCTGGCTGTTTATCTTTCAGCGACGCAGACGTTGGAATCCGCGAATTTCGGCGAAGATACCACTACAGGCGTTGAAAAATGCGACCAATTCCAAGCATTCTAGGTGCTCTCGGAGCATTTGCGACGCTCTCGGCTGCCGCTCCCCTGGAATCAACCCTCTATGGTCCAGGGGCCTCTCACGCCCGGAGCATGCTGGGCTCCTCTTTTGGCGTGCCTGGGAACCAGACCTTTGACTACGTCGTCATTGGCGGTGGAACGGCCGGGCTGGCCATCGCATCGAGACTGGCGGAGCAGGGCGCAGGTACCGTGGCGGTGATCGAAGCCGGCGGCTTCTACGAGCTGAACAATGGCAACCTGAGTCAGATCCCGGCCAATGATGCCTACTATGTGGGGAAGGATCTGGACGATTGGCAGCCCGGGGTAGATTGGGGATTTCACACGGTTCCGCAAGCGGTACGCTCTCTCTTTTTACCCATAAGATGTTTCCGCGATCAGGGCTCAATACTAATGCATGTCCCCCGGTTCAGGGCGCATACGGACGGGCCAGCCATTATGCCCGGGGCAAATGTCTCGGGGGCAGTTCGGCCAGAAACTACATGGCGTACCAGCGGGGCACCAAATCCTCCTACCAGCGCTGGGCCGACATGGTGGGAGACCAGAGCTATGCATGGGAGAACTTCCTGCCCTTCTTCGAAAAAAGCCTGCATTTCACTCCGGCCAACGATGCTCTGCGCGGCGCCAACGCCACCGTGCAATATGACCCGGCCGTGCTCGGCAATGGTCAGGGACCGTTGTCGGTGACCTATTCCCACTACGTGCAGAGCTTCGCCACGTGGGCGCAGAAAGCGTTCCTGGAGATGGGACTGGCGGTCCGGAATTGCTTCCAGAGTGGGGAGCTGCTCGGCCAGTCCTTCGGCATGTACACCATCAACGCGACGACCATGCACCGCGAGTCGTCCGAGACCTCCTTCCTGCGGCGCGCGCTCGCGTATCCCAACTTCATGGTCTTCCAGTCGACCCTGGCCAAGCGGATCCTCTTCGATGGGAAGAAGAGGGCGGTGGCCGTGCAGCTCGACACGCAGGGGTATCGATACACCCTCACCGCACGAAAGGAGGTGGTTCTCTCCGCGGGGGCCTTCCAGTCGCCCCAGCTCCTCATGGTCTCCGGGGTCGGGCCCGCCGCCACGCTCCAGCAACACGGCATCCCCCTCGTCGCGGACCGCCCCGGGGTCGGCCAGAACCTGCAGGACCACATCATCTACGCGCCCTCCTACCGCGTCGACCTGATCACGCAGTCCGCCCTGCTCAACGCCACCTTCGAAGCCCAGGCCAACCGGGACTACCACGAGCGCGCCGCCGGCATCTACGCCAACCCGACGTCCGACATCCTCGCGTGGGAGAAGATCCCCGAGCCCAAGCGCTCCGCCTGGCTGTCCAACACCACCCGCCGCGCCCTGGCCCAGTACCCCGCCGACTGGCCCGAGATTGAGTTCCTGACCATGGGCGGCTTCTTCGGCTACCAGAACAACTACGTCCGCGACAACCCCAGCGACGGCTACAACTACGCGTCGCTGGCGGTGTCGCTGTGCACGCCGCGCTCGCGCGGCAACGTCAGCATCGCCTCCGCCGACGCCGCCGTCCCGCCGCTCATCAACCCGAACTGGCTCACGGACCCCGTGGACGTGGAGCTCGCGGTTGCGGCGTTCAAGCGCGCGCGCGACTTCTTCGGGACCAGCGCGCTGAAGCCGGTGCTGATCGGCGACGAGTATTTCCCGGGGGAGCGGGTGGCGACGGACGCGCAGATCGAGGACCATGTGCGGAAGAGCTTTGATACGATCTTCCATGCGTCGTGTACGTGTGCTATGGGGAAGAGGGAGGATCAGATGGCGGTGGTGGATTCGAAGGCAAGGGTTATTGGCGTGGATGCGCTGCGGGTGGTGGATGCGTCGGCCTTCCCGATGCTGCCGCCGGGGCATCCGCAGTCTACGATCTGTAAGTCTTGTTGTTCGGTTGTGGGAATAGGCTGACTGACATTTTTCTCTAGATGCGCTGGCGGAGAAGATTGCGTGTGATATCTCCGGTGCTTGTTGATAGCAGCTTGGAAGTACGGGGAGGATTGCCTTGAAGGCATGGGTAGATAGCATCAGAGAAGGATCGTATTGAATCTTATAGATATGTATATACATCCATTTCCTCACAAATCATCTACCCCAAAACCTGCGACTACTACCATAGCCTTACTCCATCGTGATAACAGCCCGGAACCGCACGCTTCCATCCATCATTGCCGCTGTAGTTGTTAAACCCGTGAAGTCAGCAAGAAAGACTCTCTCCCGATCCGCGGTTGTAGACGAAGACCTACCAAATGCCTCATTGCACTTCTCGAGGGGGAATTCCTCCACCAGGCAGTCGATTCCCTGCAGTTCTGCGAATGCGATCGCCTCCTCCGAGTCGGTGGCATGGCCGCTGGGCCAGCTCCAGATGGATTTCCCTTTGCCGACCTTGGAATTGGTTAGCAGGGAACGGACAATCGAATTCGTCCGGTGGATGGCAATCCGGCGTTCACTTACAAGTAAGCCCGTATGGACCTCAATTCCGCCCACGACTATGGCCGAAGCATGTCAGCAACAAGACGCATATCCAACATCACACGTCAAGCACGACAAAGCAGAATAAGGGGGAGGAAACAAAACATACTCGACAGAATCAACAGCTTCCCCAATACGCCCAAACCCTCAATCAACGGGTTGATCAGCTCCGGGCTCGGCGCCGTCGAGACAATCAGCGCCGCACCCCCGAGCTTCTGCAACGCAGCCACGGGGTCTTCCTTGCTGGTATCGATGTATACATGCGCCCCTAGCTTCCGCGCAAACTCCTCCTTCTGCGCGCCCCGCGACAGCGCCACGACGCGATACCCGAACCGGTTCGCATACTGGAGGGCGAGGTGACCGAGCCCACCGAGGCCCTGGATGACCACCGTTTCGCCGACGGGGATGTTCATCTGGCGGATGGAGTTGAAGACCGTGACGCCGGCGCAGAGCATGGGGGCGTATTTGGCGGCGTTGACGTGGTCGGGGATACGCACGGCGGCTTCGCTGCGGATGAGGACGTATTCGGCATCTGCCGCGTGGGTTTTGTCAGACATCTAGATCATGGAATGAGGTTTGGGGGGGAGGGGGGGGGAAGACCTACATCCTCCATCGCGTGTGATCCCGTTGACCTGCTCGTTGTCGCACATCTGGAACAGCCCCTTTTTGCAGGCTCCGCAGGTCCCTATACCGATGTCAGCACTTCCCCAAGCAACCCCCCAACCCCCTGGTGTCTGTCTCTGTTCACTGGCTGCTCATACCATCATGGCCCCCGTGCCATCCAGCACCAGTGCGGTCCCCAATCTTCCAGTAGGTCTCCCCATCGCCTACCGCAGCAACGCGTCCGACCACTTCATGTCCGGGAACGCGAGGGCTAAACCATCCCCGATCAGCCTGTCCATGTTTCGCCTGCAACTGGGGAGAGCGTGGGGGAACATTGAAATCGTCGTATACTTACAATCCGCCTCCCATCAGATTCATCTGAGCAAAGTGGTCCGAGTGGCAGACACCGCATGCTTCAACCTTGACCAGGATCTCGCCGCGCTGGGGTTCGATTAACTGCACTTCTTCGAGAGTCAGGGTTGCGTCCTGTTTCTCGAAGAATGCGCGCTTGTAGGTGGTGGGGAGAGTGGAGCCCATGGTGGAGGTTGCGAGCAATTGCTATCTGGATAGTAGTAGGGTCTGCGATATCGGTGACAGGTTTGTGGAATTGTAGACGATACAAACAACAACGATTGATTGGGAATATATACTTCAGGAAAGCGCATTGTCCGATACTCTCTGGCCATCTCAAGGCTTGCCAGATGGGGAAACGGAGTCGGAGTTACGGAAAGGGAGGAGAGGAGAGGAGGGTATTCATAAGCATGTTTGGGGGTTCTTGAGGAGGTCTTGGGGTCACTATTCGGAATCCTCTGGTTCACTGTTCACCATACAATTGCCATCTAGCAACGTCCTTTACTTCTTTACTCCACGTGCTACACTTATCTGTCCAGGCTGGCAACACTGAGGGGGAAAAGAAAAAGAAAGTAAATGTATTATGAATGAATGTGGACCAGTGGACGGAGCAGTGCCCCCCCCCCCCCCCCACCAGTCACGCTAGAAGAAGTATTCTGTAGAAATTTATCTAATTAAAAAAGAAAAAAAAAAAGCATTTTCCTTCTTTCGGTACGTTCCTCTCCCCCTTCAATATCAAAATTCACAGAGCCCGGAAGATCCGTCTAGAACCGACGCCATGGAAGGAAACACGATGCAATCACGTAGAGAGCGCCCGCGGCAATCGCCATGACATAGACATCATCGATACTGTGCACAATCACGTCCAGAGCCTTGGTCTTCAGGTCGGCGGGAAGCTCCGTCAGAAGAGTACTGCGGGCTCCTGCGATGGCTCCCTGGATGTCACCCTGGGAGTAGCCCTTGCCGGCCAGCAGAGCATTCAGGCCACTGAGCGTCTCACTCTGGAAGATGGCACTGGCAATGGCCAAGCCGAGGAGCTGGCTCTGGCCCTGGCCGATGTTCATGAACTGGATGGATTCCGCGACACGGTCCGGGGTGACGAGGCTGGGGCCGACGGCGTAGGCGGCCTGCGTGGTGGCCATGCCGAGTCCCAACAGGATCGAGTAGCCGTAGATGTTGGCCACCTTGGTGTCGTATTTGACGGTGTACATCGTGGCGGAGCCGATCACCATGAAGATGCCGCTGAGCAGGTACCAGAGCACATAGTAGCCGGTCTTGGGCATGAGCCAGCCGCAGAGGAGGATCGTGGCGACGTAGAAGCAGATGAAGGGCAGCAGCCGCACGGCGGACATGATGCCCGAGTCGCCATGGACGAATTGGAAGTACAGGGGGATGTAGTAGACGGCGACGAAGAGGGCGGCACCACCGCAGGCCATGAGGACGTAGAGGGCGATCATGGTCGGGTTGCGCAGGAATTCACCGGGGAACAGGCGGTTTTCCTTGTCGGTGAGCACGCAGAAGTACTGGCTCAGGGCAAAGGCGATGAGGGTGACTGCCGCAACCACGTACAGGGCGATATTGCGGCCGTCCGTCCAGGGCCACATCACTCCGCCAAAGACAATGAACAGAATGAAGGAAACGTGCATTCCCGCGGAGAGCACCGTGCCGACCCAGTCCAACTCCCGGAGGCGATTGATGAAACTGCGGCCTTCGCCGGCGGGGCGAGGCAAGGACGGGAGCAGGAAGACGTAGATGGGTGCCATGATACCGAAGATGATCAGGTTGATATAGAAGCCCTGCATGTGGTTAGGAAACGGCTATTTCGGAGGGGAATGGGACTTACCCATCTCCATGTCGCAGAGCTGTCCGCAAAAGCACCTCCAATGATGGGTCCCAGGATACAGCCAACTCCGTAGATCAGACCGACGAGACCAACATACACCGGCTGCTCTTTAGGCGTAGTCAGAATGGTGATCAGATTCAGATTTCTATAATTGACCGTCCCGTTAGTTATTTTTGGGGTTCTTTTTGATTTCTGGTGGAACTGAGAATCCGGATTTGATCGCACTCACCCCAGGTACATTCCTGCACCACCAGCACCAGCCCACACACGGCCGACAATGATCGCATCCATGTTCGGGGCACCACCGCACAACGCACTGCCCGCCGCGAACATGGTCAGACAGCCGATGAAGAGCCATTTCGTGTCAAAGATGGCATAGGCTTTCCCCAGGGGCAGGATGAAGACCACCGAGCCCAGAGTGAAACCCACTCCGAGCCAACCCAGCTGCGCGTACTCCTCAAAGGTCCCGGCGACGGCGCCCTGGATGTCGGCCACAATGGTATTATCCAGGCCATAGAGCAGGTTGGCCGAGAAGACGGCAATGCAGATGAGGAGCCAGCGAACTCCTTGCACCGACCGCTCCTGGTCTGGCGTCTCCTTGACTTCTTCCGCCGGACCAGACTCATCGGAGAGGATGCCCTGGTCCACTTCGCGCTCTTTGTCGTTGAGGCTGGGGCTCGTGTGTGCTGTGGACTCGGCCATCGGGGGCGACGAGGACCCGTTTCGGAGTGAAAAACGTGAGGTAGTTCGTGCTGCAGAATAAGATCGTGGATTCTCTCGTGCTGCAGAGATGTCTCGTAATAATAAATTAAGCGCACCCAGTGTCTTGTCTCCCTTAATCTTTCTCATCTTGGGCCGAAGTGTTTTGGGAGCTCAGTATATAACACCGAGTTGGACCAGTTAGGGCTTCATCGGTCTGTCTCCTTTGGGAACTCCCCGGTTTGTCATCCATCGCTGTGACCAATCAGAGTGCCAGTTGCCCCGAAACTCCTTTGGGAAATCTGCAGGTGACAAATCCTGCTTAACTCAGCGGCTGACTACTCCAGTCGCAGCAACAGAAAAGGAGCAGTCGACAGTCTACACTACACTCGATACAGGTGTGTGTCTGAATAAACATGGGATATGGGAATGTGATATGTAATCTTCTTGACGATCTCATGCAGCTTAGAAAGTGGCCCAGCATCGTGGTCGTTAGCCTATAGTCTATCTATCCTCTGCAGAAGGTTGACAAATCCTTAGGGCGCCGACCATCATCATCACTAATACAGAGGACCGAGCATCTTGGTTGCTTGAATCTCCCATCGAAAAGCAATCTACCATGAGCTTATCATATTTTTAGTAGGAAAGGAAGGAAAAGGCCGTCTTCTTACTTAAGTATTGGGATATCCAACTCCTTTGAATCTCCGTTCAGTTTCCAGCCCAGAAAGAGTACTCCATAGCGATGTATATAAGTAGCGATAGCAATGATGTCTTGAGCGATGCAGAACAACGTAGCTTACCACCGCTCCAATAGCTTGATTGACCTCGAATCCCACGAGTGGAATCATGTTGTTCACTGCGTCGCTCCTCCTGTTGTTGCCATGGGCGAGTGCTGCGCCGGCGAATCTGCCCATTGTTGACCTGGGCTATCAACGCCACCAGGCCATTTCTTTCAACGTAAGTACCAGGGAGATTGACTTTGTACTGTACTCTGCCCTCTTAACTCTAAAAAACGTCCGCCAATAGTCTACCGGTCAATACTACAGCTTCACCAACATCCGATATGCCGAACCGCCCCTAGGATCTCGTCGATTCGCTCCTCCCGTCGCTCCCCACGGGCGTAGCAAAAACATCGTCAACGGGACCGGGCTCGGATATAAATGTCCTCAGGCGTTGGCATGCTGGTTCAATGTGCAGAACAAATTCACCAGCGCTGCTGCTGCGGGAACACCCTTTGATTTCAACGCTGCGTATGAGGAGGTATACACCAAGGACGCCTGCACTGAGCCGGCGAAGCAAGACCCCCTCCAATCGGAAGATTGTCTGTTCCTTGATGTATATGTTCCTCAAGATGTGTGGCAGAAGGGACCTCAAGCGGCGCATCAGAAAGGAGGGGCTCCTGTGCTGGTCTACTTGCAGGACGGGGCCTATGTCGGAGGGTCCAAGTCGGACCAGAATCCAGCGGGGTTGATCGCACGGAGTCGCGAGGAGGGCTCTTCTGGGATGATCTACGTTGGAATCAACTATCGGGTGCGAATCGAACCCCCTGGCTTCCTTTTGCTGCGCACTGTTGCTGACCGTGTTGTTCGACATAGTTGGGCGTCTTCGGATGGCTGTCCGGGCGCAAGTTTACCTCCTCTGGCGGCAAGCCAAACGCAGGATTATTGGACCAGCGCCTCGCTCTCGAATGGATTCAACGTCATATCCACCTGTTCGGTGGCGATCCGTCCCGCGTCACCGTCATGGGCGTCTCCGCCGGTGGTGGCTCGATCATAATGCAAATGACCGCCTACGGACGGGGTATCTCGCCGCCGTTCGCGCAGGTCATCACTCAGAGCCCTGCATGGGAGCCCGGAACCAAGACGCCCGCCATTGAAGACGATCTCTTCGACACCTTCCTCGCTTCACTCAACGTCACCAGCCTCGACCAGGCGCGTCGCCTCCCCTCCCACGCACTCACGGACGCAAACTATCGTCTCGTCGCGTCCCGCCCGTATGGCGCCGGCGTCCTCGGGCCCGTAAGTCCATCTTGAACCAACTCTGCGAGTTATACAGTTATACCCCCCCTTCTAACAATCCCCACTCCAGGCCATCGACGGCGACTTCATCCCCGACAGCCCCAAGCGCCTCCTCCTCCAGGGCAAAGCCAACCCGGGCGTGCGCGTCCTCACCTCCTACACCGCCGCCGAAGGCTTCGGGATCGCCCCGGCCAACATCACCGACGAGGCCTCGTTCCAGCGCTACGTGGGACTGATGCTCGCAGGCACGGACGCCAGCGTGCGCACCCACGCCGCCACGGTCCTCTACCCGGCCGTCTTCGACGGCTCGATGCCGTACCGCACGCAGCACGACCGCGCTAGCCTGCTCTGGGCCGATCTCGCGGCCAGCTGCAACACGCGCTATCTGCACGCGGCGGTCCGCACGCCGGGCTATGCGATCGAATACAGTGTCCCGCCGGCGCTGCATCTGTCGGATACGCCGTCGGTGTTTTACAATGGGCCGGTGGCGGATCCGACGGTGAACGGGACCATTGCGGAGCTCTTGCAGAGGCAGATTGTGAGGTTTGTGAAGACGGGGAATCCCAATGGGGAGCCCGATCCGGAGGTGCCGGTCTATGATGGCCGCGATCTGCTGGATTTGGGTGATGATGGCGTGCTGGTTAGGCCTGATTCGACGGATAATGCTCGTTGTGAGTATTGGCAGAAGGTGCATTTCTGAGCTTGCGAGCCTTTGGGAGGAATTGGGGGCGAAGGGGGGGGGATGGATAGTCGAATGCAGTGGTGTTGGTAGTATTAGTATACCACGTATAGTTGTTGTTTGTTTGAAGAAAAGCAATCACTATGCCTAATAGCCTGGAAGGAAGGTGAGGTAGGGGAAGTCTATCTTCAAGCACGTCAACAAGCATGAATGATCTCGGCTTACTCCCGTCACTGCCGCGACATCTACAGACATCGGTGCGTGAAATTGTTTCTTTCATTCTCAGATCCCACTTCGCTTAACGAAACCAAGCTAGATCACCTATTCCGCCGCAAGCGAGCATACAAACGGCTCGTATCCCCCAGAGGAAAAGAGAAAAACAGAGCATCCTGACACATCAGATGGGCCACCACATACCACGCCAACAAGCCGGAGACGAATCCAAAAGCCCCAGCAGCCTTCTTCAGCCCGACGCCTGCCGTCGCCTTCTCGTCCGCCATGGCGAAATACGATGCAGCGAGAAGGGTATATGTGATCTGCGATGTTCCCAACATGGCAGTGTACACCAGGTTCCTGTAGATATGAGTTGGGAGATACGCTAGATGTGGAGTCGAATGGTTCCTGGTACGTACATGGGCATAGCAGCGATTGTGAAGAAGAGGACGAATACTCCCCAGACTGGTGAGATATCAGCGTCACATCCCGGTTCCCACGAATCCGGTGAATGGGGTTGGTAGTGGGTACCTAGCAGAAAGTACCCAAGCGCATTGCTCAAGGCCGCTGGATCATCCTTGAAAGCATCCGCCACCCCAAATGCAGGGGCATTGATGGCGCCGAAAGCAAGATTGAATAGACCTGGGTTCGAGTGGTGTCAATATGTCGATTCAGGGTACACTCCACATCCCAAAGCAAGGCCCCATGGCACTCACCGAAGCCCCCAAACACCGTATGGCCATATGAGTTCCCACGGACGAGCTCCCACTGCGCGACTAACACCAGGCCCAGGCCCGCTGTGAAGAAACAGTTGCCGATGTATGCGTTTGTAATAGCGGCGCCCCGCCACTCCATTAGGCTCATGGAGAGCGTAGTGAAGGCGATCGCGAACGCACCCATACCCAGGGCAGTCTGTTTCATTTGGTGAATGTTACGATCAGAGCTCAAGGAGAATGGGGGAAGGGGGTGGACAAACGGGACTTCCAATGGGTGTTATTGGGGGAGTCGTCGCATGCTCCTTGCCAGCCGCACAGGAGGATGAGGTTGAGGCATTGTAGCTCAGCTGGGATTCCTCGTTGGAGGTATCCATGGCGGTCTTTACATTCGACATGTTGCAGACGATTTCCAAAGAATAGAATTCTGCAACTGACGCAGATCAGATCAAATAAGGTTGCCAGTACTCAGCACCGTAATGAGTCTGAAGAAAATCTGCAAGGGCTTAAATATGAAGTGGAACCGTCACCCTCATCTTCGGAGATTTGATTGCCGGAGTATCTCCTGGTTGTATGGAGTTCCCCCCATGGAGTAGAGACGGTTTTACCCCATGCGGCAATCGAGGAGACGTACTTCTTCTCCCGCAATGTGTAGACTTTTGTCTCCATGTCTTACCCAGTTGTACCAGTATTTAGTAGAATGGCGCCACCGTTAGGAGTCGCCCAATCTGGATGGGAAAAGGACTGCTGGGCCATAGTGATCTAGCAGAAGAGGGAATCATCGTCTTGGCTGTTGCTACCCTCGCAGTGATCCCTCAGACTTGCTGGCAGTCGTAGTAACGGCGTAAACAGCTATGAAAAGCCAAGGCAGGGTGACTCAATTCAAACCACCACTATCTCTATCTATGAATGTCAAGGTGACCTGTGCCAACAGAGAAAAAAGAACATCAGCAGAAGGTCGGTGATCAGATGGTACGGCTATAAGGCCAAGTCTAAACGATCCTACCATCAGCAGGACTTGGCGCGGGTACAACAACGAGAGGTCATCCATCGTTCTCACTAGGCTCAAGGATCCTAGGCCCGATCCAACAGGGGACTATCACTATAGTCCAGCAAGGAGGACAGTCCAGGTAGGAGAAGAAATGGCCATCCTTACACGCGAGATGATGATCTCCATTGACCACACGTCCGAGGCGGAGGAAGGCTGCTTCCCTTCTTCCACCATTGTCTATCCAGCGAGTTGGACAATCATGAACGTGTTCAATCAATACCGATCCATCATCTACCCTTGTGTCTGGCGGATACAGTGCGCCTGCAGGGATCTTGATCTCAATCTTCTCCAAGCCGCGTGGAGAGTGTGATGAAGGAGCATTAAACACCATGCTGTAAACCGTTGAATCGGAGGGGACCACGGAAAGACAGAAGGTCTTTTGTCATCAGAGTCACTTCGAACAGGTAGCTCGTCAAATCTCCACCATTTGAGTTATTACCCGGATCTCGACTGTAGCTGTTGAAAGTGCTTCTGCCATTCTTAGCTTGTAACTCTCTTTATTCCACCCCTAGTGAGGGCACGCATCTCCATCTCCCGAATCTCGATACTCCCGCGCTGCTATTGTCGGAGTACTCTCCCTCACGATTGAGGATGGCCGTGGAATATATATAGAGCGTCCTGTCCTGAGCATATAGTCCTGTGGTGTTGAGGCTTTTCACTCGCGTAGGACCAAGCAAGCAAGCTGTAGCCATAGGCCTAACGCAGTATATGTCCTCAGATTTCGTTCCTAGAATGAAGTCTTTCTTGTGCAGAGTATCGAACTATGGATGCCTTATGTTGCGGGCGGATGCCAGATACCGCAGGCCTCTCGGAGTCTCGACATCAGCCAATCAGAAAGCAGCCCGCACTGCCAAAATTTCCTGGAGATTCCAAAAAAAAAAAGCTCCTCTGGTCTTTCAAGCTGCGGCTCTTCTCTCAACGCGAAGCTCTTCTCCATTCCTATTATTCTTTTTGACCAGGAATTACAAGCACCCATCTCCTCCACCCCGAAACCAACGCTGGGTTATTCTTCCGACCGGCAATCGTCCCGAATCAGCAATGGTTGGACCAGCTGCTTCGCTCACACCTCTGGCCCGTGCCGACGGGTCGGCATCCTACCAGTGTCCTACGACCGGTTACAGTATCCTGGGCTCGGTGAATGCTCCTATCGAGCTACCAGGTCGCCGTGATGCTTTGAAACCCGAAGAAGCGACTGTCGAGGTCTTTGTGAAGCCGGGGACGACCCCCGGCGGTGTTGGCGAACGCTACGTGGAGGGCATCATCAAGAGCATGCTAGGAAGGATAATTCTGGGTCGGGAGAAGGGATACCCTCGACGAGGCGTTGTTGTCACACTGGCTATTGTGGGTGGCCAAAGCGTTACCAGAGGTGATTCGGTAGGTGCTTTTGCTTTGCCGCTCATGTCCACTCACCAAAGGGGGGGGGGGGGTTTATCGCGAGGAACATGGCTAATTTGAGATGCCAAACAATAGTATCTAACTCTTCTACCGGCTCTCCTTCAAGCCTCGCTTCTGGCGCTACTCTCTGCTGCTGTACCTTTATCTATGACTTTTACAGCAACTGTTCTGGCGGTCACCGCGGCCGGAGATATCGTTCCAGAGCCATCGATCGAACAAGCGGCGACAGCCAAATCCCTTCATGCACTGGCCTTTTCTTCCAAGGGTCATCTCCTGCTGAATGAAAGCCAAGGAAAGTTTGATTTTGATACTTGGGATAAGGTGCATGAGCGGGCGTCCGCGATCTGTCACGGGACCGGGATCAGTAGCGGCGACGGTGACGTTGCCATGGCCGGAGAGGACAATGGACAGAACCTGGAGAAATTCGTACGAGAGACGGTCGAGGATAAACTTTATTCAGACTACGCCTGGAAGATTGATGCGGCTTGATCGCAGGGGTTGTTGTGACCACACGGGCTGCATGAACAAGATGATCGCGCCCGCATGCTATTTTAGGATGCTCCCTCTTAATTCGAGCTCCCCGCAGCAATCGACTCTGTCCGCAATAGCTTCTCTGTAACACGCAGAGTGCTTTCCCTGGGGGAACGGGGGGTGGTGCGTTGCCCGGCGACTGGTGCGCACAGGCATCGGACTCCTGAGCGTTACCGCATTTGACGACGTCTTCACGAACTTTAGCGCACGGGCTGATTTATCCGGCTGGATTATGGCCATTATTTTGCATTCTTGGCTCGATGATCTGGGACCAGACGTGCATCAATCTGACAACACGGACGGGCGCACCATCCAATCCGTCCACCTGCAGCCGATACGACTCGATTTGTCGAAAATCCCACGCACAAAGCAAGGCGGAATTTTTGGATGGAGCTGTCGCTTGGATCGCGAGGGGGGAAGTCCAGAGGGCGTTGTTGTTTTTTCCCCGGAAGTCAGTGCTGCAGCCCAAAGACTGCCAAAATACTACATATGTTGGAAGCTAAAGTAGCGCCCCTTGCAGGGAGAGAGGATGAGATGCATCATCAATGAGAGAATAATAATGAGGAATGTTTCACTTCATGTACTCTACTCTGTACAGTACCCGGCATAGGATAACTACCTACTACAGTAGGTACCCCTTATGATCCATCCGAATAAATGATTTGTGATCCTCAATCATGATGAACAAACCATTACGGCAAGCTGACCCGCTCTCTCGTCTCAACTACAGAGTACTCCGTACAGAGTAGAAATCTCCATCCACTCCCCTCTAAGTCTCTTTCCTAGTATTCACTAAATACTCCAACTCACTAGACTGGATGACTAGACTCCGCTGGTCGTTAAACCCCGTTACATCCGAAGGCTGACTGCCTCCAGTTGGTGGATTTGGTGGATCTCCCAGTGGGTTTTCCTCCTTTCTCTCTTCACTTCCTCCGCCTCACCTTTCAATAATAATAATAATAAACCAAGTCGGAGTCTGACACCAGCACAGTAATCATTATATCCTTCTTTCGTTCTTTTTAATTGCTCATGGCTCCCTCCTCCTTCCAGCCATGTCTCCTCTAGCCCAGTCTGATCTTCCTTCCTCTCGGTCTCCCTCCTCTCCTCCTCCTCCTCCTCCTCCTTTCGCCTCCGCAACCTCCCCACTACTACGATCAGATCCTCAGTCTCCGAACTCGTGTCCTCTCGAGACATCCACCACCGTTGGAGCATCCCTTCTGCGCGAGTATGCGCTTCACATAGATCCCTCCCAATCTACGAGCGAAATCCATGTGAACGAATCCCCCTCCGGACTCTCCAAGGGTAGGACCAACGTCCCCCAGAAGCTGGAGCTGCACCCGGAAGAGGCGCCCCCCGTCACCTCCCTACCCTCCTCTCCTTTCCTTTCCTTCCGCTCCTCAGGGCCCCTGGGCTCGCAGCATCGCAAGAACGCCTCGTCCAGCGATCTCATCCCGCGCCAAACGATCATGAAAGCCCTCGCCTCCAGACCGTCGCTGTGCAGCAGCCCCAACGCCAATACCCCCCTGGCCACGTCGCTGGGCTTGTTGGCCACCAGCCCCAATTCCAGTACCCCGATGGACGCCGACCTGCATCGCTCGACCAAGACCTCGTCGTCGCAGAAGCTCTCGGCTGCACTGTCCAACCTGCAGCTGAGCAAGTATCTCGAGCGGTCGCCGTCGACCGCGCAGTTGGTTCTACAATCCCCATGTTTCTTCCATCGGAGGTTCGACGATGCGGTGAATATTCAGAAAGTGCTGGAGGAGATCGCTGATGATGAGTGGTTGTCGCATTCGCGGCTGGTCCAGACGGCAACCGGGGTGCGGGAGGTGTCCAAGCAGCTGCAGCGGCGGCCGATCAAAAGGGCAGTGAAGAACGTCATGATCGTCACCAAGGCGCGCGACAATCGCTTAGTGCACCTGACGCGCGAGTTGGCCGAGTGGCTTCTGTCCACGCCGCGATATGGGAGCGACCTCGGTGTCAACGTCTGGGTGGACTCCAAGCTGCGGAATTCCAAGCGCTTCGACGCCGCGGGCCTCTTCCAGGCGGAGCCTCGCTTCGAGAAGATGCTGCACTACTGGACCCCGGACCTCTGCTGGTCGACTCCCGAGAAGTTCGATCTGGTGCTGACGCTGGGCGGCGATGGCACCGTGCTGTTCACCTCCTGGCTCTTCCAGCGGATTGTGCCGCCCGTTCTCTGTTTCTCGCTGGGGAGCCTGGGGTTCCTGACCAACTTCGAGTTTGAGAATTATAAATCCCATTTGAATGCGGTCATGGGGGAGGTGGGGATGCGGGTCAACCTGCGGATGCGGTTCACATGCACCGTGTTTCGCAAGGATCGGAGCAAGGGCGCACAGGCCGATGCGGTCGAAGAAGGGGAGCAGTTTGAAGTCCTGAACGAATTGGTGATCGATCGGGGGCCGTCGCCCTACGTGTCGAACCTCGAGCTCTATGCCGATAACGATTTGTTGACCGTGGTCCAGGCGGATGGCTGTATCTTTTCGACGCCAACCGGTAAGTTGTGACGCATCTGTTTCACGTGTTTGATCCATGAACTGACGGGATCAGGGTCTACCGCATACTCTCTTTCTGCCGGGGGTTCTCTCATCCACCCGTCCATTCCGGGCATTCTCCTGACGCCCATCTGCCCGCACACCTTATCCTTCCGTCCTATGGTCCTCTCCGATTCCCTGTTGCTCCGCATTGCCGTCCCCATGGGGTCCCGATCCACGGCGTACTGCTCCTTCGATGGCAAAGGCCGCGTGGAGCTCCGTCAGGGAGACTATGTGACCGTAGAAGCCAGCCAGTATCCCTTCCCTACGGTTGTTTCCGGCAGCGGCGAGTGGTTCGAAAGCGTCCAGCGCGCCTTGCGTTGGAACACACGCGGGGCGGTGCAGAAGAGTTGGAATCGCGACGGGGACGCCGACCTCTCCGGCGACGAAGCTGAGGAGGAGGAATGGGACATCGACACGGATGCCGGTCTGGCGGGCACCGACAGCGGCCTGGGTCCCAGCGAGGACGGTGAGTCGGGTACCACCAGTCCGATGAAACGACAGATGAGCCTGCTCAATATGTAGGGGCTCTCTACATTGCTTGGTTTTGATGCGTACCCCTTTCGCTTTCTTTCCCCCTGGTTTGGTTCGCGGATACACTTTTCGGTCCTGGCGTTTGGATTTGATCGTCTATTTATGCATTATATGGTACAGGGACAAGGTCGCTCATTTGGATTGAATCTTTGCTGGCATAGATATTTCGGGACTGGCTACCGTGATGGATAGACTATCTTGCTCAGCACTGGCGTTAGCGTTGCTCTGATCTCTAATTTGAATTGCGTCCAATCTACCGGTCTGTTTGGTTCATAGAGGTTCGAAATTAAATTTGTTATATGCACCATTGGGTATAGTGAAACTGCCGTAGCAGGTCGTCAACGCATACACTCAAAAGTCTTGTCGATACACGAGGGTCCTCCATCTACAATCCCCTTCCCATGAATACCTACCGAGTCCTTTACCAATCACAACACTCCGCCAACAGGGCCGCCAACTCCTCCAAATACTTCCGATCGACCTCATCAAACCCACTCGGCTCCGTACAATCCACATCGATGATCGCAACCGTCTACACACACACACACGTACGTTTGTCAGCCCATTCATTCCATCCCCTCCCAAAACCAACCCAAAAAAATCAAGTGCTAGTTGAAGGATATGGTTTGATCTTACCTCCCCACCCACCAAAACCGGCACCACGATCTCACTGCGACTGCTCGCGTCACACGCAATATGGCCCGGGAACGCGTGCACGTCCGGCACGAGCACGGTCTGGCGCTGTTCGGCCGCGGCGCCGCACACGCCGCGCCCGAAGCGGATTTCCTGGCACGCGGGGCGGCCTTGGAAGGGACCCAGGAGGAGGAGGAGGAGGTTTTCGGGGGGCTCTGTTGTTGAGGATGAGGTCGTAGAGGCGGGCTGGGGGAATTTGTCCTGGCGGATGTAGAAACCGGCCCAGTTGACGGAGGAGGAGGGGGGTGGGAGGGCGGCGTAGGCGTGCCAGAGGAGGGAGGCGATGTTGGAGAGGTTGCTGGGTTGGATGTGGGTTAGATGTGATGGTTTGTGGGGGGGGGGTTGGAGGGTTGGATGGCTAGGGAGGTGTACCTGACCTAGAAGGGTGTTAGTTTGGGATGCTCAAGCACGAGGCATATGGGGATAGGGAGATACCCAGTTGCGTTGTCCTGTTACAAGGCCCTTTGCTTGTTCGAGAAGCTGTTCGTAAATGTCGGCTTTGGAGGCCTGGCCGGAGCTGGCGAAGTAGGAGGAGTCGGCGTGCGGCTGGCGGTGTTAGGGCGGTGGTGCAGATCTGGGTGATAGGATAACACATACCATGTTGAACTGAAGGGATATGATCAGCTCTAGGAAGAATAGAAACAGTCCAGATGGAGGATGAGGATGAGGATGAGAATTGGAGAGAATTGGAGAATGAGAAAAAAGACGCTGGCGGGTGTGGGGTTTCTTATCGTCTCAGTATCGATAAGATGCTTTCTCTGCTCATCATTTGCGGCGCCAGTGGTAGCCCTAGTAGTGTTCTAGTAGGACGAGTATAGATATGTCTGGAGAAGATGTTTATGAGAGTGATATATATCTAATGTAGCTAACCTTGGATCCTCGGAGCTTCAAGTCATATCTATCAATGCAAGGACCGTCAACCACAGCCAGGGCATTGCTCACGGCATCCTCATTCATCTCCCTGATCTTCCAGCCACACACTCACTGCCTGACAAAGAGTCAATAAAGCACATCCTATCTCAATCTCTCTCTACATCCTATCCAAGCACGAACCATCGGAAGGATCTCTAGCATCGCGGACAATTTCCCTATCCGGAGCCCACGCGATAGACGTCCGTGATAAGCAACCGAGGCCGGATGTAACGATAGTAGCCCGTTGGAGAGAAACGATATAAACCCTCCATTGATCCCTCCCAACATCCTCGTACTCCCGCATCAAATGTCCTTTCTCCACAGCTACAGCATGCACGCTCTGGCCCTGGCCCCATCGCTTCTTCTCCCCGCGGCTCTCGCCCGCGACATCGTCTTCCCTCCCATCGCCGGCGTCCCAAGCCCCCCGCGCCAGATCGTCCTCGATCCCCAGAACCATGTCGACATCGTCACGGACAGCCAGTTCTCCGGCCTGACGACGTTCGCGCGCCTCCCCTACGTGAATTGCTTCGCGGATGAGGCGGACTCGGAGCGGTATGACATTGCGTTCCTGGGTGCGCCCTTTGACACGGTCTGTAGAACGAGCCACTACCGACTCAGCTTCTCGTTCTCGGCTATACCCCGGGTGCTATTGCTAAGGGTCGTGGGCTAACCTGGTGTCTGTTTCACAGGCCGTGACGGGTCGACCAGGAGCTAGGTTCGGTCCTGGCGGCATCCGTCTGGGGTCGCGGCGGCTGGGCGGGTGGAGCATCTATACCGGCGAGAATGTGCTGGAAGGCTGGGCGAAGATCGTCGACTGTGGGGATGCGCCGCTGACGTGGCTGGATAATACCGTTGCGCTGAAGCAGTTGGATTTGGCGCATAAGGTGTGTACGCCGTAGCTGGGGGAGGGGTTTCATTGGGTCGGGTGGTGGTGGTGGTGGTGGTGTAACTGACACGGTGTAGGTCATCTCGTCGCGTCAGACAAATAGTACGACCAACGGCTCTGTCCCTCGCATTATCACTCTAGGAGGAGACCATACGACCACGCTGCCTGCTCTGAGATCGACGTATGAGAGATGGGGACCTGTGTCGGTGATCCATTTCGATAGTCATATCGGTACGAGGATTCCCCTTATCTTTACATTTACAGGAAGAAGGAAAGCTGACCGTGTGGATAGATACATGGGATCCCGATGCCCTAGGTACGTTCCAGCCCCTGTGTCCCCCCCCTGAACCCTCATCGAGTTCGGAAACTGACATGATCAGGCGGCGGTATCTCCCACTACGCGTAACTCAAACTCACTCTCCCTCCCCAGTCTTCCCCTACTATCAGGAATCCTACTACTAACACACCCACCTCCCTCAGCGGCGTAAACCACGGGACCTTCCTGCACCTCGCTCACGAAGAGGTATGATCCCCCAACATCCACCATCCAAACGGCACCACCCCCATCTAACGACCAAGCAGGGCCTCATCCGCAACACATCCATCCACGTCGGCATCCGCGCCCCCGTCACCAGAGGCAAAGCCGACCTCCGCAACGACCTCCGCTGCGGCTTCGAGATCGTCACCGCCCGCGACCTCGACCGTCTCGGCATCCACGGCCTCGTCGAGCAGATCAAGCGCCGCGTCCACGGAAGCAAGGTGTATATCTCGGTGGATATCGACGTGCTGGATCCTGCGTTTGCGCCGGGTATGTCCGTCCTCCTCCGTCCATCAAACCCGAATACGTACACCGTCTACGGTTGAGTCAAGACCTAGGGGAGACTGCGACGACTAATACTGCGACGCTAGCAACCGGAACCGCCGAGCCGGGCGGCTTCACCACGCGTGAACTCCTCTCCATCCTCGACGCGCTGCGCGGCCTGCCCGTCATCGGCGCGGATGTGGTCGAGGTCGCCCCGATCTATGATACGCGCGGGGAGACGACGACGCTGGCGGCGGCGGAGGTGGCGCATTCGTTGCTGGCGCTGATGGTTGCGACGCCTGTAGTCTGCGGATGAGGTTTGAAGTGTGATTCGTGATGATTGTGATGTATCTTTCTATTCCTATTCAGATTCAAGGGACGGGGATCCCCCGTGTTACAGTAATGGCGAAATAGAACTATGTTTCTTTCTCGAATCATTGCCTCCACCACTCGCATCTTCATGCACCATGACGGTTCAAGTATACTGCCACCCCAGGCCCCGTAAAATGCTTCCGCCCCGTGGTACCCCACGTCATCAATGCGATCACCGCAACGACGCCAATAGCGGCCGAGGTATAATTCATCGAGTGCGTCGCGATCGGCCACGAGCTGGGAAAGTTGAACGTGATGGCCGCGAAGAGCAGGAACAGCAGGCCCAGTCCGTTCAGGGTCAGGGAGAGCCAGGCGGGGAGCGCAAAGGGTCCGGTCATGGTGCGGGCGTGGCCGGTGGCATAGCCCAGGAGACGGCTAAGGAGGGCGATTGCGTAGGAGAGATCTAGGTAGTTAGCATAGGATAGGGTAGGGTAGGATGGGATGTCCTGTTGGGTGGGAGGAGGAAGAGGGAGAGGAGGAGGAGGAGGACATACAGAATCCCTCCGTCGCGATGGCAATGACCGTCTCGAAGCCGGTGGTGGTGCCAAAGTCGATTGCGTCGAGGGCGAGCTGCACGGCGAGGGTGAGGAGGATGGCGTTGACGGGGACGTGGCGGGTCGGGTGGACTTTGGCGAGGGTTTCGGAGAAGGGGAGGCCGTGGTCGCGGGCGAAGGCGTAGACGGCGCGGGAGCCCTCGGCGAGGAGGTTGTTGCCGGCGACGAGGACGATGACGGCGATCATGCCTGCGAGGAAACAGGCGGCGAGCTTGCTGCCGGTGGAGTCGTAGAAGATATGGAGGACGGGGACGCCGGTGGGGGTGTTTGCAGTAGCGGTGATGTCGCCGATGCAGAAGCAGAGGGTGAGCAGGAAGGCGAAGCCGGTGGCTGCGCCGAGGACGACGGAGAGAACGATGGCCTTGGGGGCTTCGGTGGAGGCGGATTTCATCTCCTCTGTCATGTGGGCGGGGGCGTCATAGCAGCACATGCCGAAGCAGGACTGGAGGATGCCGACGATGGCAGCCATGGCGGGGCCCCAGCCGGTGAAGTTCTGGAACTCGACGAAGACGAAGGCGGGCTGCTGTTTGTGGTCGTTTGTGGCGAGAAGGACGACCATGGTGATCAGGAAGGATGCCACGTTCCACACGAGGATGAAGCGCGCAATGCGGTTGAGCAGGTGAGGGCCCCAGATGTTGACGGCGGCCGCGATGATGGCGACGAGGTAGGCAACGAGCACGGTCTGCCAGCGCTGAATGCTGTACTCGGGGAAGACGAGGTTGGCCATCCCGAGGATGAAGTTGGCGGCGATGGAGTTGTTGGTCGCTCCCATTGCAAGGACACCTGCTGCGATCAGCATCCCGCCGCCGTCAGGGTTCTCGAAACAGCCGCTTTACCTATGAGCATGAACCATCCGCTGATATACGACAGCCCTCGAGCGAACTTTGGCGGTGCCAGCGCCGCTACCCAAGAGTATTGGCCTCCCGCGACGGGATACATGGAGCACATCTCTGCCATGGGGATCGCAACGGCCAGGGTGAGAAGACTGACCCCGATGAAGCCATAAATCATAACCGGAGGCCCTCCCGACGTGACTCCGACGATGAATACACCACTCAGAGCAGTCCATCTGGGGGACCATTAGCTCACTTCCAGCAGAGAGAGGGCCATAGATGAGAACTCACGATGTGACGATGCTGAAACTGAACCCAATCATGCCTAACAGGCCAAAGGTGCGTTTGAGTTCTGCGCTGATATTAGTAGGGGCCGCGTGTATCAGAAGACAACGGACACACCTTGCTCATAGCCGAGATTCCCAAGCCGGACATCCTCCTCGACCGTCGGCTGGAACGCTTCTTTCTTTTCACTCATGGTTTGCAATGCAAGATCCAATGAGTGTTGACTCCGATAGACCAGGACAGAGCGAGAGGGCGAGTGTGCCTGCCGCAGCAAGGGGTTTTTAAGTCTCTTGACCATCTGAGAACTATATTGACGCCCCTACATGCCTGTATTCTCATATCTCCCCGCAGTGTCAGTAGAACCATGTTGGTTTGATAAGATAGATAGTCAAGCAGGATTCCTAATCGAGTAGGTCTCCGCGATGGCCTGGTGGGTCAGTCAGTATCGAGTCGAATAGTAAACACGCAGATGCCGTATAAGCGTGCAGTAGGATATCAGCATGCCAGAATCATAATCCATTGTACGACTCAGGACTCAGTTGAAGTAAGAGATAACGCAGTCCTGATCCCCCCAAGTGACCAATCGACAAGAAATTCCATGTCTGTGCTGATAAGACGGACGACAACATCGCAAGCCAACCCGCCCTAAACCACCCCCACGACAGAATAAGGGTAAAGACTATAACTCCCTCTCCCAGATCTCCCCGACCAAAACCGTCCCAAACCCTTCATGCTCCTCCTCCCGACTCAACCGGAATCCCTCCGCCGCATACAGCCGCCTTGCCGAATCCAGCACCCTCTGCGTCCACAGCACGATCCGCTGATATCCCGCCTGCCGCGCAAACTCCACACATGTCCGGATCAGGGACCTGCCGACGCCCATGCCGCGCGCACTCGGCTCGACAAGCAGTAGGCGCAGCTTCGCCGTGTCGGGGCCTTCAGTGCTGTCCTTGACCAGCATGATGCAGCCGACTGGGGTCGGGTCGCCGGTGCTGGCGGTGTGTTCTGCGATCCAGCAGCGTTCGAGGGCCGGGTGGTGGGTTTGGTGGAAGGATCGGGCGATTTGCGAGACAAGGGTGGTGAACTTGTCGTTGAAGTTGTATTCGGTGGCGTAGAGGGCGGCATGGCGGCTGATGATCCAGTCGATGTCCGAGGGTTTGTGGGTGCGGATGGTGATGGAGGAGGAGGGAGTAGTTGTGTTCATTGTGAGGGTAGGTAGGTAGGTAGGTAGATTGTGAGTTGGGTAGGTAGACCTCTCTCCAAGAACGAGAGGAGATTGACGGGCGATATACATTTTATATAATAGTTATCAGTGGGGCTGATGCCATTGACAGGGCGTGCACTAAATCCTCACCATCTTTATCAAGAAGTATATTTATACCCCCAAACAACCAAAACCACGACATCTCCGTAGGTTGAGGTCTATTGAAGTATGATAGAGGATTCCAGAGGGTGGATGGAGGGAAGATGGAACAGAAGAGCGGGAAATACAAATCCCTCATCTCTCGTCTCGTCTCGTATAGTATACATAGTATCTATATCTACTCCGTCGTCCAGTCTAAAGCCAAGCGAGTAGTCCCCTCCCCTCAACAATGCATATACTCCAACCCCCCAGCTTCATTCTGGATACATTCGGCCAGATTCACCGACGCAGACTGCACGCTGCCATGCCGGTCATTCAGCTGCGCATGCAGCATCGGTCTCGCATCCGCTCCCTCCAGCGCAAGATGGACCTGCGCCGCGCTGTCGGCGAACGAGCCCCCGCCCCAGACAAACTTGCCTATCGTCATCGTTAACCCCTTTTCCTTTGTGCCAGAGCTGTAGAGACAGGTGATGTATTCATACCGTTGTTGTTGCCCAGGCAATCATTCAGATCGAGTTCGGAAAAGCCCCAGGAGCCGTCGGGTCGTTTGCAGCGGCTGCAGAGGATGTGGTTGCCCTTGAGGGTGATGGTGTCGGAGGAGGTGTTGAATCCACGGAGGGCCATTTTGATGATCTCTGCCAGCTTTCTCGCTTGTCCTGGGTTGAGAGGGTGAGATGTGTGATGGAGATGCTGTATATATGGGGGATGGCGCTGGACGTCATTTGCAGCTCATGTTGAGGTCAAGGGGGTGTCCGTGGGCAGAGTGGGAGCGGTTTCCATGGGATGACAGTACTGCATCAGAGTAGATTGTTTGAGAAGGAAAGAAAGAAAAGATCATTGTGAAGAGGTGGATGTATGAATGCC
The DNA here is from genome assembly GCF_000002715.2 of Aspergillus clavatus NRRL 1. NCBI lineage: Eukaryota > Fungi > Ascomycota > Eurotiomycetes > Eurotiales > Aspergillaceae > Aspergillus > Aspergillus clavatus. The sequence continues at coordinate 1,742,548 of NW_001517101.1, read as the reverse complement.
GTTGCCATATCCTTGCAAAGATCACTACCATGCTCAGGAGATCACTTTACAGCCAAGATCCGACAGTCCATTGCACTCGGAGCCACCTCTAGGCAATTCGAGGAAAACGACTGTGGCGGGAAGAACATACCAGGGCCGGACGACTGAAGCGGAGATGATTATTATTGGATGCGCCGCCGGTAGTCACTAGAGTTAACGGTCAATAGGTGAATGGATAGCATTCGGTCATGGAAGTCGTAGTGGGGAAATACGTCTCGAAAGTAGATATAGCCCAGAGATGCATGCGACAGTGGTTTTAGGTTGGTGATCTGGCTACATAGTTAGAACCAACAGGGATTGGAGATCAACCGGCTGGTGCTGGCTAAACCCGACAGATGTCATAGCTATAAATACCCACCTCCAACACCTGAGACACCAGATACCAGACACCATCGATAGAACTCTATTATCCACAGCTGCCGCCACCATGAAATACATCCCAACTCGGCTCCAGCGGCCTCCGCGTCGGCTGCATGGGCTACGGCAGCCCCGAGAAACGCTGGACTTGCAGCTCAGCGACGAGGAGATCAAGAGTACTGATGATTTGTACGAGCCACGGAGGGTTGTTGGCCACGGCTAGGGACTACGCAGCCTTTCTCAGACTAAGGACTATAGAGGATGCTTAGGCTGAAAAAGACAGCCAGCGATGTCACCACCTGCAGTGGGCCCTCGCAACAGGCAGTCCATTCCATAATCCTGGAGCCTACTTTGCCGGACAATCCTGGTGTGGCTCATCTCCCGCAAGGAATGCACTGCCTTTCTAGAAGAACACGGATCCGTCATCCTCCTGCTCAGCCCGCCATAACCGCAAATACCCACCTTGCGCAGGCCACCCACAGACACCACAGCCACTAGGTCATGCGGGAACCCGCGCGGCGCTTCAAATCAGGATCAGTGGCCGGTCTGATCTTCTGGACTCTGCAGGACTTGGATATTGAGATCGTACTAGGCTTGAACGAGGGAGCGATGGACGGCACGAGACGTGGATGCGCAAATGTCTTGCATCGCTGAGTTGAAGATGGTCTGGGATAGAGCTACGGGATGCTCGAGTCAGGGAAGCCGGGATACAGTGCTGCAGGAGATCTTCCAGTGTGGATGGTCGAGGATGCAGTCGATCCGAGGGATTCTGGCGCATGACTGGTTGATCTTATCTGGTGGGGTTTCTATTCACTATGAAGGTGACAGCGTCAGTCCAATAATCGACGATGGCAGTTTATTTCTTCATCACATATAGTCACACACATCATGATTCACCATTTTCCCTGTCGTGTGTCTGGAACTCTCCGTTAGCTCTGACAAACTGGAGGGAGTAAGAGACTACCTATCCTTGATGGTTTCCTTCAGACGGGGAAACAGGGATATCCGACGCATGACTATTGGATCTGATTTCAAATCCGAGAACGACACGACGAACGGACCAATTACCATCACCACGCACAGTGCACACAGACGGTGGTGGCTCAGGTGGCGGCGGGGTGAACAATGCAGCCAACTGGTCGAAGTCGGACTGAACGAGTCGGCTGATGGGCTGGTTGATGCTTCTGGATAGATCCTTGGCTGGGTCGGCTGGGAGGGGAAAAGCAACGGTTTAGTGCCTTGAGCCTGAGTCAGTACTCAGTAGTGAGCTCCTAGTAAGACTGGAAGATCGAAATCTGATTGATGGATGGGATGGCTGGATTAGGAGAACACTGACGGACGGACTCTGATCGACTGTGCATCAACTGCCATCCTCTTGGAGGGGTTGTCAATGTTAGTTTGATGGAGAGTAAAGTATGGTGATCGAATATGATGTAGATACTGAACTGGTAGACCGTTTCATTCTTTGGAGAAGAATATCAGACTCGACTCGACTCGACTCGACTGTCCACGACCTAATAATATGAGCGAGTCAGAAAACAGCACCCATCACCACCAGGAAGAAAGCGGTTTCAGTCCACTGCAAAAAGCAGTCGATCCCATCAGCTTCCATCCTCTTCAGATGAGGGATGACTCTTAAATGCCTCTCTGCCTTGTTTTTGTTTTAGCTTCGTTGTTTGGGTTCGGGGTCATCCGCTGCCTGCGCGTGTGGTTACAGGAGGTCTTAGACTCGTAGTGGAATTTGATAGAACTGGTGTACTCCGTAGATTTTGTTTCCCAGGAGCTCTTAAGGACCAAGCTCCCTGCCCTGGGGGACTGGACTTGACTCCTTTGTCTGTTGCTTTAGACCAACCTGAAGCCACTGACATTTGGTTTCTGCACATCATCTTTTTTTTATCTTGATAATCAGCCACCACCTCGTCTACGCGATCGTCATTGATCAATCATTGTGAACCACATTTTCTTTACAATTATTATTACAATTTACAAGCCACGGCATCAGTGAGCCAACTCGGTTTTAACTGGTTACTGGTTACTGGTTACTGGTTACTGGTACCTACGACTACTGTAGTAAGTCTTTGAGGACCTCCGGCTAAGGCAGCGCCCGCTAGGTCCTCAGGAAACCAATTGGCTCACGTGCTAGAGAGGGGGGAATTGGACCATCCTCAGGTGCTACTGTGCTAGTAGCTGCTGAGTACTACTCTGTGCGGCAATATTCACCGACCCGAATTATGTCGGAGGTGAGTGAGATACGTCTGCTGCATGTTTCTGTTCTCTCTTGCTCCTGTCTGCCTCTTTCCCCCTTGCGCCCAGTGGTGCAACTATCAATTTCACCAACTGGCCAAGTGGGGGAGGGAAAATCCCTTTTCATTCATTCATTACCTATTAACTACCCGGGGTCGTACCACGGTCCTTGTACGGAGTAGTTTGTACTGTACCCAGCTGGTTAGCGTACCGTACCTGACCCACTCTAACCACTTTCCTCCCCACTGAGCTGTTTGTTAAGTTGTTTTCCCGCATCTCCCGTTATGACGCCATGTCATTCCTGGGGTTTTTGGACGGTCAGGAATCTGTATTTCTCGGTATTTCCTCATTTGTTCATTTCGTGAAGCTTTCCCCGCAAGTCTTCCTTTTTTTTTTTCGGTGCTTTTCCTCCTCCAGCTTCTGAGTGAGGAAGAGGAAAAGGAAAACTTATTATAACTTGTTGTGATTGATTTACTTGTTCCTTGATGTCTCTGCATTTTCAAGGAAGAGCACTCCTACTACATCTATCCAGGATCCACACGGAACCAAGGCTGATATGATGTGGGCTCATCTCACCCGTCAGGGTCCCCATTCCTACTCCTCCTCCTATTATTATTATTATTATTATTACCCTCATCTCAGGAGGAAACCACAGATAAAAGCCTCAATGGCTGCCTCCTCACCATCTTCTCTCTTTTCCGCCTCGTCCTCTTCCTCCACTTCGCTCTATCCGTCCTCCTGCAGCTCAATTGCCTCGCCGCCATTGCTCTCAGTCTCCAGTAAGTTTCAATCCGTCGATTGAGATTGATCGTGATCTTCCCTTTCTCCACCCCCCTCTTCATGCATCTGTTTCCCCTCGCTAGCGGACCACTTGTTCCACGACAACTACGACTCGACTAGTAGGTTGACACCTACTAGTCGAGTCGTCAACTACTAGTGACCAACTGAGCATCGCTGCATGACTGCATCTCCTCATTGGCATGCCATCTTGATGATTTGTTCCTTTGCCTGCCTGTTGGCCTCCCTCTCTGTCAACCTCTGCCTCCCCACCTGACACGTGTGGCCTGTCTGCTCTGCCTTTTTTTTTTTTTTTTTGCCTTTCTGCCTCTGGTGAATCCCCCCGCTGATCGTGTACTCTTAGCCAATTTCTCTTCCTCCTCCTGGTCGCCCTCGCATCGGCCCTCCACTGCTTCTGCCCGAGATCAACTTGAAAGTCTGATCGCCAAGCACGGTCACCCCACTCGGCCCTCCCTGTCATCCTTGCGAGATTTAACAGCCACTTCGTCGACTTATAATCCACCATCGCCCCTCTCTCCTGACTCTCCTCCCTCTCCAGATTCCGAATCTTGGGATCTCTCCGAGACTGTCGTGCTCTCCCCGTCGACCTCTCGACCAATTCCCATCCCGAAGCCCTCGAGCAGTTCGTTTGACACGGACCTACCCGTCACGCCATTGACCGGTCGATTCGAACGAGACTACTTTCCGCAGTCCAAACACTCGGCGGGCGGTCGAAGAACCCGCGACCGCGTGGCCCAGCCGGACAGTGATCGATATCGACGTCGATCCTACCAGCAGCCGTCGTCCAGAATGCGCTCGGACAGCTCCACTTTCTACTCCCCCGTCATGTCTCCAAGCATGTCGCCATCCACCCGCTCCGCCTCCCCACAACCATCTCGCTCCCGAGGCAACAACACTTCCAAGTCGGTGCCGGCGTTCCATCTCGGTAGCCTGCCTCGCTTCCATCCGGCCGTCTATCAGCCGTCGAACAGCTCCCAGAGTCTCGCCGCACAGCCCGCATCGCCTCGTCCATCTCGTCAGCAACCCCACCGGACATCCTCGACCTCCCGGGACACGATGAGACAGTATCGAGAACTGGTCGAGAGTGTGGCTCTCGCCAAGGGGCCCTCTCGGCCGCTCTCGCCGAGCCCATCGGCGCCCAGACTAGATCCGTTGCGCAGTCCGGGGCCGGTGACTCCCTTGGCGTTGGAGGAAACCGGTGGCTACTTGACCATTGGTGCCACCAGCTCCGACTTTTCGTCCGCTGACTCCCAATCCTCCAGCCCGGCGCCGGATCTGGTGGAGAAGCTCATCTCCCGCGAAGCCGACCGCGCTCGTCAAAAGTCCCGGAAGACCAGCAAGGGGTGGTGATTGTTACATGGTCCCTTTTTTTTTTTTTTTATCCCCCACTCGTCGCAACATCTAGACGACGCCCGCTTTCGGTTCTCCCCTGATCTCTTTTCTTATCGGATTGTTTTCCCGGACCTTTATTCGCCTGTATCATGTTATGTTTATTCTATACCCCACACAGCCTTGATTTTCCTTCACTTCACTTCTCCTGTAACTTCATGGCCCACTCTTCTCTTGTCCACTTGAAGCCCTAGAAGCTGTACCAGAACCAGAACCAGAACCAGAACCAGACTGTTCTCTTGTCTTGCAATTTTGTTGACCTGGGAGACGACGGAAGAAAAACTGTTTATTTTAGACTTGAATCCTCCCGGTACACCCTTCATGGCTGGATCCGAGGGGTGGCGAGGACTTTCTCACAGCAGCATCCAGCACGGACGCTTTTCAATCGACAGGCAAGCAACAAGACCTTGGCAATGCAGACCTATTTATGAGAGACACACCACCCTGAGCCTTGTAGTATCTCCCAATAGATTGACTACATTGTCATGTCAAGAACTACACAGTACTACTACACAGTAGTAGTCTAGGGGGTGACTCCACAACTATCCAGAAGCCCGATGGAATCCGATCGGCAGCCACCAGACTCTCTGGCTCTCTAGTCTCTAGCCGCCCGGAGCTGCGCAGTCTCTCCCCGAACCACCCTCTCTGCTCCGCGGGGCCTTTTCTTTTTCCCCCCAGCGAAATTTAGTCGCCTTCATCCGTTCCTCTATCTCTATCTCTATCTCTATCTTTCTCCATCCATGATTCATCTCATGGAATATATCTTGACTATACAGTATACCCCTTAGACCTCTCCCAACGAGCCTGAATCCCGAGACCTCCAAGAACTTCAGCCATTCTTCAATGGCCCGGCATCACCGCTAGCTCTCCCGATTTCCTTCTCCACCTCCAATAACGGCGCTAGCTATACCTACATCTTCATACATACATCCATCCATCCATCCATACACGCTTTTCATGACCGCAAGGTCGTCGTCGCTCCAGCCGGTTGTTGCGGAGGTGAGCTCGAGTGGTCACGTCGTCCCCCGGGACCGGGGCGAGATGGAGTCTGGCAAGGCCGGCGCAGGCGCGGGTCTACCAACAACAACAGCAGCAGCCGTGGAGAAGAAGAGTAATTACAAGGGTTTCGTGGCGGGTGTGTTTTCGGGGATTGCAAAGTTAAGTGGTACGTCTACCTCTCCCTTTTTATTCTATTCGGATAAACGAAGATGATGGGTGGTTGTGGGCTGATTGTGGTTGGGTGTTTTGGGGGTACTCTAGTTGGACATCCGTATGTTTTCGGTCCCCTGTGATCAAAGCGAGGAGCAAAGCTGATGAAGACACGCTAGCTTCGACACGGTCAAGGTTCGGCTCCAGACGAGCAAAGACGGGCATTTCAAAGGGCCCCTGGACTGCGTGCTGCAGACGGTGCGGAAGGAGGGCGTGAGCGGGTTCTACAAGGGGGCGACGCCGCCGCTGGTCGGATGGATGGTGATGGACTCGGTGTATGTCTTGCATTCCGTTCCAACCTTCCGGGGGATCATGTGGCCGGGTGACAAGGTGGCAAAGACGGCTGACGAAAGATAGCATGCTCGGTTCCCTCACGCTGTACCGCCGCTTACTCCTCGAGAATGTCTTCTCGCGGCCGACAGTGCGCGCCCTAACGCCGTTCGCGAGTTACCAGCCGGACCCGACTACGCTGCCGAGCTTTGGGCACGGGATTGCGGGTATCCTCGCGGGGACGACGGTGAGTTTTATTGCGGCGCCCGTGGAGCATATCAAGACACGACTGCAGGTCCAGTATGCGGCCGACAAGGCGAAACGGATGTATAGCGGGCCGATTGACTGTTTGCAAAAGATGGTGAGTGGCTTCTCCGAAAGAGAATACTCCTGCAGTGGAGAGGCGTGTGTGTTTGAGCTGACTCGCCGATGTTAGCTCCGCACCCACGGCATCGCCGGCGTATACCGCGGCCTCTGGGCGACCGTTTTCTTCCGATCCTTCTTCTTTTTCTGGTGGGGGTCGTACGACGTGCTGACGCGGTGGATGACGAGCAACACGGCGCTGTCTGCGCCCGCGATCAACTTCTGGGCGGGCGGCATCTCGGCGCAGATCTTCTGGCTGACATCGTACCCGTCCGACGTGGTCAAGCAGCGGCTGATGACGGACCCAATGGGCGGTGCGCTCGGCGACGGCGAGCGCAAGTTCCGCCGGTGGAAGGATGCGGCGCGGGCGGTTTATCGCGAGCGCGGGTTGAGGGGGTATTGGAGGGGATTTGTGCCCTGCTTCCTCAGAGCATTCCCGGCGAATGCGATGGCCTTGGTTGCATTTGAGGGTGTGATGCGGTCGTTGCCATAGCCCGCTAGCCCCAAGCCCACTTGCGAGGTATTGTTGATGAGAGGGCGAGACCCGATGAATAGATTTAGACGGCCACTTGTAAATAGAGCATATTGCATGAAATGAGACATCACAAAAGCAGCGACTCGTCAAATGTCCTGTGCCAGCGTTGCGACGGTGGAGGTCCAATCGATGCAACAGCGGCCGTTTTCGGCAGATTGGCCCTGCAGGAACATCCATTATCCAGAGTACGCTCGGAGGCGACGACAAAACTCCCTAGCTTTATATCCACCGACTATTAGCAAATGTTAGAGCCGTTGTGCAGCAATGCGTGTGTTCTTTTTCCGGCCGGAAGTGTGAGGTCAGACCCAGAAAAGAAAAGAAACGAACGCAATCGCTTCATCCTCTCATCATCATCATCACTTCCTTCCTCCATCCCTCGTTTGACCCTCGCACTACACGACATTACAGCTTCTATCGCATTTTCCTGCTGGTCCCGATATGTCTGAGCGCAGGTTGACGGGTTATGAATTGATTGCTGGCTGAAAGAGTTGAATTGAATCGCCCCGTGTGCCGTCCACCGTCCACCGCCGTTGATTCAGATCGTTCGACCTGGCCTCACCGGGATCGACACCCCCGGCCAGAGCTTCAATTCTCTACCGTCCTATTTACAACGCGCCCCCCCCGTCCTCGATCAATTTCATCTGAAAAGAAACAAAAAAAACGGCCAGGAATGGCCGTGGCCCGCACAATGCGACGCACGAACCCCATCACGCTTCTCCTGGCCGCCCTGCTGGCCTTCGGCTTCCTCGTCTTCCTCTTCTCCCCGTCGTCGTCCTCCGCGACCCCCGTCGGCGCAGGCACCTCCACCTCGCAGCAACGACGCGAAGACGCCGCCGAGAACCCTCTCTCCCCACCGACGAAACCCTTCCTGAAGTCGCAGCCCGTCCGCCATGACGGCCAGCAAGCGCCGCCGCCCGTCGTCCACTACGACCTCAACAAGCTCAGCAGTACCAGCGACTCGGCGGCCAAGGGCGAGCATATCCTCATCCTAACCCCGATGGCACGCTTCGTCCCCGAATACTGGGCCAACGTCGCCAAACTAACGTACCCGCACGAGCTCATCTCGCTCGGCTTCATCATCCCCAAGGACAAGGCCGGCAACGCGGCGGTCGCCGCGCTCGAGGACGCCGTCCGCAAGACGCAGGCCGGCCCGCTCGCCCAGCGCTTCGCCAGCATCTCCATCCTCCGCCAGGACTTCGACCCGCCGCTCGCCTCGCAGGACGAAAAGGAGCGCCACAAGCTGTCCAACCAGAAACTCCGCCGCGAGGCCATGTCGCGCGCCCGCAACAGCCTCCTCTTCACCACCCTCGGCCCCGCCACCGCCTGGGTCCTCTGGCTCGACGCCGACATCGTTGAAACCCCCGCCTCCCTCATCCAGGACCTCACCGCGCACAACTACCCCGTCCTCGTCCCCAACTGCTACCAGCGCTACTACAACGCCGAGTCCCGCAAGATGGACATCCGCCCCTACGACTACAACTCCTGGATCGACAGCAGCACCGCCCAGGCCCTCGCCGCCACCCTCGGCCCAGACGACATCCTCCTCGAGGGCTACGCCGAGCTGCCCACCTACCGCACCCTCATGGCCCACCTCGCCGATACAGCCAACCCGAACCCGCGCAAGGTCATCGAACTCGACGGCGTCGGCGGCACCGCCCTCCTCGTCAAGGCCGACGTCCACCGCGACGGCGCCATGTTCCCCGCCTTTCCCTTCTACCATCTTGTCGAGACGGAGGGCTTCGCCAAGATGGCGAAGCGCTTGGGGTATTCTGTGTATGGCCTGCCGGACTATTTTGTATGTCCTCCCCCCCCCTGTATCCATGGTAGTATCTGGATGGTAAATGCTGATAATATGCTGCAGGTGTATCACGAGAATGAGTAAGGTTGCCAACCTTCCTACACGGAGGAACATTTAAACCCCCAAAAAAAGAAAAAAACAAAAACTCCAGGGGGTGTTGTTGCCCTGGGAAGCGCTGCGCGCAACTCATTGGGTTATTGGTTGGATTTCGAGAAACCATCTACATTCTCATTACATTACAATGTCTGCTTCTGTTTCTGCAACTGCAATTGCGGAGTTCTGGCGGGTTCTGGTTCGGTAGGGTTTTCTTTTTTTTGTATGGTGATTTCTTTTATTTTATTTTAGACTTTTCACGAAGCTAGAGATATTTCCATCGAGATGGTTTCGGGCTTGGAGTGTGTATCCTGTCCTGTCCTGTCCTGGTTACCAGTGTAGTACTGCGTGTTTTTTTCACCCACTGCGCCATAAGTCGTTTATTATCTAGACAGTCATCATATTCCAATTTTTCGTGTTCGCTGGTATACTACCATATCCTCCGTCCGATTAATCCCACGAGATGCTACACGGGCAGTTAGTACGGTAGAAAACCAAATCTAAAAAGAAAGAAGATCAACTCACGCAAGCATGATCCCCGCACCCACGGCTACAGCCAGAAACTGCGTGATCGTCTTCTTGATCTCCACCTTCTTGTCCTTGCCGGTCTCCAGCAGCTCCGGGATCACCGAGACGGTGCCGACGTACAGGAACGTCCCCGCGGTAAAAGGCAGCAACATGTCGCCCCAGACGAGACTCGTACCCAGCAAGCCGGCGTGGGCACCCGCGCCAGTACCCGCGGCGGTCGCGGCCGCGGCGCCGTGCCCGCCGCCGAGCTCCTGGATCGCGATGCCGATGAAGGTACCCAGGAAGGCGCCGATGGCGGTAACGAACTGGGCGCCCATGGCCTTGCGCTTCGAAAAGCCGGACTGCACGAGGAGGGCGAAGTCGCCGACCTCGTGTGGGATCTCGTGGAAGAAGACGGCGACGGTTGTGGTAGCGCCGATGGTGGGGGAGGCGTAGAAGGAGGAGGACATGGCGAGGCCGTCGGTGATGTTGTGCGTGAAGTCGGCGATCAAGTTGAGGTAGCCGCCGAGCTTGACGCTGGGGTTGATCTCCTTCTCGGGCACGGTTTCGGGCGAGGAGGGGGCATCGGCTTTGCGTTTGCGGAGTTCCGTGGTGCTGGCCTTGGGGTTGGTGTCGGAGCTGGTGGTTGTGCCATGTGAGGGGCTCTCGCTGTGCGCATGCGAGTGGGAGTGGTCGTGTCCTGCGCCTCCGGTGGCAATGCGGAGGGCCTTGTCCATCGCGACGAAGGTGAAGAAGCCCACCATGATGCCAAGACCAAGAAGAAGATTGCGGTTGGGTTCGACCATGACGAAGCGCACCTGTTCCGGGGAATCCTCGCCCAGGAAGATCTCGGGGAGCAGATGGAACAGAGTATCACCCAGTAATCCTCCTACGGCGAAGGCGACCATGACCGACAGGGACGACGGGTCGATGTTGGGTGGACACAGCGCCAAGAGGAAGTCTAGGAGGAATCAGACAGAATTCCGGCATGCCACACTCGACGCAAACATACTCGGAGGTCCGGAGATATATACAGTCGCGAGGATTGCATTGACCGCGGGGCTGCCAGGGAAGAGGACGGCGAAGATTCTCGACATCAGGCTGGCCGTTGGTGGGCTGGTTGCGCGTTTGTGCTCATTGAGGGCCTCGACGAGTGGGCATTCCTGGAGACATCAGCCATCATCTTTCACGTGCATCCTCCACTTAGACAATGGATAATCAGAACACAGAATATACCTGCAATTTCTCCTCGATCTCTGCGACGGAGAGATCACCCACGGAGACTTTGTTTTGGCTGTCAGCAGTGGCAGCGGCTAGCACCGTGAATAACAGGAGACCGGCCACGAGGGCCAAGCCCGTCCTTCGCTTCGGAGACATGAAGCTAAATGCCATCACTGTCGTGTACCTATCTAATCTCGATTCGAGCCGTGGAGCAAGTGGGAGAGGGACGAGAGCACAAACCCCTGATCGGTTGGAAGTTGGAAGTTGGAACAGCTTCCGTTATCAGTGGAGCTGAACCGGCCAAACATGCCAAGACCCGCGGTGCAAACTCCAAAAAAGTTTCGGAGATTTCGATAAGAGCAGAGACGCCATCGATTTTTAACCGTCCACCCCACGCTCGACATATACATATCGCCACTAAAAGGACTCAAAGCAAAGATGGGTCGCGTTCTGCAGAAAAAGAAGAATCGCTCTTCGGCGCCGAAGCAGAAGCCCAAGAGATCCGGACAGCTGAAGAGCGGCAAGAAGAAGATCAACGTGCTGGGCAATGCCATTATCGCTGAAAACTGGTGAGAACCGACGATTCTTCCAGCAGCAGTCGCGAATGCATGTTAACCTGATGGAATAAACGCTAGGGACCGGAAATTGACCCTGACCCAAAACTACTGCCGTCTGGGACTCGTGCATCGCCTCAATGCTCCCTCTGGAGGCAGTGAAAAACGTGTGACCAAAGATGGTAGCATCGAGGAAGTCCCCGAGGACTCATTGCACATCAAGGGCAGCGCCACGGCTTCCGCGAAGCAGGCTGCTATGGGAGAGACAAGGGTAGAACGCGACCCGGAGACCGGCAAGATTATTCGTGTGATCCACGACGATGACGAGATTGTGGTCGGCGGCCGCAAGCTGAAGAAATCGAACCCGCTCAACGACCCCCTGAACGATCTATCAGACGACGAATCTGCCGGAATACAATCGCAACCACGATCCAAGTCTACTAGTGCGATTGTTCAACAGCTCGAGCGCCAGGCTGACCAGGAAGGACAGGCGGTCAAATCGAAGAAGCCCCGCCACCAGAGCAAGCGGGAAGAGGAATGGATCACGAGACTGATCGAACGCCATGGGGAAAACTATAGCGCCATGGCTCGCGATAGAAAGCTGAACCCGATGCAGCAGAGCGAGGGGGATTTGAAGCGGAGGATTCGCAAGTGGAAGGCTAGCCACTCCGCATGATCGGGGGTATGAAGCATTCTCGGCGCATTTGGCGTTTTGTCTTGGGTTCTTGATTATAAAAGTTGTTGCTCATCCTCGGTGCCCTTTCCACAGCGGCCTCAACGGAACTGTCTTGTCTGATGTGCCTGCATTTGTTCATAGAGCTGGTTCATGTCTATAATCTGCGGATACCATGCAATATTAGAATCAAATCTCAATAGAGATTCAATGACGGAGATCAATAGTGCGTCGACCTTTGTAGCTTTTACATTTTTTATCTCATAGACATTACGGTGCACCATCTATAGCCCAGCAAGCCTGCAGTCATTCAGGTTTCAAAGCATCTATTTCCATAAGAGAGGGTAATCAAACAACATCTGAAGCAAGAACTACAAGAGTCTCTAGGCAACACATTCACTAGCAAGCCATGGATAATAGATTAGCAGAGTCTCATTCACTCGCCTGACATGAAGCAGCCACGGCCATAACTAGTGAGACATAAGATCGTAGTGTCCTCCCTCCCCGTGTTCCTCACCTACTATCAACATCAACGTCAACTTCAATCCATAGGAACACATTTACTGATAACTACCTCGTTTATCCACTTCGAGAATGAACTAAGCCAGAGACCAGAATTTGAGCCAGAGAGGCCTCCAACAGTGTGGGACACCTACCTTCCTATGGGGGAGGAATTCCATGTCACAGCTGCCAAAGATGTTGGATGTTGGTGGATTGTACTACACCTCTTCCCAGTGCAAAGTTGCAGAATTCTGATGCTAACAGGATGGATGGTGAGGAACTCAAACTCACGGAGCGAGTGACTGGCCTTGATCGTCCGAAGATCGAGCCAAAAAATCAGGGCCTGCAAGGCTGCAAGTCATACTCGGTCTCAGCAGGAAGTTAAAGGAGGTATTCCTAATGTAGAGTATCTAAGACTATCAGCGTACTTTACGCTTTAGAGACTAGGAAGATCTAAATGGAAGCGGTGTGCCTAGGTTGCGGTTCGGTTGCTATACCTGATGTTGCGGGTCTGGGACGCGTCTCATGTTTGAAGGGCGAATATGCCGCTTCTCAAACTATTTGGACCACGATATGGATTAAGTATAATGATGGTTTAGATTGGTAGTTCTTTTAGATCCCAGAGGTGCCACTTGCTTCCCGAGAGATATGCTTTTATCTCAGTTGCCCCTCTTCCATGAATGTGCCATTGCTCTAATTGTTAGCTTCTATAGGAATAAGACATGAATAGCCTATCTCTAGTCATCATCTATACGATTCCCTAGACCACAAAATGTAATGTCAAGCATTAGCCCTGGTGGTTCCGTCCGCCCAAGTCACATTCACTGAGAGTATCGTGCTACAGCTTCAATATCATGTCGCCCTAGTATCCCTAGAGAGGAGTTTTCATGTCCTTCACGTAGCCATACTTCGAGACCCGTCCCTGGTCGAGCACCACATAGTAATCTGCGTCTTTGATGGCCTCCAACCGATGCGCAATTGTGATGACTGTTGATTCCCGCAGTTCCTCCCTGATGACCTGCTGGATCTCAAGGGAGCTCTCATGATCAATGGAGGCCGTAGCCTCATCTAGAATGACAACCGAGCTGCGACGCAAGACGGCTCGAGTGAGGCCAATTAACTGCCGCTCTCCTTGGCTTAGGTTACGCCCACCAGCTTCGATGTTAGTCTGGAGGCTCCAGCGGTGTCGACTGCAGATGCGCTTCAGGACTTCGGCGCATTCCTCGTCCGAGTATTCACCTGTTGGATCTAGGTTCAACCGGATACTACCAGGGAAGAGAACGGGATCTTGCGCAACAAAGGTAACACGGGTGCGGAGTGCTTGTGTGTCGACTTGCGCAATATCGAGACCGTCGATGATGATTCGGCCGGACTCAGGTCGGATCACGCTCAGCAGTGATACTGCAAGAGTGGATTTGCCACTTCCTGTTCTGCCTATTATGGCAGCTGTTGAGCCACCGGGAATTCGAAGGGAGATATTGCGAAGAGAAGGCTCCAGATGTGCAGCATATTTGACGTTCACATCCTCGAAAATGATATCCTGTCCAAACCGCGGCCAAGACGCAGGAGGCTGAATTGTACCTGGATCCTCCTGTTCGACATGAAGCAGCTCATCAATCCGCTTCACGGAGACAAAGTCCATTTGGAGCTGGCCGTATTGTTTGCACAATGCGTGAGTGGATGTAACGAAGTTGTTTGCTGCGATCAATACGAAGGCAGCCAGTCCCGGAGTTATACCGGTGTATAATACCAGAACAGTCAGGCAAAAGGTGGACAGAGCTGAAAGCGTTTCAAATCTGTACATCAACCAGCTCTGCAGAGACCAGTAGAAATGGTCCATCCCTTGGAATTTGTCCACGACTGCAATCACTCTGTCCTGAAAGCGTTCTTCGGCATGAAACGCGCGAACAGTGGTCAGGCCATGGAGAAGCTCTCCAAAGTTGGATATCAGCGGGCTCAGGGACACCATTTCGAGTCGCCGAAGGCTTTGCGATGTAGGGAGAAACCGCAGGAAGGTGAAAATGAACGCCCCGGTGAGAGCAAACGAAAATCCAAGGAAAGTTGGTGTAACAGAGCCTATGACCACAATGGACGATATCCAGGTGATAGCTTGAAACGCTATAGCTTGGAATTGTTCGCTGATGTTCCCATCAACCACTCCGATATCAGACGTCAACCGGTTCATCAAGCGGCCGATAGGAGTAATATCAAAAAAGCGAAATGTGGCATGGCTCACTTGGACCATGACTTCACGGAAAAGCTTCTTCCCCGCACAATATACGATGACCAGCATCAGTAGTTGTGCAATCAGAAGCATGGCTGATTGAAACGTTGTAATCACAAAGAAAGCTAGTAACCAAGGACGAACATCTTCGAACGGAGCTGGCAATTTGCTTAGCGGGTCAGTTGGTGACCAATGAAGAACTTGAGGCCATGCGAGTGATGCCTCCAATAAACCAACCGAAGACTCTCCTTTGGCAGCAGAGTAACCAAACAGTAACAGTAGTTGATCGTAGGCTTCGCCCCACTCTTTCAGAAACCATGACTGTCCCACAGACGTCAGTCGGTACACGGTTAAGATAAAGACAAGCGCAATCCACCACCGGTATCTGCCAGCCTTGATATATGTCCAGTACACTTGAGCTTGTACGCCCCACTCTGCACGATGTTCTTCCTCAATGAATTTCGTGGGAGCGGAAGCGGCAGCCTCCCGAATCAGATCGCGATTTTCAGCTTCAGCATGGGTTGTTCTTGCTAAAGAGGATAGGACATCGTCATGAGCCATGAAATCCGTGGTAATCGCTTCCTTAGAGCGAACTGTTGCCCTGCCATCTTCAATATGGACCAGTTGACATGCGATATGGTTGACTAGTGCGGTGCGGTGCGTAACGAGAACAACGACACGATCTTGCATCAGTGGTCCTGTGAAGCACTTTTGAGCCACCATCTCTGCAGTATTATGATCAAGAGCAGATAGGGGGTCATCAAGTAATAAGATTCTCGCGGCACTGTAAAGCGCTCTCGCGAGAGCCACACGGGCTTTTTGACCCCCGGACAGGCCGATCCCATTCTCTCCCACAAAAGAAAGGTCACCATGCTCGAAATTGACAAGGTCCGGGAGCAAGGCGCATGCTTCCAAAACTCTTTGGTACCGTTGCTCATCATAAGGCGAGGAGAAGAGAATATTGTCCCGGATACTCATGCTCTGGAGCCATGGTGTTTGAGCACAATAACCCACCATCTCGTTAGGAATATCTGAAGACCCACTGATTCTATCCAATTCACCAAGAAGGGCTTGAAGCAGGGCCGTTTTCCCAGCCCCAACCTTGCCAGAAACTATCGTAAGTCCTTCATTTATGCGGAGATCAATATCTGATAGCACAGGGTGTGCCCGACCTGGCCAGGCATATGAACAATGCTTCAATTGAAGCAACGCAGGATGAGCGTGGGCAACGTCAAATTTTTCCTTATTTGGCTCTGCCATGAAATCTTCGATTCTTTCGACGGCGATAGACGCATTAATCAAAACTGTTATTAGACCAGGGATATCCCGAAGACGGGTCTCCAGCATGGTAAATAGCTGGAGTGCTGGGAAGATGATGTCAATGCGTAAAGGGTGGCCAGCCAACAGTGTATACGCATACAGCGCCACCACTGGGAATAGGCCGCTTGCGAAGGTGTTCACAAAGCGAATGAGTATACTCCAAAGGCTGGTGATGATCCGAAGGTTGAGTTCAGACTGTCTGGCATCCATGACCTGCTGGAACCAATGATTCTGCCATCCATACCAGCGGAGATGGCGGAGTGCTTCAATAAACTGAGATGTTATCTGCAATCTTGCATCAGTTGCTAGTCTCCGGACTCGCTCCCACCGCAGGAGCGTGCGAGTGATAGTAGCATTTAGAACTTGGGCGATCAGTATCGCTAGAATGCCGAGAAAGCAAGACGGACCAAACAGCTTCCAGACAAGCACTGTAGCAATGATAAGCCCTAGGGGTTTGTCGATCAATGAGTCAACTTCCCAGAAACGCTGAGCAACTTCATAGACGTCACCACGAAGAAGGTTGAAGATCTTGCCCATGGAGGCAGCTGACTTCGTTTGCTTCTCTGAAGTCGCCCGTCGTCGAGGGAAGATCCCACAAATTTTCCTTTGTTTAGTGCTGACCGTCTCAGACTCGCCATCGACACTCACATTCATGTTCTCTGAAGGCGCAGCCTCCTCGTTGCTCTTCTCCGTCTGGGGCTCAAAGATATTCTTCCTCGAAAGCGCCTTCTCGTAGACCATCATAATCATCTCGCCTCGACTCCTTTCGTAGCAGCGTCTACCAAACCAAAGATTAAGCACTTGCGACTGTGCTGCAACAATTCGAAGAAGTAGAGTCAATAGAGCATATGTCAAAGCAGCCCGTCTTCCTGAGCTCATGTCCTGCATGGCTTGAAGAAGCTGTTGTAACAGCACAGGAGTAGCAAAGTCTGCAGATGAATCAGCTTCGGCCGTTGCAGGGTCCATCGAGCGACAAACCGCAGATCATCTGGACAATCGCAATGGTAGTAATAATAGCGATGTCAATCCCGTTTGCTCGAAGCAAACGCCCTATCACTGAACCCCGAAGTTGACGAAACTTATCATGCAGCTTGCGATGCTGAAACTCAAATCCTAGAGACCAGACATCCTCCTCGTTCAGTTGCCTTTTCCTCCCGATGGAGATGAGCGGAGCCATCCACGACACACTCAAGAACTGCCAGAGTTTCAAGTTATCCTCCGGGCTGCGGAATTCGCAGGAGGCTGGCTGGCCAACGGCAGCAATGTCATAACACGGTATAGAAGGCTCGCGAAGCGGCATGAGCAATATCGTCACACAAGCAGCCAGAGCGGCGCCGGCCGCCACGTAACACGCAGGGAGATTCGTCACTGCATATGCATCATGATTGATAATGAAAGACAACTCCACGCTCAATTCTGGAATGAAATACGCAAGCAGCCACGCGGGACACTTCCTTGGTCGGGAAGCGCAGATTAAAGCAGCCACCAATGCCTATGCGAACAATCAGTCAAACTTCAACGAGAGAAACAAAGTCCTGACCTACCCATGAAACAAGTACAGAAGTGGTCACCGAGTTGAAGTCCTCAGTGATCGATTTTGTGAGCTCAGCTCCAAATCCTATCATTGAAATAAGGCAAAGAATAATCACCCAGCCCACTCGTTGCTTTCTTCGGTCTTGGGGCAACTCAGACAGTTCTAATGGGTGCTCTGAAATGAATGATCTTGTCCATTTCGGACGCCAGAAGTAAGGGGAACGGCTAAGCAGGTAGCACAGTACAGCAAACAGGATCACAAACGCCGGTATCATTCCGACATATCGCATGGCGCACAATGAAAATCGAGCATTGGTCGAGTCCTAGCGATGTTTAGGTTAGAGCGAGGGTGGTACAATATATACTAGATCTCATGGCAGGACAATACCCATATTGGATGGCAAGATTGGAAGAGGCCATGTTGATGAAAGAGCGGCATCAAGCCGGCTGGTCTATGACTTCCAAGTATACAGATATAAACCCAGATAAGCTTTTGTCCTAGGGATGTACAAAACGCCTTTGTTGGCTCTTGCTGACAGTGATGTTTACGGACATGCTCGACCCCAACAAAGGCGGAAGAACGAGTGGCAGAATCATGCCTGAGGCACAAGCATTGAGGGCCTGAGTTTTAAGTGGCTGAACTGTGAACACTGCAAAATTAAAAGTTGCATTTCCCCACATGCTGTATTAATATTGGTAATTGCGAAACGGCAATGCTACGACCTAACTATTGTTGAAAGTTTCATTAAATCGCCATAAAGTAATTTATACAGATGGGCAGGCCATTTGTGATGGGTATATTCAAGAGTCTATAAGCATCACTGGCGATACCCACCTGGACTGGAGCCAAAATGCGCGATTTGCTACCTGGCCCCGGTTGAGCTGAAAGCTGAGCTACAGGAGTAAGTATCAGGCATTGCAGGCTTGCAGCTGAATCGAAAACCATCAAGTTCGCAGGCATCGTGCTCATTGGAGAGATCATTATGTGTCACCTCGACTAAAATGTTTATCTGACACCCGTCATCCAAGGGACGAAGAACTCGCATTAGTTCTGCATACTCATCACATGCATCAGGTCTTATCTCGATTCGGGCTCTTCTCTGTTTCAGACGATAAACCAACTCTTTGCACCACCCGAACCCACCTTCTTCTCCTCCATTCGCCCATCCCGTTGAATCCTGAATTTCCATGCTCTTCCCAATCACGAGACGACAACTTCTGCTTACCCTTCTTCGCCTTCTGAGTCTCGTTCGAGAAACCCTGCGTGGACGACGTGCCAAAGTCTTGGTATCCCAGGGCTGTCGCCACCGCGTCTTCGTCCCTCGAACCGAATTGGGATGGCAGGTCCCAAACCCAACCTCCAATCTGTTCGTTGGTCGCGCTTCGTTCCGAGACGGCCCCTGGAATTTCGAAGCCTACTCCAGTGATCATACGTTCGACAACCCACTCGCGGCAGTCTAGATCCAACTTCCACTTCTTCGTTTTCCAGGCCCAACCTGGTGGAGGCTGTACATCTTCAAAGAAACGGCATCCCCTAGGGCGGTCTCCCGCAATTCGGGAGGGTGACAAAGGGTCATATGGCACGGGGCTGAAGATGAAATTATCCCATTCCGATTCGGAATACGGTGCCAGGGAGCGGTTTTGAATCTCGAAGATCTCCACCTCGCGCTCTTCCGGATATGTATCCAGGGAGATGTCGGCCAGTGAACCCAGTAGCGATACGGCGGCGGATGGGTTAGATGGCAGCGACAGCTTGGGAACATCAGCCACCTTCGGCTCCTCATGGGACACAGTGGCGGGTTTGTTCCCCATTACGGGACTTTTATCACCTGCGAAACTCTGCAGGAAGTCTTGTAGTCCAGGATGATTGGACAGAATAGCTGCATTTCCACCCAGAAGGAGAATGAACCGCCACGGTAAAAGATGGGCAGTCAGAAATAACAGCACAACCGTGATCGTGAGAAGCAGGAAGACCGTGGATGCCAGCTTCTCATTAGAAAAATTGGTCATCGGTGCGAAAAGAGAGACCGTTGCATCATGCATATCAGAAAAATCGGCCATGACATTCTGTAGATCTCGCATATTGCGGAAGAAATCCTTTGATGTTTCAGATGCTGGCTTGATCGTCTTCGCAGGTGCGAGTGCTGGGCCCTGGTATGAGTAGTAAGGCGTGGTGCTAGACGTAGATGTGGAAGGAGGGGGAGGATGACGAGCAGCGAACGCTGGCACCATTACAAAGAGCAAAATGATGGTGATGGGAAGTATGGCCAGCAGATGAGGATCGAGACAGATGAATGAATAGACGAAAAGGAAAGAGAAAGTGTGAGAAGACTGCCGCCAGCTGAACAATTGTTCAGCCTGGTTCTGGAAGTGGAAAACGATGCCGATTCTGCCAAAGCCTCAGCACATCTACATAGCTTTCGAAGAAAATACTAAGCTTGTCTGACCTCGCATTAAATCGACGGAAGTTATTTGCCATTAATGGGAGGCTAAACGCAGGTCGCTTGACGTCTGCAGCGATGCGTTTATCGGCCCCTGGCGCTGATTCATTGTCACCATCCTCTCCTGGAATGACCTGTTCCAAGATCCTTGGTCGCTCTGTAAGCACATCAACGAGACAGCAATGGGGTTTTACACCAGCAACAAAAGAAGACTTACTTCGCGAACAGTTTGTCCTGTAGCGACCCCGATCTCTCGTGCCGCCGATGGGATGTTCCATCCTTTGCGGCGCTATCATGCTTGCCGACAGAGATCACGGGGATGGGCTTGTCCCTAATAGCGAACACTTCCCCAGTACTACCATCATCAGCCATGGTGTCCTATGATATGTCTCGAGGTAGAGATTCGGAAAGAATCATCAAAGCGCATCTCTGGCGATAGATGGCTGGTGATGGATTGAGTGGAAGTGTTCACAGTGCTCGGGTTCTCCACCGGAATATCAGAAGCACATGAAGATGTTAGTTTTGAGCCGAGCGGTGTAACGCAAAAGAGAAGCCAATAAATATAGGTACAAGGAGATGTGTAACTGGCATACACTTTGGTGTAATTTGCAACTCTTGGGGCAAAACTGTAAACTGTAAGGAGTGGAAATTACAGCAACCATACATCATGCACTAGGCTGAACATAGCGATGTTTGAGATGTTTGGATGGACCCTTTCCCAAACAGGAAACGAAAAAGGGAGCCAGGGGGCACGCACTGCCTTGCATTTGCCTACAGAGCAGTAATAATAATAATAACAATAATAATAATCATAATCATAATCATAAAACTGGTGATGAACTACTTAATTACTTACTACTATCGACTACTACTAGACGATAGAAGAGACTACTACTGAGGTTACTAAGTTTACTAACTAGTAGTAGTAGTCTCTCTAGCAGCAGTAGTAGTAGCTCCCAGAAGGGCCAGCATTATTAGCAACAGCTCCGTTGTTTACCTCCTCTTCATCTAATCTTGGGATTTCCCTCGACTTTTTTTTTTCCCTCTTCCTTCTACTTCATGTTCCTAGCTGGTACTGGGAGGTTCTACTGACTGGCTTTTCTGTCTGCGATTCCTCCTTGTAAATCTTTTTTATTCTATTACTTTTGATTTGTTTCTTTCTCTTCAACACCCTCTTTGATTTTGGTGCCTTCCTTGTTCTTCCCGTATTTTCCCCTTTTCTTCTTTCCCGTTTGCTTTGGTTCTAGTGCTTCTTTATATACGCCCGCAACTTTCTTAACGCCAGATCTTAACGCCAAATTCAACCGACCAGCGAAGACTTTCCCCTCTGCACCTCCACGCCTCTTGAACCGACACCTTGCGACCGCAGAACTTCCCAAATCAGGAGATCACGGAGGGAATCAACTATCTCATCCGCCTATCCACCGCCGGTTCGAGTTTTCGTGGTGATCTCTGGCAAACGAGACCTGCTCCTCTGGATTCCCCGCAATGGACCGGTAGCGACCGTTGACGAGTCGCGCGACGGTGTTGTCAAGGCTCTTCTTTGTTCGATTACTGAGAAGTGAATGACGCCTACGTGCCATTGCGATAGCAGTCCATCTCGGGCTCTCCATTTGCACTGATTTTCTCATCCAACCCTCCTGAACGCATCCTTCCCGCTATCGGAAATTCCACAGCTCCACATCTTAGGATGCCAGAGAAGGTGCCATCGCAGCAGACTCCAGGAAGGGGATTGCCGCGTAAGATACATTCGGGCTCGGTCAGTCCTCCTCGAAATGAGGATTCAGGATCTGGAGGTAACGAACATCAACCCGTTCCTATGCGTTGGTCTTTTTTTTTTTTTTTTTTTGGTTATGGAAAAAAAAGCGGAGACTACAGCTAGCAGCAGCTAACGAATATCGCTCTTGAACAGCAGAAGGTCCCCCTCGAAGACGCCTACAAAAACATGCCTCGACACCTTTTCTTTCTGAAAGTCCTCATTCTTCAAAGACTACGCCTGGATCTCGTATAAATGTGATGAGCAGGAGAAGGTTGTCAATTCGGGATCAAAAAGTGCCCCAAGGCCCGCGACCGCAAGAGCCTTCGCGAAGAAGGTACGAAGATCGCATTTTCACTTGCTTCCCTGATCTCCCCCTCTTCGAAATACGCACCCATTGAATGACCTCCAGTTGACTCTTTCACCATCAGTAACGCGCCTGGCTGCTTCTTCCACTCCGGAAATTCCTCAATTGACTCCACAAATGAATCAACACAGAGTAACCACTCTCGCATCAGCCTTCGCTCCACCAGCATGGGTAACCTCTTGAAATCCGAGCACACGCATACACCTCCTGATCGCGTCGATTTCCTTGCGCCCGTCAACTTCGACGATTTTCACAATAGTATCATGACAGAGCCAAGTTTGAACCATTTCCCAATGCCTGGAAATGGAGGATCGAAAGCTGCAAACCAAGCCCCCGGCATCTTCACGAGAAATCCATGGTCCGAGAATAACGAGCAGAGCCTCTCCAGCCGGTCCCGAAGCAATTCCATTCGGAGGAAAAGCGAGGTGTCACGCGTGTCCAATCCGAGTTCCTCAGCCGAATCAGTATCATCATCCTCATGGGCGCCAGCGGCTCATACCGCCGCGCGAAGTCGTCGTCAGAGTCTGGTTCAAAATGCTGGTGTCAATGGCCCGGTGGCGCGGGCACCACGTAAATCGATCGGTGCTGGTTCTCTTCCGCCCGTGATCTCTGCGAGACGACAAAGCATATCTGCTCGCAAGGCTAGCGTTGACACGGCTTCTGTCGATCAAATGAGCCTTCGACCATATACCCAGCACCCCGTTTCCAATGGGTTGGACAAGACCAGACTTCCGTCCAATGTCAGAAATATGAAGGCTAAATCGCTTCAGCCGCCTTCGCGGGATCCCCGTGACAATCTATTGCCAACAGCTGGATTGACGGATCACTCCCGATCATGCTCTACCAACGCGGTGCGGACCCCGAGCAAGAACCCTGCTGGGAGTGCATTGACGCCCTCTTCGTCCGCCAAACGGGTGTCTGTTATGCCACCACACGCTACAGGTCTAGGCGCTCGCACTATAAGCCCTACTGATGCACACCGTATGAAACGGATGTCTATCGCGCCCCAGGCGCCTCCCCTGCCTTTTACGCCCCCGATGAAGACAGATCCCATGCCTATCCGCCCACGGTCATCCGCCCACTCTCCTTCTAGCATCCCACGGAAAAGTGTGACTCCGTCGTCGACGCGGACTACACCCGATCCAAATCGGAAATCGTACAGTTCCGGCCTGTCTCTTTCGTCCAACACAAGTTACACGTCTACAAGGAACTCTGGTAGCTCTCTACAGTCCAGGCTATCTCAGAATCAGTCCTCCTCCCGACTACCCACGCCTAAACCGCGCCCTGAGTACACCGGGGGAAGCCACGAAGAGGTCCCTCCGGTCCCGGCCATTCCCAAAGCCTATGAGTCTCCTAAAGGTGATACCGAGATCCAGAGCTATTTTGCTCCACGAAAGTCGAGTCTGCCAGTGGATACGGGTCTCTTGAAATCTAAACACAACCAGGATTCTGACAATAAATCAGCGGCAAGCGCCAACGAGGGTATTACCGCAGATAAGACTGACGAACGAGGAATGAAAACCCCAGAGGCCAAGACGCCGGCCAGTTTCGGCAAGAAGAATCTGTTGCCGTTGAAACTTCCTCCCTTGAATCTCTTGCCTCTAAGTACCCCTGTCGCCACCAAGATCCAAGCACTGAAGGATCGAGAAGACGATGACCAGTCGTCCACCCCTTCGAATAAGGTTCTCTCCAAGACGCCTAGCACGCCAATGACGGCATCCAAGGCGAACTTTTCTTTCCGCAATGATGATGATGGCATGGGATTCACCCAGGCCCGAAGCAGCACGTCACATTTCATGCTCAGCACTTCATCTGCTGTCCCTTCGAGGACGGCAAGCAGTTCCAGTGCATTGGCATCTTTCGACAACAGTACTGGCGGCGCAAGGACCATTTCCCCATACATCTCATATACCTTGCCGAAGAGCAGCAGTGAGTTCGGCCAGCTTCGACAGAAAGCCAATGACAGTGGAGATTACTCCCCCCGGATCTCCCAGTCGCACAAATTGAATGGGCCTCGACCACAAACACAATCCTCTGCTTTCTCTTCGAACGCCGAAACCATCAGCCAGCTGTCAACCCCTTCGGACCCAGATACCAACAGTGTCTCTGGTTCCTCCCTTCTGAATAGGATCGCATTGACTCGAAAGCGCAGCAATTCTAAATCAAAACATGCGGTGGACGCTGATCGAGACCCAACGAAACAGATGCCACCACCCAAACTTCCGGCCTCTGCAACCTGGAACACCTTGTCACCAGTCACAACTTCAAGCCCCACATTGAAGCCTGCACATGCCCAAGCGAGGCGCCAGTCTTCTGTTTCCAGTGCAACGGCTTCCACGATGAGAAAGCCTAGTTTCAGCAGCGAGCATAGCCTCGCGGCCCTGGAGCCCACTCCTTCCAATGATTCAGCTGAAAGTGATGGTACCTCACACCGATCAACATCATCAATCCTCTCACCAGTGCACAAAATCCTATACTCGGGTCGGTCAAACACAACGGCGAGCTCACGTCACCAGGAAACCAATGTGGAGTCTGACATTCTCGTTGCTGACGAGGAGATGCGCCGACTTGCTAGCAAACGCAAAGGCTTCGAGGTGGCAGCAAGGAATCTGGATGAATTACGTCGCAAAGCCGGTCCAAAAGAGCGCGTGAGTCCCGCACAGGCGCTCCAAATGGCCAATCTCAACATCTTCGAACGCGGGGAGATCATTGATTTCAAGGATATCTACTTCTGCGGCACGCAAACTGCCAAGAAGCATGTCGGTGACCTGAATGCGCAATCCGCAAACTTTGGATACGACGACGATCGTGGTGACTATAACATCGTGATTGGCGATCATCTTGCGTATCGATACGAAGTCGTAGATGTCCTAGGAAAGGGTAGCTTTGGTCAGGTGGTGAGATGCATTGACCACAAAAATGGAGCTCTCGTCGCCGTGAAGATTATTCGCAACAAGAAGAGGTTCCATCAACAGGCACTAATCGAAGTCAACCTCCTGCAAAAACTCAAAGAATGGGATCCACATCGCCAACACAGCGTGGTGAACTTCACCCAGAGCTTCTACTTCAGAGGGCATTTGTGCATCTCGACAGAACTGCTGGGTATGAATCTCTACGAATTCATCAAGGCTCACGATTTCAAGGGCTTTCATCTCAAGCTCATTCGCCGGTTCACGAAACAGATCCTAAGTACATTGACTCTCTTGCACGCCAAGAAGGTCATCCACTGTGATCTTAAGCCGGAGAACATCCTTCTTGTCCACCCTATGAGTTCAGAGATTCGGGTCATTGATTTCGGATCCAGCTGTTTTGAGAACGAGAAAGTGTATACTTATATCCAAAGTCGTTTCTACCGCTCTCCGGAGGTTATCTTGGGCATGTCCTACGGCATGCCGATTGACATGTGGAGTCTAGGCTGTATCCTGGCCGAGCTGTACAGCGGCTATCCCATCTTTCCGGGAGAGAACGAGCAGGAACAACTCGCCTGTATTATGGAGGTCTTTGGCCCTCCTGAGAAACATCTGATCGAGAAGAGTACCCGGAAGAAATTATTTTTTGATTCCCTGGGCAAGCCTAGACTCACGGTCTCCTCGAAGGGTAGACGGCGACGACCAAGCTCAAAGGATCTCCGACAAGTCTTGAAGTGTGACGACGATCCATTCCTCGATTTCATCTCTCGTTGTCTTCGATGGGACCCCGCTCGTCGCCTGACCCCTCATGATGCACTCAGACACGAATTCCTCACCGGAATCAAATTGACATCGCGCTCTCGGTCCTATGCCGCGGCGAACTTATCAAATAAGCGCGGAACCACCCTCTCTAACCCTACAGCACGGCCGCTCCCAGAGCCACCCGGCACCAGTGTCAAGGGCGGTTTCATCCGGAGCCGAGACATTTCAGGTAGCTCTCCCATCAAGCAAGTTGGGATCGGCAAGCGCCACTCCACTGTGAGCGGGCTTCAACCGTCAACTCCTGCCAAACGGGGTACAGCAACCACCAACACCCCTGGATCAGCACTGCCCCGTGTCGCAGCCAGGAGCATCAGTGGGAAGCCTGATCTCGCGACTGCGGCGGCGGCTACGAGTCTCGTAAGTAAAAGAATCCTCGAGACGTCTGCGGTCATTTCACTAACCGGTTAGCAGCGAACCAAGTAACGAGCCTTTTTCTCCTACACCGAAACACTCGGCCCCCTACTTACATGTAATATTAATTATGTTTCATTATCATTGAGTTGCATTCAACGGATCGGAAACATTTGCGGTTTTGTGCGCGCCTCATGATTGAACCGAAGTGAAGCAACTCTGGAATGGCGGACGAGGCAGCGCAGTTCATCTTATACCCTTTATTTTGAACAGTTCTCCATCTCGCCTTAATACCTTTGCTTTTCGCTCCCATGATCTCTTTCCTTGCATTTCTTCCTTTTGCATCCACATTCACAGTCTCTATGGTTCAATGACCCCATCACGACCCTGAAGGTTCTTCCGAATTCACATGCATATCACTTTGTCTTCTGCTTCATTGCCTGCACATTGTTTCCAATTATCCTCATCCCCATGTAACTTGAGGCTGCCTTTATTGGCCCAGGCTCTACATTGTTATGCATAAAGCGCCTGTACATTCAACTACCTTCTTATGTTCATTCTTCCCAATACTACACCCCTGTCTTTGATTCTTTTCAGAGGGCAGCGGATTCATGTGCACAGTATATTTGCTGACTGTGTGATGAGGATTGTGGGCTTTTCCTTTGCTTGACTTGTGGCTGGTGTGTTTATATTTTCGACAGCCTTGAATGGCGGAGTTGTTTGTCTAGTATAGAAGAAGATTATGAAGATATTATGAATAGAGACAAGACGTTGACTGAAGTTCTCAAGCCGACTGTCATGAGTGTTTCTTGGGGAGTTATGGAGGAGACATCTGAGGATGCTCGATAAGATAACGCGCGTGCGGAGTTCACTTCTTTTGAAATACTTGGCCTGTACTCTTGTGTCCCCCTCGTCGCTGCTCAGTCCGTTTTCTTTCCATCATCTTCTTCAGAGCTGTGCTCAATCGATTTTCATTCTTTGAAGCAATAGTTGTGTGTTTTCCTACCCCTGGTCCTTCTTTTTCATGTCTTGATCTGTCAACTACCGCTGGCCTCGATTCGCAATGAACGGCTTCTCAAAACACAGCCTCGATGAGGATGCATTCGGGGAGAAGTCGAATCTCAAAGGTGGATTGAAGATATTCGATGCTTTCCGTATGTTCCCTTTTTTAATTAATGCTTCATTGGGAGTTTTCACTCGACGCGCGTGTCGGAAGACACAGACAAGGGCGCATATCGTCACAGATGATCTTTCTTTAAACAGCACTCTACTGCGTGTATGGATGCTTACAGGTCCCCTTGAGTCTAGCAAAAACAAAACCCTCCTATACAGCGCCTTCTCACCGCGGAGGACAATGGACCGTCCTCATCCTCCTCATCTGCACCTTCTTCTCGTTATCGGAATTCCGGGCCTGGCTGCGAGGTACGGAGAAACATCACTTCAGCGTTGAGAAGGGGATCTCGCATGATCTACAACTGAACCTGGACATCGTCGTCGATATGCCCTGCGAATCACTTGACGTGAATATTCAAGATGCGTCAGGCGACCGGATTCTCGCCGGGGAGCTGCTGCAGCGGGAACGCACGAGCTGGAACCTCTGGATGGAGAAGCGCAACTACGAGATACACGGGGGCGCCCATGAGTATCAGACGCTCAACCAGGAGCACGGTGATCGGTTGGCGGAGCAGGAGCAGGATGCACACGTGCACCATGTTCTGGGCGAGGTACGGCGGAATCCCAGGAAGAAATTCCCCCGTGGGCCGAGGCTGCGGAGAGGCGACGTTGTCGACTCGTGTCGGATTTATGGCTCCCTGGAAGGGAATAAGGTCCAAGGCGACTTCCATATCACGGCCAGGGGACACGGGTATCATGCTGCTGCGCCGCACCTGGAACATAGCAGTAGGCTACCGCTACTTCTTCCACTTCTCTTGAACGTCTGTGCAACTAACAATGTCCCCTCCCCCCCATCGCAGCCTTCAATTTCTCCCACATGGTAACCGAGCTGTCCTTCGGCCCGCATTACCCAACCATCCTCAACCCCCTCGACAAGACCATCGCTACCACAGAAGAACACTATTACAAGTACCAGTACTTCCTCTCCGTCGTCCCAACCATCTACTCCAAGGGCAACCTCGCGCTGGACGCGTACTCCGGCTCCGCGCCCACCCTGCACGACCCCAACCGCAACAGAAACAGAAACCTCATCTTCACCAACCAGTACGCGGCGACCAGCCAGTCCACCGCCCTCCCCGAGAGCCCCTACTTCGTCCCCGGGATCTTCTTCAAGTACAGCATCGAGCCCATCCTGCTGATCATCAGCGAGGAGCGCGGCAGTTTCCTCACCCTGCTCGTCCGCCTCGTCAACACCGTCTCCGGCGTCATAGTGACGGGTGGCTGGCTGTATCAGATGTCCGGGTGGGTGGGTGAGTTGCTCGGCAGGAGAAGGAGCCGGAAGTCAGAGGGTGTTCTGACGGGTCGGCATGAAGCGGATGAGTGAATGTCTCGTCTGTGGATTTTGTTTATATGGCCACTCACACGCTAACACTGACGCTGGTGGTTTCTTCTGGTCTTTGCATTTGGTTCGATTGCGTCCGAGGGGTCATTTCGGTGCTGGTGTTTCTTACAATCGATTGCATTGCTGTTTTGCTTTTTTATAGGATATCCATGTTCAGTCATAAGCAGAATATAACAAATACTACATACTATGGAGTTTCTTTTATCTCGCAATGCTTGCAGTAATTGAGACCAGAAACCTTGAGGATAACCTCCGTGTCAATCACACCGGAGCTGGGATATATTTGATTGATTGAAAAAGAGAGAGAGAGAGAAGAAAAAAGGGCTCATGGGAACGCACGAATCTATATTTCGAAGATCTCCCCCATCCCCACGCCAGCACCCTCCGCCCCGGCCCTACTATCTACCAGATCCAACCGCCAGCCCTTCCAGTCCTTCAGCTTGCCCTTGATCTCACGCACCCACTCGACGCGCTTCCGCGCCTCCTCCTCCGCCTGTGCGCGCGCAAACTCCGCCTCGTCGAACTCGTCGTCCAGGTTCTCCTCGGACAGGAGCTCGAGGCTCCCGCGGGCCCCGGGAACGTGCTGCTGCGTCGAGGACGCACGGCTGCGGTTGTTGGCGTACCCGCCCGTGAACGCGGCAAGGCCGCTCGATAGGACAGTGGAGAGGGACGAGTGCTGTTGGGCCATGCTGCGGCGGCGCGCGTGGTCTGCCGGCGAGCCGCCGACGAGATCGACGTCGTCGAAGGCGTTGGCGTTGGTGACTGGGTTGCCCGGGTAGTTGGCGGCCGAGTCTGCGCCGTAGGCGCCCTGATCTGTGGCTGCGAGCTCGTCGCGGCGTTCCTTCCAGACGCCGCGGCGGAGGTCGAAGACCTCGCCTTCCAGCTCGCGGATGCGGCGCTCCAGGCGCGAGCGCTCCTCGTCCTCCAGCTCGTCGAGAGCGTCGTCGTCTGTGCCGCCGGACTCGCGCTTGCGGAGCCGCTCGAGCTCGTCCTTCAGGCGCAGGTTCTCGGTTTCGGTGCTTGCGAGGCGTTTTCGGAGGCCGGCGGCTTCCTTGTCGGTCTTCTCGCTCTCGCGGAGGCGGGTCTGGTGGCGGGCTTCGGACTCCTTGTGCAGGTTGCTCATGGCTTGGAGCTTTTTCTCTAGGGTGTCGATTTTCTTTTCTGTCTCGGACTTCTCCTGTTTGAGAGCTTCGACTTCGCGTTCCAGGTTCTTGATCAGGGTCTCGGTGGAGGTCTTGTCGACTCCTTCCTTGACTGCCTTTTCGGATGCTCGTGTCAGCGCATTCTTTGCGTCTGTAAGCTCGCGCTGGGATTTCTCGAGGTTGGATTCGCTCTGCGAGAGCTTTTCTTCTAGCGCCGCAATCTGAGCCTCGTGCGTACTGCTGGATGTGGACTGATCGGAAAGCTGCGCACGGAGGTTGGATATCTCAAGTTCCATTGCTTCTATGGTAGCGGACTTTGATTCTAGTTGTTGTAGTAGATCCGAAGGTGGGGACTCGGAGGGTCCCGGTCCAGAGATGCTGGCGTTGTTGCGGTGTGATCGAGTCTGGAGATGTGAGTTTTGCCTTTGCAGCGAGGCGATCTCTGCTTTCTATAGATCTGGTCAGTCCATGCTGCGGAGATCCCGTTGCATCGTGGAAATTCAAGCCCACCAGTTCGTCAATCTCCGCCGCTTTCTGCTCGGCCTTCTCCAGTTTGTCCTTCAGCTCTGCCGTGTCGACGCTGGCTTCGCGAAGATCCTCGAGCTGCTCTTCCGAATTCCGCCAGCGATTGGTTGATTCTTCAAGCTGCTTCTCCAGTCGCTTGTTTTCTTTTTCCAGCTCCTCGATCCGCGTCGACTGTTTCCGATATACCTCGTGCACCGAATCCCCATCACCGGTTAAGGGAGGCAGCGAAGGAGGAGACTTGACGGCATTCGACGGCGATGTGGAAGAATTACCCTGTCTAAACGACGACGACCGCATCTTGGACTGGATCGACAGGGATGGCTGCCGGCCGTGGCCCGCAAGAGGGGTATCTCCCTTGACACCTTGACTGGAGGGTTTGACGTCTGGTCCCGGAGAGATAGAAATCGGCGCCTCGGGCATCGGTTCGATCGGCGACTCTGCGCGCTTTTCGGGCTCGGGTTCCGGTGTGGGTTCAACAACAGGTGGCTGTGGCTGTTGCTGTTGCTCCTCCGTCTGCCCCTCTGCTTCTTTCTCGGCTGGTCCGGCCTCATCTTGCTTCTCCTGCGCGGGGGCTTCTTCGGCCGGTGTTACTGCTTCCTTGGGTGTTTCTGCCTCCTTCGCGGGCTCTGTGCTGGCAGCTTTTTTGCTAGCTTTCTTCTTCTGCTTTTGGAGCTGCGCTACCTGTTCAAAAGACCGATCGCACGTTAATCAAATCTGTCGCTCTCCCTTAGATCAAACAACAAGAAATTTCGAGAATTTACCCGTTTCTTGGCAGCAGCCAGCTTCTCGGCCTTGATGCGCTCCTCGTCGTCCGCCATCGTCGGTATGTCTTAGTGTTATTGTGATGCTGGTCGGGATGGCAAGTGGAGAGAGTCCCAGTTGATTGTGGACGGAACGGACAGCTTTCCCCGATTCCCCCAATGTGCACGGGCCACATGTCCGACGGCCGATGATCGACGTTGGAGGCCAGATTTCTACCTTACTCGTTAGCGGTTAGAGTCACATTACGGGCTTCGGAAGAACGTGTTTTCTTCGAGTTACGCAGCAGAGTAGGCGACGGAGATAGCCCTCTGGGAGCCTCTCGAATGAACCAAATTCGACTGAACCGTCGTCAGTATGGGATTGACCCCCCTCTCTATCTCAACTAGCAGTCACCAAACACACGCAAACTCCAAGAGGTAAGTTCCCAACACGAAGAGAATGTCCCTTGGAATCACATATATACACTTCCACCCAGCAGTAAGCCCACAAGCCCAAATCAGACCTTACGACCTTCGCCTGAACACCCTCCAGAAAAGTGGTGATACCATCACGTGAATTCTATCAAGCCCGCTGCAGTATGACGTATTTCCCTGCCTCAGGCCATCGATCCATCTCATCAGAAAGCGATCAACAAAAGCCACAACAGGAAAGCCTGTACAATACTAAATAACAGCTAGTCAAAAGTATCTTATCTAGAACTGTATCACCTCCTGAAAGCCAATCCCTACGAGTAGCAGGAAGAATCAGCCTCAAAGTTACCAGTGACATGCGCATGGGTGCATTGGCGTCTCCCGCATGGCTCTCCCACTCGGGTATAAAGACATCTCTCATAGGGATGGATGATGAGATGCTTATACTTGGTGGTTGGACTACGTGTCTCTCTGAAAGTTCAGAGAGGGATTGAATAGTTTGGTATCGTGGAAGAAATGATTTGATTTGTATAGGGATTAGATTGACAGCTGGTGAAAGGGGAAAAGAGATATACTATCATCGTGTCTTGCATGCATGTTGGGTTGATACGGTTGGGAAGAGAAAGGGGACGAAGCTGGATTGCTTCATATACGCATACATTCTAATGGATCTGCTCATGATCATGTCATGATGACCGCCAGATACGTATCTACGATCATGGACCCAAGGACCTGCGGGAAGTGAATCGAATGCAGAAAAAAAATTAATAAAATTCATTCATACAAGGAACAGCATAGGATCAACTCGAAACGCTGCTATGGTTGAAGCGAATCCTCTCTGCGAACTCTGGCCTGCAGCGTATCATCATCATTATCACGAAAGACGAAATTCCAAACACAAAATTAGAAAAGCGGCATCAGTACTGCCTGTGCCGGTATTCCAACGCCCCGGCCCTCAGGATATGCAGGTTGAATGCAATGAAAAAGCAAGTGAAACGCCGCCGAAAACCGCAACCAAAGCAAGCAGAAAGGAAGTATTATCAAAGAATAGACACGTGAAGAGAGAGAGAGAGAGAGAGAGAGAGAGAGAGAGAGAGAGAGAGAGAGAGAAAGAAAAAGTCGTAGGATTAGAAGGGCAGCTCTCAAACCTCCATCGAGTCCGCAATTTCCTCGCTCATAGCACGAACTGTCCCCTTGCTACCAGATCTTGAACGAAATTCCTCGTCACTGAGCAGGTAGTTATCATATTCGTCCATAACAGGACGCGTCGGCGGCGATGAACTCTCCTCCTCGCTTTCACTCTCAATGTTCGCGCCGCTTCCAAACCAGTAACGAGCCCGCTTAGTGGAACCCAGCTCGGGGGTCATGTACCCATCGTCGAAAGTTCTCTTTCCAATGGGTGTAGATGGAATTCCCTCTCCGTCCTCAGGCGTGTGGCTCAAAATAGGGATCGCGCGGAGGTAAAGATAGCAGACTCGTTTCCGGAGCCGGCTAAAGAAAAAGTAATGAAGGCTCCAGATGGCACCATCATCCGCGTCGGACGGATCCTCTTCAGGCGAGTACGAATAGTAGGAACACTCCTTTAAAGACATGTGCTCATCAATCATTCTCCACATTTTCGGACCCCACGTTGCAGAGGCTCCGGTGTTGTATGATCCAGATAATGTCACAGATGATGGAGGTGTCATGTCAATCGTTTCGCGCGGGCGCAAGTTGAAAAGGGTCGAGTCGACTGTATTCATAACCCTCTTCAGACTCCGCTCGCGTCGGAAGTCCGAAGGGCGCAAAACATGCGAGAAGTCATAGTCTGGATGGCTTGCGTTGAGGGTTGCGATCAAGTAGGCAAAAGTCCGTCGGCTGGAGTGGTCGCTCAATGGTCCAAATGGGCTCGAACGCGACAGATTGAGGGAGGCAGCCGCGTCCGATGCGTTAGGGGGGGAAAGCGATGCTGACAGGCGCAGAACAGATTCATATTGAGCCTCAAGTGATTGTTCGATGTTCTTGTACAGTTTGCGGTCGGCGCGTGCAGCCTTTATTGTGTACAGATCGCATCCGCCTGTGATGTGACAGTCGGCCGTGTCGAAGTTGAGCGAGTTCGTGACGTCCTCGAATTCGGGAATGGGTAGGTACTGGTAAGAAAGACACGCGTCAGTAAAGTAAGATCGGTCTCCAGATAAGAGTGGTTTCTAGCGCACTGCGAGATACGAACCTTCATCTTGGTGAGAAATGCGGTGAAGAGCAGCTTTGGCAGACACAACAAGCGGCGAGAGACAACCCGGTTAAATGAAGGTTATAAAGAAGAGTATCGCGTTCTGAATCAGATAGATGTAGGAAAGAGAAGGTATTCGGCACGAGAGATGATATCTGGTCGGATGAAGTCACGGTGGTCGTGGTAGCCTGATTGGGGACCGGAGATAAGGGTGATTGCGGTGGCTGCGGAGAGATGATAGGGAAGATAAGTGAAGGCCTGGAGGGAGAGTCTCAAATGAGACCTTTCTGATGAATACAAGCCTTTGTCAATCGATTCAGATGAATCTGAGGATGAAGGAAGGGCGTTATAAGGGACTGGGTGATGAACAACGAGTACGGGGGGTGGTCCGGTTGCGCGTTGGCCGAGGGGGGAGAGCGACAGAGGGTCACGTGGCAGGTGTGCCCAGCCAGTGATATCACGCACTTACTTCACGGGTCCAAAGGAATCACGGTAGCAGACCCGAAGAATGACGATGCCAACGACTGTCCGGACTGGACATTCACACAAGCCCCTCGTTGGACAATTTCACCATCACTTCTGTAGTATCCTGGAACCGGCCATTGTTGTATTAATTAGTCTTGAGGTCGCAGAGTAGTAGAACACAACGCCTATGTACGTCCCAACGCCAGTGGATTCTGCCCTCAGAACCCGGAGGGCCAAACAGCCAGAAGTGAAACAGACAATAGTATGAACAGGGGAAACGCTCGCTTGTCAAAAGGTCGCTACATGATCTTCGTAACCACGTCTTCCTCAACCTGAGGGCAGAGCGACATTAGCCAAGACCAGGCACGTGACGTGTTCACATGAGATGAGGCTAGTTATGACAAATAGGAAACACTGGTGCCCGAAGCGTAGGGGATCAGGCTTGTGATAGGATAGGCATAGCAACAAGAGTATGGCCGAGTCCCAGGGGCGGATACACGGTGGAAGGGCGGCCGATGATTGGGGGAAAGTGGATGATTTGAGAGTTGACGTGTTCAAAACCCATATTCGCGGCAATGTATGTAAAAACGAAATAAAGACACAATCCCGGGGGTACTAGACTCACCTCCACGTCTTCCAAGCTATCCTGCTGGCTGATACACCTGAGAACATTCTTCTTGCTACTCTCTTGCATTTCTCCCGCGAGTAATAGCTCATCGAGGATGAAGTATGCTTTCTGGAAGTTGAAAATGATGTCGAGCTCGCACACGTTGCCGTAGTACTTGTCCATCTGCTCGACGTATCGATGCACGACTTCGAGGGTGATCAATTCGTTATCGGTGGAAGCGCATCCGGCAATGAAGAATAGGGAGGCATAGCGGCGGTAGACAACTTTCGTATCTATTGGGAACAGGCGACACCGGTCAGGCTTTGACTGGCGTGGCGAGCATGGGAGGCTTGACCGAGATGAGCTGCATACCTTTATATTCGAGGAAATTGCACATCCGCGTCCGGCGCGACAAGACAAGCTGGGTCACATCTTTGATGATCTTGGCCTTCTCCTTCGGCGAGAGAGTTGTAAACCATTTGGCAAGTCGCTGGAATGGGAGAAAGTTCGGTCAGTCCAGGGAAGTCCTGTACAGCAAGTCAATAAGTTGGGTGGGCGACGAGGCATACCACTTTGCCCTGCCGCGATAACAGAATAAGGTAGCTGGTCAGAAATTGTCAGCTCAGGGCTATGAATCAATCCTCCAGTAAGAGAAGCTCACTGAATTGCCATGATGTCGACGGAGGAAAGGTAGAGTGCAGATACAAGTTAGCAGAAGAAGCGCAGATGTTCTTGTGGACAAGTTCAGCAAAGGAGATGGAGAAATAATTTGCGCGGGCCGTGTGGGCGAGGGGGGGAAAGTAGTGCCCCGCTGTCAGTTAGCAGCAGCTCAACTCACCAGCGACTATCTGATCTATCAAGGCTTGTTTACTACTCGAGTGACTGCAGGAGTGCAAGTTAATTTTCCCTTGATCTTGAATCCAAGAAAAAGACTGCTATCAGAGTATTTGGGGGTCTTTATTTGGAGAAGTTCCGGAATTACCAGCCACAAGGTGATACTCTGTCATCAAATCGCCAGCCTCGTTGGTGATTGTCAGTGTGAGGTTTCACACAACCATATTACAGTGTAGTGTGAGGCTATAAGTACTTTGAGCTATTATATTATAGAGGGGCAATACTTGTCATATCTCTAATGAGGTCATTGGGAGGAGCAGACCATACACATCAATAGTGCTGGTGCGTGCTGCAGTGTGCCAGTGATAGATACCCCTAAGCACTATATCTATGGGTAGATAAATCATGACTACACAGAACAAGGTAGAAGAGGATATTATCAGATGAGAATATAGATATGTATCTATCTATTAACTCGACTTAGTCTAGCGATTTCTATACCGTGGTTTGTGTCTCAACTGGGTTTAATAATATTGATGTTTTGTTTATGGTGTCCACGCAACCTGAAGCTCAATATATATTGTTTTATGGATATCCTCAAGTATTTCTCCCGGATAGTCCTTCATCCTCTTCAAGCGTTCATAACAGCGGTCTCATTTAGAACAATATCAACACGAATAAGATTTCTACATATATCTCCAGCGAGATGACAGAATACCTGGAGATCCGAGCTGTCGCCAATGTTGTTTGCTTGGCGAGAACTACAAGCCATGACCTCTTATCCTCTTGTCAATGGGTTGTTGATTCCTAGAGGGAAAGAAAAGAGTGATACACACGCATCAATCATCATCTGAATACTGGGGAGGATTCATATTGGAGAGTTCTTGATTAGAGTCGTGAAATTCATCCCCAGCCTTGACATTTGATGCTTCACCATCCGATCCGAAACACAGCCTCAACAGATGAGGAGGCTCCAGACAATCAGCATGATCTCAGAATCAGCTCACTCTGAATACTAACCAGCTAACTGGTGGTGGGAATCTTCGAACAAGGCTATGAACTATCTACGGTTCCAGCAATTGATGTTCTCGTGATCCGATCGGAAATACGGAGTACAGCCTCTACAAAGTGAGGTCTTACCGTCCTGGACAGTCACGCTTCTCCAAGTTCAGCTACACGCATACAACTCTATGCAGACTAGTCTTATGCTCTGTCGATCGATACATTTGACTTCCGACAAAGATAGCGAGAAGCATGAAATTCCCGTGCCGATAGAGATCGGATCGCACCTGACAGTAGGAACATGAGAGTCCAATGGGGATGCTCCAATAGCTGTCAATGGGGTCTCGCACTTATATCCAAGAGACCACTCTCCCCACGAATTTCCCCCGCGCGTGGTTACTGGGCCAGCTTCGAACCCCGGATGAGTTCAATCATAATGGTTTCTGGGGACATTTCATGGCCCCTGTACCCCACATATTGTCTCTGGGCCTTGGCCAGCTTGCGGGGTGGATTTACGGGTTTACCTAACGGGATTTACCATTCGAAAGGCTCAACAGACGGCGAGGATTAATAGGTCTTCGTCGGCTTGGAAACATGTCGTCGGAACTAGGGGGGTGACTGGCTACGATAAGAGAAGGATGTCACAAGGAAGTATAAAGGGAAGCCCATGTACAACTCTTGGTAACGGAAGTGTTGCAAGGCACAGTCTTACCTCTGTGAACAAGCGTTGCGGATTAATTCGACTCAATTCTATATGATGACTAGACAAAAGCAAGCCGAGGATCATGTTGATGTGCTCATTGTGGGAGCCGGGCCAGCTGGTCTCATGCTCGCGAACTGGATGAGCCGGTTGGGAATCAAGACGCGCATTGTGGATAAGCGTAACACCAAGGTTTGTTTCCAACAGCCCTGCATGCTCTACATTTCACAGCACTAAACCGGAGGGTTGAACAGATTTTCAGCGGACAGGCAGATGATCTCCATTGCCGGACACTAGAGATTCTCGACTCCTTCGGCATTGCTCAGCGTGCCTGGGCCGAGCCGAACCACATGTTGGAGATTTGCCTTTGGAACCCAGACAAGGATGGCGTATCCGCCGGTCTGACCAAATCCCCGACACGATCCCTGGCCTCAGTCGTTTCCAGCAGGTCGTGCTTCACCAGGGCCGCATTGAGCGGTTCTTCCTCGACTCCATCAAGGAGCACAGCGACATCGCAGTGGAGAGAGGCGTGCTGCCAACCTCGTTTGAGGTTGACGCCGCCAAAGCTGTCGATTTCAATGATTACCCCATCACAGTCGCTTTGCGCACCCTTACCGAGGAAGAAGCGACTCCTCAGCAACAGAAGGCCACGGAAGGTGCTGCAGTCAGCGATGGCTTGTTCCGCAGCAATCTCGCCGCCCAAGGCCGGTCAGGGCATGAATGTCAGCCTGTGCGATAGTACGTTGTTCTCGGGTTTTACTTGATCGTGCTTGGATGCTAATGACTTAACCAGCCTACAACTTGGGATGGAAGATTGCTCATGTCGTAAAGGGCTATAGTGATGGTTCGATCCTCAAGACCTATCAATCAGAAAGACGTCGCATCGCACAAGATCTCATCAACTTCGACTACCGTTTCTCCCGCCTCTTCTCTGGCCGTCCGGCCAAGGACGTAATGGACGAGGAGGGAATCAGTATGGAATAATTCAAGGAAGCATTCCAGAAAGGAAACATGTTCGCCAGCGGCATTGGTGAGTAAAGATGTTGCAAACTTGGTACTGGATCTAACGAGTATGTGTGTCAGCTGTCAACTACAATTCTAGTATCGTCGTGGCCAGGGAGGGAGACTCTGTCGAACAAGGTGATGGTACCGATGTCGCCAGCAAGGACAAGAGCCTCCGGGTGGTCAGCAAGCAAGATCTTTCGACGGGCATCAAATTCGGCATGAGAATCCCTAGAATCAAGGTACTCAACCAGTCGGACGCACGGCCATGGCACCTACAGGAGTTGCTCAAGAGCAATGGAAGATGACGTTTTATTGTCTTCCCGGGTAATCTCACCACCAGCAGCAACTTCCAACACTACAGCCAGCTGGGAGAGAAGCTCAACAACCCCGACTCCTTCCTCCGCAAATAAACCCCCCCCCCCACTGGCCAGCCTATCGACAGCATGATCGAGGCCCTGACGGTGCATGCGGGGCCCCGCACGAGCATTGAGCTGTTGGATCTTCCCTAAGCCTTCCACCCCTACAACGAGAAGCAAGGATGGGATTACTGGAAATTGTATGCCGATGATCAGTCTTACCACGAAGGCCACGGCAAGGCGTACGAGAACTACGACATTGATCCTAAGCGCGGCGCCAGCGTGATCGTCCGGCCCGATCAGTATGTCATCTGGCTCGGCGAGATGGAGAACTAGGACGACATGGAGCGGTTCTTCTCAGCATTCATGCCGCCACAGTTGGTTTCGGCGGCCTCCATCTCCATTTTGTAAACATACGGCATACCCTTTTTCCTTTTTTCTCGTTTTTCCATGACCCATGATGAGATGATGTCAGAGTTGGATGGGTCGTGGGTCTTGGTTTGATACCTATATCTCATTTTCTTTCTTTCTCTGTTCTGATATCTAATGAAAAAAGTTTTCTATTCCATTGAGAAACCTGGAAGATGATCCCCCATCACCAATCCCTGGTCTTGTAGACGGTACAGTCGAGTTCGAGCCCTGCGAGATTTTCCTGCATGCGTCAAGCGTTGAGGAACGGACAACGGGGTACCGAACCAACTCCCGATCCATGGAGGGATCTCGATCAATGAGCGTAGATAAACTCGAGAAGCCGTCGCAGATGAGTGGATCAACCGTCATACAGTGCAAGATCGGGCCCAAGGGATCACGGTACAGAGTGATCATGGTCGACCAGAATAAGCTCTGCGAATTGAGTTTGAGAATGTTGCAGTGAGTCGAGTGACGGAATCACGATTTCATATCGGAGTCGAGCGGAAGAGACAGTCAGTCTAGCTTTGGAGGAGCTTTCTCATGGCGTAGTAGGCATATTGGGGGGGGGTTTGTATCTAGAGAGGAATGTGTGTAGAGATCTGTATGTCCATATGTGCAGATGGATATATGCATCCACGCCTGACTCGTTACTTACTTAGCCTCTGGCGAGCAGGTCGACGATCATTTACACTAGACGCGTCTCTGCTTGAACAGTCGTCTCCATCTATCCCTTCCTCCATCACTGTCTCGAGTATCCTTTTCGCCAGTGGTGGCTCTTCCTCTACTGGTGATTTCATGATCTCTTCGCTGTTGTATGACGTAGTCGAGCAGATTCCCGCACCGTACCGTCATCCTCGCCCTCCGGACATTCCGCACAGAATAAAATATCCTTCATCCCTAGCTTCACTGCGAGCTTCTCAAATTTTGATCTTCGTGTCTTGCACTTACAGCCTTCTTGTCGAGATCTGCATCGCTACCCCGCTGCGTTGGTGCTTGATCCTGGAGAATACCAGCTAGCTGTGAAGCTATCCCCATACCCACCCGACTATACCACTCGCGAAAGATCAACGATAGTCTTTTTTCTCGACAACTAATCTCTCAAAATGGTTCTCAAAGGTATTCAGCTCGGTCTCCGAGCTTGGGAGGTATGCACATGGTCTTCTGAAGATGGGAGAAAAAAAAGAATGATCAGGAACCCAGTCGCTAACCACCAAGCTGTATAGTTCGTCTTCTCCCTCCTCGTCATGGCCTTGATTGGTAACATCATCGCCGGGGCGTTCGCAGGCAACCCGGCCACAATCAACTACAGCATGTTCACTGCCACCTTCTCAATAATCTCGCTCTTCTACCTCGTCCCCGCGTCAATCAACCTTAGCTGGGCCATCAGCCCCATCATCATGATCGTGCTCGATGCCCTGAACGCCATCTTCTTCTTCACCTGCGCGATCGCGCTCGGCGCCCGACTGCATGCGCGCAGCTGCTCCAACAATGTATGTCCTCGTCTGTGCAGAATACCAACGCGCCAGCATCGTCTTCACACATATCACTGACACGGGGATTGAATCTAGCAATATACCCTCCACAATGAAGTCACCAACGGCTCGCACAACCGCGAGAAGCGTTGCCGCGAGGCGCAGGCGTCGACTGCGTTCCTCTGGTTCGCGTGGGCAGGTTACATGGCCTCAACGATCATCTCCATCCTCATGGCCCGTGGCTCTACTGAGAGCATGCGTGGCCGGCCTGCTCGTGGCGCCCGTGGACGCCCTAGCATGGCTCAGGTCTAAGCTGCTGGTACTGCTGTATGTATATCCTTTCTCTGGAAATTGATGGATATCATCTAACGTGAGACTAGCGCTTCAGCAGAACAGATACCTCTTCTGTTCATGCTGGTGCGGTTTCCATGACTGCCACCGAAATGAGATATCTTGTATCGGTTTTTCTATGAGGAACGACTGCTCTGTGATCTATATCCCTTGGTCCAGAACACAATGTGTGGAAGTTGGAAAGTACGACTAATAGAACCCTAATTTTACTTTAAAAAGGTAATCCTAGTCATTGGTGGAGTTTCCGTGGCGGATGGCTGCGCCATGGATGGATTGGGGACGGGAGGGAATAATGGATGATGTTCATGCTTCTTGTACTTTTGTTCCCTGTACGGTTTATATGTAATTGGATGGTTTGATACTTTCTTTAATGTAGTATTTGGTTTGCACTTGGATTCTAAAGTTATATGTCTTCGTAGCGGCATCAAATGCAAGCAGAAAGTATCTATCTATGCATCAAAACCATAAACCGTGGGTGCCCATTGCTAACCCTAACCAACCCAACACGCAACCACCACGACGATCTATCCTCATATATCCACACTCCGCCGTAGAACCTTCACAGTCATCGACTTCCGCACCGCATCCTTCGCATCCCCAAAGTATCGCCCGGACCGAAAACTACAACCCCGTCAGCAAGCCGCTCCTCACACACAATGAGACTACATTCTACACAAACACGCACCTCCAGTTCAAATTCGCCATCACAACATTCTGCACCCCGCGGATATACTGCTGGACTTGGATGTCGACATACTCCCCCCAGCTTGGTAGCTCCGCCAGCGCCAGGTACCAGGCCCTGTACCGAGCGGCGAGCATGTCGCCGATGTGGCTGAACGCCATCTGCGCAGGCATGCCGGAGTGGCGGCAGATGGCGACGACGTTGTGGGTTACGCCTTCTTTCTGGGTGGAGTCAGTTTTTTAATCGTGTCAGGAGTGGGCGGATGGGATTTACCTCTTCTTTGCAATAGGAGAGGATGTCGTTTTGCCTCCGGAAGGTCAGTGTCATGATATACTGTGTGGATGGAGTGAGGGTGGGTGGGGATATTGAAAAACGAGGACGTACAAGAGGACGAAGTCGATGCCGATACGCTCGATCTCTTTGATACTGCGGCACTCGAAGACATCGTCGGGAAGGTCGAGTTTGTGGGCGTATCTGCGAGGCGTTTTAGTTTAGTATATTCTATAGTCTGTCCGGGTGAGAATGATATGGGGAACTGCCATACTCCACTAGAGCGAAGAGCGGCGCAACGCCAGCAGACTGTCTTCGCAAGGCCAGCATCTCGTCCAGAGACGGATACCTGCCCAGCGAGCACGTCCGGACCTGTGCCAAAGTTCCCTGACAATAATCTCTCATCGTGTTGGCGAATCTGCGTCGAACGCCTGCATCGGTCTGGGTTAGTTGGACGGTATTGCCATGACTGGGGACGTGTTTACCGGGAGGAGAAGCCTAGACTGTGTCAATAAGGTCTGTTCAAAGTGGAAGAAAGAAGTGAGGAGCTACCTTGGCTAGCCGCTGCCAGACGGTATTGTGCACCCGGACAAGAGGGCTCTCTTCCTCGGCAGGTAGCTGGGCGCCCTCGTCCAGCATGCCAGCGAGCAGACTGTCTATCAGTTCCTGGGCTCGGACAGGGTCATCCTTCAGACCCCCATTATCGAACACTATCCATAGCGTGCGTCAACAGCCAGACTCCCTCGCGGGAAAGAATCTATCAAAACTCACTGTCGTCAAAGGGGAAAACCCAGTTCCCCCAGTCACACACCGTGCGCAGCTCCTCTGGTCCTGCCTCTGGCGCCGCAATGGAGCAAAAGTACGAAAAGTCGGTCTTGTTCAGGATCCGTCTGGACCTCGCGTCAAAGGAGCATTCACTAGAATTGGGAACTCGGGTTAGCCCTGAACTCAATGCCGCCACTATATTGCCGTGTTCCGGAAGACCAACTCTGCCATCCATGCTTCCGATTCCGCTCTCACCACCTCGTAGTACGGATTGACTACTGGATCTCCAGACAGGAATAGCGCGAAGAGGTCTGGCAGGCGAACAGAGACATAGCCATCCTGTTCTGGTGTTCTCTTCTCGCCCAGCCGGAGGGGGTGCTCTTGAATCAGAAAATCGGTCATATTTGGGAACAAATGCTGATAAGATAGCAACAGAGATCGAAGCTGAGAAGTCGATTGATGATATCCTTGATCTCAAACTGTCTTGACGATAGACGTGCTCTTTATACCCGCTTCCGTCAGTCAATTCGAGTCTACGAGAGCGAGCTGGACTGAGACAATAGTCTCTCCCCCGATCAACAACAATATTTAGAAACAGACTTCCAACAGTGAGCCACTGTACAAAATA
The DNA here is from genome assembly GCF_000002715.2 of Aspergillus clavatus NRRL 1. Classification (NCBI taxonomy): domain Eukaryota; kingdom Fungi; phylum Ascomycota; class Eurotiomycetes; order Eurotiales; family Aspergillaceae; genus Aspergillus; species Aspergillus clavatus. Next base: position 1,699,163 of record NW_001517101.1, on the reverse strand, counting down.
TCACATCATCTCGTCGCCGTCTTTCTTTGACTTGCCTGCCCAAAGTGGGTATCTCCTTTCAACCATTTCAAGACTGGGCGCCGCAAGAGCGCCTGGTTGAGCCGCTCGATGAGCCCTGTGCCATCGTGAGAACATAGAGTTCGCAGTACTTCTCATCCACCGGACGCCTTCCAGACTGGCAGGATCCAGAGAGCAACCGTCCGCGTTCACTGTTATTCCCCACTGGGGCCGCAGATCAGAACTAGTGAAGGCGGAGGGGGCCTAGTACCGTCGTGGATCTATACTAGGCTCGCTAGCTGTTCAACCCTGACTCGGGCAGTCTGGGCATCCTTGTGCGATCTTAACAGGGCATCGATCGTGTAACAGAACTTAATCGTTCTCCGTGATTTGACGGATATCAAGTTATGAAAGGATGGATCAAATACTTTCCTCTATCGCTATGCATGGTACTTTCGCATTCTGTTTCAAACAAAGACTCAACGGGTGACTTACCCGGTTATCAGGGATGCGAGACCCCTACAATATTGGCAGCAAGGCCAGCCAATTCCCAACAGACTGGCATACTTCAGCCCCGACATACTGGGTCAACCTCTTCTCTTTATCTCGTTCATGCAATCCTCGACGATCATGAAAGACCACAAACGGAATGAGATGGCTAAATGAATAGATTGAGGCACGTGGAGAAGATGTGGTAGCGATTTGGGCACGATCCGCACAGTGTTCGCTGGCTTTCTTTGTTGATTGCCCCAATACCCAATAGTCACTCTCTTCGTTGCTACGTATCATTTTTCCGTACCCATGTTTGCAGCACCATTGGCCGGCACCTCTTAGAGGCGAACAATATCCTGCTCAGACTTCTGATTGGACGCGAGTGGTCTCCCTATCTCGTGAACCGGTTTCCGCTGGAGTCCATTATGGAGGAGACTTCAATAGCTCGCCTGAGAGAGGGCCAAAAGCGGATACAGAGCCACAGAGCTCGCCTATTCTCATCGGAGCATCAAGAATGAGGGCAATCATTCTCGACCGTGACCAAAATATGATGAAGCATTCGCCTACTTCATTGGGCGACCAGCGCCATAGCCTCATCAGGCAGCCCACCGGATTGGTTTGAGGCTGAATTTGCATAGAGTGACCTCGCTAAGGCAAGAAGTATTCTTGTGTCTGACTGTAATTGGTACTCTTGTTCCGATGAATTTTGCGTCTTTGCTGGCGAGGGGTGTGGGAGGAGGGGGGCTGGCGGATGGTGGACATCAGGCCCCCTCAACCTATATAAAGGCTCCGAACTGGAGCGTCGTGCTCTTTGAACTCAGACAAAGTCAAGAACACGAGCATCAGAATCAGCATGTCCACTACCCAGTCCGGGCCAATTGCCCCCCAAGCTGGGAGCCTGATCAATAAATGGGGCTATTCGTTCAAATGGACAGATAGCCATCTTCCCCGGGACACCATCAAGCCGCTCCGCCAGCAATATGATACCATCGGTGCTGCAGCATTGGAAAGAATCCAAGCAATCCGTCTTGCTTTGGTAGAAGAAGCCAGTGCCAAAGGCACAACTCCTCCCTCGAATGATCTCTACACTCTCCTCCGAGACCACCACAGAGAAGACGAGATACTCTCACAGTTCTGGACCGAGCTTCACACCGTGCCTGACTGGGTAGACTGGCAGCAGCTCGAACGAGGGCAGAGATTCTTGTACCGCTACGCAATCGCGAACATTGTTGGCTTTGCTCTGCAGGGCTTCATGGCAGAGAACTCGGTGAGTGTTGGACCTGATTGATAAACGCCGTGTGTCTGCAGGAGTAGCTGACCAGAACTTTTCGTGCTAGGCTGCGTCAGGGGTTGTCGAGGTCCTCGTCCGAACCGGTGGCTTTTCCACCCGTATGCTCCTTGGACGGTTGCTGGAGACATTTCAATGGCTTATCCAAGTGACGCACAGCCTAGCTGCCATCCAGCCGGGAGGCGAAGGTCACGTTGCAACAATCCGGGTCCGGCTCCTGCATGCAGCAGTCCGACAACGCATCCTGAAACTGTGTCAGCGGAAGCCGGGGTACTTCAGTACCGAGCAGCATGGCGTCCCCGTCAACACCATGGACGCTATTCACTCCATCACTACCTTCTGCTGCAACCACATGTGGCTGCAGCTGCCCAAGTTCGGCATCACGCCCTCGAAACAAGAAATTGATGATTATATCGCCTTGTTCCGGTATATCGGGTACCTGCTGGGTACACCAACGGAGTACTTTGAGACCACCGAGATGGCAAAATTGACCATGGAGAGTGTCTACCTCCACGAGCTCCACATCACGGAGACTTCGCGTGTGGTGGCATATAACTTTGTCCAGTGTGTTCAGAACCTACCGCCGCCATTTCAGGTCTCCAAAGGCTTCATTGAAGCAGGTAGCCGGTGGATCAATGGCGACGAGCTCTGCGATGAGCTTGACTTGGGAAGGCCGGGTGTTCTGCACTACCTGGCTTTCACTGGACACTGTGTGTTGGTAATAATTCTGGCTTGGACGCAGAGGATCGTTCCAGGCTTTGACGACTTGATGATTAGCGTGAGTCTCTCCAATGTTTCAATTGTAGGATGGCATGATGTTGACCATTTAGCTCTTTCGGACAATCATGTATAAGGGGATCGTGCAACGCAGATCTCGTACGAATTTCCATTTCAAGTATGTCCCCAATGAAAGCAAGAGAACTGGTAGGGAGGCATACCATCCCGAAAAGGATGCACGGGGGATCAACTCGCCTCAAGGAATAGAAATTGGTTTGTTTGAAGTCTTCTTTCTAGCTGTTATTGTTGTCGGTGGCGGTCTTGTTGTGGGGGGTATCATAGGCATCTGTTTGGGAATGACTGGGAGGTTGACTGGCAGATTGGATTTTGGATAAACTGAAGTTAGCATAGGTCATAGGCAGAGCTGCTCATAACCATTAATTGAATATGATGCATTACATTCTGCCGATATTCAACCTTCTCCTGATTACTTTACAGCACCCTTGGGGCTTGTCCAGGCGAGGTAGCGGACCTCTATAGAAATGAGCTCTGAACCGACCCATACCTACTCAAAGTCAGCTTTCAATTATACCAAGGAAAGATAGAGACTCACCCCTGCGCACATTGGCTACCTAGTGCAACACTGCCACTCCTCATATAGCAGATCTTCGCCTCCCAACACGCGGCAGTGGTACAATTGGGTGACTTGACACTCCTTTTTCCTTGGAATGTATTATGCAAGCTGACCAGGTTGCCATCAGCCTCCATAGCTTCGGTGACCCGATGCCAAAAGGTTGCGTTCAGGGGAGCTGACGCCTCCCATCCGGCTGCAGCGCCGTATATGTCGCGAGTTGAGTACTCGAACTCAAATCTGGGGCCCTTTTCATCCAGAGAAGGGTAGTCAGAGACATTGCTGAAGAACGTGTATGCCTCGTAGATATTGAAGTCGCCCGTGTCTACCTCGTACATCCTGAATGCGCTGTTGAGATTCGTCAGGGGAGTGATGCTGGGCATGATCCAGCCGGTTGTCAAGCCGTTAGCTGCGCTTTGGAACGTGCCATTGTTGGCATAGTATATCACGAACTGGTCCTCGTGTGTATGGCCGAAGAAGATGTTCGCGATGACATGGGGTGAGTAGCGGCCGACGATCTGGTAGAAGAGATTTGTCGGATTGGGCAAGGGGTTGGAGCCGTCCCAGCCGCTGAGAACGTGGCCAATAATCCAGACGCGCTCACCAGCGTCCTCGGCTTTTTGCAGCTCGTCGACCATCCAGGAGAAGACACCAGAATTGTCGGGATTGGTGGAGTTGATGAAATTGAGGTAGTTGGTCGAGTACCAGAAATCTGCCTAATCAGCACTTGAGCAATCCATCGCTCCATAAATGGAATATGGACCTACCAGTGTTGAACGCGATAATGCGCAGGCCGTAATGCGTTTTCACAGAGTAGCCACCGTAGTGTGTACGTGCTTCCGCCGCGGTCTCGGAGTCAATCCAACCCTCATGTCTCCAAAGACTGGCAACATGCTCGTAGTTCCAGCTCTGCTGTTCACCCAAAGGCCCAGGAAGACTGTGAGGAGCATCGATGTTTCCCGGGCTCGTGTCATGATTACCCAAGGCAGCAAACACAGGCCCGGTGAGGTATTCCTTGAACATCCCAAATACACTGGTCTCCGTGTACTCGACATAATCCCGAGATAACTGTGCAGCCGGATCATGCGAGACAAGATCGCCGGTATAGAGAGTCCATGCAAGGGAATCTTCATGCCTGCCCTTTCCAGTCCCGGTCAAAGGACCTACAGCCTGAAGGGCAGCCAAGCCAAGATCATAGGGCGTGTCGCACTTGAAGGTTCCGTACGCCGGCGCGGCAAGAAGAACCTGACCCTTCGAAGCAGCGTTGAAGTTGTTACTGCGACAGCACAGTCCAGACGAGCAATTACCCTCAGACCTGACAGAGTATCGCGGATCCAGATGGAAGTCGGACAAATGGAGCACCTTGACCCGGTTCCCGCTTGGTTTGGGAATGCGAGGATGCGCTGGCTTGGGTTTAGGAAAAAGGTTCGTGGTGTCGAGGTGGCCTGTCTTTGGCCGGCTGCAAAATGACTTGCTCAGAGAATGGCAGATGTAGTCGCCGTCGAGACCCTCGACGTCAGCGTAGGCAAGTACTTGCGTCCAGACGGCACCAAATGCCGAGGACGCGTAGTCTCCTTCACAAGTGGCATTGGATTTGAAAGCAAACTTCTTGCAAAGAGAGACCAGCGCGTCAGGCACGAGAGACGGAGCATATAGAGCTGCAGGCTTGGCTGCTGCCAGAGCAGTCTTGCATCTGGCGCAGCTACCGTCTGCAGAGCTCTCTGTGATAATTTCGGTCACATTGACTACCACAGCGTTCATCAGAACACGCTGTTCGCTGTCAGAGAGCTCTTCTACAGGCTCTGGGAAGATGACCGGATCAGTGTTTTCGGTTGGAATGGTATTGAAATTAGTCAGGTTGTAGGGGAATGTTGTATTAAGCACGGGATCATAAATCACTGGCTGAGGTTCCTGAGTTGGCTTCGCTGGGAGATAGTAGTAGGAGCTGTCGAGCAGTTAGCTAATGGCCAAGGCAAGCGAGGATTCCACCAAAACTTGCGAGAACGCAGAGGTCGGAAATCCTGCGGGAGCGACATAGAAGGATGCTCCTGGAAGATTTGGCGCAGTTGTACTCGCCAATATTGGCGTGAGGCCAGCGAGGATAGACTGCAGGTTCATGGTTTTGGATCCTTCGCCGCTCCTTGACTCATCAAAATATGATGAGCTAGGATGAATTTGATGGAAAACTTGGACCTCCTTGTGCGGCTTGATCAGACTCAATCGAGTCCCCTATTGAGCCGGGTTGATGCCATCGAGATAAACTCAGAGGATAAGCTGAAGACAGGGGAGTAAGCGGGCGGCTATTGGAATTTGCATGTACTGTGTAGGGGATCGAAGACGCTGCCACCCTTGCACGAGTAGACCCACCAGCCTACTTGCGCACTCTCGTACATACATATACATAATTATTCCAACGAATATAAAACAACTGGTGCCCCTTTTGAGATACGGAGCCAGTGCATTCACAAGATCTGTGGAAAGGAAAAAAAACCCTCCCCCTAATCTCCACGAAGCACGGTGATAATAGCGGCGTACACATCCTGGTTACCAGTTCTCGAATCACACACTTCGTTAAACAGCTCCTGTCCCAGGTCAACAGGAGTCAGCTCCAAATCATCAATGATTGACACATCCGCTCCCTTCTCCACTAACAGCTCAATCATCTTCAGTTTTCTGATTCGACCACCAGTTGCAGCGCCGTCCGGCCATGGACGTAGAGTAGGCAATCGACTCGCGGGTGACGACTTCCATATCAACCCCCTTATCAACAAGTGCCTTTCCAACAATATCAACATCATCATCATCATCATCATCATCATTATCATTAAATGAAACCAGCCAGTGTAGACAAGTCTCGCCATTGGAGGCATTTGTCCAATGCACATGGTACTCGTCCGTAGAAGTTTTCTCGCTTTGCCCATTGTAGCAATGGTCCAGACACCGAAGAGACTGACAAAGTCATAGACCTGGGGAATGAAGATCCCTTCGATTCTGGGGTCAACTTCTGAGTCAGGGACTTGTGTTGTGGGCCGCGTTGATTCACTGATGTTTTCTGATGAGGGCAGGATCGAGGTCACTGTTCGTCCAGAGAGGGAAGTCGACTCCATCCTGACCGAGATTTTGACAGTACCGGATGATTCACCAGACCAGTGATTATTCTTCCATGCTTTTGAAGCCTCGTTCCTTGAGAAGGAGGTGCGCTCCGAAAATCTCGCGCGACTGCTCTCGCAGCCCAAGAGCCCCAGCTTCCTCGAAAACATGGAAGAATCCACCTTCCTCTACGACTACCCTCCAAACACAGAAACTTCGCTCCTGATCGTGCACACAGTCGGCTGGCTACACAGGAACATCTGCTCGGAGAACATCCTCTTCTTCAAACCCAAACCCACCACAGCCGCAGCCACGCCGCTCACACACCCCTACCTCACAGGCTTCACGTTCTCGCGCGCCGACTCCCCCGTCGAAATCAGCGACCAGGCCTCCGAGGACCCCCTGCTGGGCATCTACCGCCACCCGGCCGCGCTGGGCGAGCCCACCGCCTCGTATGCGATGTACATGGCCCACTACTCGCTCGGTGCCGTGCTGGTCGAGATTGCGGAGTGGCGGCCGCTCAAGCACATCGTCAAGAAACACATCGATGTCACGCGGGGCGAGGTGGATGTGTCGCTGGCGGCGCTGGCAGGGATCCAGGGGTGGTTGGGGTGTGAGCCGGTGGAGCGCGGACAGGTTGCGTTTCGCATGGGAGAGGTGTATGGGAGGGCTGTTTCGTGGCTGCTGATGGAGGGGACTGAGCATTGGCGATGCGGATGGCGGGAGTGGGAGTGGCAGTACAGGGCGGCTTCTGGCTTTCCGGCAGTTTGTGGATGAGTTAGATTGTTGTCGGGTAAAGGTGAAGGAGTGATACTCCGTAGAGGAGGTGCACTTGTCCCCCTGTAGTATTGATTTGTCTGGTGTATATTGGATAGATAGTCCACGGTTCAACCATGGGTCTGAAAACAAGTCGACTGCTCAAATTATTGGTTATTTTCGGGGTATTCATGGATAGGCGATGCACCTGCGCCCTCTCGCACCCCTGGTAGATCTTCTTCATGTGGTCTATCAAGTATCAAAACAACCCTGCGGATCATTGTACCAAGCTCAGATCGACAAGACGTGCAGTTGCAGATCCATACGATCATGATGTCATCGGCCGAGGATGCTGCCGGAAACAGCGCACTCTAGCTGGATATGGTTACATTGGTGCACCGCGAGGCTGACATCAAGGGGACATGATCTACGGGGTATAAAAGCCAGGGTATCGCAAGAGTCATGGGTGAGAACAGAAAAATTCATTCCCGATTTCATTTCATCACTATATATCAGTTTCCGTCTATATTGAGATTAACCGGCCCTCCTCACATCCGCAGAAATGCCCGTGGTGCCGTCCCTAAAAGACTCCTCCTTCGACGCTGACATCCGCGACCGCCATCTAATCTATGATTACGCCGCACAAGATCCCCAGGGCAATCCCGAAAAATGGCGCTATGAGATGTGGTTTTATAATGAGGACCGCATCGTCTATGCCATCCATGGCGGTCCCATGGCCGGGCGCAAGAATTTTCAGGCAGTCACGTACCAGTGTATCCGGCCTGGGGAGCTATGGCAGTGCAATTGGCTGGAAGAGACAGGCACGATCTGCTCACACGTGTACGATATACCCCGGAAACGCATCACGACGCTGCTGGCGTTCTCCAAGGGTCATTGGGAGGAGAGCGAGGCCGCGCACGGCGATAAGCGCAACTCTCAGGATTTGGCGCGGTGGCGGGAGCTGGCGAAGATTGGTACCCAGACGGACCGGACGCTCTTGAGCGAGCAGGCAGATATTGTAGAGGATTTCCGTGGCCCCGGGGATTTAGAGCCGATCAAGATGGATTGGCCAACTCTGTAGGTTGCTGGATGGTGGGTACAAAATGATACAAAGATTCGAATCAGATTGGTGACAGTGTATTTGAGTGGCCCTTTTGGTATCTTATAGCCAATATGGATGTCTCATATCCGGGTATGGAGAGATCATCCCCTATTGATGTGCTGGTGTGGCCGACCCTGCATTTTATGCGGACAATGCATTAGGTAGTGACCACTCGAGCAGTCACAAATGCCTCCCGATTTTGATGATAGTACTGGTGAGAATGACAGGTCCGGGAGCTTTGTCAACATGGCTGGAATGAACTCCTCGAGGCAGACATTCGCAAGATGCATAGGAGCTTGGTACTCGGCCATTGGAACGTACATATGCAGTGATGGGTCAGCATTGAACAGAAAGGCCAGTCTGTCAGACTCGACTCGCAGGGCCAATCAACCGATTGGACCGTGGTGATCTCCACACCATATACGCTGTGGACCCAGCGAGTACAAGGCCCTCGTCGTTTCCGTACTGGCTTTTGGAGACAAGACCGAGGACTCCTGGGGTGCAAGTCCAACCCATATTGGAGGGGTTGTAGTCATGTCAGCGTTCATGAGTGTATCTCGAATATCATGGGGTTTCCCGTGAGCTGGCCTAGCCCCGTATCAACCGTCTTTGGTGGACGAACTCCCCCCTGATGAGGGCGCCTGGATGCATACAAATTCAATCTGGACATCATCCTTGCTGTGCAGCGGATGGCCGTTGAAGGTGGGAGCTCGGCTGATAACCGCGACCGCAACTTGTTCCGCCTGTTGACTGGATGTGACATTATCGATGAACCATGTCTTCCATGGACTTCCGCTGAATCCGGGGGTTTGAATCGTCGCAGTCTTGTCGGGTTCCGTCTCCTGAGCAAAAGCTGTGAAGGGCGTCAGCCGTCTATCAGAAAATCAGGAGGGGAATAATCAAATCCGAGATGACATACGTTGCACCGGCAAGGACTGCAGATCAGAGAAGAATTGCGGTGGGCAGTTGGAAAGAAAAGGCGGATGGGCGAGCATTTTATTGAGGACCGCCTGAAGAGGATAACTGTAAGATTCTCCCTTCATCGACAGCTCGTAGAAAGCCCCCTTCAGGAGGTCCCTCAGATTGTCTGTGCATTGCTGGCCCCATACCCCTTCGCAGCCATTGCTGCCCCCGGACGGCGTGCCCGTCAAGTTCCCGACACGAAAGGCGATCTCCGAGGTTCGATTCACATGGATGACCGAATTGTCGATACGATTGGCGTCATATCGTAGCCAGAAACTCGCTTTGATCATGGGATCCTGTCCTTTGCCGGAAGGGTTGGCGTCGAACCCATAATAGAGGGTAATATCATCGAGGAAAAGCGGAGGGAAGTCGAAAGTCACGGCGGTCTGGGCCAGAGGATCGACACAGCCACCATCCCAGAAGGTGCAGAATTGGGCCACGGTCGAGGGGAGGATGACCACCAGCAATGTCAGAAGCAGCCAGCCTGGTCGAGAAACCGACCCTGTTCCCCGTTGAATGAACATTTGATTATTCCCCGATCGTCGGAACACGACGGTTTGTTATCGAGAGCGAGACAAAATGACTCAAGCACGACACGAAACTGATGATGGAGCAGCGGCCAGACAGACGACTGGCATGCTCATTACCGTGTTGTTGGTTGTTGTTTTGATGACAGGTCAGGTCGTGGAAGGGATAAGACGGAACAAGGAGCGTAGAGATTGGATTGGGGGTGTTTGTAGAAAATCAGGCCAAGTGGAGAGAGGATGATATCGGACCCTTTAAAGCATAGCCAAAGTAACCAGTGAACAATCGGTGACGGGGGCAAAAACCAGAGAGGAGGATGCTAAGTTACTAGTCTAGTCACTCTAGGAGTAGTTAGTGAGAGAAGCCTGAGAATGTCCCCCCTCCGCGCTTACACGGCACAGGCGTCGACCGTCAGTCGTGTAATTGTGCCTAAACTTCTCTGGCGGAAGGGCAGTGAGCAGCGATTGGTGCACTCACGAACCACTCCGTCCACCGTTTCAGAAGCCAAGGAGCACAAAACCAAGGCTATGGCCGAGAAAGATTGGGGGGGTAGACTGGGAGTAACTGTAGTACTGACGGTTGGGATAGAGTGGTAGAGTTGTTAAAAGACTTTGTGGGATGATTATTCGACAATGCTAATTTGGACGGGGTGCTTTTGACGCGGTGGGGGGGGGGGGGAAAAAAACAAATGAGGTGAGATGAACAACACAATGTGACTCTGGAATAACAGCGATATATGAATTATAAAGGCCACGGTGGTAGTCTGGCAGATGATCGGGAGATAGAAGATACCTTTGGCCTACAGACCGGATACCTAGTTTCTAACCCTGTCCCTAGGTAGATAGATAGAGAGAGGGGGAGAGAGAGAGAGAGACAGATATGGATAGATAGATGCACTACTCCGTACAGAGTACAGCAGTTGCAGATGACCCTGCTGACCCGGATTTCTGCTTTCAGACCGTCAGTATGGAGGCAACCGTTATTATTTTGGTATTATTACGGAGTTACGCTACCTAGGTACCTCAACTCCTCAAGACTTCCATGTACAGAGTATTTTTTTTTTTCCCTCATCCGTCGAAAACAGGGCGAGTGGAGTCGGGGATTGACCGCAGGGCTCAATTGGATGACTGGAGGGTTTGAGAAATAGTACTAACTATGAGACATGATTTTCTCTGCGGACATTCATTCTTGTGGCCCAGCCACGCTAACGGGGTTGCCCCCACATACTTCCGGCCCAGAATGGCAGTCCTGGCGGACAATCTCAAACAGGCTGCCAGGACCGAACGAATCAAAGCACAGAATTTGCACATATTTGGGCATTCTGAAAGCCTAGTGGCTCCACTTTGGGTGCTTAGCCTGCCAGCCACCCACCAATGCTAACTCGACACTGATCAGCTAGTTGTATGGTAAGTTATGTACCATACTGATCCTGTGATTCTAGGTAGGAAATCACCTTGAAGGCTTCATTCATGGTGGTCGTCATTCAACCAGTCAACCCGATTGCATGCTCCATCAATCCTGATACAAAAGAGGATTCTCAGCTCAACAGAGTTTCATGCTCTGAACTATCTATGCTCTCCCTTGCTGACTGAATCGACAATCCAGATAGTATGGTTGATAAATATCTTGACAAACAGGCCAGTTACAAAGCCTGGAATTGTTCTCCTGAGATCTCCATCCTCCCGTAAGGTACAGCCGAGGGAAACAATTGATTCTCAAATCTGCACTCTCAATCAATATTATGTAGATAAGATGTATCTATGGTTTGGTCATCTATGATTCCTGATCTATAAGGCACTTACTCGCCCCCTATATTGACTTCACCTTATTGTACATTAACACTGATAGATGTTCATGTCCATGATGATGGTATTCTCCTACAGAACAATACCTACCTACCCTGCCAACTGTCACATGTGTTATAATCACATTTCCATGTTGCCATCTTATGTGTCCATAGCTAGGTACCTAGGTATGGAGTTGACTACTTATCTACATTATACAGTACCGAATACAAACTATGAAGGTCTGCTGGGCACTAACAAACAACAATAGTCCAATCCCGAATAATAATTGCATTCTCGCCACCTGTTTCATCACCACATACCTGAGATGAGGTATATTTATCGCTACCACGCGACGCATGCAGGCTCGGACGCTTCTCTGCGAAATGACGCGAAGTTCTCGCAGGAATCATATGGCATAACTATCTCCATCTGTCACTTCTATCTGTCGCCTGTAGAAAGGCGTCTTCGAAGACGTTCGTTCCACGATGAGGTACCGAGATTGGTACGGGCTATGGAATCGTTCGTCTGCCAGCCAGGCGCCGTCGGGGAGCCACAAGGTCCGAGCGACTACGTAGTACGGTGTTCTTCATCTATCTCGGTGAGTCGGCGATCTCGTGCGGCAGAGGGTATTCTACTACTACTGTTGCTATGGAGTAAAGAAACAAAACATCAGCTTCCTTGGAACGAGACCCAGGAAACATAGACTACCCTGCCAAGCCATTTTATTCTCCCAAGCGAAGAACGGAACCAAACTATCTCAGTTACATGACCACGGAACTCCCCGAACCTGGCGCTAGATAGATATGTCTAGTGTCTACCCCTCGGATCGTCGAATGGTCAAACACCTGATCAGCCACAATCTGCTGGCACAGAAGGCAGCAAGAAATCTAAGATTCCGAGCATGCTACACCCTGATCATCTGTACTACCACTGTCAAGGTGTCAACTGTCAACAGACCTTAATTGGCCATGGCTCCCTCGGTCCCTCCAGAGTAAACAGTCCGAGACAGAATATATGCACGCTCTGACCACCACCCTGAGTATGCAGATGAAGTCATCCGCAGTGCCAGAATCGCAGACAGGCTGACAGCTGCCCTTCAGTGCGTCATTTCCCAGGGCTGAAACGGCCGATCAATGAACATGCTAAAATAATGAGGGACTTCGCGCTAGGCGTGCATGCCAGGCGCCACTTTTCGCCTTTTTCCAAGTCTACTCCGGAGTAGGTACTCTGTAGTAGGTACTGATTACTGGCTAGGGGTTGATACCATCGATGTACTGCTATCGGACACTGGTTTTTGGAAGCGTGGATACTTGACACTTGAGTCTCGACACTCAGAAGCAGATAAACAAGAAGAATGTGATTGTGTCACTGTAAAATTGAAGACTCAGGTTTACGCAGTGCAGACTGCAGAGATCGTCGGTTCCTCTGGTTTCCCTTGGGATTTGAGTCACTGTTTCAGGTCTAGGTGCCTAGGTAATATCCGAGCACGCCGATATCCAATTGGGAAGGAGGCACATGTCGCACTTCAGAGTCTTAGGAATGAACGAGATTTGCGTCAGTGCTTTCTTTATATTGACTTTAGTCTACTTGAAAAAAAAAAGATGCAGTGTGAGGATGAGAAGATGCACGGAAATCCGATCATCACGTTTTAACTTGTCCACAAAGCACGAGGATGACAAGTAGAATTGCCTCCCGGGTCTCCCTAGAAATCCCCGATCCGTAACGCTCTCAAAACCTCCAGTCAGCTTTTCATCTTGTCCTCCAGCCATTGGACCCGGGCCTTGAGCACTGCAGCCGCCTCGTTGATCGACCTAGTAAGCTTCCGGATCTTCTCCAGCTCCCGAGTCTTATTCCTCTCTGCAATCGACACAATCTTGCGCACAGTCTCGACCTCGGCAGCCTCCATGTCCGTCAGTCCACGCGTGTGAGGGTCCTGGTTGTTGCGGTAGTGCTCCTCAGCGTTCTGGACCCGACAGACAGCTTTCACGAGCGGTAGAGCCTCTGGGCATTTGAACGTCAGCCACGACGCATGCTCAGGCATCGCTCCTTGGTGCTCCCAGATGATGTCCATCGCCTGCGCTCGCTGCGTGAACTTCTTGAGGCTCTGAGCGCCTTGTGGGACCGGGTGCACATTCTTCTGCCAGTCGAAGGGGGCGGGACACCCCATCTCTTCAGTCTCTGGCGCTTTCTGGGAGACTTCGCTGTTGAGTTTGTTCTCGGCACGACGGCTCTTGGCCCGCTGCCATGCCTCATACAGCTCAATTTCGGGCGGTGTCATCTGCGACTTGGCTATGCTCTCTGGATCCCTTGGGTGCGCAGAAGCCAGCTTCAACCCTGTCCATAGGGCCAGGCTGTTGCCGTCTCCAACCACTTTGGCTAGGGCTTCCATCTTCTTGGCGGTCGTTTCGAGATCATCCACTACTGAGGGGACTGGAATGATCTTCAGGTTCTCGCCAAGATGTCTCAGCTCCATGGGATTTATTCCTGGCTCGTCAGGGGGAAAAGGTGCATGTTGAATTTGTTGATGAAAGTCGCCGCCGGTAATTTGACTGCGAAGAGCCAGGGATTGTGTAGGCGGGTCGCATGGTGATGGGTTTGTAGAGTTCGAACTAGAGGGATTCAGCGACATCGTGACGACTTGCTGACTTGCGCAAAATTATGGTCTTTTTCCACTGTAGACAGTAGCCCCGGATGGTAAGGCCGCGTGGCAAGCCTGAAGCTATTATTTCAAAATACCTTGGACCACTTTTCCCTCATGTATCATCTGTTGCTGAGTATTTATGTGACCAGCAGTTGATCGTATTAACACGCTCTTGGGTAAGAGACACTCAGTCCAGCCAGCCCTGAAGGAAAGCATCAATTTTCAACTCATTCCAGAACTGGTTGATGTTTATTGATAAAGCTCAACCCATGAAAGATATATTCACAGCTAAGAGAAAAGTGAAGTGGATGAACGATGAACGGAATTCCTAGTAGAGAGAGTAAAGGTCTCCGCCCATACGTGAAGGATGACTAAGTCACTGAAAAGAGATATATCAGCAACCAAAGGCAGATGACCATCTGATAGCCCATCACACCGAGTGAATACACAGTAAATATGACTAGATGAATATTTCAGAAGAAAGCATTGTCATGATAAGTCAAGTATCACACATATATATTGTACAAAGGCGCCTCCCAATAGAGGGAAGCCACCAGATCCGCCATGTGGCTTTCCTAATATACACCGATTTTGGTTCCATCGCCCTCTCCACACCGCGAAATCGTATGATGGGCATTCAAATTGAATGACAAGAGATGTCGAAATGTTGATAATGGTCAAAGAATGGGGAGAGTGTCCTGCAGAGCTCGAAAAAGAAATAGTTCCCAAACGCCAAAAGCTCCTCGCTTGAATGCTGAAAAATCAAAGAATGACCAGCTACTGCAGTGCTGAGTCGCGCAGAGTATCAGTTAGTTATCATCATCGTCCATGTAGGCCCGCTCCTTGAGCCCATTGCCCCTGAGCCAGGCACGCTTCCATGGTCCCTCTTTTCCAAAGGCAGCTTCTCGGTCCTGCCGCATTCCCTCAAGGACGCCGACAATACCGCCATGACGCAGACGCTCGAGAACAACGTTCATGCCTTCCTTACTTTTGAGCACAGCATCACGGGTTCTGCTCACGCCAATGAGCTCAATGGTTCTTTGAATACCGGCCGTGGACAGCGAGGAAAAGAAGCCCTTCTTCGGGATCTCCTCATCATGATCAGCCGTCTGCTCAGCAATTGATTCGATCTTCTTCTTTCCTCCGAGAAGTTTGCCCTGGCCAAGCCGAGAACGGAACGTGACGGTGGTTTTGACCTGCGTCTGCTCACTTCTCTTATCATCCAGCGAGAGACCCTCCAAACTTTCAAGCGCCCCCTCAAGTGGTTGGCGCGTGTACACTTGCTTCTCAACAACACTCAAAATTCCAGTCCATTCCATGTTCCGCGACTCAGTTTGCATCCAGCCTTCCTTGATATCGACAATAGTGGTTTCGAGGATGTAGCTCTGGCCGGAATTGTCCGAGCCACCGATTCCCTTTGGGAGCAGTTTCAAGATACCTGCAGGCACCTTGGATTTCTTCAAATGAAGGCGGATTGTATGGAGACGCTCTGTTTTTGGGTCCACGTAACGGTCAATCACATCGGTGGTCAGGACATGGCGAGAGTATGGATTCGGATAACGGAGAAAGTAGGCGAGCGACACGGCCGGGAAAGAGTAATCGTACGTGAATACGTTCTCAAAGAACTTCATCGTTGCGGATTGATACAGACAGTGAAGTTGAAGATGCTGGAGCTGATGTGGCGATGGTGGAATTGACGGCTTGGGGGAGATGTGTGCTCGTCTGATCAATGACCTTTCCCAGTCGTCAGATCGAGACTCCTGTTGGAAGAATTTCTGTCGGCTTCCGGCAGCTCTGCCGCTAGCCTGATCTGGGATGCGGGGTGCCAAGATTACGCACGTGATCTAGTGTATCGGTGCCTTAATCAAAGCCAATCAGACTACAGCATCTGTCCCAGTGGCCTGAGTCATCAATGGGCGCTTTTGGAGGGGCAGGAGAAATAATTCAACGAGTTTATCAACATATCACAGGTGGGACACAACTCTTTATAGCGCGCTTCGTTCTCTTCTCGGTCGCTCTTTTCCCGATTCACTTCTTCGCGTTTCCTCTGAATCATTCGAAAAAAATGGCGGACGAACCCGGCCAACCCCCCGCTCTCACCACCCTGAGCCTCGCAGAACAGGCTCCTGCCTCGAAGGCCGTTGCACAGATTGTCACACCCTTTGACGTTTCTGGTGGCGTGGATGAGTCCGGAAAGCTTCTCCCAGTCGACTATGATAAGCTGGTGCGCGAGTTTGGAGCCACTCGCATCTCCAAAGAGCTGCTCGAACGCTTCGAGCGAGTCACCGGACGCCGGCCGCACCGATTCATGCGCAGAGGGATTGTCTTCAGTCACCGTGATCTGAATCTGATTCTCGATCGATATGAGAAGGGGCAGCCGTTTTACCTCTATACTGGTCGCGGACCAAGCAGTGACAGCATGCACGTTGGACACACGATTCCTTTCGAGTTTACCAAGTGAGTGTGTCCTTTCCGGAAAATATGTGTCTTGATGGTGCGCTGACTGGTGGTTCTCTCTAGGTGGCTGCAGGACGTCTTCGATTGCCCGCTGGTGATCATGCTTACTGACGACGAGGCAAGTGCTCGATCCGCAATTGATGCTATGGATACCGCTAACCGACTTGCAGAAATATATGCACTCGCAAAAAATCGAGGTTGATGATGCGAAAAGATACACGAAAGCGAACGCGATGGATATCATTGCTGTTGGTTTCGACATGAAGAAGACCTTCATTTTCAGCGATTTTGATTTTGTCGGTGGTGCCTTCTACGAAAACATCTGCAGAATGGCCAAAAGAATCACAATCAACTCCGTCAGAGGAACCTTTGGCTTCAACGACAGCAACAACGTCGGCGAATTCCACTTCTGTGCCACTCAGTCGGCCACTGCCTTCGCAACCAGCTTCCCTCACATCTTCGGTACCGACAGGAAGAAGGTCTCCTCCATCCCCTGCCTGATCCCGTGTGCCATCGACCAGGACCCGTACTTCCGTCAGTGCCGCGAACACGCTGAGAAGATGAAGTACAAGAAGCCTTCGCTCATCCACGCCATCTTCCTCCCTGCTCTCCAGGGCCCTGGCTCGAAGATGTCTGCCAGTGTTGATACCTCCGCCATCTACATGAATGATGCGCCGAACCGCATCAAGAACAAGATCAACAAGTACGCCTTCTCTGGCGGTCAGGATACGGCCGAGCTTCAGCGCCAACTGGGTGCTAACACCAAGGATGATGTTTCTTTCCAATACCTCACCTTCTTTCTCGAGGACGATGAGGAGCTAGAGCGTATTCGTGTGGCATATGAGAAGGGAGAGATGCTTACTGGTGAGGTTAAGCAGAAGTGCATTGCGGAATTGCAGACATACGTCCAATCCTTCCAGGAACGCCGGACCAAGGTGACAGACGAGATTGTTGCTGAGTTCATGCGTCCCCGGGCTCTCGAATGGAAAGGGAACCCAAACCCCATTGTCGTGGAGAAAAAGAAATAGAGTATTGTTCAATCGGAATCTTCAGCCATGTCATTCAGCAGTTTCCTTTATCGGCAAAGAACGACTGCTTCGTTGCACTGGTATCGATGTGGCAGCAGTTACCGTTGGAGTATGAATGGCCAATGATTGATATGATGTCATGATAGATATGAATATGGACCGGTCCTATATGTTTTATATCCCAGGGTGGCGTTGAGATTGAAGATGACCTCTTGTCTGCGCTTCACCAGAATTTGCACTTGGTAGTGTTTTTGATTGCTCGGATCGGTGTTCATTTGGGCTCTGATATCACGATTTTGCCAGGGAAGAACCCTCTCACACCATTACTTAACCAGCACTCTTCGCCGTCAATTAAATCTCCAACGGTGATGGCCTGCTCGGAGCAGAATCTCTGGGCCAAAGCGTACCGCCTTGTAGTTCCTGCATTACCACCACTGGAAAGAGGTGGCGTAACCCAAGTTGGCTCGGAACTGTTTTGACCATTTCCCTCTGGTTGTGAACCATGTCCCCGCCGTCTAAAGTATGGTGTAGTGATACTTCCCTCCATTATTTGGCCATTTGGATTCACTATCAACACTTCAACAGGGTCCTGCGGGGATGTGATGTTCGACCGAAGACGGGCAGCCGTGTAGTTGTTGCGAGAGGTGGTTTTGTATCTTGTGAATGGTGACGGGATCGTTGGCTGAGAATCAACAACAACACGCCAGGGGTCAGATGGCGGACGCTTATCGGACGGCAGCAGAAGGCTCAGTGGCTCCATTGGCATCGCTGGATTGACATCGACGGTGCAACGGCCATGACGGTCGACAACGATGCGAAGACGCCATGGTTTCGTCTGGTCAGGAATGAAGCCGTCAAGGAATTGAGCAAAAGATTTGAGATCCTGCTGCAGAAAGGCGACGGCTTCAGTCCATTTAAAACACTCTGCTGCAGAGAGGAGTCGTTGTTGATGGTACGGGAGGAGGTAGAAGGGCGATTGTAGGGAATCAGGGTAGCATTCTGCGGCGCTTGTTTTGATGACCTCTGGAAGTGCGGGTTCGTAGCGAAGAGAAGAGATGATCTGGAAGGTCTCCTCGGGTAGTGGAAGTGACGGAGGATCTGACGCCATTGTTGCCGTCAAAAAGGACCAGGCCGATGCCGCTTGGTCGGAGATTGGACTGTGAGCTTGCTTATACGGGGGGAATATACCGGAATTGAAACATCGCGATAGGTAAGAAGAGAACAGCAAATTCAACGCCCACAACCACTATTGTCGCGCCTCCATAACGAATTGAATGTGAAAGCCGAAAAAGCCCCTGGAGATCCGTTTTTGTCAGCCGATGATGATATCCCCAGTGGAGAACAGTCCAAGGGCTGCGATGAGTAACAGAGTGTGATTGGCCTGGAGAGCACGAGAGAGCTCGGAAGGGCGCTGCAGTACGCCGGAACTTGGAACGTCGAACCGCATAACTTTTCAGGTCCGCATCATCTATCTATTGATCCGTCTCTTCCCATCTCTCTCCCTTCCTCGAACTATCTTCAAAACCCTCCCCCAAAAAATATAGCAGCGTTCCGGCTGACTAGAATCCTGCTTTCCCGTCAAGGACCGGTATGTTTATGAATTCATCCCAATTCTCATCCATCCCCTTATCTATCGTGATGCTTTCTCCGTCCACCCATTGCTTACTCCTGCTCTTGTGCGCGATACAGAGCTACGAATTCAGTTTCCTCTTCGCCGGGTCATCATGTCGAGCGAATCGTCCTTGCCGCAGCCAGTGAAGAACGTGGTTGTCGACACTACTGCCCTTCCTGCGTCTTCCTCTGCGTCGGTATGGGACCGTATCTCGAAATGGGTGTCGGAGAATAAGGCTCTGGTCTATACCATTGCTGGTGTGGCTGTCGTCGTGACCAGCGCGGGTGTCGTATACTATCTGTCCGATTCGGGTCGGACTACCCAAGTTACTCCCCCGACGGAAAAGAAGAAGAGCAAGAACCAGCGTCGAAAGGAAAAGAAGAAGGCGGAGGAAGAGAAGAAGGCGAAGACCGCTTCCGTCCAGGAAGGTATGTCTTCTACGACTACGCCTCGCCTCTTTGGCTTGTGGGATATAACAGAATGACTGATGATGAAGCTTTAGAACAAGCTCCCAAGAAAGCCGAAGAGGCGTCTGAGGAGCTGCCTGAGGTTGATGAGGCTACTATTGATCAGCTGTCGGACGAGGTGGGTTGCTAAGTTTATGTTTTTGGCTTTCTTCTCGACGGCTCATGCTCACGGCTCAAATTTCAGACACGGAGGGCATATGCCGCCAAGCTCAAGGCCGCCGGTAACAAGGCGTATGGCTCCAAGGATTACAACAGCGCCATCGAACTCTACGGAAAGGCCATCATCTGCAAACCCGACCCTGTCTTCTACTCGAACCGCGCCGCCTGCTACAATGTGCTGTCGGACTGGGAAAAGGTCATCAAGGACACCAGCGCTGCACTGGCGATGGACAGCGAGTATGTGAAGGCCTTGAACCGAAGAGCCATTGCATACGAGCACCTCGAGAAGTTCGGAGAAGCTCTTCTCGACTTCACAGCCAGCTGCATCATCGATGGATTCTCCAGTGAGCTCAGCCGCAACTCGTTGGAGAGACTCCTGAAGAAGGTCGCCGAGAAGAAGGCCAAGGCGATCCTGGAAGCTAAGGGCCGGAAGCTTCCCAGTGCCACATTCGTTTCGAACTACCTGCAGAGCTTCCGTCCCCAGTCTCTCCCCGAGGGTCTCGAAGAGTCTGCCGACTTGAGTGACGAATCCGGCAAGGGCCAGCTGCGCAAGGGTCTGATCGCCATGTCGAAGAAGACCGGTGACGGCTATGAGGAGGCTGCCGCCGCTTTCGAGAAGGCGTTGGAGCTCGGCGACTTGGGTGAATACGAAGCGCTGGCCCTCAACATGAGAGCCACCTTCACGTATCTGGCCGGTAACGCTCAGTCGGCTCTGGCTGATCTCAACAAGAGTATCGAACTGCAGCCCTCGTTAGTGCAGAGCTACATCAAGCGTGCCAGCTTGCACCTTGAGCTCGGTAGGTTTAACTATGAGGAACAGACCGCGAGACACCGGTTGCTGACCAATACTAGGAAACAAGGATGCTGCGGCCGATGATTTCGAACTTGCCATCACTCACAACAAGGATGACCCCGACATCTACTATCACCGTGCTCAGCTCCACTTCATTCTTGGAGAATTCGCCGAAGCTGCCAAGGACTACCAGAAGTCGATCGACCTCGACCGAACTTTCATTTTCTCTCACATCCAACTCGGTGTGACACAGTACAAGATGGGCTCCGTGGCCTCTGCCATGGCTACCTTCCGTCGCTCCGTGAAGAACTTCGAGGATGTGCCCGACGTCTACAACTACTACGGTGAACTCCTCCTGGATCAGCAGAACTTCTCCGAGGCTATCGAGAAGTTCGACAAGGCTGTTGAGATGGAGAAGCAGAGCAAGCCTATGGGTATTAACGTCCTGCCCCTGATCAACAAGGCTCTTGCTCTCTTCCAGTGGAAGCACGACTTCCAGGAGGCTGAGAACCTCTGCCAGAAGGCCCTCATCAGTAAGTTATTTCGAAATGTTCGTACAACGTTTGGTTGAGCTCATACTAACGGCTGCTCTTTAGTTGATCCCGAATGTGATATCGCCGTCGGAACTATGGCCCAGCTTCTTCTGCAGCAGGGCAAGGTCTCGCAGGCCCTCAAGTACTTCGAGCGGGCCGCTGAGCTTGCCCGTACCGAGGGTGAGATTGTCAACGCCATCTCATATGCTGAGGCCACCCGCACACAGTTGGAAGTCCAGGAGAAGTACCCCCAGCTTGCCGCTCGCCTGCAAGGCATGGGTGGCGGCTTGGGCGGACCTCCTGGTCTGTAAAACAGAAAAAAGGACGACTTCGACGCGCAACGCGCCATGACTCTTCTCGCAATGTCCGCCTAGACGATGCGGATTTAATGCAAGATTAATTGGTTTTTCTTTCCCCCTCTCTTTCCCCCTTCTGCCGCCCAAGTTTTCTTGTTTGAACTGAAGCAGCCCTACTTTTAGACTGGCCCTTCTTGCCCAGCCCATTCGAATGTGGTCAGGGTGGGTGGGTCTTTCTTATGAGAGTGTATCTACTACCACAAATTTGTGTTTCATTATGTATCTTTTCCCTCTCCACCTCAAAAGAGCCTTTCTCTGATTTGTTTTCCTATCATTTGTGCTTCGTGTCTGCTTCCGCATGTTTTGATCATGTGCTTAATTTGTGGGCCTGGGGAGCTCTTCTGGTGTGTTGCCTCGGGAGAGCTCTGGCTGGGTAGCGGGAGTGTGTTTTGAGTATTGTCCGACGCCTGGCGCTTCGTTTCTAACAAGGAGAGACGGCGATGGAAGAAATATGACTTGTACCATAGTAAATGGAAGAGGGTAGGGAATATATTGCATCGGTTGGCATCTTTCATAGCAGTTCTTACTTCTAACTACTACTTCTACTCTACCACTAGTACTAGGCCCACTGGTGTTCTCTTATCGGCAGACTAACTGATTCAGGCATCACCTGACAGGGCGGGAGACCCCACATTCTCCCTATCATTCATAGGATATCTACTAAGTACTGTACTATGTACTATCTAGGTACTTACACAGTACTATGATGTCTACCTAGTCCCGAGTACCTAGCTCTATTAAGTACGATTACATACCGCCAGCATCAGCGTCACCATCCACTCTCTTCTATGGTTCACAACTTGCTTAGTACATCATCATTATTCTTCCTCTTCACTCATTCGCACATCACTTCCTGCTGTCCACACACAGAACACAACTCTCACTAACCTCTTACTCTCCTTCATCTACCTGCCTCAGTCATCCTCCACTGATCCACCCGTTCTTTATCGCCCTACCTCCTCCTTCCTTATCAACCCGACGATCATCCGAGTCGACCACTCCTCTCATACTTCCGATTTCGTGTGTTGGGTATCCATAACTTCATCAAGATTCCAGGCAGCCATTCGGAACCTGACATCTTCTACCACGGATTACTGCAGGGCGGAGAAGTCGCTGTCCACGTTTCTCAGCCTGACAGCGACCGTCGTTTCGGTTGACCTCAGGCTGATCCCATTGTTCTCCTCCCCCTTCTCCTCCTCTTACCCCTCCTCAGGCATCTTTCCGTCATTGACCTCGTTGCCTCGTCATATTGACTATCACTTTTCTACAACGAAGCTTGGAGTTCCGGAATTCAGACGCTTACTACTCACTGTTGTCAACTATTCTTCAAATTGTTGAGGATCTTCCTGACGAACAATATCTGTCGAGCATTGGGGTTTGCCCACGACGGAGTAACACTCGACATCAGCTCAAGAGAAGGTCTTACTTGTGCTCCTTGAAACCACCATGCCTCACAAGCAGGGTACGTGTTCCACCAAATGATTTCCAACTGTACAAGAGCGGTGCTGACTGATTATGTCTGTGTTGTTCAGCTGTTGTTACCCTCCACCCACTCTTCCAGCCCGATGTCCTCCCGTTTCGTTCCCTAACCTTCGCTTCTGACCTCGACATCGTCAAGATTGGCCGAGCATCTAAGCGAGAAGCAAAGAATCTCACCCCTGCGCCGCATAATGGCCTGTACGACTCGCGGGTGATGTCTCGAGACCATGCAAGGATGAGGGTATGTTTCGAGAAGAAGGTCGGTGGACACCCTCCCCTACCCCAGATCGATACAGATAAAGTCTACTTCTTGCTGTATGTTGCTGTATTCACAAATTTGATTTAGATCGTTTATCTACGGGACGGTGGTTCTATGCATGGTACCTGGATCAATGGTAAAAAGATGCCTGCTGAAAAGGATATTACAATCAATAACGGGGATGTGGTGACCTTCGGTGCTGAAGTCACGCGTGGTCAGGGTAGGTAGTGGCTTGATTCTGGATTCGAACGGCACTGACGCAGTCGACTCCAGATACGCATCTGCCTCTGAGGATTCGTTGCGAATATCAGTGGTCCGACATTGAGTGCGTGCATGTGTTCCACTGATGCTGGTGGATGAACTAACAAACCCGCAGGGATAAGAAGGCGTCGGATAATGGAGAGCAGCAACAGCAGCACATTCACAAATCAAACACTTTCTGCGTCCCTGATGACGACGATGACGAACAGATTGAGATCGCGGATGATTCGGTCCCCTTGGATTCTCCTTTTAGCGGGTCTCGCGACCAGGACGACTCGGATTCTTCTTCGGATTCTGATAATCAGCAACCTATCGAGATCTCAACACCGATGACCTCACCTCTGAAGAAAGAAGCTCTATCAAATCTGCCAGAGCGGAAGATATCGGAGCGTGCCACCAGCGTCGAATGTCTCATGAGCGGATCACAACAGAGCCCAATCCCTCTTGACGAGGACAACCCTGAACAGCCTCTTGTGACTCCAAGAATGACCCCTCCCACCGTCGAAGATACCTATGCCAGCTCCTATGCCGGTACGTCCATTGTCATGGAGGAAGATATGGACGAGCCCGACCTCGCTGCTTTCACTGGGGGACAGTCGTGTACGGGGTCTGACTATTGGGAAGAAAATGAAGAGCAAGATGACTCGGAGGATGAGGCGTCCGAGCTAAGTTCATATATGGATACCGACGCATTGGACCAAGCCGTTCATCCTACTGCTGGCGGAAACTGTGTCCCTGAGGAGGGATACAAGACACTGATGACTTCAGCCCGTGGGCCTTCCAACTTGAAGAACACCAACGGTTGGTTGATGAATTCGGATGACTCGTCTGCCCCATTGGCGAGCATAAGAAATGAATATTTGAAAACTAGGGCGTTCTCCCCCATTTCTGGCCCATCTCAACCACCGACCGAATTTTTGACTGATCCAGTCTCTGCACCACTGATCTGGCCATCCATTCCAGCTTCCAACGGAACCACCAGTGTGCCATCGCGATTTAATGAGAACTCGATCAAACCCTCACTTCCGTATTTTCATTACAACAACTCCGCCCTCCGTACCGAGGATTGGCCTCCTGCCCGTACTGTGTACTCAATTGAGCACAATTATCCCAACTCGACTGCGCGCTATACCGACGGACCATTCGTGAATAGTCAGTCGCAGAAAGGTATGGACCGAGGCAATGCTAACAACGGGGCGCATTCAAATGGTGTTGGTCCTGCCATTGTTGGTGAATCGCATCCGGTCCAATGCCAACGCAACCCGAACGTCTCCCACCCCATGGGAGAAAACATTGCAGTAAAAATTCCCTCAGAGGTCCAAGAAGATTCAGCCAACAACGCGGGAATCTCGCAACGCTTGAAAACTCGCCTGGCGATCGCTGATATCGTTGATACGTCTACATGGGTCCCGATCCAAGGCGGAAATCAGCCGCGAAAGAGAAAGGCTTCAGAGATGGATTCGGACTCGGAGGGTCCCGATGGAGCTCTCCAGACTCCAGTTGATCTGCAGTCTACCAAGGGACTTAATACAGACTCGTTCTCCCAGAATGCTCAGCCTCACGTTGCTACGTGTGACCTGGCCAGCTTGCACTCCCACTTGACACAGCTTCACCCTGTTACTGAAAGTCAGGCCACTGACCATCTCCGGAACCCTACTCTTGTGGGGGAGCGTCCGTTGAAGAAAATGAAGATGTCAACCCCTGGACCTTCTGGAAGTAATGCAGCAGATTCGTCTCTGAATGGAAATGCTCAGCGTCCAGGAAATTTCAAGACTCATGCTGCCAGTGCTCTGCTTGGTGCTGTGGTAGGTGGCTTAGGAACGATTGCTATCCTCGCATCGCTTCCCACCGATTACTTCGTTTGAACACATATTGGAGGGTTTTAACAATTCTACCCTGCCTTCTTTCCTATTTTACGCCCCACGACGCTTATCCTTTCTACTCGTCTCCTCTGTTATGAGATGAACGTATTTATGCGCTAGGTTCAAGGTCTCGTTTAAGGTTTTCATATGTTTTCTTTCCTCTCGAATGGGTTTGGAAATTTGGTCGCTTTAGTGGGGATCTTTCGTTAACTTTGCTCGGGTTGGTGCTGGTGTATCTGCTGTATCCTTTCTAGGAATGGATTTCTTATTCGATAAGATGGACAAATGGAGCATCTGCCATAGGAGTAGAGCCATGTTAGGTGCTACTAGACTAGCTTACCGTTTTCGTGATTTGAGCACTGACTTCGCTCAGTAAACGTAAGCGTACCTTATCATGAATTGAGATGCTCCATACCATTTGGCTGCGCTGAGCAGCTCGTGGCTTGCTGCCACCGCCAGCCATCGATGCTTCCCCGTCCGTCCATGTTGATGAACCGCCTTGTCGTTGCAAAGATTCTTGCAAATCTCCGATGAT
This sequence comes from Aspergillus clavatus NRRL 1, assembly GCF_000002715.2. Classification (NCBI taxonomy): domain Eukaryota; kingdom Fungi; phylum Ascomycota; class Eurotiomycetes; order Eurotiales; family Aspergillaceae; genus Aspergillus; species Aspergillus clavatus. Next base: position 1,673,373 of record NW_001517101.1, on the reverse strand, counting down.
CGGAGTGTTGGTCGTGATCGTAATCCAAGTACGCCGTTTAGGCGTCAGAATGCACGCCTTAAGGACATGGATTTGGCTATAATCTTGGAAGCAATGCTTCCGGGGATGGGCCTGTCTCGCAGAAGGGGCAGACGTCAGCTGATCGCAGACTGTTCATCGATCGTCTGTCGTGTCTCTCCCTCTGTGCGACCTTAGGACCATCATCTCATCAGTTTCAACATCCAGTTTTATGAAACAGACACAACACGCAAGACAATCTATCCGGCTCAGCCATCAAAAAGATGCGGAGATCTTCTCCAACAGCTTCATCTAAGAAGTGGACCTCTCTTTCTCTGCCAATGTTGAGCGACTCTCACAGCCACCACGTCAGGCTGTATTCATCAGCCAGGAATCTGTTATGATTAGGTAGCGCTCCAAGATAGCAGGGATGGCACACGAAGCCAAGGCGAGAACCCCCGTCTAACGCGTGATTCACAACGGATGCTTGCATATGGATCACTGGCGCCCAACCTTCAACAGGTAGGTAGTAACCATGGCCGTCCCTAGTTCATTTCTATGTGTGTCCAGTCAGCGAGTCACATCGCGCCTCAAGTTGGTTGGGTTGGTTTTACTGACTCTGGACAGGAGATGCTCGTGACCCCATCTTCCTCGAATTGGTCTATCTCCCTTTGTCAGATTTCCCAACAGCAGGGAGCTTACTTTTCCACGAGGACGGCTGTAACCCTTCTGTACTATTAATACAGTATACACCGATCTTATGGGAATACATCGACAGCACTGCACAATGCTCGTTTGAGTGGTGCCAAAGACACTGCCATTGACGGCTCAGCCGGCGAATGAGCTGCATGCTCACTTCTTCTACTAATGCAGTATTCTTTCTAGGAGATGATGCTGGGTGGTCGTGTTTCGTATTTGGCCCTCAGGGCCTCAACGACATATGACCAATCCATCTGCAGGGCAATCTCCCTGCATCTGATATGAGGCCTGTTTGCACGAAGGCTTCAACTCTTTTACGATGGAACGCCCCCCTCCTCGGCTATCATGCGGCTAGTGATAAGTTGACCTCGCGGTGGAGTTTCCACTTCTTGTATTCAGTATGTCGGACGGATACCTGCATGGAGCATATGAGTATCCATCATCGAGAGTTCGAAGTGGCCACGAGACCATCGCGAGTGATATTGCACTTCTCCTGTAGTGATGGCAATAGACCATTCACCGTTCGGTCCGAAGGCCCGGTTACTGTGGAATTTGAAACAAGCTAATCCTTACTGCAACCGATGGATTTCATGGAAGCTAGACTATCTGCATCATCACCCCTTCCTGTGCCCCCTCAGCCGTTGTCCAAGTTATGGCTCCCCTTTCGGCAGGCGTGTTCCCACTGGTCTCGCGGTAGCTTGGCTGCTTCCAATGCACGGCAATGGGGCATGTGCCGCGCAACCGCCCTCTCTTGCTTGGATTGGCCTTTGGGTCGATAGGATGCTTGAGAAGCGGGTAGGTCTATAAGGACATTGCAGGCTTGGTCGCAGCAGGAAAAAGCCATTGGGCCCACCTTGATGTTCTGATCGCTATCTACGGGGTGCGGACAGATTGACCTGCAACCAGGACGAGAATCAATGGTACCTTGCTCTCAAAATATTAATTTTGATTTTCCAAAAAGTCTTTGATCTCATGTTACGCTCCTCTCGTCTCAACATCTTCTAGAAGAGCGTTCTGTGTGATCTATATCTGACACACGGAATGATATCATGCTGGCTGGCACGTTGCACTGCACCTATCCGTGATGCCGTGGTTGTCAGTGGATTGGACAATGGTCGAAGCAGTCTCTCGCTTTTTATTGAAGCGGTCAGCGATCTAAAATTGCGGCGCCGGTCCTCCTTATCATTCGTTACTCAAGTAACACAGCCCTCGGTGGCTGCCATGCTTTTGGCCTTTGTTTCGTTGTATGGGCCTAGTGATATTGTCACGTACCCCATCACTCACCTGCACAAGAATAATTTACTTTCCCTTTCTCTGTGCTCAACTCTGATTGACTGAATTATGTTCCTTTCTCCTCCTCTATAGGCCCAATCTCATGCAGTCCGTCATGAGAGAGGCTTGGACCAAGGCATCTGGTCGACTTCTCAATGGCCACTCGACAACACAGAACTTGGACCTGGCTCTATGGTTTACTGGCTCTTTGAGGTTTCCATTGTGTGGGGATACTCCAGGAATATCCGTTGCCGATAACCCGATACCTGTCCACTTTGTCGAGAGTCGTTCGATATTCCCTCGATGATCCCTGAACCATGCTGCTGCACCTGAGCCCCTGTCGATTCTGTGATAACTTCTGCCCTGGATAGAGAATCATGATTCGGCATCACCGACACAGGACTGGAAAGGTGTCTATTGACTCGACCTCTAGTAGCACAGTCGCTGACAAGATCGCTTTCTGCTTACCGCTGACGGAGAAATCACCGTTTGGACTGGACAGGGAAGGGCCCTGTTCAGCCTGCAAGGCCAACATTTGCTTTTTTCTGCTATAATCATACCACCATCCTTCCTCTATAGAGGCTTCATTATGATGAGGTTGATAAAGAGACACCCGTCCTTAGTGGGCAGCTTGTTGAACATGAGCTCAGAATATTCTTGAGCATACCTGATCTTGGATCCATTGAACCTAGGTTGTGGCCGCTTTGCCTCTATACCTTGGAACATATTTTCTCCTGACCACCGTCATCAGATATCCACCCCTAGCAGTCACGATAGCATACTTCTCCATCGAACTATGTCGGCGCATCTGGATCCGGAGCACACATCTTGCATCGGCGGTCGGACCGTTGTGACATGTCGGGACTGCGCTGGGAACGCACCACGGTATGTTGATCATACCTACTGCCTCTGCATGCCATTCCATAGCTAATTCTACCACAGAGGCGCAATCTGCACCAGTTGCAGCGGACGCGGATTCACCATCTTCATCTGTGCACACTGCAACCCCGCGGCCGCTGCTCTCGCTGCCCGGAGCGCCGGCTCGTCGACAGAATCCTCCACCCCGTCGTCTCCCGCCTCTCTCAGCAGAAGCTCATCGACCTCGCTGTCGTCAAGAAGCGACCTGACAGGACCTCGACCCTGGAAACGCTTTGGGGATGGTGACGGCGGTCCTGGAGGTGGGAGAGTCGGTACAAACACAAATACTCCCCGGAGTGTGTAGACGGGGGATTCCACTGTCTGTCGGGAAACATACGAATACGCTACTTGATATTATATACGGCCGGGAAATCAACATCCCTCGTTGGCGAGGAGGAGTTGTGTGGGAGTTTATATAGAAGGGCAATGGCCGAATCTTCATCCTGTTTTATGATATTATGGATTGATGTTCTTGGTTCGGGGTTACATTATAGTTTTCTTTCCAAGATGGTTCAAATCGGGGACTAAGGGGATAGTATATAGTTCAATCGAGAATCCTTTTATCATCTCTCGGCTCTGACCACCATCTATTTGGATCTTTCCTTCTGCTTCTGTCCAAACTTGACTGAATCTACAGAAGCACTCATTCCATCCAGCGCCCGACTATTTCAACTACTGTCAATTCAGCTCTGGGATAAGCCTCAAGTGAGGAGAGGAAATTGCAACGCTCAGATTCAGAGGCGATAGAGCCCAACGTCGATCCAACAATGAATCTCATTCATATCAATCAACTACTTGTTTGAACGGCCATCAAATGCATGCAGCCAGGGGCGGCTGGCGCACGCAAACGTCTTGAAGTCGTGTGCGTATTCATGCGCATCCCGAGAACGCATCACCTGGAAGCAAGCGCTGCAGACTCAGATCAGGCAGATACGGGCGGTATTCGCCTGTTCGGGTTTTGTGTTTGGTCGGTAGACATGATGATGATGATGATGATGATGATGATGATGATGGTTGTTGATGGACAGCTTTGGACAGCTTCTGAGACGTCAAGCACCTCCGAACTGACCCTGACCTGGCCATCGTCAATTCTATCAGAAAACATAAAACGTCATTCCATCGGCTATTCTCCGCTGTACTCCGAAGTATTCTGTCGAAAATCAATTGGAGATGGAGGAATCCCCCGTGGCGCGTCTCTCCACAATCCACATGCTGTCTTTAATTTTCCCCACAGTCGGAGCTCTTTTAGTTGTTAGTTGTTAGTCTAGTCTAAAGTCTAAACTACTTGGTGCTTGAAGATCGGAATTTTTGAGCTAATAGTTGTCGCCGATAGTCCCCCTTTCCAACCACTGTACAGACACAAATGTGGCATTATGACAATATCGGTTGCAACTAAGATATATATATATAAATATATAGATATATAGCTAAGACTGTGACTTCCATCGAAGACATGATGCGCTTTTCCCATGCCAAAAGATTAGTGCAACAACTAAATAGCTATGAAGAATGTGAAAGTCATCAATCATCAGACGCCCGTCTGCGCCATGCATCAGGTCAACAAAGCAAATGAAAAGAAAAACTCCATGGGACGCCAATTATCCCCCGGTGGACCACGATCCGGATGCAGAACTAGCCAACTAGCTGGCCACGGCCAACTGGGCCACCAGATCCGACGCGACATCCAGGAAGGGGTACGGACTCGTGACCTCCTTCTCCTTGTTGCGGTATCGCTTGCTGATCGGGTGCCATTCCGTGTCGCCCTCGCCGCGGATCACATTTTGGTATCCGTCGCACTTGAAGTCGACCATGTAGTTGCTCTGCTCTAGTTGATACAGCTGGATGTCGACAAACACCCAGACACCGTGCGAAATCCGTCCGTGCAGATACGCCTGGTTTGCGGAAGAGGGGCCAGAGCTGGTGCCGCTGTCCGGATTGAAAGGATTCTTCTCCTCGGCGGAGCGAGACAGGTTCGAGATGTTGAAGCGACGGCGGAGGTCTTCCAGGTCACTCTTGCTGCTCTGTACGCTAGCAGATCGTCCGGGGGCTTTGATCCCTTGCTTGAGAAGACGGGCGCGAATGAACCAGGAATCCTTGGGGATGTAGTAGTCCGCTGGCAGGTCGGGATACTTGCTCTGCAGTGGTCTTTCTCCAGTGGGCGGGGAAGCTCCAATTGGCGTACCTTCTAGAAGAATCAAAGATATCAGCTTACGTCCTGCGTCAAGAATATGAACCATTGGGAAACAAACCTGTTTCGGAAGGCTCGATCTCCCAAACTCCACCTTGTGCCGCAATGGCTTTGTACAGATAGAGCATGGCCTCGTAGGGTTGATTCCGCGACCGGATCCCGAACTGCCATTTGCGGGTCCTCTTCGGTTGATGGGGCGCGCTACGAATCTCAGGGGGGTCCAGGCGCAGCGCGTTCAGGTCGACAATACTACGAGAATGTGGCTTCAGCGCTCTCGCGCCGGCTTCCAGCTCCGCGGGGGAGCGGGCACCGTGGAGATCGTCATCAAGATTGGCCTGCGCACGTTCTTCACGTAGTCGATGCGCATCGCGCGCGCGTTGCTCCCGTTCCCGCTCCCGTTGTTCCATCAGTTGATCATGAACATAGGGTAAGCTGGTCGGCAGGATCCGCACATGACTGATGCGGGTGGACTCGTAATCGTCCGAATCGACTTGCGAGGGGGTCTGGGAAGGCTGGCGGAGGATATCATGAGGGGGATTCTCTTGAGGGCGGGGCGCAGTGGGCCGGCCAACTGCAGGTGAAGGAAGAGGGGTTCGATTCGGCGGCGGAGAGGGAGCGATGGGAGCACTCATCAAGGTATCATCCGAGGGGGCTATTTGCTGTTAAAAAAAAATTCCCTATTTCCGACAGAATCAGGGGCCGAGCAATTGACTCACAGTTGGTCTGCATCATCTCATTCTCCACGATGATAAAGAAGGCATCCTTGATTGCGCTGGGCTCTGAACTCCTGAGTGCGTCTTCGATGTCTTCGCGCGCATATCCCATACTGCGTTCCAATTTGGAGATGCCGATTTGATGGATCTTGTGCTGTACGGAGAGAGGCTTCCCCGGCGCGAGTTTTTTTGGATCAATCGCTTTGTTGGGGTCCACACCGGTCCCGATGTATTCTTCCGGGGGCGGCTGAAGATATTTGGGGAGATCCTGCAAGAACCAGGGATCCTGACGGATTTCGGGGATGGTGATGCGGTGGACGGGGTGCACCTGGAGCATCGATCGGATCAACCGCGCGGCTCCAGACGAGATATAGGGAGGCATATGGAAGTTGCCCGCGGCAATCTTCTTGAAAAGGGCGGGAATATAGTCGTCGTCGAAGGGAAGCCGTCCGACCAAGAGGACGTAGAGAATCACACCGCAACTCCACACGTCGACTTCGGGGCCGGCATAGAGCTTGCCGGAGATGACCTCGGGAGCAGCATAGTTGGGGCTCCCGCAACTCGTCTTGAGGAAATTCCCGTCTGTCATGATATTACTCAGACCGAAATCGGCGATCTTCACGTTCTTGTCCTTGTCGATGAGCAGATTCTCCGGCTTCAAATCCCGATGCACAATCTTGTGGCGATGGCAGTACTCGACGGCGCAGATGATCTGTTGGAAGAACTTGCGGGCCTCGGCGTCATTGCATCGACCTCTTTTGACCAGGTAATCGAACAGCTCTCGTTCGGCGTATTCCAGGACCATGATGATATCCGTTTTGGTAGCAATGACGGTATACCTTTAAAAACCCGATAAAAAGTGTTAGTTTTTGTCTCCCGCACTTCCAATCTTCACAAAGCAGAGAATTGGCTCGTACAATTTGATAATATGAGGATGACGCAGCAATTGCAGATACTGAATCTCCCGCTCCACACGACCAACCATGTCCCTGGAGAGCAACTTGCGCCGGGAGATGATCTTGAGAGCAACCTGCCGACCGCTGGGTTGATGAATCGCCAGCTTTACCTTCCCAAACGAGCCCTCACCCAGGATCTTGATGGTCTGGTACTGATCCAGACGCTGCATATCCCTCATGGTGGCCGGAGACTGCATGGAGGGGTCAGCGCCTTTTCCGCCCGGGCGCGAGGGCGGAGGCATCGCCATGGCAGGATGATTCGCGGCGCTAGGGGGAGGACCGGTCCCGGTAGAACGTTCACGTTGACGATCGGAGTCAAAAGCAGGAAGGGATACGGAGAGGTCCTCGTCGTCAAAGGCAGCGGCCATTTCCGGTCGGAGGAGGGGTGGGGTGTTAAAAAAAAAGACAGACACGAGAGAGGGAGAGAGAGAGAGAGGGAGAGAGGGAAAAGAGGACACACAGGACAACGTGACGTGATGGATTTCACTGAGTGAGTCCCAGCGGTCTGTCCTGCTGACTGTCCAGCTATTTTTTTTTCTTTTCTTTTCTTCTCGTACTGGTCTGGAACCGACTAAGAGCTCGTCTAGGTGGGATTTATGGAGACACCAATGGGGAGGGCATAATACTAGAGCAAAAATAGGGACTGTAGTGAACCCCACGACCCAGCTCTTCAGAGTGAGAGTGGAGCGCAGAAAGAGGCCAAGGAGGGGAAGGTTTTTAAGCACGAAAGCGAGTCGACGCTATATTGGCGGGGTTGGAGGGAGTTGGCTGGAATCGAGTTAGTTCACCACGATGAGGATGAAGACAAGATGAGATCGAGAGAGAGAGAGAGAGAGAAAAGAAGATCAGAGTGGGAGGTTGAATTCCTCAGAAGCTAAGGTGAGAAGAATGGTCGTACAAATAAATGATAAGGTCGTAGTTGATGGTTGAAGGATCAGAGAGAGCACAACACATCAATTGTCCTCTTGATAATGAGAGCGCTACTCCTACCACTACTACACTACTACATAGTATGTATATACCTGGACTGAGGATTCCTACCTCTATGTACAGTCATGATCTAATCTCCTATTTTTCATCTCACACTCGAGACTCCAAGTCAACATGCTCAGTCGCCCGTTTGGCGCCATCCCCCGCCACACAGTCCCATGGGTTGTCTCTCCGCCATCCAAGATACCTCGTTCATCTTCATGACTCACATCCGTTTAGGAGTAGGGAGCTAGGGATGATATTACAATCAAGCTGCTTGAAAGCCTTGAGCCATCTAGTCTTAGCTACTAGATACATTCTAGTCAGTGGATCTCATCCCGTCTATTTTATCGACATCACCACCAGCAAAATCCCCCACGAACGCTCAACCCATTCGGACCGAACTAGAGCACTTGAGAAGAACGAACCCATCCACATCCTGACAGACACAAGACAAACAGGCTAATTTTACCCCTCATATATCATCGCAAGTGTGGAGGCTGTACCTCGTCAATATCGCACTTCGCCCTCTTAGCCAACACGATTCAGCCATGCGGCACAGGCACCCTGCATTAGTTTCAAGATGCCCCATACTCAACCGGGAAAGGATCATGTTTCTACATCCATGTTAGAGACTACTAACTAGTGCTGCTAACAGAGGCTGTGGAAATCAGCCCAAATTTAGGGGGCCAAGGCTGTCATACCCCCAGACTGCACTTCGGGGGCAGACATTTAAATTTAATAAAGACGTAAATATGCCGTTTAGACAGAGATCGTGTAGATGCTTCCTTTAGATTGTAGACAATCCGGGACACATTGACTCTTATCATGATTGTGTGGCTTTTCTTTCTCATTACTCTCGCGCTCTGCAGCAGCGCAAACGCTGCGATAAAGAGGACCCTGCCCATGTCAGTGCAGCCGGTCAACTTCCCCAGGTCGAGACGTCTTTCTGCTGCGGTCGCCCCAGCAAAGCTCAAGGCACGAGCACGGTTTTCACAAGAGGTCCTCGCATATCGAGCGAGCTTCGATTTTATGCACGATGACACGACTGCGGAATCAGTCTTCGCCACGACTCTGAGCGTCAAGTCGAAATGGCCGATCCTATCCCTGGAAGAGCTGGACCATCATCTCGAGGACGTGACCTGCTCGGAGTCCCATATCGAAATGTTCTTTGCATCCATTGAGCAGTTTCAGTCTACACAGCAGGAGCTGGAGAGAACTACCGAGCTCATCGTCGTCACCTCCCACAGGGGATGCAATTCGGACGGAGAGAGATCGGCATACAGGTCAGTCCTTGGAAGGTGTGTATCATAGCTATTAGCACAGCCATTGACCATTTTCAGAGTCACCGAGGTCACTGTCGATGTCGAGCGCAGAATTGTCTCCCTTCGGAAATCTGACTGCAGCTGGCAAGATGCATTCGAATCCACCCGAGTCTCCTTCTCACGCCGAAGCCCGTCCGAGATTCAGAAACGCTCTCATGGCTTCGTCAAGAGACAACAGCCGCAGACAGACATGCCAGCAACAACAAAAACCATGGAAAAATCCGGTGCCACTCCGACAGTCAACTTTCCAGTACCACCTGCTGTTACCTCGGGTTATCCCACGACTGCAAACAAAGCTCTCAAGTTCCAATATATTGACAAGCAAATATATCCTCCAGATATCCCTGCTGCAAATATGTTCTTGTAAGTGGGATATGCAATCAACAACGTACCAAATACTGATTTCGCAGACCCGAAGGGATCACCGTGTCATGTAGAAATTGCTCTCTTGGAGGCAGCATTGACATTACCAAAGGTTCCTTCGAGGTGACCGGCTCGGATGGAATCATGGATTCTGTCAATCGCACCATTGCCTTCTTTGAACATGGCAGTATTGATGTGGCTGTCAATGGACTCTTTTCCCAGATTGAACTCGAATTCGATCTCTCAGCAAGTCAGAACCTGATATCATATCCGATCCAGCTTCCTGCAATTCCGCTGGTCCCTTTTGAGGTTAGTCTACTCCCTGGTGAGGGCTTCGGGTCATAGTCATTAATAGCTGGCAGATTCCTGGAGTTCTTGTGTTCGGACCATTGTTCCAAGGAAATTTCGATATCAGTCTGAGCCTAAAGGAGTCCATCGGATTTTCTTATGGCTTTAATCTCTCCGTAGGTCTATACCGCTGGTTTGGAGCATGTTAGCCGCGTACTAACACTGATCAAGGTCCCTGATAATTCGAGGATTGAGCTAAACATGAACGAAATCTCAAACTCTTCAATCACGGGCTTGTAGGTTATGTCACCCATTAGAGGAGGACCCAGGCTAACTTTTTCCTCAGTGACAAATCAACAGTGCATGCTCTTCCATTTCAGGCAAAATCCGCTCTTACCTCTCTAGTGGCCCGTGCCGTCTTCAAGCCCCAGATCCTTCTCGGCATCAACACGGCAGTAGGAAGCGTCCAGGGCGGAATTGGAGCCTTCCTCGAACTTCCAAATCTCTCTCTCAATGTGACACAGCTCAGCCATGTAAATGAGCACTGTGAGGCTGCATCAAGCGGTGATGGAAAGCTTTCCTCCACGTTGGACAATGTATTCGGAAACCTTACCCACATTGTCCCCAACGTAGATATCAACCTAGGCGCATTGGCGAATTTCGAGGTCGAAGTCCCTAGGCTTTTCACCGAAGCTGCCGCCGTGCAGACTGTGCTGGCCTCGACCTCATATCCACTGCCAACCGCGTGTCTCGAGTTTGATTCAGGAAGTGGGAAGTTTGGGAAGCCCTCGCCGTCACCTACACCCACTCCTTCACCAACTGTTTTAGACAAGACGGCAACGACAACGGCGGATTCGAAGAAGAGCTGGGGAACTGTTTTCAACGTCAACGCTTATTTACAGATAGCATGTCTGATTGTTAGTTTGCACATTGCTGCATGGTAATGATTAGTCTAGGACTAGACCGGGTTTCAGATATATATATATATATACATATATATATAGAATTGCACAACATCCTGTTTGTAGGACATTTGGCCATAGATCAAGAATTGATCTACACCAGATATCGGCATCAATCCAAATTTGATATGATGTTGAAATAGACTTAAGCTTCGTCGCCTCCAAACGCCTGAGCAGCCGAGTCATAGTACAGACTCCAGAGTTCAGGGAAGGCACAACTATAAGACAAGGAGTCACCTGATCTTTGCTTACATGAGACATGAATAGGCGGAGCTTTGCTACTCATCCAATCACAGGCCGTAGGAAAACCAAGTGGGGGACGGAATCGGGGTCCGAAAACGGCTTAGCGCATAGACCAGGCGGGGAGCCAAAAAGGGAAAAGCAGAGGAACTGGCCTGAGGCTGTGAAGGGGAAGTGTGACGGGTCAGCGTCAGCTTTTGAATCGGCCCTCGTCTTCAGTACATCTCCTTTCCCCTCTCAAAACTCTTGAATTCTCTTCTTCAGTCTCCCTCTATCCACTCTTTCTCACACGAGCTTAAGGATACTACTGCCTTTGGTGTGGTGTCAAAAGCACAGTACTGGCGTTTCCTGACTCGAACAACCAAGCCCGTAAATAGCCGAGATCTCTATCTCTATCTCGAAGACGGACGGCTTCATCTCCCTCAAAATCACTCATTTCCTCGTCATACAACATCATACAACATCATCTCCTTAGCGCATTGAGAATAATGGCTGCTGAATCCTCTATGTATCAAATGGATTACTCCGTTCGCTCTGATGAGTGGCTTGACTTTGACAACACCTTCGAGTTCCCTACGGGGTATCTGGAGAGCAACCCGCCATCGCTCGAGTCAATCTCTCCCAAGGATCTCGAGCTGGTGTACAGTGATGCTGATGCGCTGAACTGGGACATGGATGCTGCCCAGTTCTCGCAACCAGCTTTCTCTGACTTGCTCACCTTTGAGGAACCCTTGATAGGGGCCACTGACATGCCATTGAACATGATCGATTCCAACACCAACCTCCTCGAACCATCCAACTCAGGGTTCGACGACTCATGGTCCTCATTTGCTCCTCTAGATACGACAGAGTCTTTCTACTCACCTTCCCTATTCCGACAAACCGTCGAGTCCCGTGCAGCTGCCGATCCGCGCTGCTTCTCGAAAAAGGAGAAGCGCCTCGAGGCATCCATCTCGCTGCATCTGCAACGTCTGCAAGACGCTGCTGTGGCCGATATGAGCCAGACTTCCGACTCATGTGATGACTTCTCTCCTTGCTGGCCCGATTCGGTCGCTGGGAGCTCACAGTCTCGTGGCAGTCCATCTACCACATCGACCTCTGATCCACCTTCGAAATCATCCAGTCCCCCGTCCTCGGCACCGAGTTCGGCTGGCGGCGGGATGGAACTGGTTTTGGATCTGAATATGAACGCGACGACCAACCTCCCAAAGAAGCAGAAGCCGCGGTCCCAGGCTCAAAAAGAGAACTACATCAAAGTTCGCAAGCATGGGGCTTGTGAGAAACATCGAAAACAACATAAACGGGTAGGTTTCCACAGCTGCTACTAAAATTTCTACTCGCTAACTTGTGCCTAGTGCAACTGCCTGGAGAAGACGGTCTCTCGTGCTCTCAACGATTCCGCCATTGCAGCGCTAGGCCAACCCACCAAAGCGCGACTGGAAGTCCGGAATACTGGACAGAACTTTTTCATTGCTACCAGGCCAGCAATCACCAGCGCGACCCCGGTTCTACAACCCACAGCCGTGGACAGAACCCGTGCTGTCAAAGCTGTTCCTGGTTCGCTGCAATCAAAGGTTGCCGTTTCGCCAACGGAAACGACCAATGCTCAGCACACAGAGCGCTCTACCTACAGCTCTGGCGGATTTGCCAACACCGCGCACGTGCATCTACAGGTCCGGCAAACGCACAAGGAGGCAAGACCTTCGCGTGCCGCCATCCAAACCCATGCGGTACCCGGCTCGCTGGTAACGCAACCCACGCATACACCGACCGTTACAGTTACGCCCACGACCCGGCAACCTGGCACGCTACGCGCTGTCCAATGTACTGCTGGCGTGCTGCACGAGTCTGGCGTGCTTAGGCCGTTCAGAATCCGCTCGACGACCCAACAAGATGTTGGAAGTCGCTCCGAAACCCAAACTCAAACCAACAAGCACTCGAGAGGCAAAGAAAGTTCGTATATCGACAGCGGCACGAGGTACTCTGGAGCGCAACCGAAGGTTGGCCAGCATCCTGTTCTTCCACAATCCGCGGACATCCCCGTCCGTCGCTCGGTTGCACAGAGTGTTGCTCTCCTCGAATCCGCCAGAACGGCTGTTCTGGACACAGCTCTAGCGTTCTCTGCCTTCTGGCAAAGCTCCACATCGCTTACTTCTTGGGCTGGGACTCTCCTCGGCCGTCTGGTGCTATCCTCCTCCCGTCAGCATAGGCTGTTCAGGAAGGGAATGGGACTGGCCTAGACCGGCTGCCCCTCCCAATTTCGATTTTGCCCTTGATATAATGCTTGCTTGATCTGTGATGTATTTTAGCGATGTGATTTTGCAGTTGATATCCTAGTAGCTCGTATCTATATACAAAAGTTTAATCACCTACATGTTGTCAGTGTCTTAGACCTTTGCTTGGGGGCAGTTTTGTACACTACAAGATGCCACCTTACCAGAACTTCCAACCGACTTTTAGTAATAAATAGCAAGCTCAAACGGCCGTTTATACTCGAATTTAACACTATTTCCTCATTGAATTTGTAGCCTACAAACCACACCCCACGACCTCACCAACCCCCTATGCACCCTCCACCACCTCCACCACCACCTCCCCCACCCCCTTCGACTCCATCCCAACCTTACACACCGGCGCCCCCGACGGCGGATCAACCCGCATCTCCGGCGCCGGCCCCGGCACGCGCTCCACCCTCACCAACACAGGGATCACGGCGCCCGTCGCCAGCGCAAACCGACGATGCCCCGCGACATTCAGCAGACTCGTGATGGCGCCGGAATGCGCGGTCAGCGAGAGAACGGTGCTGGGGTCGCGCGCACAGATGTCCGACAAAAGGGCGCGCAGGCGCACGTCCCGCGCGGAGTCGGACTCGCGCCACGCCGCGTCGTACAACGGGTCGTGCTCCGCGAAGCCCCGCTCGAAGATGTACTGTGGGTATTCGGCGGCGATGGCGGAGCGCGGCGAGCGGCTGTCGCAGGTGTGCAGGCCGAGGGTTTCGCGGAGGAGCTGTGGCGGGCGTTTAACTCATCATCCAACATCGGAAAAGGAAAAAAAAAAGTATGCAGGCTTGAGGGGGGAGCGGGAGCGGGAGCAGGGGGCATGATTTACCTCCTTCACAACAGGCCGGAACGGTTGCGTATGCGGCATCTTGAGGCCTAGGAAGGTGATGCTGGCGGTGGCGAGGCAGCGGTTTAGCGGGCTCACGTAGTAGGCTTGCGGGGGCGGGATGCCGGCGTCGATCTGGGCAGACCATGCGGCGCGGGCGGTCTCGGCCTGTGCGATGCCGACGGCTGTGAGGCGGGCGTCGACCCAGGTGGTGTTGGCGTCGCCGTCTTGGAGAGCCCAGTAGCACTCGGTTGAGTCAGCTTTCAGGTTCTTGGCGTTGTATGGAAAAGATGGGGGCAGGGGAGAGGGAGGAGGGCTTACATCCCACAGTTCCGTGCCATACCGCCGCTCCGCGACGTTGTGATATCCCTCGCCGTGGCGCCCGAGATACAGCAGACGGTAGCTCGTCTCGGGCCCGCTGTTGGCATTCAGCTGCTCGAGATGGTGCGCGAAGCGCTCCCACTGCGACTTGCGGCTGTCCGGATCGAACTCGGCGTCTGAGTCGTAGGACCGCGGTATGAGGCCGAAGTTCGCGGCGACCTGGGTATGGTTAGCCTTCGCCAGCTTATAAGTATACCTCACATGGTGGATTGCCGGAGGAGTTTTGGGCATGGGAAGGAGGGGGTTTGGGGGGTTTGGGGGGGGGGTTTACATAGTCGAAGGTATCTGGGTCCGTGGACGGCTCGTCTTGCAGGAAGTAGCCGGTTACGGTGCTGAATTCCAGATGTGTTTCTGAGGCCACTGATTCAGCAATGGCCATTAGACTGGCGACGAGGAGGGTGATTACTAGGAGGGTTGGTCTGGGCATGTTTCGTTAGCGGAGGGGGGTCTTGGCTAGGTAATTTGCTATCTGCTGGGTGATTGGGAGCATACATGATTACAGGTATTCGGAGGGAACGCTTCAGTTTAAGAATGCGAGGACGGTGTGAGGATCGTGCAGATGGGCGTAGAGGGTGGGATTCCTCTGCAGTCGAGTGAAGGGGTGCCATCATCAGATCTTGTGGATGCTGTGGTTCGGGGGTTAAGACTAATTGGCCGCTGACTATTGATCCTGGTGGGGCATACATATGCTATATAGACATATTAGACATAGTATGCTAGACAGGCATGTCTGAGAATACCTGGAGATCAATGCGCTGCTTTACTTGACGATCATGAGAATGCCCTCAAATGATGGTGGGATGTTTCTGTGCGAAAACGGCCAATCCGGGAAAACGCTGCTCCCACGTGTAGAGAACAGTATGGAGGACGTCATCCGTCGTCTGCGGTTAATGAAGACAACCTGGATCGGATTCTAACAAGGCAGATGCGGGTAGAGAAAATGTATGTTTTAGTATTGTACAGTAGAGCCTGGTCAGTCCGACTCTTGCCTCAATCAAAATGGCTATGATAAATCATATCGTCCACAGGCCGAGTAAGCAATGCCGTTGCCCTTGCATCACGGGATGGATGGGGATAGGGAAAACGCAAGAACGAGACGCTGAAAACATCCGCTCGACAGAGAGAGAGAGAGAGAGCTTTCCGAGATCTAGAAAAGGTTACAGGGAAAACGAAAAAAAAAAAAAAAACGCCAGTAATGACCCATCAAAATCGCCCGGTAATGGCTAAACCAACAAAAAGCATGAGAGCAATCACCAGCTGTAGTACTGGTTCTGCGCGCTAATCTTCCGATCGGGGAGCTGAGTCCAGAGCTGAGCCTTCCGCTTGCGCAGAGCCTCGCTTTCACGATCTTGCCATTCTCTGATCCGGGTGTTCTCCTCCTTCAGCAACACCGTGAGGGAGGTGTAAGGGGGCCGCAGCCGGTTGATCTGACCTCGGGCACGGTGGTCGTAGTCGACGCCATACGGGCCTCGGTTGACCCAGGCCTGGTCAATGTAGATGGATGATGGGTTGAAGATCTTCTTGCGCTCACCGGACTTGAGCGTGACGGTCACCGGCTTGTCTCCCGTGGCCTCGCCCAGACCCATGCCCGATCGCACGATAGCGACGTTCTTCGCGTGCTGCAGGTGCTCCAGGATATCCTTGGCGGCCTTCTTCTTGCTGAAACGCATCTGCAGCATGGCTTCGTCGATGTTCTTGCCGACAATCTGACGGGCCAGCGGACCCAGCTTCTTCACCGAGGTCTTGAACCAGTGCGACTTGGAAAGAGACTCCCGCTCCGTCCGCATGATCTGCTCTGTCTTTGTCAGACGGCCCCGACGACGCAGTTCCCGCACGACCATCTTGCGCTCCCAGCGCATTCTCGCCTTGGGCCGGGGATCCAGCACCGCCGCCATGTTGCCGCGGTTCCGGCTCTCCACCTCGTACACCATCTCTTCCTCCCCTTCGACGACTTCGGCGCCCTTGCGGGCGGCGGGTGTCCGACCAGAGGCAATCAGCTTCGGGGTGGCTTCGTCTTCGGCGAAAATCGAGTCGGCACTCAACGAACCCTCGCGCTTGGGGGGAGCGGTGGCCCGGCGGGTGATCTTGGGCTTTGCGGCGGCGGATCTCCCACCGAAGAAGAAGTCTTTGATGGAGGATAGAGCGGAAGGTTTCGATTGATCCTCAGGCTTATCATTGGGCCCATTGTTGCCGTCCTGTTGGGATCGACGGGGAAGGGAATACGTGAGGGTGCGTCGGGGGACAAAAGCGATGCCTGTCCGAGCTAAGATAGAAAACATCCAGCATCAGAATGACTGTCAAGGGCACGAGGAATCAATGGCGCAAAAAAAATCACATCACTTACCTGTCTGGAGCAGACGCCCATAGGGATATACAGCACCCATTGTGGCCATGGCGAACGATTGCAACTCACGCCCAGGCAGCTCGAGTCTTGGATGAATCGGAGATTGGAAGGGGAAAATTGCATTCAAAGGCGCGAGGCACATGATCTGGACACTTGGCGCCACAGATGGTCTGTTTGGTCCGCCGTACTCGGTTGGTGTGGCTCAGGCGTCAAGCCACCAGCTATACTCCGTAGTCACGAGGCTTGGCCCCGAGCAGCTCTACTCTTAGTAAGCAGTACCTAACTATACTACACAGTAGTTATTATTATTCTCTTGGTCTCTCGGTCACAGACTCAAGAGTCACGGCTGCTATGCCTTGCTCGATAGTCCGCTCGGCTAGGATCATTTCTGGCCTCTTGCATGCAATCTATGCAGCATGACCTCATTCTCTTGACCTTCATCTCAGTGCACCTTGGCGTGTTGTCAGTTCGCGACGGCCATTGTTATGACTTATGACTGCTTGATGGACCCTCCCTCGCTCGATAGAGCTGACAGACAGACAGTCATGATTCTAAACCACCGACCTACTACGTAGTATCTATCTATCTATCTATCTATCTATCTACTATGATACTATCTCGATAGTAGCAGTCTACAACTCTACCGCAATCGTAAAGAATCACGCAGAGCTGTCATGGACTGGCTTCTCCTCTAGTGGAAAGTGGCTTGCTTGCCAGATCCGCCACGTGATGCAGGAGCACTTTTCGAAGTTCCTGAGACTTCCTTTGGGCTTCACCATATATCATGGCGTCTGGAGGGTCGATGCGTTTCAGCTCCCGTGTCTCTTACCTGGGGAGAGTACTCTGTAGATGTTACACAATCAGTCGATCGAAAGGAGTCGAGAATCGCGATGTCATCGGTTATTAATATCTTGAACGATGTATGTAGCCTCGTTAACCTCGTAGAATAGACATAGACCATCGTAAGTAGACCATTTCCATTCCCATTTCCATTCCCAGGCCGAGACCGAACTCTTTTTTACCATCTTATTATATCCCTCTCTCTCTCTCTCTCTCTCTGGTTTCTGTCGTGCTTGACTCCAGCAGGTAGACGACCGTCCATCTCCACCGCGTCGATCCACTGTCTCGTCTCCCTTCATCTTTTTTTTTTTCCCCTTTCTAGTTAAACTAACTACCTCTCTCTGCTTTCTTCTCTTCCTCTTCCTTCTTTGTCTCATCTTCTTCCCCTTCTTCCCTTAGTATCATTATCATTATTATTCACTATTGATTATTGTTCCCTCAGGGAATAATAAATAATACTACTTCCTTCCTATCCTTGTGTAGGTCCAACTCTTCCCACCCTCCCCATGTTTTGTATTTCCCCGTCATGAGTGACCGCCGCTTACCCGCTTTTTAGCTCTGGATCTGGATAGCTTGCCTGTTGCTCTCTTTCCCCCTCCTCTCTCTTCCTTCGGCTTTCTCTCCCATTTTTCGTCCCCCGAAATCCCTGCCTTTTCGTGTCCCGGGACAGCCATCACCACCAGTCCTTTCACCAGACGAATCCGACAACCGAAGACGGGGAATCACGGGACGATAATAATCAAAAGGAATTCCTGCTCCTGGAGAAACATTCAAAACGAAAAATACAAAAGAGTGTGATCTTGGGTTCTTCTCTTGTTTGCGCAATTCTTCCATCGTGGTTTGGTCCCGTCCGCTCCACCTGGGAAGAACCGCCAACAGTGCAAGTGAGGCTCGGGCCAAAGCAGGAATGGACTCGTTGATGAGGCGACCATCCGTTGTCCTCTAATTTCCATAATACCTTTTTTTTTCTGGTCTTTGGATTTCTCTTTCTTTTCTTCCTCTTCTCTCGTTTCTCTCCCTTTCTTCTCCCCGACGTCGCGGCATCCCAGCGCGTTCCGCTGGCGATTGCACCTTAACCTCCGTCGCCTTTCCTTTTTCTCATCCCCCTCCCCCAAAATAAAGAACCTGAACGTGGAGAGTCGTCATGGATATCAACTCGCTTCTTTCGCCAGACTCGAATCCCCAGTCGGGGCGTTCAACGCCGGGGAGTGGACCCACGTCTGCCAACAACACTCCCGCCCCGACTTCGCGTCCGTCGAATAAGCCACTACGCAAGGGTCGCACAACTGCCACACGGCCAGCCATGACTTCATCCCCGCTGGCGCATCATGTCTATGCCCCCTCACAACTCTCCGATCCGTCCCCGCCGGCGACAAACAGTCCCAATGTAGGTCCGACCATGGGAGGCGGCAATGGGACTCCTCCAGCCGTCGATCTGCCTCCGTCCCGGCAGCCATCCACTCCTGGTATGGATACGCTCGCCGACCTGGCCTCGATGCAACATCACCAGCCTCAGCGTACCAACACCTCCATCCTACGAAACACCGAAACCTACGAGAGCCAACTGTCGCCTTCCACCATGTACCCTCATGTCAATCCCATCTCCCATAACACACCCACCCCGCGAACATCCTTTGACCTGGCCATGTCGGAAGGCCCCCGGGAAGGTTCCGCTCGCCGAAATTATACAGATACATCGCTGCAACCCGACGCCCAACGAATGGCGACCGAGCTGTTCGCCCAGATCCAGGACAATCCGCACACCTACGAGGCGCATGTGAATTTCATCCGCCTCCTCCACCAGGGGTTCGTCAATCATGTCTACCCGCCCAATAACCCTGATATTCACGGGGATCCCCGCAAGTACGATCTTCTCAAGGACATGCGAACCGCACGGGAGGAGATGGACAAATTGTTCGCCATGGGTGAAGACCTCTGGGCGGAATGGATCCAGGACGAAAGCATGCTGGCGCAGTCGGTGGAAGAACGCATTGCGGTCATGGAACTCTGCCAGCGGTCCATTGAGGAAGAGTATGGCAGCACGAAGCTGTGGACCATCTACGGTGAATGGTTGCTCTACCTCTACAACTCTGCGCATGGGGAGTCGGGACAAAGCCAGTGGACCGAGGAGGACAAGCTGATCGGTCGCGAGGTCTTTACCTGGCAATCCGTGCTGGATGTTTGGCAGCGCGGCGCCGAAGCCACCCGGTGGAGAATCCATGACAGCCATTTGGTCTGGGACCGGTTTTTGGATCTCCAGGTTCAAGACCTCTCCCGCCACCCATCCCAGGACAGAGTGGGTCAGGTGAAGGGCTACTTTGACGTCCGCTTGCAAACCCCGCATGCCACCTGGGATCAGACTTTCCAAGCCTTTTCAAGCTTCGTGTCCACATACTACAACGCCAATTACGAGGACATCATGGCGGACACGGCCAGCCGACTCGCGACACCCGTCAAGGAAAAATATAACGCGCGAGAGCCGCTTGAGATCAAGCTGCGCAATGCTGTGGACTCTGGAGACCTCGGCTTGGAGTGGACCGTGTACTCGGAATATATTGAATGGGAGCTCAGTCGTCAACGTCGCAAGCGCCACTCCAACTTTGAACTCCTCAACGCCATCTACCAGCGCGCAGTCCTTCGATTCCCGACCGATGCCAGTCTATGGGAGGACTACGTCATGTACCTGATCGACCAAAGAAATTTCCACGGCAATTCGAACGCGGCCACGATCTCGATGCTGGACCGAGCCACCCGCCATTGTCCCTGTCACGGGGGCCTCTGGTCCCAGTATCTGCTCAGCTCCGAGCGCGAGGGACAGTCCTTCCAGCGGATCGCGGACATCAAACACAAGGCCACGAGCACTGGTCTGCTCGACGCCGGGGGGATGGAGGAGGTGCTCAAAGTCCATACCGCCTGGTGTAGCTACCTCCGCCGGCGCGCGTTTCTCACGGACTCGACCGATGAGGACCTGGATGTGGCTGAGGTTGGTATTCGGTCTGCGATCGAAAGCGTCCAGGAGCTTGGAGAGAAGAAATACGGCCGTTCGTACCAGGGCGATCCTTTGTTCCGTCTCGAACGCATCTATATCCGTTACCTGAGCGAAAGCGGCAGCTGGGACAGCGCACGTGAAACCTTTAAAGGTCTCGTCCGCCGTCGTGGCAACAGCTATGAATTTTGGCTCACCTATTATCACTGGGAGCTGATTTCTTGGAGCAAATTCGTGCAGGGCGAAGCGACCGTCGATGCCGCGCGGCGGACGCCCAATCCCAGCTTTGCGACTGCCGTGCTGAAACAGGCGATCAAGCGAACCGATCTGGACTGGCCGGAGAGGATCATGCAGGTGTATATTGCGCACTGCGAGGACTATGAGGACTCGGATGAACTCCAGCTGGCTGTGCTGGAAACCCGGAAGGCCACGAAGGCCATCAATGCACGGCGTGAACGGGAAGCCAGGGAAGCGGCTGCCGCGCAAGAGCAACAGCAACAATACGAACAACAACAGGCAGCCGCCGAACTAGCAACCCAACCTGAGAAGCGCAAACGCGAAGAAGAAACTGGAATGAATGGTTTCCCCAGCAGTAAGAAGCCTCGTGCGGAGGAGCCTGCATTTACCGCCCCCCAGGCCGAATCGGTTGCATTGCGGCGTGATCGCGAACACTCCACAGTCGTTGTCAAAAATCTGCCCCGTGGGATCACGGAGCACCGCGTGCGACAATTTTTCCGTCATGTAGGTTTCTCTCGCTCTAATCCCATATTACCAGTCTATCTGACTGTTGATTTAGTGCGGCACCGTCAATAGCGTCAAGATGCTACCTGGTGATGATAAGAACTCAGAAACAGCCATCATCGAATTTGAGACGAGAGATGAGGCTCTTGTGGCCCAGACTCGAGACCAAAAGCTGATTGATGACAATGCTATTGAAGTCCACTTTGGCTCCGGATCTACACTGTTCGTCACAAACTTCCCTTCGACTGCCGATGAAAGTTATATCCGAAATCTGTTCCACGAGGTGAGTGAGCGTGGCTATGCCTCTTTTCCCTTGTCTCATACTTACACTTGCACGTCATAGTATGGAGAGATTATCGATGTTCGATTCCCGTCTCTCAAATACAACACACACCGCCGGTTCTGCTACGTGCAGTTCAAGTCGGCCGAAGACGCGCATAACGCGGTCCAGTTGGATGGCTCCAAGGTGGGAAGTGATCTGAACCTGGTCGTGAAGATCTCGGATCCCAGTCGCAAACAGGACCGTCATGGCCCCATCTACGAAGGAAGGGAGATCCATGTTTCCAACATCGATTGGAAGGCAAGTGAGGACGACCTCAAGGATCTTTTCTCGAAATACGGCAGAGTTGAAACCGTTCGAATTCCCAGAAAGGTCGATGGGGGTAGCAAGGGTTTTGGCTACATTGTCTTTTCTACCAAGGTATGTTCCTCTTGAGCTTTTACTTTTCTTGGAAGCCCTGTTACTAATGTGCCTGTTCCCACAGGAAGAGGCAAATGCCGCCCTTGCAATGCATGAACAGGAGTTTCGCTCGCGTCCACTCCAGGTCCGACTGTCAACACCGCAGGGCGCCAAACGCAGTGCAACGACCATCGTCAACCGTGTAGGCAAATCCCAATCACCTGCCCCCGAGACCAATGGTACCAAATCTCAGTCCGCCGAACCGGATGGGGCGGCGAAGGAACGGTCGGCGCGGACGCTGGGCCTTATGAACATCCCTGACACGGTCAATGATGCGCGGGTTCGGGCGCTGGTCGAGCCATACGGGGAGCTGATCAAGGTTGTGCTGCGGCCCGATCATCAAGGCGCGATCGTGGAGTTTGCGGACGTCAACCACGCAGGCAAGGCCTCGCTCGAGCTCGAGGGACACGAAATCGCTCCTGGCCGTCGACTTCACGTGGGCACCGTCTCGGAAATGCTGAGACAATCAGCCGAAAAGAAACCTGGCGTCGGTCCAGTGCCTAAGAAGAAGGAAAAACCCGGTGCAGGGCTTCTTCAGCCGAGTGGGCCGGTGAAGCGTCCTGTGCAGCCTGGCGCGCGAGGTGGGAGACGAGGTGGACTTGGGATGAAGCGGATCAATATTCCTTCCACCCCATCACAGGGAGGAAGCACCAAACCCGATGGCGCCAAGGGCGCGACGACGATAACGACCATGACTGAGACGACCGATACCGCTCACCCTGTTGAAGGTGAGACGACGAAGAAGAGCAATGATGACTTCCGTGCTATGATCCAGCGGAGTCGAGGCTAGTGAAAACTTTTTCTGAGGACATACCGGGGCTGCAATAAACAGGGGGTTGGCGTTTCTTCTTTCCCCCCGATTTTCGTCCCCGACCCGAGGTCCTTTGGAGATGATGAAGTTTCTCTCTCTCTCTCTCTCTCTCTTCTGCGTGTTGACGCGGCCGAACCGCGCCATCTCCCTTCCTGTGGTTCGACCATGTTGCATGTGGTATCCCTGTGGATTACCCAACGACCATTTTTATTTGTTCTCCAAACAGACCATCGACATGTAGATTACATTCCCCCCTTTTGCCTCCATGTTTCTTGTATCTTTGCTCATCTTTCCGCTTGTTCACTCTCCCCGTGAAATGTTGCTCTAATGATTCTTCTTGTATTTGATCAACCTTTTCGACGGGAAGGGGGGATCCCGCCGACATAGACCAGGTGGAGCGAGAAGAGCTAACCAATTAATACTGACGGTTGCCATGACATTGGCTGTATGGCATTTGGGGAAAGATCCCGATCCATTGATAGACCTTGTTTTTCCTTGTAGGTTATGCGTATGGACTGTAGGTAGTCACTCGGTATGGTATCACGACCGTCTAATCATTCTATCATCTCTCCCTGCCTTCCCGACTCCAAGTTCACCACACTATCCACAGTACACATCCCTCAACATATACCCCAGAGTCTACGTCTACGTCTATGGAGTAGTCCAAGTCTGGAACCCCGCAGAATAACGCTTTGACCAGCCTCCAGTCGATCCCCGGTTTCAGAACTCCTCGGCGATCTTTGTTTTTTTTTTTTTTTTTTTTCTGGCAGACCGCTCTCCTTTGACCATTTGTAGGGAGCAGTTAATGTGGGATTGGAAGCTGTGATTGGTAGGATAATAGCTTGAGAGATGAGGAGGCTCTTTGGATATCCGTGTGGGTGGTTCTGCACACAGTCTTGGGGAGTTGTGGTTAAGGTAAGAGATGAGGAACGTACACAGTAATGCCACCTACTCTGTATATATATATATCTGACTAGCTAGCTCTCTGACTAGCTCCCGACCTACCAATGCTGACTTTTGGTTCTGTACGACAGGTTAGGACGTGCATTCTGCGTCTTTAACAGACCGAATCAGCGATCGTTGCTTGATTTTAAGCTCTGTGTGATCCAGTTTTGGTTTCTGTCCCGCACTGGCATCACCTCATTCTCCGCTCATCTTCTCTTCTCTCATCTCTCCTGTCCATCAGATGTCCATCGTATCTATTCCCATATCCCCTTCTATCTATATCCCCCCAAGATCGATCCCACTCACTGCGGGTTCAGTGAGCGCCGGAATAACAACAAGTGTCGTCATTTGCCAACCGCCCCAGCCGCAACGTCAACGTCAACGTAGCACCAACATCAACACCACGACTCGACGCAAAGATGGACTTTCATCTCGTTCCTCGAGGCACCGACCGAAACTACACAGGTTTCCTAACCAAAACCATTGTTTACAGCGGCACCCTCGTCCTCTTTCTCGCCGGTAAGTATCTTTCTACTTCTCGCTGCCGCCTGCTGAGGTCCGTGCTAACTGACCCCCTTCATCTCCAGCCTTCGGCTTGACAATATCCTCCATCGTGGTTCCGAAATGGGTCAGCTATCATAGTGACAAGGTGGGTTCCTTTTCCTTGAGCACCAGCATCCGAATCGGCTTCCCAAGAATACACATCCCTGACTTTTGTGTAGTTCCACTACTCCTACGGCTTGCACCGTCGCTGCTCCTCCCTCACCAACGTCTGCGAGAGTTTCCCCCAGCGCGAAGACTGCCATGGCGAAGACCGCTATTTCTGCTCCATGTGGCGCACCGTCGGCTTCCTCATGTCCTTTGCCGTCGTGCTGCAGGGGATGAGCGTCGTCGCGTACCTGATTGTGCTGTCTGGCGGGAAGCGGCTGCGCGAGTCTGGGTGGAAGGTGCTCAGCGTGTTTATCATATTGTCGGCGATTGTGCAGGCGGCGAGTATGTCGATTGTGGTAGGTTGCCCCTCCCCCGGTGTTTCTCTGAGGAATGGGGTGGTAACGAACTATCAACAGGCGTATCTGTTTGATAACGAGGATCGCTTCTTTGTCGGCTGGCGGCTAGACGAGTCCTGGATCTTTTGCATTGTGAGCTGGTGTCTGAGTATTTTCTGTGTGGTGGTGATGATGCTCGCGGCGAACCATTTGCCCTCCGAGGGAGGGTACGAGTTGATCCCGGACCATTCTTGAGGGAGACAAGTTGGGGAAATGGTTTGGCGTTGTTCTGCCTTTTTTTTTTTTTTTTTTTTTTTTTTTCAAATCTGGCAAGTTTGACTGTTTTTTTTGCCATCTGCGTCGGCTAACTGGTTTCTGCGGGAGTTTTTATCGCCAAGTATATTTATATAAAGGTCTGACGGTCCTCTACGATTAATGCTAATGAAACACAATCATCATTTATTCAGTGACCTCTATCAACTAGCCATCAAGAAGCTCAACACAAGCAAGCACCAATCAATCAATCAATCAATCACCATCGGGTCTTGCGCACCGCACCCCGAGCACTCACCCTCGACCTTGTCTTCACACCCCCCTTCCCCTTTGCGTTCGACTTGACCTTTGGATTTGCCTTCTTCGTCTTCGCATTCTTCCTCGTCTTCCTCTCCGACACCTTCCCCCCCACCGCCGCCGCCGCCGCCTCCTCCAACACCCACTCCCGAAACATCGGTAAGATCTCAATATCCGGAAACAGCACCGGCCCCTCGCCCTTTTCACGCCGCCACTCCAAATCCACCCGGATACGCGCCACAAGGTGCCGAATCTCAGCAAAGGACTTGCCCTGGCCCGTGCACGCACGCAACCACGCAGGCACAGGACAGGCCTGGATCCGCGGCTTCTTTCTCCTCCTCCCTCCCCTCTTCCTCTTTTTCTTCCTTTCCTCCTTCCCGGCGTCGTTGTACTCTTCGTCCTCGTCGTCCTCATCACCCAATTCAGAACTAAGACTGAGCACAGAGGAAGATTCGTCCCCATCGGCATCGGTATCGGTATCGCCATCGCCAGACCCCTCCTCCTCCTCCTCCTCCACCTCCTCCTCCTCTTCAACAGCAGATAAACCCCCACCACCACCAGAGAAGGACGAAGTCGAAGACCCAGAATCCAACCTCTCCCTCTCCCTCCTCCTCAAAACGACCTCGAACGCGCGCACCCCGCCCCACGCCTCCATGCGCGCCAGCGAATCCAGCAGGATCTCGCACTGCGTGAACGGCCACACGCGCGCCCGGTACCGCGCCCGCTGGTAGTGTTTGCGGCAGTAGTGCACCCAGACGTGTGTGGGGAGGAGGCGCGTGACCGTCTTGTTGCGGCCGAGGATGTGGGAGATGACTTTGCGGGGGAGGTCGGCGGGGGAGGCGCGTGGGGATTTGGTTGTGGTGGTTTGGGAGGTGCTGGCTGTGGCGGTTGTGCAGGGGGTGGTGAATTCGCAGGGGGGGAGGGGGGAGGTAGGGGGGAGTGATTTTGGGGGTGGTTTTTTGGGGGACATTTTTTGCGTGGGTGGGATATGTAGGTGTAGATGTAGATGTAGATATGATATGGTATGATATTGAGGGAGGGAGGTAGTTTGGAGGTTATATAGATTACCATTTGACGGAGGTTTCCGTCTATCATGGGCGGCGCATTGTCAAGATCCACAGAAAGAACTGTCTCACTTATATACGACTATGTTTGAACTGAGCTGTCTTTAGAACAAAGGTGAATATCGTCATAACAGTCATATGCTAGCTAGCTAGACTTCATCACTAGTAGTAGCAGGCTGCAACCGAAAAAATACATACATACAACATGTACACTGACCCCACAACGCCCAGTTCCTGGCAATTTTATCCTGTTCATCCCTCACATGGCATAGCCCGTCGTGATCGTCCTGGGCACATACTTCCGCGGCGCCCGAATCACACTACATCCCACCGACCCCAGGTCAATAGTGTTCAGCTCCCGGCTCAGCGCGTCCATGCCGGGATTGCCCCCCATCACCGGGTAGTTGGGCTCCGGGGCCGCAATGGGCACCTTGGCCGGGATTGGAGGCCCAGTAGGTGCATAGAAGCTTGACACAGAGTGCGCAGAGTGAGCCGAGTGTGCGCTGGGAGCCGGTGACACGGACTTGCGCTGCGATGATCGCGGCCGTGGTGCATTCGATGGATGATAGCTCCCTCCAGGCCCGTATCCCCCATACCCCTGGCGCCCACGGTCCATGTAGTCCGCCCCAGGGGAGGTGTGTTCGGCGTTTACCCGGGAAACATGCGAGGGAGGACGTCTCGTCTGATCAGGAACGAATCCCCCGCTAGACCGGGGACGACCGCCTGTAGCATCCCGGGCAGGCGCATTCTTGAAACGCACAATGACCTCCGGCTTCCGGGACTTGCGTTCTGGCTCCGGCGCCCACGTGTCCGTCGGAAGGTGATCGGAAGGATCGATCTCTCGGCCATCGTCGCCGATGATCGGGCCCGACGTGTCAGGCTTCAGATCGTTGAGTCGTGCAATCTGCATGGATTGAGCGATCGTATCGTACGCGGGTGCCGGGTCGCGCGTGACAGCAGACCGTGCTGCATTTGGATTGAGTGCATTGTACGAGTCTGGCGAGAATGGAATCCGCGACACTTGACGTTCAGTCAACGGCGGTGGTCGAGGGCTGACCGATTTCCGTCGAGGCGCAGAGCGGATGTCTGGATTGATCGATCGGGTGATCACCAAGGAACGGCGGTAGTCTGCAGGCTGCGAAGGCGGTGTTTCGACAGGATATGGCACTCCCGCACGCTTCGGCTCGGGGGGCTGAAAGATGATGGCCTCTTCTTCGAGCATGCTCCGTCGTCGCGTGGCCAGACCGTCCTGCGTCGCTCGCGGCTCCGTCCCTGGCACGGCCGTGTCAAAACCGGCGACTAGGCTGCGCGGTACCGATGGATTCTTCGTATGATGGGGGTCCTGTGGGCGGTTCCTGTGGGTTGGGAGGTGGAGCGGCTGGACCGCGTTCATATCCTGGGTACTGTGGCGGGGCGACGACGCAAACTCTGGAGAGTAAGCCTTGTACGAGGAAGCTGGTGACGGTACTAACTGTTGACTGTGCTGGACTAAGCCAGACCGATGGGCCGGGGGCGGAGGCGGCGGCCCCTCATCTTCTTCGTCGTCCACGCGCGGTTGCATCGCGGCGTATTCCGGGTGGAAGGTCTCGTGGATGGAACTACGATGGCGACTGTTCATGCTGGCGACGGAATTGCTGTGCAGCCGATAGTGGTGGTCCGGTTCCATTGGAGCTGGGACGGGGGCGTTCTGGGCGTATTCCGGGCGTTCATACGAGTTGGTCGAGGAACGAGGAGAGTACTGGGGCGCATCGTGGCCATAGCGCACCAGATCTCCACTGTAGGCGTGCTGCTCCGGAGGGGGAAATGGCTGATTCCGGTGCCGGCTGGTCGGACGGGAGGCCGGGTCATATGGGTGCCTGGTGTGCATGTCCGCAACAGGATGTGCTTCGTACTCAGGCCTGCTTGGTGGGACATCCGGCCGAGAACGGTAGTCCACGGCTGGGGCATTGCCGTATCCGGAGTGCGGCCGTGCATATTGTTGTCGTGTATCATAAGGGTCCGCCTGCCTCTCGCGATAAGGGTGGGTTTGCTCCTGCACGGATCGCCTCAAAGGCGCTGGCGCGGCCGGCTGCACAGTCTGAGCCGCGTAGTTCCATTCTCGATGAAAGTCATCTGGCGTTTCATATTGTTTTACCGGCGGCGCAGGCTGCGGAGCGGAGTTGTACGCTGCCGCGTCATAGGGAGGCTCCGGGGCCTGCCGTTGAGGATAACGCGTATGATCGGCGGCAACAGGCATGGCAGGTGTGGAATGAGAATGGTCGTGGTGAACCGGCCGGGATGGCGCAGGCTGAGACTGTACTGGAGCCGAGGGAGTCTTCTCGACGGGGGCAGGACGAGCTGGGGTTGAAGCAGTCAGATCGCTGGGAAGTGGGCGTCTCTTGACATCCTTCAACTGGCGCGGACCCGAGAGCGAGGAAGAGCTGACGGGTGCCGGTGTAGCGACGGGTTTCGATGAAGCGCTGCTTCTTTGGATCTTGTCGGCCACTTGGGTTCGTCGCTCAATCACGGCTTCATCCTCAGGCCTAGTGTCGTAGTAGGTCATCTCGATGCGGACTTCGCCGGCATACTTTCCGCGGAAATGCAATGGGTGCCATTGGTCACTCTGGCTGCCACCGGGGATGATCAAGTCCTGCAGATCAATCCAGGTCTCGCCGATCAGATCGGTCTTTTTGTCGTCGTTGAAGATTGAGACTTTGAGTCTAAAGTAATCCGGCGATTCATGCACTGTAAAGCGGAGCTCCTGATCCCTAGTTGATCAAATTAGCATTGTTGTGGAAAGCTCCCAGGACAGGGCAGCGTACCATTTGGGTGTTTGGCCTCCACGCAGATCGGTCTCTGTTTTCTTCGCTTCTTTGCCGAGACGAGCAGCACAGTACGGATTTTGTTTTCCCATCGTCTTTCTGTTTGGCAGGTTCTTCGCACGGTCAATGATGGCGACCAGGGTGCCAATGGCGGGACCGTCGACGGACATGTCCGCATAGATACCGGCCGCATGGTTGATGTTGCCGATTCTCGGCAATTTGGAAGCCATGATGGCGACCAATTCTGATATTTTGAAGGAGCGACAATCGACCGTAATGGAAGGATGATGGACACTGGCTTATCTATCCATCAATTGACTGCCTAGGGTGATCGGAGTAGTGGGTTTCAGCTGAGAGCTCCGAAGACGCTGTGAATGCGATGTGATGAGTCCCAACGCTACACGTTGGATCAAAAAGCAAAGAAAAAAAAATAAAAAAAAAGCCAAGCGGTATAGGCAGGATCTGTGGATTCGCAGGGGATGGAGAGAAGAGAGAGGAAAAGATGAAGAAGAGAGACGAGGATGGATGATGGATGGATGCCCCCAAAACAAGGCGGATAAGACAACAGCGGGCACGATCGCGATAACCATACGTCAGTAATACAGTGGATACGCAGGGTGATTGGGCAGAACCCTGTCTATGGATCCACTCTGCCGGGTTGGAGGAGGCTGGGAGGTGGCTGGCGGTATTCTATTCCTCGAGTCTGATTGGCCAGAGAACAATGGTTCCTGCATGAAATCCGGAATCCATACCTTACTCTGTACAGCCTTAACGGTAATCTTACGCTCGAGTACTCCCAGCCACTTTGATGGATTCCTCTTGAGCACTAGACAGATGATTACCTAGATAGATACTCATAGGCTCATAGCTGATGGATACCATCAATAAGCCTACGGAGGAGGCCGATGAGGAGCTTTACTCTTAGTCAGTTAGGGAGCCTGGATGAAGCGTCCTCGTCAGCTCACCAACCTACTCCGTAGTAGTAGAATCGAGACTCGGCAGGATCAAATCATATCATGGGTCAGGCCGTAATCCCGATACGGTTAACGTCCGTCCCACCACAGCTCCCCACGCCCGGGATCGCCTTGCAGCCTGGGGCATCTAGTTTTTCGATAGGTCATCTATCGATATCGAACTACTATGTACCTATATTGGATACAGACAGACAGACTCCAGACATCAGTCAACGAGACTGCTTCTCGACTTCTCTAAACAACACCAACACCAACAGCGATACTACACACTTAAATTACGATTATTCCGAAATCATTCCCATCCATCATTATCCTTGCACCCCTGTATAACCGTGATACCCTCCGACAAACAAGAATTCTGCTGCCTGTCTTGACTCTTGAGCTCCCAGTCGGCCCACAGCCACAAACAGAGTGGATTCTAGCTTCTCCACGCTTTAATCAATTGCACTTCTTTATCATCGTCTGCTATAGTTAAACATGCCGCCCGATCGCGCCTTGTTGTCAGATCGCCAGGCAATCTTCGGCAGTGCTACTTTCCAGGATCGGCCTGTCAGTCTGAGGGGTTCAAAGATGAAGGCATACTTGACCCACACTAGGAAGACTATCCTATGCAATCACTGTCATATACGGTGAGGAGGACAGCATGAGTCTGGACACGTTGTTTATGCAGGACACGTATCTACTCTGTCAGATCCTACCTATCTCACCGCCAGCGCGTTTCTGTGTGGGACAGAATGGGGACATCTTTACTAAGGATCGCTCCGACATTTATCGGATGAGGTAAGTGCCTCTGCTGTTTACAAGCTAGATACTACGACGATAGCCCCTTCTAACGCAGTACCACAGACGATAGCATCTATCCCCGAGCGACTGAGTTTATCCCTGAACGTTGGTATAGCTCTCCGCACCTGGTCAACGACAAGAAGGCAGCGGCGCCGTTCTCAATCGGGCCGCATAATTGCATTGAAAAACCGCTCCGAATGATGATATTCGAGTTACGCTGGCACGAATCATCATGCGCTACGACTTGAGTTTCCCACTGATCGTATTAATCCAATAGCCGAGTTGGAAGAGGGCATGAATGGTCATTTCACTCTCCAACCTGGTCCATTGTATTTGCGCTTGGAGCAGCGGAGGTAGTGAACAATTGGAAAACCAATCTACGAACGCGAATACAAATTGGGAGCTAGAGAAGTTAGCAGTTTTGGTGGGTTATGTATCTCATAGCTTGGATATCTATTCCATTAGATACCCAGAAATCAGATGAAGATTCATCGATTGTTGACGACTGTTTGGGTTTAGGTTTTGGCGGGCCACCTTGGTTTTCTCATTCAAACTTCTTCTTGAGCATACTCTCTCTGTACTTGTTCTACTAATGTGGCTGCAACTTGATCACATCAGAGCTTGGCTCAAATTTATTGCTTTAGGATCCGATGATTCGTCCTTATCTTTTTCGTCTTTCTCGGTATCCTAGCTGAAAAGCTGAATACTTCGTTTTGGTTAGTCGGGAGTCGACAAGAACAGTTTATAGAGATAGCTGAAACCCACGCAGCTTACTGACGAAGTGATCGCTATGCCGGCCTAGAATGCATGTCCAATGTTCTGGTCCGAAATGGCTCTGAACTGGAGTTGGGAGATATTTAGTGTCGGCGAGATGTAAGCAACAACACTGTCCCTTTGCTGGTACGACAGAGCCATAGGAAGAGAAGTCGCGGAAAGGATTGGCTGCCAGCTTCGTCCACCGGGGGAGCCTCAACTGCTTGAGACGGGATGTGGCGCTCCCCATGCCCTTATTCTCCACGAGAAGGAGATTATGAGAGATGGGAGACGCCTGTTAAAGGCTTCCAGCAAGCTGGCCGACGTGGTATTGCTGCATTTTCGCCATATTGGATTCGCTGTGGCCGGCATATTCGTACAGGTCGGTGCCATCAGCCCCGGCACACGTCTCGAGTGTCTCGATGCCGCCTGGATGGTCCAAGCTGAAGGTCGTGAGATCGTACACTGGGAAGCTGGTCGGTTTCTACTTTCAGAGGGTCGTCATCTGCGAAAGTGTTAGCCTACCATCCGTTGTCCACAACGACTCCAGGGTATTGTGGTTGGCCAGTTGCTCAAGTGCAATGCTTTTGCTCAGCTGCGACATTGAGGACGCAATCGCCGCTCTGTTATGGCGTGAAAGAAAGGGCGGGGATTATCGACAAGCCCGCTTCGTAGGGGCAAAGGACCGTCTATCGCTTGAACAGCAGCAGCGCCTATAATCGGCTCCATATGCGTCGTGGGTAAGTTCCGCTACACAGGCACTATTGGCCGAAGCTGCAGGTCAACGGCCTTCCAAAAGCGGCCTTTCACCGCATATTCAAAAGCGGACGAACTATGGAGTAGGAAGTAATAATCAGAGGTAATACTAGTGCTACTGTGCGTCAATGGCATGAAACAAGCTGTTCTCCTCAAAGAGACATTTTACTCGCTGTCCTTTGTGGCAATCGACACACCATCATAACTACAGATCAAGCGAAAGGAACGCACAAAGAATTTTACATCAGACGCAAGGATGGTGATCATTCTCACAGTCTGGATGTGTCGCTATTCACCAGCCTCGAGCAACTCACGGGAACCCTGGCCGAGGTCTTTGCATTTGCTGATATGAAATATATGTTTCTGCCCTCATGTTCTCTGACATCCTAGGCCGACTCGAGATAGCATTGTGACTCGTCTAAGCTGGCTTCCACCTTGCTTTGTCTCATTGCCTAGGGCTAGTGACTGACTTATGTTCGACGCAGGTGTCGGGAGACCCCCTCCTAATTAGGGCAAACTCCCCCCAAACGAGTTCTAGAGAAGAGAAATACAAAACAACGAGAAAAGAAGGCAACGAGAGAATACGTAATACCTCGACCTAATTGAATTGAACGATATGCTTCCCACGGAAGACAAGATTGTAGAAGAGTAGATCTACAGCGAACTATGCATGCTCTTCTCCACCTCCACGACTTGAAGTTGCCTCCACAGAAGCCGTACTTTCTCTCTGATGGCTCTTTAGTCTCTCTTCTTGAACCACGATCTCAATTATTGTGTTCTTCAAGAAAAATGGGTAGCATCGTTGACTGGAATCCATAGTGGAAAGTTGGAAGGAAATACAAGCTGGTATTTTTTTATGTAGGAGAATCGATGCTAGGAGTAGGTGCCCCAGGCATTCAATGTCTGGAGTCACGTGCAGGTAACGATACCGACGACAATACGCATCCGATACACTCCCAAGAACTAGCGGTAACGATTGCCCGATTGGGAATCGAGAGAACTTTTTTGATGCGGTTTGATCTTTGATTGACCAAAAAAAAAAAAAAACCTCCAGACATCAACACCAGCATCAACACACCGACCACGCTCATTGTCAATAGGACGGCCCTTTCTTCGGATTGATCCAATTCTCAATCGACTGCCAAACCCAGATTCTCTTTCGCAAAACGGCCTGCAGCCATGGCTGCCCCCGTTCTTCCTCTGCAGCAGGTCAAGCTGCCTGCGCTGCCCTCGACCCGGTTGACCCCAGAGCAACAGTACTGGAAGACATTCAAGAATCCTCTCCTGATCCCTTCTCCCGCCAACGGCCCCATCAATCTCATCACGCAACCCGCCGCCCCGTCCTCCGCCTCGGCCTTCCCCTCCCTCACACAACCCCCCGATGTCTTCACCGTGACCACCGGCGCACGGGTCCAGATCTACTCCATCCGCACCCGCAAGCTCCTCCGCACCATCACCCGCTTCGATGATACCGTCCGCGGCACGGACGTGCGGCCCGACGGCCGCGTAGTAGTGACCGGTGACGACACGGGCACAGTGCAGGTCTTCGACGTAGCGTCGCGGGCGATCCTCAAGACGTGGAAGGAGCACCGGCAGCCGGTGTGGGTGACCAAGTTCTCGCCGAGCGACCCAACCTCCGTGCTGAGCGCGAGTGACGACCGCACGGTGCGGCTGTGGGATCTGCCGAGCGAGAGCAGCGCGCGGACGTTCGTCGGGCACACGGACTACGTGCGCAGCGGCGCTTTCATGCCCGGTTCGCTGGCCTCGTCGGGGCTGGTGGTGTCGGGCAGTTATGACCGGACGGTGCGGCTGTGGGATCCGCGGGTGGAGGGCCGCGCGGCGATGACGTTCAAGATGGCGGCGCCGATTGAGAGCGTGTTGCCCATGCCGACGGGGACGACGCTGCTCGCTTCGGCGGAGAACAAGATCGCGGTCCTGGATATCGTGGCGGGTAAGCCGCTGCATATGATCCAGAGTCATCAGAAGACGGTGACGGCGCTGGCGCTGGCGTCCAACGGCGAGCGCTTGCTCAGTGGTGCGCTGGACGGACACATGAAGGTGTTTGAGACAACGGGGTGGAACGTGGTGTCCGGCTCCAAGTATCCCTCCCCGATCCTGTCGCTGCGCGTGATCACATCGGGCGTGAGCCGGGAGGACAAGCACATCGCAGTGGGCATGCAATCGGGTCTTCTCTCAATCAAGACCCGGTTGTCGGGCCAGCAGAAGATCAAGGAGCGCGAGCGGCGCAAGGAGATGCAGGCGCTGCTGGAGGGCAAACTCGAAGAGCACGACCGCAAGATGGCCAAGGAGAAGAAGCTGCGCGGCTCGGGATGGGAGAAACGGCTGCGCGGCCGCGATTTCATCGGCGAAGGAGTGGACATTGTGATCGAGGGGCAGGATAAACGGAAGCGGAAGAAGGAGCAGACGTGGGAGTACGATCTGCGCAAGGCGCGGTACTCGGCGGCGCTGGACCAGGTCCTGTCGTCGAGCGACAAGACAGCACAGCTGACGCTGTTCACGGCGCTGCGACACCGCTCCGCGCTGCGGGCGTCGCTTCAAGGACGGGACGAGGAGACGCTGCAGCCAGTGCTGCAGTGGGTGCACAAGAACATCACGGAACCGCGCCTGGTGAAGCTATGCGTGGAGGTGGCGATGAACATCCTGGACATCTACTCGGGGAATCTCGGCCAGTCGGCGCAGATCGACAAGTTGGTGGACCGGCTGCATCGGCGTGTGCGTGACGAGGTAGAAATGGCGCATCAGGCGTGCCAGACCAAGGGGATGTTGGACATGTTACGGGCTACCTAATGGATGACCAGTAGAAAAAATCAAAAGCACGTTGATAGACTGTTCATATTACGGGATACCTGGTCGGAGTTTGGACATCATTTTACATAATTCAATGCAGATTCAACCCCTTCAATCCGACCTTCCCTGGTCACTTGTCACTGTCCCTGTCAAGTATTATCTCCGCCGCCCGCTCAGCAACCGCATACAACGTGGCCGTGAGATGGCCACTGATCTGCAGCGGGATGATCGAGGCATCAACGACTCGCACATTCCGCGTCCCGTACACCTTCAGGTCGGGGCCCACGACTCCCCCCAGTTCACGAGCCATCATGGCCGCCGAGCCGAGCGGGTGGTCATTCGGGTTGACTATGAAGTAGTAAAGAGTAAAGAATCAGCGCTATCTCCCGCACTTCCCTTCCAATCTTGAACTACTCACAGATTTTCTTAATAAACGCTCCCCACTCCTTGTCCGTCAGATTCGCCCCTAACTGCTGTAGCGACTTCGGATGCAAGTGTTTCACCGGCTCTGAGGCCCAGAAACCCTGCGCCAGTCGTCCAATGGTAGTCTGCATCTGCATGTCAAAGTCATTCTGAAAGAAGGCCGGATCGATGAGTGGTTTATCGGCATCTTCTGGCCTGGCTGAGGCCAGATGCACGCTGCCCCTGGAGAAGGGGAGCAGCAGCCAGAATGCAGAAAGCAAAGTTGTCCCCGAGGCGGAGGTGAGGATCTCGGCGGCGGTGACGTTTCTCTCGAAAATGAGCGAGTGCTGGGTCTGGAGGATGCGTGTGAGGGCTGGTTTGCCTAGGCCGGAGTTTGAGGAAAGATTTTCGGCCCAGGCTGGGATGGCGGAGAGGGTGGATCTTGTGGTCTTGCGTGAGCCGATGTGTTAATAAAGAAGGGAGAGAGAACTTACGCAGCTATGGAAGGCAAATCCTTTCCGAAGAGCTGCGAGGCTGTTGCAAATGTTGCGTAGGGCGCTGTTCCGGATACGTTGAGGGTGCCAGTATACAGCAACGGGGCGTTGGGCTGATCCTGCAGGTTCTCTCCCACGCCGGGGAGGTGGATTCTGGGCTCGATACCGAGTTGCGTCAGACGGGGGGAGTCACCGACACCGGATGCTTCGAGGATGGAAGGAGTACGCAGCGCACCCGCGGAGAGAACCACCTCCTGAGCACCCGTGAGAGTCTTCATCTCGCCCTGGGGGTCGAGATACTCGACTCCCTGCGCAACATGCTCCTCCTCTCTCCAGAGCAGCCTGAGCACCGTCCCTCGCAGCACGCGCAGATTAGGTCTGTGATCGACGGGATAATAGAATGCATGCGCACTACTCGCCCGCACATTCCGTGCACAATCGATCGTCATCGGCCAGACACAGAACCCACGCACGTCGCCGCCATTCGGGTCTTCGTTTCTCTCGTACCCCAGTCCCCTCCAGCTCTCACTCACAGACCCCTCAAAGCTCCCGTTCGACAACTGTAACGGGAAACACACATCCAACTCCCCGCTCTCCCCATGATACGCGGGGCTATACGACGCCCCGACGTCCACCTGCCACGCCGGCGGCGGCCGAAATCGTTCCACGCGCTTGTAATACGGCCAGAGAGATTCCCAGTTCCAGCCCGTCGCGCCTAACGTCTCCCAGGCGTCTATCTCCGCGGCATCGGCCCGGAGATAGGTCATACCGTTGATCATGCTGGTGCCGCCGAGGATGCGGCCGGCGGTGTACTGCAGGGTGCGGTTGGAGGCGTGTTCCTGTGGGAGGATCGGGTAAGCCCAGTCGATGCCAGAGTTGGCGTTGCGGAGCCATCGTGTTGGATCGGTGACGTTGGGGTTGGTGCGGGTGTCTGGGCCGGGGTCGATAATGGTGATGGTGTGCTGGGGATTGGAGGAGAGGCGGTTGGCGATGAGGAGGCCGGTTGTGCCGCCGCCGACGATGAGGAAGTCGGTTGCTAGTGCCACAGGAAGGGCGAGAATGAGGTGTTTCATGTTGGGCTGTTGATGGGATGTTGGAGTGGTGAGATGCATGAATGGATTTTCTGCTGATCGTCGTGGAGATGGAAAGTAAGCAGCAATAGTGGCTGACATCAGATGTAAGACATATCGACGATAGACATGATCTAACCATTCAGTCTCTTGCCGATGCGTTATTTCAATTTGAAGTTAGTCCCTCTTACATAGATGCATTTTGCTGATCTCATCTACGAGGGCTATCAACACTGGCTATGGGGAGAATTTGATCGCCAGGGCGGCGGACGTCATCCTCATAGAGTGTTGTTGCTGTGACACGCGAGAGGCCGCTGAGTGAGATTCACTTGCGGAATATGGAGGATCTTGTACTTGTTCGATCTTCATACCAGGACTTTGAGTGATGGGAAGGGGTGGAAGTCGTGATTTTGGTCTTGGGTAGATTAGATTAGCCCTAATTTTGTTTGCGCTGGGCTGCATGGAACGGACTATTATTATTATTATTATTTGCGTTCCGACTACAAACAGAAAAGCAGCGAATATCACAAGAAACATTACTGCAAGCAAGCTTAAACATCCTCTTCTGCAGCCAGGGTCATACCCATGCCACCATTCTGCTGCTCCAGGATCTCCCAGCCCCGGAACCCATCATCCACCAGGTCTGCATCCGACTCCGCCTGGCCCGCTCCGAATGCCTTCAGATCCCAATGCTCAACCTCTTCCACTCCTTGTAGGTCCGATTGGAATTCCCGGATCAGATCTGCATTCAGCCGCTCATACTCGCTGTACTCCTTGGGCCAGTAGCCCAGCCGCTCCGTTGCCAGCTTGAGCAAATACAAGTGTCGACGCACGTGCTCTCCGTCGGAGACGTGGCCGTTGAAGCCCCCATTTCCGTTTCCGCTGGCAAACATCGACTCCCTCATTTCCAGGTCATATCCGGAGTCGTCCATACTCATGCTGTTCTCGAGTCCATTTTCCATCTCGCCCAGTGTGGGGTCAGCAAAGATACGAAGGATGTTCTCATGCACCGCGACGCTCTTCTTGAAGTAGCGGTTCGCCAACGAGGGTCCATTGCGCTGTGATAGGTATTTCTGTCCCACGCTGGTGTAGAGCTGCGATAGCAAAATGGACGCGTCGAGGGTGGCCGGATGGCAAGCACCATGCACGCGGCGGCAGTTGTACACAATATCCTCTGCCAGGCGCAGAGCCGACTTGAAGTCGCTGACAAGATAACGGGCTAGTACAAGCCGGCGGCCCATCGCGAGTGTGACAGTTGGCTTCCATGAGCGCTGAGCCTCGCGGCTGTTCCAGAGTAGGGTGAGCAGCCAGGCCAGGGTCTGGTAGTCTTCCTGCTCGCCGAGAAGACCAATCAGGGCGTTGAGGTGGATGAGACCAATCTGAGAAATATCGATCTTGATTTCGTTCATGACTTCCAGAGCATCCAGGATGATGCTTGCGGAGACACCGAGCAGTTTCTTGCGGATAGCATCATCTGGCTGGGTGGTAAGGTCGCGTCCGGAGATGGTCATGCCGAGAACGAAGGCGAACTTGACGATAGCGGGAATTCGATAGGCCTCATCAGCAGACAGATACTTGAACGTGGCTTCAGCAAGATCACAGGCCTCGTCGTATTGTTGCTCCTTGAGGAGTTGGATAACGCCATGATTACCCGCGATGCCAATGGTGCGAACAAAGTCGTGCGACTGATGGATGCTCAGGTGATTCAGAATGGTGATGAGCAGAATCTTCACTTGAGAGCTCTCTGTCACATTCACGCGTTCGCCCTCAGTAGCCAGGAAATAAGCCATGAAACTATCAAAGACATGGGCAGCCGCGATCGGTCGGCTATTGCCAACCAAGAACTGATACAAACGAGCAGTCGAAATGGAGACAGTGTAAATCGTGCTCGTCTCAGCCTTGATCACACTTCGGAACTCTTCGAAGTAAACATATTCAGTCATCAAGGCGGCAAGAATCTCCGTCACCGTGACCGAGGAGTTACGTCGAAGGTTATATTCCATATGCGCCAGGAACGTGAGACTTTGACTTTCTTTGGAGGAGAGATCAAACTGGAAAGTCGCAACATTGGTCGTATCCTTCATGACAATTTGTCTGTATATCTCATGACACAAATCAACCGCCTTTTGGATCTCTCTGGCAGCGATGTAGCTGGATGCAATGGTGCTGGCGGCGGCGATCAGCTTGGTGGAGGATGTCTCCGAGGAAAGAATTTGAACGGTTGCTTCGGTGAGCTCTTGGACCACAGTTTCGGTCTCATTGCGCTCGGTATAGAAAGTGATCATCTCCTTCATCCTAGTGAGAGACTCCTCGTGAGCCCAACCGTGAGTCTCCCGCACAGTCGTGATGCGCTTGCGCATGACCTTGACTGCGCGCTCAACCTGAGTCGACGATGTAGATTCCTTCGTTGATGTCACAATCGCAGCTTGCTCCTCGTAAAGACCATCCAAGATTGCAGAAATTTCTTCCAAGTCAATCTCCTCGGATTCGATCATGAGCAATTCCTCGTAGAGGGCAATGGCTTCCAGCTCGAATCTCTTGGACTCCTGGCATAGCCGTGCAAGGATCAAGGTCGCTTGAATAGTGATTGAGGCCGTCAAACCGAAAGTTGTCTTGCAAGCAGTATGGTAGTCCCCTGTAACTCGGTACAATACAGCAAAATCCACGTGCACAATGCGCAAACAGCGGATATACCGCTCGTACAGCTCCTGGACAAACTCATGGACCTGGAACTTGGGCGACCCCTCGGGCTGGTTCAGGAACGTAATGAATAGAATCTTGTAGTGGGTCAAAGCATCCTGATAGCGGCCTTGATTCCACAACTCGGTTGCAATGATGATCATCGGTTCAACTGCCTCTGGGTGGCAGGTCGTGGAGTCCTTGTTCAACGCTCGGATGATCTGCCGGTAGTACTCAAGAAATATTGGGCGAGGACGAGTCAGTTCAGCCAGAGTCCAGAGGGTCTTGATCACAATCGCATGTTCTTCTCCATAGAAGTCGATGTAATCCACTAGCAACTCCTGTTGGAGATTGATGACTGATTCGGTCTGCGCAGTACGCTCAAAGAAGCCAAGCAACTCAATGGTTACACGATCACGGAGGTCGTCGTCCACTTGTCTCGCAGCCCGAACAGCACGGTACAATCTAATGCGGATATCCTCCTCCTTGTTCAGTCGTCGTCGGGAGTGATAACAAAAGCTGAGGCGTTCAGCCAACTCCACGCAGTTGTCGATAGACTGCTCAGGAAGAGTGACATCTTGCAGGGAGGGTGAGAAGAGAGAAGGCCAGACGATGCGAAGGACCTTCTTTACTGCACGTGTAGCGTCTTGCCATCGATGCTGCGAGATGTACTGGCCGATCAGACGATGGGTCGCAGTAAAAGAGGTTTCTTCAAAAGTTTCAATAGAACCAGACGACTCGTAGAAGAACTCCTCCAAGGTTGTCTCAGATATGGCTGTGGTCGAGGAGCTGAATGACTTGACTACCTCCTTTGAGGTGGTCTGGATGGTCTCCTGGAGCTCTTTATAGGTGGAGGTGTGGGTCGAGCTGATACTCTCATAGTACCTAGAGCAGCGCTTGAAGACAGACAGTGCCACCTCAGATATGCCGACAACCTTCATCATTTTTGCGACCTCCTGGAAGTAGGAGACGGAAGTCTCCGACATCGAAATGCTAGCCTGCTCGTACTCTTGCCATAGACTGGACAGCACAGAAGATGCCTCGTATTCCCGCGTCTGGGAGACGAGAAACCTGGAATATGCAAGCACAATGATCATCTTCCTCTCTTCCCAATACGCTGAATAGTGCGTACGGTACTCCTTGCTAACGCGCTGCCAAATCTCAATATATGTGCGTTCAGCCAGCTCCGTCTTTCCTTCAGCGATGTATGCTTCAGCTTGCCTGATCCATGCCTCTACATCGTAGGAGTCATATTCTTGAATCAGTTCATCCACTTCTTCAATGTCAAGAGAGAAGCCAAGGGTGATCCCGGAAGACTTTCGGCCTCGTCTGCGTCTTAACTCGACCCCCAAGTCTCCACTGACAGAATCTTTCCGATAATGCTCGGAAATGGTCTCGATCATGACAATGATCTCCTCGATTCTTTGCTCTTCCTTGGTCCAACGGTAATGCTCGATCAGTTGCTTGAGAACTGCAACGACAGTCTCGGAATCCTTCCCGTAGTGGTTTTGGTAGCATTCAACCAGCAACAAGAGGATCGTTTCTCTCTGCACCATGATCTCTGTTTTGCTTTCTGTCCTGCTGTCAATGGTCAACTCCTCAAAGATCTTGGCCATCTGCATCGTGACGATGTGACGGGTTGTCAAGACTGTCTGACTGATCGTGGCGGCTTTGTAGAACAAAGTAATGGCATCAGAGACACACTCAACGCGCTGGTTGAGAAGGGCCAGGAAGACGATAGATTGAAGGGTGACAACATGGTTCTCGGAGAGCATCTGACGGTAGATGTTGGTCACCGTATTCAAGTAGGACAGCAGCGCAGGTGTTGGAATGGTCTCCCACAATGTGCACTCAAGGCGTAGAGCCGTAATGGACGCGGGCAATGCCTTCCCAAAGCTATTGACGATTGCAACAACTCCTTCGCTAGTGTATGCCACGGTGCGCTGGACATGCGATACCCAATACCGAACGGCAAACTCGAGCAACGGGAACTTTTTCAAAAGAATGTTGGAATCGTGCCACTCCAGCGAGACAAGAGAGGGCTCGTTCTCCTGAGTTACAGTGTTTTTGATATAAATCAACAACCTGGTGGCCAGATCAGCGTGCCGATCCTTGATGGAAACCAGCTCTCTCTTCGAAAAGATGTCCAGTATGGCTGCTCGGATGAGCCCATGGCGAAGGAAAACATGGCCATCTTGGACGAGGACCAAGGGCTTCAGCGGTTTCAAAATGTGCAAAGCCTCAAGCTTGCGTTCCGCTATAGTCAAATCGTCGATCTGAATAGAAGCCAGAATTTCGAGTTCCTTAAGCTGTAGAGGCCTGTCGGCGGTGACGAGCCAGAGCAACATGTGCTTAGCATCTGCCGAAACATTGGATGATTGCAGAACCTGAAGGACAAAATCGGTGAGACTCAGATTTGACTCAACGAGTGCATCCACTTCCTTTAGAAGACCGTCCTCGGTATGTTCATGGCAAACTCGCTGGGCCGCGAGCCTCCCCCACAGAAAGGAGCCCTGAGAGGCTTCTGTGATTTGCTCAACGATGGTCTCTTGGTCCAAATCGGGCATGGCGGCGAAGGCACGGTTCTGCTGCAGCTGATTCCTCACGACTGTAGCAATATCGTCAAAGATCAACTCGTCAGTGATCTGCACAAAAGTTCGGTCCGCAGCTGTCGGAGGTTTTTGAGCGCCGAGAGTGATCACTTTCGCATTGGGAGCCTTAGCGGTGGCTGTGGCCAGCAACTGAAGCAGGGTTGCCTCGCTGCAGGATGCCTCATCAACGCCATCGACCACAATCACAAGTTCTTTGGCACCGGTAAGGGCAACACAGAGAGCGGCTTCCAGGGCATTCCATAGGATCTGATCATAGTCCTGCTCATTTAAAGCTTTCCTGCTGCGCTCATAAGCAACGCTCAAGATCTGCAACATCTGCACATTCCCGATACGCCTGTCGAAGAGCTGGTGTAGAATACTTTTGGCAACGGCACGTGGCGTTGTCTCCGCGGGAACTTTTGCATCTAAAGACGCGTTAGTTCTCGAGATTCGCGTGTAATGGACGGTCGTTACTCACTGATAGGGACAAACAGAGTGCTGTAAGCAACACCACCGATAGGATGCTGCAACTGGTCGACAATCACCGATGCGAGCACCGTTCGTCCAGAACCAGGTTTACCGGCAATAGCAAGGCTCTTGAGAGGGCTTTTGAGAAAACGTGCCAAATAGGGCGCCATCCAGAGACAGGTAAGCTCGTCCCGGTCGTGAGCCAGGTGGGAGTTTTGTTCAGCGACGCTGGCGAGAACATGATCCTCAGGGGCGAGCCACAATTTGATGGTTTTGGAGTCGGATACTGCTCGCAATTAGCCATCAGTTCGGAACGCAGAAGAGATGATCGATACCTTTATCGGCGTCTAGATTTTCTTTTAGAAGTTGATAACGCCACATAGACTCAGTGATCCTCTCGCAACGGTCACGGAAGGTCTGAATTTGCCCTGGGAAGGTCTTATACAGATCGATAGAAATTGAAGCGGTGGTAAGCTTTCGGATCGCCTTGTGAAAGTGCATAGACACACTAGCAACCAAGGTTACCAGGTCTGCGAGAGCCAGAACTAATTGCTCCCGGATCTCTTGGGAGATGCCAAATAGCTCCGTCCTCTCAAGCAGGTTTCCAAGCTTCATTGAGGTGCTGTAGAAGAAACCGAAGGAAATCATGAGTGCGGATGCATTTTCTTGTCCCAACTATCCGAGTAGTTGTTAGTCTGAATTCACCAAGATAACAACTTAGACCAATACACACCTCAAGCAAAAGGGCACAATAGCCATATGCCAGCTGGGCAGCCAGGTAACTATCACCAGCGAACTCCTCGATCGCCAGGTTGAATGAATGCAGCCTCTCAACGGACAATTGAGCCCACGAGAGCACTTTATCGTAACTGCTTCCTTCTGGGGGCAGAAGACTCATTCGCTGGATGCGGATCCAGTCCAAGACGGAATCATGTGTGTGGTTCAACAGCTTGGATGATGCGTTACTTCCAAGCTCGT
Source organism: Aspergillus clavatus NRRL 1 (assembly GCF_000002715.2). Lineage (NCBI taxonomy): Eukaryota > Fungi > Ascomycota > Eurotiomycetes > Eurotiales > Aspergillaceae > Aspergillus > Aspergillus clavatus. Next base: position 1,629,414 of record NW_001517101.1, on the reverse strand, counting down.
TCCCGCTGCGACGCTTGAGGGAGTACACCAAATTGGAAACCTCCGACGTCTCCACCGTCTTGAACCTCTTGGAGGAGACTCTTCGGGAGGTGACTGACCGAGCGATGCCATTGTTTGAGACGCTATCGCTCTCCAAGAGGCCTGAAGTACGTCTGCGATATGCCAACAAACCAGAAGGCAAAGGGGAGGTGACCGAAGCAGCCATGGTAATCAAGGTAGCAGGGGCAGGGGTAGAGGTAGGAATATATCTAATTTCTTGTGGGAGGGGTTGCTTGGTCACAGGTGTAAGGACCTCGGACACTGGGCGTAATGAAGGCTCTGAAGCACCACCGAGAGACAGGGAATTTTGGGCCGGTGAAAAAGAACTATGATCAACAGCTATTTCCCTCGAGTCACGACGCTGACTCGGGAAACAAAACGAAAAGAAATTCAAACCAGCATTAGGTACAAAAGGACATATGGGTGTAGAGTGGAAGAGAACGTGAAAGATGGGGAAAAGCCCTTAAATAAGTAGAAGTGAACAGAGAATGGTCAATTGGAAGTCGCTTTCCTTTGGCTACGGCAGATATTTTCACAAGAGGGAGCCATAAACCCAAATGTAAGCAATCGCATATCGACTCAGGAGGCGTGAGGGGCTTGCATGCGCGGAGTGCCCGACGTCGATTATTCTGAGCGTCCCAGCACCCATAGAGCAGTATCGCTGTTCCACACTTAACATCCTCACGGCCTCGCCGGCGACGGGCTGGCTGAAGAACTGGGGTATACAGCTGTGGCGCGCTATCTGTTTGTATACATGTAGTAGACCGCACTGTCATTGAGCGCACGTCATGCTGCCGGATTACCCTGGCTGAAGAGTTGCCCAAGGGGGATGGGCTGGCTCAAGCGCTCTAAGAAAGAAGCAAACCTCAAATAGTACTCAATAGTATCATGTAATCTGCTGCCGGGTGTGAGATAGCATGCCAGCATAGGGCAACTAGAATACAACTTATGGGATTGTTGACACATTTCTCCCATCGGAGAGCATGCATTGTGGTCCTCTGTCAGCTTGTGGTGTGGCAGTTTGACAGCTCGGGAATAATCACCCGCTGAGGAAAGGGGGGGTAATAGTCTCTTCTGACTTTTGAGACACACGACTGGACTCCGGAGAGCATCAAAGCGAACGAAATGCAGTGGACGCGAATCGCGAAAGCACCAGTCTCATTGGCCCGCAATGGTTCTTACAGGTCACTGACATCCTTGCTCGAATATTCCCGTCAACTGTGGCTGCCTGAACCATCCGTAGCTCGTTTCCCAGATATCTTCGCGGTTGGGATATTTCCTGCAGTCAGTCAGCTGGTTGCAAATTTCAAAATATATCGACGAAGGACGCTGGTTGGATGCAACCTTGAAGATCCGGCAGTGCCGAACGAACTGTCCATCAGAAGCACCCACTATGACAGGTAGGGGGGTGAAGACGCTCCACACCTTTCTCTCAATGGCTATTTCTGATGCTGGTCAATATGTGCTCTCATGCCTGAGATGCATCTTGCTTTTTCCGGGGTGAGGGGAGAAGGAACGATGAATGATGATGGTTGGAGGAGGATCGATGAGAGCTGGGGTGTGGCTCTTCAGAAGAAAGAAGAAATACGAAGGGAGGTGGGAGAAGCAAATATGGATACGCGTCCTCAGGTGTCAAGGCAATCATCACTCAGTCGGATTCCTCCGTCTACATAATAATAATAATAATGCCTGATTGTCTCAACTGTCCCTTTTGATGCTATTGAGGTGTATCATCGACAGTCGTTCAGAGTGCCTGTACATCGGATCTTTGCACTCCCGCTGTCGAATAACAACGCATCGTCAAGATCACTCGGGATCAAACGAGGGAAAGAGAATGATTGGGATACGATTCAGCTACTACTATGCTATAAATGTGTTGGATCACCCGGAAAGACCATGCCATCCCATTCCATCATGCAGGATATGGATGGATGGCAGTATGGTTATCGATGGCCTATGCTTTGCAGAATCCACCTCTCCAATGCCACTGGACTGGATCAGGAACACACTATCCATCCCCTTAGCTCAAGACTAATTGCCCGATCCGTCCATATCGGAGGCTATTCAAATAGGTCCTTAGTAGGTTTGATTCCCTACTTAGTGCGATCGGCCTGAGCAATCAGATCGGCTTCCATCAACTCGTGACTAAACCATATCCAAGTAATTTTTCTACTAATTTAGCAGAAGCCCGGGCGTTCTTTACCATCATCATCATGACACTATTCCCAAATCTACTTTCTAGTAGTCGTGAGCAGTGGGGCACATGACCTGCAGCATCTTTTGCTGCTATCTCGAACTCGCAATCCCCCTCAACACTTTAATCTATGGTTCCACCACATGTAATTCCTTTCTCTTCTTATTCCATCCTCAAAACAACATTGGGACAGCATCGAATGGACTCAGATCTATCATGGCTGTCGATAGCTTTCGCAAGATATGGTCTCACAACCTGAAGACATTTCGCGATCACTATGTTTCGGAGATCTCTGGCTGTCTCGGGGATCTGGGGACCTTTCTGCCCATCGCCATCGCCCTGGCTGTCAATGGAACTATCTCGTTGTCAAGCACACTGATCTTTTCAGGTATCTTCAACATCTTGACTGGTCTCTTTTTTGGCATTCCACTGCCTGTACAGCCGATGAAGGCCATTGCCGCTGTGGCCATCGCTCGATCTTTTAGCAACGGAACCATCGCTGCCGCAGGGATTTTCGTTGGCGCATGCGTCTTCGTGTTTAGCGTGACGGGCCTCCTCCATTGGTTTGCCGAGGTCATTCCCATCCCGGTGATTAAAGGCATTCAAGTTGGAGCCGGATTGTCTCTGGTGATTGCGTCAGCCAATAACACACTTTCGACGCTAGGATGGATCCATCCTTCCTGGGCCGATAACCGGCTATGGGCCATCGCGGCGTTCGTCTGCCTGCTCTTGACCAATATCTATCGACGTGTGCCTTATGCGCTAATTGTATTTGCGCTGGGTCTTACTTTCGCGATCATCCGCTCGGCACTCGAATTCGAGTTACCCTCCCTTGAGATCTGGCACCCCTTTGTTGTGGTTCCGGGACCCATCGAATGGAAGGTCGGGGCGTTGGACGCGGGAATTGGCCAGATCCCTCTGACAACGCTCAACTCAATTGTGGCAGTCGTGCATTTGGCAGGTGATCTGCTACCCAGGATCAAGACGCCATCCATTACGGCCATTGGGCTGAGCGTTGCTGGGATGAACCTCGTGGGTTGCTGGTTCGGTGCCATGCCAGTGTGCCATGGCTCTGGCGGACTGGCTGCGCAATACCGGTTTGGCGCTCGGTCCGGCTCAAGCGTCATATTTCTGGGCATCCTGAAGTTACTCATCGGTATCTTCTTTGGCGAAACCCTGGTTGGGCTGTTGGGGCGATTTCCTTCCGCGCTGCTGGGGGTGATGGTTATCGCTGCGGGGTTAGAGCTGGTCAGCGCCGGGGAGAGTCTAAATACAACCGGTGCCAGGGATATCGCCCGCGTGGGAGAGGGCCTCACCGGGGATGGCGAGCAGGAAATTGGGCCAATGTTGAGCGACATCGAGCGGAAGCGGCGGTGGACCGTAATGATGGTGACCGTGGGCTTGTTAGTTGGGTTCAAAAATGATGCCATCGGTTTTGTGGCGGGCATGCTGTGCCACTGGGTTCTGCAGCTCCCTTGGATTTTGGACCGAGCACGAGACCGGTGGAGTGAAGGAAGGATCCGAGTATGACCGATCCAATACTGCTATGACTGACTCTTTTTTACGACCTTACGATTATTCATTGCACTCAGGGACATAAAAAACAAATCCATTCTGTACAGCTATCTGGGTTCGTTTACAGCACATCCGACATATTTACATCCGTTTCCCGTTTCAACCTCGTTCCCTGATCCGTCTCAAACTCCCGGCTCATCCTCTCCTCCGTTGTGTATCCACTCTGGCTTCTATGCTCGCTTCTTCCTCCATCTTTCCGATACCGCGGCACACCGTCGGAGTCATAATTGACCCGCTGCTCCTCATACGCTCCTGTGTACGGGTTGTAAGTTCGGGCACGATAAAGGGAGGGACCGATATCGTACGATGATCTCCGCGCCTCGTCGCCAGCTTCGCCCCCCTGGTCTTGATTCGACGATGCCGCGCCTCCATATGCTGTTCCCGCATCATAGGTCGTTGCGCTGGTCTCGTCATCTAGTTCCGCGATGCGACGGACCCCGCCAGCCAGCGAGGACGTGCCCGACTCAAGCAGCTGCTGCTCCTGGCCGGTGCGGTCGTAGCGGCGCTCCTCGATCACGGCGGGCTGGCCTAGGTCCTGGTGGGCGGTCCGCACGATTGTATTACCGTTTGCATCGGTGTGGGACGATGTGGTGTATCTGTGGCCGGTGGTGGTAGAGCCATCGGTGGTGTTGGTGGTGGAACTATAGTAATACGACGAGCTGGAGTACGAGTCGGCCATTTTCTCTTCCCCTTTTTCTTCTTCTTTTTATTTGCGCGTCAGCGTATGTACGTACGTTGTTGATTGTACGAGATATTTTCCAGAAACCGAATCCTGGGATACCATGCACAGAAGCCCATTGTTCCTGATCCTTTATATATATGGTGTGGCGAGCGCAATGTATGCGGTTGACATCATCGCATGGGCCGCATTGCCGCCTCCACCGCGGCAACCACAGCTGCGACTGGCCCGTTTGGAATTCTAGAATGTGTCCTGATGATATCGCTGGATGCGCATGGTATATCAGGATCGTTGATTGGGGAATCTGTGTCTATGGGGGACTGACCCACGGGCGGTGGTAGTGAATATCGCCTGTCACAATATCCCCGGGGCAAGTGTCCCATGGATAATGGCTCTCTGAGGCTTCCCATGTCCCTGGGATCCTGACATTCTTACACCGAGAAGGATCCAGGCGGATGTCTCCTTTCTGATCAGGGGCAAATTGCGACGCTGCATCTACCGTCATCGACAAGAGACTACCTATCCCGTGTAGCGTTCCCCCGTCACGAAGCAGCCAAAGGGGTCATATATTTTTCGTCCATCTGTGCATATATTTCTCTCCTTGCCAGTAAGAATAGTAGCTACACCAAGATATAATCCTATCTCAAGTATACAAATATACTCCATTGGGATCAATATCAACAGTCCTGATAAGCCACAAGAAACACTGATAACAAACAAACATCCCCGCATTCCGCATTCCACATCCCACTTTCTCTTACTCTCACACACACTCTCACATATACAGACTCACAGCTTCAGTCGTCAATCTTCAAATCAATATGGAAGGCCTCACACCATCGCAACTATCCTTCTTCCGCGAGAACGGCTACCTCGTCATCCCCAATTTCCTCTCCCCAGATGAAATCACCTCCCTTCTCGCCGAGACCAACACCCTCCTCGACGATTTCCCACTCGACACCCACCCCCTCACCAAGTTCACGACCGGCGACGATGCCGGATCCTCCAATACCAACGATGCCCACGTCGGCGACGACTACTTCCTCACCTCCGGCGACAAGATCCGCTTCTTCTTCGAGCCGGACGCCTTCTCCCCGCAACCCGACCCAGCCACCGGAAAGCCCACGCTCCTCAAACCCAAACAACAAGCCATCAACAAGATCGGACACTCGCTGCACACGCTCTCGCGGCCTTTCGCGGACGTCTCGCTGAGCGCGCGCAACGCCGCCATCGCCAGGTCGCTGGGCTTCGTGGACCCGCGCGTGCTGCAGAGCATGGTGATCTGCAAGCAGCCGGGGATTGGGGGCGCGGTGCCGCCGCATCGGGACTCGGAGTTCCTGTACACGGAGCCGCCGTCGGCAGTGGGGTGGTGGTTTGCGCTGCAGGATGCGGGGCCGGGGAATGCGACGCTGGGGATGTGGAAGGGGTCGCATCGGCAGGGCATCAAGCGGCGGTTTGTGAGGAAGTTTGGGGATGGGGGGGAGACAGTTGGGACTGAGTTTGTGGAGAACGAGGGGTCGAGGGTGCCGAAGGGGGTGCTGGAGGAGGAGCACGGTCAGGAGGTTAGGGAGGAAAATGTGGAGATCCTGGACATCAAGGCTGGCTCGCTGGTGCTGATCCATGGGAATGTGCTGCACAAGAGCGAGAAGAATACCAGCCCCCGGAGCCGGTTTGCATATACTTTCCATGTCATTGAGGGTGCGGATGGTTGGAAGTATGATGAGCGGAACTGGTTGCAACCCTCGGAGAAGGGGGGGTTCTCGAAGCTGTATCGATGAATCCGAATCTGATGGATGATGCGTATCTCCTGTGTTGTCCGTGTCTATACGCCTACCTGATGGAATATATCGCATTCCAGGCCACACAACGCAGGGGTTAGCTTGCATACCAAGCACAAGCATGTAACTCAAAATCATAGCACTCTAAATCAACCGTCACCGATTCTGCATCACTAGCTTGTGCTCTGTACAACCGCATTTCAATCCTAGACATGAGTGCGCTGAACCATATAGCCAACGACAAGCATACAAACATGGACGATTTCGAAAGCGAACCCTTCATCCGCTCATCCCTGGAAATCCTTCATGAAGAGAAGGACCTCGATTCCCATGGACACTTGCTACAATTGCTCCCGATCATTGGGGCAGTCTGGCTGGGTAATGTCTTCTCCCTTCTATCCCGCGTAGAACAATGCTGACCAGTACGTAGGAGAGTTTATTGACGCAGTCGACCAGACCATCCTCGTTTCCACGTACGGGACGATCTCATCACAATTCCACAGCCTGACTATGGGATCCTGGTTACTCACGGGTTATAATCTGGGTTACTGTGTTGCTCTGCCTATAGTGAGTTCAGCAAAACAGACAGATGAGAACTGTTTACCACAGATACTAACGTGGGTGACTAGTATGGCCTCCTATGCGACATCTGCAGCCGCAGGAACCTTCTCTTCAGCGCATATTTTCTCTTCGGACTAGGGTCTTTGATATGGTGAGGGCTTCTTGCTGGTTTGAAGCTTAAATTTCTCAGCTCATCGTCTATGTACCAGTGGGACTGGCCATGGTGTCAATCAGATAGTCATCGGCCGGATCATTGCCGGACTGGGAGGCGCTGGGATGAGTTCCCTCTGCTCGGTGATCATCACCGGTGAGTTGCATCTACTCGTTCTATCGTCCAACAAGATGATGTGAAGCTCTAAGCATCCAAAAACACCCACAGACCTCCTGTCCTCTTCCGACGTGGCTGTCCTGCGAGGATGGACCGAGACCATCAACAACATCGGCCGCAGCCTGGGGCCACCCCTCGGCGGCCTCCTCGTCAATACCCTCGGCTGGAGATGGTGAGCCTCTCTCTCTCCCAGACACCCCGCTTCACCCATATAAATGCGCCGTAGGACATTCCTCGGCCACCTGCCCCTACTCGGGCTATGCATCCTCGGCGTCGCATACCGACTACCAAAACAGCCATCCCAAACAGCAGAGTGCAGCCCCGACATCCACACCACCGCACGTAGCTTCGACTGGCTAGGTATTCTCGCCTTCTCCACCACGATCGTCAGTCTCTTACTCGCGATCCACTTTGCGGGAACCAGGGGGGCTGGAGACGCAGACGCAAACCCAGGTCCAAGCTCATGGTGGCTGATCGCCTCGATTGCCGGAGCGATGCTCTCGCTGCCCTTCTTCCTGTGGGTGGAACACTCATGGGCCCGGAGACCGCTCATTCCACTTGATCTGATGCAAGGCGTCGTGGGCCGGCACTGTCTGGTGCATATCCTGGCATACGCGGCTCGGCTAGCGGTAGGCGGCTCCCCCTTCCCCCCTCCCCTTCGCTTTGACGATTCACATACACTCCATGCTAATTGAGATCCCAAATTCCAGATCGCATCAAACATCGTCCCCTACATGGTCCGCGCACACGGTGTCAGCGACGTCACAGCCTCATTGTTCCACGTGCTCACCATCCTGGGTATGCCTCTGGGCGTCCTGGCCAGCGGCTACACAATCAAGAAGTGCGCCCCCTCCCCCCCCCCGTTCCCATCCTCCATCATTAACCCCCACCAGACTCAAACAATACAAACCGGTCATCATAACAGGCCTCGCAGCCAGCATCGCCGTCTACATCCTGATCCTCCTGCAGTGGCGCCGGGGATCCAGCATCCTCGACGGCCTGTACATGTTCCCCGCGGGCACCGCCGCCGGGCTGATCTTCCCCGCGCAGTTCATCGCCATCTCGGCAAACGCGCCGGCGGGGCGGCTGCCGACGTGCGTGTCGATGTACTTCCTCTGCACGCAGCTGGGGATCATCCTGGGTGTGGCGGTGGCGGCGGAGGTGCTCCGTGGGGGGTTTGCGGCGGCGCTGGGGCGAGATATACCGGAGGGAGCTGGGAAGGGGGAGGTGAGTAACTGTGTGGGAGTGTTTTGAGGGATGAGGGAGGAGGGAGGAGAGAGGAGGGAGGAGAGGTGGTTAGTGGCGGGTGCTGACTTCAGGTGTTATAGATTATCCGCGGGGTGTTGGATGGGATTCGGTACTCGGGGGGTTTATCTGTTGGGCTACAGAAGGTTGTTCGGGCGAGTTTCCTCTATGCGTTTCAGTTTGTTCCTGGTATGTGTGGGCTATTTGGTGTTGAGTGTGTGATTGTGCTGACGACTTCTAGTATTCTGTATTCTGTGTAGCTGTGCCGCGCTACCCATCATCATCTTTGTGAAGGGCAGGAGGATCGAGTGAGTCTATGGTATCTATATATATACAGAGAATGCACATGTCGAAGATACAATAATCACATTAGGGGTCCCGCAAATGTCTAATCTATGGAGCGGAGTTTGCGTACTCTTACACACACCCTGACTGAAGAAAAAGAAGAAAAGAACAAAAAAAAAAGAGGTAATCAACTCGTCCCCAACGTCAATCCTAGCTGCAATCACGACTTCGAAAGCAACGAGTGCCCCGACACCACCTTCACCATCAGCGCCAACACCCCACCAAACAGACTAACCACTCCACAGAAATCAGCCACCTGCGCAAAGCCATGATACCGATCCACCAGCGCGCCGCTGATGGGCGGCCCGATCAGCGCCGCAATCGACGACACCCCCATGCCCATGCCCATATACGTGCCGATATTCTTCGGGTCGCTCGGACATGACGCCAGACTCACGGACCCGCCGGAGATGATCGCGCCGGAGCAGAAACCGTACATGACGGCGAAGACGATGATGCCCGCGTTGCCCTCGACGCGCTGCCAGCACAGCGCGAGGATGCCGCTGCTGAGGCCGGCGGCGGCGAGGACGTTCTGGCGGCCGAGGCGGTCCGAGAGGATGGCGGGGACGATGCGGCCGGGGAACGAGGCGGCGTTGAGGATGGACTGCGTGTAGAAGGCGAGGGTGGTGCTCATGCCCTGGGCGATAGCGAAGCTGGGGGTCAGGAAGAGGAGCGGGAACATGCCGAGGAAGAGGAAGAACATGCAGGCGACGAGCAGGGCGTAGGGGAGCTCCTTGAAGGCGGAGTGGAGGAGGAACTGGCTCTTGCGTGGGGGGAGACGGGCCCGGATCAGGAGACAGGATGGGACGAGGACGCCGAGCATGATGAAGCCGAGGATGCGGACGGACCAGCCGAAGCCGAGGGTGGTGGTGGTGAGGAAACGGTTTAAGGCAATGGGGAGGATGACGCCGCCGAGGGAGGAGCCTGCGACGGCGACGCCCATGGCTGCGCCGCGTTTCCGCTTAAAGTACTGTGGGGTTGCAGCCATGGATGGGGACATGGTGAAGCCGTTGGCCATGCCGCCGAGGACTCCCTGGGCAAGCATGAACTGCCAGTATTCCTTGCATAGACTGGTCATGAAGACGCTGAAAAGGTAAACCACGGCCGCCGGCACGATGACCTTCGCACCGTAGCGATCAAACAGGGGACCGCCAGCAAGCGCAGCGGCGAAGATGGAGAATGACTGGAGGGATCCAATCCAGGCAATCGCCGAAGGGGAATGGCCTTGAAGCTGATTGACCTCGTAGTAGGCTTGGTAGACTCTACAATATGTCAGACTTCTTCTGAAAGAAAAGAAAAAAAGTATTGTGGATAGAGGATCTTACCCCCAGGTATTCACATGGCCCAGCGTACAGAACATCACTCCGGCGTTTCCAATGGCCACACCCCAGGCCCTCCAGCCTCCGTCGGGGAACTCATCTTCAGGTTTACCGTTGTGACTCTTCTCGACTTCTCCGGTATGTAGATCTTCGGACGGGGTCATCGTCACCGACTGCCTGTCATCCACCAGATTGTGCTGAGAGGCCATTTCGACTCGAGATTAACGCAGTAGACAAATTTGAGTTGCTCAATGATGAATCCATCTTGATGGCAATACCATTTCTCTTATAGCTGCCTCCTCAGCGCCACGTCGAAACCACTCATCTATTTTGTTCGGTGATATGATATTCGGGCATTCGGCCTTCACCAAATAGCCGACGGGAAATTCCCAAAACGGAAAGGCTGCAGGCAGTTGACGCGATATCTCCGGCGCAGCCAACGCAGCTTTTTCGAGCCATTCCTCTCGCAGAATAGCTTTCAGCCTCGAGAAGTCTAGTCTGAGTCTATGTGGGAAAGATATGAGCGTGGTGCCGGGCCTGTTGTCTGATCTTTCGTATATACGGGAGGCTCCGGACACCAGCCTGGTCGATGTGTTGAGTCATTTGAAAGCTCCCAAGAGCTAGAGGAATTAGGCCGTTTATGCTGTCACTCACCGATGACACGCATGGCTAGAGCCCTCGAAAAATCCAGCTTTCGGTCCTTTGAACAAAGAATGAATAGTGTGTGATGGAATGCGCTTTCGGCTTGACGCACATTTTTAAGTCCGAGAGATGAAGCAATGCATCCTTATCGGTCTTATCTTATCAGATCCGAGCTCCCCCAATCCGATTCCGGCCAACCGCATCAGCAATTCAGCATCATCTCTCCAACTTCCACTTCAACTCCAACTCCCCTAATCACCAAGCCCCACTAGCAAAAATGGACCCAGGCGCCAGCATCCCCGCCGACGAACCCTCAGTCTTCAACTACGTCCTCTCCTTTCTCCTCGTCGGGGTCGCATGGGGCTTCACAACCCCTTTCATCCGCCGCGCCGCAGCCGATTTCAACGCCCGCCAGGAAGCCAAACAAGCACAAGCACAAGCACAAGCCCAGCCGACACCCCAACAAACCAACCCAGCCGCCAGCGCAGACGAACAGGAACTCCAATCCCAAGACCCGCACCCGGACGCCGACTCGGACTCCAGCTCCGAGGAAGACCAGCCGCTATCCCAAGCGCGCCCCACGCGCGCCCCGGCATGGATGAAACCCCAGGGATCCGCACCCTCCTGGCTCAAAACAAAGATCATCAGCGTGTTCTGGACGGTGGTGAACCTGCTCCGCACGCCGGCGTATGCGATTCCGCTGGTCATCAACCTGACGGGGAGTATTTGGTTCTTCCTGCTGGTTGGGAAGCACGGTACGTTCCCCCTTCAATTTTTTTTCCCCCCCATACGTGACTGTTCGACGCTCCGCACATCCTGTCGGTTGTAAGTTGGCCGAGGCTGATGGAGAGGTAGAGTTGTCGCTGACGGTGCCGTTGGCGAACTCGAGCGCGTTTTTGTTTACAGTGCTGGGGGAGTGGTATGTGGAGCGCAAGGTGATTGCCAAGGAGACGTGGTTGGGGATGGCGCTGGTGTTGGGGGGGATTGGGCTTTGTGTGCAGTCGAAGAATATGTAGATATTAATTCTTGATAGTGGAATTTATATTCGGTTTGGAATTGGAGTACTAATGATGATGATGATGATGATGCAGCATTGTACGGGCTGGCGGACTGAGCAAATGCAAAAAATAAAAAGGAATGCATCATCCGTGAATCGAACACGGGCCTCGTCGATGGCAACGACGAATTCTACCACTAGACCAATGATGCTAGTTGTTGAAAGACGCGTTACTTTTCTCTGTAATAAGCAAGCAACGTAACTATGATCAAACCGGATGCTGGATGTTTCTATATTCTCAAAGGTCGTTAAAACTCCAACAGTATATGGATATCATAACTATACATTCAACATTCCTGCGTGGATCCGTAAAACTGGTATCTACATCATACGTTGCATATTTTTCTTCATGGACATCAGAGAACAACCAGACAGGACAACATTGACGCTCCGTATCATAACATTCGTCGTCATACAAAAGTACCAGACTGAGCCCGCAGTGGTATCGTGAGCATACATCCCAAGACCGATGGGCTACAACACCATATGGACAATAAATCAAACACCTCGGAACTACACAGAGTTAGTATCCGGATACAACGATTAGCAGAAAGGGGAGGGATTAAACATACCAACCGAACGACCAAAAACCACATGGCGCCGAGAAACTTGAATATCGAGAGACCAGCCACGCTCCATAGGACGACTGCCATGTAGATCGAGGCCCTCCCGTCATCTGTGGTCTCCTTGGTAGTACCGTCGCTGCTTACGCGCTCGAGGCCGGCAGCGCTCAGCACCACCGCTCCCAGGGCAAAGTTGCAAAAGACCCAGGCAAGTACGACTGCACTGCGGAAACCCTTGTAGTAATCGGCCTGACGCTCTTCTTCCGAAATCGACTTGACTTCCTTGGGTGGTTTCTGCGCGAACTTGGCCAGCTCGATCTCGTATTGCGCATTCAGATCGCCGTCGTCTTGGGGGATGTCGACGTCCACTTTGCCGCCTGGCTTCATAGTCGCCGAAGGCAGCTTCTCAGCCTTGTCATCGCCCTTAGTACCCCATGTGATATCGTGGGTGTTGCAGAAGGCGTAGATGTTGAGCACGTTGATGTAGGTCGGCGTGAGCAACATGTATTGGATGAACTATGCATGTTAGCTCAAGGTCCTGAATGGCGGTCGAGAACACTTACCGAGGTGAACATGTGCCAGGGGTCGAAGAAAATCAGCGACGCAAGGAACCACATGACGTACGTTGACCCAAGCGAGACTATGATCGAGAAGAATTGTTTGTTGCTGAAAAGGTCCCCCACGGTAAAGGAGTTCTCAGCCACCTCCTTCTGTATCGATTTCACGGTTACAAAGATCGCTGCAAAGGTCAAGTAGATCATGATACCAATCCAGAAGTAGACCATTGTCATGTAGAACTTGTTCGAGCCACCTGGACGGTTGCCGAGTGAGAGAACGAAGCAGGTCACAAGGGTTGCCAGGTAGAGCCACTCAAAAACCACGCCTAATACTTTGCCAACAGTGCCGAGGAGATCTTCATCACCCAGGTACTTTGTGAGAATGTGGAAAACCAAGAAGAAATTGCCCTGTCATTCAATGGTTAGTTTGCACGATATAAGCCAGGTGCTAGAGTATTTCAACGGCCACTTACAATGTTGAACCACGCAAAGATCATGTTGATCGTCTGGTAGATAAACTCAATGAGCAACATAAACTTACGCATGACGCTGTGATCACTGCGCCAAATCTGATAGAAATGGGCAATGGCGTAGACGGCTGCGAAGAAACTACCGTTCAGCCATCGGCGTCGCTGCAGAATGAACTCCGCCATCCGATCTGGCACATCGGTTTCACCTGTCGAGGATTTGACATACTGCAAAAGCCAGCGGCAATTGCGTTTCGTCACGATTTCGAAGCACAGGATTCGGTCCTCGGCCAGGTACATGTTGGCGGTGAAGATACCCGCATTGGCACCGTGCATCTTCTCTCCCAAGAAGTAACGCTCCAGGGGACCCTGGCCGTTCTTGTCATTTTGCAACGCAACGTATCTGTAGGCGGAGAAAGCACCTGGAAGCACGGAGATGAACCCGAAGGCGGATTCCAGGGGCTTGTCGAGAATGTTGCTGAGCTTGTACTCGAAATTCTGCCCAGCCACCAGTGGATTCAGCAACTTCTTTCCATGGGACAACATGACCTTGATTTCGCCACAGGCTCCTCCGCACATGGGTTCCACGTCAAACGCTTTCCAGAGCTGGTAGATTGAATCACGGCCTGGTTTGGTACCTGCGTCCAGCAGCACGCAAATATTGGGGTCCAAGACACGACCAAACGCCTGGAAGAACCAACGGTGCGAGTTGATCTTCTTCTGATTCTTCTCCTTCAAGCAGAAGATCATTTGAACTGGAACCCCGCTTCGCGGCTTCATGTGCACCTGCGTTCCTTTGATCTCGAGCCCAACCTGTGTGGTATACTCGTAGATATGGGCTGTCACGTCCTTCCCATTGACCTGCTGCTTCGCGATACCGTCCTGGTACACACCCAGAGCAGCCAACACCGCCCGAGTCCGAGGGTTGATCTTGGCACGGCCATCACTGATCACACAGACCACAATCTTCTTCCAGGCATCTTTGCCCCAGGTCTTGCTATGTGTTCTGGAGCACATGTATTCGATGTTCTTGATTACACCGGTCAGCGTCCGAGCAAACAGGAAATCGTCCTCGTTGTACATCGTAATCACAATGAAAAGCTCCGTGTGCCGAGGTTTCGCGAACAGTTTCTGGCGCAATGTGAATCGTTCCTCGTAAAAGTCCGCGGGGTCGCAAGTCGCGGCCGAGTAGCGCATGTGGGTGAATTCATCACGACCCGGTGGTTCGGCGTGAGGAACCTGACTGAGCAATTTGGGTGCAATGGGACAGTCGAGAACAAGATTGCCGTGGAAGAGCTGCACTTCCTTGACGGTCTTCCACCGACGGATCGGAGCTGGGCTCGGAGTGGGGACAACAGAAGGCTCGTCGTGATACTCGTCGCTGTATGGGTCCGGCCCGAATGGATTGTCTGCTTGTAAGATGGGGACATGGTCATCTGGGTAGGACTGTTGCTGCTCAGGATACTGTCCTAGGTCGTAATCGTCGTGTGGGGTAGCTGTGGGTTCATAGGGTCGATTGTAGTATGCGTCGTGGTGTGCTTCGGGGTTCACGCTGTATTCATAACCGGGATAAGTCTCGGGATGATGCTGCTCGTACGTTTCATTATGGCCGTAGGAATTGGGAATTCGTTCGACGGAGTACTGGTACGTGTCCAGCGTCAATTGATCGGTCCAATCATTTGTCTGTGCAATATCACTCACGGTGGGCTGCTCTGCCAAACGGTCACTGGAAGGCATCTGCAGATGTTCCTGCATATACGGTCGATCTGAAAGTTGGTATGTGTTCAACGGCTGACCCGGCGATGCGGTTCGGTCGTCTATATTGTGGGGGGTCATAGTGGGAGAGCGACGGGCATCCTTGCCGTACGAGTCTACACAGTCCGGTGTCAGTTCAAAAATCGTAAGAAATTTAAAGCTTGATGGTCAATTGTCCCAAACAATGAAAGAGACAACCTCCAGTCAAACGGCGATCATGTGAAATAGATGTCCAAAATTCAATGACTCGGGGACGAATGTTTCCGAACGACAAAGGATGCGGAGATGCGACAGCACTGCAATCACGACCATCACGACAGGGCAGCTCAAAATAACTGACCTAATCGATTGTACGACATGGTGAATGACAGGATACTTGGGGTGTCAATGATCCTTGAAAGCTGCCTTCTCCTCTAAATTCCCAGCAAGGGATGTGGTAGGAAATTGCGCCAGGAGGGCAGCGTGGAATGCCAGCAAACGTCCAGTCGCTGGCAAAAAGTCGCAATAGCTAATTCGCCAAGCGGGATTCTCGGCGCAGAGCGATCTGAAACCTCCCAGACAAACGGGAAGTGAGTCTTCGAGGTGTGACGGGAAGAATTTCGGCGAGTGAGGATGAAAGATGCAGAGGAAATTAATTAAAGCGAGATTTTGGATGATCAACTGCTGCCTGTCATGCGCAGAAAAGCTGCAGCGCCACTATCTATCTAGTGGGTGGCTGTAAAGCGTGAAGGATGGGGATTGGGGAATAATAATGAATAAAGGAAGGAAACGAGGCTGTTGGACTTGGCAGATTGGATTTTCCTTGTTGACCACGGTTGAAGGCATCAATATATCATTTATTATTAGACTAGTTAATCAATGACGAAGAGTACGAATCAGAATAATCAGACGGAGTTTCAGGTCACAGGATGGACACAACAAATATCTGCACTGGGTTTCCTTTACTTTACTGTGCTTGACTTTCTGCCGTACGGAGTAGTGACGCATGTTTATCTTGATTAGTGACAAACATACTACCTACGAAGTACAGATGATGATGGTGATGGCACTAGAGAGAGACAACGTTGGAGGACTCAAAAGATGCTAACTTGATCTGACAGCTGCAGGACATCTACCGAGTACATGTTCAACAATAATAATATCTTCAATTCATTAAAGAATTCTCCCTTTTGATTGTCTCGTCCATGGCTCACAGTGATCTTCATATCCACGGACAACACCCAGTGGTAGTGGAGTTGAGCCGTGGTCGCTGGGCCAACGGGAGTGCGGTGTGCCTGTACTGAGCAGATACTAAGGTAGTAGGTAATAATCAGGACCACTATCCGTAGTTACTATGAAGTACGGAGTAGATAATTACCGGAGTACAGATTCACAGCCACGTCTCCATCTCTCCAGTTGGGGCTTGGCGCTCTATAAATAAACTCCCCAGACCATCGAGTAACTGACTTGGCGTATGCAATCTTAGGTATCGTTAATCAATCTTGAATAGTCCAAGACAATTAGATAGTGCTTGATCATTATTGAGGTAGACGATTAGTCTACGGTGGTGGTGAATAGTCTCCTCGGAAAGTACAGCCTCGTAGTACAGAATAATATACATTGTGGTATTCATGCTACATTCAACAGTTCTCATCAAAATCTTCAAAAGGAAAATGATCTCGAACTGCTATGATCTCATTTTCTGTCTCGGCGACTTCGAGCATCTTAGCTTTCATCTCACCAGCAATTTCTGTCGCTGCCTCATACTGGTCATTTGGCACCCAGCCTAGTTCGTCTGTATCCAACATGTCTCGCATTTCCTTCATCGCCATGTCAGCTTCCTCTTGTTGCTCATGCAGTTTAAGAACAGTACTAATAACCGTCTCCGGATAGCTGAGAGGAGGTGCATGGCATGCTTCACTTCTTGCTGCAACAGCACTAGAAGTCCGTAGGCTTGGCCAGCTTTGCGTGATGCGAATCAGCCCCGCCTTGAGGGAAACCGAGTCTCCTTCCCAAGGAGTTCCCGCGCTTTCCAAGAGGCGTTGATGCAAGATAACAGGGTCATTGAAGATCGCTTGGTAGTGTGCCGGGTTCAAACGGAGAGTGAACGCAGCGTAAAGAAAGTGGACGAGTCTTCTCCGGAAGACTTCCCGTATCTCAGCTTGCTCAGATAAGGGCATCGCGTCATAACCCTCGGGGTACTCAAGCTGCGGCTGGATGGGGTTCTCCGAAGCTGGGTCGCCATAGTTCTGGAAATGCTTGGGGATTCCAGCCGCGAGACCAAGAGGAAGAACACAGCTATGCTGCCAATCAATCAACCCCACGATATCATGGTTCTCTGAGACTAATATATTGTTTGGCTGAAAGTCTGGATGGCGAATGACGGGCCTTTCTAATATAGAATCACCTCTGAAGCCAAGGCAGGGGACCAACAACAAGAAGTCTGAAAGATTGTTGATATGCTCATCGGGAGGCATCTTGTGGAAATTGTAGATCTCTCTATATAGCCGCTCATAGGGAAGACGGGGCGTCCCACAAGCTTTCAACCATGTCAGTTCCCTCTCACCGACAGCACGCAAGATATCACCAGACAAAGACCCTAATTCAAAATTAGTGGTTGAAACGAGGATGGCTTCTGTGTACACGGACAAGGACCTCGATCAAGATCCAACCTGCTCCTCTCTCCATGCCACCAACTATAATGTGCTATCGGTCCTATGCAAAATTCCTTTTGTCCAGATAGCGGAGTCTTTCTTTCGGAGTGAAGATCCTTTTGGTAGTATATACTACCACAGGCAGGAAAGTCTAATGACATCAGCCGGGTCTCCAGCTCAACAATCTGCTTTATTACTTTATGTTGCTGTTTCGAAGTGAGTGAGTACCATGTGGCGCCAAGGGGCTGGCCGTCCAGTCTCCACATGATAATATATTCAGAGCCAACTCCATTGTTCTGTGTCGAAGACCAAGCATGCACCTTAGGTGTCCGTATGCCCTGCAGACGGAGGAAATCCATGGTGGCCACCTCACTAGCGACTGCATAATGCTTAGGCATGGTGCTTGGATATGGAAGTCTGGCAAGCACGCGTTTGCCGTCGTTGAAGACCGCCTCAAAGACACGATTGAATCCGCCTTCTGCCAATTTGCCGAATGAAGCGACATCGGATGGTGTGCGGCCAACAGCAGTAGCCATAGCCTCCATCAGCGTGGACACATTGAACCTGAGATAACGTTCCTCGAGCCGCGAACGCTCATTGTAGCTGCATCTGTATCAGTATTCTCAGATGCAATAGCCCGAAGTCAGAGCTTCCGGTGGATGAAGAAGTATAAGATGATGAAAACACACAGCCACCTTCCGGACGTGTACTTAAATAACTCCTCAGCGACATGTCTACTAGGCTGCTGGGTGTGCTTGATAGATCGAGCAGATTGTGTCCCTAACCCGCGCAGAAGTCGCGGGCAATAGGACCTTAGAGCGTTGTATGGCTGTATAGGCATTGAACACCTGCAAGAGAACAATAATTTGCTTTTGAAAATTCAAATATTGAATTCTTTGTGTGGATTAAGAGCCAAGAGCACGAGTAATGAGTACTGTAGCCACTGTTGCCATCAATACTAGGTAGTAGCCACTCTAATATCCTGGGGTTTCATTGTTGTTGTTTGGCTGCCTGATCGATCAGGCATCATGGCCGTTTGCATTCGAACGGCGGTATAGAACGGCAGAATCGTTATCGCTCTGGCGGGGCTTCAACGATTTGATCGGGAAACTGGGTAGATTAATCTTCGTCGCATTATTCTTCGACAATCACCAAAAGCCCGATTGACAACATCACCATGACGAATCCAAAGTCTTCTGCGGCCGGGCGCAAGGTCAATGTTCTCTTCGTGTGCCTGGGAAATATCTGTAAGCGGTGATCAAGTCATGTCCAAGACCCATCCCTGACACTCTACATCAGGCCGCTCCACCATGGCCGAAGGAGTCTTCCGCAACATGGCCAGCTCTCATCCTTTGATCAATGAGATCGATTCTGCGGGCACAGGCGCCTACCACACCCTCGAGCCCCCCGATTCGCGTACCATGTCCACTCTGCGCCGCCATGGCATCACCAACTACGAGCACGCTGCCCGAAAGGTCACCAAAGAAGACTTCCTCCATTTCGACTATCTCATGGCCATGGACAAGTATAATCTGCGCGATCTGCTAGATGTCCGGGAATCCGTCATTGCGTCGCTATCGAAGTCCGGAAGTGTCTCTGCACAACGCGGCAATAAGGCCACTCGTGCAAACAGTGCGGCTGCACTTGCTGCTGCTGGATCCGATGCGAAGATTGCGGAGGTGAGGCTTTTTGGTGATTTTGGACCTGGGGGTGCGCTGCATGACCGTGTTGGTGGTGGCGAGGTTGTGCAGGATCCCTACTATGGCGGCGCCAATGGGTTCGAGGAGGTTTATCATCAGGTCGTTCGGTTTTCGAAGGGATTTCTGGAATATCTGGAGAAGAACGAAGGTGGTGAAGCGGAAGAGTAAAGAGATGTGTGGCTCAACTGGAAATGTCCAGTTTGCGTTCGGAAATGGCCCCGGTGGCATTCTATCCTACTGATACCCGATGGCTTATAGCCATATAGACCAAAATACATTCAATGAGCGGAAGTACTGAAACGCTCAATTCTCACATAGGTCGTTCGTTGGATACTCTTATCCATGGTGAAAAATTATAGTACATTTTTTATGTTTGGAATAATTATTATACAACTGGCCAGGTCTGGGAACCTCCGTCATACCCTCTCCGTGATCTTGATTGCCGTCCTACATCCCAGCCGAATCACATTGACCAAGGGATCGTACGGCCGAGCCTCTTTGGCATCATTCTCAACAGCATGATCTAAATGCTCCAGCTCCTCATCCCGGATCCTCCGAAAAGTCGCCAGCATCTCCTTCAGTTCATCGTCCAGTTCCTCCCCGCGGCTCTGAGCGTCTGCCTCCCACGAAAGAATCTCTCGTACTTGGTCGTTGTAATGGGACCCGATCTCCGTCTCCACCGCCTCCGTGCATGCCATCGCAGCCTCCCGCCCCATGACGCCTGTTGACCACCCGAGGAACGTCGCTGCCACCTCCCAGACCGGGTACATGGCCGTGGGCCGAATCCGGTGTTTGGCGATGAGATTGTTGAAGGTGGAGAAGTGTCCAGCTTCCTGATCGTACATGTGCTTCATCAAGGGTCGGAGATGAGGGTGCGAGCGCACGACTTGAGGAGTTTGTGCAGTGTAGATTAGAGTCGCTGCAAGTTCGCCGGCTTGGTTGACGCGAAGCGCACGGTCGAGGTACTCCCGCTGTTTCTTATTCAGGACATATTTTGGCTTTTGAGATCCAGCTCCGGATGCAGACCCAGAGTTAGAACCTAAGTGGCTCGAGGCGTTTGTAGAGCTGTAGCGAGGTTGATTGTGGCGCAGAATTGAGGGAGCGAGAAAGTCGAGGAGCAATGGCGAGGCTGACCGGGAAGACCGAGGATATCGTCGTAAGGAGGGTAGCGGATTCATTATGATACGTATATTGCACTCAAGAATGTAAGGAGCAATGTCAAGAGAAAAAGACCCTCTTGGAGTAGTTCAACCATCGCCGTATGCACCGAACATCCCGAGGTGGTCCAATCCGACAGACGCGCGCTTGTGGCCGTCTTGGCAAGGCATCCAACCCTTGAGGGCCTGGGGCCGGAACGTCATGGGCGAAACAAATCGCGCCAATTAATTCAGCGCGGTCCATCGCTTCTTTTCACCTCCGCCTTGCTCAGAAGTCCAACCAAAGTCCCGTTCATTCATCCTCTTCCTTGATCACTGCCATCCGCCACCCAACTCCTCCGTCGCAACCCGTCCTTTCATCATCCTCTGACCGTTATATTGAATTACCCTGTCGGCTCTCACCTGATCATCTATTTATACATTTCTATATACTGCTATTTTGGCGCGAAATTCGCCCCGAGTCCGCGTCGATCTAGGACTTTGGCAGTGAATCGCGACTACTGTTCAGGGGGTAGTGCACCCGTACCTGACCAACCTCACCTCTCGCATTGGTGAATCGAACTTGACTGCATCTGAAACCTCAGGCATCATCCATTGCGCAATTCACTATGGCGGACGAACTGGATGCCGAGCTGCTCGCGCTGGCAGGTGACTCCTCAGACGAGGAGTCATCACCTCCCCCCAAGCAGAAGTCTGAATCTCCTGCTCCTTCAGCATCTCCATCATCCAGCATGGCCCGCAAAGGAGTCGCTAAACCGGTTCGTCGGAACAAGAAATCACGCAGGGACGATGAGGAGGATGGAGAAGTGTAAGATCCTCACTTTCAGCATGGCCTTCCGTTGCTTCTTGTCGTATTACTTTCACTTCGCGTCTGGAGGAGGTCACCAGCTAACGTATTCTGACTTCCCAGGTCTGACGCTGGATCTCACCACTCACTCGAATCTGCTAGCATGTCAGAATCCGAGGCTGCCTCTGACTCCGAAGGATCTAGCGAAGGAGGCGACGAGGATCGCCCCATCTTTCCCTACGAGAAGCTCTATTACTCTGCGAAAGACAAGGAAGAGATCATGGCAATGCCGGAAATTCAACGTGAACAGATCCTTTCGGAACGAGCGCAAGAGGTTGATCGACGCAATCAAGATCTCGCACTTCGTCGTCTTCTCGCATCTCGTGAGCGCGACGAAGCTCGTCGAGTGAAAAAGTCCAAGCGAAAGGCTAGTGTGGCGGATCTGGAAGAGGGTCAACGCAAGAGCTCGCGACAGAAGACTACACTTGGCGGTCGCAAGGTCGGGGAGGCCTCCGAGGCCATCGAGGCATACAAGCGACAGCGGGAAAAGAAGGGCAAACGTGATGAGCTCCGTCGTCGCGAGACCGCCACTGGGGACCAGGCTACACCAAAGGATGAAGGACCCTCGGACAAGGATGCAGATGGGGAAAGCGAGGTAGAATGGGACAATCGCGAGCGCTCACCATCGCTTCCCAAGGATGACCCACCAGCGGAATTGCGTGATATTCAACGTGCCCGAGTGGGACGTACCAACTTCGCTCAAGTTTGTTTCTATCCAAGATTCGACGAGTGCATTTCCGGTTGCTATGCGCGAGTCAACATTGGCCCCAATAGGGACTCTGGCAACAATGAATATCGGCTGTGCTTGATCAAGAGTACGTACCACAATCCTGTGCTGCTGTCATGGATTTTCGATGCTGACCGTACTCAGGATTCACCGTAGGACGACCCTACGCTATGGAAGGCCCGAATGGCCGTTCATTCGTGACGAATCAATATGCTGTACTGGCGCATGGCAAGGCGGAGCGCGAGTTTCCCTTCGTCGCCTGTTCGGATTCGCCTTTCACCGAGGTGCGTTTCCTAGTTATTTCAGTTGACCGCCAGGTGTGCCTGTGCTAATAAAATTCTTACAGGCCGAATTCAGCCGCTATCGTCAAACAATGGCCGTTGAAGACTGCAAGATCGCTACCAAGTCAACGTTGGCCGAAAAGGTGGCGGATATCAATCGCTTGCTCAATCACCAATTCACCAAGGAGGAGCTGAACGAGAAGTTGCGCAAGCAGGGCTCACTGGACAACAAGATGCGCACATTCAAGCGATTAGAGACTGAGAAGCAGTTGAAGTTGGCCAGAGCTGCCGGGGATGATGAAGAGGTATCCAAACTGGAGAAGGAGCTGGCCGAGCTGGCAGGACCCAAGCTGGCCGTTAGTTCCCACAACGCGAGACCCCGCTCCAAGAAACCGTCGGATTACGAACGGCTTGCCGAGTTGAATTTTCGCAATCAGAAACTCAATACTGAGAGTGTGCGACGTGCCCAATTGGAGGAAAGACGGGCTAATCGCAAAGCAGCTGCAGCTGTCGCCCGTGGTGAAGCACAGGCTAACCCGTTTATGCGTGTTCGCACCCTTGCGAGAACCCACTACGATGCGAACGGGAACAGCCTGACGCCAGATTCGACTGCCAGCCGAAATGAGACTCCTGCTACAGCATCAGAGACGCCTTCGAAGGCGGGGACTCCAAAACCTACTGGGCATGTCCAGAAGAAGCAATCCAAGGGGGGCGTTGCCACGATCCGCCATCGGAACATGGACGATGAGAATATCGCGGCTCTAGATTTGGATATTGACATCGAAATATGATTTTTAAAGATTGGGATGCCAAAATTCAATATTTTTTTCCAATCTCAGAGAATCCAACCATGGCCGTCAGCTTCCCGTTTCCGGTCCATCACCAAAAGCTCAAGTGGTGGTTTGTCGGGTGTTCTTCAGGCAGGTGAGAGTTTTATTTGAGTCTGAACATAGGAAGGTGATGCATTAGAATAGCGTCGGGTTTTGTATTTCTTCGGACGGGTTTTATGGGCGTTATCCACACTTAGCATGGGAGTCATTATTGTTATCAAGAAATGGAAATGATCAGTCAAAACTCTGCTCAACCCAGGTTTTGTGGCACACTTCTGGCTTTCCTTATTTCCAACATGCGCCGGGTTGATCTAATGAAGAATAGGTAGGAGGAACTGTACATACTTTCAAGCGAGCCAACCATCTGAAATCTGTGGTCGTGCGTCCCTATAACCAGGCACGATTGCTCTCTTTGATAATGTCAGACAATGAAAAGCTTATTGACATGTAAGGACAGGGTCTCTGTCAGGATAGTCCCGTTTCATTCAACCCTGTTGGAATAATCACTGCCCCTGAATCCCTATCAACTGCAATACAGCTTCACATTTACGTGATGTGTGGTAAATAGATTCAGAGAAAGACTCATGCCCTGTCATGGCCCTCATAGGACCTGGACAAATAGGTACATTCATCAACCCGGGACCGAAGATTGATCCATGCAAGCACAAGGCACCCTTCACAGCCTCATTCAGCCTCTTCGTACCTCAACCTTTCCCGTGCTGCTTAAAAGTCAGGGACGACTCGCTCATGATTGCACATTTACCAGAGCTCCATAGGCGACTCTTCCCATGGCAGACCCTGTATCGATCATTGGGACAGCTGGGGCTTTGGCCAATATCATCCAGCTGATCACCCAGACAATAGTCGCTATCAAAAATCTACACAGTGAGGGGGAAGATGCAGACCTCATCTTCCTCAGCTTGATCGGCCAACTGTTAGCCTTGCATGCCGCTCTGGCTAAGATTAAGGAGTGGGTGGGTAATAATGAGGACGAAGTACACTATCAGCACTCTATGGACCTGGAAGTTTCCATTGATTGCTGCCAAATACTCCTCGGTAAACTTGATCAGTTAGTATCGAGTTTGCGGCAGGCAGATAGTCGGCGCCTAGACTTTCAGAGCATGGTCAAACTTGTGTTTGGCAACCAGAGCATTGATGGTATCCAGAAGCTGCTGGAACAGCAAGTCAGTACCTTGACGCTACTTCTCACAGCGTGTAGCTGTCATGATGTTTCTAGGGTACACTGGCACTGGTGACCTGGATACAGCCCTCACATTTCTGAAACATCAGTTTTGGGAAGTATTCTCGAAGCAGCATATGTTAAGAACCCATATGGCAAGGTTTGTGAATATGAGCAGGATAAATCAAGAATCATAACAACACTATCGAGGCATTTAGCTTCCTATCAATGATTGGCATTTCACCATGTTGAGAAACACACAAACAACTCACTCTTGGGAAATGTAAGCTAGCAAGGAAAAGCACATCTTATACTTTCAGCTTTGAGGCCACTGATGTCTCAGTGTATTTTAAATGCCGACATGTTGCATGTTTCACTATTTACAACTTGTGAGACTTCCTACCAGACTGGATCTGGGTGCGCTACCCGAATCTTATCATATAGGCAGTCAGATACACAGAAATGAATATATACATTAGGTTAAAAGCTACCTTCTTGCGTTGATAATGTACCAATCTCTTGCCATTGATTTTGTTCAGAAGCCTGCAGCGTACAGAGCACAGAGGGATAGAGTAGAGTAAGTAGTACGGAGTAGTTGAGCATCATCATTTATCTTAGGCGCAATCACGTGCAGATAAGACTATCAGGAACGCGCCTCAGACGCGGCGCGCGTTGTTGAATCGAAGAGAAATGCGCGGCTTCTCCGCCCTTTATTCCAGTACCGAGCACAATACCCCGATGCACATTTCAATGTGGATCGAGTATCAGTTTCATTGAAACAATCCTTTTATGATCAATTGAACGTCGTGCCATGATCACCGCAAGATAACTACACTTAATAAAACATGTCGTCCCCCTCCACACCACGAACAGCGCGGTCCGCGTCTCCCACCGGCTCACCCATGCTCACGCCAGGAGGGAAGATTAAAGCCCTCCTGGCGGCTTTCGATAGCGACTCTGAATCAGATAATGGAAGTACAAGGCAACGGCAACAAGCACCCAAAGCTCAGACATCGAACCGGGAGTCGGAGAGCGACGATGACGAGGATATCGTGATGCCGAAGGGCCGTCTAGCGGCTCGTATGCAAGCTCAGAATCAGACCAGCACGGCTACAACAAATGAATCTACAACTCCAAAGACAGCTTTCGAACGGGTGTCGAAATTTCTACGGACTGAACGAGCGCAGTCAAATGAGAATGAGGCAGACTCCGACGGAATGGGGTCATCGGATGAGGATGATCTTCCTGCGGCTGGACCGAGGAGGAGGAACAAAACCAGAAGCAAGGCTGCAGGGATTAGTGACGATGATGATACGCTCCGATCACCGTCTCGAGCGCGGTCTTTCTCTCCTCTTTTTATGTCGTCTCCGGTGAAACAGGCGCACTCGAACGTCGGATCGGACGACGACGACAGTGAAGCGCAATTGAAAGCTGACCCTCGCGTTCGCGCCCTGATTGCGAAGAAGCGCAAGGAACGTGAAGAAAGAGAACGACTTGAAGCGGAAAAGAAGGCTGCTAGATTAGCGCTAAGAGAGCAGCTCAGTTCGGAGATTGGTGCTGCAAACGACAGCGACCAGGACGAATCCGGCCGCAAACTTACCCAACACCGCCCCGCAGCTCGCAAAGCTAGTAAGAAGGCTCTGGAAGAGATGAACCGCGAAACCCAGCGGATGAGCAGAAACATGCAGCTCGCTCACCAAGCGCAGACGAAGAAGAAGATCACCAAGGAGAGCTTCTTTGCGCGGTTCAATTTCATGCAGCCCGAGGAGACGAATGTAGTTGCGCCAATGGCGGAGAGCTCATCTATGACTGCCGGTTCGCAAAATTCCTCCGATAACGAGGCGCACAAGGGCAAGGAAACGCCTCAGACTTCCCCTGTTCTTGGTCCCTCTGATAAGCCTGCTCCCGTCGAATTGGCTCAAGATTCGCGAATGGAGAATGAGGCCGAGGTGCAAGTGGATGACTTTCCACCGCTTGAGGACTTATTGGCTCGGCCTCGAGAAGAAGTTCAGAATCCCTCTGTTGAACCGGCAGAAGTGAAGGAAGATTCGACAAAACACCTCGAAGCAACTAAACTCGAACGAAACATGGTCTCCCAGCCGCCCATCCGCGTCCAGCTATCACGGCAATTCGTGGCTCGGCATCAACAGGAAGATTCTGACGACGAGCTGGAGGTTGTTACAGATCCCGCAAAATGCAGGCGTATCGCAGCGTTCGAGAACCTCCCAGCAAAGAGACTGCAAGAATCAGCATCCTTACTCAAGTTGAAAGCCTTGGCCCATATTACGTCCCCCACTCGACGCACCAAAACAATGAATTCCGCTGAGCTCTCTGCTACACTTCTCTTCCAGGCGAGACAGCAAGCCGCCAAGGAAAGACAGGAAAGGATTCAAGAGCTCCGTGCGAAAGGCATCGTCATTGAAACCGCGGAGGAACGTGCGGCGATGGAAGATGAGCTCGAAAATTTGGTTGAAAAGGCACGCCAGGAGGCTGAAGAGATCGCAAGAAAGGAGAGGAAGTCTAAGGGGAAGGACGGTGGGGACGATATGGATGATGACGATGATGACGATGACTTTGAAATCTCGGGCTCTGACGGAGAAGGTGATGAGGCCGAGGACGAAGACGAGGAGGAAGAGGAAGAGGAAGAAGAAGGAGACAGCGGGGAGGCTGGCCAAGGGCTTATCGATTCCGAGGCTGGTGAGGATGAAGAATCAGAAGACGAGCAGTTGGAGGCCATTTCATTGGATCAGCTGGAAATGCCGACTGCTCGAAGAAAGCGGCCGACTCGGGTGATCAGCGACGATGAAGATGATGAAGAGGTCCAGGAACCAAAAACCCCCGCGAGACCCATTCATTCGACAGTCAACTCAGTAGAACGCCCACAGTTTCCGGGGTTGACCTCTGATGGGTTGACGATGGGCCTTACACAAGCATTTGCTGGTACTCTGGGTGCCAGTCAACCGATCACCCTCCCAGGATCGCCTTCGATTCCGAACTCGTTACCTGATCCAGCGCACATTGCTGCTGACAAACAGGACTCCGAATCTCAGATCATGGTGAAAGATAGCCAAGAACCGCACGCCGAATCGACGGATATCCTGGCAGCTTATGTGCATTCTGAGGTCCGAGTCTCTGAATCACCTGCGCCTAGAGCCATGTCACAATTTTCACAGATTCCAGATCCTACTCAAGATGCCGGGTTTGTGCTCTCACCCTTCGATCCTTCAAAAAGATTCATGGAGGCTCCTCACTCGACTATAGAAACCGTGCTTGCCGATGGTAACGAGGACCAGAGCAACTCGCCCGTTCCTCAAAAAAGGGCCAAGCACCTCCGACGAGGCCGTCTAGCCGAACTCTCCATGATTGACGAGCAAGATGAAGGAGAATTTGAGGTTGATGCAAGTGCTTTTGATGTCATGAAGAAAGCAACCAAGAAGACTAAGGTGCCATTCAACTGGAAGACCAGCAAAGCAAAGGAGGTTGTGGAAGACGCAGCCGAAGAATCGGACGACGAGTATGCTGGTCTGGGAGGCGCGAGCGATGACAGCGAAGATGAAGAGAACGCCTACGATCGACAAATGATCAATGACAACAGCGGCGAGACAGTGGATGAAAAGCAGTTGGCTGCTTTGAACGCGTGAGTATTCCCATAACTAGTTGATACCCAGCTACTAACTTTGATCGCAGACTCCACCAGAGAAACGCCGATGAGAAACAGGTTGCGAAGTTGCTGAAAGATATTACAACAGGTGCCCTTCGACGCCGCAGAAATGGAGACGATGAATTTGACCTGGATGACTCGGATGATGAGCTCCTTGCACGCCGACGGCAGAAGCAACGCGAATTTGCGCGGATGCGCAAAGCTCTCCTTGCGGATGAAAAGATCGGGGAGATCGCAGAAAATCCAAAGAAGGCTGCTTTCTTCAGGGCAATTGAAGACCGGGACTCGGACGACGATGGTGGGTTCGATTTCCTAGACGAAGAACAGAATGACGGCTCCCAGGGAGACTCTTCGTCCCAGGCAGTGGAATCAGAGCCGCACCAGCAGCCGGCTTCCGAAGAAAACAGCAAGAGGAAGAGACCTCTGGAACCCTCTGCAGAAGATATCAACAATCGCCCCCCACCCCATCTCCGTCGCAAGCCTGCGAGCGCCATGTCGAAGAAGCCGGCCACCCTGGCCGAGATTCGGGAAACTTTGTCCTTCCTGACCGAGCGACCCGAATACGACTCCTTCCAGGAGGATGCATCGATGGAAGATGTTGACGATGCCCAGCAAGACACTGATGGCGATAGCAAACCGACGCCCGAGCCAGCAGAAGCGTTCCCCGTACCCAGTCACCCGCGTCGAACCAGGGGGGTGGTTGTTGATCGTCTTGCTCTTCTACGACAAGCATCATCCAATTCGGCGACAGCGGCTTCGTCCAGTACTCGCTTGGCTTTCTTGGCCGGTGGAGGCAACGATCTAAGTTTCAGACCACCTCCCTTGCTTCGCAAGTCTACGACCAGTTCTTCTTCCAGCTCTTCCACGATATCCAAGTCTGATTCATCGAAGCGTGTCGCGAAGGCATCTACAGGAGGACCCAAGGCCAAGACAGGTGCCGTGAACTACTATACTGCTGCTAGAGAGAGGGAGCGCGAGCGAGAGATCCGGGCCAGACACCGCTCGAGTGGTTCAAGTACTAAGGCTTTGATAGACAAGCACGCCACGAACCGGTTGGGCTCGTTAGGAGGGACAGGAAGGTGGGAGTAGTGAGGATGGTGACGTGCAGGGTTGGATCAATATGTATGCGGGCACATTTGGCGTTTTATCCGTGCTGGGGTTACGGGCCAGGAGTCTTGAGCGACTATATATCTTTTAAGTTTACTGATAGGAGTTTAGCGATATCTACTTAGTGGTTATCCTGACCGAATAGCATTGCGTTCCATTATCTCTGCAACCTCAATATCCCAACGATTCGTGCCTGAACGCCTCAGGCAGAACCATGGTTTGACTCACCCACATCGGAATTTCTCTCGGCCCGGGCCTCCCACTATGATCGGCGCCGGCAACAAAAAAGGCAGGACTTTGCCCCTCCGCAGCGGCATTCCTTATCTCCCGTCCCTCTGAGATCTTCACCTTTGGAAACAGTCAAGAGTCCGTTCGCTCGTGCAATCCAAAATGGTTTCAGCAGGCGAAACTTTCCAGCTGCCCGAGCGGCCAAAGGAGGCCGCAATTCCTCCTGCTTCGACACCAGAGAGCACGCAGCCCGCCGCCGCAGAGGAGAAGCCCGCTGCCCAGGCGAAGCCCGCTAAAGCGCCCAAGCAGAAGGCCCCCAAGCAGAAGGCCCCCAAGAACAATGACGGCAAGAACAACGGCAAGAAGGGCGGCGCCAAGCCTGCCAAAGAAGCCGTCACAGATCTCAGATCGCTCGACCCAGAGGCCATGTTCAAGGTCGGTTTCCTCGCCGACGTCTACCAGGAACGGCCGCTTTCCGAGCAGCACCCCAAGATCCGCACGCGTTTCCCCCCTGAGCCGAACGGCTTCCTGCACATTGGACACAGCAAGGCGATTGCGGTGAATTTCGGGTTCGCGAAGTACCATGGTGGTGAGTGTATTCTGCGCTTTGATGACACGAACCCCGAGGGTGAGGAGGAGATGTACTACCGTGGCATCGAGGATATTGTCAGCTGGCTGGGATACAAGCCCGTGCGGGTCACCAATGCGAGCGACAACTTCGACCGTCTCTATGAGCTCGCTAAGGAGCTGATCCGGCGGGATGGAGCGTATGTCTGCCATTGCAACAAGGCTGAGATTAAGGCCCAGCGTGGTGAGGCCGACGGTGAGCGAGGCAAGGCGAGATATGCGTGCCCGCACCGTTCGCGCCCGATCGAGGAGTCGCTTCAGGAGTTCGAGGCGATGCGGGAGGGCAAGTACAAGGCTGGAGAGGCTGCGCTCCGCATGAAGATGGATTTGGAGGATCCCAATCCTCAGATGTGGGATATCTTTGCCTGGCGTATTCTGGATGTCGATACCAAAGGCCATTTCCGCACCGGCGGCCAGTGGAAGATGTACCCCACGTACGATTTTGCGCACCCTCTGTGTGACAGTATCGAGGAGATCACCCACTCCCTGTGCACCGTGGAATTCGAGATGTCGCGGCAGTCCTACGAATGGCTCAACGACAAGTTGGACGTTTACCGGCCGATGCAGCGCGAATACGGCCGCCTGAACCTGACTGGAACCGTGCTCTCCAAGCGTAAGATTATCGAGCTGGTGAAGAAAAGCTATGTGCGAGGATGGGACGATCCCCGTCTGTATACACTGCTCGCCATCCGTCGCCGGGGTATCCCTCCTGGTGCCATTCTCTCGTTCGTCAACAACTTGGGCGTCACCAAGGCGACCGCCATTGTTCAGACGGTTAAGCTTGATCAAGTTGTTCGCCAGTACTTGGAGACTACTGTGCCACGGTTGATGGTCGTGCTGGAACCCCTCAAAGTTGTTATCTCAAATCTGCCCGATGGTTACGAGGAGATGGTGGAAGTGCCCTTCTCGAAGGACCCGGCATTTGGTTCCCACCTGGTGCCTTTCACCAAGGTCGTCTATATCGAGCGCTCCGACTTCCGCGAGGAAGACTCACCAGACTACTTCCGCCTGGCTCCTGGCAAGACTGTTGGCTTGATGAAGGCGCCTTTCCCTATCACTGCCACCACTTTCGATAAGGATCCTGAGACCGGCGCTGTCACCTGCGTTTATGCACACTACGAGAAGCCCGAGGACGGCTCCGCAACCCCTACCAAGAAAGCCAAGACTTATATCCACTGGGTTGGTGAATCGGCCACCCACAAGAGCCCCGTCAAGGCTGAAGTCCGCGCCTTCAACTCTCTTTTCAAGTCCAATGATCCCAACGCCCACCCCGATGGATTCTTGGCGGACATCAACCCCGATTCCGAGGAGATCTATGAGAATGCTCTCGTCGATATCGGGTTCCACGATGTTTCCAAGTCTGCCCCCTGGCCCAAGGAGAGCGGCGAGGTGGGTGGCGAAGCCAGCCCTTACTCCACTCGTTTCCAGGGTATGCGCACGGCATACTTCGCAGTGGATAAGGACTCGACGGCGGACAAGGTCGTCCTCAATCGCATTGTCACTCTGAAGGACACCCAGGGTAAGACCTAGAGGATGTAGTTGTAGAGAAAAAGAAAGAAAGAAAGAAACAACGCCATTTGTCATGTTCTGTTTTCTATCATTTCGGGTGTTGCGTGCATATTCCTTTTTAGTATGAATAATGTGGAACATGTGGTCATGAGCGTCAAGGAGCTTGTTATGTTGTTCAGAGCCGAATCTACTTGGCCTTTCTTACGCTTACCTTATATACACAATGCATTGGTGATATTGATGGTACAGTGGTTTGATTTGCGTCCGTAGCCGTACATATCGTTGACAAAGCCAGGAAAGGTGTGGCGTCATCTGTATGTTTCAATCGTGGGAATCAAGTCCAGCAACGAGTGGATGGTCTTGACTCCATGGGTATCATGAGCGGTATCACCGCGAGGAATGTAGTAGCCATCCCAACCAACGCTCAAGGCAGCGTGGTAATCTTTGTCGACGTCATCGCCAACATGCATACAGACCCAGTCGCTATCCGCATCGTCAGCGCCGTGAGCTAAACGCTGCGCCTGCCTCCGCGCTACGTCGAAGATGACTCGGCTCGGTTTCTCCTCCCCTGCCTCGTAGCTGGTGATAACGAGATCAACATCGTCGACCTGACGAACTTGCTCATCCCCATCCTTGCTTCGACTCGGGGACCCCACCGCACCATCCGTCTCAAACCCAGGAAGCCGTCTACTCTCCACCCCCTGGTCAGCCCGCACATGGCCCACCCGTAGACCCAGCGACTTCAGCACAGCAGGGACACGATCATCCGAGTTTGAGATCACGCCCAGCAGCACGCGATCGAACACAGACCCTCGTTTCCGGCTCTTAATCTCCCGCACAGCCGCCAGGAACGGTTCCACGTCATCAAAGAGCGCATACCCCTCCGAGCTTGCGAAGCGTTCTACGAGATACGTGACCAGCGCGGGGGGAATTTCGTTGTTGACGCCGAATTGTTCTGAGTCTCCTGTCATCGCGCGCGAGAAACTGCCCCGGATGACTTCCTCCCACCACTGCCTGGGCCCGCCGTACTGGCCGCGCAGGACATATTCTCGGCCATAGTTGGGGTAGGCTTTTGATTGGGCTTTGAATGTGGATTTAAAGGCTGCTGCGAGGCGTTCGGGGGTGATGGTGGAGCGGGGAAGACCGAAGGCGTCGGCAGCTGCGGCGTATTGCTCTGGGACGGGCTGACGGGGGTGGAAGATGGTGTCGAAGGCGTCGAGGGTGAGCAGCAAAGTCCGTGGGCGGCGAGATGCCATGATAAATGATAAGTTGGTGTTGATGAGGTGGTTATGGTTGATGTCTGTTCTTATAGATGTAGATGTAGAGCAGGTGAGTGACTAAGCAGCATGCATGCCACTATCTATTATTAACTGCAACTCGATGAACCCAAGACAACTACTTTGTACAATATTGCCGTGGTCAACAGTTGATGATTGATAGCGGAAGATATATTGAAGAAGCTTCAACCCGTTATTCTAGGTTCACTGAGGCTTCTCGTTTTTGTTCCCCAGTGTCATCATGGCGTCGCCCATCAATCCAACAGGTAGTCTACACTTTCACCCTTCGGATAACAAGTCGCACTGAGCTGCTAGAAGGGGCGGTCATGTCCGAAATCTCTCGGATTTGTCAATATTCAATACCCTCCAGTCTCCGGTCTTGATTCCTGACAGCAAGAGTCAACTAGTCAAGCAATGATCCCAAGTGCTACTAATGCGGGGACAACTGCCGCGTGGGAAGAGCGCGACAATCGGCCCACGGGTATTGATGATTCTGGATGATAGAAAGGATCAAAGAGACAAGAACCAATGCCTGCAAGCCAATAACCACTCTTTCGCTGGATAAAACGGAGTCTTTCCTGGGGCGGATTGTGGGAGTCGCCCACGGCTAAGTCTTCAGCCGGACCAGTCTGTCGTTGGAGATCAACTTCATTGCTTCCTCGGCCATTATATTTAAGATATCTATATCTGCTTGATGGGTTAGGTATCATAGCATCTTCACTGCCGTTCCTACCATGCGCTGTCATCTCGTTCAGACAACAATGGCGCAATCACCCCAGGATCTCAAGATCGCCATCCTTGGCGCCGGTATGGGTGGTTTGACCTGTGCTCTGGCGCTGGCGAAAGAAGGATTCAAACACATCGATGTCTTCGAATATGTGGCTGATCTGGGCTTCGTTGGAGCTGGTATCCAACTCGCTCCCAATATGGCTCGGGTCCTCGACAGGCTGGGCGTATGGAAGGAAATCGAGGCCGAGGCAGTAGAGATCAAGGACACCAGTGTTCGCGGTATGTTTTGTACAAGTTCTTCAAGCACGAATGTCTTCTGACTAATGAATAAATAGTTGGCGCAGCGGATTTTGAACTGGCTCACGTCGAGCTGGGATATATCAAAGAGACGTATGGTTATCCCCACATGGTTGGCCATCGCCACTCGTTGGCTAGTGGCCTGTACAACGGCTGTCTTCGCTATCCCGAGCAGATTAAATTCCATTTCTCGACAAGCGCCGAGAGTGTCAGCTCGTTCGGTCCGCGTCCGTCTTTCACCGCGGTGCCCCGCGATGGCACCAGTTCCTACCAGGTCGAGGCGGATGTCCTTCTCGGCGCAGATGGGATTAAAAGCAAATCGCGCGTCGCGATGCTCGAGAAGCTGGGCATCACAGCCAATATGAAAGATACTCACCAGGCAGCGTACCGGATCATGATCCATCGGGATCAGGTCAAGGATGACCCGGAGCTTCTAGCCCTGATCAGTAGCAACCGAGTGATACGCTGGATTGACGAGAAGCGGCACATCATCGCCTACCCGGTCTCTAGCAATACCATCTACAACCTCTCCACGACCCAACCCGATAGCAACTTCGCCGCCGCGACCAATGCCACCTACACCACCAAGGGCTCCAAGTCCGCCATGCTGGGCGTCTTTGCCGATTTCTGCCCCATGGTTCAGCGCATGCTTAACTACGTGCCTGAGGGTGAAGTGTGCGAATGGAAGCTGCGCGTGCACGAGCCCCTGCCCACCTGGGTACACGAGCAGACTGCTCTTGTCGGCGACGCATGCCATCCCACACTTCCACATTTGGCGCAGGGGGCCGCGCAGGCCATCGAGGACGGCGCCACAATTGCCATCGCTCTGCGGCGCATGCCAGATACACAATTCACGACCATTACCCGGGCGTTGAAGGTGTACGAGAAGGTGCGCAAGGACCGGGCATATGCGCTGGTGGAAATGGCGGCGGCCTCGGGCCGGGCGCTGCATCTAGGCGACGGAGCAGCCAAGGAGGAGCGGGACAAGCAGTTCGCGACCCTGCGGCAGGGCAAGGGGCCAGTGCCGGATAAATGGGCGGATGCGGATGTGCAGCGGGAAATCTACGGGTTCGACTGCCAGAAAGTGACGGAGGAGAAGTTCGACGAATACTTTGCGTAAACTTCTTATTTCCCTGTGTATACTACGATGTATATATGTTGACTTGGATGGATAGACATGCCCGCGACGCCAAACTTCTTTAATGATATACGACATGAACATTGTTTTATTGTATTTCTCCAAACCATACTTTTTTGTATATATATCGCTTCTTCATCGTTTAGACATGAATTTCACAGGAATAAAACAACCCAGCCCGGCTGCATATGCACAGCCAGCAAACGCGATCAACCCCCAATACTCGCCATTGCATCGGTGCAGAATCTCCCCAGCGATTGGGACACCCGTCAAGGCTCCCAGACTGACAATCGTATACACGGTGGTGTAGTATCGTCCATACTGTTCCGTCGGACACAGTTCGCCCACGCACACTGGCACTAGACTGATGTTACTCCCGCTGCCGAACCCAAACACCACCGCGAAGGTCACGACCGCCACCACATTCCCCTGCGCCGGCAGCCAGATAGCCAGCACGGAAACCAGACAGAGCACATTCGCCAGGATCAGCGTGTTGAAGCGCCCAATCCGGTCCGCCAGGATACCCGGCAGCCAACGACCAGGGAACGAGCCCGCGTTCAGAAACACAACCATGAGCGAGGAGAGGCGTGGCGACAGCCCCATCGCTAGCGTATATGATGCAATGTACTCGAGTGGGATGAAGAAGCCCCATTCAATGAAGAAGACGCCCATCGTGGTCAGCGCCAGCTCTGGTGAGCGCAGGATGCTCAAATCCGGGAGAAGCTATGCCTTGCCGCTTGGTTTGCGCGGCAGACGGGCGCGCACGAGGACACAGCCGGGGATTAGGAGACAGAGGGTGATCAGGCCGACGATGCGCGTGGCCCAGGCAAAGCCCACGCGCGCCGCTAGATGATCTAGCACGAGCGGGAACATGACCCCCCCGAGACTACCGCCGGACATGGCGAGGCCCGTGGCGGCGCCGCGGCGCTGCGCGAAGAAGTGTCCGATGCTTGCGACTGGGACGATAAAGATAAATGATGTACCTGCGCCGCCGAGCACGCCGAGCACGAGGAAGAAATGCCAGTACTCGCGGCAGAAGCCCAGCAGGATGAACATGAGTACCAGTAGGGCGGACCCGGTCAGCATCAGCCATCGGGGTCCGCGAGCGTCAAAGATCGGGCCAATTTGAATGCCGCCGAAGAAGACGAGGAAGTTGTACACACCGAAGATCCAGCCGATCTGGCCAGCAGAGAGGGATTGAAGCTGGTGAGAGGAGATCCAGGCCTGGTAGATGCCGATGCTGTTCATGAGACCGAGGCCCCCCATGATGGCGCTGAAACTGCCCAGCACGACAAGGTTGGCGGATAAACCGCCCTCGGGGAATTTCTCATCATTGGAAGTGTTGTTCTCAAGGTCGAGCTTGTGCATTTACTCGGTTGGTTGGTTGGTTGCTATGCTGTGCTTTTGATGCGTTGGTGATCTGTGATGTATAACCTAGTTCGGTAAGGTTGTATACTAGCCAACGTCAACTCCTGAAAGGACATGATGTAGCTTTATAGCTTCAACTTGGAAAATTCTTCATCTTCCCTTTCCGTATACCGACCAAGAGGCAAAGCTCGTATTCCCTGGAATTCTGGTAATCTGCCTCTGTTCTCGGATTGCGAATTGGCTGCGAAGATACCCAAATGTGGATGCGGCCTGAGGCCGGCGAAGTTGCCTGAGGTTTGCCGACGGCCGACGGCCTGGATTCTGCCTGATGGCCTGAGGCACCGTATAGATACCCACTCGCCGGCCATCTTCGCGTTGCTCTTCGCACTTTCATCCTCCATTCCAGCATCTGCCTTCGATAATGTCGCCCAGGCCATATCGATCCAAACGTCAACGCCCCTGTGATCAATGCCGGGAGCGAAAACTCGGCTGCCAAACAGACGGGGGCATTCCTTGTCAGCGTTGTCGCTCGGCCGATCTGCACTGCACCTTTGACAATCCGCCTCCCAAGCGGATCAGACGGGAATCGCTGGCCACGGATTCTCGCGGCAAACAGTCACCTCATGTTGCTGCTTCGGCCTGTCATGATGATTCTCTTTTGACCTCCTGGGATGATCCTGCAGCACAACCGTCTCACTTTGCTTCCCGGGGTACCTCTGTAAGCCAAGTCGGCGGTGTTCAACAGCACCAGCACCAGCACCATCAGCAGCAGCAGCATGCCGAATTCAACATCCCCCCTCCTCCTCCAGTGGAAGGAGTTTCGCCGGCCGTCTCCGGCCATCTCGTGAATGTCGGTCGATCGGCCACTCAGTTTGTGCAGAGTCTCGATCAGCTTGAAGGCTTTTCGGCCCAACTGTTCGGCGCCTCGGCGGAGTCAGATCCCTGGCTGCTGCGACATTGTTCATTTGATGATACAGGTGTCAAATGCTTCTACAAGGTTCACTTTCGCAATGCAGGAGGTGTCCCTACGACGGAGAAGATTCCCGTTCACTTTATGGTCACAGCAGATGACCTGTCCGCGGCGGTGAAGCAGGAGACGAAGATCAACGGCGGTGATGCCACGCGCGAGGAACTGACGCGATTGGTACCACATGAGTATGGACAGCGACTTGTTTCATTGTACGTTGGCTTTATGCATTTCTTTCAACCCGTATTATTGTCAATATTAACTGCAAGCGTATAGATTCGTTAAGTATGTCTTCCCCGCCCTGCCCATCATCTCCCGCTCGCAGCTCGGGTTGACCCCCTCGTGCCAGATCCCGGAGCCCTGGGCTTTGGATCGCACGCCTGTCCACCTGCTGGCTGCCATCTATGCGTCGGCGCTACCTTTTGCAGCGCATGACGACTACCTCTGCGTGCTCAACACGTACAATGCACCGCCGGTGGGTCAGCTTTGGCGCATGGTCTACGAGCTTCTCGCCGAGGAGATCCACACCCCACACCTAGCTACCCTGCAGGCCGCGCTGCTGTACTTGCATAAGCCCGTTGATGAGACACGCACCAGCGTGGCCGATTCGCCGTACATCTGGTCTCTGGTCGGCAGTATTGTCGGCTTGGCGTCGTCGCTAGGGCTCCACATTGAATGTCGCATGTGGGGGATTCCCGCGTGGGAGAAGCGTCTGCGCCGGCGACTGTGGTGGGCCGTCTACGCCGAGGATAAGTGGCGTAGCCTGCTTCTGGGTCGGCCGGCGTACATTCACCACGAGGAATGGGATGTGAGTGAGCTTGACAGCGCGGATTTTGTGCATCAGTCGCGTGGGGCGTCGTCTTCCTCATCGGCCATCCATCAAGTCAATTCGCCGGAGATGGAAGTCCCTTTCCGGTATCTAGTGGATCTGTCTAGGATTGCCGAGGACATCTATTCATCCTTTTAGTGAGTGGAGCGTTCTCGATTTTCGTCGGCCATGACCTGCATACTGACTGTGACATGTCAGTACCCTGCGTGCGTCTCAGTACCTCTCGGAGAGATTCAGTGGCTCACACGACACCGGCCGCCCACTGCTCGAGAAGCTCAATAGCTGGTACTCATCACTTCCCGAGTCCTTCCGCCTCCCCAATTGGAGCAAATCCGTCAGCGGGCTGGCCCCCTACCCAACTTCGATCCACTTTGCCTACCTTATACTCGTCATTTTCATCTACCGCGCCATGCTCCGGCCCATGGCCCGATCCTCTAGTCCGCCGCTCATCTTTGATCTGGATGAGATGCCCACCACAACAACCGATGCATCCGCCCTCGCCGCAGAGGATTACTGCATCTTTGACTTCGCGGATGTTCCCGAGATCGGGTCCTTCCCGGCCGTCGAGCTTTCTGACGATCACGGCACTGGTGAAACGACCCTTAACGCCGCGGAGCGGTGCGCGTCCATCGTGATTAGCTTCACGCGGAGGCTCACGGCTAGCGATTTTACCGGTTTCTGGTTTTCTTGTATGTTCACTCACTTACAAAGCACTTCTCTCTCCCCCCCTTCCCCCCACATGAGTCGCCGCTCACAGTTGTCCTACAATACTAGGGTCCCGCGTCGGCTTTGCAACCGTCTCCAACTTCACCATGCTGCTGCTCGTGCAAGCGCCCAATGCCGATCGCGCCGTCAAGGGAAAACACCTTGTAGATTCATGGCTGCGGGTGTTGCGCTGCCAGAGCCAGAGCTTTCCCATGATGAAATTGGGATTGACCCGCTTGGACGCAATGCACTGGGCGGGTCTGGCGCAGACTTTTGTGCTGCCCCAGCATGTGCAGGATGTCATTAACGACGTTGACAAATAATCCGGGCTTGTTTCTTTCTTGGAATCTTGGGTCCTCATACCATATCGATTTTTAGTCAGCCGATCATGCCGCGCCGGCGAACTTCGGCCACCGCGGTAACCCTAACCAAGTTCCCCCCGGTGGTCGGCGACCGGCCACGCCACAGCAATCCTTTGATGCCAGATTCCTCTATCATTGACTCAAATGCAGTCAAGTTGGGTCTCTATTGCTAATTCTAATCTAATCTGCTGATCCACAGCCTCAGGGAAAGAAGATGATAGAAAAGTTTATTTATCTCGGCAGATCCATGCGGACCCTCACCGAGAGAACAGCAGTGACTTGGCCAAACCTATATAAACATCGCCCCTCTCATTGACACTGCAATACCAGATCCTACTCAAATAACATCTGAGAAGTCCTATCCCAAGGTCAAACTACATTATCCACCGTCTCTCGAAATGTCTCCATCTCACACCCCTCTAGTTCTGCGCCTGCTGCGCAAGAAAGACAAGACGCAGAAGGATGGCGCGCTGAGCCTGAGTGATTCCGATTCACAGATGACTTTGGTTTCAAGGTAAGTTGAACCGCTCTCCTGACTATTAGATCAGATCTGACGCTGACAATAATTTATAGAAGATCATACAAGTACACGAGGGATGCCCCGCGGACCAGGGAACAACAGTACAACGGTACGTATGCCACCAGGAGAGCTAAATACGAGCTATGCTGACGTTGGATGCAGCCGCCGACATGTGCTTTGGATCATGCTGCCGGAATTGATATCCATTAGGGCTTGGTTGGAGTTGGGTGTTTTTGGGTCAAAAAGTTTCATATTCAAGGTCACTATCACGACGGTATATTCTATCCCTCTGCAGAGATAATAAATAATAACATAATCCACTCATCACTTATTATCCAGTTCACCATCCCTAGTCCCACACAGCTGTCATGAATGACAGATAGCAGATCATCGTGTACGCGGCCATCATATAGAACCGCTTGTATGTTCGACGATCGTACGCCGTTGTCGCTTTCCCTCCGC
The DNA here is from genome assembly GCF_000002715.2 of Aspergillus clavatus NRRL 1. Classification (NCBI taxonomy): domain Eukaryota; kingdom Fungi; phylum Ascomycota; class Eurotiomycetes; order Eurotiales; family Aspergillaceae; genus Aspergillus; species Aspergillus clavatus. The sequence goes on along the minus strand of NW_001517101.1, from coordinate 1,589,169 downwards.
GGACGCATCGAACACCAGTAAAAACCGCAAAGATCGCATGTAGTGCTGCAGTCACCACGGCGCCGGTACGTATCCATCCCACGCTGCCAGAAACGGCACCACCACAGTGCCAGGAAGCCATGCAAGAATTCATCAACGGCGACATCCCAGCTGCACCGAGCACCAACGCCGTCGCCCAGCGCAGCGCCCCCTCCCACTCAGGCCCAACGACAACCGGTAACGTCCGCCTCCCCATCACCCTATCCCCCTCACTATCATGAAACTCCTGCAGATGGATCGTAGCCATGACCCACGCAGACAGACACAGATAGAACCTCACCGGCGGCAGCGGGAAGGACGCGATAACGCTGCGGATGGTCTCATCGATGAGCCGGAACATGTTATACACGCCCACCGCGACAAACGCGCTACGGAGCACGAAGTGGTTAAGTCTCGGCCAGACGTAGCAGAAGTACGTCCAGAGCTGGTACCAGAGCAGGAGGGCCGAGGCGCCGGGCCCTGCGAGGTAGTAGACCAGCAAGGGACAGATGAGCCAGCTGAGTGCCCAGCGTTGGTGGCCGCCGCGTACGGTGAGTAGACCGGAGGGGATGGGCCGGTGCGGCTTGTTGATTCGGTCCTCTTCGACTGAGGTGACCTGGTTGACGACCTCGAAGATGTACGAGTAGCAGAGGAAGATGGCGACGGTTTTGCAGAGAATGAGGGCGAGCTGTGGCCAGGGAATACTGAGGAGCAGAGCTGGGGTTGGAAGGAAACGGGCCAGCATGCCGATTATGGGGAGGATGATGCTTTCTCCCACGTTGGTGTATAGCAGATGCCAGGTAATGAGGAGCTCTTTGTGAATACTGCTCGGAAGCTTGAGGTGTTGCATTTTGACATTGATGGCTTAGATGCTGTTGAGAAGAGAGAAAGACAGTTGAAAGGTAGAGAGAATCATGAGCAGCGAGTCAACAGTAGGGGCGTTATATATGGCCTCTAGAGGATTCATTCTCTCACTGGAGACTGGCTCTTAATCCATTCACTTGTCTCTAGGTTCAATATCAATGGCATCTATAACAGTCCATGTTCACGAGCTTATCCGTTAAGGAGATTACCTCATGCTTCAGCGCAAGATCGCCTTCCGCCCAGGATCAGGATCGACACCAAGATCAGCCCACCTCGGATATTTCTCAATTCGGGGTAAGTTCTCGAGTATATCTTGCTGGAAGAATGCTGGAGTCAATATGTTGTTTGGCCCAGCAGTAATAGATGATTCGAATCCACTCTCGGGCAACTTGACGAGACGGCTCACCCCTAGCTAGAGCCACCATGCAGGGGGAGAAAGGGGGAGAGAGAAACATGACGCTTTTTAACTTCTTAAAAGACCAGCACGTAGACTGTGCCTTAGCTGTTCCATGACCATCTAGCGTGGAGAAAAAGTGGAAAAGATGCTGCACCTACAGAAAGCGGGCCAGCAATAATCAGCGTATAGCAGACGCCGAAAATAGTCAGAGTTTGAGTATGATTTGACCAGTGATTAAATGCGTCTTATCACTTAGTAGGCTGCGGGGCAGAGGAGGTCAGAAAGTACATGAGCAAGGAGAGCTTCTGTGCACTTGCTTGAGACTAACACTGAAGAATGTATTAGTGATTAGACAGATACAGATATCACCTTTCAATAGAGAGACTTGCCACTTGTTCATACTTCGCAAATCTGCCTAGATGCCACTCGCTTAGAGCCAGGTTTCCCATCGTCTCGGGTCCAGTCATTACTGGGTTCAATCCCTTGGGAGATACATGCTCGACCCTGTTCCACTCTCGGGAAAGAAGCGGATGAATCCATGCCTTTGATTTGCAAATCGACTGCGCCAAATGAGAGCTGTCAGCTGCATAGTCTAGCTTATAGTGGTTATTCACCTGAATCAATTGGTACAGTTAGAGGTCGACTAAACTGGGAGGACAAGGAAACAGTACATACATAGTGCGGATGTGATTGGATCGGATTAGTTGTAGCACTCTTCTTAATGGGGGATTGATCTACCATATGGCTCTTGACATGAAGATCTTTAAGGAGGAAAAAGATGCATCACAAGCTTCACAGCTGGGTCTCGGAAGAAAGATGACAGTGCTGCCTGAGGTGTCGCTTGGTGCCTAAGGTCTTATCGTTATCGCGCGTCTCCCAAGAAATGATGCATCACAAGTCCGTCTCATCACCGCAACTTCAAAGCAACGAACCGATGCTAGAGCTGTCTTCTGCATAAATGCCCCCTGTAGGAGTAAGACAGTCCCGTTGCCTCGCCGTCGTGTGATACCACTGACCTATCTCACAGACGCCTTCTCCATTCCGATTCCCTCCACGCCCACGCTCATCAGCTCGTCCAAATGCTAGTTCTCAATTCGCATCCACGCCTCGCTTTCTCTTATCTCAAACACCAAGTAGGCCCGAGATATCAAGCGAGAAAGATGGCGTCAGTAATCTAGGTGCAGAAGCCTCCCCACAGTCAACCCCTCTGCCCACGTCGCGTGCGGTGCCGCGTTCGCGCCGACGAGAAACGATCGAGGACTCGGGAGAGGATGAGCAAGACGTTGCAACTCTAGGCCCACGAACCCGACGTGTAGATGCTATCTCGGACGATGACTCAAATCACAGTACTCCACCAGAGAGTGCAAACGAGATCGACACGGCGTTCGAGGCACTCTTCGGACCGACGTCAACAGACCGCAGGAAACGACGGCGTATCTCCTTAGACGCAGAACCTGCTATGGCCCAACGTGGAAGACGCAACATCGATGCGATTCTCACTTCACCCCCCGAGGCTCGGTCGCAGACCGCGGACCCTCCTTCCTCGCCAATCCCATTTCGTACTCCAAAACAGACGGCTCAGCCAGCAGCTTCGCGCATACCATCATCCGTTGCACAAAGGGCGCCGGGCCCTGCCACACCGGCAAGCACACGGCCATCCCGCAACCACCTTCGCTTCATGATGTCCCAGCCCACGTTCAGCAGCCAATCGCAATTCACCCCGAAGGTCCCTGCAGCCTCCGCAAACCAACTACCAACACCCGCGCCGCAAAGACAAAAACCCGCGTTCGTCCTACCTCGCTCTCCGTCCCCGTCCCGGACGCAAGAGGCAACGGCAGACATACCCTCTCCATTCTCCCCTTCATCTCGTGCGCTCCGCCGTCGAGGACGCGCGCGGTCTAGCGCCCCTAGCTATCTACCGGGTGGTATGGCCTCGGACGTGCGCAGTTGGATTCTAGAGATAGGGACGAAGCGAGAACAGACGCAGCTTGGTGCTGTTCGTCGCGTTGAGCTATCTCAACGAGATCCGCTCTCAGAGATACAGAAGTATTATGCCGTGGTCCGCATCAGCGGCGTTCGCCAGTCGGCGTTGAGTAGCTCTGGTCCGCTGGCCTTTATTCAGGGATCATCTGTGCCGTCTGATGATGGAGGCGACACTACAAATTCTGAGACACAAAAGCTGCTCCTTCTCGGTCCTCCTCGATCCGCCACGGTGGGGTCCAATCTTCCCACTCCTGAGCTTCAGCCTGGCCAGGTGATTGGAGTATATCGTGGTTTGGTATGGGAGGTTGGTCTTGATCGGGAACATTTGGCTTCTGTGACGCCGAGTATGGAGGAGCTGAGGCTGGAGCACGAATCTGGACTTGGAGACTCGGAGGGTGAGGAGAAATGGCTTGTGGGGATGGAATGGGAGCTGATATGTGATTGTTGATGTAGATGGATTGCTTCTTTGTCTGTATATAGTTTAGAGATACCCTACAGTATACCACTCGCTATTTCTCGTACAAGCGGTTCGAGTGATATGAAAATAACAATATATGCTTAATTGTCATAGATGCTTGTCCAATGCTTTTTTTTCTATGCCCACAACCAGATAGAACACCATAGCTCCAGAAGATGAACCCGTGATACCTCGAACCCACAACGATGAGAGTGTATATTTAAAATACAAAGAACCCCAAAGACCCAATTACGGAAGTCCACCGTCTTCATTGGCAACGACCCTCAAGGCGTCCAGCGCAACACTGCATCCCCACTTCACCAACTTCCGGTCCTTCTCAGACTCGACAAGATCCGTCTTCGAGACCACCTTCCGCACGAAGAAAATCAACCCCTTGACGATTTGCGGCGTATCTCGCGTGCGCATGAAGATCTCGATGAGCGGTTTCTCATCCCGAGCAGCTTCCTCCTCCCCATCCGTCTTCTTGCTCTTCTTCTTGGAGCGTTTCGACTTCTGCGACTGCTGGATGATGCTGATGAAGAGGATTTCAAGGAAGGCCTTGGTCTTGGGCTGTACGTAGGCGAAATTGAGCGTCTTTAGCACACTGAGTGTCAGGGCGTTGTCCGCGATCAGGCTGCCGTACATCTTGGCCAGGTTGACGATGGATTTCATTTGGAGCTTGTTGCGCTCGTCGGCCTCGTCTTCGCCGAAACCGCCGTCGGAGTCGTCGTCCATGTCGCCGGCTTCGCCCATGCGCTTGAAGGCGTTCCATAGGGTGTACATGAATGAGACTTTCATGCGGCGGCCCATCTCGCCGCAGAGCCGGCGACCGATCAAGGTGTAGTATGGGTTGTAGGCCTCCTCTTCCATGGCGCAGTGGGTGAGGACGCGGGGGATCTCATATTCCTGCGTGCGTTTCAGCCGGAGTTTCAATAGGCGCACGTGTGCGTCCTGGTAGTCTGTTGCAGACATGATGGCGACGAAGATCGATCGTCGGATGTCAGTGTTCATGCGATGCGCCTTGGCGATGCTTGCTAGATCAGGCTCGCCCTCGCTGTCATCGTCCGGCACAGCTTGCTTGTTATCGAGCGGGAGATTGGCTAGTTCCTGACGCGCAGAGACCAGAGGATCCTCCTTCCAGCTGGCACCGACAAGCCACCATTTACCCTTCTTCGAGGCGTTGTGAATGTCCTCCCGAGATATGCTGATGGGCTCTGTGGCACGAAGGACTCGGGAATTGTTCAACGATCCAAGAATTTTCCGCATCTTGGTGATGTGCTCTGATGCGATCGTCGAGCCAGGGGCGGATTTCAAGCGGTTGTTCTTGAGGTCGGTGATGGTATCAATCATGAATTTTGTACGCACTGACAGGGCTTCTTCGCCGATCTTCGCGACTGCCGGCTGGATGAGAAGAACAATGTCCTTCAGGGAGGATGGGTCGTCTTGACGAAGTTGAGGTCCGGAATCTAATGTTTGTTAGTCGCAACCCTTGCCAATCGACGGTATGAATACGTACTTCTAATGACTTTGAGGAGTAACTCTGTGTTTTCCTCATTGATATCCTGTAGAAACAATCGGATGTAATCGAAGACCAGCGTGCTGCTTACGACATGGAAGTTGTAAAGCTGCGAAAGGAGCGAGATGAGGTTGATCATCTCCTTCCCTTGGAACTTGTCGCGCTCATCACCAGCCGCATCAAAGTATTCAACCAGCTTTTGTACGAGCTCGGCGCCAAAATCCATCCCAATGACCTTGTACAGTGCAGCGATGAAGCCCGCATGCAGGATGACGAACGTATCCTGCAAAGCGGATCTTTCACACACCAAACCAAAGAGGAGCGTCAGCAACGTCGACGTGACATTCTGACGGGGATATTCGCGATAGAGCTTTTCAAATTCATTGAGGATCGAGACGAGGTTGGCTTCCGATAGCTTGTTCAGTTGACCTTGAGCCTGCCTCCGCAGCCGTGTGAGTGATTCGGACTCAGAGGTAGAAGCAGCTCGTAACGATGGGGGGATGTATTTGGCTGGCTTGTTCTCGGCAGATTGAGCGACAGGCGCAACATAGGGATTTTCGCGCTTCTTGGCCGGCTTCTCGTCCTCGCCCGTGTCGCCCTCCTCGTCTTCATCTTCGTCCGACTCGTCAAACATATCTTCTTCATCGAAGTCTTCCATATCTTCGTCACTTCCTAAATCACTATCGTCCTCCTCCGAGTCCTCCTCTACCTCAAGACCTTGGGCTTTTCTTCTCTTTTTCTGCAGCCATTCGTCAGCCTCCCGTTTGCGCTTCCGGCTTTCATCGGCCGACTCGTCGTCTATTTCTCCTAGCAGGTCCAGCAGCCCGTCCTCCTCAAACGACTTCGGAAGCTTCTTCCCCTTCTTCAGCCCCAGCTTCTTCTCCAGCGCCGCGATCTCTGCATCGTCTTCATTTAACTTCTCCTGCACCGCGCTAGAAACTTTGCGCGGCCGTTTTTCCACCTCATCCTCGTCGTCCTCCGAATCGGATTGCTGAACCTCCTTGGTCTTTTTCAGTATCGACTTCGGCTTCGTCTCCGTCTTCGCCTTCTTCGACTTTGGCGGAGCGACATCATCTTCGTCCGATTCCGCTAGATCCACGTCGAAGTCGGACCCGTCCTCAAGACCCGCAAGGTCTTCATCGTCGTCGTCGTCGTCGTCGTCGTCTTCCTCCTCGTCCTCGCGGGACCGTCTACCAGAAGATTTGGACGGGGGCCCTCGCTTTCCTTTCTTTTCTGCTCGTTCCGCTCGACGTTGGTCTTTGCGCGTCGCAGGTCCGTTCCGCTTATTCTTTCTCTCACCGTAGTGGTCTTTGATGCCCAGCTCCGCGCGAAGATTTCGGGGCAGCGAGGTGGTGTTGTGTCTGGGTCTGGGTCGCCTCATTACGGCGACTATCGTGTGTATTCGGCGATCAAGAATAGTCCTCTCAGAATTGAATATTGGTTGTCGTGAAGAAATGACCATATACAAGATTTTTTATTTTATTTTTTTTTTTCTAAAAGAAAGACTGCGGAGCGGAGGCGGGACTCAATATGAAGGCGGTGTGGCCCGAGTTGCGGAGATTTGTCTCCCCACTACAGCGATAGAATCAATGATCGAGACGAGACAGAGACAGCAGCATATAGCAGGCCAGGGACGACACTATCGATCAGCGCAGGGTACCTGATCACGAATTGCTTCTTCAGCCTCCATCACGCACCTCATATACAGCGATTCACGGCAGCAAGATTCGAAATACCCGATTGACCACCAAATCGGCCACATCACACAGACACCACATCGAATCACCGACCTGACATCACATTATCCAAACAAAACATAAGATGGCACCCCATCTCAGCCAGGAAGAGGTACGGTACCTATTTCTACTCAATCAACGCTCAAAGCACCCCCAAATCCCCAGGATCCAGAAAAAAAAACCACCCCATACTAACGTAATCACAACCCAGTTCCTCTCCTCCCTCTCCACCCTCCTCACCAAAACCTCCGAGAAAGCCCGCGGCTCCGTCTTCCTCACCCAGAAACCTCTCCTCCAAACCCCCAGCTCAGACGAAAGCGCCTCCCCGTCAACACTCCCGCCGATCCTCATCCGCGCCACAGACGGCAATACCAGCGCCCCGAACCCCAAGTCCAGCAAGGACCAGAACAAGAAGGCCGCGAAGACGTCCAAGGTGAAGCTGTCGACGGTGGTGGCGCAGGAGGAACTGGAGGCGTTCTTTGCGCGGTACGCGGAGGTGTGCAAGGCCGGGATGACGGGGCTGAAGAAGCGGGATCGGAAAAAGGGAAAGGCGAAGGCGAAAGGGGCTGCTTCGAAGGTTACCAAGGCGTGATTGAGGATTTGGAGGTGATGTCGCGAGGTTTTGTTTTTTTTTTTTTCTAAAGCATATCTGGCGTTCAATGCTATGTGGGTTTTATACCGTGCCCCAGGAGGCTGGATCTTGAGTGGTACCTGCTCATATGTAAAAGGTATGCTTTCTCTGTGTGTTGATATGATATGTGACTTCGTGATCTGGCATATTCTTCGCTGGGTAGAGAACCACGTAGATTGGTGAATAAGGGTATATTAATGATCGTTGATACACGCTAAGATACAGGGGTTCATTATCGAGTACACATGCAATGCGAAACCTGCATCCGCCCAAAAGCCGTACATATGCCCAAAACAGAAAGTGAAGAAGCAGAGAGAGATCGTACAGAAAGGGTCATTATCAGAACTTAAATTGTTCTTGTGCAAGATTGGCGAGTTCAGATGGAAAGAAAGAAGATAGGGTATGGGTATGGTTCACAACAAATATGGGTCGACTCAAAAAAGGAAAAGGATTGGGGAGTTAGTCGAGATCCCAAGGATCGAGTTTCCTCACGACAACGGATTCCGGAGGTTCTCTTGAATGATCAGGATTGATTGGGATGTCAAAATCATCCACGGCTTCCTGGGAATGGGCGGCGTGATATTCTAGCCTTCGAGTGAAATCGCCCATCGCGGAATGGAGAGCGGGGCCAAGAACAATTCTAGCCGCGATATGAATCAATAGAATGAACAGCTGAACCGGAGGCACCAAGACCAGGGTGCAGGTCTTTTGGATGATAGAGGCTGCATCTTGCTTTTCGGGCGGGCTTGTGCCGACCAAGATGGATGATGGTGGCATAGGCGATATCTCCCGCTCCCGGGATGCCTTGGACCGTCGGCGGAACTCAGAACTCATATCGCTGAGGTTTTTTGCAAGATCTGCCTCCTCCTCCTCCTCCTCCTCCTCCTCCTCCTCCTCCTCCTCCGTAGGGACTCGCAAGAATGACCGAGAACTCGGCTTCAACGGGATGTCTCTCGGCAAAGTGCCGGCGGACGGGGCCATGTCATCGTTGCAGTAGTTGGCCTCAAAAGAAGCTCCCATTTCAGACAGCGTGTCAGGCAAGTTCGAAAGCTTAAAGCCGAGATCTTCCGACAGACTATCGCTCTGGTCTGGGAACTTCTCCGGACAGGCCATGGATGCCGGCGATGCCGTCGTCAATGGAGAATTCGGTTCGCCGCGCGGGGACGGAGGAAGTTCCATCGAGTGGAAGGACTCAACGCTCGAAGAAAGGCACATGTCAAGATTGACCTGCGTATCAGATGTGTCCTCGAACCTTGCCAGCAGGGTTTCGAAGCTAGGTTGTGTTTCCGTTATAGCGTCGGTTGGGAGAACTGGGAGACCAGGAACATAGAGTGGAGACATCTCTTCCTCCTCCTTGTTGGCATCGGGAATGGTCTCGAGAGCAACGTTGTCGCTTTTCTTGGCTATCAAACCACTAGCGCTGGACGTTCCTTCGTCCGCGACTTCCTCGACACTAGCAATACTGGATGCAAGCTCCTCTGTTGAAGATCCGGCCTCCGAGATGGCGATTGACCGGACGGGCGCACTCTCTCGTCGTCCTTTTGGCCGCCATGCTCTCTTTGGCCGTGGGGCTTTCGCTTCTTCCGGAATCTCGACCGTGAACCCTCTCTTGAAGGGACATGGGGTGACTTCGTAGCGCAGGACTTTCGGAAGCGCATCTTTCATAGCCGCGACGAGTTCCCTGTCTTCTTCGGTTTTATTTGGAAGTTCGATGCGATAGTACGTAAGAGGACGAATGCGCAACACAAAAGTCGACTCTCGGTCCACGCACCAACACTGGGAGTTTTTGAGAATGGCATGGACAACACTGCCACATTTTAGAAACACAGTCAAACCATGCACTTTTTCGAGTCTCAAGGGCGCACATGCGACCGTGCGCTCCATCGCCGATCGCCATGGAAGCGTTTCGATCGTGTCCACGGGATAGTCGAAGTCGGTTGGTGTAGTGCTGGAGGGAATCGGCGCAAGGGCTTTGGGAGAGAAATGGACTATCTTTGCCGATGGATGAAAAAAGAGGTCATTTTCGGAGGCTGAAGCCCGGAGAGACTCCGAACTGGCTTGCTTCCGTGGCTGCAGCTTAGATGGGAGGGTTGCAGACCGGCGAATGGATTTGGTCTGAACAGGGGGCGCATCCGAAGATTCGGGCATGTTGGAGGTTAAACAAGGAGAAAATGGATTACATTGAAGATGATAAAGAAAACAGAGATTAGTTAGTGTTCCTAGAAGAGATTTAAGGAAGGACTATGGAAGGAATAATAATAGATGAAAGAAAAGAATGAATGAATGAATGAATGATGGGGGGATGGTAGAGTCCAGGGAACGAATGATGGTTAGAAGTGAACTCAACTATTATTATGATTATTACAGAGTATCACGCTCATCATTATTATCGGCTTTTGGGATTTGATTTGCTTGGATTGCGGGGAATGTCGCCTGAGGCATCCGAGGCATCACCTGGAAGGCCGAAACGCGTGGGTCCGCGCGTCTATAAGGCTTAGTCATTCTTACGCGTCTATCGTCTATTTGGCCAATCACTACCGGTGATGACGCAGGTTGTCCCATACCTACAGTATCCACTGCCTACTAGGTACAATACTAGACCACAATAATTAGTTATTTGGCTGCCTGTGCCAGCGTCACAGCTTAGACAGCGTGATTTCCTCCTTTTTTAACGCCCGAAAGAACATGCATCCTTGTTGACTCGCTCCTAGAAATTAACGGTGTATTTTCTCTGCAAAGAGGGGTGGTCACCATGTCTAATTTTGAACCCAATGCCGTCATCCGCGGTTTCCAGCTCACAGTTGTTGGAAGTAAGTTGCTATGGCTTTCATGCTCTGCTGAACTCCCTGGTTCCGAGTTTCCCGTTGCTAGCGAGCGCAGGGGTAGTAGGCTATCAAGGAGTTATGATCCAATATGATCTTGTGAACGACGCTGACAGTATCCCCGATAGCTGTTCGCGCGCTGCGCAACCCGAAGCTCTTCAAATACGATCATTTTCGACAAGCAGCTCTGGCTATAGCTGTTGGTGTGGCTATTCATTTGATCATTCAGATTCCGGTATGGTTTTTTGCGCAACCGTGTGTCTGCCGACGTTACTGATCATGAGTTGCGTTGCCTAGATCATCGGAGTCAAATTTCTCCTTTGGATCGCATCATGGTTTTCCGATCTAGACCGCAGCACCTGGGATGACTCCATCATGAGCGGCGTGAACTTCCTTAATAACTCTGTTCTCCAAGTGCCGTTTCTGCTCATGACTCTGATGCGCTATGTGACTCCAACTCTAGACGAGATGTAAGCTACGCTATCGGCTTAGGTGTGAATACGTTGCTGATTCCGCAGTTTCATGGAGTCTTTGAAGTGGGTTGATTCAACCTACGTTCAAAAGCACAAGGCCGATGATCCGAAGACCCTGCGGGCCATGTACTACCCTCACCTAGTGATGTATTCCACTAAGGGCGCTACTGGGGTGTCCAAACCCGTCCCAGAAGCAATTCTGCTGTTCCTGCGCAGATATGGACGCAAATTTGGAATGCTTCTTGGCCTCTACATTCTTTCGCTTCTTCCTGTGGTCGGACGATTCGTCATGCCGGCAGCCTCCTTTTACACTTTCCAAAGTAGTGTAGGGACAACGCCTGCGGCGATCATCTTCGGAACAGGTCTGGTGCTGCCCAAGCGGTTCATTGTGCGGTTTCTACACACCTATTTTGCTTCTCGCAGTCTGATGCGTGAACTGGTGAGTTCTATCAGCCTTATTCTCTCGGCAACTAGCTAACCGTGTGAACAGCTGGAGCCATACTTTTGCCGAGTCCATTTCACGTCGGAGCAGAAGCGCCGCTGGTTCTTGGACCGTCAAGGTGTGCTGTTTGGCTTCGCATTCGCCTTCACCGTGGTCTTGAAAGCACCCTTCATCGGCGTGCTGATGTACGGTGTCGCGCAAGCATCGACCGCGTACCTGGTCACCAAGATCACCGATCCCCCACCAAGCCCTGCCGAGAGCGAAGGATTTGCTGAGAGTCAGGTCACCTGGAAGAACAAGCACGATTTCCTCCGGTTGTCGCTTGATAACCTCGACAAACTCAACGTCGCTCTGCAAAACGAAGGAGTTTCGGAGGGCACCAAAGTACCAGGGACTCCAGGACGGAAATACAGCTAGGAGACGAGACATCCTTCCACCCCAAAAAACCAAACCAAAGATGATCAGAAGCCCGGTCAGGTTGAGGAGCCAATCCCGAGCACCGATGGCCGGAGTGTATCAATATGGCCTATCTATATAACATAAAATGCAAGTTTGTCATATTAGTTTACTTGACTAAAGCTCCGTGTTTTATTATCACCTACAAATCAATCCGTCTATCGGACTTGCTGATAAGCCCGGGGAGAGATAAGAGCGGCATTAAGTGTGCTTTCGGCCCTACTAAAGTACTATGGATGTACCAACTAGCCTACTACTACTGCTGCTATGTATTCCCAGGCACTCAGCACTGATAAGGATGGATGTAACTGCTGATACGTCGACGACTTGTAATCCTTCTTCATTCCGTTCAATTTGGAGTAGCAGAATTTATGCAACGCTCATCTGCGGGGTAGACGCAATGACTGGTTGATGGGATGGATTGGAGGTCTATCTATCTACATACTTCCTTCCACCCAACTCCGACTTACTATATATATACATCATCCAGTCCAGGTACAAGCAAGAAAACCATCGATTTTCCATCTACAGCAAACCCGAGAAACAATCAAAATGGGCGTAAAAGGCATCCGTACTGCTTTGAAGGTCGATCTGAACAAACCAGCTTGGGAACAGGAGGGTTTACATGTACGTGCTCGCGCTCATACAACGCTGACGTCGACACTGCTAACACAAGCACTAGAATCGGTGGCATCCAGATGGTATGTAATCGCTAAGCGAGACAGCTTTCCATGGTCGTTACCTCTGTTCTCACAATCGTTTGTTTGTGAACAACAGTACCTGCCTACGGCAAGATTGCCAACAATGAAGTGGTCAAGATCGAATGCCTCGACTGGACCGGCGGACAGATCAAGAACAACGACTCTGCCGACGACATCAAGAACGTCGACTTGACTCAGATCCACTACCTGTCGGGCCCCTTCGAGATCGAGACCGCTGAGCCCGGCGATGTCCTGCTCGTGGAGATCCAAGACGTCCAGCCCTTCGAAGACCAGCCCTGGGGCTTCACGGGCATTTTCAGTAAAGATAATGGAGGCGGCTTCCTAGACGAACTCTACCCAGAGCCGTATGCCCTTTCTCCATTGTGCCATTGAAATACATGGTTCGCTAATTGATCTCTTCCCCCCTCGGCAGAGCTAAAGCAATCTGGGACTTTGAGGGTATCTTCTGTTCTTCGCGACACATCCCCCACGTGCGGTTTGCAGGCCTCATCCACCCGGGAATCCTGGGCTGCGCTCCGTCTCCCGAGGTTCTCGCCGAATGGAACCGCCGTGAAGGCGAGCTGATCGCGGCGAACACCACCAGCCGCGATGTCGCCAAGCCCCCCGAGCCCAAGAACGTGCACGCCGGCACAGCAAGCGAGGAAATGAAGACGAAGATCGGCAAGGAAGGCGCGCGAACGATCCCAGTACGCATACCCCCCCACCCACGATGCAAGGGAAGATTACCCCCCCGTAGCTAACACAACCCCAGGGCCGCCCCGAGCACGGCGGCAACTGCGACATCAAGAACTTGTCGCGCGGCTCCAAGGTCTACCTCCCCGTGCACGTCCCCGGCGCCAAGTTCTCCGTCGGCGACCTGCACTTCTCGCAGGGCGACGGCGAGATCTCCTTCTGCGGCGCCATCGAGATGGCCGGCGTGATCACGCTGAAATTCACCGTACTCAAAGACGGCATGGCCAAGCTAAGCATGAAGTCGCCCATCTTCCACCCGGGGCCCGTCGAGCCGCACTTCGGACCCGGCCGCTACCTCACCTTCGAGGGCTTCTCCGTCGACGAGCACGGCAAGCAGCACTATCTCGACGCGACGGTGGCGTATCGCCAGACGTGTCTGCGGGTCATCGAGTATCTCCGTCGCTACGGGTATAACGATTACCAGATCTATCTGCTGCTGAGCTGTGCGCCGGTCCAGGGCCATATTGCGGGACTGGTGGATATTCCAAATGCGTGCACCACTCTGGGCGTCCCAATGGATATTTTCGATTTTGATATCAGACCGGAGGCGGACGTGATTAAATTGGATATGGGAAGTTGTGCGTTCGCTAGCAAGTGATTTTGATGGGTTCTCTGCATGATTTTCATGGTGGTTGCTATCTGTCCCTTTCTCGATTCTCTAGTACCTAGCCTTCTTCCTTATGAGCCGACGATACGACGGCTCTGTCTCTTATAGCAGCAGCTTCCTACTCATTTGATATGTTTTCCATGAGTTTATTCGTTCTTCAAGCGTAAATTGGAGTCATATCCCCACATGTACAGGAAGTCATTGACTTTGAGATCATTCGCCATGCAGCGAGAGGCATCCACCCCTACACCTTGATCCTGGTCCATTGTCCCTCTTCAAGGTTTTGAAAATCCATAATCTGTCCGGGTCCCCCAAAGCGATTCTGCGTTGCCCTCCAGTCTCGACCAACCGCCGTCTCCGGTCTCCAGCGTACAACATCCTTCAAATCTTTCTGCAAACTCCCTTCCAGTGCGTCGGCGATAAAGCCGCCAATAGTGGGCATCTGCATCGCACCATTCCCCGAGCCTCCTACGGCAACCACCAAGGAAGGATACTCCGGGTGTTTATCGATCAAGAACGCCCGGTCCGGGGTGTCCGCGTCCCAGCATATCCGGGCAAAAGACAAGGGCCGCTCAGCCAGATGGGGCATCGTATCGCGGAGAAAGTCTCTCGCTCGAGCTTCGGCCTCCAGCGGAATCTGGTGCTTGGCGAATGGGATACTCCTCGTCTCGCCTGGCCGGTCTGGGTCGGGGAGGAAGTTGCAGTAGCCCGGATGCTCGTCGCAGATCTTGAGCTCGTGGTTATCCGCATCTGGCTCCATGAAGAAGCCCTTGGCGATGTTAAACAGAACAGGGAGGTTCCGGTACCGCGCGGCCTCTTCCGGGGTCATCTGGATATGGCAGAGCGTCCAGGCGGTGGGACGAAGCTGCTTCTTGAAATCCAGGAGCATGTCGCTTCCAGCGCCTGCTGACAGGATGGTGTAGTCGGCTCTGTGCAGTTTGCCATCTGCAGTCCTGGCTCCGATTACATCGCCGCCCTCATAGGCTAGGGAATCGACATTCCCCTCCGGAGAGCCAGTGACGAAAGTAACGCCTAGCCGCCTAGCCTCACTGAATGCAGAGACCATGGCCTTTTTGGCGTGGATCCAGCCAGCACCATCCTTGCGCCACCATCCTTTCCAGCCTGGGAAGTCGCCAGTGAGCACCCCGGCGGGCATCGTGCCGCGAAAGTCCTCTGCAGTCTCAAGTTGGACGAATGCGGTCTCGGAAGGATCGATTTCGTCTTCCTGTATGTGCTTGAGTAAAGCAGGCGTGTGGCCTGATACGATTGCACCAGTTTCATGGAAGAACGGTTGGAAGACGGGGTCTGTCTTCCACGCGTTCAGAGCAGCTCGCGTGAACGTTGCGAAGGCGATACTCCGGGAATCCGGCTCCCCATCTATACATCTGTCAGTAAATTATACCGATGGTATCTGGCAAATGAGAACGATCCTTTTTTGGGGCTACCTTTGAGCTCATTGTGTTCCATAATCTTGTTGATATCATTGCCTGCCGCGATGGGCGAAGGAACCGGATGAGGATCCAGGACAGTGACATGCTTGTATCCTCGACGAGCAATATCCAGAGCAGTCGAGCAGCCCCAAGTTCCAGCTCCGATAATCAAGATGGAGGATTCGATGCTCAATGGTGAAGGCGCCATTGTTTAGATGTGTTGAGCCAGGGACCACGGGGGGTGTCAATGCCGCGCAGGCGAAACGATCGTGGACTATATTCCAGTAAACAAGTAGACCCTCTCGAATGTCACATTTCAATCCGGACCGTCATGGTGATATATCTAAATAGACCTGGTGTCGGACCATCGCGAGACGTTTGTGTGATGAATGTGGCTCAACTCCCATCGGCTGTTTTTTTCCCGCTTCGGCGGCTGGACCTTCCTCGCTTCTTGTCTCTCTTCTCTGGCATTCCATCTCTTAGTGACATGACAGTTGGCTGCATCGATGCTAAATGGGAGAAGTGATGTAGGCCTGATCAACCTCATTCCAATGAATATTCTATTTCGGGGTTTGTCGTGAAGGGTTTCATTCTAGCTGGGATACACTTTAAATCCACGTTTCCATTGATTAAGGGCGGCGTACACAGAACTTTGGGGGTGCCCTTGTGGATGTTTACACTCTCCCCGTCTCATGTTGCTCATTTGCGCTGCTCAATCTACGGTTGTGAACCATTGGACTCCATCGTCGCCAGCCTTGGTTGCAACGATCGCATAACAAGTCTTCTTTGCAACACGCATAGCTTTTCTTTAAAGAAAATCCATTCAGATGCTACTTAATCATGTGCCGTGCGTATCCGAGGAAGAAAAGATACACTGCGCCGAGTATCCATGCCTCAAAGTAGGAATCTCATAAAAGCAGTCCGAGAGACTCCCATCACCTCCTTTGGGTCCCAGACTGAGAAACAGCTTGGAAATGTAAAGTGACCGTTGTCGTTTTTTGTGTTCAGACGGGGTTGAGAAAACGAAAAATAAAAAAAAAAAAAAAAAAACATAAAATCATGAGTCATGACCGATGAACCATGACGCCCAAGTCTTCTTATGAGAAGAATCTCCTAGCGGCGGCCTTTTCCTTGGCCTCACGGTCCTTGATGGCCTTCTTCACCTTGGCAATCTCGTTGGTGATGCCGGCATCACCGGGAGCCAGCTTCGAGGCCTCCTGGAGATCCTTCAGAGCCTCGTCCTCCTCCTTTTGACCAGTGTGAGCGACAGCACGGCGGTACAGGGCCTTAGCCTTATCCGCATCTTTGGCGTTGGCATCGGTAGCGACGTCCAGCGCGTAGGTAGCCCAGTTCTGAGCATTCTTGTACTGGCCGAGCTTGTTCGCGAGGAGCGAGGAATTGGAGTACAGGGTGAAACGGAGAGCCTTCAGCTGCGGTCCCAGTTCCTTTGGGTCATCGTCGGTGGGATCGGGGAACTCGTTCAGGTAACGCAGACCCTTCTCATATTTCTCGAGCCCGAGAGCAAGGTCGCCACTCTTGAAGGCGGTGTTTCCGAAGTTCTTGAGCTCAGAGGCAATCTTATAGCAGACTTGAGCATTGAGCTCTTCACCTTGGTGGTCATCGGGGAAGTCTTCGTAAGGGTCGCCGGTGGCATCGGAAACCTGCTTGGTAGCATCGTCATAAGCCTGACCAGCGAGCTCACCGCAGTCGACGATGGTCACGTCGGTGGTGGGCTTGTCGGACTGGGTGGGGAGGTTCTCGATCTTGCGAACAACACTCTTGCCGTTGATCACTTCACCGAAGACCACGTGCTTGCCATCCAGATGAGGAGTGGGGACAGTGGTGATGAAGAACTGGCTGCCGTTGGTCCCGGGGCCGGAGTTGGCCATCGAGAGGAGGAAGGGTCTGTCATGCTTGAGCTCGAAGTTCTCGTCGGGGAATTTCTCGCCGTAGATGGATTCGCCTCCGGTTCCGTTGAAGGCAGTGAAGTCACCACCCTGAATCATGAACTGTTTGATCACGCGGTGGAAGATGGAGCCTAAGCCCCGGCAAAAGTAAGCGTCTGGATCGCGCCGGAAGGAGGATGAGAAGTCGCACCCTTGAAGCTCAATGGCTTTCCCTGCTTTCCCATGCCCTTCTCCCCAGTGCAGAGAGCACGGAAGTTTTCTGCGGTCTTGGGAACAACTAAAGCTCTTTGTCAGTACCTTGGCGGCAGCAGGCGAGGCTGGTGTTCCGTACCATCGTTGAACTGCAGTTACAACATCCGAAATTAGCTACATATTCCCAATTGACTGATTCCAGTCATTCTACAGGACACTCACCAGCTCCAGAGTGACGCGATTGGGCTTCTGCTTGCCAATCTGAATGTCGAAGTAGACACGCGGGCGACCTGCGTGCCAGAGAGTCTGCATCAGTAACCCCTCATCTGATGGTCTGGAACCCCACACTGGCAGAAAGCACACTTACGCTGAGATTCAGCCATGATGGAACACTGGGAGTCACTAATTTTGTGAAAGATATGAGAAAAGAGATAACTGGGGATTACTGGTAAAGGCAGAAAGAGGATTAGTGGGCGATAGTGAAAGGGTGAGTGAGGAGGAAAAGAGAGATCGATGCAGCAAAAGTTCAAGTGGGCTGGACCAGCCTTTTTGCGATGCTTCAGGAAGCTTCCATCATCTCCGCACGCCCACTGTAAATGCTCCAGGATGGGGCTAAGCACTGTTCTCAGCTCATAGGACAAGAGATTTGAGATTTACTGGTCAATATAAATGCAAGAGCATCGTCTTATATGCAGTTGGTGACTCTATAAAATATGTACAGCTGACCCTAAGCCAAAGCGACCCCCAACACCGTTATGCAGAAACACCGTCCCGAGTCATTATTCCAGCAATGATGCCGGAAGTTCGAATTCGATGGTTTGCGTTTCTCCATCTTTCCGTTCGCCTTTCCGCTTGCTCTCCTCCTCTCCTGGCTGCTTCTCCTTCTTCGGTAGCTGAGTGTTGATCTCGATTGTGACCTAGAACCGGATTTCATCGTCAGCAAGCTGGCTTGCGAAAGGGGGCGAGGAACGAAGAGAGCATAAGCTATACCGCCGCATCCTCACTGCGGTAATTCACACCCACCGGCCCATCATTCTTCAGTTCGACATCCATCATGGCCTGAAAGACGCCGTTCTGAACCCGTTCGGGCTTGTAGGCATCCTGCAGTCGTTGAAAGAAGTAGTCGTACAATTTGCGAGCTGTCTCAACGTCGGCAGCGTCGTGGAAATCGGGCTTGCTGCCTTTCTTCAATTGGCCGTATAGTGTAAATTGTGATACTACAGCACAGTCAGAGAGATGCATGCTTGGTGATTCGGAAGGGTCCAATCTACCACAAAGCACCTCGCCTTCGATATCCTGTACGTTTCGTTTCCACTACGAAAGTGGGCAGCTGTTAGCTCATATAGTCCACAAAAATACCCCTGGTGCGAGTCACTCACTTGTCCTCCCTCCTCTGTAGGCCAAAGCTTTGCTTTCAATATGCGGCTAATGAGTGTATCCGCATCCTTCTCGGTATCCCCCTTTCCCACACCGGCAAGAACAAGAAGACCACGACCGATGGAAGATATTAATTTTTCGTCCACTGTAACCGACGCCGACTTTACTCTTTGGATAACCGCTGGAAGATCACTAGGTTAGCCGAGTACGAACAAAAACAATCGCAGGACGAGGGGTACCTTTCATATTGCGTTATTCGACAAAAAAGTTGTATTATAATACTAGCATCCTTGTTAGATCAAATATCCATAGAGATAACAAAGCCAATGTGAATAGCCTTCACAATTGCCTATCAAAATATGGGGAAGTATAACGGTAGCCGCAAACGGAATAACCATCTTCTCATACTTACTACTTCAACAGCTGTAGAGCAGGCACATCATCAGATATCAAAGCGTAGACAACCTCGTCAAAGCCGCAACAAAAATATAGTATTTTAGAATGTCCAGATCATCAGACTGATGAATGTGTTGTTCTCCAGCACAGAATAATATTCACCAGAGAAACTGATAAGTAACCCAGAAATTCGCCTCCTCCGCCCTTGATAAACCCTCCCGCACACTTTCTGGCCTGCCCGCCTCACTCACCGCCTTCACAAGTCTTGCCAACTCCGACAAGCACCAGGAGATTGAGTGACATACCCGATCTTTTCTAGCATCATCTCCCAGCGCGCCTGGTTTTGCATTCTTTCCCGACACCCTCCTTCCTATCCTCCGTCAGGATCGTCGCTCCTACACCTCAACCCCCATTGATCGCCCTCTCTATCTTCCCGAGACCCGCGATTTTCCTGATCTCCTCCTTGCGGCATTGTGTTCTCATGAACAGCAGCCATGACATCCCGCAAAACACAACAAGAGATCGACAAGACCTTCAAGAAGGTCGCAGAAGGCATCCAGACATTCGAAGGGATCTATGAGAAGATCCGGTCAACATCGAATGCCACCCAGCGGGATAAGCTGGAAGAAAACCTCAAACGAGAGATCAAGAAGCTCCAACGATTTCGCGACCAGATCAAATCATGGGCTTCGGGCAATGAAGTCAAAGACAAGACACCGCTGCTCGAGCAGCGCAGAGCAATCGAAACTGTGGGCTAACGATTCCAAACCGACTCACACCGCCTTTGACGAATATGGGAACCAAGCTAACAGAGGTGCAGTGTATGGAGCAGTTCAAAGCCGTGGAGAAGGAGATGAAGACCAAGGCATACTCCAAGGAAGGCCTCTCGGCGGCATCACGACTCGATCCCAAAGAGAAGGAGAAGCTGGAGGCAAGCGATTTTCTATCGACGTGCGTGGACGAGCTGCAGCAGAAGATCGAGGCGATGGAGGCCGAAGAGGAGACCCTCCACGTGCAAGTGAAGAAAGGCAAGAAGGACGTCGCCCGGACCAACCGCTTATCTGACCTCTCGCGGATATTGGAACGACATAAATGGCACGTCAACAAGCTCGAATTGCTGCTACGGTCCCTTCAAAACGGCAACGTTGAAACGAGCCAGGTGGTTGATCTCAAGGAGAGCATCAAGTACTACGTTGATGACGGGCACAATGTCGACTACTGTGGGGAGGATGAGACGCTCTATGACGATCTGAACCTGGGTGAAGAGGCCGAGGTGCAGTTCGGTATGGTTGGTGACAATGATCGCGTTTCGTCGCAGGACACACAATCGATCCAGGACGATGAGGTGGAGCCGAAGCCGAAGCCAAAGAGTGAGATCAGCGGACTTCGCAGGCCATCCGCCCAGATGAAGTCGCCTCTACCTGTGCTCGCAACGCTGCATCCTCCCCCGTCCACCAGCACGACCTCTGGCATGAAACCGGCACCACCTCCGACTCGTCTGCCCGGCGAAACTCTCAAGTATGCCTCGGCCGCGGCCGCTGCGGCTGCAAGCGACAAGAGTGGTGTCGGTATCGCTCCTCTCCCCCCACCACCAGGCGCAAGCCCTGCCTACACCGCCGCCATCCCTGTTTCCAGAGCATCATCCACAGCATCACCGATTGTGGCCTCGGTACAACCCGTATCGAAGCCTGCGACAACCGTTACTGAAGAGCCTGGCGGGCACGGCCGGTCGAGGACACCGGCCCTCAGTCCCAATGTCGCAGCATCATCCGTACCCAGCACCTCGTCAACTTCGCCCCCTGCTCCTGTGGTGGAGACGGTGAGCGCCTCAAGGACGAAGGAGCCATCCGCACCCACCAACGGTGAAGCGGCCAACGAGGAGCAACTGGACGAGTCGATATACCACCTGCCGCCGGGGCTGCAGGATCTGATCCAGTCGTTTGAAATTACGAAGAGCCGAGCATCGAGCAATCCGGCCAATCCTCCACCGTCGGTGCAGCGGCTGCTTGCAGCATCGCTGACCATGTGTCCAGAGCCCGCCGATGCAGAGAAGCCGCGTCACTACCGTCCCTCGAATCCCTACAACACCCCTCTCTACTACCCGCAAGAACCACTCTCGATCTTCGACGATCCCCGGTTATACGACACGGGACGAATCGATACAGATACGCTGTTCTACTTGTTCTACTATCGACAGGGTAGCTATCAGCAATACCTGGCGGCCAAGGCCCTCAAGAACCAGAGCTGGCGCTTCCACAAGCAGTACCAGACATGGTTCCAGCGTCACGAGGAACCGAAGAACATCACGGAAGAGTACGAACAGGGAACGTATCGATTTTTCGACTACGAGAGTACCTGGTGAGTTGTTTTTTTTTTTTTTCCTTTCCCCTGTCTGGTTTACAAGGATATGACACCACTAACACTGTGAGCAGGATGAACCGACGCAAGGCAGATTTCAAATTTGTCTACAAGTATCTGGAAGATGAGTTATAAGATATCTGTTTGTTCGGTGCACATGGGCGGGTTTTCCCTTTTTTTTTTCCTCTCTCCTGGTCGGGCGGCGAACGAGGGTTCTTTTGACAGTTCATGCCGCATTTACTGGCAAAGGGTTCCGATGAAATGGAGATCTTTCTCTCTCTATTTCTCTTTTTTTTTTCTATCTTCTTTCCTCTATGGTGTCATCTATGAATGAGTAAATGAATGGGACACAGCAGAACACGGGAGTTCTGTCTTATGCTTCTTTATACGGTGGTGGCTGGTCGAGCGCAGCATGACCAGCCGGAATAGAACGATCTGAGTACCTTGTCAGAGAGAAGGGAAAAAAAAAAAAAGAAAATATGAAAGACAGCCTCGTTTGTAGCTGATTCCGACCGGGTATTTTGCCTCAAAAGCTTGAGGTAGGTGTCTTTCAGCCTTTCCGACCGTCTTGGGGCAGTAGAGAGACAAGACGGGCTGCAACTGCAAGAGTCGAGAGGGACGGGAATATAGAATGACGCCCTGCCGAGCGTCTACTCGCCTCACTGAGCTAGATGAAACAAACCAGATAGACGGCGTCCTGGCAGACGCTTTCTTGTCTCGAATCTTGATCCTTCTCCAGTTGAGCAGTTGAACCTCGTAATGTGAGGGATTTTCTTCCCGCAGTCTTTAGATAGATACTCCTTGAGTCTATTGACTACAGTGTCTAGTAGTCAGAACACCTGCATGATGCATGATGTATCTAGCAAATTCACCTCGGTGCCTCGTTGACACTCTAGTCCCGTCGTGGTTAAAAGGACAAGAACGGACTACTGTGTAAGTCAGTTAGTTATAGTTCGTTCATAAGTCCATATGTCCCTACTGGGGGCTGTGTGGTAGCCTGTGGGCTGTGGCCGTAGGTATTGATCGGGGAAAGAGGATTGTCAGTATTCCAGAATCTAGATTCCCAGTATTCCGTAAAAGTACGGAATACTCTGTACTGCCAGCCGTACTCCGTAGTATCTGGAGATAAGTACGTCCTCTCTCCAAAAGTCCAATCAAGTCAATCAATAGAGAGGAAATATCCGGTCGCCAGCCTCAGCGATCGTTTCGAAGCCGTCGTGCTTGGCAGGTGATCGTTGGAGGGAGTGATAAAAGGTGATTGGACTTTCTCCATGAGACTATGACCACAGGGCCACCAGGATGGTGGATTCTGGAGCACAGTTGTTCTTTCTGAGCCTCCTGACTTGAGGGATTTCAAGTTGCGTCCTTTCATTATTCATTATTATTCATATTATTGATTGCTATCTCCGGGGTTGGTGGTTATTTCTCCCCGGGAATGGTGTGCCGAGTTCGATTGGATGTCATCATTGTTGTCTTGGTAGATCTGCAGGGTTTTCAGTCAGTAACAATGGGCAGAGTAGAGTAATGATGATGATGATGGTGATGATGGTAATAATGAAGTGGAACACATGATGCTTTGCTTTGCTTTCCTCGTACTTTTGCCCACTTCTTTCCCCAGCATCCCCAGCATCACTTTTCTCGTAGGAGGAGGAAAATCCCAATGCGCAGCCTCCACAATGTCAATAACACCTCAATAATCTTCCATCCGAGAGCCGCATCGCCATCACCGCCAGATGGTCTGGTAACTGGTTAGAAGCGCAACCACCCTCTTCCCGTCTCCCTAGTTCTGGGCTCACGTCGTCGTCCCTCACTAGTCGGGTAGGACAAGATTGCCATCCTGCCGCTGCACCTATCATCATCCTCATCGTGTCTCCGACTGCAGTCTGCTCCTCTTAACATTCTCGGCCCGTCAGACTTATCTGCTCTCCCAATCAACTCCCCGAATGCGTTCCCCATCCAAGGCGCAGGGGGAGGGGGAAGAGAGAACCAGGTTCGTTTCGCGCTAGAAGGACCCAGGAAGTTTCCATTGTTCCTTGGACTTTCTAGAGTCAGCGCTAGGCAGGGATTCGGGCATATCAGGCATGTATCTGGCGCTGTTTTGCGTACTGGGAGATCGACCGCTTCACTTGTCGTCCCGCAACGCTCCAATCACGCCGCGGTGGCTGTGTGTCGCAATGAGCAACTAGCTATCTAGCACTCTCGGGCCCTTCTTCTGCTTCTCGTTCTCGCTTACCCATCTTGCTGTCTGATTGGCCGGGTTGGAATTGTTCGCTCAGGTGACGTCGCTCGGGTCTGCGAACTGACTAGGTGAAATATCGAGTCGTGAATTCGAGCGAGATGTAATAATATAAAACCGCCCCAGGGTGCTCGAGAGAGAGAGAGAATACAGACTCACAGGGATCCAGAACTTGATGCACGTGCAATGCAGACGAGATTCATGGCTCTTGCTTTCTTCTTCTTCGTACCACCTTTACTATCATCACCGTGATCATTCATCCGTATAAGAAGCCTACTGGCGATCTTCTTTCGTTTGTTGTGTCTCCATCTTGACTATCCTTAACATTCAGACCTTCATCATGTACTCTCCAATGAACGATGGGCTCTACGCTCCATTTCCAATGGTAAATAGAATCCATTCCTACATATACACACACATACACACCTTCAGTGTCCTCAAGGAACTCATCATGTCTGCTTCCTCAGAGCCCAATCGACCCATCCTGCCCTCCCATGGAGCAGTCCTACTCCACCACCAGCCAAACTCCAAACCAGCCCTCGCCTCTCTCTTTCAGCTTCACAGATGTCTATCCTTCATCTGGATCCGAGCTCGAGATCCCGTTCTATTCGCTCTATGATATGTCGCCGCCGAGTCCACACAACTCTAACATCCAAGAGCTGTACGCTCTCAACACATCCTACAGTGTTCCGATCCCATCATCATCATCATCATCATCATCCTACTCCTCGTCCTTTGAATCGCAGTTCACCTTCACCCCGAACATCGACGATTCAATGCTCACCTACAACCCCTTTGGCACCTCCGCTCCCTCATCCGAGTCCTCCAAGTAAGATCCCCTCCACCTTCCTTAGAGTGTCGTCTCGTTTCCTCTCAACTAACGCACTCCCCCTCCAGATCTACCAAACCCTATGGCTGCGAGGACTGCGGCAGAGCCTTCACCCGCTCCGCCGACCTGAGGCGCCACCAGACCAGCGCCCACAACCCCATCTATCAGGATTGTCCCGTGGAGCACTGCTCGCGCAAGAAGCTGAACGGCTTCCCGCGGCGAGACCACTTGATCGAGCATCTGCGCTCGTATCACCACTTGGACGTGCCGAAGCGTCGGATGACCAAGCGCGCTCCGAGAAGTGCTGCATGATTCCTTCGCCTGTTTCTTTTTCTTTTCCTTTCTTTTTTTTTCCGTTTTTTGAAATTTATGACTTGGATGTGGTATTGTACATGAGGTATGACTTTCTGGTTGACTCCCAGGCTTTTGTTTTCTTTTAGATGTGTCAATGAATCGGAGGGATAGAGGCGTTCTGAGATGACGTGTGTTTTCCCTTGTCTTTCTTTCATTGGGTCTGTCTGTCTTCATTATGATAAACCTATTCCTGTCCTGTCCTGTCCTGTCCTGTCATCAACAGACAGATATTGATTTCCCAGTGTTTTCCTCTTGTTTATACTCTCTGATACAACGGATGGCGAAGAGGTGGTGCACATTTTAGGTTTTGCCCTTGGACTTGCTTGGTTTGATTTGTACAGTAATCACTTCCTTCCCTTCCTCTTCACCTCGTCATATACTTTGCTTCAATTCCTTCCATCCATCCAGACAACACCAGCAACAACCAATAGACTCGGGAATATATCTCACCCAAAACACCACAAACCCTATTAACACCCCCCCCCCCTTTCATCCCTACTCCAAAACCACAAACCCCCCAAAACACTCCCCCCTCGCCCTCCCCCTCCCATCAAACACCACCCCCTCCCCCTCCAACAACCTCCTCTTCTCCCCCTGACGTCCCCCAACCACCCCTCCCTTCCCCCGCGCACCCCACTCCCCCTTATACCCCCCGAGCGAGCCATCCGCCGCCAACACCCGATGACACGGCACCCCCGGCGCAAACGGGTTCGCGCGCATCGCGCCGCCGACCGCGCGCGCGCTCGTGCCCACGTACGTCGCCAGCGCGGCGTACGTCGTCCACCGGCCCGCGGGCACGGAGAGGAGCGTGCGGTAGATGCGCCGGCGGGTGGGGGTTAGGGTTGGGTGGGTTGTGATGCGGGTGAGGAGGCGGTCGAGGGGTGCTGCTGGGGCTGCTGGGGCAGCCAAGGGGGTTGCGAGGGTGGGTTGGGTTTGTTTTGCACGTAGCTTTGGCTCTGGCTTTGGTGATAGTGGTACTGGTAGTGATAGTGATTGAGATGGTGATGCTGTTGGCGTCGGGTCTGTGGTTTGTTCTTGCGTTGCCATGTTGATGTTTGGATCTGGTATGTCCGTGTTGATTGGGATCTTGTATGTGATGAATTCTGGTTGGGCTTTTTTGGGGGGGGGGGGGGGGGGATTCCTAGCTAGATGTTAAAAGGATATACTTTATACTGATGTAAATCCTTACCTGGAGAGGATTTGAGGCGGGTGAAGTTGCAAATAAGGATGGATTGGATGCCCGTTTGTCGCTTTATACATGGACAGTGGCTACTAGTTATCCGGATTGCTCTCAATGTAGCAAATCAGAGCACGAGGCAGTTCGCGTCGACACGTGAGAACTACCTCACTTCGCAACACGGTTTGCGGCAACCCTTTACGATGGTAAGATGTCGCCAGAAATCTCAATATCTACATTCATTCTAGCTCCTAGAGCGAAATGCCAGGCATCTATCTGCATGGGCCGTGCCGTACGCTGTGATCACGTGATCCTGCAATCTCAAGTAGTCTATATTGGTTGAACCTGGGATGATAGATGAGATCTCTTCGTCATAAATTCCTAGTAGACAACACGACCAACATAAAAAAAATATAATAAGGTGAAATGCTACAGGTAGGTTGCTAGCGTGGCTAGGCTAAAGGAGGAAATACAGGGCGGAGCATGAAGGGGTCAGGAAGCTTAGAAGTGGATGGCCTTGGAGTAGGTGGCCATGGCCGCCTCCTTGAAGGCTTCGGCCAGGGTAGGGTGGGCGTGGCACGTCCGGGCAATGTCCTCAGAGGAGGCACCGTACTCGACAGCCAGCGTAGCCTCAGCGATCATCTCGCCGGCGTTGGGGCCGATGATGTGCACCCCGAGAATGCGGTCGGTCTCAGCGTCAGCAATGAACTTGACCTGGCCCTCGGTATCGAGGTTGGTCTTGGCGCGAGAGTTGGCGCTGAAGGGGAAGGTACCGACACGGTACTTGATGCCGGCGGCCTTGATCTCAGCCTCGCTCTGGCCAACCCAGGCGACTTCGGGATGCGTGTACATGACGCTGGGGATGGCGGCGTAGTTGACGTGGCCGTAGCCCTTCTTGATGTACTCGATGGCGGCAACGGCCTCCTCCTCGGCCTTGTGGGCAAGCATGGGGCCGAAAGTGCAGTCACCGATGACCCGGATGTGAGGGAGCTTGGTGCGGTACTCCTGGTCGATCACCAGGCGACCTCTCTCGTCCTTCTCAACACCAACGTTCTCCAGGCCAAGTCCCTCAGTGTAAGGTCTGCGGCCGATGGCAACAAGGACAACATCGGCATCCAGGGTCTCCTCCTTTCCACCCTTGGCGGCCTCAACGCTCAGCTTGACGGTCTCTCCGCTGTCATCGCCCTTGGTGACCTTGGTGCCGGTCTTGAACTTGATACCCTGCTTCTGCAGAATCTTCTGGGCCTGCTTAGCGATGTCGGTGTCCATGCCGGGTCCACCGATCTGGCCCAGGAATTCGACGACGGTAACCTCGGCGCCGAGGCGAGACCAGACGGAAGCCTGTAGTCCAAGTCGATTAGTAAGGTAGAAAAGATACCATGGTGGTCCGCGAGGGTTGGTCACTCACCATTTCCAGACCAATGATACCACCACCGATGACGACCATCTTCTTAGGAACCTCCTTCAGGGAGAGAGCGCCAGTGCTGGTGATGATTCTCTTCTCATCGATGGTCAGGCCGGGGAAGGGAGTAGCCTCACTGCCGGTGGCAATGATGATGTTCTTTCCGCGCAGAGTCTGCTCACCACCATCGAGCAGGTTCACCTTGACAGTGTTGGGGTCAACGAACGAGCCGGTACCCTTGATGTAGTCGACATTGTTCTTCTTGAACAGGAACTCGATTCCTTTTGTGAGACCCTCAACGGAGGTGTCCTTGGCCTTCATCATCTGCTCGAGGTTCAACTTGACATCACCGACCTCGATACCGCGCTTTTTTGTGTCATGGAGGACCTGGTGGTACAGATGGGAGTTGTTGAGCAATGATTTCGAGGGGATACAGCCAACGTTCAGGCAAGTACCACCCAGACGTCCACGCTTCTCGATACACGCGGTCTGTCCGAAAAATCGATCAGTGTTTAGTAGCCAGTCGCAAAAATTCGCCCTTGTTGTCACCCGTTCAGGAAAAGCGCACCTTCAGACCCTCCTGGCCAGCCTTGATAGCAGCGACGTAACCAGCGACACCACCACCAATGATAACGACATCGTGTTCTCCTAGATGCAACAAAATCCCGCAAGTCAACCAACCACCCTTTTCGGAAGCGCAGGCATCGTCCTCGGATGGATCCACCTCGGACTCCAAATGAGCTCAATATCACATACCAGATTCAGAAGCGTATCCACGTCTCAGACGTCCGTACAGAGACAGAGAGGGAGCAGCAACGAAGGCCGAAGGAACAGACTGAGGACCGGCAGTGCGGAGGGTAGCCCGCGGTGTCGTCCGCGGCAGCATACTCCGAAACATGATGTGCTGGGAAAGATGTCAAGAAGAAAACAAGAGTATGGAAGAGATTACAAGAGATAACCGATCCTCCTTATCAAGAAACTGGGGAGGAAAGGGGAGGCAGGAATTGGGGATAGCAGTAGGCTAGTTTGGTAATAAGGAAAAGGATGTTGGGATGAGGAAAGCTTTCTTGAGGTTCTGGCAGTGGCAGCAAAAGCTGGCGGGCCGGTATCGATACCGTATGCATCGCATATGTAATCATCCGGACCACTCAGCGTCGGGTCAGATCGGCTATCAACTTCCACATTGCCGGCAAGCAGATACGTGAACAACAGGATTCGAGGGGTGTTTTTGCATTAGAGCGTAGCACTGGGTCAATTCAAATATAGGATATAGCGAACTTACAGGAGTTATTGACCTTGCACAAAGAAAATTGTTGGTCATGGACTGTTGTTGAGGGTGAAACGATGGGCGGTAATTCAGTATACCGGACAGACTAACCCATACTCGTCAGCGGTAAAGGTGGATAAGATAAAATCGACCTCTGTTAAGGCTGACGGGAAACCACCACCATCACAGCGCGTTGAGCATCTTGAAGGCATCGGGTCTCACCGATAATGGTCATCTATCTAGGAGTCTAAGATCTCAAGATCTCCTCATGCGAGATGTCTCTCGCCGTCCGCCGCAGACAGATGCACGCCAATGTTGATACGTGCTTGGTTTCCGCGGGTAACACGAGGTATCTAATGGCTATCGTCGGACTTGAAAGCCTACCGCAATAGGTTTTAATATGACATCTGCACCTGGATCGACTTGGTCTGTTGGCCATAGTCTGGGCGGCCTCAATTAACGGGGTGGTTTCAGTAGGTTAGCAAGTCGTCGCACCTCCAGATGGATCAGACATCACAAGGGAAGGACAATCGTCCAGTTTGATTCAGGGAAGGGCTCCACGAAAGCCTTGTTCGTCACCGAAATATATAGTAGAAGGAGGACATGAGGTGCAATGCGGATCAAAGACCAGAAGAATCAGAATCAGAAGTATTGGCTTCAATCGCCTGCATTGAGTCTTGTTTTGAGTTCAAGTTCTTTTCTCACCTTCTCCGCCTTATGATCGGCTCGCTGGGACACCAGATAGATATATCATAGGCATCAAAGTCTTCGGTCTGGAGCATTATTGGGGCAGCAATCTTCATTCATCATACGATATATATGGGTCCAGGCGTGGGGAAATCCTTCATACTGTGCAGACAACTAGACATAGCGAGAGACTGATAGTTATAGCTGGGGAAGACTGTCTGCCCCAAATTCTGATTGATTCCCTTATCTTCCTTTTGCTTTTTTTTCTTGCTATCTTACTATCGAAAACTGTATGGCCTCTTTACTGTTAAAGTGTAGTCCAGCAGTCCTCAAGGCTCGATTTACCTCAATGCCTGAAGTACATCAAGTCTCGCTTACCGTTGGTGACTCAGGCTTTATACTTGCCTAAGGTGTCGTCCTCCGTAAGGGAGTGACTTACAACTTGCAACTTGCAACTTGCAACTTGCAACCATCATCAATTGTTCCAGTGGTTCTCCATGCCCTCAGCGCTTCCACCAACCCTTGGCATTCTCTTGGATCCCAATTCCCTCTTGATCTCGGCTTCTATTGTCGGGCGACTTCCGACCTAATCCCGAGTTTCTTTCGCGCAGTCAGTCTCTCCACCCGAAACCCCCAGAGTTCAACTTTTACGCTCCCCGCAACCCCGACTCCATTCGATGGATTCGATCCCATTCACTCCATTGGATGGCATCGCGCCATTCTCCTTGGGAGGACCCTGAAAACAAGAGCTCTTAGAACTCTTACAAGCAGGAATTTCGCTACAAATTAGTAATGCCCAGGACTTGACGGTAAAAAGGGCTTGCTTGAGCCGCTTGAGCTCCTGTCCGCCACTTACCAGTCTTCCCCAAGCCGAGTCCCATTAACCGAGTTTTGCTGTAGAAAAGATCTTCGCGGTCATGAAGACGGCCTTGATGCTATTGCTGCCAGTAAAACCAGCGGATTTTGTCCGGGATGTTCGCCTACCGAAATCAAGCTGGTCGTACTTTCGATCCCGACAGCCACTCATACTTCATAGTAATGTGTGACTGGGACGCCTGAGCACATCGCTTCCCCCGAGTGCCTACCGGCTCTGTGACTGGATGCGATCATCATCTGGATTGAGGATAGATAGATTCTGCACCCTGCCGGGTCATTCCCCAACTTTCGAACTCCGGCTTCTTAGTCTGACAAGTCATAGGCTGTATTCCTGCCTTCTAGTGGGGAACGCCATTTCTTTCATCATCTTTTCCTCCTTGATCCCAGGATTCAAGGTTATCCCACTCGGAATGTAGCCAAATTCGGCCGTCCACCATGGGGGTTGCTCCGTACTACTCCAAATTTCTGCCCAGATTCTACCCGAAGTATCAATGCAAGTATGGAGATGGAGATAGGCAGTCCCTGTCGCCTCCAGATTTCGACCATTTAAAATGTCTGTCTCACCCCATGGGACAGACGATCTCTCCATCATTCTGACTCGCATTGTCTCTCCTCCACGTAGTTTGGTCTAGGGTGCTTATCGATCCATCGAAGTGTCCTAGATCCCCGGCCGTGATCAGCAATAGCAAGACCTCTTTTGAATATTGCCCCGTGGGGTTGACTTACTATCGACTTGCCTGGTGATACCAGAGACGCCGTCGCCAAAATGAGTGACCAAATCTCGTCATGGAACGTCGTGCACAAGCTGGAGAAGAAGCAGCTTCTAATTGCTATCAACAGCGTTGCCGCGTTGTCTATTCTTTTCTTTGGTAAGTTGGTCTGTCGTAGTTGTTGGTCTACTGTTGCAGTCGCTCATTGCTATGTGATCAGGCTATGATCAAGGAATGATGGGTGGTGTGAACAATGCGAAAGATTACATCGATCTGATGGGCTTTGGCCACACGGAGATGAGAGACGGCCAGCCTACCCCTGTAGTCACCAACAGTTTGCTACAGGGAGGTATCGTCTCCGTCTATTACCTGGGAACGCTTTGCGGATGTCTTTTTGGTGGATACATTGGTGATTCTATCGGCAGAATCAGGTCCATTGCTGCTGGCTCCGTGTGGGCCATACTGGGAGCTGCTCTACAGTGCTCAGCACAGAACCATAATTGGATGATCTGCGGTAAGCTTACTTCAAAGATTTGATACTTACACGCTACGTTGGCTGATCAAGATTAGCCCGTTTCATCAACGGAATCGGTACTGGTATTTTGAACGCGATTGTGCCTGTCTGGGCTACTGAGACTGCCGAGCACACTTCCCGTGGTCAATTCATTGCGATTGAATTCACCTTGAACATCTTTGGTGTCGTGCTGGCCTACTGGCTGGAATTGTGTGCATCCCTTGGATCCTTAGTTGGGTTTCGTTTTTGATGGCTCTTGTCTAATTCTCTATAGTGGCCTGTCTTTCATCGACAACGGCGAATCCCCCTTCCGCTGGAGATTCCCCATTGCCTTCCAGATTGTCTTCTTGCTCGTGCTGTTCGCCGCCGTTTGGTTCTTCCCCGAATCCCCCCGCTGGCTGGTCAAGGTTGGCCGCGAGAAGGAGGCCCGCTACATTCTCGGTCGTCTCCGTGGAACCAGCCCCGAGGATGATGCCCGTGCCGAGGCCGAGTTCCGTGACATCCAGAGCGCCGCAGAACTTGAGAAGACCACAAACTACAGCACCTCTTACTTTTCTATGCTCTTTGGCCGCAAGTCTGGAAAGCTGCACGTCGGACGTCGTGTGCAGCTCGTCATTTGGCTGCAGATCATGCAGGAGTGGGTTGGTATCGCCGGTGTCACAGTCTGTAAGTAGTTTGCTCCAATCGATAGGGCTCTTCGGACTCAAGCTTACCCTGTGGACAGATGCTCCAACGATCTTCAGCATTGCTGGCTTTGATTCGATGAAGAGTCAGTGGATCAGCGGTTTGAACAACATTTTCTACATGGTACGCCCCGTCACCGAGACCTTTTACTCTTGACGAATTTCCTGACTGTTGGTGTTACAGTTCGCTACCCTCATCTGTGTCTTCACTCTTGATCGGATCGGCCGTAGATGGACCCTTTACTGGGGTTCGGTCGCCCAGGGTATTGCCATGTTTCTCGCTGGTGGCTTCTCCCGCCTTGCCATTAACGCTAGAGAGGCCGGAGAGATTAGCAAGGCTAGCTCTTATGGCGCCGCTGCCGCTTCCATGATCTTCATCTTCACTTCGGTCTTCGGTGCTACTTGGCTTACTGGTATACTTGCTCTTGACTCTTTCTTCCGGGATTGATAATGCTAACTCTCTGTCAGTTCCTTGGATTTATCCGGCTGAGATTTTCCCCTTGGCCGTCCGTGCGCGTGGTAACGCCTGGGGTGTTGTCGGATGGAGTATCGGCAACGGCTGGCTGGTATGTTGTTCTAAAAGCCCCTCCTCATATTCTACTCGCTAATCTTGTCTCCAGACTCTCCTGTGCCCTGTCATGTTCAGCTCCATCGGAGAAAAGACCCTCTACATCTTCGCCATCAGCAACGTCATTACCATCCCCATGGTCTGGGCCCTGTACCCCGAGAGTAACCAGCGCACGCTGGAGGACATGGATCTGCTGTTCGCCGCCGACACCCCCTGGGTGTGGGACGCGGAGCGCACTTTTGCCCAGCTCAAGGCCGAGAACCCCGGCCATGTCGATGCGGCCAGCCGCAAGAACAGCGTCCTGGATGCCGAGGCCGGCAAGTCCCTTAGCTTGACAACCAAGCACGAGGAGTACGCCAAGACTGCACTATGAAGCCTGCTTCCTTCTCCAAGCAACGAATGACGGGTGGATGTCAAAAGAGCGGCCATTCCAGGGGATATACCCAGGATGCCGCTGTACGAATGCCGGTTAATGGAGCTGATACTTTTGTTTTTTTTTGTTTTGGTTTCCATATGGGGGAGTCTCAGTTGATGCCCTCCTGGCACTTGGAAAATGGGATGGGATAGATGTAACATGTAACAATAGAGGGTTCTACCCAGTTTATACCTTAGAATACCACTTCAAACGCGAATTGAATTCAATAATACCAAGATTCCACCACAACGCTAGGGTAAGGCTCCTCCGCGAAGGTGACTTTGCTATATACATAAAGGACCCTTCACGATCCTTACAACTGACCCCCCTCCCCCCCTCAGCAAGGCCTTAGCCCCTAAGGTCTATCCATAGTCCCTTGTTTGCGATGGGAGCACTAGTAAAACCCTTTATTCTGTAAAAACCCCCTTTTGGCAGAGGGAAAACTAAGAATAAGAGAAAAGGTTTGCAAACCTGTATTCATTCATCACTATTTAAATCTTCTTATGATGTATTTCAGGTTTGTGTTACCCAACCCTGTGATGCTCTTAAAAATCCCTCAATAGTCTTATTGTGTTAGATCTCTGTAGAGTAGGGTTTAGGGTATCTGTAATTTCTATAGAGTAATATAAGCCCTTCTTCTCTCTATCTTCTATATTCTCCCTAGTTTTCATTATATACAGTTTTGGTAAGGGCCCTTCCGCGACTTTATAATGTCCAGGTAAGAAGGTATTAATATGTCGTGAGAGATTACAGAAGATGTCATAAGAACTACTGATACTGATCACAGATGTAGTCGACGAGGAAATAGCCGATCCAGCACCGGCGGACCACAAAGACGACGTCGTGGTGCCCATAGTGTCTCCCACCGGCTTCCGAACACCTACCTACTGGCTCTCAGTATGGGGCTATTTAGCTGGCTAATCTGACGGTGAATTTTGATATAAGGGAGCCTAGATTCTTCGAGGAGCAGCAGGAGTAAAGGGCGTAGATGGCTGGAGCTTAATCTACTATATATAATCTATATAATTCTGAGAGCTATGGCATCTAAATTACTTTAGGATAGGCTTCCTGCTCAATTTGTGACCACCCCTCTAGGTAATGAAATCAGGGTAGGGGCAGTGAGCCCAGTGTAGATATCTGAGAAGGGTGATGGGAGAGATGATTTTTATATTTATACTATTTCTCTGCTAGTGTGGGAAGCTGCTAAGGCTGTTAAGGCTGTGGATGAAGTGATTCAATTATAGGGAGAACAAGAGGAAATAAAGGAGCTAGTAAAGTAGAAGATAAAACTAGTGGAGTTAGAATGAGTATCAAGATAGGAGTCTCCTAATTTATAGTAGCCTTTCCCTTAGACTTTATTTTGTAGCCTCTCTCTGCGTCTCTACGTGGGCAGTCTTTCTTACTTCTCTTTCCAACGCTATTTACAGCCTCTCTGTCTGGATCTTCTCCTATTTAGTCTTTGCCTGCTAAGCCTCTTGCCTACTATATATGCGGCTAAGCTTTGGATCAAAGTAAGCATCTGCTGCTAGCTTCTTCTGCTCTGTGTAAAGAAAGCTAGGCTTGATGAACATCCCTGAAGCTAAGGAGGGGTAGGGCATAGAAGACATATATCCCATAGCAAATCAATTCTATCTACCATGTCCACACCCCAGACCTCTCGAACCACACCTCCCCCCGATCATTAAAGCTCCGTGTCCATGCCCGCACTTCCTCCCCATCGACTCATGACAACCCTTGAACCCCGGGCGAGACACTCCTCGACCAAGAAACCCAGCACAATGTCGTGGCCCTCCACCTTGGGCCCGCGACACAGCCTCGAACGAATGACTACAGCTCCGGGATTGCGAGTGGCTCGCTTCCCTTGCGTAGCCGTGCGCGTGCGCGTACTGCGCCGAGTGGTGGTGATGGTGATGATGATGATGCTTGTGCTGCTGGACGTGGACTTCCCGTGCGAGCAGCGGGTTGGTGGACTTGTAGGTGGTGGAGTGGTGGTTTGTGGTGTGGTTTGTGTAGTGGGTGGTTCGTTCGGGGGGGTGGAAGGTTGATCTTTGGGGGGTCTTAGTTAGTGTTTTGTTTGGTATGGTAGCTTTGGTACGGGTGGGATGGGAAAATGGGGGAGGGGGGAGAAGGGCTGGGTTATATACGTGTGCTGGCAGGGTCTTGCTCTGCGACAGGCGTGGTAGTCTCCGTGGCTATGTGTGGATGCTGCGTCACTGTCGTCGGCGCTGAGGTCGGTGTCGAGGGTGCGCAGATGTGCGTCGTGGCTGTGGGGGGTTAGATGGCGCGAGTAAGGGTCGCAGTGGTTGGAGACTGCGTGTGTATTGTTGTGTTCGGTCATCTGGCGATGCATGCGTCGAGACCAGCAGGATGAGTGGACGGCCATTGGGAAGGCTGGCGAGTGGTTGTGAGTAGGTGTTGGACGGGGTATACCAAGAGCCGTGCAGCTACGGAGCACTATATGTAGTATTTGTATATGAGTTATTTTACTGGGTCATCTACGAAGACATCACTCGACTCAAGATGAGGTGGTAGACGCTACTTCCCCCTGTGTCACAATGGCAATTTCATTGTGCCCGACAGAATTATCTGCGAAGAGTATGCAGCTGCTGTGCGAGATCAGCTGTAGTTTGTCTAGTCCGCTTCATGTCGGCACCCATCAAGGGAAAGCCTCATGAAGGTGCGATGTCAGTGTGAGGCTCTTTCTGTTACGCTCAGAAGTAAGTGCTGACTGGCAAATCCCAGGAGGCCTAGAGATATTCGTGTTACATTGCACTATCCCCGAGGTATCACAATGCAGGTACTGTAGGACAAACAAATGCGTAGTACGACCGATCATTGCGCTCTATGGCTAGACCAGCCGTTCCGAATAGCCAGTGCAGCATGCCCACCCGCGGGGGTGACCCTCCTGCGGTCCTACTCGAACTTGAGGATATGGCCGGAGGATGTCGGAAGCTGTTTGCTGTAGGTCATTGAAGGTGCAAAGGGCAGAATCCATTCTTTGAGAACAGCACGGAAGGTGTCACAAACCGCCTCTACGGCCTGTACCTGAGAAGCGCCGCAGCTTTCGATATAGACTGTGACAAATTGTCAGCAATAGTCGCAGCGATCATGGAACAATCTGGAACACTTACCCTTGACTTTCGGTTCCGTGCCGGAGCCACGGATTGTAAATCGGACATCCCGGTCCAGCCAAAGGGTCAGCATCTGGCTGCTCTTATCAACTGGAAGCACTGGTTTCTGGTCTTGTGTCCCAGAGTCATAGCCTTCCGTCATGTCTCTCCACCTTAAGATCTTGAACGGACCAAGCGATTTCTGGGTCTGATAAGGCCCACTCCTGATGGCTTGGAACAAACTCTTTGTGATGTCAGGGCTAGGAGATCGAAAGTAGTTGTTGAGTGTCTCGTGATAGCCAAAGTCCTCGAACAGTTGCTGGAGTTTGGAGTATGGGATGAGACCCTGAGACCTCCATCTGGCCTCCGCTGCTTGGAAAACCATCGCTGCAGCAACACCGTCCTTGTCATGGCACACATCGGGGAACATGTAACCAAGAGCTTCCTCGAATGCAAATGGCACATAATACCCCGATGCTTCGAGTCTTCGAGCGATATTTCCCATCCATTTAAATCCAGTCAGAGTTTCTTCAAAATGGATACCCTTTGCCTTCGCCATCTTTTCCAGCATGCTCGTGGAGACGGCAGAGTTAAGAACAGCTACACGGGATTTCGTGTCTTTACCATCGAGCGAGTCAAAAAGATGAGATGCCAGTAGCACGCCAAGCTGATTGCCTGTGAAGGTGAACCAAGATCCGCTACCCCTCATTAGCATCGACCAGCATTTCCAGTGAATCGATTGTCATGATGACTTACTTCACCTTCTCCGCAGCTGCAAAGCGGTCCGCATCAGGATCATTGGCGATTATGAGAGTCTTGCCCTCTTCGTCTCCAGTTTTCATGGCCAGATCCAAAGCTCCACTCTCCTCTGGGTTCGGAAATGAGACTGTGGGGAAATCAGGGTTCGGTTCTATTTGCTCTTTCACGACGGCGAAATCCGTTATTCCAACCGAACGGCATAAGTCGGGGAAGGTCAGGCCCCCAACTCCATGCAGCGGTGTGTATACGAACGGTCGTGGGGCTGCCCATTGAGCGACGGTAGACCTCTGACCACAATTAGTCGATTGTTCGAAAATGGTGTACGCAGACTCACGGCATAATTCCAAACCGCCTGGGTGTATTGAGGCAGAACTGTCTGAAGAGCTTCGGCATGCAGACTATCTGTCACTTGTAGGTCATTCCAAGCATTGGGCCATGGTTCTAGGTTACGTTCAATCGACTGGGCTATTTCAACATCCATGGGCGTGTTAATTTGAGCGCCATTCTTAAAATAGCTGAAGAACCGTCAGCGTTGCCTGTGAGGCTCATGGAAGCGAAAGACTGACACCTTGTACCCTATACATGATTAGCAATAGAAAAGTAAACTAGCAAAAGATCACTTACCATTGTCTTGCGCCGGGTTCTGTCGACGAAAGTACAATGTCAGATGCTTTTGGCCGTCACACTCGTCGGATAATGGGGCTCACATGGCTTGCAGTGATCATGACGCCAGCAGCGGCTGGCAGATACGTTACACCAAATGGGACTGATGGTGTGAGAGAAGGGTCCTTGTAGTACCAGACTGGAATCCCGACTGCAGTAAAGGCATTCGCTGCTAGAGTAGCAAAGCTGGCCGAGTTGTGGCGAGCATCATGGCCAATGACTACTCCATTCGATGCAATGTCAGGATGTTCATCCTTGATGTACTTGGCTAGACCCTGTGATGCTTGGATGACGGTCAAGGTGTTCATGCACGAGAACCCAGCCGCCATCCGTCCGCGGAGGCCAGCTGTTCCAAATTGGATACCTGGTCATCCGGTCAACTAATTGCAGTCAAGGTGCCTTAGGGTTCTAGCAACGGATTGAGAAGGGGGGCGACGTATTCCGGACTACACATACGCTGTCGAAGTCGCTGTTCTAGCTCTTCAGTTGCACCAGATGCCTGTAGCTGTTCAATCTCAGCCCGTGTCCCAGGGTTCTGTCCATCGATGTTAGTTAGTTTCAGCTTCTACAGGGTTCTCAACAATTCGTTATTCATTAGAGAGCGCCTTACTCGGTCCCAGTCCAGCCATCTTTGAACCAACAGAGAGAGCGGTTCCTGTATACAACATCATAGACGCAATCAGATATACAGCCAGCTATCTGTAGGCACAGATTGAAATTACCTCAGCTGTAGATGCAGGGTTTGACATGATGGATCATACGACGATGAGACAATAGGTAGACAGACAAGCAATTCGAGAAGTAGATAGAATAGAACGATGGATACTGGAGGGTGGATCGGATGATGATTGATCGCCAAACATGATGATGGATGATGGAGCACGTTTCAAGTGCCTGTGAATGTCCCCGCTCCAGGCTTATTTTAGCAGCTTTTAGTCTCCCAACACTAAACGTCAGCCACCCCCTTCCGCGCAAGCGTCGCAGCCGTTTCCGAGGCTTCCAGCTTCGAAATACTCCATATCTCCCGGGTCAATATCTGGTGTCTGTTGGTTTTGTACATTCATCTTGCACAGTCAATGGTTGGTTCTGTCCCATTCTTTTTCCCGTCCCTGAACCGGAGTTGATCGATTCAGACCAGGTCTCCATTGGTATGGCCGACACGCAGAACATGAGCTCCAACCCGTCCTCCAGGACGCGCAAGGACGCAGTCTTATCACGGCGATACATTGAAGGTCAGATTGCGGATGGAAAACACATTATCATTTACGACAATCGAGTCCTCAAGGTTGATGCGTGGATCAAATTCCACCCGGGAGGGGACAAATCGATAAAGCATATGGTTGGAAGAGATGCAACAGATGAAATCAATGCGTATGCTATATATTCTGTCCTGAAGCAAGCGGTATCTAACCACTGTTGTTTTGTTATCTATAGATTTCACTCGAAAGAAGCACGCCAGCGGATGCCATCGTTTCAAATCGGCCGTATTCAGGGAACGTGGTCGAACTTCCTTCCTCCCATCCAAGGCGGAAAATTCCGTCCTTACACTGGTGAGCCTTGCTCAAGCGATGAGGACACCACGGACCACGAAACTTCTCGACCTCCGTCTCCCGTGTTTGATGCGGCGGAGGCAATCAAAGAGGCAGCAGGCGTTCGTCGGCGGAGGAAATCGACGTCGTTATCTGACACATCAGTGTCTACAACGCCCGGCGAAGAGCTCGAATCCAAACCCTTCTTTCTCGACGCACGAACCCAGGAAGAGATTGTCAATGATATGGCCAAGTATCCGTCTCTCCACACCACAAGTCAAGAAAACATTAAACAGAAATATCGCGAGTTGGACGAACGGATC
The DNA here is from genome assembly GCF_000002715.2 of Aspergillus clavatus NRRL 1. Lineage (NCBI taxonomy): Eukaryota > Fungi > Ascomycota > Eurotiomycetes > Eurotiales > Aspergillaceae > Aspergillus > Aspergillus clavatus. Next base: position 1,549,551 of record NW_001517101.1, on the reverse strand, counting down.
CGCGCAGAAGGCCTCTATGAATGCAACTATTCCTCATACTTGATCGAATGCTGTCGATATACCCTTCTCGGATGCCTATCGTACATGTTCCTTCGTTCGGGTTGGTATGTGACATCCGCCTTCTTCCTAGGATGCGTTTGGCACCAACTCGTCTTCACTGCCCATGATGCTGGTCATACGGGCATCACGCATCGTTTCCATGTCGACGCTGTCATCGGTATTATCATTGCCGACTATTTAGGCGGTCTTAGTATCGGATGGTGGAAACGGAACCATAATGTCCATCATATCGTGACGAACGCTCCAGAGCATGATCCCGATATCGAACACATGCCATTTTTCGCCATTTCGCATCGCTTCCTGCTGAGTCTTCGCAGCACTTACTACGAACGAGTCATGCAGCTTGACGCTATGGCAAAATTCATGCTGCAGTATCAACACTACCTTTACTACATTATTCTTCTGTTCGGCCGATTCAACCTCTATCGCTTGAGCTGGGTGTACCTCCTTGGTGGCCAAGCCCCCAAGAAGGGCCCTGCCTGGTGGCATCGCTGGCTCGAGCTTGGAGGGCAAGTCTTCTTCTGGTACTGGTTCGGATACGCCGTGCTGTACCGTTCAATTCCAGACTGGGGCAACCGGATTGCCTTTCTCCTTGTATCTCACATGGTTACCGCTCCCCTGCATCTGCAGATTACGCTCTCCCATTTTGCCATGTCAACAGCCGACTTGGGAGTTCACGAATCCTTTCCTCAGAAGCAGCTGCGCACAACCATGGACGTGGATTGCCCAACGTGGCTTGATTTCTTCCACGGCGGGCTCCAATTCCAAGCCATTCACCATCTTTACCCGCAGATTCCGCGTCACAACCTGCGTCGTACGCAAAAGCTGGTGATCGAATTTTGTCGCGATACTGGCATTCCTTACACTGTTTTTACATTTTATGGCGGCAACAAGGAGGTCATCGGCAGGCTTGGGGACGTCGCGAAGCAGTTACGCATTCTTAAAGAATGCAGAAAATCGTATGCTGGGCAGGGGGTTCTTTCGGACCATCACTGATTGCAGCTTGTTCGACCACAAATCACCTTACTGATACAGGCCTTGATTCGACCGTGAGACTGGTGATGCAGTGTTAGCGTTTTAGAATTTTTGATGCCGTGCGCAATACGATATTGATGACCATCAGAGCTAGATATGTAACGAGAGTCATGTTTCTTACTCCTCCGCCGCTGACACATAGTCCAAACAAACTACTCTTCTATCCAATGATAAATTTTCGATAAAATCTCGTGCTACTTCAGTATCTTCTTAGACCAGGATATGGCGCTATGTTCATGCAGGACGTAGTCATATCTATAGTCTATCGATGTACTCATGATAGAATGTACAATAATCATGAGAGTGGGCTCCTTGCCATAGTAAGCGGATTAACCCGGCATGCCACCACCACGGGCCATCTTCTTAGCCCTCTGTTGCCGCCGATTATGGTTCGCCCTACTGGCTTTGTTCTCCTCTTTTCTCTGCCGCGCGACTGGGTTGTTCTGGTCTCCAGAAGCACCAGCGGCAGCTCCTCCTCTGCGGCCCCTGCCACCGCCACCGCCTCCTCTTCGGCCTCCCCGACCACGACCACGTCCACCGCCGCCTCTGCCCCCAAGCCCATCGCTATCGGACTCACCATCCTCTCTCGGTCCGGGTTTCCTATAGGCGGTCGGTGGCAGATCGGGCTGCGCCAAGGCGCCCCCGGGGCCACTAGCCGACATGGCGAACCTATCTTCCAACCTCGCCAACCGTTTCGGATCACGCGTCAGCATCACTGCCCAGCCTTCGATGGCTTCGTCGGTCATTCCGGTGTCTCGTTTCAGCGATGCGCGGGGCTGCGAGCGCCGCGTGGCCGAGTCACGAGCGAACAGGGCCGCGTTGTCTCTGTAGGCTTGGAATAGGGTCATGTCGAGATCATCGGGTTTCCGGATGCGGATGTCGGCGTCTGCTTCAGCGTCAGTCGCGGCGGTCACGCCGTCGACTGTGCCGCCCACGTCGGCAACGTCGTAGGTATCGTCACGTTCGTCGTCGTCTGAGTCGAATGTTGCCAGCGCGGACATGATGGCCGCCTTGTTGACGGCGTGCTGGCTTCGATCGGCTAGGATGGCGTCGGCGGTGAGATCGTGGCCTGCGCGTCCGAAGCGCAGTTGGCCGTGGCCTGCTTGGTCGCTTGAGCGGGCCAGCTCCGCGAGATCGACGTCTTCGTCGAAGATGTTCTTGCGTACTGGGGCTGGTTCGGGCGGAGAGGGAATCTCTGGAGGGGTAGGGCGTGGGGGAAAAGGATCGTGCGGGACAGTCGTGTGCGAGGCGGGGAGTTGCTCGGTGTGGTCGAGCTCTTGTAGTTCAGGTGGTAGGGAGGCATCCAGGAGATGTGCGACGACCGTCTCTGGATTATCACCATAGTGATCCAGCAGTCTTACGATGTAGCCTGATCCCAGATCAGGGAAAAGGTCCTGCACTTGAGTCACCAGGGACATCCGGTGGACATGGATTTCCCCGGGAGCAGGCAAGCCTTGGGCGCGGTCTTTCCCTTTGTCGGTCTTGTTCCTTGGCTTCTGGTACCGATGATGAAATGCTCTGGACTCATTCTGATATGCACGTAAGCTTGCTACTAAATCCTGACCCCGTTTTTGCGGGTTCGCAGAGAGATATCTGTCCAGACGTGCTAACAAATCTGAACTGCAAATGAGATCGGAGAGAATCGTGGGCTCCTTTCTTGTCGTCGAGGTACCCACTCCAGCGCTAGCTTTCAAGCTGAATAACTGATCAAGGAGCAATGATAAATTCGGCTGGGGGCCTTTCAGTAAAGAGGTCAGACCAACATAGACGTTGGCTACAAGGACTTTGCGGAAGTCTTCTCTCTTTTCTGATCGATATGCGTCCGAAAGGGTATCTAAGAAATCGGAACCAGCCATGAGTATCTGGCCGCAAGATGGGAGCGCGGATATCAAGATTGTCAACAGACGGATGTCCGATATGACTCCACTATTGTCTGATGAGCCTGATATTGCAAGTCGTTTGATGATTGACGACTTTGCTCGCTCAAGGCCAGATGTTATTGTTTCATGGTGTCTGCTCCATGCATCGGACAATAACCGCTTCAGAGCAGAGCTTGAGGGATAGCAACAACACATAGCTGCGAGAAAGCTCCATTCAAGCACATCAGGAGGCGGAGTAGGCGCGTCCAGCACAAGCCTCCTCGTCAGCAAGAAACAAAGCTTCCGTAATGTTCTTACTCCGCACCCTGTCTGAAGGCCAGGCACACCCGAAGTGGCCAGCTGTTGATAAAACGAAGACAAGAAGATGATTGTGGATTCATCTTTACAGACAGAGTCTCTGAAGTCTGCGTCTGAGGCCTCGATACGTATCCCAAGGAGCAGAATCCATGCGTCCAGGCAGGACTCCCAGTCCTCACGTGGTATGGACTTCTGGACTGCGGGCGGTGGAACAGGCGCAAGTGGTGGCAGACCCTCCATCATACTGTTCACCTGGAAACAGCGAGACGAAAATTGAAGTAAGAAGAAGAAGAAGAAACAACAACAGAGGTTACAATCCAAAAGAACACACGAAGCTAAATCACCATCATAATCACCAGAAACCGTTGCATAGCCTGTCATTATAAGCAAGCAGCCTCTTCCCAATACGGAACCCGATAGCGATGATGAGGGAGGCCGAGTTACCTTCCAAACTGGGCCTAGCGCAAGATAGCCGAGCGCCAAGCCTGTCCGCCCGCACAAGAGACGCTAAAGGCTCGATCAAAAAAATAGATTCATGGGTTGTCGCAGTGTACGATAAATCTCCAACGGCCATCATCACCTTACCGAACCTCGAAGTTCAGGTCTTGATTGGCAATTAGCCTCATATTCGGTATGAACTCGCACTCCCATTGACTTCATCAGCAAGCGAGATAAGCAAGACAAGAGCTAATTGATCCTCTTTGATTAGCCATCTCAGTCAATCCCGGTCAACCCACCGCACATCACAGTCAAGATGTCTTTCCAGAAGCCTGAGAAGGATTTCGGCGAGGGCCCCGTACGTTCTCACCCCCTATGGCCCCTATCGGAAGAGATGAATTCATCATCATGGCGGTGCGACAATTGTCAAACACACAAGACACTAACTGCTTCTTTTCCCTGCCGTTACAGAAGGTCCACAAGATCCGCATCACCCTCACCTCTCGCAAGGTCGCTTCCCTCGAGAAGGTCTGCTCTGAGCTGATCGACCGTGCCCGCTCCAAGTCCCTCCAGGTCAAGGGCCCCGTTCGCCTGCCCACCAAGACCCTGAACATCTCCACCCGTAAGACTCCTTGCGGTGAGGGTTCCAAGACCTGGGACAAGTACGAGATGCGCATCCACAAGCGTCTCATCGAGTAAGTCGAGCCCTTTTGATGAATGCAGACAAAGTCGATTCAGCCGCTAATCCATCGCAATAGCCTCCTCGCCCCCACCGAGACCGTCAAGCAGATCATCATCAACATCGAGGCTGGTGTTGAGGTTGAGGTTACCATTGCCGCTTAGATGGATTCCATCTAATCCGGTACAGGGAGGGTTTTGTGTCAACCCTTAACTGGGGCGGCACCGGCGCTGTGCTCTTCGGGCCTCGGGGTGGAGGGATTACTCCATTTCTGACTGGCATTGTCGAGGCAGGGTTGATATCCGCTATAACCTGGGATCAAGAATACAAAAAATTTCAAAACCAGTACTCTTTGATTCAAATTTGTCCAAGTACCTTTTGTGGTTAATCACAAACAGGCGTAAAGCAGTCATATTCTCCATGCTCCCCTTCCCGTAGAACTCCGTCTGCGCCCCGTGCATTCCATTATCGAAAGAGAAGAATACCCAGTTGGCCTTAAACGTCTGACTGGACCTATAACACATAAAGATGTTCCTGTGTGCTCAACAGGAAAAGAATAAAAAGGGGAATTTCATGATCTCATTCAACGCTCAAAAGTCGAAGCTCACCCACTCGGTTTTTGGAGGAACACTGGGTATGACGCCATCTTTGAAGTAGCCATTCTTCACGAAGAATTCATATTGTTCAGTCACCTCAGGCGTATATTCTTCTGGTTTCCCCTGGGCATCTTTGAGGCTCGCTTGATCAGGCGGCCCGTTGGGGAAAAAGATGCGAACATAGGTTTGGCGGTCTTGCGGATGGAGGTAGCAAGGATGATTGTCGATGTATTTCACTGGTTGACCCTTCCACATCGATATTCTCTTCGTCATAGGGTCCTGGACGGTTTGTCCAGATAGAGGCGGAATGGGCTTCAAGTCCTGAGGGTCATCAACTTTGATCGCTGGCGGAGGACCAGTGCCTGCAGTCACTGTAGGAGCTGTCGCCACCGGGGCCGGAGCAACTAGGGCCGCCTGCGCAAAACCACCAGATGGCTGACCAAAAGGGGACGGAGCTGCCGGTTGACTCACAGTGCCAAACGGGCTGGCAGCCGCAGCAGGCTGGCCGAATGGTGCTGCTGGTGCTGAAGGCTTACCAAATGGCGACGCTGCCTGAGAAGGTTGCCCAAAAGGTGTTGCTGATGGTTGTGCTGCCGAAAGTTGGCCAAAACCGCTCGGTGCCGCAGGCTGTTGGCCAGTAGCCGCCTGGGCAAATGGGGAAGCCGTCGTCGACCCAGAAGGCTGCCCGAACCCGCCACTGAGGCCCTGGTTCTGGCCTGATATTTGACTAAAAGGAGATGCGGCCGTTGGTTTGCCAAATGCCGACGTTCCTGGGGCAGACGGCTGGCCAAACGCCGGCTGACCGAAACTCGGCTGGCCGAAGGCAGGTTTTCCAAAGGCAGACTGGCCTCCTAATGCTGAAGGTGCCCCAAATGCGGATGACTGGCCGAGAGCACTGGGTTGCCCGAAACCGGATGTCTGCCCGAGAGTTGAAGACTGGCCAAATGTTGAGGGTTGTCCGAAGGTAGACGGTTGCCCGAACGCCGACTGGCTGCCACCACCACCTAGTGTTGCAGGTTGAGGGGCGTTTATTTGAGGAGTAGCAGCAGACTGACCGAATGGCGAGGGTTGGCCAAATGCAGAAGGTGCTTGACCTGCAGCAGGACCTGTCTTGCCCTCGGTGATATCGATTCGGTTCGGATGCTCATTGATTCCGTCGAGGATGTATTTGATAGCACCATCAAGATCGTTCAAAGCGACCTCCATCTGCTTCATCGATTCCGCATACAGAGCCTGCGCTTCTTGGACAGCCACTTCAGCCTTTCCTGCTGCTGCAGCTTCGTAATGGCGAAGTCGTAACTCTTCAAAGCTCTGTTCTCTTTGAGGGCCACCGAACAACTGTCTCGGAGCGTTTCGTCCGGGTCCATAAGACGAGAATATCCATTCTGGTAAACCCTTACCGGCCGTCAAGTCGGTCTTGACATCGGTTACAGTAATCCCATAGCTGAAGTGGTATTAGAAAGCTCTAACGTTCAGTACAAAGTGTACACCTACTTGACTGGTTGCTGAGCTTGAGAAGTTTGTCGACCTTTTGAAAACGTTAGAGCGTGCATGAGAAAGAGCATAAAAATGTGAAAAATAAAGATCAAGAAGCTCCTGTAGTAGAATGAGAGGCGAGAGCAGAAAGACGAAGTGACAGAGGAAGCAGTGCAGGCTTCAATTGATAGATAGGATCAAATGAAATGATGAAGGCGAAATAGCTGAGACGTAGCCAGCTACGACAGTAGGCGAAGGTACTGCTTCAATAAGCATAGAGAACAGCCATACCTCCAAATCCTCCTCCAGCAAGAGCCCCAAACCGGTTGCTAGAGCCTACTGTTGACTGGCCGGGATGCTCGTTTTTACATCGTTCTATTATGTTCGTTAGCGACGTGCTCTCCAATGGTAAAAACCGAGTCGTAGAGCATATACCTCCGAATTTGCATCTACCCTGCTGGAAGAAGGTACAGACAACCATAATGCTTTGTTCTCCCCGAAAGTAGCGAGCGAGCGCGCAGGAGCAACAGCGATGTGCCCTTGAGTGTTTGGATCAAGCTTCAGGTTGCAGATATATAATTCACAGTCATCCCGCGCAAAAGTCCACTGTGCCTTTTGACAAGGAGTGAAGGGAAATCGGAATTACTGCAGAGCTCGAGTTCAGGTGAATGAAAGATGGTAGATATTATTCTTTGACGATGGAGGAGCCGATAGCAGTCAATTCCGGTGACCTTATCTCCGTACATTTCGCCGAGCCGAAGATCTCCCTGAAATGGAAGTAATGGAAGTACTGGTGGATTTTCACTTCACTTTGAATATTGTTTGAAGGAAGCCCCTAAAAGTGTGATACTCGATTTTGTCAAGGAAGAAATGTAATGAACAACATTGGAAATGTGGCTCGATTACTGGGTTAATACTCTTTTACTGACTATAATGTACGGGAAAGAAAGATATCTTCTTCTTCTAGCACTAACACAAGGATATCAAATCGACTCTGAACTCCTGTACCTTTACCCTTGGAATGCATGATGGGACAGATCATTATCGGTGATGTTTCATGGAGGTTGGCCCCTTCAATCATGACAGTTGACCATCTGTGCTGGGGTACACTATATTCGAGTGTTTCGTGCTCTGCCGAAGGGCATCCCAGTTCAGTCCATCGATCTTCTTCCCTCCTACCGACTCCAATTCTGCGGAAAGACCATCCATCTTCCCCGTTGCAAAGCGCCGCATCATGGCGGTGTCCTTGGCCCCATGCAGGGTCTTTGCGCTTCCACGCAGCAGTGCTTCCTCAAACCATTCTTCTTCTTTATGGTCGAACGGGAGACCGATCAATTCCATGGCTCGTTGGCTTCGCATTTGGCCAGGACTCGTCGTATGAACAAACACGATGAGTTGTTCCAAGTATGCGCGCCGGAGACCATCATCGCGTTTCCTTGTGAAATAGAAGGCTTCTGTGATGCTGGAACGGCACAGTATTTCAAAGTACGCTTTCTGCACTTTTGGTGCCGCCAACGGTGGAGTCACAGTAAGGTAATATGCCATCGCAAGGCTATCATCGTGTTTTGGGAGTTGCGGAAGGGTAAGAACGTAGAGGATGTCATCAGGGAACGTGGGGATAATGGATGGCTCGGTCAGGTATTCGATCGCGCGCTACAGTTGCGTACTCATGTTAGAAAAGTAGGGATGAGGCGCAACGTGCAAACATACATACCCTCAGCTCTAGTCGGTCTAGATTCCAGAGACCTTCGATGAACAGCCTGTACTTCTCGGGCAGGTGACACCGGCGCGCAAATTGTGAGGCCGCATCGTTCGCTGCGCGGCAGTCTTTCAGGATGTAGTAGATCAATGCTTGCTTGTGATGGATGTCCAGTGCGGAAGAGACAATGTGATTGACGAGCGCCCGAAGGTCAGCATTTGATTTCGGGGGGTAGAGTTGTGTTACTGTATGCCCATCATCGTCAATACTAAGCTCCTCATGCTTGGAGACATGGGAAAAGAGCCTACCAGCTTGGACACCAAGCAAGCCAAAGAGCCGGTCGGCAAAGAGCTGGTTCTCTAGCGCACGACGGTTGGACAGAATGTGGTCAATGGCTTTGTCATCGTAGGTGAAGTTCTTATTGAAGTAGAAGATGGTGTCGAAGTCCTCCCAAGGAGCCATTTTGACTGCGCCAGATGATTGACTGTGGATGTACTGGACGCCGAATGCTCTTTCTTATCGGATTGCTTCCTTTTGTTCTTTGACCAGAGGCGTAATAATAATGGAGCTTGAAATGACAGTACCGTACGCATATATTACACACTGTCTACATGGTAAAAATCAGGCGGTAGGTCACATGTCTCGGTTTAATCTGATGTTGTTGTGGCAGAAAAACAACACTTTTCCGTTTTAGGCCAAAAGGTAAACAACCCACTTCCACCATCACCACAACGCTTTTTGAATCGCAACTCCATCGTTTGCCTTCATGAGGCTCTCATACTCAACCTACATACTCACGACATAATGTCTTCGTCCATTGGAAGAGCGAGGCCATCCCGGCGCTCGGCTCCTCGGAAGAGCTATGTGATCGAAGAGACATCCGAAGAGGAGGATCCTGGAAATGTCACCCCCACAGCGTCCCATCAAAGCAGCGACGAAGAAGAGGATGAGGACGACTACACACCCGTTCCTCCCAAGAGAAGCGCAGCAAAGAGCTCTTCCCGGAGACGAACGATGACCGAAGCGGTAACACCCAGTACCGCGCGCACAGTGCGGAAAACCCGACAATCGACCGCATCGCAGCAAACAGATGTCTCGCATATAAGTGATGCGAACGAAGAGGGCGATAGTATTGTGCTCAAGGAAGAGGAACCCGAATCTCCTTCACAGAATGCGGCTGCGGCTCAGCAAAGAAAAAGTATGGCTCATCCCCGCAAGAGTCGGGTTTCTTCCACGCCCAATCCCGAAAAGTCCTCATTGCCAACTCCAGAGCCCTCAGTCTCGCCCCAACCCCAGCCGCGCTCTCAAAGAGCCAGCGTGCCTCCCCTCGCCGATATTACCGAGTCCGCAGTCAATCAGACTCCAGCGAAGCCCTCCGACGATGCGAAGCCGTCTCAGATCTCCGTGATCAATCCAAACTCGACCGTGCTTGAGAGGCCGATGGATATTGTTGCAAAGTCGCGGACTTTAGCCCCTCCTGTTCCTGAAGAACCATCTGGACCCAAACCCCGTTTGATCATCACCCATCTGGTTCTGACAAACTTCAAGAGTTACGCAGGGAAACAGATTGTAGGTCCTTTCCACGCGTCGTTTTCCTCTGTCGTCGGGCCCAACGGATCCGGAAAGTCCAACGTTATCGATTCTCTGCTGTTTGTCTTTGGTTTCCGAGCGAGTAAGATGCGACAAGGCAAAATATCTGCGCTCATCCACAACTCCGCGAACTTTCCGAACCTACCGTTCTGTGAGGTTGAGGTTCACTTTCAGGAAGTTTTTGATCTCCCCGGAGGAAAACACGAAGTTGTCCCAGATTCCCAACTGATGATCTCCCGCAAAGCGTTCAAGAATAATACCAGCAAGTATTACATGAATAACAAGGAGACAACCTTCACAATAGTCACGACCTTGCTTCGAGACCGCGGAATCGACCTTGATCACAAGCGGTTCCTTATCCTTCAGGGTGAAGTCGAGTCAATCGCGCAAATGAAGGCGAAAGCCGCCAACGAGCACGAAGACGGACTGCTTGAATACCTCGAAGATATTATCGGGACATCTAAGTACAAGACTCCCATTGAGGAAGCAGCGACTGAACTTGAACAGCTCAATGATGTCTGTGTTGAGAAAAATAATCGTGTTCAGCACGTTGAGAAGGAGAAGACTGCGCTGGAGGACAAGAAGGATAAAGCATTGGGGTACATTCGGGATGAAAACGAGCTGGCTCAAAAGCAATCCGCCCTCTATCAGATTTACATTGATGAGTGCGCTGACAACATCCGCGTCACTGAAGAAGCGATCCTCCAAGTGCAGGAGCTATTGAATCTAGAATTGGAGAAGCATGAGGGCAACGAGTCTGGCATCAAGGAACTAGAAAAGGCATACAAACGCGGCATGCGGGAGTATGAGAACATGGAGAAGGAGTTACAAGGCCTGGTGAAGGAGATGGCGAAATACGACAAGGAATCGGTCAAGTTTGAAGAGAAGAAGAAATTCTTGGTCAACAAGCAGAAGAAGCTAGAAAAGTCCATGCAAGCGGCGCGTCTTGCCGCGTCTGAATGCGAGAGCCTTGTGCAGAAACACACGGACGATATTGAAAACAAGACCGCGGAGACTTCTGAATTGGAGCACGAGATGAAGAGGGAAGAGGAAGAGCTGTCGTCGATTCGAGAGAGCTTGAAGGGGAAAACCCAGGGGCTCTCTGACAAGATTGCGGCTAAACAAAAGTCTTTGGAGCCCTGGGATGAGAAGATCAACAAGAAGCTCTCAGCGGTAGCCGTCGCGCAAAGTGAACTGGACATTCTGCGAGAGCGAAGTAATGCAGGAGCTGTGCAGTTGGAGGAGGCCCGCTCGAAGGTCGCTTCTATCGAAGAAGCGCTGGCAACCAAGGAAGCGGATGTTGAGGAACGCAAGGCTCAAAGGGATAACCTCGAAGAGGAACTCGCGAAGCTGAAACAGGATCTCAAAAAGTTCACTACCAAAGAGCCAGAGGTTCGCGCGCATGTTTCTAGTGCCCGACAAAAGGCCGAAGAGGCGAGAGCCAGCCTGGCAAACACTCAGAACCGGGGCAGTGTTCTGTCTGGTCTTATGCGTCTCAAGGAGTCAGGCCGTATTGATGGATTCCATGGCCGACTTGGCAATCTTGGTACCATTGACGAGAAATATGATGTCGCTATCTCGACTGCTTGTCCCGCGCTGGATAATATGGTGGTCGATACCGTCGAGGTCGGTCAGCAATGTATCGATTATCTCCGCAAGAACAACCTGGGTCGTGCCAACTTTATCCTTCTCGATCGTCTTCCTCGGCGTGATATGTCCCAAATTTCCACACCCGAGAACGTACCACGATTGTTCGACCTCGTCAAGCCTAAGGATCCGAAGTTTGCACCAGCATTTTACAGTGTGATGCAAAACACACTGGTAGCCAAAGACCTGGAACATGCCAATCGCATCGCCTATGGCGCCAAGAGATGGAGAGTGGTCACTCTCGATGGCCAGCTGATCGACGTGTCTGGAACCATGAGCGGAGGTGGCACTCGTGTGGCTCGGGGAGGCATGTCTTCGAAGCAGGTGGCCGAGGTGAGCAGGGACCAGGTTTCCCAGCTCAATTCTGATTTGGAAGAGATGGAGAGGAAATTCCAAAACTTCCAGAACAAGCAAAAGCACGTCGAGGCTGCCATCAGGGAGAAGTCCGAAGAAATTCCTCGTGTCGAGACAAAGATCCAGAAAATCATGATCGAGATTGAAAGTGCAAACCGCAGTCTGGCAGATGCTCAACGGAGAGTGAAGGAACTGAGCGTCGCTCACAAGCCGTCGAAGACTGATGCAAATCAAGCTGCACATCTGGAAAGCCAGATTTCGTCCCTTGAGGAAGAGATCGAGGACCTTCGGGCTCAGAAGAGCGGCATTGAAGAAGAGATCCATACACTCCAGAACAAGATCATGGAGGTTGGCGGTGTCCGCCTGCGAAGTCAGAAGGCAAAGGTGGATGGTCTGAAGGAACAGATCAGTTTGCTCTCAGAAGAGATCTCCAATGCGGAGGTTGGGAAATCCAAAAACGAGAAGCTCAGCATGAAGCATCAGAAGGCTCGCGCAGACGCTGAGAAGGAGCTTGAACAAGTTGCTGAGGATCTTCAAAAATTGAATACCGATGTTGAGGAACAGACGAATGACGCCGATGGTTGGAAGCAGGCTGTGGAGGAGGCGCAAGAGGTAAGAAACACAGCCCAAACCCAGAGAAATGATGAGACGACTTACACCTACTGGACAGGCTTTGGAGACGAAGAAGGGCGAGCTGAAGACTCTCAAGCAAGAGGTGGACGAAAAGGTCACTGAGCTGAACGAGACTCGGGCGACGGAGATTGAGATGCGAAACAAGCTCGAAGAGAATCAGAAGGCGTTGACCGAGAATGAGAAGCGCGGGCGATACTGGTCCGAGAAACTCTCCAAGCTAACCCTCCAGAACATTAGCGATCTGGGCGAGGAGCAGCAAGCCACGGAGCTCCAGATTTACACAAAGGACGAATTGTTGGAGATGAACAAGGAGTCCTTGAAGGCCGTCATTGCCGCTCTCGAAGAAAAGACCCAGAACGCCTCGGTCGATCTGGCAGTGATCGAAGAGTATCGTCGCCGAGCTGCTGAGCATGAAGCTCGTGTGGCTGATCTAGCCACTGCGCTGGCATCTCGTGACGGTGCGAAAGCCCGTCTCGACGGCCTCCGATCTGCTCGTCTGAATGGGTTCATGGAAGGCTTTAGCATTATCTCACTACGTCTGAAGGAGATGTACCAGATGATCACCATGGGAGGTAATGCTGAGCTGGAACTCGTCGACTCTCTAGATCCCTTCTCCGAGGGTATCTTGTTCTCCGTCATGCCCCCAAAGAAGAGCTGGAAGAACATCGGCAACTTGTCCGGTGGTGAGAAGACACTGTCGAGTTTGGCGCTTGTGTTCGCCCTGCACCACTACAAGCCCACACCTCTCTACGTCATGGACGAAATTGATGCAGCCCTGGACTTTAGAAATGTGAGTTTATGCTTTTCAGCTTCAGGTCGAATGATCTATCTAACCCCTGTTTCTGCAGGTCTCTATTGTAGCTTCCTACATCAAGGAGAGAACCAAGAACGCACAATTTATCGTTATCTCCCTGCGCAACAACATGGTGAGTGCATCTCCTCTCCTCCAGTTTCAGAGAGAGACATCGCTAATTATTCCCAGTTCGAACTCGCTTCTCGCCTCGTTGGTGTCTACAAGGTCAACCACATGACGAAGAGTGTCACAATTGAAAATAAGGACTATATCACCGGACGATAGATTCTTTGCTGGTGTTCTGTTGTGTCGACTTTTCTTTTCTAACGGCTGGGAATAAAGGATGTGGATATGGGTTTGATTTATGATTGCGGAACGGTGATGCCTTTTTTGTTTTTCTCTGGCTATGTTTGATATCACGCTTGTTTTATGGTGTTGGGATGTTGACTTTTTTGAACCTGAGCTGGTTGAATGCATTCTTCTACCTTGCGGTGCATGAGTCTGGTATATATCTAGGTCTGGGCATCTGGACAACATATACAGAACTTTTTTTTACTCTTGTTTTTCAGAGGTCAATGTGATATCCAAATAGGTCCGTTAAGTATGCAACTACCTTCAGCATTAACTTGCGTTACTCAAGATATCAAGCCAGCCATCCCACGGTCCCACTACGACGACTACGACCATACAGCGAGCGCACGTTCCAGCCTTTCCAGTTTTAATAGCATGACAATTCATTGACCAAGACCTCGAAGAGAGAAAAGGGTACCTAGGTCGAGACATAAAATACATGGGTTGGCCCGCGGGGGAGAGGATGAGGCAAAATCATCGGGACATGCATACATGAACAGCAAGCGCTTCAATTTGCGTAACGTCGGTACTTCCGTATATCGTAACGACATTTCACATCATGAAAAACCCAGCGCCGGCGGTTCTGGACCCCTCCCGTCGTTCACAATTAGAATTATTAAGAGGGATAAAAGTTGGGTATGGAAGGAGGAAGGGTTGTTCGGTAAGAATCAGAGTAAGACAGGTTGTTTCGTGTATCCGCGTTGCTGTGGATAGTGACGAGAAGAAGAGAAAGTGAGAAGGGGGGGGGGGGGGGGAAAGAAGAAAGACTGTAACCCGAAACCAGGTAGAACTCCGATTCCATGTCTTAGGGACGCCGTAGTCTATGTTGCAATCCATTCGGAGAAATCAGATGAGGGGGAAAAGAAAAAAGGCCGGCCGTTATGCAAGGAGGAAAAAAGCGATTTGAGGTATCATCGGTGATAATCGAGCGAGAACAGAACATGATTTGTGTTCAATGGATGTGCGGTGGCAAGAGCCGGGCGAGGAGGTAAAATGAGTAGGTTTGTTAAGTTGAGCCTGAGTGTGTGAGGTAGGGAAGAGAAGATGCGGCAAGGCTTGCTTCATTAGGCAATGACTGTACGACGAGGCGCAATGGGAATCGGCTTGGGGCCAGATGAAGACAGGTCCAGCCCGGCCATCCCAAAGTCACTTTGTGACTGATTACTGCCCGTCGAGTCCTTTGCGCCTTCGACCAGTGTACCGCGGCGCGATTTCATTTCAACATCATCGCCCAGTGTGCTGCAGACAAAGCGTTCTTCGGAGATCGGTGCGGACCCGAACATTGTGCCCAGCTGCTGTAGAAGGGCTACGAAGTGCGCGTGGATTTCGGCAAAGATGTATTGATTGCCCACGATCTCCGATAGATTACGTGCTCGAATCTGGCCCAGTCGACGAGGTTGACCATCGGGGTCCAGCATGCGGCCTGTGAGAAAGGATGAGACCGGGGTATATGGCCGATTGTTGGCTCCCTTGGTGCCAACGTTCTGCTCCTCCAGACGCTTCGTTTCTTCCTGATATTTCTCGGCCGAACTGACAATCCCCGTGGCAATTCTTCCAAAGGCGCGCCAAATCACCGGACACGCGCGGAAGGCTTTTCTGGCATCTTTTCCAGCCAGTGCGACAAGGGCATAGCTGCGCCGCTTTCCGCGAGCCATGGGATCCGGCAAGCGGAAGATGTATGCGATGGTATAGCCCGCAGTCGCATCACCGAAGCACAACGGTCCGGAGGAGAGGCCTCGAGGAAGGAGCTCGCAGCTAAGGGTACGAATGGACGAGCGTCGCAGAAGGGCGTAGTCCGCGGGATTCGGAGGTCCCCGAAGCGATAAATAGGTAAGAATGTGGGTGTGGCAAGATGCATCGGAGGCAATGGAGGATGAGTGAACAGAGTCGGGGAGGGAGGCATGGGTGTGAGAATCGTGAATACTGTCGTCGGCATCGGAATGGCTGGTGCCACAAGAGTACACCACTTCTCGCGAACGCAACACCGGGCTGCCGTTCCTTCCTTTGCCGTCGCGACTTGCTGTTCCTGGCGCACCCGGAGGAAGCTGTTTGCTCACATCCTCGGGTAATGTCAAGCTACAACTAGCGCACGTGTCACCATCAGCGCCTCCCAGGCGATTCAATTTCAGAGATTCGGCTGAGTTAGGCTGTCCCTTGAGAAAATATGGGGAATCTTCGATCTTCGGAGATTTGTCTGATGCTCCGGTGACTGCGTCTGGACGTTTGGGAGATAGAGGGTCTCCGGCGCTGCCGGCGCGATCGCGTAGTACGCCATGGGAGGATTGGGTATCGTGGGAAGTCGCAGGGGTATCATCGGAAGAGAATTCAGAGGTATCGGGATAACATTGAGAACATGGGAAAGGTAGAACCTGCGAACAGATGATCGAAGTGGGACCATGCACTTCGCAGAAATGCGTCAAGGAGAGCTGGTGAAGAGACATTGTCAGTACGTCGATCGCACCGGGGGTAGAAAGGGAGTGCGTTTGGGTTTTCGCAGAGAAACACCGGCATATATGGCCGAGTCGCATGCGGAGTGAGGCGACGACCCATTGCCCGCATGATGATATGATGAACTGGAGAAAAGGATGCGCGCAATATTGACGCAGCCACATGCGAAGGGTGAGGCGTTGTTGGGTCGACAAGCGCATCACGCTGAGAACAGAGGATGATCCATGACGGAATAGGAAAGAGAGATACTCACAATGAAGTCCATTTCCACGGAGATTCTAAGGTCTAGCAGTATTAAGCAACCATCTTAAAGCCATAATTGCAATACATGCTTCGTCAGTCCCAGGAAAAGAGGGAGAGAGAGAGAGAGAGGGAAGAGGCGAGTTGTTTGAGTGCTTGTGAGGGAGATCGTGTGGCAATGATGTAGGGCGAATGATAATGAGAAGGGCGGGAGAGGGAGAGAGGAATGGACTGGACTAGAACCAGTGAATGCAAAGACAAGGACAATGATGATGATGGTGATAAGAATAAGTCTGTGAAGCTGCAAAGACCAGCTTGCAGGCCAGATTCAGGTGGGAGCAATGGAAATTGAAGAATGACAAGATGGAGAGGACATGTCGTAGTAGTAGTAGTAGTAGTAGTCGTAGTTGTCGTCGTCGATGACCGTAGTAATAATTAAATAATAATTAATTTAAATAGATCATATATATATAATTAATTAATATATATATATAAAATAATATATAATCACATATAACAAAAAAAGAATTTAAAATAAATAAGAAAATAAAATCAAATCGAATCGAATAATCAAGGAGGCTACGATAACCACCTTGCCGATGGAAGAATAGTTAGTTAGTCGACTCCGTCGATAGTTACTAGTTGAGTAGTTCTGGGTCAATTCCGATCCACTCCAGCACCGACAGGCTTTTAGACGATTTCTTCGAGCCACCAGAACAGTTGATGCTTTTTCTAGCTTCTGATTTTTCTCCTGCGTCCCGACTCCCGAGTGGTTGGAGCTGGGGATATCGGAACACAAAGGGAGCGTCGGAAGGACGGATGGTATTCGAATTGTCTTGGGATGGTATGGGATGGTATGGGATGGTATGGGATAGTAGAGGCCCAATGATCAATGGTCAATTAAGCCGAACAGAGGCACACATGAGGGATCCGGTATTGTGGGACTAGTAACCGCTAGTAATGAGGCCTTCATGGAGGGGTACTCCGTAGTTTAGTAGTAGAGAGGAGTATGTAGATAGGTGGGTAGGTAGGTAGGTAAGTAACAGAGAAAATGGATAGATACATGTACTTGATCTTGAGGGAGATACATCCATGAGACTGAGACTGAGAGAGATGATAGGAATAGGATCTTCCTCTCTCATCATCATCATTATCATAAGGTCTAGATATCCGGTTTTTTTTTTTTTTGTTTGATTGAGAACTGGGAAGATAAGCTTACTACATCCAGTACTCTGTAGACTGACCACCTACTACCTCGAGACTAGAGAATATCCGAGACTAGGATGCGTTACAGGAAATGTACGTAATCGAAGGGCTATAGAACGAGAAAAGAAGCCCATCCGTTCCAGATCCGCTAGTGTTATATTATATATCATTTTTTCATCATTGGGCAGCATTTATTGGATCTTCAACCACGGTCGATTAATGCCTAGGTATCTATAGTCTTAAGGGTAACTATCCCGTACCTTACCCAGGTGGCCGCCGTGGATGTCGAACCGCGGACTTGCGGTAGTTTTGCTGCAAGCAATCATTTCTTCTATGTACCTCTGATGTTGTTGTTGTTGATGATTGACGATGATTGTCTGCAGTAACTTACATATCAATCGGCGCAACCGACAAATGGGATCTAATCAATGTTCAATAGCGATCAGGGTAGCTGCATATTGAATCAGGTCAATGACATTCATATTATTCATCATCGAAGATAGCTATTAGAAAGAAATAGGAAAAAAAAAATAGGACTGCCTAATAGAATTGCCGGCCCTACGGAGTACTACTTACTTACTGTGTAGGTATCGGCATCATCAGGGCTTGGCTATACGGAGTACGGTAGTGAGTTGAGAGTCTAGACTAGACACTTTGTTTTTTTTTTTCCTTGTTCCACAACTTCCACGGCCCCCTCATGGAATATTCCATGATTGTAGACCACAGTAGTAACTAGCACTC
Source organism: Aspergillus clavatus NRRL 1 (assembly GCF_000002715.2). Classification (NCBI taxonomy): domain Eukaryota; kingdom Fungi; phylum Ascomycota; class Eurotiomycetes; order Eurotiales; family Aspergillaceae; genus Aspergillus; species Aspergillus clavatus. The sequence continues at coordinate 1,531,388 of NW_001517101.1, read as the reverse complement.
GATATTAAATCCTCATACTCTCCGCTGTTACAGACCACCGTAGTATCCTTTGAGTTACCGGCAGAAGGCTTAAAGACTAGTATGTCAAGGATCAGGAACTAGAACCAAAACCAATCTATCTATTCGAGGGTTTTCTTGGCTGCAAACGGTTCGTCCCCAGCCACAGGGTGAAGTTACCGACTCTATAATTTCCACCAACTTGGTGATAGATGTTTCATCCCACCTGATCGCATGTGATCAAGGGTAACGGTCAAGGATCATCAACATCAACATCACAATCATCACATCCCACCCCGTTGTCCCAGTTGCTGACTCGCTAACTTTGGTCTGGTAGTCAATATAGTCAATATCCAACGGCTGTTTCTTTTAGATCAACAGACAACTCGCAACATATTTAGCCTCCCTTGGCTCTACCAATGGTCAAGCTGTTCAAACTTAGCGGCTTCGTTTCGTTTCTTGTCAGTTGTGCCGTCTCTTCCTCTCCCGGAGCAGACTTCGGATCCCATTCTCCCTCCGGAGTAATCTTACAGTATCCTCGTTGAATTTTGATTACTGAGGACGGAGGGTCTTCAATCAGCATCAAACTCGCCCCAGGCTTCAGTTTTCCCGCGCTCCATCGCCTGGCATGTGCTTTGTTTGTTTGGTGTTGAGCAGCCCAAGTGAACAAAAGAACAAAAAGACGGTCAAGAATCAAGGACTCAATAATAAGCCCAGGTTTCAAACCAGAGGGGGGGGGAAGGGGAATCAACAAAAAAAAAAAACAAAACAAAAGAGAGAATGAAATGACTATCACCTGCAGAGAGCGTCAAACCACATGGGGGAATAGTTGAACACTGATGACCCGTGAGACAACAATCGCATTCCTATGCCTCCGATTTGTCCCAACTCCGTTGCGGGAAAGGCTGCTCTCAGCCTCTCCCTAACTACTCTCCCTAACTACTCCTAGTATACCTAGTCTAGATAGTTCTTTACTTTCTCCGGAGTACATTCTACCTGGTATAGACTTACCTAGGTCCTAGGGGCCGACTCCAGTTGATCAATAAACCTCCATATTCTAGAGTTGGGGATATGGAGACCAGTCAGTCGTATGCTCCGTATCCGGCATCCAATCCCTAGCGATCAGAATCACGATGTGGTGACTGGTGAGACCCGAGTGTCACTCCTTTCCCTGAACAGGTACCGCCGAGGTTGTGGTTTCGCCTCCGACACTCCGTCCTCCGTTGTCACGGGTGGACTATTTGCGGATAGGATTGACTTCCTTTCAAGGAACAGTCCTCCATACTGGACTTACATCGCTCGCCAGCTTGAAGCCTTCCATGTTAGTTGTAACTACCTGCCACTCAATCTCCGACGATGCCGCCGGCTATTATTTCCCTGATGAGAGGGTCATCGACAATATTGCATCTGCATGCGGAGTGCCGCTGGCTAATAGTCTATCTATCTACTTGGTAACAGATAAACCGGTAGAATGGCTAATTTCCTTTTCATCTATCCGAACATCAAACGGTTTAAGAGTTTAATATAATAGCCTCTCCACCACTCTTGAAGGCTTCAGCCAAACAGCCAAACACACAAAATGATCATATCAACACATTGAACACTTACAAGTCTCGCTGCTCAGTAATCGGCAAAAATGGGAATTGAGCCGAATGCTCCCGGTGAATGTTTCATGTCCCACGTTTATGCTTTGTGTGTACAATTTCCTCTTTGGCTTCTCACGAGATTACTCCGAGGCGTCGGAAGCCTTCATTATTGCCCATATTCCATAACCTATCACTAGTTACTCCGAAGTATAGTCCGCACTATTGACCAGGATCATCATCGAAGGGATTTGAATCCTGCGACCGGTGAGATTCCTTGTTCGATAGAACATCTAGTATCTACTCCGTCGACGAGATAGTCTGATCGTGATATGGCTATGGCCTATGGGTATCGAGCCCAGCCCAGTGGTTGCCAGGGACGTCGACAACGTCATGTCGCAGAAATAGCGGCCCTTTTTTTTTTTTTTTTGGTTCAAACTTCCAATTCGTCGGCCTCAGATAGACAATCAAGAGCATCTTCTTATCAATGGAATTGCGCAAATGACAGTATTCTTGATGCCTTGATGGATCATATGTCCCTTAGCACTGGTGAGTTATTGTGTACTATGTAAGTTCTTGGCTCTGTTAGGTTTTGATGACATCTGTCAACTATCTACGGAGTAGATAGGAACTACTCCGTAGTCCTAGCATCTACCAGGTTTTGTGGACTTGGTCGGATGGACGCTTGTGGATAAGATAGGTAGATAGGTAGACAGATAGTAAGTAGTCTCTATTATTCTATCAGTCTAGTTATCAGGATCAAGCTCTATCGATTTCATCCAGTGTTGGCTGCCAAAAGACACTTTCTCCAACCTTGGTCAGCACCAAAGTCAGACTTGACATCTTGGGATGGGATCCGTCGTACTCTGGAGAGACTTCCTATTTCCTCTGGTTCCAATTCAGTTTTGAACCTTACACAGTACGATGCGAAAAGCGAAATAATAGCCTTCGTCACGATCTGACGGTCCAGGCGCATCGAGGTTCGAGACTTGGGGGAGAAGGCTCTCATGTCTGAGGTCGGAGAACGCATTTCTCTTGGGCGGTATCAACCCTTTTCCAAAGATGGACAAGCGGATACGTTCTGGGAAATGCTCGATGGATCAGATCATATGCCTATCGAGTCAGCGATTGATCTGTGATGCTTCCCTGATCTCGTCAGTCGTCATCCCAAACATTGATGCCATCTCCATCGCCCATCTGAAACATACCCGGCATGATTCTGGAATTGATCTCCATCTTCAACTTTCAGAGAGTAACAAAGCACACGAGTTGGGGCCTAGAAGGCTAGAAACCGTCTTCCATCGTCCGCATGCTGCTGGCCCACTTTCAGCTCAGCATTTAAATCGCGCTGGCTCCACTGCGGTCGTCCACGGATTGGGCATGGATTATGGGACTCTGGAATATGGAATATGGAATATGGAATTATGGATGTTACCCATCAGTCCCAGACTCCCAGTCTCCCAGTCCCAGTCCCAGTCCCACCTGCGTTCACTGCGAACAGACCAATATCAAATCACCATTTTGAGAGTCGTCTGGTCAAGTGAAACAGTTCCCCACGTGGCGACCGGTGCCTGATTCTTCTTTTCTTCCAATTTGTCTGCCAGTCTTCCAAGCCTTCTAGTTCCAGCCCTGCCTGTTGATGGTCGATTTGCCGCCGACATTCATACGGAGGAATTCCGAACTGTCATGATTATCCCTGCACTCGAGTCCGCCCTGCAGCGTGCCATTGACGAATGAGCAAGGCAACGTTTATTATTAGTTTCTGTTGTACCTGGTCGTGAAAGACTGACCACTGAACTGACCAGCAATCCAGCATGGATGATAGAGAGCCCACCCCATCCTGTCCCTGCGCCGAGTCTCCCCCGAGCTGGCCGGGCCATCATGGTTAACGGCTCAGTGTTGACTGTTTAGCGATTACTCCGTATAGGTGGGCATGCGTGAGTGATGGAGTGCAGTGCGCAACCATTGTCCAAAAAATGTCTGAACTTGGAAGTCTGAACTACCAGATCGGTTATTTGCTGATGGACCTTGACCACTCTACATAGTACGGAGTACGCCAATGGTGATCGCCTTCCACTGATCTCCATCGGTTTCAGTGTTTATGGTTTGGCACCTCGTCTTCATTCTCCGGGCTAGCCGTTCCCAAACTTCCTCTTTTAGACAAGAGACCAGTGCTCACTGTAATGTGTAGGGCGTAGGCTCCCCGCCAAACTTCCAAGACTTTGTGTACTGTATGGATCTACCAGACTACCACGGCCTGCCTGCGTGGGATAAACATTCACCCGCCGCAGTTCACTAGATTAGATGCATGTATCTAGAATTCTAGATACATGATGTTCAACACATACATAATATGTGTACCCAATTATAGCATCCACTTCCTCCTCCATAAGTACAGAGTGTAGACATTATTATTATACAGCCCGCCCGCAGACTGCAGCCTGCACACAAGACACAAGTACATCAAGCCCACTAAACTACTACAGTCTACTACTAGATACTCGTTTCGTAAACAAGCAGTGGGGAGGCCGTCGGGCAGAAAACCGAATCCTCTCGTTCAATGAGCATCGTGACGATGGCTGGGAAAGGGTGTCCACTTGGTTTCTTCGATGTAACAAGCGAACTTAGCGAGCAACAATTCGTATTAACCATCCCACCCACCCCCAGGACCTAGTCCGAGCTAGATCTATGACCAGCTCCTACGAGGGGACTCAGCTTCTGTGACGGTGTTACCAATATTCCAATATTCCACCCCATACTCATGACAATGGCATATTGCACGCTATTCATAGGTGTAAGTACAGAGTAGTCCAGTTAGTTAGCACTCCTTGGTATCATCCTTGGTATCATCAATCGCCCTCTGCAGCGAGTCAACGACAATCTACGTAGTACACATGAGTAAATCCACGCCGCACCCAGTGGACGATCAATATGCCACCACCGACGATCCCCTTCCCCTCCCAATTGCATGTTTCCGATTAAGCAAGCGAGCCTCAATAATGGGAAACATCCTGCAGTAAGATTCTCGACTCTGATTCTGATCCTGATTCGGCTCTCTTCAGATCCAAACCCAGAGGCCGAGAGGTTCTCATTTGCCAAATTCCCGAATCCCCCAATTCTCCCGTCCTTTCCCCCCCTTCCTCATCCATGCACGCACATCCTGCAAGGGGAAATGCACTTGAGATAGGTTGGCTTGGGGCGGGGGGCGTCACCCTCCGATCCAATGGAGCTTTCTTGTCTGTCAGCCACTCGGCACTAACACTACAGTCCACAAGAAGTCCACACACGCTACGCTACGATTTCCTAGCCGCAGTGTCATTCTTTCCTTCCGCTAACACGAGGGCTGAGGGGACTCTGTGGCATCGAGTCACATGCGTTAGCTGGTTGATGCGGAAGGCCACAAACGAAGGCTGCGTGATGAGGAAGATGTTTGCTTTTTTTGGGGCTTTTGGGAGGCGGGCTGAGGTTGGGTAGACATGCTCCATCACCATGCTCACTTCTTCTCCTGCTGCGGCTCCCTGTTTCGTACTTCGGGGGGGAAGGGTTGGGGGATGGCATCTTGTCTCGGAGATGTGGTCTTTTTTTTTTTTTTTTTTTTTTTCGTACGGGAGTAGATATAGATATAGATCGGTGTGTATGATAATGCGACGGGGATTTCCATCCTGCGCTGCGTGTCATTACTGAGGCGGGTAAGCAATGCACGAGCAGGCTTGCCGTCATGTGCTACTCTGACATCCTTTTCCGTTGTGGCCGCAAGATGCGGTGGTACGGACGCAGAAGTGGTGAGTCGGACTGCGAACCATGGGTGGGTGGTTCACCCTGGCTGCGGTCGTGAAACTCTACACGGTACGATACGAAGTATAGATAGGGTGGCAGTAAGATAGGATAGGATAGGATGGGAATAGCAAGAAAAACATCGACGTATTCGGATTCCTCTTTCGCGCGCAGAGCACAATAACTACCAGTCCGTCTCGCTCTCGCTCCCCGGGTATGCCTTCTTGCGCAGCTTCCAGAGAGACTTCTCGCGCTGCGCCGCCTCGCGGTGTCGCCGGCTGTTGTCCTCGATCACCGTCATCCAGGGCACGTTGCTGGCGCGCCGGATCCGGTCCCTGAGCATGGCTGAGACCGTGGGCTGCTGGTCCGAGGTGGCCGCCGCGTCCCCGTCCTCCCCGGCGCCGGTGTCTTTCTTTGCCTTCGCGACTGACTGCTGGTGACCCTTTTCCGCTGCCCGCGCGGCGTAGTAGTCTTCGCTGAGGGCCCAGTTCGGGTTGTCGAGCATCCCGCGGACAAGCACGATGCCGTGGCCCTGCTCCAAGGCCTCGCGGATCTTCAATCCTGGGATCGGTGTAACGAGTTCCAGCTTGCGAGACGGGACGTCGATGGAGCGGACGAGCGCAAGGCCCAGGCAATTGGACGCCTTGGGGTCGAGGGGATTGCAGCTTCCCGCGCCGACAAACAGGTAAGGAAGATCTTCGCCTGATGTCCGCGTGATCATCGTCTCGAAGGATGGGGAGGCCGGTGTTGTGTGTGCAGTTTTTGTAGAAGGCGACGCGGGGCCGTCCTCCATGGCGACGTCCGATGCGACATCTGACATGTCTCCGTCACTTTGAGAATTCCCTTCGTCCATGGCTGGTTCGGATGGAGGTTGTTCGGATTCCCCGGTCATGATTGCGTTAGGCGATTCGACAGCCACAACACCCACAATGGCACCGTCCAGGACATCGTGAAGAAGATCGGGGCTGATCTGCGAGCCCATGACCATGATACCACGGATACCTTGTCGTGGCCCAGCATAGTCAACAACAAACGGCCGGCTCTTGGAAATTGTCGTCTCCAGCCACTGTGGGGTTTGAATCTCACTTGGCTGGGACATGTGGAAATAGGATTGTATCTGCATGGAGCGGAGCTGAGCACTCGACCTGCTGACAAAGTCGGTGGGCTGAGATGGTAGCGTGGTAAGAGGGATACGGGCCTCGTAGGCGGCCTGGCTCAGAGGCTCAACGACCTCAGCAGGACCTTTCTCGCTCATATAAACAACGTCGGACAAGCCAAGGGACTTGACCAGCCATGTCGCGACTTCCAAACCAAGTCCAAAGATCCACCCGGGATAGTTGATGATGAGTGGACACTGAGGGTAGCTTGCTAGTAAAGACCGGTAACGGTCCATAAGATCCATCGCCGCCAACACATAGTGATCAGGATCATCTTTGGGGGACGTAGCGCCAATGTGATGTGCACGGATGATGGAGCCATCTTGACCACCGTCCAAGGACGGATGTGTAAATGGCGGACCAAAGAACGGGGAGCCAAGATGTGCAAGATAAACCTGCCCCATGGGAGAGAACTCTGGTTGTCCAGGATCGAGATCCAGGAAAGCCACTCCGTCCGTGTTACGGAAATCCGTCTCTGTCTGTGGTGCAGGACTGAGAAGGTGATTCAGGAGATAACGACTGAATGTTGATTTGCCAGACGCTTTAGGTCCACAGATCAGCACTCTTAATTGTCCATTGCGCTGAGAAAGAGACTTGATCGCCGAGCTCCACTGCTTTTCAAGATGCAATGGCCGCAAATGACGGTTTAATGAGTCGTCTGAGGACGTGTATAGCTACCAGAAGTTAGCTGACGGTATATCAAAAACCGCAGAAAGAGACACTTACCACTGAGAACGTTCTCTTGGCCGAGGCAGGAGCTTTCTTTAGAGTGAGCCGATCTGCCGACGTATTCTTCCCGTTCCATATCCGTTGATAGAGGGGCGATAAGTGTCTGAGACGGTAGATGCCGCTGTGGCATGACTTGACTTCGATTTCAGCTTCGCCGTCCACCCCGGCGATGCATTTGATGACAGGCAACGAATGTGTTGATGGTGCATACACTCGGTAGACCCGTGCGGAAGGATGTAATTTCGCACCCATCAAGCTAACCACGCCACGTTTGACCCAGAGATCGTAGTGTCCCAGGAGAACGAGGTTCTATGCCAGAATCAGTATCCGATGGTTCATGCCACATGCGAATAACCATACCATCTTCTCTTTGATGCGAACACAGAGTGTTTGCTCATCACTATATATGACGCTGTTCTTATTCAAACGTGTCTTTGAGAGGGGAAAGTTCTGGAGATGAGCAACATCGACTGGAGATTCATAGCTATGAAGCATTAGTAGGTGTATATCCCCTGAAGCAGCATCTGGCTTACCCATCAGCATCACCATCTAAAGCAATGGCGCCAGCATCGTTCTCTTCTTCCAAGACTTCTTCATCATCTTCCTCCTCAAGTGCGCCTGAGAGATCTTTCTCCTCATCCTTCTGAGCTGGTGGTTGAGCTGCGCTCCGTGTCCTAACATTCAGAGCAGCTTTCTTGTGCTGCTTCTCATCAGACACGCCGGATCTCAGGCTTTCTTGCTTTCTTCTCGAAGAGCGCCTGGTCTGTACATGATCCTCCCCATTCGCGGTCAAGTTCGCGGCTCCTTCTTCCAGTGACCGTCGCGGTTTCTTCGAGGGTGGCTCTGTACTGAGTTCATTCGTGGCAGGCTTCTCCGAGGGTACGACTTGCGCTTGCTGTTGGCGAGCTTTGCGCGCCGCAAAAGCACTGACCGGAGCTAAGATGATAATCTGGTCAGCTAACTGCCATTGCGAAAGAGTATACTAGCATAGGGAATTGAGCATATACCAGCCGCCTGCTGCTTCTCTGCTTTCCTCTTCATTAGAAATCAAGTAGAGAATCAATTCAGTGAAAGGTTCAAAAGCAGGTGGAAAACAATCCAACCGTTGCGGCGGGCTCCAAAAAAATCATCTTATCTGCGGCCGCGGACTTTAGAAGGTGGTCTGTGCTCTGCGGAGGAAGAAAAAAAGTTGTCGCCCGCGATTTCGAAGCGGGAATAACCTCACAACTTGCCAAGTCCGACTTTGCGCCAGACTCTTTTTTAAATCTATCATTAAATCTATTTGTTCTTGTCGGACTGTTCTTGATTACGTCTTATCGCACACTATCACTCTCTTTTGCGCTGGAGTAGCACAGCCTTTTTAAGCGACACAATGGCACCACCCCGGACAAGCAAGGCTGAGCCGGAGGACGAAAGTAGCTCGACGAGCAGATCGACATCTCCTGAGTCAATGGAACAGTCGGACTCGGACCGCAAACCGGAAGATTCGACAAGCTCAAGTTCTGAATCGGAAGAGTCGAGTGGTTCCGAATCTGAAAGCGTCACCTCAATCCCAGAGAAAAAGGTCAAAATCTCACATACGTATGTTCTCTTGGAATAGATTAACCCTTCAGAAGCATTTTGCTAATCGTTGACCATCAGTGCATCTTCAAATGGATCCATCTATCCAACTGTCGCCTACAAGCCTCCATCCGGATTCAAGGCCGTGAAGAAACAACTGCCACCGTCGTCCACCACCTCTTCCCTCCTCTCGGACCTTCGCGGCAAACAACTTTTTCATATCACTGCCCCCGCATCACTCCCACTCTCTAAAGTCAAAGAAGTTTCATTGGCGAAGATTCTACAAGGTGAGCCTGTGTTGAAGCACGAAGGCGTACAATATGGGATCCCACCAGAGAATATCGGTCAGGGCGACTTGAACGGAAAGAACCTGCTCGTATACGATTCGAAGACGCAAACATATCACAGCGCCCCTGCCACCAATATCCCGACGTATCATGTTCAGGAGATGATCAATATCCCCACCAGATCTGAGATGGACAACGCGGTCCTAGCAGCAGCGCAAGACCTTGTCAAACCACCCAGAAAACAACCAAAACATCTGAAGATGCGCTTCCGCCCTGTTGGAAGCGGAAATGCCCCGCCAGAGAGTCTCGGCTCGAGCTCGGAAGAATCAGATGGAGAGGAGAAGGCATCCAAGGCCTCCAAGGGCTCGAAGAAAGGACGCGAGGAGAGAAAGCGAAAGCACGATCACGAGGAAGTGGACGCTGCCCATTCTGGCGGTCTCCCTCGAAAGAAGACCAAGAAGCAAACCGATAGTGCTGAAGCTCTAGCTTCATCCCAGATGGACATCGATGAGAAGGCCGGGCAAGAGAAATCCAAGAAATCCAGCAAGAAGCGAGATGAGAAGAAGCGGAAGAAGTCCGAGAAATCCTGAATTCGGTGGTACGCATCGAATCGGGTTTTCATGTTTTTGATATAGAGGGCAAAAGCTCCATGTCGATTGATGGTATTGCACATCATGGGCCGTGAAACCGGCTGTGCTGTTTTTTTCTGGTCTCTTTACGAGACGATTTCTGTACATAAGCGATGGGTCAAAAGTCTGGAGCATTACGAACTTTGGAATTTCGAATTCAATTGCATATCATTTGTCAACTGCACAGTGCGTTTTTCTTCATTATACAGGGGACAAAGTGCTTCAACATTGCCCCTCTGTCGACTAACATCCTAACCCACCCGTATAATCCAAACCTTTACATTGTATATTCGAAGGCAGAGATGAGTGATGACAAAGAGCAGATGCTTTAGAAACAACCACTGATTGGTGTCGATCACTAGTATATAGATGTTCTCGACCATAGGTAATCACCCGGCGATGGGGCCTTAACGCCTCGTTCTGGTATACCCAGAGGGTCCTCACTCATCAGTCACAAAGAAGCCACAGACTAGAGTTGTTGATATTACTCCATCGATGACTTTGATCCTCAGGCTGAAATTATGAGGTGTACACTCGAAATTATGGATGTCTAGGTTGAGTGGTATGAGCGGTATGGAATGGTAAAATAAATTACGAGCAGCTGATTAGGCTGATGACATAAGTCAGATGAGGCTAGAGCAAACGGCTCCTGATTGGATGAACTACTACCCTCAATCACATGCAAGCAGTTTGATTGGTCCATTTCTGCCTGATGAACAGCTGATACCAACCAGTGACGCCAGAGGCAGAGTGAGTACAAGCCAGGGCGTTCGAACCTCAGATTCCAATGCACATTGCTCAACCATTAGATTCCTATCCACTCTCTTTGGATTTCGATATCGGAGACAGTCATGTTTCATCCCTCTTCTCAGCAAGACCTCTAGCTTTACCTCTTACGCCAACCTCATGAGTTCCTTCGAAAACTCCATGCTGTTCTGATAAGAACCATCTCGGCCTCTAAGGCGCTTATCAGTCTGGGGTACTATACAGACGACAGTGAGCATTGATCTATCCCTTTATGCTGTTTTCCCCTACCTTCCATTAGGTCCTCCCGTTTTTTTGGGAATCTTGTGGTCTATCGCTTACAGTTGAACTAACCGCTATGATCATCTGCCTTTGTACCTAGGAAGTTCTGGTGTGACATCTGACTCGTTTCCTCCGATCAATTTGTGAACCACACATTCCTTCAACTACATCTTGGAAATCCTTCAACCTGCTCACTATCACTTCTCATCCCCGTTACAGCCTCATTTAACTCATGCTCATTTTCCCTGCGGACTTGCTCACAATTTGGCCACCTTGTGTCAAGGATGCGGCCATTTTTGGACGATGCGAAGCGGCGAGTGGACCGTAGACTCAGCGCAAGCAAACAGTCCATATCCACGAGCCGTCTCCTTCCTAGTGTTTTACCGGATAGATTCAAAGATAATCACGATGCCCAAGTTGATTTTACTGCTCCTCCCGGTGGTGTCGGGTCTCGAGAGGGCCACATGCAATACATGCAACAATCCATCTTCTCTATGATTGCCGCTGTTGGGTCAAGGTCGGACTTCCATGCGCGCTTCGATGAATCAAGCGACAGTGACGGAGAAACTGAGGGTCGATCACAAACGGAGTCACCGGTCAAGAAGGTGCTCGGCTCATCTAACCCGGTAAACTCGCAAACGGAGCAAAGATCAGGGTCACAGACGAGTCGCAAATCAGAGAAAGACCAAAGCTCGCGAGGTCGCCATCATCGAAGAACGATATCTGACCACAAATTCCTTCGACCATTTAAAACAAGCTCTAAGCCTGAGCCAGATACCGAGCCATCAACGGGAGATGAGAGGCTCCGAGTCACGCTGCCCAGGCGGCCGCGCAGCACCACTCCTCGAGCTGCCCCGATCCTGAGTCGTATGGTTGAAGCTCAGGCTCAATTCGACTCAAAGACGCCCTCAGCAGGACGTTCCCAAAACTCATCGCAGGAAAGCAGCATACACAGCTCTCACGAATCATCCACCTCACCCCTTTCAACGCGTTTAATGGAAATGTTCGATTTCAACAAACCGGAAAAGGTGCTGGTTGAATATGCCTGTTCACTCCTTCAGAGCATGCTTCTGCAAGGCTACATGTACGTCACTGAGGGACATATCTGCTTCTATGCTTATCTCCCGCGGAAATCAACAGTGGCCATCAAATCTGGCTATCTTCACAAACGTGGTCGGAAGAATCCGAAGTACAACCGATACTGGTTCTCCCTGAAGGGTGACGTTCTTTCATACTATGCAGACCCGTCAAATCTCTATTTCCCGAGTGGACATGTTGACCTTCGATACGGGATCTCTGCGTCGCTGGCTGAGTCCAAGGAGAAGGGCAGGGAACCGAAGGAATTCCAAGTTTCTACAGATCAAAGAACGTACCATTTCCGAGCTGATAGCTCCGTCAGCGCAAAAGAATGGGTAAAGGCATTGCAGAAAGTCATCTTCCGGACACACAATGAAGGCGACAGTGTCAAGGTATCTTTTCCGATCGAAAATATTATAGATATTGAGGAAAGTCCTATGATGGATTTCGCCGATACGTTCAAAATACGTGTGGTCGAAGACGATGACTCGTATGCCATTGACGAGGTAAATTTCCATGCTTTGATATTTATTACTTACGACTTATTGGATTTATAGTATTTCTTCTCATTTTTTGATTCCGGTCGCGAGGCCTTAACTCTCCTCAAGAGTCTAGTTAACGAAAACGCTTCGGGACATTCTTCTCGAACTCTATCACCACATGCAGATCGTTCGCCTCGCTCTGATCGTACTCGCAGATCCAGGAACCGTTGGTCCCTGACAAGTGGGACAAGCCAGCCTGGAAATGGAAGTGCAGACACCCACCGGAAGAGAAGTGCGAGCACAAGTCATTTGAGTCTTGGGCCCGATGCCATTCCCACGTCTCCGGTGACAAGACATCAGGACCCATCGGAATCGATTCTTAATTCCTTTGAACAAGGAACCGAGTCATCGGCTGTCTGGCAGTCGATGGAAGACGGTGCAGAATCTGCAAGCCAGATATTGCATCGCAGTGATGTTTTCCAATCCCCAACAATCCATAACCTAGACAAGCGGGCTTGCAGCGATGAAAGGAGTGGTCGGAGACAGGCTGGTGGAACCGCCCGATCCACACTCACACATGTCAATGCGAATAAAGATGGAAGTCCTGGTGAGTACAGCAAACTTGGTAATGATGGCAAGCCTGACCGGGAAATTCGGCATGTCATTCATGAACTGGACCAGGAAACACAAGGTCCGTCAAAGCCGGGCCCCGGAGCACCTACCTTGAATGAGCTTGTTAAAGCAGGGACATATCCCCTCCAACGCGCTGCAGGCTTTGCAGAGTATTTGAGGACGCGGTCAAAGCAAATGAGCAACTTACTGGCCAGTGAATCTATGGGCTATATCGAGAAAGTCTCTGGGATGTGGGTTGGGGGTCGACGGCATTATGGAGAAGCAGAAGATGTATTGCCAGATGATCAGGCCGTTGATCCTGAAGACAAGGAAGATGGCTGCAACTACGGTGATCGTTTCCGTGCACACTTTGCGCTGCCATCGACCGAGAAACTGCAAGCAACCTACTTCGCGTATCTACATCGTGTGCTTCCACTGTACGGGAAGATCTACATCAGCCAGAAAAAGCTGTGTTTCCGCAGTCTTATCCCTGGTACTCGCACAAAGATGATACTTCCCTTAAAAGATGTCGAGAATGTGGAGAAGGAGAAGGGCTTTAGATTTGGTTACCAAGGCCTGGTCATCATCATTCGGGGGCACGAAGAGCTATTCTTCGAGTTTCGAACGTCAGATGCTCGAGATGATTGCGCCGTTACGCTTCACCAGCACCTTGAATCTGTGAAATACCTGGCAGAGTCGGGTCTCCTTGCTGAACAGGAAAAAGATGAATCGGAAGCAGCGATGGCGGAGCACCGTATGCTTCAAGAGGCCAGGCTGGATGATTATGGTGAGAATGACATTCCACCGCTGAATGAGTCTTCGGGGCTTCACCCCATTTTCGATGATCCTCGCGCTTCCATTGTGAACTTCAAACCAGCCGAATCCCTCCGAATCACATGTCTCACGATTGGCTCACGAGGTGATGTTCAGCCCTACATCGCCTTATGCAAAGGGTTGCTTGCCGAGGGCCATAAGCCCAAGATTGCGACTCACGCAGAGTTTGAGCCGTGGGTGAGAAGACATGGCATTGATTTTGCTCCAGTCGACGGTGACCCAGCTGAGCTTATGCGCATTTGCGTTGAAAATGGCATGTTCACGTATTCTTTCCTCAAAGAGGCGTCACAGAAGTTTCGAGGCTGGATTGATGACCTTTTGTCGTCCGCATGGGCAAGCTGCCAGGATAGCGATCTTCTCATCGAATCGCCCAGTGCCATGGCAGGTATACACATCGCCGAGGCGCTGAGAATCCCCTATTTTCGCGCTTTCACGATGCCGTGGTCAAGAACAAGAGCTTATCCACACGCATTTGCCGTCCCCGAGCACAAAATGGGAGGTGCCTACAACTATATCACCTATGTGATGTTTGATAATGTCTTCTGGAAAGCAATTGCAGGGCAAGTTAACCGATGGCGAAAGAATGAGCTTGGGCTAAAGGCCACCACTCTGGACAAGATGCAACCGAACAAAGTGCCGTTTCTATACAACTATTCTCCTTCGGTAGTACCACCACCATTGGACTATCCAGATTGGATTCGCATCACTGGATACTGGTTTTTGAATGAAGGTGTTGACTGGACTCCCCCAGTGGACTTGTCTGCATTCATTCAACGTGCCCGGGAGGACGACAAGAAGATAGTCTACATCGGATTTGGCTCAATAGTTGTATCTGATCCGTCCGCACTCACACGCACGGTCATTGAGTCTGTGCAAAAGGCCGACGTTCGTTGTATTCTTTCGAAGGGATGGTCTGACCGGCTGGGAGACCCTTCCAGTGCCAAAACCGAAGTGCCACTGCCACCAGAGATTTTCCAGATCCAGGCTGCCCCGCACGATTGGTTGTTTGCTCAAGTTGACGCTGCTGTCCATCATGGAGGGGCTGGAACTACTGGGGCGAGTCTGCGTGCAGGCATTCCTACAATCATCAAGCCTTTCTTTGGGGATCAATTCTTCTTTGGATCACGCATTGAAGATCTAGGTGTGGGAATCTGCATGAAAAAACTCAATGTGAGCGTTTTCTCGCGAGCTCTATGGGAGGCCACTCATAGCGAGCGAATGATTATCAGGGCTCGGGACTTGGGGGCGAAGATTCGCGACGTAAGTGATCAATGTCCAAAGGTACTATATTTTAGTCGTAGTAGATACACTGACATCGGATGATAGGAGGATGGAGTGGCAACTGCCATTCAGGCGATCTATCGAGACCTTGAGCACGCAAAAACACTGGCCCAGCAACGCTCGATCGCCTCATCTACGCCCTTTTCACCAACACCGTCGGCCAAGAACACTGCTGAGCAGGGCGATGATGACGTTGAGGACAGCGAGGAGTGGACCTTTGTTGGTGATGATAATGAGATGGACATGTCGAGGAGAATGCGGGATCGAGCCATCTCCGACGCCGAGATGCTACCTGATCGATTGCTTACAAACTCCATACATGGAGCCGGCCGTTGAGCAGTCTGAACCCAAACATGTCACTACTCCGACTCCCGGTCGGCGACGTATCACGATTTTATGACATTGTTTCGACTCTTTGAGCTTTCTATACACTACACCGTTTAATGAATGGGTTTTCGTCGGACATTTCGGAGAGTAAGTCTATTTTCTGATAGATAGAGATGGAAAGGTGCGAATTTTTATTTTGGCCTTTTTCGTGTTATGCAAGTCTTTTTTTCTTACCGTGCAAGCGAATTTTCGATTCGTTGTTAAGATTTACTGCTATTTTTTCGCTTTTGCTTCGGATCCATGGTGTTGGCAGGAAGTGAGGGTTATCATATACCATGTTTTGGAGATATTGTTCCTTCATGATAGATTGAATGATGAACAGCAGTAATAGAACACGAAATCAGTTACCAAGACTGATCTTCTTTCAAATTCTGTACTATGACTGAGCCAGAGCTCTTCTCATCTGGGCTGGCTACCTAAAGGACAATGTCCCTCCAAACAATGCTGGGACCTGCAGATGAAAATACAAATACAGAGCAAATCATATATCTGCGTGCACCATATATCCGAAAATCAAAGATGAACAGATAAGCATTTTTTTCATGGATTAATCGTAACGTGGGTTCAGTACTATATCCCTATATCGGGCACTCAACCACCCGGCTTGCGCTTCTCGGTATGATCATCATCGTCTCCTTTCCCTTCGGCCTTTTCTTTCCGCCGCTGTACAACGTCCCAGTTATAAACACGCGCCGTCGCAACCTCTATTGTCTGTTTTCAAATATTAGCTTGAGCAGCAGGATGGAGAACAAAGGATTGCAACGCACTGTAATCTGCTCTCTCAAAAACTCCAGGTCCTCATCACAGTTCGCCAGACTCTGCTCCGCCGCGGACAACTTATCCTGCAGCATCGTCTCGGCCTCGGCGATGGGGTACGCCAGCATGACATTCGCGCCGAGCCAGAGGTATACCTCGTCGGTATCGGAGGGGGAGATTTGTGCGCGTGCGTAGAGGGTATCGTTCAATTCGAAACTAGTCTCGAGGGTCGAGGAGCTTGCCTGGTCCACGCCAAATCATCCGCGTTGGTCATCCTTCTTCTCCTCAACCGGGGTGAGGTTGGGTTGGTTTGGAGACTTACGTCTTTCTGCAGCTTCAGGAACCGGACCACTTCCAGCGTCTTCTTAATATCCGGGATTTTTTCGCGGAGGCCCTGCGCGCGGCGCTGGGTGTTGAGCTCCATGAACTGGTACTTGGAGATCATCTCCTGGAAGCGCTGGAGGGTGGGTTCCACGTCTGCGCGGGAGGAGACGTAGTCGCTGACATTGTCGATGAAGGGGGCGGCAGGGATGCCGCGGGGGTTTGATTGTGCTATTACAGTGCTGTTGATCTTGTGAGCCTTGGGAGGGTCTTTTTCTTGGGTATGTTGGGGGGTTGGAGGGGTATGCTGGATGTGCTCCTTTTTTTTGCTCCTGCTCTCTCGATCTTGACTTACTCTGTAGATTTCTTGTCTGCCATTGTGAGTGAGGTGGGACCGTGCACGGCCCAAACCTAGAAGTTTAAGAAATATGAGAGGGGCAGGAAGATATGGACGAAGGGCTGGCGATGAAGCCGTTGATATTGATTCCAATCGATTGATTGATTGGAGTCGAATTGATGTGGGGGGAGCTCAGTTGCCGAATCGGGCAAAGCTCCGTCATCGCCGGCCAGAGCCAAGTTTCCAGCATTTGACAGCAGAAGACAATTATCGACTACACATCCACCCATATTCTTCTCGAGATGTCAAGAAGGTGGTGACTGCAATTCCTGGAATATGGACTGAACACGCATCTCTTAATCGAAATCTAGATTTCCCTGCAACAACATGGTGCTCCTCGTTACCACTGCCCGAATCATCTCCGCACTTGAGGCCATCCCGCCCTCTTCACGCAAGGACTTGGACCTCCCTACCTCGCTGGTAGCAGACACTCCTATCTCTCACGACCAGCTGGTCCGTCTGTCGCGGTACCTCTACACAAATGCCCTCACCAGTCCCCAGGAGGCGAGTCTGAACTCGCTCCTCCGCGGCACAAGAATCTACGTCCCTCCTCCGCCAAAGAAACCAGAACCGGTAACCAGCACTCACCTCCCCTCACCCTCCTACCATCTCTTCCGGTTCCCCCTCAGCTAACCAAACCCCACCTCCACAGAGCCCCGAATACCTCGCCCTAAAAGCCCGCCTCCTCGCCGCCGCCGAAGCAGACGCCTACCACCGCATGACGACTTCCGCCCCAAGCCCCCAAGGCCCCTCACCCATCTTCTCCTCCTCCACCCCAACGCTCTCAAGCATCCACGACTCCTCCTCTGCCGCCGCCGGCGGCGGCGAAGACCCACTCACCCCGTCGCTGGTTCTCAACATCTTCCTCTCGGTCCTGATAACCGGCTTCAGCGTGTACTGGGCACTCACCAGTTTCCGGACCCCGGATCTGCTCGTCTCGTCCGTATCATCTGTCTGGCGGAGTGGGTCTGGATCCTCCAGCGCACGCACAGCCGGCGTCTCGGAGCCCGTGAAGGTTCTAGTTTCGTTGTTGACGGCGCTTGTGGTAGGGGTGGCGGAGGTGCTGATCTATGCGATTTATTTGCAGAAGGTTGAGCGTGCGCGCGCACGTGAGGCGCGTATCAAAGAGCGGAAGGAGGTGATTGGGAGGGATGAGGTGCAGAGGAGGAATGATGGACAAGACGTACAGATGGTTGGGGGGGATAAAGAGGAGATTTGGGGACGGGGTGCGAATGGGGGGGTGCGACGAAGGGTGAGGGAGAAATGGGAGGAGAAGGAGAGGGAGAAAGGGAGGGGGAAGGAGGCGGGGGATGAGGGCTGATTGTAAGTTATGATGTTGTGCTATATTGACGAATGAATGTCATCGCAGAGGTTCTTCTTCTCTCCCAAGCCACAGAGGTACAATACATTAAGAACGTCCAAGAGTGTCAAGCTACGAGAATCACTTATCAGAGACCCTTCATGAAAAGAAAGCTTGGTATTTCGTCTATCGAAAAAAATCTAACTAAAAAAAAAAAAAATCTACAGCTTGTTAATATGTACCAGCTGCTGTGCTGCTGCTCGATTCATTAGAATTAGTGATCGTCATGAAAACGAGGTTCGTCGTGGCTTCGTCGTCAAGTGTTGCTTTTTTGTGTTATTCGTGTTCAGACTGTCCGGGACGTCAACAGTCCCGATCGAGGAACGGGTGAATAGGGAAAATAAGGAAGAAGAATCAAACCCGCTTCTCCAGCAGAAGATGGCCGGCCGGGTTCTTGCCCACGAATCCATCGTCTCGGCTGAAAACCTTTTCGCCGCGCAGCCAGGTTTCGCGAACCATGCCGCGCAGGGTACGGCCTTGGTAGGGGGAGCACTTGTTGCGGAAGAGCATGGTGCTGGGCTCGACGACCCAATCGGCGGCGTCGTCGAAAACGCAGATGTCGGCGTCGAACCCGGGGACAAGATCACCCTTCTGGGTCTGCAGGCCGACCTGCGCGGCAGTGTTGGTGCAGCACAGACGCACGATGTCCTGGAGGGCGCGCTTGGTGTTGGCGTCGTCGGGGGCGGACGTCAAGCCCTTGCGGCGGCTGAGCTCGGTCCACATGATGGGAAGACCGAGGCCGACGGAGGAGATGCCACCCCAGGCGGAGAAGAAACTGCCGGAGTTCTCGACGTCGCCGGTCGTTGTAGCACAGTGGCCGGGGATGTGAGTGGGGAGGAGTTTCAGGTCCGGTGTGCAAGGGGAGTGATCCGAGACCACGGTCTTGATGACGCCGTCTTCAGCGTGGCGTTCCAGCTCCTCCCAGAGGCTATCCTGGTTCACTTGGGAACGGATGGGTGGGCAGCACTTATGACGGGTGTCTCCGTCGCGGATCTGCTCAGCGGCAAGGGACAGATAATGGAAGCAGGTCTCGGCTGTGATCTTGACACCATTGGCACGGGCTTCGCGCAGCAGGGGGATCACTTCCATTGCGGACAGGTGGACAATGTGGAGGGGGAGGTTGGGAGCCAGGTGGGCAATGGATAGGATCTCTTGGACGGCACAGGTCTCAAACGCCGCAGGACGGGAAGCGAGGAAGGTGGAATAGGCTTCCAGGGGACCTGCGGGGGCAGCAGGCGGCTCGGACGTCTGGACTGCGTCACCGACAGAGGCCGTAATGGGAGGCAACATCTCCGCGTGGAACATCAGGGTCGTTGGCTCGTCGGCGAGTTCCGCCATGGCCTTTTGAATATCTTGCGATGAGACGGCTGGGAATTCTTCCACCTGTTGGGAGAGAAAGCATACATGTTCAGCATACATGGCCGAGGTTCAACACCCTACAAGCGGAACGGAGAGTACTTACACCACTGTCAATGAGGAAACCTTTGAAACCGCGCACACCTTGCTGAACCAGAGCCTTGAGTTCACCCGCATTGCCGGGGATGATGCCGCCATAGAAACCGACATCCACCCAGCACTTGCCCTCAGCGGCCCGGATCTTCTCCTTCAGGCCGGCGACAGTTGTGGTAGGGGGGATGGCGTTCAGCGGCATGTCAACCACGGTGGTGACACCGCCAAATGCGGCGGCCTGGGTGCCGGTATAGAAGCCTTCCCACTCAGTCCGGCCTGGTTCATTGAGATGGACATGGGCATCGACCAAACCAGGCAACAGGACATTGGGGGAGTAGTCGGTATATGGGGTCCCCGCGGGGAAGTCGGTGGCAGAGATCACCGAGTCGAAGACTGCAGTGATCTTACCGGTGGTGCGAGAGATCACGATGGTTGCCGATGTCAGACGACCGGAGACGACGGCGCGGGACGAGGCCACAACGGCGATGGAGGGCATCTGAGCAGGAGTCTCCATGGTTGGAAGGTATAATCTAAGAACGAAAGAGAGAACCAAAAGGGGGAAATGAATGAAGGAGAAGGAGAGGTCACTCTCTGGAGAGAATATTGGCGGGGGGGATGAGAGGGGATAATTATTGATAAACAACGGACTGATAAGGATCAGAGATAAAGGAGAAGGTTTTTCTGGAACCGCCACCCAGAACACAAATGGCAATTGAGTCAATTGAGTCGTGTAAGGTACGTATCAAATCGAAGAGAGTGGCTAGTGAAGGATTGGAAATCTGGAGGCAATTTACTCTATGTGACTGATGCTGGACGGGGAGACACTCTTCCTTATATATCAGATAACCAGAGGAATCTGAATGTGATCGAGTAATACAAATGCGTGGGCCGCCCACAGTGCACAGTGCACAGTCCACAAGGGGAAAAGACGGGACTGCGAATACTCCACTGTTGGAGTTTGGATTACTCGATGGGAATTTGTTATGCTTCAAGAATGCTCGGTTTACGAAGATTTCCGTCTATCCACATGACTCTGCTTGTTGTGGTTTGCGTCTCCCAGTGTCCACTCACTGATGGTCAGACGGGGTTGAGAACGAGTCTTAGACACCTATACAGTATACTGCACACTGCAAATTGCACATAGACTCCAGTCCTTTGTTTTGTTAGTCGTCCAGTGTGGTTGGTTGCATATCATCTGGATACCCTCATGTTTGCCAGATCCGGTTATCGGAACTCCAAGGGACTCCTGTGGCAAGAATACGGAGTTGGTACGGAGTGCTTAGTCAGTCACTGAATTTTCATACTTCCGAGCCACTCCCGAGCCAATCACGCGGGATCCCATGCATTCGTGCCTGAGTCCTGAGGCACTCTTATCGGGCGTCTCCGCTGGTTCGATCGGGCATCTCCCACACTCCTGCTACTCGTTCAGAATGGCTTCAGACCTTCCCGAAAGAGTTTCTTTTACTCGATCAAATTGTGCTGCAGATGTATTCGTGATGGACATGGAAGTCATTGCGCTTATATCTTTGGGCCGTGCAGAGGGTGTCCTAGCAGCGATGTGCATCTCCCCTCTCCATAGTCCATCGGCGCTCTCCGTTCAGCCCAGTCGAGACCATTTATCCTTGTGAAAACTAAGGGTCTGCGTAGGCGGTAGTAGATGGTTATTTCGCCTTCCATAATAATATAACATATAATGCATGTTCCATTCTCTTCACCAATGTTCTTGAAGATCATCCAGGATCATCAAGGCCGTTCCACCTCATCGCCTCGATTCCATATTCAACCACTGCGGTGCTCGATTCCCTACAGACAGACCCTCGAAGAACGCCTCCTGTCCTGTCTTGTTGCTTTGTCCTCCTTGTCACTAGAAGCATTCACATTTACCCGCTCAAACAACCCAAGAAGAGGAGGGTCCGTGGCCGCGTCAGTCGGTAGAGAGAGAACGTCTTGGACCATTCGATTGGGCCTCGTAGAATCGATCGATAAGTACACACACAGTCGGATTTGCCAATGGAGTGACCGACTCGCGCTGCAGCCATGGCCACAAGCACAACGTCTTTTTCAACCATCCGTATTCTGGAACCTAATATGCTGTCAGCTGCTTCCTGTAGGACTCCGCGGTAACATCTTTTTGCTGTCCCCGCTGATGAAAGACTATCAACTAAGCTGTATTGAGTATTGCGCCGCATAGAATCGCTAGGAGTGTAGCGCATATACTTTTACAGTGGGAGACGATGAGGCCTGAGGACAGACCATCTGCCGGCTATAGAGAACAACCGAGCCGTCTTCCGAGTAGATAACTTCGAATTCCCCTCCACCCCAACACATTTTTAACATCCAGACCCCCATGAATAGACATTCTCATCCAGTATCATTCCATCTGCATATACTTCTTCTCTGTCTTAACTCTTGGTTCCTATCTCTTAAGTCTCAACTCCCAAGTCCCAACGGCCAAGGCTACTCAACGGTCCGACCCGCCGGGAAGTGGGCCAACTAAGGGCTGGAGTTGGGGGTATCAACTATCAACTATCAATAATTAATGAGCTCTTGCATTGCAGGTCAAGGTTCTTATCATTCTGGTCACTTAAATTATAGCGGTTATATGGTATATAGACGGAGTACCAACAGACCAAAGGACAGATTTAATCCGTAGCGACACGGAAGTATCTACCAATGCCTGTGTGGGCTCAATCTCATGGGAGGAAACGATATATAATCATGATCACGATGAGGCCTACACACACGAACAACGATTCGAAGATATACGATTCTCAGAGAACTATTCTTTTCATAATACCTGTTATGATAGCTCTCGTCGGTCGTAAAAAAGTAGAACAGGTCCCTCGTAGGTAGGTAGCACAGTCAGGGATCCTAGAAATCCATAAGGATATCACATCCTCGGTGTCCTATACCCCGAATTTGAATTCTCCCAACGCCGAAAGGGAAACCACCTGCTAGCTAGTTCTCTTCTGCAGTGCTCTCCGGAGCGTCACCATCTACTTTTCGGAATTCGACCTGTGCTTCACATTCAGAGGGATCCGCGTGCAGTTTCGCCAACCATTCAAGCATGCTTCGCCAGGCCTTTGGCATGATGCACTCCACATTCAGCCCCTCGCCGGACGAGTAGCAGTTGCAGCCGTTCTCGGCAAAGCCTGGGACTGGGAAATCCAGAGGCTGATCAGAGATCACATAGGCGCGGCAGCGGGAGGCTATGAACGAGGTGAAAGAGCCTGGCGATACGGGATCTTCCTCCACGAGGTCAACTCGAGGAGAGTGGAGGGGGTTGGACAGGGCGATGGCGGAGATGTACGGCTTCCAGGACCCCCCTTGGGCATGGTATCAGTATTGGCCAAAGATTCGCCGAAAGGAGAGGGGATGGGTGGACGTTACAGTCAGCCGCGAGATATCTGATCGCTCCCAGCCCTCCCTCAGCCAATCCAATGATGTCAATCTTCGCGTCCTCCCCGACGAAACGACCGCGCGCCGCAAGTATCTCGTCAAAGACGCAAGCCACATGTTCCTGCCAGCTGCCGTTCTGAGGGATCTTGTTGCGACGGGTCATCGTCGAGGGTGGCTCTACAGCGGAGGATCGCGGTAGTGCCAGCCAGCTCTGGTGGCTAACTGCACGACTCGAGCCGCAGTGCCAGATCAACTGACCTGTATTTGCCAGGATGAGGGCCGTGCCTGATTGTTGAAGGCCAGAATCGATGCCTGTGCTGTCGGTTTTAGCACCATTGTAGAGCACTGCTTTCGCAAAGGCCACGGCGGAACCCGCATCGATGCCTTCGGTGCCAACAGTGCGGTAGGCCCAGATCCCCAGGTCTTGGACAGGCTCTCCGAAGACAACGACCACACGCGACGCCCGAGACAGATTAGAAGAGACCCAGATAGGAACGTGGGGGGTTTTTGGTCCAGACGAAAGAGGCAGCTGGATGGTAGTCAGGCCCAAGTTGCGCAAACGAGACGAAACAATGTTCCGTATGCATTCTGATTGCAGTAAGCATAACACATCTTCGCCAGGGCCTCAGAGATGGTAAACGAGAACAATTGCCTGAAATCAATCAAGCGAAACCTACCATTCATCGCTTCTCGGTGAACCTCGTTCCATCGTGGATGTCTGTTGATCTTGAACTGGAACTCCTGCTCAGGATGGGAAATTTTCCTGATTTGATCGGTTTTGGTAATGAAGTACCTGCAATGCCATTCTCAGCGCTTGGCTGTCAGTCTCCTTACAAAAGGTTGGTGACCCTTACCCAAGTTTCTTTAAGTCCGCTGGGAAGACAGCGTCTTGGGGCAGATCCTCTCGGCGATAGACGAACATCGTGGGAGGAGTATGTTAATTTGTTTCCTGAAGATGAAATAAATAATTGAGCTGGAGGAAGCAAAAATGGTATGGGAGTAAAAACTTAGTGAGAGGTTGAATGAAAGCTGCAGCTATCCGTTGGGGAGCCAATATGAGGTGTGTTTGTTTGACGGCAGAGTGAATTAGAGATGACTGTCTCAGATTCTCAGATAAATCTCAGAGAGGTTCAGAGCAACCGAGAGTATTGAAGTCAGCAGTGGCTGAAGCTTGCTGCAGCTATTGTGTAAGTGAAGGTAGTTCTCCAAAGACTCATGATCGAAACCAGCTCATCAATAAGTAGCCTCAGAAAGAAGATAATCACTATGGTCATTCGTCAACGCGGAGTAGGTAGCACTTAATCAATCGAAAGTTCATCAAACAGTCAGAATTTCTCGATAGAACCGTTATATTCTATTGTACATTTCTCGAAAGCGGGAGAAGAGGAGAAAACGCCTTTGTGCAAACCACCTGTCCCAAAAGAATCGCCAAATATTCCATGATACAACATGCCAGTAATGAATTTGAAAGCTCTCTACCAGCTCGCCTTCTTCACACCGGGTAGTTCACCAGCCAGGGCTTGCGTGCGGAATTGGTACTGCGCACACGGGGATCAAGTCAGCCAAATGGTCCGAAAACACCACGAGGATCAATTCATCATTCGGCCTGCTTACTCTTGCAATTCTGAAATCGCGTATCACACTCCGGGCAATACCACCTGCTACACATCTGTTCTTGATCTGGGTGGGCCGGGTGTAGGCATGCATCTGAGAGAGCTGCAGCTGGGCCTGAGCACGGACACGCTGGGGAAGCGTGGTGTTGCGGATAATGTAGCGAAGAGCTTGACTGAAGCCGCAGAGCAAGAGTGAATTAGCGTTCGAACATCTAGTACTGCATCAAACGTTGCTAGGGGAGAAGGGGGCAGTTTTTGGGGGGATCGTACCGTTCGGGCTCATATTGCTCGAAGACCTTGCGCTTGGTGTGATCGCGGATCACGCGGGCATTGATGAACCCGCTGAGATCAAGCTTCTTTGCTCGGAAGTGCGACATGATGTATTGCGACTGGACTGGACTGGCGTTAAGTTTTGTCTTTGGGCTGTCAAAGTCGTACTGATGTATTGAGAGTATCGGAGGAGTGGATGAGCGGCGGAGTCGGCAAAATATGCCTCCCCAATCAGGACTAGATCAGAATGACTATCCATATCACAGCCAGGCACGCTTTTATCTTCAACATCTTAGATATAGTCTCGCAGAGAGAATTATGGGTTCTATTGTGCTATTTACAGATATTTATATGTTCAGGTTTTCAGTGCTTGTTAGATAGTTGCGGAATTTTCATTCGAGATACTACTATTGTGCGGGCTTAGATCAGAAACCAAAGGATAGAGATGCCGCGCTGTACACCTAACATAGAGGTCTAATCTCATTTGCAGTCGTAACATCATGGTAGCGATGAGATTGATGTTCTTGTTTGGGGATATCCTGCCTACACTCCTTGTAGGGGTCACAACATGCCCATCATCATTCAAGACAATAGGACACTTCAGGAATGAGTCGTGAAGATAAGCAAAAAGTAATGCAAAAGAGACCAGGAAGATATCATCAAAGGTAATTGTACAACTTGTCCGGTAGTCAATGAATTCTATATGCTTGTACAGAGGGATTGCCAGTCGACTCAGGATAACGTGCAACTGCAGACCAGGCGTCATGCCACCCTTGATCGTCCTCTTTCCTCAGCCATACTGGTATCATCAATGTCTTGCGAAATGCATTTAGTGCTTGACGTTCTTGGCGTTGGGGTTGCGGGGATCGTTCTTGAACTCCTCGGCTAGAAAGTGACGAATGTTAGTCGGTTCTCTGTTGGAGGTCTCGGAGGGGATATTTCGCGAGCGATTGCAACGAGACGACTGAAATGGGCGTTGACAAGCACACGGGATGACTCACTGTTCATGAGAGCGTTGGCGAGAGAGTTGACGCCGAAGAGGATGACCGCACCTATTGCAACCGTCGTTAGACCCGGAACATTGAAACTCGCGTGAAAATCAAATGATTATCAATCTCATTCGATTCTTTTGTACTCGACATATCCTCAAAGGAAGCAGAACGGCATACCGGCAGCGAAGAAGGGAGCCATGGGCTTGGCTGTATTGTAGGTGGTTAGTAACTTGGCCTGACGACTGTCGCGGCAGTGGCACCAATGACATACCGATAGGAGCCGGGAACTTCTTTCCAAGGAGAGACATTTTGGCAGATATAGCAATTCAGAGAAAACTTCTGGTTGCGGAGGTGGCTTGGAGAGTTCGATAGAGCTTGAGAGACGGTGCGACGAGGAGAAGCGGAAGCAACGAGGTTTGCCCGGAAGTCCGCTCGCTGGCCGCTTTTACGGAAATGGCATAAGGTTGCTAGTGCCGCTTTTACCGACCCGCAGCAACCCCTCGGCAATAAATAACCAAACAATGAGAGATAGAGCTTCATGGGCTGCAACACTGACTCTTAATTGATATGATTGAACTGATCAAGACAGACCCAATCGATCTCTCATCTCCCATCTTCCATCATGGCAGCCTCGCTTCAAGCTTCCGTCGATTCCTTACAATCCTCTTTACAAATTCTCGACTCATCAATCGCTACCCTCGATTCTGGCGTTAGTGACTTTCCCCGACTATGCAAGGTCTTGCAGACAACGCGGGTATGTAATAGGACGCACCATAAATATATTATGTATGGTTAATTTATCCTGAAATTAACAATGAACAATAGCACTTTGAACTCCTCCCAGAGCCCACTCTACGCGAAGCACAACAATCTCTCCTGGATGAAATCACACCAAGCATTGCGCATCTGCTCTCACTCGCATCAAACCACGTCGAAAAGCTCTCTCGTCGCGAACAAGCCCTCAAGGCAAAATGCGACCTCCAAGAGGGCCGGTTACAATCGAGTGAGGGCCGACAGACTTCGAGTCGCGGCCTGGGCGCCATGCGTGACCGCCAAAGAACGGATTCGGCCAGCGCTGCGGCCAAAGTGTTAGAATACAGACGACTGGTCCAGAAGAAAGAGCGGTTGAAGTATACAGTTGAGCGCTTAGAACTACAAAGTCAGCAGCGGGAACGCCAGCTGAGGAAGAGTATGGCTTTTCAGTGAGCGAGGATCGAAACCTGGGATCATCAATACCTCGACTATCGGGGAGATCGTTTCGGGCCCGTTGAGACAGTCGGAAGTCTCTATCTGATACGGGCAGTGCCGTAATCCAATTCATCAAAGAGGGGGATCGACTCCAAGTGTGAGCTCTCCGCTATGGAGGATATAGGCCAGGAAGTAGCTCCAAAGCCGTCTTCCAGAGACATATGCGTGCCACCCCAACAGATCCCGAGTGCTTTGTCTGCTGTTTGGCCATTGCTTGTCTATTCAGCGGCAAACGATAACAAACGGGATCCAGATAGGACCGCTGTGCTCATTAACTAGCTACACCATGATGAATTACTGGAGTAAGTGGTCTTGAAATGCCTGAGGCTGGGTGACGGGCACCATGACATAACGAATGAATGAATATGCTTCGAGAAGGCACTACCGAATGACAACTCTGAGTGAAGAGCTTTTCGCTATTGTGATCTATGCAAGATTGATCTATTGTACAGAAATTTGCAACTCATAGGAATCTCTAGCCTGATTTTGAGATTTGTATGCCCGTAAACCATAATGCGCCGTAGTCCAGAACTTCCCAAGCCCAAGATTATACACTTATTAATACACAACACACACTCGAAGTTGATCAGGATTCTTCCTCTGCCAGTTTAGCCGCGGTCTGCTTCTTCGAAGCCTGTCTGATCTTCTTCTTGTCCGCGTGCTTCTTCCAGCTGGGGATTCTCTCACCCTTCTTTCTGACAGGAATCGCCAACTCGTCAAAATCGGCAGACAGGGCGCTATCCAGTTGAGGAACATCTTCCCCTTCAAGAGCCGCTTTCGTGGCTACTCGCTTGGCTAATCGTTCCTTCTTGCCCTCACCGTGCTTATCGCCAAGTCTCAAAGACCTGGGAATACGAGTTTTCGCACCAAGAGCCCACAGGTCTCCCCAGTTGGCCTTGCGCGCATCCCTGTAGGCTTGACGGCTGTAGGAACGAGGAACGGTCCAGCGTTCGATCTTTCCGGCTGGCGTGCACACGTCGAAGATCACATGGCCACGACGCTTCATAGGCGTGTAGACTGTGCGAGGAAGAGATAGGGTATGGAAATCTTGGGCGGTCTGTGCAAGCGAAGAATCGCTGGACTTAACTTCATCTGTAGCTTCGGATTCTTCTGGAGCCATATCATGGAGATGCTCATATCCAGTGAAGGCAGCTTCAACGGCCTCGGGCCCCTGAATGATATTCTCCTCCTTGCGTAGATCCACACCTCGTTGGACCGCAATGTAACTGAACTTGACATCCTCGTGGTTCCGGTCCTTGGCACCAATGATCCGTTGAAGGAAAGCAGGCCTGATGTACCTCTGTTCAAAGTGGCAGAAGTCCCGACGTCCCTTTGCATGGCCTGAAACATGGTACATAGGGCATTTCTCGTGGTTGGTGCAAGGGGCAATAATCATGCCTTCCTCCTTTTCGACATGCTGTTCCTCACCGGGCGCCTCAGTGAGGGCTTCGTACTGCGTAGAACCCGGGCTCGATACGTAGCGTTTCAGCAGCATCTCACGGGCTCCAGCAATCGCCTCGAATCCCTTCTGGTGGCCCTTTTCGAGAAGAATCAGGACACCGCCATTAGGATTCAAGAGAGACCAGAGATTCTCGACATGCTCCTTTCGGATATACTCTTCCTCAATGCCGAGCAGTGTATGCGGAGCGATTATAACATCGTATTGCTTGCGCTTGGGAGGAGCACGCGCATCATCAAGAGTCGGCTTCTCACGAATATGCACGTAATCGGGCAACCGCGGAAGAAAGGTTGTATTTTCGAGCATCAGACTTGCGCGCATGCGTAGCGCTTCCGAGCCTGTCACCACAGTGGATCGACCCAGAGGGACGGGCTCGTTCTTTGGGTGATCCGGAACCATTAACTCCCACTCAGCGCGCAGAACGTCTCTCCAAGCCAGGATTCCGGCGCCACCAGCACCAGCATCAAGGACATTGGGGCCCCCTTCCTGGGACATCAGGCGACGAATCCAATCAGTGCCCAAGCGCTTCCGAACCTCGACGAGCACGCTCAGAGCCGATGCATACATGCCGGGGTACAATGCTGCGAGATACGCGTTACCCTCCATTTCGCTCATGTGGCGCTGTGAAGCTTCGAGAGGAATGGGGAGCTGCGGTATCTGTGCGCGTGGGGGTGGTGTGGTGGTGGAATGAGGAAGCCCGTTGCCGCCAAAGGTGCGGTGAGCGACATCTGCAATATGCTTGTTGGAGAATTCGGAGAGGATGACGGAGATAGGACCGGTAACAGTATCTTTTGGCAAGAATACGGTGCTCGGGTCAGTAGAGAACTTGCCTTCACCGGTCAGAGGATGTATGCGGGGAGTCGAGTCTGGTACTGCTTCGTCCTCAAACTGTTCGAGCATGAGCTCCCCACCCAGCTGCTCCGCAACTTCTCTCGTGCGGCGCATGGTGGCTGATTCCTCCTGTGGTGGACCAACCTCCATGTCATAGACAAGAGGAGGCTCATCCTGCACCTCAACATACTCGAACTCGA
Source organism: Aspergillus clavatus NRRL 1 (assembly GCF_000002715.2). Lineage (NCBI taxonomy): Eukaryota > Fungi > Ascomycota > Eurotiomycetes > Eurotiales > Aspergillaceae > Aspergillus > Aspergillus clavatus. The sequence goes on along the minus strand of NW_001517101.1, from coordinate 1,501,678 downwards.
CTTCTTCCCAACCTCCTTCACCATCTTCCCGGAAAAGCCGATCTGTATCCTTGTCGTCTTCACTTAATTCAAGTTCCGGCTGTAGCTCCAGTTCCTCCGTCTTGTAGATCGGCTCGCCGTATAGCCGTGTATACAACTGTGTCTCGGTTTCATTCAGAAACCCCTCCGGGAGATATTCTCCAAACTGCTGTTTCGCCGTTCGCACACGCGTCTCCAGCGCCTGCGCATTTCGATGACCGATCGTTTGGCTGACTGCATGATCAAAATCCGAACCGTCCACATTCAGGGCCCCATAGTAATCTTCTAACAATCCCAGCTCCTCCATCAATTCTGCGAGATCCAATTCTGTTTCATTGATTTTATCGATCAGGGCGTAGACGCTGTCTTTTCGATCCGCGAATGGGTGAGTGGCTGGAGCTGCGGTACTCGAGACATGTCTTCGTCCGACATGCCAGAATTCGGCGCGGCCTTTAGCAATATGTGTTGGGTGAGGCAAATTCGATAAGGAGGTTTGCGAATTGCGCGTTGTCGTGCTAGTGAAGCGTTGAGCTAGATGAATTGCAGCTCCGCGGCGGAGTTGTTGCGACGCCGTCGACGGCAAGTTGGAGGCAAATCTGCATAGAAGACCATGCGAGCATGATCGGCCTGCCTTTGATGCTGGTGATATTGACAGCATCCTCAGCCCTTCTCCTATACACAATGAAAGAGAGAGACTAGAAAGCTAGTGTATGAAAGAAAAAGAAATACAACGCCACTTGAAGAACTTTTGGATAGAGAAGCTGCGCCAAGACTTGATATCCCTATAAAAGATTGGACGCTTTTCATTGGTTCACCGCAATCTCAATAGTTACATAACCCATCTGTCAGAACATTATCGTATGAACTGGTGTTTATGAAGTATTATGAACTCCAATGCCTAAGATCAAATACAAGGGTAGAGAAGCCTGCAGTTATGTGTGTGGTTGGATATCTACTAGGGTTGATAATAAGGATCATGGCTCGCTATCTGTGTCGTCGGTTCCCATGAGTACCCTCAGGGCAGATAGCCATTTCATTACCTCATGCTCGAGAGCTGAGAGCTTGGCCATAACCGCCATCAAACTGGGATCTTGGCTCTCAACGCGGACCTTCTCCTTTACTTTAACTTCTTCTCCTTTCCACTGGAAAACGTCCCCCATCTCATCATGGGGACGGCTCCGGGATCCGAATAATCGGTCGCGGATATTGAACCCAGTAAGAGAGATATCAGCAGCAAAAGCTGTTGGGGCATGAGAAGGTGCGGTAGACTCTAAAATTCTTAGATAGAGAACGAGTGCTGAGTCCGCAATCAAGAGCTGGAATGACAGATACGGTGGCAAAGGGGGTTCAAATGTCTGTGAGATGTTAGTATCTAACCCAGGAGATAAGCATTGATGATCTGTGAGACTCACATTCTCATCCGCGCTGGTTTCCCACCATTTGCCTCGTACATCATCATTTTCTCCTTTCAACATTTGGCGAGCCTCCGTAATGGTCTCATGGAGAAGGTGTAATTGCCCGAAGATGAAGCTGGCATCGAGCGGATCACCTGTCCAGGTACTTACATCTACAACATCGAGGCTCTGATTGATGAGATCTCGCACGGACGACAGTTGCTTAAGCACAAGCTCTGGAGCTCCAGGAGCATTCGAGAGACATAGGCGGGTTGTAGGCGTGCCACGGGCCGAAGCAAGGGAACCAAGGCGAAGTTGGATATCCTATCACGTCGACATTACATTAGCAGCCACGTCGCAGTTACTAAGACAATACACGGAGAAATTGTACAGGCGAGAGGCAGCTTACCCCCTTTACAATCTTTGTCCCGACTCGAGTCACGAAGCCTTTCACACTTTCAGATCGTAGAGAGGATAGTACTAGGGTCGAGCCGGGCTCCTTCGGCGCCAGCAATGCAGCACACTCACGAAGACCTTCTCTGAGAGCCGCCAAGGAATCTTGTAAGGATCTGAGGAGCCATTCTAGTTCCCGTGCCTAGACCGACGTGGAGAGATGAGTAATATGCTACGTGCAGAGGAACCTGGAGTGCGTACCAAAGCATCATCCGCTTCCCTTTCCAACGACTGCAGAGGTAAAGGTGGGTATGCCCAAGTTGCCATACTGAAATGAATACCCAACGAATCCCCGGTAGTACTGAAATGGTGTTTGGGAGCTCCTTTGCTAGACTTGTGGCAATGCTTTCACAAGTTTCCACCAAATATCACAAAAGTTAGATTGGTAGAATTCAGTGACATAGGGTAGACTGGACCCCAAGCACTGCTCTTGCAGCAGTCTAGATAGTGCCCAAGCTGCAGTCCGCTGGTAGGTAGGTACAACCGTACAACAGCAGCTAGTGTTCCAAAGTGGGGTGAACTATTGCTGCACTGTGTAGTCAGGCAGCAAAATTCTGACTTCTGAGAATTAAGATTTTTCAATCCTGATCCACGTCGATCCAATAGATAGTTAAAGGAAGGTCATAGTCTCATAGTCCCGATCGATCAGCATGGGTGGTGCAACGTCAGCGCCGCTGGGGCCGTTGGAAAGGAGAACTGAAGGAGAGCAACCAGAAGGGAGAATACCCAGTGTGGTAGTGGACGCAGTGGACAGTTCGACAACGTCATGGATAGCCTGTCCGGCTAGCCTGGTTGGGTTTAGTACCGTGCGGTTAAAGTATCCGCTAGCCAGAAGAGGTAAAGTGTGACTGGGTGCAACGATGACGTCGAGATCATCTGTATCTGGTAATCTACGCTCTCTCTCTGTCTCTCTATGTTACCCCCATTGTGTAATGGGCGAAGGGGTGATGCTGCTGCCACTGAGCGAGCAATTAGCTTTTTTCTTCGATGATGATGCACTCTCATCATTATATCACTACTCCAATGATGCTCTGTTCTCCAGCAGGGGCACCGGGATCTTCGGATGGTTGATTTAATAGCAGACGTTCAGGCTACATTCCTCGACGGAAATCCTTGGACTTTTTCTTCGACCTTATTTTGACCCTTTACCCGTTATCTCGTTGAGAAATTGAGGTTACCTTCCTTCCCATACCTGCTTAAATACCGATACTAGACTCCTGTGCGTGGACACGAGCTTCACTCTTTCAAAGCACATAGGAAAAAAATGACCATCAGCAGTGAGTGTCACTCTTAAGAATCAAATTTTTACTACCAAGGGGAGAGTTACTAATCACTCCGTTATAGGAGCGGGATTGGGTCTGCTAGGCCTGTTCTTCACGGCCTCAGCTCTTCTGTTAATGTTCCTCGCTTTTCTTGGTGGAGCAAGGAACTCGAACCCGTTGAATAGGATCTACTGGCTTCAAGCTGATACAAGCAACATCCCGGGGGCTCCAGCCTTGTCTCGATGGACATACTGGAATCTTTGCGCCGTGAATGACAAGGGACATAATGCGTGCGGAAAGTCGTATGCCGACTACCCCTTTGATCCTCCAAGCCACCGCAACTTCGGCACCACTACCAACATCCCTTCTGCGTTTATCGGGTGAGTTGAGCTTACTCCCATAGGTCGGTTCAATCAGGTGTATGGCAGCTTTCTAACGTGCACTTCAGGACTAACCACTACTTCTTGACATCTCGCTTCATGTTCCCATTCCATATCATCGCCTTGTTCTTTGCCACTTGCTCTCTCTTCACAGGGTTTCTGGCCATGTGCACTCGCATTGGAAGCTTCGTTTCTGCGCTCAGCGCGTACATTGCATTGACTTTCCAGGTTATCACTACCTGTCTGATGACGTAAGTCTACCCGCCGGTCTACCCGGAGAAATATAGGAGCAATCATTAACATCTGCGTCACAGTGCGGTCTATGTCCAGGGCCGGAACAAGTTCAACGCTAACGGACAGACATCCCGTCTCGGCGTCAAGGCCTTTGCATTCATGTGGACTTCAACTGCTTTGCTCTTCCTCGCTGGCGTGATCTACTGCATGGGCGGCGCTGTTGGCCGAAAGGAAAGCGGATACAGTGGTCGAGAACAGAGACGCCGCGGTTTCTTCTCCTCCCACCGCTCGGGAAGCTTGAGAAGCAACAAGGAGACCGCCGCATAAATTCGAGACCCACTGCCAACCTGAGGACAGGGAAGCGTGTCCACCGTCACTACCCTCACTCCTTCTGAGGAGCACGCTTCCACTTCAGAAATGCGATTCACGAGCAATAATCTTGTGCCTGGCAGGTTTTATACTCCTGAAATCTAGCTGTCCATCACCAAGTGTTAGAAAATCTCCCCTGGGATATCTAGAGGAGACTTGTCACGTCTAGAGTCACGCTACTTGCGTACTTCACGCTCATTTCATGTGTTACGAATTGGTGGCATCCTTGATGTCTAAGGCGCTCTAATTCCCTCTATTGTCTTTGTCGGTGTTGCCTGTATGCCTATTTTGGCCTTATCGATGGTGTGTCTTGTGATATCTGTTAACCTATCTCCTTACCTTATCTAGTAATTGTAATATAATCTTGTTATATCAGAAATCCTTGTCAAACGCTCAGATGCGAGGCGGACTAAATAACGAAACCAACCGTGAGATACTTGCCGATTTGCCTACATAGACATCGTAGTGCGATGCTGTTCGCTGGATCTGGTTTCCATAGAATCAAGGCTTCTTAGGAGATGAAATTGTTACAACATTGGCCGGTTTAGAAGATGGAACTCGATTGACAGAGAATATGAGATACACCAAAATCAACCATTTTAGATGCTCTATAAATTTATAGTAGAAAATACGTTAACCATGACGTTGCCCGTAGAAGCCGGAAAAGAAACGGAGCTGCTTAATTAAGCCTTGGGCGACTCTACAGCACCGCGGACAGCGCTCTGTCTACCAACCTCGCGGGCTGTGACCTGCAAGCCGAGATCGGCATTGACGTGGATCATCAGCTCAACTTTGCTGCCGGCCTTGACGCCCTTGACAGCAAGCTCGGCAATGGGCTTCTCGGTCTTCCAAACGATCTCACGGATCTCCTCCTCGTCCTCATCAGAGTCGAAATTGGAATCATCCTCATCCTCGGTCTTGGCAGGCTTCTCCTTGGGCTCGGGCTTGGTGACCTTGATCGAACGGACACCCTCGCAAACGCGGACAATAACATCGCCGCCATCCTTAGGGGCAGAGAACTGAGCGGTGCGGCGCGCGGGCAGGGCAGTCTCGGCGTTCAGGAGGGGCTTGAACTCGACAGACTCGCCGGAAGCGAACTCAACGCCAATGGCGTTGTGCAGGTGAGGGGTGGCGGTGACCATAGGGTGAATGGACTGCTCAATGTCCTCCTTCTCGAACTCCTGGATCAAAGAAGCCTGAATGGCGGCACCACGGGCAGACAGCTCAGAGGGGTTGATGGCGGTAGTGGATGTGGAGGGAGCAAGGATCTGAGTCTTCTCGGGGAAGATGTTGCGAGCCAGCTGGGCAATCTTGGGGGTGTGAGAAGTACCACCGGAGAAGATGACCTAAAAAAAATAGTTAGCGCAAAGACATGGTAATAACAATGAGGGCCCAAGTTCACGAACCTCATCAATATCAAGAACATCCAGCTCGGCCTTCTGGACAACCTGCTCGATCAGGCGAGTGAACTGAGCGAAGACCTTGCCGGAAAGGAGCTCGTAACGGGTACGGTTAACGGTAGAGCTGAAATCGATACCATCCGCAAGACTTTCGATGCTCAAGCTGGCATTGGTACCCAGACTCAATGCCTTTCTTGTGGCCTCACCCTCCAACTTCAACTTGGCGAGTCCACGGGCGTTCTCCCGGGGATCGGTCTTGTGCTTCTTGATAAATTCCTTAGCGAAGTGATCGATGATGATCTGATCCAAGGAGGCTCCACCGAGTTCGTAATCGTGGGCAGTGGCAAGGATAGTGTACATGCCACCGCGGCAAGCGATGACGGCAGCATCGGAGCGAGTGCCACCAAGGTCAGCAACGACGACAAGCTTCTCAGCCACAACGGCCTCAGGTCTGGCATCATAAGCGAGGACGGCGGCGACGGGCTCATGGATGAGCTGCAGAATCTCAAGACCAGCAGCGGTGGCAGCAGCCGTCAGGGCTTCACGCTGAGCATCGGTGAAATCGGTAGGAACGGTGACAACGGCAGCAGTAACCTCCTTACCAAGATAATCGGAGGCAGACTTCTTCAAACGGAGGAGGTGACGGGTTGTGATGTCGGAGACGGTCACTGTGTTGGGAGTTTCGCTGGTGGTGTCCCGGATGCTGAAAGCAACAGTGGAGTCGCTCTGCTGGGGATGCGCCGACTGGTGGCAGGCGGTAGGATCTATCGACTTGAAGCTGTGCGCGAACAAAGTCAGCTTGTATGTTCCTCCGTCGGCTAAGATTCGTGGGGTGCTTTACTTCTTGCCAAGGAAATCTCTGAAGTATGCAACAGTGTTCTGGGAGTTGCGAACAAGCTGGGCCTTGGCCTGAGTGCCATGGTATTCTTCACCATCAATGTAGGACAGAACACTGGGGATCTGGCGGTCTGTATCAAGACAAGACAGTAAGTTTCTGGTTTATTGGGGCTCAGAAGAGCACGGATTGGGGCTATCGCGGGGTTGCCATCCACGAACCTCCTTCTTCGTTGGCAATAACTTCAGCCTTGCCCTCCTGTATATCATATTGTTAGAACGGTATTCCAACGACAATGCTTATAATGGGGATTAAAGCACGAGAAACATACAGGTGTGAGGCGAGCAATGGAACTCGAGGAGTTACCAAACGAGATACCGATAGCGAATCTCTCCGCGGCCTGAGCGGCAACACCGTTCGAATCACCCATGTTTAATGCGAGGGTAGGATTAGGAGTAAGTAGGAAGAGAGTTGACGGAGGGTGGGGGAATATGGATGGAATCGCAAGCGACTTGTGTGAGAGTAGTCGAGCCCAGGAATTGACAATTCTCTGGTCTCCTCAAGTTTCTTTTCCTCCGAGCGGAAAAGAGAAAAAAAATCTTTTGATTTGTTTGACGGCGGGAGGCAACAGTGGCTGGTGCTTATCGATAGCCGCTGTGCTGTGGCGGTGCAGAGTGCTGCAAGTATCACGTGGTGATAACAAGATAAGACCTGCGATTCTTTTGCAGAATTCCAGCTTCAATTTCCAGTCATCTCTTGTGCCATTCCAATTCTCACTCCCCCCGCAGTCAATTGTACGCTGCGGTATGATGTCGTCTCCCGTCATACTTCTCCCAGGCGATCATGTGCCGTCGGATCAGCTGTCTTCCAATAAGTCGGGTCCCCTGAGATTAGGCCCTGGTCTTCGATTACTGTCCGCCGCACCACCTACAACATCCGGACCCAGCGCTTCGTCACCTGGGCATGTTCTTGCTGCCACTCAAGCCGGAATTCTCTCCATCGATCACAAGAAAAATGCTGTTTCCATTCTCTCATTCCCCAACGGCAGATATATCCCAACACCAAACGATCTAGTGATCGCACAAGTACACCATTCGAGCGTGGACTACTTCTACTGCATGATTACACCCCAGTCACCTCATGCGGTACTTGGACAGCTCGCTTTTGAGGGTGCAACGAAAAAGACGCGGCCAATGCTAAAACAGGGCGACTTGGTTTATGCGCGGGTGCTGTCCATGGGTCTCGGCGCCGGCGCAGAAGTCGAGCTTACATGTGTGAACCCAGCAACCGGCAAGGCCGAACCTGGGGGATTGGGTCCATTGACAGGGGGAATGGTGTTTGATATTTCCACCGGTATGGCTGCGAGGCTGATGAGAGCAAGCTCATCCACTGCCGAGCAGCAAGATGGTGTGGCCGGGCTCGTGGTCCTGGAAGAGTTGGGCAAGAAATTGGAGAAGGTTGGAGGGTTTGAGATTGCCGTGGGAAGGAATGGCAAGGTTTGGGTTGACTGCTCGAACGGCGGAGATGCTGCTGTCAAGGCGACAGTCGCAATCGGACAGTGCTTGACCACGATCGATGAGCACAACCTCGATACAAACGATCAACGGAAATTGGTGACGAGAATTTTACGAGAAATGAAGATTGATTCTTAATCTTGCATGTGATGCGTCCTGTACTCTGTAGTTCAATCAATACCCAAAGGTTTCCTTTCTCTCTCTCTTATGTATCTTACCTCATATTTCTCCCTCTGTCTAGAGCTTAATACAGGAAAGGTACGCAACGCACCAACATATCAAGGCTCAGACAAGATAGATACAGGTGGTATCAAGAACATGGTCTGATGAATGATGAATGGAATATAGTGTCCGGCGGACGCTCAGGGCGGAGACAATCTGCAAAATGTCGCGCCGCCCGCGCAGTTTAGGATTTTTTTTCAGTATCTTATCCATTGGCGGCGCAAGTTCAATTTGGCTCTTTTGTTTTCTTTTGAGACATTGTTATTTCTCCAAATCATATTAATGAATATTTAATTTGTAGCTTGTCCAAATGGGTCAAGGGTCTTCGCAACCCCAGAATGGCGAGCTACCTGAGCTCGAAGGTCATGGTAAGGACCCTGTGGTCGTCCTCTTTTCCTCCAATATCGCGCTGTTGGAGATCCTTCGGACGTGGGCTAACCTGTGATTCATCGGAAAAGATGGCGAGACTATACTTCAAGACCTTCCAAGCCCCGTGACTGTCGTCAAGAAAGGGAAATCCGGAGTTCAGGTTGAAGGAACACCAGCTCCCAAGCGCAAAAGAAAGTCATCTCTCAACAACACTGGTGATAGCAAACCCTTTGCTGTACCAACAAAACCGCAACTGTCGCCTCAAAACCCGGCAGACTCCCACCCTTCCAAACGCACAAAGGTCACTTCCTCCACCACAACCTCCAAGGACGCTCGGAAATCGGAGAAAAAGAGCGCTCAGGGAGCGACTACTTCTTCGCAGATTCCCAATGGTGTCAAGCCCACGGAATATGAGAACAAGTCACCTCAAACGATGAATGCGCAATCTCCAGAAAGTACGGCGCACTTTAATGGAACATCCAAAAAGTCGAAAAAGTCCAAAGCGAAGTCGACGCGAGAGAACGAAGAGGAAGAGAACTTAGCGCATTCACTTACTCTTCCCGAGTCCGAGCCGCTCGTTAAAGCACCGGCATCTGCAGATCTATCGGCCATGGATACCTCAAGTGATCAGAAGGACTCGATGGACACAACAGGCGCACGGGGTCCTAGACCAGGGAAGAAGGAAAAGCTGGTTGGTTTCTTTGCCCCGGCAGAGGTCAGAGCACTGGAGGCCTTCAAACTTGATTTCTGCACCAAGCATGCTCTCTCTAGCCATTCTTTTGATCGGATGGTGCAGCATGTGGACCGACGCAAAGATAGCGGTTGGCCTTGCGACGAGGCTATCACCAGCAAGGCCGAGTTTTGGCAGGCCATCTACGATGTCTTACCAGGCCGAGACCGGCGATCAGTATACAGATTCATGAGACGGCACTTCCAGGACTCTTCGCAGAAGCCGCACCACTGGACACACGAACAGGACGAAGAACTCATCACGATGGTCAGCCAGTACGGGCCCAAATTTGCTCATATCGCCAAGATGTTGGGTCGCGGCGAGGATGATGTTGTCCAAAGGTGGAAGAATCGCCTTGAGCACCGAAGCACGATGAGACGGGGTGCGTGGTCGGAAGAAGAAGTTCGTGGGCTGCTCGATGCACTACAATCCGCTTGGGTTGCCTTGAAGAAGGATGGCAAGGATGTTGGTCAGGATATCTACGAGATGGATGAGGGCTTAATATCGTGGGGCCAAGTGAGTAATAAGCTCGACAATTGGCGCTCGCGACAACAATGCGCAGATAAATGGCGCAAAATTAGACGCAAAATCATGGGGCTGCGCAGCAGCGGTGTTGAAGGCGCCGTCTTTGATCCAGCGTCAGAAGCTAGGCCACAGGGCAGAGCAAAGTCCGTCACTCTTGCAGAGCAGATGGAGATGGAGAGGGTCTACAAGAGTGCCGAATATGTGAATTCGGATGACGGAAATGAAAGCGAGGCCGATAGCCCTGGTGCCAATAAGTCGACGGCTCCCAAAAAGGCTCAGAAAGAGAATACCAGCACTGAGCTAGCGGGAGTGAAGACCCATTCTCTACCTGTTCTACCTAAGCCGGTTGCGGTTCCAGAAAAGGCATCGGAAGACGATTCCAGTCCTGAATCCGAGTCAGAGGCCACCTCCGAATCTGGCACCGGCTCATCTGATGACGGATCTGAATCCGAGGCAGGTTCTCCATCGGTCTCGGGCTCCAGTGCTGGATCCAACAGTAACGATGAGATTAACGGAAAAGTCGATCCTCGGATTATTGCTCAAGATACGAAGTTGAAGAGCAAGGGTGTGAAAGATCACCCTGGATCTTTCTCGAAAGTCTCATCACAGGTGTCTGCCAACGAGAAACCTTCCTTGCAGAATACCCCGAGCAAGAAGATCAACCCTGCCGTTCAACCAAAGAGCATCGATAAACAGGCAGCAAAATCAATTGAGACACTGAAAGCTAAAGACCAACCAAAGTCCATTTCGCAAGCCCAAGCTCCAGAACAGCAGAAACCATCTGGCCAGAAGAAAAAAGTTCAACATGAAACACCAGAATCGGAGACTGGGTCTAGTTCGGACTCGCCGTCCGACTCGGATTCCGACTCCAGTGCTGAATCTAACTCGGGGTCCGCTTCTGACCCCGAGGAGTTTCCAATACAGGGGTCTTTCAAAGCAAGTGCTAAAAACGGACCGGCGAAAGCATCAACGTCAACTCAAAAGGCAACCGAGAAAATTAAGAATCCTAAAAGGTCTGAGAATGATCGCAGGAACACAAAAAGCTCTTCAGGGACAAGTTCGGCATCGTCCGAGGCTGGGAGCACGGAAGACAGTGCAGAGTCCGGCGATCAAACAGACGAGAGTGATGTTGAAGGCAGTGTTGACGAACCTATCGAGTCACCCAAGATAGCTCCTGCCCAAGTCTCCAAACGTAAAATTCTTTCAACTGCCCAAGCACCCGAAAAGCGCGATACCAAGCGTCTGAAGACAGACTCGAAGATTAGCCGGAATTCTTCTTCGCCATCCTCCCCGTCCGGTACACCCTCATCCGAGGATAGCGAAAGCAAGGGTGATTCCGAGGACAGTGCCAGTCAAAAGAGCGACACCTCGTCATCGGCATCAGACGGTTCGGAATCCGAGTCTGAGTCTGAGTCAGTATTGAAATTGGAACCCGAGTCGAAATCCAGCGTCGATCCCAAGGTTAGACCACATATCGCTCAATCCAAGCAGAAACTGGTCAATGGGCAGAAGCCGCTGCCCGCATCAGCGACCAAGGAGCGAAGCAATTCGAAGAACGGGAAAGGATCCGCACCCAAAGCAAAGGCGAAACCCGCTCAAATCAGCAGTCCATTGGTTAAGGACGGGGGACTGAAGACAAAGGACAAATTGCGATTAGTTCCCGCGGCCAAGAAGAAGGCCTCCAAATAGAAGGATAAATCCGTGTCTCGGATGATTGATCGATTGATTCATGAATGATGATGTTTTGGATTGTGACGATGGGGTTTGACTCATCGATATGTACAAATAAGCCTGTTCGAGGACAAACAGACCTGCTAGAGATACAACGTGGAGGGAGATCATAGCACTATCTTCTGTCGATATCTTCTAATTGCTAATCGACGAGATTGTGTTATGAAAACAGTATATTTCATTCATATTTTCATCCTGGTGATGCTTCACAACTGCAAGACACGTTCATCTCTGTAAAGATGAAACGGATATCCTAGAGCTCATCCTTTATCCAGTCAGATTCTTGCTCTTCCCGGTCATCAGACCGTTTCTCCTCCTCCCTCTGCTGTTGCTCCTCAGCGAGCTTTTTCGCCAATGTTGCAATCTCATCATCATATTCCGTCCACTCGGGCACCTGTCTTCGGGCTCTATCAAGTTTCGGCTCTTTGGTTTGCGGGTTATTGCACAGATCAATGGTTCTCGCCACACCGAGCGATTCGTCGGAGCACCACGTCTCGCACCACAGCCATTCCTGCGGGAGACTCTTGATTGGAATATGATGCTGCATGTGGTTTGGCAGGTCTTGGTCAAGATTACTCAGACTGTTGGGATCAGCCGAGAGCATCTGGTATTGGCCCCGGAGACGATCGCCAGCGGCAAGAGCCCGGAAGCGGTTGAGATCCACCACGTAAAGCGCGGAGATATGATAGGGAAGACCACGGAGGAAGTTCTTCCAGTACCCTTGCTTCCAGAAGCGGAAACCTTCCATTTCCTCGCGGGAATCGCACATAGGGGTGAAGCCGTAGGGAGCGCCTTCAAGGTCCAGCGAAACGAGGTCGTACAGATCCGTGCGGACAATCTGGTCTGCGTCCACGAAGATGACTTTGTCCAAGGAAAGTGGGAAGAGGACGTCCAAGAAGAGGATCTTATAGCCCCAGATCTCCCGCTGTTTCTCGCGTTGAGCGCGGAGCCAGTGTGGCCACTTGTACGTGACCATCTCATAGGAGAAGCCGTACTGTTCGGCGAGATGTGGAAGGAAGGACTTGAACGACGGCGAGAGAAATTGTTCAATGAACCAGAACTTGACGGAATGCTTTGTGTTCCGCATCACGGAGACCATCATGATATTCAGCATTCGTTCGTACAAGTGGCCGCTCGCCACTGAGAAGATATTGATATCAGCCTGCTTTTCAGATCCGTGCTTCGACCCAACTCCGACGCTAGACAGGACTCCCTGGGCAAAGTTAAAGCCCTTGGATACATAGTCCATTGCAGACCCTGGCTTAGCACCCGTCTCCAATACGTCCTCCATTTCCTGGCCTTTCTTTCGTGAAAGACTTGGGAAGAGGGTCTTTCCTTGGAAGGAAAGAAGTGAAACTTCATTGTTTTCATCACCCGGTTGCGGACTGTAACCTTGGCCACCGACGCTGTCGAGGTTGAAGATGGTCTGACTGCGACCAGGTTTTAGGTTGATCTTCCACAGCCCTGGCTGAGCCTTGAACTGGAAATATCCTAGATTGGCCATGATTATGGTGTCTGCGAAATGCGGATTGTCGTCGGTGCCAAGGACTAGTTGAACACCCTGCGGAGCTGTCTTGGTCGTCAGATCACGAGAGTGTCCTTCAATCAAAATATGTTCCAGTGCATAGATGGCATCAACATTAGACCCTGGTTTTAATGTACTGAGTTTGATGTTATCCAGGTCATATATCGACTCCTTGGGTGCAACGAGCCAGGGAGACGGAACGTCCATGCCCAAAGTCAGAAGTGCTTCCATCGGTACGCCAGAGAAGGTGGCTGTAGGCCTTGCAAGAGATCCATCGTCACTGAAGGATGGCTCTGAGTCCAATACATAGCGATAGAATCGCTTGATTGGGAGTTCCTGGATCTCATCACGTGGATTCAAGGACAATCTAACCCTGACGCTGGCGAGTTCCGAAAGTACCTTCAGAATTGGCAACCATCTTTGGGCAGTCTCCGAGGTTGGATCAATGGAAACAACAATGGTGATTGCTGGATCGTCGGAGTTCGAAACAGTGATTACAGAGCGTGAATCATTCCATTTTTTGAACAAATCCGTTCTGACATTTGATGTCGTTTCAAAGATGCCCTCAGGGACATCGGACACGGTTGAAAGAGCGGTAAGCGAAGTGAGTTTAGCCAGGGCAAGAGGACTGGAGAGCCTGGACTCAAAGCCAAGGTCCTTTGCTGCATCTGCGACAGGACCGACTCTTGTTCTTTGCTCGTAGGCCAAGAGCTGACCCAAGTCCTCTACCGATAAAGTCGAATCATCCAACAGAGGCCCGACTGCTCTTCCGTTGATGACAATACCATTTGCACCGGGAGAAAATCCAAGTTCTCCTGCCAATAGTTGCTGGGCTTCCCAGAATTGAGCCATTTCTTGAGCTTCATTCTCAGAAGACATGGGGGCATCGGCAGCCTTAAGGTCAGCCAGGACCTGAGCAGCATCTGTTCGACCATTGACCTTCAGAGAACGGTAAAGCAATGCAGATCCACTTTCCGTCTCCAGTTCAGGGATGGGATTATGGATTAGAACGACTTCCACCTCACCATTTTTCTCCTGATACTCAAGAGCAGTGACAAGGAGCTGCAAGCCTTTCGCGGAGTCAAAGTCACCAACAACAATCAGATGCTTACTATCGATTGCATTCCCAGCTTTCGATGCAATGACAAGAGCTTCAGAGAGTCCTTTACCAGACTCCGATAGCTTTGCAATATCCACGATTCGGATATCTTTGGCATCCTCGGGTACGATTAAGGGATTGCGGCGATCAAATGCTTGCGAAAGGAAGAGCTGGGGAAGCCACATTTCGTCATCGATAGTGCCATCCATGACTCCTTGTTGAATAGTCTGCAAATCCCGGCCAACACGCATACTCATCTCCTGAGGCCATTTCTCGTCCCGTACTATGAACACTCCATTGACCAATAGATGTGAGCCGCCACCTCTAATTCCGAGTCGGCTCTGGTACTTCGCCGCCCGGGAAGCCAGTGTCTCGAAGTCATCGCTCTTCAAAATCTCTTCAAGTGTCAAAACCTGCTTATTGGGACGAACATCGTGATCTTTTGTGGCATGTTGGAGACAAGCCTTGTCCGGCGACCCTATCTTGTTTTTGGCAGCGGACTGATTGAATGGGCATGTTAGCAGAGCATCACAAGAACAAGCTGAATGTCACTCGCCTCTTCTAAATATTGGATCAAGCTGGCCAGTCCATAGGTCTCTTGGAGATAATGCGCAACTTTGAGCTGTGCAATAGATTCAGGGGAAGAAGCGAGAGGAACCAAGCCAAATCGCACGGGGATCTTCTTCTTGACAAAAACTTGGATCGTCTTGACAATCAATTCCATGTCTTCAGGATTGGTGAGATCGACGGGAACAACGATGTTGTGTGCATCGCGACGCACTGCCGGGAGTTGGCCAGGGTAGATGGGTTGAAGGTACTACACACAGTGAGCATACGAATAAAATCCAACATCAATTAGATCAAAGCTTACCGCAGACACCTCGCTAGGCCAAGACTGGTACTTGGCGTCCTTTTCGAGGTCATTCATCCAAATGATAACGCCACCGCCCTCGATTTCGTCTTGATAGTTGTACCGCGAAGGAGCATCTTGGGCCAGCGTCTCTGCGAGAGACTCATGGCAAAGCAAATCGACAGCTTCCTGAGCAGAAAGGCCAGTGCTCCTGAACTTATCAATCGATCTTCTTTCACGGCGGAGATGATCCAGAAGGGAAAATGCATCAATTTGGCGAGGATCGATTTGGATGCCATTGATCCACATGACATTGGCGCCTGAAGGAAGCAGGTCAAGTCGGCTAGCACGGATATGCTGCAACAACGTCGTGGACGTATTGTAGGCCGCGATCTTCCCGGAATATTTAGGGAAATCCTGTGAGATCTTCACAAGTGTATCCAGAGGCGTGTCACTGTCCATCACGTAGCTGGCGGTATTGATTCCAAGTCGCGAGACTTCCGACGAAGATAGTGGCCGGAGGTCATCAGGGGAATCTTCCCCGTCGGAAGGCTCGGTCGAAGCGATAGTGTTCTGACTTCTTTGCTCAGCATCACGGTCGTCAATGACGATATAGTCCGTTCTCTTCAGCGCAAGTTCCACACCATAGCCAGAGACGAAGAGAGGGCGGGAACTCCAATGCTGGGGCGGTCGGTAGCGCACGCGATAAGAGACTTGGCCTTCTTTGACGAGCCCAGTCAGAGTATGATGGAAATCCTTGAACATCGGTGACGCGATGTCCGCATACAGGATGGCTGGAGGAAGCGATGTATCTCCTAGCACTCGATCAAAGGGGAGTTCTCGGGAGTCTCTGTGGGCGGCCTGGTGTTAGACATCCTTCGAACTGTAACATGGAAGCTCATTACTCACGCCTCATCCGACATATCCTGCTGCGCACGTTCCATACTGGAGGAGCAGTATTGCTTTCCTTCCGAGTGAACCCATACCGGGCACGCCGCATCCTGCGCGGCCATCAAAGAGTGTTGGACCGAGGCATTGTAGAATTGGTAATGAGCGGAGATTCGAGGGGCAGCGGATCGGATTGCCAGAGACAACTTGAAAGACGAGAGGAGTTCCGGGGTGCTGAGGTGTCCATCATCATGGACGACTTGTAGAAACCGATCATAGAGCTCCTTTTCCGTGGTTGTATCATCAAAGGTTCCCTCTGCGATGCGATCAAGGAGTGGGAAATATGCTGTCGAATTCTCTTCTGCAGTCGTCTCTCTAAATGATCATAAGCAAGAGTTGCATTTTGGCTGTGCCGTTCGGGATAGGGCTTGCTTACAGTAGTTCTAGAAGATATGGTGCTGAATCAAATGAAGCCTGTAGTGCAACATTGACGGATGGACTCGCGCGCGCCAAACAGCTCAGCGCAGCAACAACTACAAAGCACTGTCGCCAAGAGGCAACAATGTTTGAGCGAATAGCCATGGATAGAAGCACAGCTTCGAGTCCAGAGGATATCGCTCAACCAGAGTTATCAAATTACTAGCCGGAAGGGTAGCTAGATCGCAAGCATAACAGGCGAGCGGATCAAGCTCATCGAGCAATAGGGGGCAGCGTATGAGGTATTCAATTTGTACAATCAATCAAGTATAAATGAGGCACATCTAGCACCAGTTTACCAAAATGAAGTTGATAAGAAGCTGTCCTGAGAATGGCTTACCAGACGGTCTTCAGGCCACCTTGCCGCCTTCTTTGGAGAGCTTCTACGGGCGGCGCAGCGGCCACTCGCGCAGGACTTCCGTATTGTATAATTGGCCACTTGCTGTTCTACATCCTAAGGTGTTCAGCGGGCAGTGATCTCAGGGGTTCAAATAGTACCTGGGGTAGATCACGCAGTTTAGCCTAGCCTTTTGCACTAACCAAGTCAACTCTAAACTCATCGTTTTCTCACAGGGTCTCAAAACAGTACCACTTATTTCTTCATCTGGATGCCGACATTGTCATCGAAAGCCAACTTCCGTTTCCTTCCATTTGCATGGTCACTCGGCTGCGATCGATGGTGAGCACCAGAAGCAAGTAAAGCCAAGCTAGTGACTGAAAGAAGCTCTTCAATATTCGTGCTACCATCCTCGGCCATACATTGTCTGCAGCTCCAACCATTCTGGGCCTCCTCCATGATTCTACTGATTCTTTTGCCCCGGCTGGTAGCATCTAAGATGTTGCCAATGGAAGCATGCACGGACAAAAGTACGGGATTTGGTGAAAGGTATCTTTGGTCGTGATTAGGCAAAGTGAGGAGTCGATCTGCCGGCAGAAGTTGGTTGTACGCCGTGGGGAACCGCGAAAAGGTCTTGACACGATAATGGTGAGAGCCAGCAACCTGGACTGCGAATCGAAACTCCTTGAACTCCCGATGAAGCGGGGATAGCATTGTCATAGCATTGTCTTCCCGGTTGATATCTGCCGGAGAGAAATCCGTGAGAGTCTTCAAGACAGGGAAATAGCGATAGAGATTCGCCCACACGTCCGACTTTCTCTTCCTCTCGTCTTTGAGATCTCCAAGCACGGATGGCAAGATGTGCACGGTCTCAAGAGGGCCAGAGGGCGCGCGACGTGGACCATCCAGGCCCTGATCCAAGACCAGATCGACGTCCTGATCTGAGCTCTGGTCCGAGTCCTGGTTCGTGCTCAGGTCATAGCACCCAGATATGACACATCGATTATTGTCTCTCTGGAGACAGTTTTCTCTCAGTCTCGCAAGGTCATTTCGAAAGTCTGGATCGACGGTGTGGAAGGTGGTATTTTCGTCATCATCGTCATCCTCATCCTCGTCTTCACTTTCTTCTTCTCCCGCGGAATCTGAAGGCGAACCAAGCTCAGGCGTGTGGCCCCCATTGGCGAAGATCGGACGCAGCAGACCCATATCAAGACTCTCAGCTAGGTGGTAAAGTTCGTCGTCGGAGCCGCAGTTCCAAACATCGTCAACGAGGTTCCTGCGTCCATCAGGTGGCAGGTACGCGTAGAAGGCTGTAAGTAATTGAATCGTGTCATCTTGATCGTTGCGTGGTCTGTATCGTTTCACCTTGATGCTCCACGAAGTCATGACCTCAAGGGAGGAGCTCGTCAGATCTGAAGTAGAGGATGGCATCGTCACGGGTTATCTTATCCACCTAAGGCACTCGAGACGATGGCTTAAGTTTGGTGCGAGATTGGGGGAAGGAGAAAGAGGATTCTATAAGAAATTAAACAATAATTCGAGGTCACAATGGCATGGGATTTCGAGTCTCTGAGGGGTTTTCACATTCACTACTCTCTGTTTGGTGAAGTGCTCAGGTGTCACCCACGACACAAACCAAACCTCATGTTTTCATCCGATAATGGCAGATCAAACAATATGTGCCTAAAAAGAGCTCTCCTGTAAAGCTTCAGAACATAGAGAAAAGGCACTATGGGGAAACAATCATGAAAAGAAAGCACGAGGCTCCGTCCATGATATGACAACATGGAGATGAACAGTCAATAGCTTTGGATAATGCTAAGATAGAACCACGACACTCGTACGCGTGCAATAAAAAAAATGTCTCAATCATACTCTCTACATCACCGACTCTCGAGGGACACTAACAATGCTCAATAATAACAAACGGAATTGATCCTATCAAAGGTGGTCATAAGACATGTGTATCATAAGCTGGTAATCATGTAACAAGGCTTTTCTGCTTTTTGTGTGGTATCAATCGCTTTCCAGACGCCAAATTCTCCATCAAAACATGCTAGGCCGACCCAGGTGTGTTCAATGCGAAACAGAAAAAGAATACATCCTAGAATGTCAAAGAGGAACAGGACAGAATAACAGGACCAAACTCCGAAAAGACCAATACTCTAACCCGAGGCTTTTGTTTCCTGCTTTTTGACAAAATGAATGAATGCGAAATGTGCAAGTCCCAAGGATCATCGAGAGTCCGAGCTGGACTGCTTGGAATGGGTGCGTTTACGAGCAGTAGCCTCCCAGATGAGACGCCGACGCTTTTGTTCGTCAATATCAAAGAATGATTCTTCGTCTGGCGTATGACTAGGGAGATTCTCAGGGCGAACGCTGAGCGCAGCTGTTGAACGCATTTTCTTGAGGCTCTTGGCCTTGCCAACATCGCCGAGCTTTCGGATCTCACGAGCCAGTCGATCTAGAGCCGAACCACTCGATTTTAAAGGGAGAGGTTTCTCTGGAGATGGTGGAAGAGGTTTGTCCAGAATATCTTCGTTGCTGTTGCCACTGCGAATTGAAGGGGTAGGGAGCCGATCTGTGGAGCCGAAGCTGATACCTGAATCCACTTTGCGGCTTTTGTGGCCACGGGGAACGGGTTGCACTTTCCCATCGAGACTGGAAGGACCATTGACCAACGCACACTCGTCAATCATCTCATTGGTGATCCGAAGGTATTGGTCCAATGCATCTCGAACAAGCGGCCACCCGTTCGCCTCACCTTCCGGCGCTCCCTGGGCGATGACCTTGTCCAGCATCTGCTTACCGTTGGTTTCAAACGCAGAGATGTATCGGAAAAATCCGTCTCGTTGCGATTTGAGGATCTGAGTAGTGAGTTGAGAGGTAGGAGTTACTGTAGACTCAGTAACCGGAGGGAAGAGGGTGTTCAACATGGCAATGCAATTTGCTTTGTTGTGTGGTTCCAACAGCATTTCATTGATCAAGATCTGGCAAACTGTATTAGCAAAGATCATCATCCGGAACTAAGAGAGCTAAAGCTCACCCATCGACGTAAGCCCAAGTAAATTTGAGTGTAAAGGGCTTCGACCTTGCGGCCTTGAGCGTTGATGGACTCAATCCAGGCAAGTACTCCAGGATATTTCTTTCCCAGCTCGACCTTTTGCTTGAGGTCATCCGGGTGGATACTGAGACGTTGCAGGGCGGCAGCGACCTCCCTTCTCCGGCGATTTTCTAGGTCTTTGAGGTAATCCAGCGCAGTCAATGCCTGAGGAAAATCAACCTCATCGAGTAGAGGGGCAAAGCATCGGCGCAAGAATGAGGTGACGAAACTAGGCGGCAGACTGCACGGTTGCGAGGGCATGCGGGAGATATGGTGAGTCAACTGCGCCCTGAAGTCGGCTGCGGGATCCATGGAGAAGTCCTGAGACTGGATAGACAGTTTGGACGAGCTGGACGATCGATTGGAGAATGCAGTTTCCGGAGACTGCGTCCCTGTACCAGGCTGTCTCGCGGGGTTGCAGTTCAGTGCATACATGGTACGAAGAGGAATCTCATAGGTTTCGGGATAACGAAGGCAGTGATCGAAGATCCAGGTCCAAGCAGACCCGTCCGGGCCGCTCAGGCGTTCTTCCGAAGGCGACATGATTGTAGAGGACTGAAAGAAAGAGATGATCGGTGGATGATAGGGCCAATCGAGGTTCGTTGTGAAGTGCCGAATCGAAGACCGGGGTAGGAACGCCTTTTAAAAGTAATTCCAAGCCCAAGCGAATACTGCAAGAAATAAATGTATAACAGTATGGGCTAGGGGAGGGGTGGTTTGCGTGTGCGACGTGATTGAGACGCAGGTCGAATATTCAATCAAAAAGTAGTACCGAAAAGACGGGGCGCAAAGACGGCTGGCATCACTGGTGTGTAACGTGCGCCTCCATACCACAACCTGCACCTCGATAACAACAATTGACTCAACCGGGACAAGGAATTGGCTGAACTAGGGGGGAGAACGAGAGAGAGAGGTGTATGCGAGCAGCAGTATCCCTTGAGGGGGAGTCTCCGGCGTGAGGGGCGTCCCTGGAAGGAAACGGATGGAGTTCCGGTTTGTTTGATCTTCGCCGACGGTTTGATCGTACGTAGTAAAGCAAGTTTAGCTTTTTTAAACTTCACACTTGACTCTTCTTTGTTTCGAATTCAACCCAAAGCTGTCGGACAAATCAAGAGAGGTGAAATAGAGTGAAGATCGAATGAAAACAGAAAGGAAGAGAGAGGGAGAGAGAGAGAGATTTCCAAATAGATAGTGCTCGAATGGGGAAGCTGTCAAAGCAAACGCCAAACGGACCTCGAAGATCTGTGCGCCAAGAGGAGCCGAGGAATGAGGTGCTTTGTCAAGTTTTGGATAGATCCAGAATCAAGCTTTGAGAGAAAAGAGGAAAGAAATGAATTTCTGATGCAGTGAACTAACTATCGAGATTCTAGACAGATAGATAGATGGATAGTAGAAGGAAACAACGAATGTGGTGGCGTTAGAGAAGGAAGCCGACCCGTATTATTTTTCTTGTTTTTTTCTTTTTTGCTTTCGAGTCACCAGAACAAGAGAGAGAGAGAGAGAGAGAGAAAACAAGAATAACAAAGAAGACTCAGGTTGACCGAGGGAGATGGTGGACCATAGTCAATACTAATAGTAATACTAGTAATGACCAGAAGAAGCAGATCAAAACTAGACTGACTGTCTAGTGTCTGGAGACGATTTTCATGACATTTCTTTTTCCCAGTACTCTTCCTCTACCGATGATCGAGACTTCTGGACTGTCTCTGAGTGTCCCACTTTTTTTGCCCCTCCGACCAGGTCAATCAATCATCTCGTCGTGTTAAGTTGTTAACTGTTAAACTAAACTAAACTGATGCTTCCGAACAACTTCATTAGTCAAAACTGTCGGTTTCTGATCGGGGGGTTCGGGCCACTGGGCTCCAATCACTTTCGTCCATCAAGTATTCTCTACACAGTACACAGTACTCTGAGTAGACTATTTTCTTTAGTATGTTCTCCTCGATCTGTGATCCGGTTCCATGGGATTCGCCGTCGACCTCCGTGATTCCGTCCCATCTGTGGATGCTGCCACTTGAGCTTCTCTTTCTGCATGGTGTAGAACCTCTTCCTCAAAGCATCATTTTGAACAGTCTTCAAGCTGACATCAACTTGCATGAACAAGTTGCCTGTATGATCAACCTCACGACATACATTTATCTTCCGAGTCCAATGTGACACAGAAGATCAATCATCCATCTACAAACAGGAAAATTTTTTACCCATCACACGCTCATGTCTTTTCCACGACTCGATCCCTTTTCACATGATGGACATTTGGGGTCGAAGGGATCAAATCATCAAAATAGCTGATCAAGAAAGTCCAACGGATTTCCATCAACCACTAGTCTTAACTATCTCAATTCTAGACTAACGGTCAAGAAATGCAGATTCGACGGATCCACTCCGTGGGAAAAAGGATTAAAAAAAAAAAAAAAAAAAAAATTCTCGAGGAACAGTCAGTCGATCGTTGCGAGAATCTGAATGCTAGGGGGCAAAAGTCCGTTGCTGTGGTCCTTTATTTTAGTCTTTTTGGACTGTTTGACTTCGACCTCCTGTTTCCCGAATTTCCGCGCAGGCTAGGGTGTCTGACGATCAAATCAAATCGGCTAAGCTTGGAGATGGTGGATCGCAGTTGGACAGGAGTCAGGAAGGACAGCCCCCCTAAGTAGGTTGGCAGGCTGCTTACCGGCCCCCAATAATAATAATGTGCTGGATTCCGCCAGCATCCTAGCGCGTCGTTGTTCCGTCGTCCGGTCATCCATCTCGGTTCAAGTTCAGGCTTCAGCTACAGTAGTTACTCCGTAGTCAGGAACACACTTCCGTCCTTCCTTGGAGTCCAGGCCTTTTGCTCGGGTGGCTCAGCCCATCTCCCAAGTCCCAAGGATCTATCTACTCGAAATCCGAGTTCTCCGCCATGCAGCCATCTTGCATGATGCATTTGTCTGCCATCCTTATTGAACAATATGCTACGGATACGAATTTTCTGCTGTATCATACCCACAATCCACATCCACCGATTGATCCCTCAAGAGTCAAGGCAGGCCTCCCTCGTCCTCCACAGGTAGTACGCTGAAACAAATCTGCACAATACCATGTCGGAATTACTCCGTATACCCAGTACTTGCCCCATTGATTAATTCACCTCTTGCGGAGGTGAGTGGGTCGCCTGTACGTGACTACGTACTTGTCTTGGATCGCGACACACGAGGCAATCCAAGATCCATAGCTCCTGATTTGTACACCTTATCATAACTCAGGTCATTGATTGGACTGATGGTCGGAATATCACATCTATGGAACATTTCTATCGTCGGGCATAGTAGTACTATGTAGGTCTTAGAGCCCCGACACCCGGAACGCGCTACTCGTCTACCATTGTACTTCGTCATCCTTGGTGATCTTTCATTTTCGAGTGTCGATCATCCTTGACAGTCGATGGATCAACTTCAGTTGATGTCAATGACCCTGATAGGGAATAATCAGCCATCAGCTCCTTTTCGTTTCTTTTTCTGTAAAGTGCTGCACGAGGTGTTTTGAGGCGCGAACACTGGATTTTGAGACCTCAGCCCAGTGAGCCCACGTCTTCTTCATCCTCCGATGCAATTCATTATTCAGAACCTGGAATACTTCCCGAATAGTATCCAGAGCTGCTCGTATTCGACGTGATGGCCATGCATGTTACCCACGAGGGCACGCATCACGGCGCTGGAATCATTTTTTCCAGACGTCCTTTCCCTGAGAGATGATGCATGCTGCATGCTCAATCAAGGTATTCAAGTCACCATGACTGATCCACCAGTCTCAGCTCAGCTCTTAAAATAGGCAACAAAAGTTGGCACGCTCACCTCGTGGTAATCACCTAGATAGGGTGCTAGACTTACTAGAGAATCTCACTCCACTGATGCGCATAAAAGCAAGTTAAAAGCGAATACTACTTGGAGAGACATGGTGCATTCTATGTGACTAAGGCATTATGAGCTGTGCATGCATGGCTAGGAGAAGGCCTGTCTTCTTTCTTTCACGCCAGAGCTTGGGATTTTAAAGCATAGAAGCATGCTATTCATCCGACAACTACACTTGAATATGTAGACATATTTAAAGCACATTCTAGATAGTTAGGATGCCAGTTTGGAAATCTGAACCCAATATAGTTATGCTCACGTGTGAATGACGGAGGGAGGATTAAGAAGGGGAAACCAGGACTACGTTGCGTAGAGATTGGGTGAAGAAAGGACTGTGTCCACAGATAAGAGGGGAGATATGCAAAAGTTGGATAGAGAACGAGTTGACAGTGCTAGAGAGACCACATTAAGATGAATGAAGATCTTGGGATGGCAATCGACCACTATGAGCTTATAGGAGTACATCGGAGCGGGCTGGTTGGCCTCGGGGGTTTCGATACAGACATATTTGTTAAGTTGCTTTCAATGCCGGCAAAGTCACCATCTTGATATGAGGGTACAAGATTCTTGGGGGAGTCGACTGTCGAGCACTGCTGGGCCACCCGTTCCGGCGAGGCCCAGCATGACACAACGTTAGGCGGTCGCGTCGTTTTTGAGCTCTACTTATATCAAAGGCAGCAAGCATTTATGTTGTTAGGAGCACTCAAAATGATTTTCATTCTCAGAAACATTTGGCCGCCTGGCCCGTCAATTGATGCCATTCGTATCAACACGCGAATTGAAGGTATTCTCTGCTTGCGCTGTCGAGTAAGAATGCCACTATGGACGGCAATCACCTCTTCGTTCAAATCTTTTTCGACCAGGGCGCCAGGCGGAACACGAGTATCAGAAACTTGGGAGAATGCCACATTATTTCCTAGCAATGGATTCAAAGTTATCGGTGCTGATCAGTTGATCGAAGAGGAGGAGTTGCCAGATTATCAAGCTGATCGTTTCTACCCTGTTCGACTTGGTGATGTGTTCCAGAACCGCTACCAAGCGGTAGCCAAGCTTGGTTTTGGCTCTTCATCAACATCGTGGCTAGCCCGCGACCTGAGGTAAGTGTGCTCGAAATCTTTGTTATGTTATGCTAAAAAAAAAGGGGGGTAGAGACCATCAATATGTCACGTTGAAGGTGAATGTTCATACCTCGTTGGTCCACCGAGAACTCCCGGTTTACAGTCATATTGCCAGCCGCATGGTAGGTGACTTACACCGGGGACAAGGAAATATCCGGAGACTGCTGGATTCTTTCGAAATCGCTGGTGTATACGGTAGACACCTTGTTCTTGTCTTTGAGGCCGCCCAAATGAGTCTGCGCGACATGAAGATGGTATTCCGCCAGGAAGGGTTTGAAGAAGACTTTGTTCGGGGAGCTATAACCGAGCTTCTTCAGGCTTTGGACTTTCTGCATACACATGGGGAGGTCGTCCACACCGGTATTGTCCTTGTCTTTCTGTTCTTCTTTTTGACATCGGTGCAAATTCCACAGCTAACACACTGCAGATGTACACCCTGGCAATTTGCTTCTGGGTGCCTACGATAACCAACTTTTCCAAAAGTTTGAGGAAAAGGAATTCGCATCCCCAGTACCCCGCAAGCTAATTTCATCTGCTCGCACAATCTATCTCTCTCGCTTGATGCGCCCCAAAGAAGGCCCAATGCTGCTGTCTGATTTCGGTGAGGCCAGGATTGGCCCAGGCCCACACGGGGGTGATATAATGCCCCTGGAGTATCGAGCCCCGGAAACATTGCTCTATATAGGTTGGAGCTACCCAGTCGATATTTGGAGTGTTGGCCTTGCGGTACGTCCTTGGTTGGAGTATCTAACAGTTTTCTAGCGAGCTTCTAACATGATTGATAAAGGCTTGGGATCTTATAGAGCCAAGAAAACTGTTTACAGCACGCGATGATGATGGCGACCTCTATGATGCTGCTCACCTCGCCCAGCTGATTGCCGCATTGGGCCCACCCCCTCCTGATTATCTAGCTAAGAATTCGGAGAGGAGAGCCGAGTTTTGGGATGAACAGGGTATGTCGATCATCCGAACAAAGTATACGCGTGGAAGAATTGATTGGAATATTGTTATTGCCGTCAGGCTTTTTACTGACCAAATTTGTAGGAAATTGGCTGGGCCTCGCGCCCATTCCACATGGCAGGACAATGGAAGCACTGGAAACTCGACTGGAAAATAAATCGGACTTCCTTCGATTTATTAGAAGAGCTTTAACTTGGATACCAGGGGAAAGAGCAACTGCCAAAGAGCTCTTGCAGGACCCTTGGTTAACAGGTGAGGTCCCCCGAAACTAACGTCCAGTGAACAAGGCAGCTGGCATAAGCTTGCCGCTTACGCAGTGAATATGGTTTCTGGTAATCTTCTTCAAACAGCAACTACCGATGAAATCCTCCAAAACCACGCTTTTGAGGGTTACATTAATTTCTCAACCGATGGGCCTAGATTATATTTGGGATTATTCGTCTTGTCGAGCCATAAGGAGTAATGAGTCAAGTTAGAGCGATCACACCCACTCACCCAGGTCACGCGACCTCAGGGTAGCACTGCTCACCTACTCTAAGTCTACTCAGTATAACAACTTAACAAGAACAGCAATGGCCTTGGCGGCCGTAGTTGCTCAGTTGGTAACTTGGTAGTCACTAAGCCTGGAGGCCATTCTTCGCTGATCCTGGCAAGTTAGCAACTAGTCTAGCCCTACGACTAGCAACAAGCTAGCATCTCGCCATCTCGGGATCTGACACAAGTTTAGCACGTTATGCCTGATTCGGCCTGAAGCTTGATCCCGAGAAAACGGTTGGAGCTAGACCTGTCTTGTGTCACTCCTTGGCTCTCATCGTGCTTGTTTTGAGA
The DNA here is from genome assembly GCF_000002715.2 of Aspergillus clavatus NRRL 1. NCBI lineage: Eukaryota > Fungi > Ascomycota > Eurotiomycetes > Eurotiales > Aspergillaceae > Aspergillus > Aspergillus clavatus. The sequence goes on along the minus strand of NW_001517101.1, from coordinate 1,475,173 downwards.
GCCAGGAATCCAGGGTCACATCTCGGAGCCGGTGACGCGACTGCTCGATAACTACAAGTGTCTTTTTAGCGGAGAGATGGGCAGTCTTTCACGATATGAGATGCTATTAATTGCTATCGCTCACCATCGCAATTCGCAATACCCCTGATCGTGCCGATTGACCTCGCGTAGCTTCGACTTGGGGATCATACAGTGTGATCGATCATATTCCAGACTAACCTATTCATTGAACAAGTACAGTATGCACAAGTCACAACTTCGCTGATGATATAGTCGTCATACAAGGGTGACCGGTGACATCGACCCTCACGTTCTATTCTAAATGATGAAACAACCGAAGACAAAAAAAGGCATGTGAAATCCACCAAATCCTGGCACTATCCACAAGCTATCCTACGGGAGAGCTTTTTTTCATGACTGCCGGATCTTGTTGGTCAGTGTCATTTCCCGCCATCCCCATCCCAGAGCAAAAGCAGCGCCAGGTCCTCCAACCCATGTCATCGCGGCCAGAAACGCAGCCACTTTGAGCAGCGAGATTTGGACCCCATACAACTTCAAGTCACGGAAACAAAGCAGTAGCCACAGGAACCCGCTGGCCATGGAGAAGAGCTCGTCATACTTGAGGAACAGGGTGACACCATCCGAAAATGACTCCACCGACGAAGAGAACTCCCCTACCTCGGGGTAGAAGATCTCCGATAGCGAAGTCCCGGGTGGGACCGAGAATCGCACATACTGAAAAACAAGACCTGAGATCGCCGCCAGGGAGACCCAGATGATGTGGACATACGGCATATCCGCCCGCTGATCCACACTGAGGCTTGCGGGTCTCGAATCCTCTACCATTGACGTTAATAGGAAATGAATGAGGGGGACCAGGACCGGGAAGAGTTGCCAGATGGCGTTCATCCACTGTCGCGTGGCAACTGTCTCGGAAAAGAAACTGGCCCATGTCACGGGATAGTATAAAAGCACAAAGACTGGTAGGAACGTCTTTGCGGCGGAAATCCGCATCTCGCGACGGTCCGCAACAAGGATACTTAGGAGAGGGGAGAACAGAAAGTCGATCAAATAATAGTATGGAGCAACAAGACCAATCCCTTGGAACTGGAAGATTACACCACAAAGAACCGGTCTGCAAAGCAATAAAAGTCAGCGCTCAAGTCCTAAGGCAGGGGAGTAACCACAAACAGTAAAGATGCTATGCGAGAGTAGCCTCGCCGGTAGTTGTCGAGCAACCAGATGCCATAGACAGCCCCAATATCCGTGAGGAACGTCAGCATCTGAAGCCGAGCTATTGCGTCTGAACCCGTGATCGACGGCAAAAAACAAGTTACCATGATACGAACGGTATCATCTAGGAAATGCCAGTGGTAAAGCGGTCGGTTCAAGTCTACCACCTCTCCGTTCTTAGCTTCCCACTTACCCCTGTCCAGAATGGAAGAAAGATGAGGCAAGAATCCTCTAACAGTCGTGCCCATCATATGGTGTGCCAGGAGAATACACATCACCAATGGCAGAGCCCACAGAAGCCGAACCCAACCACGTTCGTCCTGCAATCTCTGGTAATTCCTGTCAAAGGCAATCGGACAGCCTAATGCCCTCTTTGGCAATGCAATGCCCTCCAGTTTCTCTGATCCAATGAAGACGGTAGAGTATTGATCTGTCAACCAATCGTTCAAACGTGGGAGGGCGTGAAAAGTGAAGAAGCTATGCCTCCATGTTGCCAACGATTCCAGTCGGGTAAGGTCATTGGCCGCCGCCCAGATTTTCTTTACTCGAGGCTGTCTGGCCCGCTCCCAGACGGATAAACAGTTGCTAATATCACTTGCAGACGGGACAGGAGAGACCTTCAGAAGAGACCTTAGATGATTGACAAGGGAGGCAGCGCTCTCAATGGCGCAATTGGCTCCCTGACCCATGTTGGGAGTCATCTGGTCAATGAATCAGCTTGTCTCTGGGAAAAGTAGCAAGACCTGCGCTGCATACCTTGTGAGCCGAATCCCCAATGCATACAAGTCGCTTATACGCCCATTTGTCGAAGAACGCCTCTTCAATAGGGATATGAGTCGCGAATGTGGCATTTCGGTAAATGTCTCCGAAGGAGACATCCGATGAGATGGGCTTGTCCAAGAAACGTGCAACTGTCTCATCCAGGTCTTGACGATTGAATCTGGCAAACGAGGGCTTCAAATACGTCTGGTCCAGTTTGATAAAGACAAACCAGTATACTCGACCATCTTTGCCCACCGCGGAGAGAAAAGACCAATCCATTGCACAAGTACGGTGACATTGGCTTACCGTCAGGTTGGTGGTTGCATCAGATATTCCAAAGATGCAAGAATATTCAATTTTTAACTCTAAAATGCTGGTCAGTACAGAAGCCCCTAGTATTCGTTTTTTACTCACTGGCACGTTCACGTTCGACCACATCTTTCAGGTCAAGGCTCTCCATGTGCCGCCACATCTCCTGTCGCACAACACTCTGGATGCCATCAGCACCTACAACGAGGTCACCTGCGTACCGACTGCCGTCGGTACAGTGTACCATAGCTCCAGAATCGGAAGTTTCGATTTTGACAACCCTTTTGCTAAGGAGGACTCTAGATCTGTCCTCCTTCAGATGTTCGTGGAGGATAGCGAGCACCCTCTGCCGGTCTAGAAATGACACGGGATAGCCATGTCTCGAAGAATAGGGTCAGTTTCATTGCTGCGACCCGCAAGCACAATTTCGGATACGCTACCTCGTCTGTATGTCTTTTATAGCTTCATTTTGGGTGAGGAGTGACCCGTCCTCTCGCCAGTAATAACTGGTGCCCAATGGCTCGGCCCATTCGAGGATGTCGTCAAACATACCCAGCTGATCTAGGATCCGCAATCCATTCGCATTGAGTCCAATTGAGGCTCCGACCTGCGGTGCGATCTCGTCACGAGATTCTAGAAGCACGTAGTCGATCTTTGCGCGTTTCAAACAATGCGCAAGTGTCAAACCGGCGATGGCGCCGCCGACGATGATGACTCGGAATCTCCTGTCTCGATGCTTTTCGTCCATCTTTGGCTATTCTTTCTCTGCTTCGCTTCTTCGCTCGGAACAACACGTTTCGCAAAGGTGGATTTGAATATCCGCTCAGTGAGCTTTTGAAGGATGGAATTAGCGCCGCTCGTTGTGGACGAGAAGTGAGAAAGAGTCGCTATGATCTTACGCCGCGGGAGGACTCACTAATTATCTAAGTTAATTTGCTCAACAAATGATCCTGTGCGAGGTTGTACGATGAGTAACCACGTTGGCGATCCGGATTCCGGAGCGTTAGGACTTGGGGCTCAGGCATCCCTGCACGCGATATCACTAAGTGCTCCTGGCTTACCCGCCTCAAGATACGTGGAGTCACGAAACACTACGACGGGATAGGATGACAACTATACGGACGGCCAAATCGGACACATCATAGATACCGCGTCTAGCCTTGAAACAACAATGTGATCGGCGGGGGGCCTTAAGAACGCTCATTAGCCAACCGAGCCATGCCTTCGACATGACCTAAAGGGATATGGACTTCACTCGCATTTGATGCTCAGTCGAGTGTATGGATAAAGATGTGCTGATGTCGCCAGTTGGATTACGATCGACAAGGTTGGACTATAATGGATAGACCATACGCTTAATTGCAATTTCAGACATAGATAGGTAATCGTAATCTATATAGTGAGAGGAAATTACATCGTAGTTTCTCCAGCATGGACTATTGAATGCTTCATACCCTGTTGGTACGATTTATGGGGATGCGTGGATGGCCTTTGTTACATATATTATGCAATAATACTGCCTCAACATGAATGGGCTATTGGGGCGATGCCCAGAAAGGGTGAGCAAAACAATTCCAATATGAGTGGCAGAGGGCCACAATCCTACTACTCAGATACGACTTTTATAAGGAATGCCTTCTTCCCACCTTTATCCTGTCTATTCACAAAACTTGAACTTTTCAGATCGGCACAGTCTAGATATATTCATACCTTGACCAGCGGGGGTCGTACTGCGAGACAATGATCGAAAATGTTTCTATTGCTTTCAAGGGAACAATAATGGAATGCAATAACGGCCATTTGGGCGTTCCTTGCCGTTGCTGATGTCTCTAACGTATATGAAGTTCTAGCGTGCGCCAATACAGACTTGTCATAATAATGGGTGAGGTGAGTACATTGGAAGGGAGGGCTGGTATCTCAGCCATCACGGCCGCATTCGGTAACACATTTCAGTTATGATATCAGGGACTTGCTCGCGCAGCCTTGCCACCCGCGAAGCAGAGACAGCGAGAGCACTTTCGCAATCGGGAAAGAGTTGTATACTAGGTGCCAGAATCCCAAAGATACTCGACCATGAATTTTCACTGGGGACCACCAATCAGAGGTCTTGAGACAGATAGAGTTGTTGCGTTTCTCTGTCTAGCCTACGAGCTGCAAGTTTCGACAGTTGACACACAGAATGATCTGCCTCGGCCATGGTTCAGCAGCTAGTCATGGTGGAGCAATGATGCCCAGATCTCGGTCATCGCCGGTCTTTCTCTTCGTATGAGGAGTAGAGTGCGAGTCAAAGAGGACAAAATATTAAGTCCCTTTGTGCCCCTAACGACGATCATAAACGCAAATATAGTGCGATTTCTTTGTTCATTTTCATCCATCACCATGACGGGAGATACAGAAGTGTTTCCTACACCTGCAGCGATCTTCCGACGGGCCTCTCGCTGCAACACTCGCATGTCTTCAATCGCGCAAAGAGCCACAGCACCCTGCAAGATAGCCACCATTTCACGTGGCAAGCTCAAGCACGAAGCCTCCTCTCAGGCCCCTAATCTCCGTCGCTGCGTCGGCCACCACGCCGTCTTTCTCAAGTCCACCGAGGCAGCTCAAGAAGAACACAGAAGGCAGATGAGCCCTCTGAGCTTTTTTGAAAACGATGGACCCAACTTTGCACCTAACGACAGGAGCAAGGCCGACATGCCTGTCCTCTGCACACAAGTCACCAAGACGGTCAAGGCGATCATGCGCCGCCGTTCTACGAGTGGCCCTCAAGCCTCTGATGAAGCAGAGAAGACTGCCGCCCTGATCCGTGTATCTGCTGCAGCAGACAACTCCATTCAACCACCAGCACTGGAAAAGAGGAAGAAATTCCTCGTCAAAAGTCGCGAGTATGCATCTATGCTGTTCTTGTCTGGTCGGCGGGCTTTCACGCCAGTCCTACAGACCAATACTGTCTACTGAACCACCTACCCCGTTCATCTCACCATTATCTCGCACCTTGAAACTTTTGACTCATCATCATTGAGGAAAGCGCGACTTGATATTTACGAAGTCTACGACGATTTGACACTTGATGAAGCGATTTGAGCAAGCGAGAGCTGTTTTTATCTCTTATTACATTCATATAAACTACCACGATAATCAGACCACACTGTACTAGATATATGGAGGACATACATTAATAATAAAACCCACATCCCTATCCATATTCTGTTTGAATGCTTAACCCGTAAAACTCCCAGAGCTGCCGGTTTTCTTCTTGATGAGCAAACCACTCTGGAAAGGTATGCAGCAGAATCACAGCGAGAAATTAGACTTTGGAAGTTCCATCGGATTGACCAAGTCCAGTACCCACAACTGCGAAAGACGCAACCTGGTTCCCACCGCATAATGGCATCAATCACAAGTCTGATTGGGCCATACTCTGTTCGCCTTCATCGGAGCCCCCGAATCAACAGCCCTGTTATTCTCCGATGAAGGAATCCGGGGGAGTCTGGCCAGAGTACTATGAGTCGCTGAATCGATCGGGGTGGCCTCGACCCTATTTCTCAAGCTGGATTCTTGAGAATACAGAGAGACTGAAAAGACCCGAAGATCTCCCGTCGACAGCATTTCTCTTCGAGGACGTGAATCCACACCTTCACAAAAGGCTAGCAATGAGCCTCTGGACCCGGCTTGAGTCATGATGAACCAGCATCATTGGCTAGACAGCTGACTGGCGGTACTGCCTAGCCAAAGAATACGGCAGCAGAACTCGGCAGCAGAACTCGGGTGGAGGGCTTCTCACCCCGATGAGGCTCGACCCCTCACTATGGTCAAGATCACCGTGGATGCTCTAGTTCCCCAATCCCCCCCACAACAGGACGGTTTTGAACCCTGGCCCTATTCGGTGATAATTCGTTGCGTCAGCGATGCCGATTGGGCTACAGTTTGAAGTTCCGGTGCCTTCGTCTTCTCAACGAACGCGTGATGGTGGCAGGACATATCGAGAACGTGCTAAAGCCTCTAGGGGCCATTTGTTTTGCTAGAGAATAAACATAACATGACAGTTGCGGAAGTTCTAAGAGTATGCTGGATACGCACCTAGGATAGAGGGAGGTTGTCCTTTCACTAGAGTATTCCGGTCTTTCCTTTCCATTTCAATCTTAGATCCTCGTGTTCATGTAGATAACTCGAACCGGATAATCCCATCGTGAAAGGGACCGAAATAATGCTGATGGTTCAACAGTCCATCCTCTGCCGTCTACTTGCCGATAGTTGTAGTTATATAAGACTCTATTTCTCTATACTCCATAGTAGGCGCAAAACGCCCCATTGGCTGGACCCCACAGCGCCAAGACCGCCAATGATCTCCAAGCGCATCGAAGTCACTTTTGCAATACACAGTAGATCCAACATCACCTCCCCATCGCGAGTGTCAATATTAACACAATACAAGCCTTCACAATGGCGAAACCATCCCTGGCGAAGAATCTCCAATTCGAGAAACAAAACAAGGACATGATCAAGCTCCCCAAACGTACATCCAACCTCCCCTCCCACTCCCCCAAGAAACGGAAAAAAAAAGGCAGGCAGGCAGGCAGGCAGGCAGAGAGATAGCTAACACAAACCACCCACAGACGCCCGAGTCCAAAAACGCCCTATCCCACACGCCCCCGTCGCATCACCGTACGCCGGCCCCTCCGTCCCGAAAATCGTCTACGTCTCGACCAAATCCCCCTTCATGAGCGCCGTCAAGCGCGTGCAGAAACTCCTGCGGCAGGCCGAGAAGCGCGCCACGGCGTCGGTCAACCTGGCGAGCAGCAAGCGGACGGAGCAGCAGAAGTTGGCGCAGCTGGCGCGCGGGCAGGAGCAGCTGAGCAAGGAGGAGGTGTTTGTCAAGGCGACGGGGCGGGCGATTGAGAAGGCGCTGAGCGTGGGCCGGTGGTTTGAAGAGCGCGAGGCCGAGTATGCGGTTCGCGTGAAGACGGGGAGTGTGTTGGTTGTGGACGATATTGTGGAGGATGAGGAGGCGAAGCAGAAGGTGATCGAGGAGGCGGAGAGAGCGCGCGAGCAGCAGGAGCAAGCGCTGCCGGAGTCGAGAGACGGCGAGAAACCTGTCGCGTCTGCTGAGTATACCGCACAGCATGCTTCGACGCCTGCGTCTGCGGAGAAAGAGACACAGCAGCAGCAGCAGCAGAAGAAGAGGAAGCGCGCTGCGAATGCCCCGACTGAAGACGAGGAGCTGCCCGAGACCCGGACGCGATGGGTCAATATGGTTGAGGTCGCGATCTCGCTCAAGTGAAGAGATGCATGCTCAATCTTCCGGGAGCTTGCCCAAATCGGGCTCTAAGCTCGGATCTTGCGTTACCAATTCACGCACTGGGCGGATCATTTGCACCCATGCTTCCTACAACACATACTTCTGGCGGCCTTAAGACGAAAAGACGAAGCTCAGTACTGATGTGTCTTCGCCGTCACCGCGAGGTCATGCCATGGAAAATGCCATCATCTCCCTCTGGTCGAATTTCCGCTCCAGACTCTGCAGCAATACCTTTCCAGTGATGGCACTCGCCCCAAATGAGTGAGATCTAATATCACACTAATTCTGTTGGTTCTAAACATATTACGGGCCAAGCTACCACGCCGCCATTACCACCACAACTCGGAACATCACAAGGCCTTTGCTCTCCAGCTTGATGACAACCGCACATCTCTCAGCTGCATTGCGTTTCGACAGTCCAGCTGTGTGTGTAGACATCCCGGAACGCCATCTTGGCTGTGGAGACGTGTCAATGCTCTCTATTTGTACATGGAGTTTGCGCTGTTTAATTCACACTCAAAGGCGCTTGACGGAGATTGCAAAGCCCAGATGGCAGACAACAACTCCAAACGAATGCTTGAAGATGCCCTGTTGATGAATATTAACAAATGTCTCTCTCTCTATGCATACAAAAGCAAATTTTCCGACGACACAGTCGCAGAGAAAGTTGGACTAGAAAACTGAGTATGGAAGCGCTGGATTGCGAATCACACCATGATTGAGTTAGATAATAGAATAGCAGTCCAGCTATAAGGGAAAGAACTCAAATCAATCATCGCTTCGACTGCAATTCTCCAAGGAGGTAATGCTACTATGAAAGAACTAATACACAGAGGGTGAGCCCCACACGACTTGCTTCTGCCCATGAAGGAAAAGAGACATTAACATAGAATAATGAGAAATGGCGACTGCTGCCAGAAAGTCGTAACTGGGCCAGCAGGGTGCTTATGAGGTTGACTCCTATAACAAGCCAGGAGATGTAAGAACGACTGGGTATGCACATTATGCAGGGTCATATCCGCAGATCAAAATGGGAAAACAAGAGAAGGATGACAGTATGAAACACCAAAGACCCCAGAGTACCAGTGGAGAAGATCCAGTCAATGGCCGGTGACCGGTATACATGAGAAAAGAGAGGAACAAACCGTGGAGTGACTACTCACGGCCAAAAGGATGGATATGAAATGATGAGGAAAGAAAGAGTGAGAGGATGGGCGGACCACAATGAACAAGGTCATGTAATCTCGTGAAAGCAAAGAGGCATCACTTATCCAGCTTCTGCCACCCGTTGAGATAGGCCATGAGACCAACCCCCAAGAGAACGACCCCAAGCATAGACGCATAGGGGCTTGTCTGCTCCAGAACATCTGGTTTGGATGGCTGCGTCGCGAACGCTGTTCCAGAACCGCTGACCTCTTTTGTACACGTGGATGCCACTGCCTGGGGTGCCTGTTTTTCAATTTCATCGTCGTCATCACCAGGCGCGTCTTTAGCTGCCGCAACAAACTCATCGTTGACGGCCTTTCTGTCGATGGAAGAATCGATGACCGTCTCGCTCCGTTCCGCACGCTCACGCCGCAGGGTCTCAATCATCTCCGCCAATGACTTGCGCGTTTCTACCGTCTCGCTTTCAGCCTTCTCCGCTCGATCCCTGAATATCGAGACCTGTTTTTTCATCTCCTCCATTTCTTCCATTATCATCTCCAGGCGACGTTGTAGTTGATCAGCCTGAGCTTCGGTTGGGGTCTCGGAGGCGAGTGGTTCCTCAGCTGGAACTGGCGGAGGTAGGTGATCGTTTGAGGGTTGATCAAGTGTGACCTGGTCACTGGGAGTGGTCTCCTCGGAAAGAGGGATTGTCTCGGATATCGGTGCAGCGTCAATGCCCTTAGCCTGCGATTCGAGGCTCCTAGCCTTTTCCTCTGCAGACTCGCGAGCATTGCGCTCGTGTAGCAACAGGTTCTCGAGCTCCTTCACACGGGCACCCTGGCTATCTAGCTCGCGCTTGGCAGACGATAATGCCTCGATAAGCGATAGAATCTGACTAGACTCACGCGAAACAGGCGAGCTGCTCGGCGCTAATTTTGGTTTCTCCGTGTCGGAGCGTTTAAGAGGAGAAAATGCCTCCGCGCCAGGACGCGGAAGGGCGTCGGGTTTCTCAGGGAGTGGTTGCTGAGGTGGTGGGGCAGGGGGGTCCGAAAACCGTGAGAATGAATCAACCCGTGGCATCTTGGGTCTTCCGTTAACTGGACGGGAGGCACCACTGTCCGGTGGTGAGTGCCTGGGCTTTTCCTTTTCCTGGTGACCCGGTTTCATGAGAGTTGTGAGAAACTCGTCTGTTTGATGAAGGTCTTGTGCTTGCTGTTTAGCCTGCTTCATCTCGCTCTGGACATAAATGAATTAGTCGGCAGCCACTGGCGAAGTAAGTAATTATCAGAAGACATACCGTGAGCCGCCTGACGATCTGTTCAATGGAAATTGGAGAGTTCCAGTAGTTCATTTGCCGTTGTTGCTGTAATGCGCTGATCTGACTGCTAGCAGTACTTTGATTGCTCCTGTTACTCATTGTGCTTCCCGAGCGTCCACGAAGATGCGACAAGGGTTGACTAAGGGGTGAAGGGAGCAATCCATTGCCAGAAGCAGGGTCTAAATCCCCAAGAGTGAGGTCGAAGATATTGGGCATGCTCCCATAGATACCGGCATGTTCGACCTTAGCAGAGACCTTGTGATGTACAATGGTCTTTTGGTCTTCGCTGACGATATCAATGCCCAGCTCCAGGGTATCACTTTCCCGAAGCTCATGGGGCTCCGATTCGCGATTCTCCGGCGAGAGCCGCTGGCCGTTAACAAAGGTCCCGTTCGACGACTTGACATCACGAATCCAAATTTTGCCGGTTTTGTCAGCCCAGATTTCTGCGTGTTGTCGGGAAAGCACTTTGGAGTCAAAGTATCCGTTCACGGGAGTCGGGACCGTCTTCACATTAGTCTGACGGCCGATTCGAAGAACCTCTGGGTAGAATGGCACGTTGATCTGTTTTTTCTCAAAGGTACCGTTCATGGGCAGTAGCGTCAAAATCGCAGGCGGCTCCGCGGATGGCGCGCTCCCAGCGCGAACGCCATTCTGTTGTGAAGGCTGTAACATGTGCTGCGACGGGACAATTGACGAAGGCTGATGGAGAGCGGACATGGCAGAGGCAGCGCCAGCCCCGGAAGAGAATGCAGGCATCGCCTGAGTGCGCGCGGTGCTTACTCCGGTGGCTGGTTCCGCCTTGGAGCTGGGCCAGATGCTCCTGGATGGCTTCTTCTTGGTAGACCAGGTGCCGGATTCGATATTGTTGCTCTGCACGGCATGAGCGTTCTGGGGGACCGCGTTTACTGTCGATGTTGAAGAATTGGATCCCAAAGACGATGAGGAGTTGGACCTATGGATCGTCTTCCGGGGTATGAACATCCGTGACACTTCGTCGTTCATTGAAGACAGAGCTCCTTGTCCTCCTTTACCAGAGTCGTACCATCCCAAGCGAGGACCCTCTTGCACACTGGGTGGTGATGCAACAGCAGTCATGGAGAAGGAGAATTCCCAAGTGTCTATGTTTCGGGGCTCCAGTTGTCAATGTCGTCCTATCGCATGGGCGTTCCGTCCGACAAAGACTTGAATAAAGACCAAAGGTATTTATGAGAAATGAGATATGCAAATCGCTTGCGGATGTTGATGATGACGATTAGGTAGATGAAATAATGTTGAGCGTGGATGCGAGGGCCGGCGCGATCAAAAGCACTAATAGTCCTTGATTCCAGTCAACTGTGAGGAGAGAGGGTCACGTTAGCTTTGTCTAGAGGATCCCAGCACACTTCTGCCACCCTTTTTCAAGCCAAAATAAAAGGGAAAAGTCGATGCGATATATTTCTCCAAGGTCTGCTATTTAAAACGTACCTTTCGAAGTCGGTTCCAGCGAGCAAGGACAGGATCAAGTATGGATGTGAGACAGTGGGAGCGTCCGAGTCAAGGAGGATGGAGGAATCGTGGTCCGATCCGAGTGAGCGACCGGGTTGTTAGGGGACGCCGTCCAAGGGGAAGGAAGGAGGCACGAGACAGAACTCCCGCCCTGTACAGGCTTTTTAGGCCGCCCAGACAGCGTTGTTTCGACGCGGGAAAAGCTGAAAGCTCCGGGGACAAAATCTCCTAGAGTGGACACACAGTGTAGCGGGCGAGGAGGTCAGTTTACGGTCGTCTGGAAGCCTCAGGCCCTCAATCACGTGCACAGCACACGTGCCCATTATGTAATAAATACCCAACTTCGTAGCTAGCGCAGCTCAGGTCGGCTCGGGTCACGTGCATTTGACGGAATGGGGCCGCGGGTGGTAAATGGAGTGACCGTTGGAAGCTTCCAGCGCAACTGGTTCAGTTCAAGCTCACCATCCAAGACGCTTGAAGACCTGCTGTAAAATTCAGGACTTGCGTATTGCAAACATCACTTCTGGGGTACTCGAGATCTAGTCCTTCGCTTTAAACATGCCTGTTGTTGCAGCTCCTCCCCAGGGCCACGGCCCCTCTACCTTCGATAAAAGTGAGTATCAAGGACTGCCCACTCGGCATCAGCGAATCGATACGGTTGCTTTATGAGCAAACGATGAACTAACCTTTTTACAGTGAAAATGGGCGCTATGATGGGTTCAAGTGAGTCGCATCGAGGTCGTCCTTTCACACGAGACCTTTCCGCTGATTAGAATTCCGATATGTGCAGCCGTGGGTGGTATCATGGGTTTTATCATTGGTTTGTCTTCTATAAGTGTGTCGGCATAGGTGAACGAGAGTCTCATGCAATCCTAGGAACTGTTACCATCTTCCAGTACGGTGCTGGGCCTAATGGTGTGATGCGGACATTGGGGAAATACATGCTTGGTTCGGGCGCCACTTTTGGGTAAGCTCGCCGTTCCCAGGGTGTCTATTATATGCTGTTCTGCTCTACACTTATCTATGAGAGGAGGTGATAAGTTTCCCGAGTGTGGCATCACGTACTAATCGTTCTGCGTGTGGCAATTAGTCTTTTCATGTCCATCGGAAGCGTCATCCGTACTGAAGGACCTCACAATGACGCCTGGCTGCGTGCTCGCGGACCCCCTATGATGCTCCCTCGCCAGTCACCTCTACGACCTATGCGCCAGTAGAGAAAACAAGACTTGTTCATGCAGAGGCCAATGCTGGGGAGAGATACTTTACGACCTTCGGGGACGACTTGTACAATATTAACAACCGGGATGGGAAGTGCGTACGACAGGGACAGAGACCGGTGTGTAACTATCGCAACTCAATAGTTGTGGAGTGACAACGGGGACGATCTCCCTACATAATGTATATAACACGGGGACATTGGACGCCGAGTCAGGTCGAATAAGTCTCCAGTGATGCACTATTTTCTGGCGTTAAATCAAGGGGTAATCATTTAATGAGAGATTGACGAAATGCCAATTTACTGGCCAGATCAAGGTTCACTGTCGAATAGCAACTCCCGACGGCATATTCGAGGCGGTACGTGTATGGTCATCGTGTCTACGTTCAGAATCTCTTGGATCATAAGGGGGAAAGCTGCAGATCGTGCGCGATATGCACAACCCAGATCCGAGCGGGGTTGTCTGCGACAGGAGATCATTGACAGATACTGTTCGATGAGCACTCAGCAGCTCCAAGAATATGACCAGTAGGTACTCAACATAGCTCGAATGTCTTGGGATCTAAGGAGGAGAGATAGCAGTCAGCTCTCCCAGCGATGTCCACGAGCCCTTTGCCATGTATTTTCAACGTTTTCACAGATTCCATAGATGATCAGTTGCATAGACGAGTCCTCAAGTGCACGCTGAGTCATTGACAATCCTTCTTACTTCTGTCGATGATGAGAGTCACTATTGCTGCACCACCAACTCTCCCCATGACATGGGGATTTCGATTCTACCTGACAGTTGGCAGCTGGCAAACCAGTTGCATTGAGCGCTGACGAGAAGTGCAGGGAGATAAGGCACAGGTATATGCAGAGTCACTCTGACATGCATACAGGGAATGGGCCATCATGCTCTTGCTGTTGGATGAACAAGGGCATGAGACTGTGGGTGAATCACTGAGTAGGTGACTCAGTGATCGATATATCTTTGGTCAGGGCGATCACAGCATCTGGGTCTCAGGGGACCACAGTCAGATACATCATAAGACAAGCGATGGGCTCGATATCTGATTGAAGTATCTAACACATATATAAGAATGCTCATTGATTCACCTCGGATCTGAGATGGCTCATGTCAGACTGGATCCTACCTAGCGTATGTACAGAGTATGTCTTGCTGGTAAATGCGCCACTGACCGTCGCCTCAGGCCAGCAAGCCCCAAACTGCGCCATGTGATTCAGCCCTGGTGGGCTCGCCAACAACACTACTGTGACTTGTGAGTAATTAGTAGTAGTAGAAGTAGTTCTGTTGGTAGACGGTTTGGTAGTATGTATTAACGGGATTTGGGGCCACCGTTCCCGTGGGTCTTGTCTGGATTTTCAGGAACAGCCGCACAGGTGGATTACTGGATTTCCTTTCAGTTTTACTACTGGCAACTGGCAAGTGATGACTGAAGACCGACTACACAAGTGATCAGCGACGGGGATGAGCGACTGAGGGACACTTCGTCATTCGTGAACGGCTTGATTAGTCGAGACTTTTTTGCTCCGAAATTTGCCATTAGGCGAATATTGGAGTCTAGATAGCTTTTGTACTCCGTCCAGTGCGGCGATTCGCCGGTCCAACAGAGGCAAAGCTGCAAGAGGCGAGGAGACGAAAAAGGGAAAATACGAGGATTGCCGCGAGACTTACCTGAATGGATCATAATCAATCCAATCTACGGAGCAGACTGTGAAGGTGCGACATGCTGAGTGAAACAAGTTGGGAGAATGCGCCATGAGTCTTGAAGAAGAACATCATCATCATCATCATAATAAAGGCAAAGAATTCAGATGAGATTTGAAGACCATGATCATCAACATGAATTTGCAATGATTTCAAGTTTTTCTTTTTCTCTCTGATCACTGGAAATCGTCCTCCATCCTTTCATGAAGCTCATTAAAGCACCCAAGAGTCCAAGAACGCCCCGAGGGTCCATCTAATTTAACGATGCCTGAGGTTGCGAACCTGACTTGCCGTGCCTGACTAGGTCCCAAAGTCCCAAGCTTCCCACAGCGAATCAATGGGTCTGATTCCGGGCGTTCCTGGGGGCGATTCTTGGGTTAATTTTGTTTAGGCTTTTTAGTGCCATGCAGAAAAGAAAAACAAAACGAAATGAGATGGCTTGTGGTCCGTGGATCGCATCATTCCGGCCATCGTCAAGTCAACGACTGCAGAAATACCTCTACCAGCGCCAACTCACCAGCCGTGAGTGTGACGATGAGCTCGCCTCTCTGTTCGATCATGGTTGGTTCGCCTTCTTCTTGATCCATCGCAGTCTGCTTGATTCGGTAGTGATCCTAGGAAAAGAGAAAGTATTTTCCTTGTCAGTCTAGGGTCTGGACATCTGGAGTCCTGAACAGTCGACGGCAGTCGACCCTCAAGTCCAGTCATGATCATGGCGATCCCAGATCCAATAGGAAAACCATCACAATGAAAAACTTTGCACAGTAGTCTAGTGTACCTTGAGAAATAGCGCGAGTCGCCTTGGATGCCCCCCTTGCGACTGGAGTTCTGGAGTCCTGGACGGATTCCCAAGGCCGGCTGCACAACACACACGCTCTCGTGTTGGTAAATAATCAACTAAGATTAATATGGATGCCCCTGTTGGGCTATTAATCTATTGTTGTTCTCCTTCATAAATCCTCCCTTCCACACGTTCGTTGTTTGACATTCTTTTCTCTCCCGTCTCTCTCCCGTCTCTCTCTCTTTCCCTTTCGCTCCCCAGGCCATCCCATATTGAGCAGCGCTCTCCCCACGTTCCTTACTATTACAAACTTCCTTTGCTTCCTGACTTACGACGCTCACTCGTTCGCGTACCTAGTCTCGATCTGAGTATCCAGTCATTCTTCTCACACCCTGACATATCGAGCCTGCTCAATCCTTGCGCCTTCTCATTGTCTCGTCCCCTGTGCTGGTTCCAGTCTCACCGTGAACACACCTTGTTGTCAACTCTTATCACTGTCGCGTGCCCCCCATCAACACTCTCCTCAGTCAACATGAAGGTTAGCGCTCTTGTCTCGTCGGTCCTCTGCCTGGCCGCGACCCAGCTTGTCGCCGCAGAGACCGTTACTTCGACCTTCACCCACACCATCACCAGGACGCTGGTCCGCGTCAACTCGGAAACCCCTGGAAGCTCTGCTAGCGTGAGCTCCTACGTGGTTCCTTCGAGCTCTGCGACTCCCTCCAGCAGCTGGGCAGCCAGCAGCGGTGCTGCTGCGACCACTCCTGCCAGTTCGAGTACCCCGTCTCCTTCCACCGTCACCCACTCCGGTGCAGGAAGCATTGTCGATGTGCGCATGCCCGTTGCGCTTGTCGCCGGTTCTGTCGCCCTGTTCCTTGGCGCTGCGCTGTAATTGCTTCCATGGATTGGAGTGACGTTCGCAACCTGGACAAGTCTGGTACAACTGGGAACTTCTCCCACTCGTCGTTCTTCACCGTTTGCGAATGGCTGTCTATCGACTTCGGCCTCTTTTTTTCTTTTTTTTTCTCTCTCTCTTTTTTTCTCCTCGCGCGCAAGTGACAGCGCAGGACCAAGATCAGAAGATCTTCGTTTTATATATCTTTTTTCTTCTATACTTTTATTTCGCACACTCCCCTTCGGATTTGCCTACGATTGGAGGAATGAAGCAGGAGGTGGAGGTGCTTTGAATTCATATACCCCCTTTTTACGACTTCTTCATCATGAGTTGACGGTGTTTTGCCCTCCTTGATGTCTACCGGGGTGATCCGGTTACGATTCACGGAGTTTCAGTTACGTTTGGACGCGCGAAGGTGGTTTGTTGAGCTTGGAGGATATTCTTGCACATACCGTAGTAAATAGGCCATCGAAAATCAATCAGATTATCAAAGTTGCTGGTCAGATCCGTTGGAGAGCATTTCCGCCATAGGTTCATTCATGTAGTTTGAATCGGCGCCGTTCAGCAGAACGCATCAATATCTGGCGGACATGAGCATCAAGAATTCGACCCCAAACCCCAGGTTTGTCGATCTCAGTGGAGTAGGAGTTCGACATCTAATTATCTCGATACTCTCCAGATGATCAAGATTCCAGAATCCAGATAGACATGCAAGGTGGAGTGGATACAAATACAATAGTAGTAATAGTGGTACATACTACATAATCAATCTCATCCAAGCTCTGCTTAACTAATCAGCGCGTGGCAGGCGAACGCGTGCGCCATTTCGGGTAACCCGTCAACTGCCCAGCTCTGGGAATTGAAGAAAAGCTCTCCTATTCCTAATTTTTTCCCTCGGTCACTTTCTCATTGGCACCTCCACATTCCTCCAGTCATCATGGCTCTGGCGCGGATCGGGCGTCATTGAGCGCCATCATGCTGAGATCGCCTGAGAGTTCTACTTCTACATTGCATCCTGCGGGCTGATCTGCGTCTGTTGACGTCGCGAATTCCTTCCCCCACTAGTTTACAGAGTACGTCCACGCGCCGCAACCTCAACGTCAAATATTAAGATAAAAAAACTCAAAATCGATAATATCCACAAAACGCATACCGCATTCCGAGAAGACGACGACAAAAAAAAATCCCCGTCAAAATGGACAACGAAGTCCCCCTGCCCCCGCCGCGACGCATCCGCCATCGCTCGCCCGCGACGCGATCCCACGCCACCACCACCACCACCACCGGCTCATCGTTGAAAAAGACATATCGGCTCTCGCGGTTCGACGACCGATCGAGCCAGCCGTCCAGCGATCCGGCGCTCTTCTCCAGCGATGATATCCCCGCGTCCGGGCTGGAAAACTACAATGGTCCCGTCGCTTCGGCAGCGGGTCGGAAGAGGCGATACCGGGGCACCTGGTGGGGAGAGACCGTGGTTGATCCGAAGCGGAAGAGGGCGGATTTCAAGGATAAACGGCTTGTGGATAGTGGTGTGTGGATGGGGAGCGATGAGTCATTTGCGGAGTCGCTTCTGCCGTCTAAGGATGCGTTGGCGTGGGGGGAGGAATTGGCGAAGAATATGAAAGGTTCGACGGCGACGGCGACTATTCTTGGGAATGATGTGCAGAGTGCAGTGGGTGATTCGAACGCTGGTGCTTGGGGATCGCAGCACGCGACCGTGCAGCAGCGGGGAGGAGCATTTCGAAAGGTGGAGGAGCCGAGGGAGCACCAGCTCGCGCGGACGATCATCCATGATTGTTTGGAGAAGGGGCAGGATAGCGTGGACTTGAGGTGGGTGCGCTCCCTGTCAGTTGCTTTCTGTATGGGATGGTACTCTAACGTTTACAGTGGTGGGGTTCTGAGGATGATTCCCCCTGGCTTGCTGCTTCCTCTTCAGCATCTGACCAAGCTGCCCTCCATCATTGAGCCTCCGATCTCGGAAGAGGGATACAGCGCTCTACATCCCTTCCTGCGGTTGTTTCTCGCTGGCAATGCGCTCACCGCAGTCTCGGGCGAGCTGTTTGAACTGAAGTGCCTACGGGTTCTCAGCCTGCGTAACAACAAGCTGACTGAAATCCCACCCGCTATCCGACGACTGACAATGCTGCAAGAGGTCAACCTCTCGGTCAACCGCCTGCAATGCCTGCCCTGGGAGCTGTTATGGTTGATCAAAAAGGGTGATCTCAAGCATCTCATAGTCCAGCCCAACCCTCTCCTGCAGATCAACGAAGTAGAGGTTGCAAACTGGTATACCCTCGATGGTAGCGATACATCGTCCCCCGAGGAAGCCCTGAAGTCGTGTGATTACGAGGGCCCAGCACCAGAGGAAGCATGGGCCCCCATCCACGTAGCCACGGGCCCGGTCCGTCGCTTCAATATGGAAGGAATCCCTATTGCGGACGGACAACCCGGCAGCATACCGATGCTTTCCCCAGACCGTGCATCGTCCCGTGTGCCGTCTCTGCGCGAAGTCTCGCTCCTTGCATTCAGCCAGTCGGCCTACTTTGACCAGATCTCCGATTCCGAAATGGCCGACTATCCAGAACTCATGCTTCGCCTTCTGCGGCAGGCGCGAGGCGTCCGAAACGCCGGTGGTCGGAGCTGCTCGATCTGCCACCGCAGCTTCGTCATTTCACGCACCGAGTGGATCGAATGGTGGGACTGCAGTACGTACGAGAACGGGCTCAAGGGCCCGCGTGGTTCGGGCGAGCAATTGCGGCCCCTGCCGTTCCGCAGAGTCGGGTGCAGCTGGGCGTGCGTCCCGGAGGCTGCAAGAACGGCGGCACAAGCTCAAGGGGAGTTGTCATCGTCATAGTGATCCTGCATGGTTCATTGTCGAATTTAGCGTGGGGAAGATGCATTTTTTTTTTCGTGCTTTGAGGGCGTTTTGTTGTATAGACTATTACCCTGGGTGTGTGCTGTACATATTTCGGCGCATTGTTGCCCCTCTAACCGCCTGGGGATGCGGGTGGTGTATAAATTTGCCCAGAGGATCGGATACGTCTTAGGTATGAGTGATCGATCAAGCAGTCTCTAGCGGTCCTACTGAATTCTCAATGTTGTGAGCCGCTATTACGAACATTCCGGACTAGACGTATCTCACAATAATCTCCTATAGACGGTTTCTTGATTAAATACTTCTTTAATATATGGACAGATACAATTGAAAGAATCAATAATCCACAGCCTGACATGCACTGCTTCCCCTCTGCTGCAACACGTAGCCTCCATCCCTAATAACCTCAGATCTTCACCGACAACCCCTCCTGCATCACCTTCTCAAGATCCGCCGCCCACAGCGCCGCACCAACGGTATTCGTAAACGAGAACATCAACGAGGCAAACGGCACCATCTCAAAGAGAAACGCGGCCATGCCAAGCCTACAACAATCAAGCAGTTAGTTAGCCAGTCAACCAACCCCATACCACCTCGCCTCTGGGAGACTGGGGCAGGAGAGGGGGGGGGGAAAGAACCAGCAAGAATTACATACCCAGTATACCCGCCGCGATTCTTCTTGACCCACGCCTCCCTCGTGCGGGCATCCCAGCCCTTCAGCTGGAAATACCGCGCATGCGCCACCGGCCCCATCCGCTTCCCCTGCACATACACATACAGCAGGGTGCCCACGACCGGGATAAGATTCAGCGGCAGGAGGACGATCGCCCTCAGCAGCGCGGCGGGCTTCGCTCTCTCCAGCGGGCGGCTGAGCATCTTGCCGAGACGCGCGACGGCGCCCTTGCCGGGGCTCTTGAGCTGGCGGCCCTGCGCGACGAGCGGGGCCTGGCCGCGGGCGACGAGCGTGCCGTCGAAGGTATCGGTGAGGGTGTCGGCGAGGAGGTAGGAGCGGGCGAGGAAGTTGGTGATGGTGGAGCTTTCGCTGAGGACGAGGAGGGCGGCGGAGATGGGCGCGAGCGGGCCGCTGGTGAAGGTCATGAGGGCTGCTTGCGGGACGTAGGTGAGGAAGAACATGGTTGTTGTGACGGCGAGGCCGAGGCCGATTGTCTGTGCGGCGCGGGAGACGAACGGCCGCCAGAGGTCTTTGTGGGAGGTGAAGTAGAATATCCCCTAGGGAGTGGGTTGATGCGTTAGTATACGGCGTGGATTGTGGGCGTGCTTAGGGAGTACAAGGTAGGAGGCAGACCTTCACGGGGTAGAGGTATGCGCCGGACACGGCGACGTCGTGGGCGACGGCTCGGAAGGTCGATGCCTCTTCTTGGAGAGCATCTTTGATCTTGTCGGACATGGTTCAACTATAGTTCAGTCTAGCGGCAATTGAGGGGGGATGTTTCGTGTGTAGAAAGGGAAGACTGAGTGAATGAAGCTGGTTTAAATATCGCGAGAAAGCTTATCTATCGGTGGACGCAGCATTGACGTCACCGCTGGGGGTCCATTATCAGATGTTCACCCTTGGCAGCCTCAGGCATGATGGGAAAGCAACCTCTTGGAATTATTAGACTAGACTATAATTAACAAGCAGACCACCTATGTATACTATGCCCGCATGCACACAGGGCAATACAGCTGATTATTGTAGAATCATACCTTCTGGACAACTTCGAGTTGTCCTGCATCGCCAATCGCAATAAGTAAGTTTGTCAGTGGATGTGCCTGCACCCTCCACTAGACAGCGCCCCAACGCCTATCCAGGCTTAATACGCAGTCCCCCAAGCTCGCTCATGCAGTACAGTTTAGGTGATGAAGTAACAGACGAAACGCTAGGAGAGGATTCAAAAGAGCAGGGAAAAGTCGTAGTTTTCTATCGCGCGTTATCTGCCCGGCTTTGATGCCAGATGGTGTCACCACTCAAAGCAGAGAAACTGAGCGCTGCCATATTTCTCCAGCTAGATTGCGGAGCAGAGGAAACATGTCCTTCCCGATGTCGCGCCTCCGAGCTCCGGGGATGATGCTCAAAATCCGATGTCTCATCCTCGCTCACACTAGCGATCGGCACTGGGGCGGATGAAGCGCTTTGATGATCATCTGAAGGGCCATGTTCCACATCGATTGCACGTTGAAAGGACTCGCGTGGCTCGACATCTGCGCTCTGAACCATCGATCGAACCACGTCTCCTTTACAGATCGGACATGTACGCCGGCGAGTGGTGAGCCAGGGAGTACTGCGATTTGAGGTTAGCAACGGTAGTACGCAAGGGAGTATCTTCGAAATACTTACATGCATTCTGCATGAAACTCGTGCCCGCAAGGTAGGCTCATCACTTTACTTTGCCCATCAACATACTCTTCCAGGCACACGACACATTCTACCTGCCGACCGGTATATTTGCGGCGCCATAGCGATGAGGAAGGACCAGACTTCTCGCCTCTCGACGATTCTGCCTTTGACATTTTCTTAGACCCGGCCGTCGTCTCACGCATCAGAGGTGGACGTGACCGCGATCTTTCATAGCCAGAGTGCCTGCGAGAGCCGAGCAGCGGGGACGTGGGTGAGACAGGTCCTGGACTGGGCGATCGGGACATGCTCGCCGCAGATGACGAGGTGGAAATGGTGTGATAGGTTCTCACTGGAAGGCGATCCACAATAGACTTCGGAGCTCGCCAGCGTCTCCGTCGAATGCGCGACCGAATCAGTAGGAGAGCGTACACAACGGTCAACGTCAGCAGGGGGCTGACAACAAGGACGAGCAGTGTATCGAAAAACGGGCTGGTTGACATGCTGGTTGGTGTCAAAGTAACCCACAGACCCTGGTGTTCAGTTGTTTTGGCGAGCTGGCTGTCCACCTCGTGCATTTGTTTGCCCGCCAAACCACCCGAAGAAGGAGACGAGTGAGCAGAGTTTGTGCTGTCACTCCTAGAGCGGAGAAAGTGTTTCGAGAACCATCCCTTATCGGAAGAAGAATGTCCAGGAGAAGATTCCTGAAACGCACCCTTCGACGAGACGGAATCTTTCTTGACTTCGCCGGAGTGTGCGACACTCCGATATTCGCCACTCCCGGGAGTAATGCTACCACCTTTGAGCAAAGAGGATGCCTGTTCCGAGCCTTTTCCACTGTTGCGGGAGTTTGTGTGGGTCGAGCTTGCGGCGCGGCTCGCTGCCGGAGACGGACTGCTTTTTGGAGGTAAGAGATCCGGATCTCTCCAATCCTGTACACCAATCATGAACCCGTCACCATCAATAGCGCCCGAAGCAGGTTCAGACACTAGGCGATCATTAGAAACGCGGTTGGATGTCGCCCGGTCAGAGTCAGAGTCCGAGCCCTGCGGTTGTCGATGAACCCGATCGATATTTCCGCTACTGGGAGGACGTTGATTTGGACGTTTGTTACTAGACCCTAATCCCAGAAGTGACAGCAGGCCGTGAAACACGCCGGCTTTAGGCTTTGGAGAAGGCTGCAGCGGATGGTCAATCGTGCTGTGAGGCGTGGACGTAGGAGACGATGTCACTAATGTAGTGGTCGTAGGGCCCACGCGCTGCTTGCCAGAGCTGCTGGAGAGTATCGCGCGGGAAGAGCCGGAACCGTCTTCCAGGCCCAAATCTGCTCCGGCCTGCGGAGGTACAAGAGAGGACAGCAAGTGTGCTGTTGTGTAGGAAGTAAATACGGCAGGTATGGTCACGTTGGAGGTATCCCCCCGCGCATACATAGTCACCAGGCTTCCTCCTCGAGTATCATCCCCAACGACGACAGCAATCGCGCCACGCCGCTGGGCCCACTTGACCTTCTCAAGAAAGCCACAGCCGCCCCTGCTCAGCAACACAACCTTGCCGCTGATCTCCGCACTTTCCTGTAAGGATTGTATATCTGCATGGGCAGCTGGCTTGTTTTGGCGGTGCTCGCCAGGCTTTTCCGTCTGAGCTGGGGTTACCACGTCTGAATCGGGTAAAGGATGGTGCAGATGGTCGTCGGTACCGTCGTTCGTGGAAGGTGGAGGGACTCCGGCGGCTGCGGAATGTTGAGAATCGGACTCGACCGGCGAGTCCGCTCGACCCTGGCCGAGAGAGGCTTCAAGATCCTCCTTGATACCAGATGCAGGGGTCTTGGCCGTCGTGACGGTTGACTGATCCGGTCGACCAAGGCCGTCACCTTCCTCCCATCCTGGAATATCGGAGCAGCCGAGTTCTCCTTCCACTCCGCCGTACGTCTTCTCCCCGAAGCCGCTTCCCACCCAGAGAGGGCCACTGAGTCCCTTTTCGGAGAGTAACGGGCCAAACGCGGCAGGTCTGGCTAGAAAGAAGGTAGAGTTATCATCGGTAAGGCTGATGATGGCGGAAGGAGGGAAAAGCGAAGAAGGGATGTTGAAGGAAAAGAGAGCGCGGAACCCGGTCGTCTGTCCAGCGAGCGAACTGGGAGTGGCTACATGAGGCGATGACGAAAGAGCCGAAAACAACGTAAAGAAGATAGGGAAGAAGATGATGCAGAAAACGAGAGATAATAAGCGTGGCGGTCGCATAGTTGAGGTTCAGGTTCGTTATCGAGACGAAACAAATTTCACGGACGATTCAGCCAGAATAGACTGAGGTTGGTTTAGGTATCGAGAATTAAGCCCAAGGATGGGCGATTTCTATTCGTATCACGGCCGTTGCTCTTATGACCGATCACCAGGTCGTCCCAAGGGTGATGAGTCCGACACTCATCGAGAAGAAAGGATCCTAAAATGGATAGATATAGGGAAGCCGCGCGAGACGGGGGGGTGAAAAAAAAAAAAAGAGAAAAAGACGATAAAGACGATAAAGCACAAATGAGATTTAATAGAAGTGAACGAGAGCGGCAGAAGGGGAGTAAGTATACTGAAATTGAAAGAGAGAGCGAGGGGGGGGGTGAAAGAAGGAGGGACAGGAGAGTGATCTAAGTACGGATAGTGTGGTCTGTTAACTCCTACTGGTACGGATAAGAGGCTTCGAAGTTTGAAGCCACCACCACCTGGAGAGCCACCGTTGTTAGTTTTCTTGGTTTCCTCGGCAGTCAACAAGAGCAGTGTGAACTGTGAACTAATCATATGGAGTATCCAGTTGGCACTTGGCACTATCAACAGACAACAGCACAACAGTAGATATGTTTCGTCAGAGCATCATCATAATAAATCAGTAATCACCGCCATTGCTCACTAAGCGGCAAACAAAGCACAGCCTCAGGCGGATCCATCAGGCAACGAACATTCTGTTTCAGCTGTGGGATCGCTGTATTGATGCTGTATTCCAATGGATTGGGCTGCAATATTAATAATGTGGGTAGAGGCAGGTGATAGAATTTGATCTACCATTTGTGGAAAAGCAGTAGATCAAGTCCTTTGGTATATCTCCAGACTCCATCTTCCTCTTCTTCAACATCTTGATTCTTGATTCTTGATTTCAATCTAACTACCTATCCTGGTCAGCCTGGTTGTAATTGTCTTACCAAAATCTCCACAGATCATGCTATCATTGCCCCACCGCTTATTTTAGCTGCAGTTGACTCTCTAACAGTAACGCCTTCCAAGATAGAGTACTCCGTAATACTTCAGTCTTAAGTCTTAACTCTTTATTACTCTTCAAGTACTCTCGTACAGTCGTTCTCCGTACTCTATACTATGGTGATCTGCAAACGCTTGACAAGACTCGACAACTGTCATTTGTTTGGGTCAAGTGGATCAGGAAGCTCGTTGCCAGTGTCTTGAGCTTGTCCGAATTCCAAGATCACCCGTGGTAAGTCTTTGCCGCACACTGGGCCATTAGGCTTACCTCTTGGATAACAATCAGAAATACCCCATACAAACTCCGGCATGGATAGGTGAGCGGTTCTAGATCGAGATCGGAATCGCAATGGTTTAGCGTTCCATGGGTATTATTGTCAACGAGGCTTTTCTATCATCAAACCGATTTTCCTAGCATTGTTCTAAAGAGCCCGGCTGTTTCATCAGCGCTGTTGTCACCACTTCCTTCTTTCTGGAACGGATGACGTTGAATGACACTCGACTCATCCTACAGTTTTCCCAATCCACTGTCTCTCATGGAGCAAAATGTGCGACAGATTGCGGATTATGACACTTGGATGATGGGAGTTTCCGATCGTGTGTATAACTACTAAAACTCTCAACTGGATGTGATGGCGTCACGGCGGTCTGGTGGCGAAGGAGCCTCTCGACTCCTAACTCCTATATAAATCTCAGATATCCAGTACCCGATTGAGGTGCAATTGTACATTTATATCAAAGTGAATCGAATAACGAAGCAATTCATCTCATAAGCCGTGTGGGGAATACATTACAGATTGTCAATATGTCTCATATCTTTAACAAAGTCAAGGATGCCGTGTCCGAGATGGTTCATGACGACACTGGTCACTCTGGCAGCAACAGTATGTATGGCCTAGGTCCAGGATGTATCAAAAAAATAATCTGATTGACTAACTATTCTTTGACAGGCAACCAATCCTATAACAATAATGGGTCCACCAACAGCAACTACAACTCTGGTGTTAATGATAACATCTCCAGCTCTGGCAACAACAATTCCTTGCAGTCCGGCAACTACGGATCCAATGTGAACAGCCAGGGCAACTATCAGTCCGATAACTATGGTGCCTCGAATGCCTATGGGCCTGACAGCAACAATCATTACAAGTCCAGCTCCAACAACTATGGCTCTGACAACTATAGCGCTGGTAATAACTCCGGATCTAACAACTCCGGATCCAACACAAGGTTAGTAGATCCAAGCATGGTCTTGGCGACTTTCATCAAGATTGACATGGATCCTATAGCTCCTATGGCTCCAACCGTATCCATAATCAGGACTTTGGGGATGGTCCTACTGGCAATAGCAACTACAACAACATGGGGTCTGACTCTGGCCAGTATTATTCCAAAGGCAGTCGCAAGATCAACAGCGCTGGGCGCAATATCAGCTCCCAATACCAGAGTGGCAGCGACACGATTAACAGCATGCGAGGCAACCAATACTGATGGCATTGGACTTGAACAAGGCATGGGATCCACCGAAATTAGATCAAAGCAGATTGAAGATCGTGTATATGGCACATTATAATAATAATAATAATAACTCTTGGGTACCAATACTTACAACATGATGCTGTCTGTGTCCTTCATATGAATGATATGTTATACCATTGTGCCCTGGGCTACTCGCACTTACCCAAACAGGAATCTCCTCCAACTCGATTTCCGAGAAGGGACGGCTCAGATGTTCCTTCCACTTTCTGTCTCGTACATAGTACTCTTGTCCATCTGTGGGAAGGAGCCATCCTGTCGACAGGGAGACTTATTGGAGCAGCAGCTATGGAGGGCAGCACTGCTCTCCGTCCAGTTAGTAGCCTCCAGCATCTAAATGAATACCATTCATCCATCAATCCATCAAGGCCATCTGAACATTTGCTCTTATTTACTTGGGCTACTCCACTTGCTGGACAGCAGGGTTATCTATTGCAACGTGCAATGGCCCTGATTTGAGCCTCACCTCACCAGATCGAGCACCCTCTGAAAGACCTGCTGAGGATTCTCGGATTCTAGTCTTTAAGCTTAGTCCATCTCAGTCTCCTGTCATCGACGGTGAGTAAATGACGGGTCTACGCATTGCGTTTTCATTTCCCAAGTGTCTTCTCTTCTCGCTGGCTTCGACATCACCCTGAGGTTCCTCCAACCAAACACAGAGAACCTCCTTCCAGCCACCCATCTCCGACTCTCTTCTCTTTCTCCTCCAATTCTTCTAACAACCTCCATTCTTCCAGCGGGTTCCGACTATCTTCAATACTAGGACGTTCAGATTCCCAGTCAATCATTTCCTTCCTTCGCTCTTGAACGACCTTTCCAAATACCTCTAGCAATCGCCCCCAGCCACGTATCGAAGCCAAACACAACCGTCCATTGGACGTGATTCTCGCTTTTCCTGGACACAAACATAGGCCGAGTCGGTCATGCTCGGCCAAGTACCGTCTCGCACGCGCCAAAATAAGCGAAATTTGACTAAAGCGTCTACTATAGACGCCATAGACGTGGATATGCAGCATGAGCTGAATAGTCTCGAGGAGCTGGCCTCCTCTCGTCCTATCGCTTTGAGTGAGCTTTGGAGCAGGGCAAGCTTGCGCGGGAAGGCGACTAGGTCTCTCAAGTCTGTGCAGCATCTTAGCGTACGTAGCGAGGATGCAAAAGACATTTCAAATGACGCAACATC
The DNA here is from genome assembly GCF_000002715.2 of Aspergillus clavatus NRRL 1. NCBI lineage: Eukaryota > Fungi > Ascomycota > Eurotiomycetes > Eurotiales > Aspergillaceae > Aspergillus > Aspergillus clavatus. The sequence continues at coordinate 1,447,859 of NW_001517101.1, read as the reverse complement.
TGCTGTTGCATCCCCATCCAAGACGCGTCCTCGTTTCACTTCTCTGCCCCAGCCTTGCAACGACGAGGGTCACAACAAAAGCCATCAAGGCGCCTCTTTGAAGCGTCCTCAGATTCAGTCAGAATTGTACACTGCAACGCAAACCGTTGAGGCGGAAGGACTGGGTTGGTATGCTCATTCCGATAATCTCATCCACGAGAATCCGCTGAGCTATACCACTGGTGTTGACCCTTCCCGTGCCCAATACCCTGGCCACGGTCATCATGAAGGCTCAGAAATTCCGTTCTTCAAATCCCGGGTCTTCCTTCGCATGGAGCACGCCAGTTGGCCTGGAGATACTTGTTCTTCCTACAACCCTCATGCAGACTGTTACAGTCAGGGTCTCGGCTCTGATGATCTGCATATGGCAGGCGCATATATAGAACTCCCTCATAGCAGCATCGATACCGAAGCCAATCGACTGTCCTATGATACGTCGACGACTCAGGGCTATCACTACAACAATGAAGACATCCATTCGACTCTCTTCGCCTTAAATCATAATTACTCCGAGCAACTTCAGCAAGGATACCAAGTACAGGAGCCAGAGCAGACTGAGACCGAATACTCGGAAGTGGTCCATGAGAAATTGCCCAGCAAATTTTCCAAATCGGCTCAGGCACGGATTTCAAGCTCTAAGGAAATTCAATACTCGAACCCCATTCGGTTTTCCAATGCTTCTCACCTCCGAAAACTGAGTGCTGCTGAGAGCAATTCGTCCAAGGACAGTGCTAAGCGATCTATCAAGGAAGAAGCGTCGGCTTACCTGCAGAGCGTGGTTGAAGATGCCCAGCAGGCGTCTCAAAATTCCATGGTGCAGTCGAGTACTTCAGTTCTCGGTAGACGCTCCGAAATCGACCACAGCGCAAACTGTTTGGGGTCGTTTCCTGCCATTTTGACCACCAAGCAAAAGAAGGTGGGAGAGACGCGCTCAGGCAGTGAGCAATCCTTCCCGTTGAACGAGCCCTTCACCCTGTTTCACGGCTCGTCCAGTTTAGGACAAACACCTATCCAACACAACGATCCGAATGGCAACGAGAGCAATGAAACACGAGAGGTGATTCACGGTCCTTATGGAGGTATTGAATCGGTTGCTGGCAGGATTACTCGACCTCCACCAGGACTGTGTATGCCATCAATGCCAGGAACGACCACCGAATCGTCGTATCCCGACAATCCCTTTGTGCCGAAGAGTGCCAGACTGGAAGCAGTCAATACTTGGTTTCATACGGACAATCGGGGCCAGGAGCAACTACGTCAATATGTTGCCGCCATTGCTCAGGACCACGCTGAGAGGACTGCGCTCTTTCACGATGGATCTACTTCAGTGCCTGAGGCTACGACTGTAATGCAGACCACTTTGCTATTGGGGAATGCCATTGCTAATCTCCAGACATACGTCTCCCGGAATCATATGGAGCAAGCCGAATACTTCGCAACATACGGAGAAGCACAACCGCACTGCTACGAGTCTAGTCCTGATGGGCATCCCAGTTTTTTCGATCGGGACCCTCTGTTTAATCAGTGGCGCCTACCGACCACCCGAGGCTCCCATTGCGTGAGCAGAAAATATGAGAAGGAACTTATCTCAATCCGATTTCATGAAGCGCGGGCCATCAATCAAACTTCCAACGGCTGGTAGAAGTTACGTGTTTCCGATCAACCCTTCCCTCGGTAACAAAGCAGCCATAGTTGATGAAGCTTGACACTATGGTAAAGCGTCCAGCCAATTGATCAGGAAGAAGGGGATTTTGTTGGTTCTGTGGCAGACGTTTGAATTGCGGTGCGATTGAATAATGTAGCCACAATGAATATGACCCTCAAAGGACTCATGATATGAAGATGCTGAAGCCTCCAACAGAATAGTCACGGTGTAATAAGTTCGGATCAAACGTTGAACAGGTAAGAGAAAATGATGTGCAGTATCGGCGAACTCCCTGGTGTATATATTTGTTGGCTCCAAGTTCATGTCCACCTAAATGCTGTGGCTAGAACCCAAATTTCACATGAGATATCAACGTTTCAACATCTGAGACAATTGGCGGGGCTGTACGCTAAAAATTTCCAAATCTACATTATATTGGATACCGCGAATACCATAATATCGCTTAGCTTAGCATCATAGCATGGTTTCCATCATTCTATGTGAGTTTGGAGTTTAGCTTCAGGAAGATTTATCAGCAGTCGAAGGCCGTTGATACGAACTGACTCACAGTCACCCCACCTGTGTTGAAGATAAAGTGATAGTTTTCCCCTCGAAACTTGTTGACTTGACTGGGGTGAAAAGTCTCATAACATCTAGAAGAACTTAAATCAATTCGAGATACGCAATGCCTCCATCCAAAGAGCAGTCCGAGTACCATTTCATCGGGAGCTTCACCCGATACTCCAGTACGCCAGACCATATTCTCCCGACTGGCGCAGTCAATCAACTAACCACCTATCACAGGCTGGACAGCTCGTGTTGAGACCGTCCTGGAGTACTTCCAGCTCCCCTACACGGCGCAGATCGTCCCCCTCAGCCAGGTTCGCCAGCCTCTGTTCCCCCCCCCCCCCAAGATACACAGCCAAAGATCCTAACAACCAAGCCAGGTCCGCACGGTCTCCCACTCGGGCCTCGTCCCTCTGCTGGAAAGCCGCTCTCTAAGCCCAACTCTCCGCATCAACGACTCCCTCGCCATCTGCGAGTTCCTCGCCGAGTCCAACCCACAGCTGAATCTATGGCCGCAGGACCGAGTCCTCAGGGCCATGGCGCGCAGCGCAGCCGCCGAGATGCACTCAGGATTCTCGACTCTGCGGAACACCTACCACACAAACTTTGTGGCGCGGTACCAGGGGAATATCCCCGTGTCGGAGGCTGCGAGGAAGGAGATCCGGCGCTTGTTCACAATCTGGGACGAGGCGCGGCAGGCGGCGAGGACTCGGCTTGCGGAGGCTGGGGTGCAGGATGAGGGGTTTCTCTTCGGGGCGTTTAGTATTGCGGATGCGTTCTTCTGGCCGGTGTTGTGGGTATGTGTATCTCCCCGCCCCCTTCCCCCTTCCCCAATTTCTGCGTGTGCTTGAGGCGAGGTGGGTGGATGTGTGCTGACAATCGCTTCTCTAGCGCTTCCGCTCGTACGATCTTCCTCTGGACGGCGCCAGCGCTGATGTTCTGAAGTGGATGCAGACGATGTGGAGTGATCCTGCCCTGCAGAAACTGGTGCATAGCTACTACCGCCAGGCAGAGCTACCTGAGAGTCATATTGAGCACTACGAGAACATCTTCCGCGATCGAGATGATATCCAATATGGACGGTTTCCGGAGGATTGGACGTTTAGCATTCCTGACAAGTCATAGATCTTTGGAGGATCATTTATCTACACTGGGGGGTGAACAGTATCCGCAATAAAGAAAGGAGCTGCCCGTCATCACCTCCTGCTGTCCAACGACAGCAGGACGTTCTTGAATATGGTATAATTCGACTCCCCCTTCGTATCCAACACCGCAAAGACGATCTCCTCGAACCCTCCAGTCCACTCATCCTCCTCCAGAACTTCCTTATAGATCCTGGCAACCTCATACGGCGGATTCCGGAACGCGCCGCATCCCATGGCCCCAAGGACACAATGCGTGATGCCCTTGTTCGCAAGCACACGCAGCACCTGACGCATCTTATTCTTCAGGATGAAGACATCACTCACGTTTGCTAAGAAGCCAAACCATCAGCACCACCCACATTCGCTCCCACATAACCTCCAACACAAAAACAAAAACAAAACCAAAAACAGAACAAAAGGGCAACCTACCAAACCGCCTCCCATCCCCCGTAAGCACCGGCCTTCTCAACGCCGCCAAACTCACCACCCCAACAACAAACTTCTCCTCGTCCCGCAAAAACTCACAGCCCGTGCCCACCTCCCCCCGAAACACAACCACCCCCGGCGACCACACAGCCCCATACACCGGCAGCGGGTAGTACCGCGCCGCCAGCGTCGCCGCAAGCGTACTCCGCAAACACAGCGCCTCCTCCTGCGCCAGCGCGCCGCTGAGCCACCCACCCCCGGCCCGCTTCTCACTGGCCATGTTCAGCACCCCGACGCGCGCCTGGCCCTGCGTGCGCTGCTGGATGGCCCGCGCGGCGGTGAAGCTATCCTGGTTTGTAATGGTGATGCGGGGGCGCGGAGCGGCGGCGGTGTTGCTGGCGTTGCTGGCGTTGCTGGTGCTGAGGCGTGGGAGAAGGTGTAGGTGGGCATGAGAGAGCAGCGATGCGCCGGTCGTGGCGGCGATGACGTACGGCGTCAGGGCGTGGGTTTCGGCAGCGATGTGTTGGCGTTGGAGGTTGTTGGGGGGTTTGGGGGTGGTCATTTTGAGGGGGAACTGCCTGTGGTGGGTTGAGGTATATTTGAGATGCTTGGGGGGGGGGGGGGGGGGTTGGTATATCTGGGGTTGAGGGATGTTATTATAGAATCGAATCATGATGACTCAAGCTTCGTATTCCGGGGCGGCCTATTCAAGTTGGCTTCGCGAGATTCGATACGAGAATTGTGAGTCAGACAGATGCCTCGTCTTCGAAAAGGACTATGGATGCCTCAAGGATAGGTGAACTCGAGCGGAAATTGTAGCTGATAATGGGACTGATCAGATTCCTTTAGGCTGCCGCAGTACACTCCGAGTCCCTGCGGGTGTATAACGAGGCAGAAACATGTTTCTCCCTACCTTGCACAGTAAACGGTATAGGCAAAATATACCTATTCATTACAAACATAGAGCTGCCTATACGAATGGTTCCATTATGAGCTATACCAGCCATCACAGGGGAGATACCAAGATTCAACGACATGAAGTAGATTAGAGGAAGGGCGATGCGCCCTATTCAGACTGTTGCAATCAGACCACGCCCTACGCCGGGATATGTGCGGAATCGAACAACCTCCGCTGAAGGGAAAAAAAAAAAAAAAAAAAAAAAAAAACATATCCATAACCGATGCGCCGAACCAATTCAGCGTAGCGCAATATCCGAGTCAGAAAAAAAAAGAGATACAAGAAAGAATTAAAGTCGTATGAGTCGTAAACTCGCAGCTCTAGAAGATGAATCGCCATGTTAACAACTGATGAGGTTGATGTGGTTGTCATGAAGCGCAGCGCAGGCAAGTATGGTGCGGTGTGGGTGGAAGGCAGTGCCTGCAATAGGAGATGAGCGGTTGTGTTGGAGGAAGCTTGAATATGGCTCGAAGGTGGATAGGTGAGTGCCATCCATGTTGAATGTCTTGACTTCATGGCGGGTCGTGCCACTAGTGATTTGGTCAGTCAGTTCAGGAATTTCCGGATCGTTCAGAACCATGAGAAACACATACACCGTGAAGACAGGAGCGTGCTCGTGAACACTTAATGTTCGGACTATGTCTTTGCTTGCATGAACTGTCGAGATGGGGTCATCCATTCGCAGATCCCACAATCTGATTTCGCCGTTCCGACTACCAGACACCAACTCCCTCAGTCCACCGCGTTGCATGTGGACGTTGGTAATCCATTGTTTGTGCTCACGCCACACTTTGACCATCGACGTCGTGGGCTTCAGACGTTGGTCGAACACGCGAACGGCACCGTCACCGAATCCCGCCACAAAAATGTTACCGGCTACCTGATCAGACGTCAAGGACGTGATACACGAGCTCGACCGCGCGGGAATATCCTGTCAACACCTCAGTCAGTAGCTGCTCTGCCAACACTTGATAGGTGGTGATCGTACATGGGTGCAAACTTCGGTAGCTGCGTTCCATACACGGATGACCTTCACATCACCTGCAACCAGCGCTTTACCTTGACCTTGTTGCCAATCAAAAACCAACCCAGCATTCCGGGTGCTGGGTATCAGCTCCGGCAAAGCGCGAAAAGCAGTCACAACCTCTACCCCCTGTGAGGACTCATAGTTCCTGAAGACTTTGAGCACTCCATCAGAGGATCCTGTCATCAACAGAGCTTGATCGTCCTCGTTGATGTAACGGATCTCGTTGATTCGCGAGCCAGGTGGATTTCCATTGGAGAATCGGTTGAGACGCTTGTCCCTCTGCCAATCCCAGATGCTGCCACACAAATCATTAGCATCAATGGAACACTTCTCCCGCACCCCTCTTACTTACGCGATAGTATCCCGATCATCCGCAACGGCCAGGTGGTCCTCAAATTGATGGAAACTCATCTTCAGTGGCTGACTAGTATTCGTAAGCAGGGCCACAGAGTTATCCCACCGGCTGCTGCCGGCTTTTCCTTTGAGGGGTTGGGTTTCCGTGATGATTTTCTCGTTGCGGCTCCGTCTCCAAAGGCGCTCGTTGTAGTCCGCGCTACCAGGTTCGTCCGGCTCGTTGGGCTTCATTTGGGGTTCCCGGAAATACTGAAGATGGGTAAGAAAGGGTTCATAGACGTCGAGATACTTCTTGCATATCAAATGAAGATGTCCTGGGATTACCTCTGTAGACCAATCAAGAAATCGACTCGTAAGGGGTATAACTGGGGTTCCGGATGGGTTTCGAGGTTCGAAGCCGCGGGATGTAGGGATCGGAGCTTGGTGATAAGCTCCAGCGGGTGCAACCTGATCATTGACTTCCGGGGGCCGGGTCCATTCAGGGGGCGCTCGTCCTCGTGGGGTAACAGGCATCCGACTCTTCGTGGGTGATGTCAAGGATTGCGATTGCTGATCTGCGGAGGAGGGGCCGCCAAAAGCAAGGTTTTTGAGCGAAGCGGCCACACTGGCCGTCCGGCGAATACTCAATGACAAATAGCCTTCTTGCTTGGGAGGGGTGGCCTGGGAGGGAGGGGTGGGAGGAGGCGCAGCAGCCTTCTTGGACTCGGCTCTCTCGCGGATCTGCATTCTCTGTGATAATCGGCTCGTAAGTTCCATAATCTCCTTGCGGATTTTGTCAGTAAGAGAAGCCATGGGAGACTGTAAAAGAGTGAGGTGGATGAAGTCGACGACCATGCTTGTGTCCTGCGCAATGTCGGGATGCGGGTCCACTGAAAGTATAAGGATTTGCTTCCAAATCGTGCCAAAAGTGGTATTGCGAGATAATTTCTGAGCTTTGTTGCTTGCATTTGGAGATCCATTCTGCGCTTCTTCCAGCGTGAAACCACGGGGGTCATCGTGTTCTAACCGGAGAAGAAGGGTCTGCTTTTCATCCTGGAACTCTTCGTAGGCAGCCACCAAGAATTTGTTTTGATAACGCTTCACGAAGGTCGAGAAGAAGACAAGGAGCTCTTTTCTCACCAACACATTGCCGTCCGACGCCATTGGCAGGACTGCCAGAGCTAATGATTCCTCGATCTGCGCCACCTGATCCGTCAAGTCTGGGATACCGAGGAAGGTAGTGGCTGCGTGGAGCATTGCGGCTCGTACTTCCGGCACGGGATCGAAATTGAGCTCACAGAGTCGTGCCGGTGCAGCGCAACGGATTCCCATCCACTTGGCCTCGGGGAAGTCCGACCAGAGCATGCTGATGCATAGACATGACCATTGGCGGAGCAACGGATTCTCCACATCAGTCAAATGCTTCAAGCAAGAATCAAAGAGCTCTCCGGAGAGACAGACGTTCTGACCTTGGGGGTAATTTTTGCAGAATATCGACACGATGAACGCGCACATTGCTCGGTGCTCGCTAGCATTGCCTACCGGGATTGGCGAGGAAGGATTGAGAATGGAGATGAAGTAATGGATGCCGTTGTCCTTCAATAAATCATTCTGGACGGTGTGGTCAACGGCCATGATTCGTGCCCATATGAACACCATGACAGGTTTCAGCTCCTGCGCTGCTGATTGCAAAAGCTTGACGACATACGGGAAAATCCCGATGCTTAGAGCCAAATGAACCGCCCACGGCCCGAGATCAAGAAACTTGCTGAGCAGAATGAGCGCTCTTAGCCTGTGTGCCTGACTCAAAAGTACCTGTAGAACGATGGGAAGCTGGTCCGGTGGATTCTTCTCGGTGGGTCCAGACGAGAGATAAACCTCAAACGCAGTGAGCTGCTCCGCGAAGAAAGACGAATGCTGATATTCGTACTGTCTGCGGCCTTCTTCATGGTCGATCAGGGCCGGCAGCTGAGATAGCACCATCTCCACGGCCAGATCCCAGCTTTTCCACAGTGGATGATGATGTGTCTCAGGAAGTTCCGGCGAAGAGATCGGATGGCACTTGTACGTGCGCATAATACGTTCACTGAGCAGGAAATTCCTGAACAAGGCAGCGACCATGAGGTCCTGCCGGAATAGCTTTTTGAATAGGGCGCGCGGCAGAGTGTTCCATGCGATGGTGTCAGTGATTGCGGTGAAGATCCAGTTCAATTCCCCGAGAGGACTCCTGCGATCTTGCAGACGACCAGGAACTCGGAATTCGTCGATCGAGAGATTCGTCTGGAGCGGATTTTGGAGGATGAAGTAGCGCAGCGCTATCTCTATTGGCGTTGTCAAGCAGCATGTAAACAGATCTGCCGGAAGGTCCGGGTTAGTGGGCAGCGACTCGTTCTTCTGGCATGCCGCCAAGAGTATGCAGTCCCCGTAGTTCTGTACAATGGCATTGGGGTCTCGCTTCCTTGCTTCGACATTCTCTTTTTCGTGTTTCTCAACGAAGGTGTGGAAGTTCTGCACAATGTTCCCAGCATGGGAGACATCGAAAACGAAAAGACTGGGTCCTGCAAGCCAGGATTGCAAGTCGTATAGTGAGACCGGGATGTACTGGGTATAATTCTTGTTGAAAACCCAGATTTCGCCCGACTGGGTCGGCAAAGGCACGCCATGGCCGTTGTAGTGGAACAGCACTCTCTCATCTTTGGCGTTGCGTCGCAGTGAGATGCAAAACTTTTTCGTCTCATCGACTGAAGGGTCTAGATACTGCTTATACCTAGTTCGCAAGCTGAGCGTCTCATATTGCTCTTGCAACTTCTTGCCAATCTGCTCCATGATCTTGTTTTGGCCCCCACCCGTAGTCGACGTAGGGTCAACCCAGCATTCCAACTTGGCCGCCGGGTTCGTCTTGACCACATCGGGAGGGTCGACACCGATATTCAAGCAGATCGCCAGGGCAGCGGAGACTGTCTTTAGTCGGTCTTTCATCCGCCAATCCTGGCTTGGCCAGCTTCCAACAGGGTCTCTCGGGACACCGTTTGTTTCGTGGCGCTTTTCGGTGAAGTACATGTAGAAATTCTGGACCGATCAGTCTAACCTCGAGAAAAAAAGAGGCGTCGTGGGCGGGTGTGCGCGTTGCTTACTGAATGGAGAATCTTGAGATACTCGCTTGAGGTATACTCCTCCTGCCAACCATGTCGCATGGCAAAGTCCTCCTCATCATCTCCAGTAGCAGCCCTATCGAATCCTAGTCTCGGGCCGTAGTCACTTTTGGCTCTTTTTAACGCTGCTGTTGGTCGGACATAATCCGACACCCGGTCCAACTGGGGTCGAGTATTCGAGTCTAGGATGGCCGAATGGTCCCCAGCTGACGAACTGGTCGGACGAGCAATGTGAGTAGATGGCGGAAGAGGTTGTATGTGGTCGACAGTCGTGAAAGATCTATGGTGGCCTAGCGAGGGCACGGGCGACTTGTCGCGCGGGGGAATGTATGTTTCCAAGTCTGGACCGAACGCGACACGAACGGATTTGTGGTTCTTGCGCGGTTCCGCCTGAAGGCTGGACGCCTGGGGCTTTGCTGCGGTATCTTGCTCCATATTGAGATTGGGGTCCCTCATGGTGTCTGGATGGTCATCATGCTCTAGATGGCGTCACTGAGTAAAGGAAGAAGATCGTGGAGAAGAGGATAGCACGTCGATCAGACAATTTTGGGATCACTGAAGAGATGATGCTTAGATGACTGAGATGGTGTCTGTGGGAAAAAGCCCAATCTCTGTCTGTGGGGCAACGAAGATTAGATATCTACCTTGCAGATGGTTCTCATACCTCATCTGGAGGCTTTCCCGTTCGTTATCTAAGCACCGAGGCACTGTTTGGGATAGGACAAAGTCCCAGTCTCTGTGAAGCCGATTGGAATCGATAGGGTATGAAAAGCCAGTACCGACTTGCTCACGACACTTCCACAAGCAAGCTCGTTCCCCTCGCTCACAGCTTCAAAAAGAACAGCTATCCGTCGACTTCGTTGGGAGAGCAGAGGTTCATGAGCTTCGGCGGTCATGTCTTGGCGTGGGACAGACTGGAAGATTATTTATTCCGGTCTCCATACGTTGTTGGAATCGACCAGCAGATATTATTACATCACAGTTCTTCATCCACAGCAGTTGGTTTGTACGCTGTCGATAATAATAATATCTAATCTCCAGTCTGTTTAGATATTCAAGATGGAGTCAAGTGAAGCTATTAAAGCTTGTGATATCTGCATTGAGCTTGGATTGAGACCTCGTGACTGACCTTGCCTGGCACTGTGAATATAGCTCAACTATCAAGCTGGAATGGAGTCTCTAAGGGATGCCATCCTCGAAAGTCTTTCACTTTGACTAGGATAAGAACCTCATCGAATATGGGCTACTGATGCGGGTTTTTACTGATAGTTCTTACAGGATACTGTGATAGATACTCAAAGAAAAGATCATACTCTATAACATCTATGGAGCAGTGAAGGCCACCACTGAGGGTAAACAGAACCACCATGATCATTCAATGAGGCTGCAGGCAAGGATTCTGAACATTATATAAAGATAGATGCTTGTATAAAGTACATCTGTAGGTCCTGCACAGTGGATAGGTATCAAACAGGAGGCAATTCAACCAGCTACCTATCTTCAACGCCATCCCTTTCCTTACTCTTAGTCCGGTAGTACTGACTCTGGACTAACACCTAGAAATGTAGGTGTCGAGACTCGAGTCCAAGAGTCCAAGAGTCCAAGATATCTAATGGGCAAAGCAAAATTGCAGCCAGGGCGATCACAGTGAACTACCGGCTATGATAGGCCCAGCAACATGCAATTCCCTCCCAGCCCCCTAGTGGTACCTGAATTATTTCGACCATTATTGTGTATGGAGAATCTCCCAATGATATCAATCCTGGCCGTTTCTTCCCCTCCCTTTCTATGTTGCTTGGAATTGTTCGTCTTTTTTGCTTTGGGTTATTTTCGTTGCTTTCAAGAAGAAAGAAAAAAAAATATATAAAATAAAATAAAATAATAAAATAGAACTCCCGAGTCCCACCCCTCCCCGAGTTCAATTCACTTTCGAATAAGATCGTCCGCTCGCAGGTTCTTATTTCGACTGGTCACTCGCACTCTAACTAGCCCTTTGTTCCAATGGTGGATTGCTATAGTGTACCGAGTACCTAGTATGTAGAAAATTGAACTAAAAAGCCTGAACAGACCAGTTCCCTGGACTATGTAAATCAACATAGCCTCATAACGTCTCTCCTTCTTGGATAGAAAGAAAGGATTGAATAGATATGGAGAGAAGTACTACACGTGAACGATTTGGGTAATGTTGAATATCCCTCCTCACATGTTGCAGAGTAATCTCAAGAAAGATGCAGACCGTCCAGGATCAAACCATATATATGTATGTATGCGCCTATGCGATGTTCCTGCTTCTGATCTGGACGGCAAAAGCTGTAAGGTACATCCGGTGATGGACATGGAAGAGGTTGGGTGCAGTTGAAGTATGGACAGGCGAGATTGAGATTGACTGTTGGATAGATAATGTTATTCCCACTTCCTTCCAGGTGTTTCCTACCACTACTGCCTTGACCATGTTAAGTAGTCAACTACTAGACTACTAACTAACTATACGAACTACGAAGGTTGGAGGAAAAATGATCCTCATGGGCCATGGGCTCAAATTTCCCTTGCTTCCAACTCAATTCAACCACTGGGGGTGTCTTGTCAGTTAAGAGAAAAGAAAAGAAAAAGGAAAGGAAAGGAAAAATTGACCATGCTGACTTTTTTTTTTTTTTTTTTTTTTATATTCAAAAATAAGGATTTGTCTACATGTCTATCAACTTAATCATCTCTCCAGATCATCATACATTGTAGTTTGTACATTATTACAGAGTATGCTGTTTAGGGAACTGTGAAACACCGGAGCCGCGCAGAGGTATTCATTTCATTCCCTGTTCCTGATCTCGTCTTCTTCCCCCCCCCCATAGCCCATAATAGTCCAGCAGTAAGTCCACAGGTCAATCAGAATCCATACTAAACAGCCTACCTCTGGAATCGTCCCTGCTACTAAGTAGGCTTCTATCTAACCTTACCATAATCATGGCCATCATTATCATCCTAATAAATAAATAAATAATAATAATTATTATAATTGACATCGTTGGTTCTCCGCTTCCCTTTTCTCTCTCTCTCTCTCTCTCTCTCTCTCTCTTTTCCTCGCTTCCCTCACTGTCCCCTTCTCTCCCATCTCCTTCAGTCTCTTAACATTCTCTTCTTCTTTAATTAGTCTCCTTTTATCACTTCTGTTTTTTTGTTTGTATGTGTGTTTTGTTTACGTTTATCTATTTCTTTTCCCTCCCATCCCCCCTGTTTCTCTCCGTCTTTGCTCTACTCTCTTATGCTCCGGAGTCGCGGTTCTGGTACTGCCACGGTGCTCAGAAATTCCATAGCAGGGGTTCTGAAATTACTCTGACGCGGAAGCATTGAAGTGTACTGGATGGATTACAATTCTGGTCGCGATTCCTATTAATTGAATCGAGAAGACTCTGACTTTATCCTGAAGATATCATCGCTGGCTTTGATTCTCTGCAATTCCGACGTGTTATCCCTCTGCGCCGTTGTTTGGCCTCTTGTGTTTCGTCAGGCCTTTCCCCCCAGCCTGGTGCTCATTCCGTTCTCCTGACTTTCGCGACCAGCCCATCACTCTATGCAGTTCCATATCCGAGCTTCTGGCAAGGCGTGATCCAAATACCTGAACGCGAGTTTCGAGTCGAACGTGTCCTGCACCTTCATCCTCATCTTATTGCGCCTTGAAACGACTGTCACGACTCGAGAATCTCACGATGGCTTTCTTGTTCAAATCGAAGAAAAACCACCAGATGACGGGGCACCCTCCAGCGACGAGAAACATTCATACCTCAGAAGGAGCCCCTGCGGCCACCTCACCAGGTCTCCCGAATGGGACGAAGGAACAGAGCGGGGGCGTCTCCCAGACACCGACACCGAGCAGTAGCTACAACAATTCGTTGAACTCGGTCAATAGCACAAACAGCCCTGAACGCCAAAGGCCCAGGCAAAGAGCTGAATCCGAAACGCAGGTTGGTCATTGGCCTGAGAAGAAGGGAAGAGAGAGTGTCATGCCATGGTTTCTGACTGTTCATTCTTAGGCGCAACGACCGTCTCAAGGCGCGACGAGCAATCCTCCCAACTCCAGCCCCGGTGCTTCGCTCTATCCTTGGTCACAACGACGGCTCAATTTCTCCACGCCCCAAGGGAACCCATTTCCACGATATGGCGCAGCAATTAACTCCGTTGCTTCCAAAGAAGGGGATATCTACATGATGGGAGGATTGATTGATGGGTCAACTGTCAAAGGTGATCTTTGGATGATCGAAAGCAGCGGGGGAAATTTGTCCTGTTTCCCAATTGCGACTGTATCCGAGGGACCTGGTCCTAGGGTCGGTCATGCAAGCTTACTCGTCGGAAACGCTTTTATCGTATTTGGTGGTGATACGAAGGTTGATGAATCCGACACTTTGGATGACACCCTTTACCTTCTCAACACCTGTACGCGCCCCGATACTTGACCCTACTTACTCCCAGGTGATCTTACTAATAGTGTGATCGTCCTAGCTTCTCGACAGTGGTCTCGAGCCATCCCCCCGAATCCCCGTCCAGCAGGACGTTATGGCCATACTCTCAATATCCTCGGCTCTAAGCTCTACGTGTTTGGAGGTCAGGTTGAAGGTTACTTTTTCAACGATCTGATTGCCTTCGATTTGAACCAACTCCAAAATCCCGTGAACAAGTGGGAGTTCCTGATTCGGAACAGTCATGAAGGGGGACCATCGCCAGGACAGATTCCACCAGCCAGGACCAATCACACGATGATCAGTTATAATGATAAATTGTACCTGTAAGGATTCCCTCGCTTTCTTGCGTCGTCTTGGCCATTGTCGATCGGTTTCTTATTTTTCTCTTACGCAGATTCGGTGGCACCAATGGCTTGCAATGGTTCAATGATGTTTGGTCGTACGATCCGCGAACAAACCTCTGGACTCAGTTGGATTGCGTCGGGTTCATCCCCACGCCCCGAGAAGGCCATGCCGCAGCCCTCGTCCACGATGTCATGTATGTATTCGGTGGCCGTACCGACGAAGGCATGGACTTGGGTGATCTTGCCGCGTTCCGCATAACCACCCGACGATGGTATTCTTTCCAGAACATGGGACCAGCGCCATCCCCCAGATCAGGCCATAGTATGACCGCCTTTGGAAAACAAATTATTATCCTGGCCGGCGAGCCAAGCTCCGCGCCCAGAGATCCAGCCGAGCTTAGTACGGCGTACATTCTCGACACCTCCAAGATTCGTTATCCGACTGAGAACCATAACGGGGACAAGGCCGCTGCACCTCATATTGCCATGAGGAAAATGAGTGGTGATAGACAAGGAACCCCAACAGGTCGCACATCTCGTGAAGCTCAAAACCCACCGTCTGCAGATTCACACCAGCGACGCGGACCAGGTCAGTCTCGGGAGAGTTTCTCAATGAACTCAAGTGGGAGGCCGGGCGACTATATACCAGGCCCGGGATCCCGTCTTCCAAGAGCATCTATCGCGCAGGCCCCAGCTGGGCCACCTCCTCCGGGTCAGGCTCCCACACCTGGTGCCAGAGGTAACGCACCACAACACGCTCCGAACGCTCGGAGCAAAACACCGACGACAGGGGACCGTCCATATGGCGGCCCCGTGACTGATACAGTTCGGGTCATAGCATCGGAGCGAGACAGGGATTCTACGGGTGCGAGAGAATCCTCGAAAGAATCCAGACCGGTCAATGATACAGGAGCTATGTCAGGTGAACGTCGAACTCCCACCCAAACACCATCCAGAATGTCAGCCAGAGCCATGGAAGCCGGTGAGGCTGCCCCTCTCGCTAGACAACGCTCCTTGCGTCAGCAACGACAGCGTGGTTCAATGGACAGCGCAGATGAATCTATCCTTGGTCGACATGCGAGCATTGATGGTTCGATCGAGTCTCGCGGACAAAGGAATTCCAAAACGATTGGCGATGAGCCGCGATCCCCTAGGTTGACTGCCCACCAAGAAGCCTTGATCAAGGAGCTTGAGGCAGCAAAGAGCCGCAACGCATGGTATGCGTCGGAGCTTGCTCTAGCCAAGAAAGCTGGCTACACAATCAACTTCTCCCACAGCCCTCTTTCGGACGAACGTCCGGCGGAAACATTCGCGGATGAAGATCGTCCCCTGATAGAAGCATTTCTCGCAATGCGAGCAGAGCTTGCGAAGATGCAAGCGACCGTGGATCGACAAGCGGCCATAGCTTCCAAGCGCGTCGCAGAAGTAGAACATCAGAGGGATGTGGCTGTTAACGAAGCGGCGTATGCGCGTGCCAAACTTGCTGCCCACGGTGGGAGCCAGCGAGGAACGCCCCAACCTGACGGCGGCTCTCAGGACACGGAAGACGCGGTTGCTGATCGTTCGACGGACATGGGTCGACGGCTAGCTCTTGCTCTTGCGGCTCAGAACGAACTCCGGTCTAAGCTTGAAGCGATCACCACGGATCTAGACCAAGAGAAACGCGGTCGGGAGCTAGCAGAAGAGACATGCGAAGCAACACGGCGACGGCTAGCAGAGCTTGAGTTACAGAACAACACGCTGGAAGTGGAGAGTTTGCGCGCCGAGCTTCACCGAGTGGACGCAGCTGCTCGAGAGGAGTCATTGCTGCGTTCCGAGGCTGAATCATCCCTGAAACGATTGGCCCTGGATAAGGAAGAACTCCTCAAGAAACTTGAGGATTCGTCATCTCGCTTGCGGGACTTTGGCAGCAACCTTGGCAACCTTCGCGAGGCCGTCACGGCCTCGTCGGAGAAGACAGCACTACTCGAACGGCAGCTGGAGGAGGAACGCGAATTGCGGGAAGGCCTGGAACGGAGATTACTGCAATTAAGATCGGAGCATGAGGAGAGGACGGCGGAGCTCGATAACGCCACTCGACGTCTACGGGACGCTGAGGAGTTGGCCGAAAGCAACGCCAGAGAAGCGGAGACCCACAAGAACGCTTTTCTGGCCGGGCTGGATCGCGCATCCTCCTTTGACTCTGATACTTCGATTCATTCTCTCGCAGACCAGCGAGTGGCTGCCTTGGAAGCGCACGTTGAAAGGGCCAACACACTGGCCAAAGCCAACCAAGTTGCTGCCGATGAGGCAGCGGACAAACTCAGACGTGCGGAGGAAAGGATCGCTGGGCTCGAGGCATATCAGGAACAAGCCAGCCGAGAGGGCCTGCAACTTCGCAGGCAGCTTCAGGCCGCTATGAAGGAAAGCCAGGCCCATGCTACTGAGAATAGAGAGCTCAAATCCAAATTGGAGAACCAGCTGCGTGAGGCTGGAGCCCTGGCCATCCAACATGCCGCTCTGAAGGATCTTCTCGGCGAGCGGGGAGTCAGCTACACAGATAGCAGACGGTCCCCACGACTCGAATCTCCAGGTTCTCGATTCGGTACGCCTGAACAAACTCGACTCCGTGATCTGGAACAGCAACTGTCGACAAGCTTGAAAGCGCACGAGGAACTGAAAGCCTCTTTTGAGAACCGCGAGCAGGAAGCCGACCGTGCGTACAGGGAGAAACTCGAGCAGCTGGAGAATGATTATCAATCAGCTGTTCATTACGTCAAAGGAACCGAGAAGATGCTGAAGCGCATGAAGGATGAACTGACCCGCTACAAAGCCCAGAACACTAAGATCCAGGCCGACCTCGAAGCGGCACAAAGGAGTATCAGTCAAGCATCTGGCCAAGCTTCCGAAGCACCGGCGGAGTGGGAAGCCGAGCGCCAGAAGCTGCAGCAATCCCTCTCCGAATTACAGAAAGATACCACATCGTCCATTGCTGCTCTGGAGAGTCAAATCACGAAGCTGAAGCAGGACTTGTCCGCGGCTGAGGCTGAGAAAGACGAGTCTCGATCAGAATACGAGAGCATTAAAGAGGAACTCGCTGCGGCGGCGGAAAAGAATCGTGCTGAACTCGAACAACTCAAGCACGAAAATGCCTTGCTTGAGGCCCGCGCATCAGATGCCGACCAGAAAGTTGCTATGCTCCTTGATCAAGTTGAAGCATCCGTTGGACACTATCGGCGACAGTCTCAACCTATCCAAGGTATGAACGGCATCTCGCGAACGCACAGCAATGCATCAAGCAATACCATCAGCGGTGTCAGCGGTGTCAGTGCCCGCCCAAGAGCAGACAGTGCCGTGTCGCAAGACGATCCGTTCCCCGACAATCGTGGCTCCATGGCACTGGATTCCCTTGCCAATGAGCTGGAAGCCTTGCGCAGTCACTGGGAGAGCACGAACCGCAACTATCGGCTGAGTACCCAATCTGAATATGAGCGAACTCCGACCAAGGAAACTCATGGCCTGAGTGACAGTTTGGCTGAGTGGCGCCGCAGATTGGACGAGGAAGAGGCGAGGGCTAGCTCTCCGGAGAAGAATAAGCCGCGGAACGCAGGTGGAGAATCCACGACAGCGAATATGATTTGAACCGACCTGACAGCATGATTTTTGATGGTATTCCGTTCGGAACGTGCCACGAAAATCAACGTCCGCGGATCCTGACTCATGTCCGATGATTCTTTCGCAATTGTTGTTGTCTTACCTTGGGGGATTGTCTGTATCTCTGTCTTGCCTCTTGGCTCGTTGATCTCTTAAGCATGTCCGTGATGTCCGAATATCTAATTTTTTTTTGTTTTTTTCTCAAAAATGGCCTTCCCCGTGCTCGGTTTGATTTTGTGTGTTTTTAACTATTTCTTCCCTATTGTTCTGACCTTATATCATTCCCTCCATGCCCCTTTTCTTTCAGCCTTGCCCTTCTTATCCTTTTTTTTTTTCTCTCTCTCTATACCCCTTCAATATTCCGCTGCCTGATGCTGAAATGTACTACTACTTGTTTGCGTGCTTCAGTGGGTTTCTGTCTGATTATAGTCAGAAGTATCTTTCTCAATGAAAGCTGGTTGCTCCCTAGACATCGCAGCTATATCTCAACGGTCTCTGACAATTCGAAGTCCACCCAGTGCCAACACAGTAGTCTGTGTGCTGGCGCGATGGCGGTGCAGACGTAAATCCTGCATGATGAGACGACATATGGGTGGTCAATCCGTCAGATCTACGGGGATGGAGTAACGATATGAACGCAGCCTCGCAGCTCAGCAGTCGACTTGAACCCCTGTCCGGGACTCCAGATGATATCACCTGGCACATGCAGATATGTCTCGATCATCACAGTACACCAGTTGGTGGTGTACAGGTCTTGGAACTCTTGTCCATCGCTGATTGCTTTAGGAGGGATGCAGGAGCATCAGTGTGAAAGGGTGGGTGAGGATCATGCCAATAGTCTGCAAAGCCAAGCGATAGGAAAAGCATCCCAGTCGGAACTTGTATATCGGGTAACTGTTATTGAAGACTCGGTGTTTCTCATCTAGTTGGGGATAAAACATCGATGGTACCTTAGGTTAGTAGGTATGATGGGGTGAGGTGAGGGCCATCAATCATCCATGACTGTGAGGCTGTTTTGTTTCGGCCCAATCTTACCTTACTTGATGTAGATGGCTCCCTAGGTTACCTTACCTGGGCGGGTAAGTCAGTAGGTATTCAGATTTCTGTAACCTGGGTACCTAGGTAGGTAGGTAGGTACCTACCTAGGGAATAAGATTGAACGATACATGAAAATGTAATTACGATACTGACACGAGGCTTGGGGAGGTACATATCAACGAGGTCATCTGAGCAGGGTTCAAATGTAAGAAGAAGAAGAAGAGAGGAGAGGAGAGGAGAAACTAATATTTACCTTGACAGTTAGTATTAATGATGGTAATTTGCGGTCGATCATGTTGTCAGTCATCCTTGGACACTGGCCTACAGGATTGTAAGGTACATTGCCACCGGGATATCTCTTCACATTTCCTGGAAAGGGTAGGGTTGTTGTGAAGGGATTATGTCTACGGAGTATAAGGATGTTCTGGAAGTGGAGGGAAATGAGGAGTGCAATTAGTCTAGACAGTTGTGAGGTATGGGGAAAAAGCAAGATGATCAAGCAAAGTGACAATTCCTATTCTTAGCAACGAGCCAACGACAAAGTGCCTGGGTTAGATACCTATGGATAATGGCTCAGTGCTCACCGACATTGTGAGGGATTGGATTGGGATACCATACCTGCGCCCTGTGGTTCAATCAATGCAAGTTCTGAATCCAACAGAGTGAAACCCATGGCGACGCTGCTACTCTATACTTAGTCTAGTTTGGCCATATCGCTTAAAAGTCATACAGTACCTAAAGACATATACAGATTTGCCGCTGTAAGCCTGTAACAGCGAGGATTGAGGCCTTTTGCGGTATTTTTTTGTCCGCTAAAACTCAGGCAGATACTGTAATGTATAACCCGTCGATACAATCTTACCCGCCCCCCTCTTACTGACTGACTTTCCTCTACTCAAACATCAACCATTCTTCTTCTCCTTCTCTCTCTCTCTCTTCCTCTCTTTCTCCTCCCCTCCCCCCCCCCCCAAATTACACCTTCCGATATCAAGGCTTTGCCCTTGGTTTTCGTTTCCTCTCCTCCTCCCTCTTTTTCCCCTTCTCGCTTGCAGCAGGGTATTTGGTTTCCTGTCTGTTCCTTCCCTCGTATTTCGTCTCTACAACATCAAGTTCTTCTCGAAGGTGAGTAGAAAACTCCTTTTCCCGTTTTGCCCCCCTCCGCCTTTCCTTCGGTCGGGCCTACAACTGTCGGGAATCCATCCGTCCACATCACCCTCATCTCGCCGTGTGTGTGTTCGACTTCAATAAATACATCAAGACTTTCATTTACTCTGTTGGTGTGGACATTCACTCTGTCCTTTTCTGCTTCCAACTTTGTGTGTCCTGGCCTGGCGTGATCTGTCTTACGGTTGAATTGCGGTTGAGGCGTGCATTGGGGTGTCAGCCAGCTCTCCACCCACAGCCTCATCACCTTACATACAACTTTGCCAAGTATCTACGCGCCGAAGGCTGGAGCTTGCAACTTTTTTTCTCTTCCTTGCAACTCCCTCTCGATCTCTCTCCCTCTTGGTCTCTTGTCGGCGTCATCCTTCTCTTCTCGTCGCTGGGTCATCCTTTTGTGACCATTTCTTGTCAGCATCTACTCTTTATTCCATATTTGTCATCTGCTTTTTTTTCTCTCTTATTTTCTATTGTTCCATGGGCAGTGAAGTTCTGACAATTGCACTGAACAGTCTTTGACATCATTTCCGGCCACAGCATCCCGCTGTGACAATACAAATTCAAGATGACGACCATGGTAAGTAGCCCAGGATGCGTGGGTGGCTGGGTTCTCACAACTAACCCATCTTCAGGATTTGCGAGTCGGTAATAAATACCGCATTGGCCGTAAGATTGGAAGCGGTAGTTTCGGTGACATCTACCTTGGTATGCACCTGCTCTCGTGCGGAGGAAGATCGTCGACAGCAATGACTTACAGAAGACCATAGGTACCAACATCATCTCCGGTGAGGAAATTGCTATCAAGCTCGAGAGTGTCAAGGCCAAGCACCCCCAGCTCGAGTATGAAGCTCGTGTTTACAAATCGCTCGCGGGAGGTGTTGGAATTCCGTTTGTCCGCTGGTTCGGCACCGAATGTGATTACAACGCCATGGTTATCGATCTCCTTGGTCCCAGTCTGGAGGATCTTTTCAACTTCTGCAACCGCAAATTCTCCCTCAAGACCGTTCTCCTCCTGGCAGACCAGCTGATCTCCCGCATTGAATACATTCACGCCAAATCCTTTATCCACCGTGACATCAAGCCCGACAATTTTCTGATGGGTATTGGCAAGCGTGGAAACCAGGTCAATGTGATCGATTTCGGTCTGGCCAAGAAGTACCGTGACCCCAAGACGCACTTCCACATCCCGTACCGCGAGAACAAGAACCTTACCGGAACGGCCCGTTACGCCAGTATTAACACCCACCTGGGTGTTGAGCAGTCTCGCCGTGATGACATGGAATCTCTGGGATACGTCATGCTCTACTTCTGCCGTGGCACTCTCCCCTGGCAGGGTCTGAAGGCGGCCACGAAGAAGCAGAAGTACGACCGCATCATGGAGAAGAAAATGACCACCCCCACCGAAGTCCTCTGCCGTGGATTCCCTAACGAATTCTCCATCTACCTGAACTATACTCGCTCCCTTCGGTTTGACGACAAGCCCGACTACTCCTACCTTCGCAAGATCTTCCGCGACCTGTTCGTCCGCGAATCCTACCAGTACGATTACGTTTTCGACTGGACCGTCTACAAGTACCAGAAGAACGCTGCCATGATTGCAGACGCCACCAACAAGAAGGATAAGGACGCCGAGGGCCGCCAGGCTGCCGGTGCAGCCCAGCTTCCTATGCCCGCACCGGCTGCTGCGGCCAAGCCTGGCGCTATCTCCAGCCAGCGTCGCAAGGTCATTGAACGCGGCACCCTCGACAACACCCCCGACACTAACCGTGCTATGGGAGGAAGTGACAGGATGTGAGTATCTGAAACCTAGGTTTCCGTGTAGGGAACCCCTTTCCTCTGCGTTTGGTGTTCAAGACCCGTCCTGCGCATGGAGGTCATCTTCGGTTCTAGAATCTGACTAATCTCATAGTCTTCGGCGTTAGGCTGCGTTCTGCTTCTAAGGTTGCTGCTTCAGGTGCTTATGGGCCTACTGGTAGCCGCCCGAAGCGGGATGATGGATATGGTGCTCAGTGGTACTGATTGGGCAATCTGGCAGTGTAGCCTGGCTTTACTCGTCATTTGGATTACGGTTCAGCTTTTCTGCACGCTCATGGCTCACAAACTTCGAAGCCCGGGACCTATTGTCATCACGGTACTCATCTGCGTCGTGCAGCAACTGTCTCAGACGTCTTTCGCCTTGGATCTCCATTCTTTAATTTTCTTTTCGTTATTCCCCATGCACTCTATTAGCCCTTTATCCAGTCTCGATCGTCTTTTCGATCCTTACCGTTTCAATGGGCCGCATCTCTTCCTGAAAACTCGTCAAATCGCCTATCGGTCTTCTCATCTCTCGCTCGGTTGGGTGTCTTCTTTCAAACTCTTGTGATACCTCCGGCTTGCGATGTCTATGACTCGGTTTATGGTCGCCTCTGGGAAGATACTGATGACCGCCTCGAAAACGTTTTTTTTATTGTGGCTATTTCTACCCTTCACCCACCTCGGTCCCGCCCGTGGAATTACCATTCGGATTCGGATTTCCTTCAGTCGCAGCGATTTACCGGGTGGGTGGGGTGAAAAGAGATGCATCAACGAGATTGTAAGTATTGTGAGAGAACCAGCTTTATCTGACCGTCGGCAAATGCCGTTGGGGATCCTCAGATCGATCATCTGCTGTTCTCTTGCAATGCTTTATTGGTCCGTACCCCTTTGTGAAATTGGGCATCTACCTTTCTTTTTTTTACCTCTCTTCCTATTTTCATGTCCTGCATGCTTCTCATTGCTCTGTTTTAGTTTGTGCTTTTCCTGAAGATTTATCGACGTGTCAAAGGGGGTGATGTCCTAGGAGGACAATGTGCAGTGAGGTGGTGGGGACGACGATTTCCCGTTGTCTTTCCTGTGTCTTTGTGTTGTCTTTGGAACGGATACAAGCTTTTCAAGATCCGCTCGTGCGTATCATGAGACCGCACGGGGGGTGGTTCAGACATGAGGGGATGCGTCTCTGCGTTTTCGGTATATGGCGACGGAAAATGGCTAGGGTCGCTTCCGGGGTGGTATCACGTCGATTTGCTGCGTTCTTGATGTTTTTTATCTGCCTATGCTTTCCTCTCGCTATCTGTAGAAGCGTCAGTTCTTAGACTGGCTGCCGCCCGAGGCTCCTCGAGAGCCGTGGGGCTCAGTCCCGTCGAATTGTCCCTTCAGACAATTAATCACCAAACCATGTTATTATTTCTGCCTAGTCTGCTCCTCGTCTCCAGATGCGCCTAGTTTGCGCAGGACTCGGTGTCTTCTCTCGCATGATGTCTACTTATCTACTTAAGACTAGGGGACACGGGATCAGGAATCAGGGACAAAAGACACATCCAGTCTATAGTGTTGATATCAACAACCTGAGGGGCCGGAAACAATTTGTGTCGCTGTAAGAACATTGAGTCGATAGGATATACTACGATTCGCCCACAATTGTAGAAATTTCATGATGATGACGAAGAATTATCATATTATTATTTGTGATTTAGTCGAATATCGTAGTAGTACTGCAGGATACTCCGGAAGTCAACAATTAAAAGATTACATATACACATCATTTTCAAATTTCCGAGCGGCGCAGGGCATCCCCGTTCTTCGTGTTGGAAGTTGGAACTTTCAAACTGCGTCCAGCACGTTCAAGCGGTCCTCATTTCGCCCGCCTTTCGAGACTTTCATTGAGCTCAGACTCAGACTCAGACCCAGACCCAGACCCATCGATCACTCTCCATATCACCCGTCACTCCATCTCGATAAGAGTATCTCAGCCATCTGTCTATCCGTTCTTAACTGAATCTCCTACTTCCTGAAGCACAGGAAGAGACGTGCTCTGGCTGGAGATATGGATTACTCATATTATTCTGATCCTCAGTCCCAGCAGTCGTTCCCACTCTACAATCTCCCTGGCATCCCCACACCAGATCAAAATCATCCACCCTCTCAGGGTGATAACCTCCATGATCCGTTTGCTTCTTTGGTCAATTTCCCTCGCCGCCTCTCCGTTTCCTTTTTTTATTTTTTTTTTCTTTTAGGAATGGCAGGGCAAATCTAGAGATACAGGAATACTAACCGTTGGCACCGAGACAATAGAACTACCAGTCCTTTGATCCTTCGTTTCGTTTCCAGAATCCCGCCGCATTCGCCCCGCCACCCCATTCTCCGCCAGAGTCGTTCTCGAAGCATTCAGTCTCAAGTGGCGATTATGCCAGTGTGCATCACGAGCCGGGATCTGTTGAGGGCGGCGATGAGCGGCTCGCTGAGGGGGCCCGGAGCAGCAGCGAAGAAAAGGACAATCTGACCCCGGCGCAAAGTAAGCGGAAGGCGCAGAACCGAGCTGCGTATGTACATGTCCATCACTACCATTTTCATTTCCGGGATCAAAGGCTGGGGTGCTTCATCGGGAAATTCGGAAAATGAGCTAACGGATAGCAATGGCGGGGGCCGATTGTACAGTCAACGAGCGTTCCGCGAGCGCAAGGAGCGCCACGTCCGCGAGCTGGAAGACAAAGTCAACTCCCTGGAACAGGAATCGACCACCCTCGCCGCAGACAACGAGCGGCTGAAGCGCGAGCTGGCCAAGTACGCCACCGAGAACGAGGTTCTGCGGGCGACATCGAGCTCGTTTGCGAATGTGCAGGGTCACCGTCTCGAGTCCGAGCCGACCGTGACGGGGCCGATGAAGTACACGCCTACGGATTTTTACTCCAATCTCGTGCCACAGGGCGAGCCGGCGCCTAGTCATCGGGTGACGATCTGCGAGAAGACGGGGGAGAGGCTGCTCGATGCCGGGGCGACTTGGGATCTGATCCAGGCGCATGAGCAGTATAAGAGGGGCATGGTCGACATTGGGGATGTCTCGAATCGTTTGAAGGGGGTGGCTCAGTGTAATGGGCAGGGCCCTGCGTTTCGCGAGGGCCAGATTCTTCAGGCCATCGAGGCGAGTGTGGCTGCTGGGCGTGATGAATTGATATGACCTCCCTTTCTTTTGACTATCCTTTTCTTGTGTTCTGAAAGCTGCTTCTGGAAAGCTATGGCGCTTCGTTGATGGGTGTTACTTGGCACTCATATGATGAAATATGGGATTGATATACATATGACTGGACGATGATTTTTCTTTTTCTTTTTATTCTCGCATATACTTGTTTCATGATTGTACATGGGTTTTAAAAACACGGAAGCACATGATATAATCAATGGACCACTGGACAGTACGGCCATCATGGTGGCCGTTTACCTGCTCTTTTTGTTCAGTACTTTCTGCTCCATCCTGGCCACCCAGCAATCTGTACATATGTGCTTTTGAACCTTGAAGACCTATATACCCACTTGGAGCTGATGGTGCTGCGTGAGGGTTTCTAACTGTGCTTGTTGACAGTAGATCCAGCTGCTGCTTTCTTCCTCGGTAGTCTGCTTCATGTCCAGAATCGACGCACGATTATGGCGAGCATGGTGATAACATTCTGCATGAGATATTATTCGGTATTATTACCCCCCTCATTTAATCCCAGTCGTCATCGTAATCTTCCACCCTGGCTTTGATCTTGGACGGGCGCTCCTCGTCCGACGAGTCGGAGCGCTTCTTCAGACGCACATCGCTTTCTTTCAGAGCACCCAAGTCCACCAGCATTCTCTCGAGATCTGTCGATACCGAAAGGACAAGATTAGCAAATCCCATTTCGACAATAGTGCACGGAGAAACATACCCTCAAGCTTGGTCCTGGGACCATTCAGCTCCCGCAATGTGACAAGCTGGCGCCGAATCTCCCCATCCTTGTACACCAGGATCGTCGGCGTATTCCGCTCCGGATATCCCTCAATGCACATGTCGCCACGGATCTCGCAGAACTTGATGTCCCCGTATTTGGCGGCGAGCTGGCGCCACAACTCCGACAGGACCCGCGACTCGACGTTCCCGCTCGAGGAGGTTAGATGGACGAGCACGAAGGCCTTGTTGGAGGCGTCGGTCACCTCGCGGCCGTAGTCGACTTTCTGTAGGGGGTAGACCTGGTTGTAGAGGCTGGTCTTTTGGATGGTGGAGATCTCCGCGAGGCGCTTTTGGCTGGGAGGGTTGGGTTATGAGTTAGTGCTTTTTACAGAGGGCCTTGTGGTTTGTTGTTGCGGTAGAGCTCGGGCATACCGGTATTGTTCGAGGAACTCCTCGTCTTCCTCATCTTCGAGATCGTGGAGCTCGTCGAGGTCTTTGTCTTCGAGTCTGTTCTCATAGGCCTTGCGCTCTGCCTCCACGAGAGCTTCTTGGATCAATGGCTCGGGGTCCTGGGGCTTCTCGGGGATAACGCCATGTTTGCGGAGAATATCATTCCTATGGCGGGGTGAGTGATGGGCTCTGGAACTGGAGTGCTGGAGGAATTGCTTTCTGCCTTACCACTCGGTATCCTCGTTAGGGTTTACTTGTACCTCCATGTTGAAGATGTGTCAGATCACTGCGAATAGAAAGGATATTCTTTCCAGTAGATCAGTAGACTGAAACAATGTCGTCTTATTATTAGGCAGAGCATTGGATATGATGATATACTGCATGCCGCGTGTTTGCTCTGTTTGCCAGTTCCAGCCACAGGTGGCTTGAGTGCCCACAGAACGCGGAAGGCCACCTGGAGATTGCTCAATGGCATCCGGAGCTACTTTGGCAAACAACAACCCCCTCAAAATCCAGGCACGATTCTCCCCTGGGACAGGTTCGATAGCGTCACCTCGAACAGCGGACTCTGCTCCTTTCCTCTCATCATTCATTTATCTACCTCTGTCCGTTCTTAACGTCCGCGGATAATGAGGGCGCGGTAATCGTTTACACCGCCTACATACCCAACTGCTACCTACTTGACTTGACCCATAATACCTGACCTATCCAACCCGTCCCTATTCTACCGTTCGACCCCCCGGTGTCGACTCTCACCAGACGGGAGCGTCAGATTGATACTCATCCGCCGTTGTCGAGTCAGCCGCTTTCACAATGAGTTACATGAAAAAAGATGAGGACGCTGATCAGGTCATGGTCAAGCTTGATCGGACCTCCGTCTTCCAAGATGGTAAGGGGATCCGTCACCAATTCCCCTGGATGCGCATCCAATTCCGGAGCACTATGCTAACGGAGACTTTTCTTTCTTTCTTGTTACAACAGCACGACTATTCAATTCCTCGCCAATCTCCCCCCGAAGATGTCGCACTCTGTTGACCAAGATCGCGGTCCTCCTGTTTACCGGAGAGCAATTCCCAACGAACGAGGCGACGACTCTCTTCTTCGGCATCTCGAAGCTGTTTCAGAATAAGGACCCTTCCCTGCGGCAAATGGTTTACCTGATCTTGAAGGAGCTTGCGAACACGGCGGAAGATGTGATCATGTCCACAAGTATTATCATGAAGGATACCGCTGTCGGCAGTGATGTACTCTACAGGGCAAATGCCATCCGAGCTCTGTGCCGCATTATTGATGTGAGCGTCCCTTTAGACCATACCTCCCTTGCATAAAAAACTGACGAAGGAATCACAAAGGCCACCACCGTCCAAGGTATCGAGCGACTGATCAAGACCGCCATCGTCGACAAGACACCCTCCGTTTCCTCCGCCGCGCTGGTCTCCTCATACCACCTTCTCCCTATTGCGCGCGATGTTGTCCGTCGGTGGCAGAGCGAGACGCAGGAAGCCGCGTCTGCGTCCAAGCAATCCACTGGGTTCCTTGGCTTTGGCGGTAGCTCTCAGAGCCACGCTATCTCGCAATCCAACTTCATGACCCAATATCATGCCATCGGCCTGTTGTATCAAATGCGCTCGCACGATAGAATGGCACTAGTCAAGATGGTTCAGCAGTATGGAGCTGCTGGTGTTGTGAAGAGTCCTGCTGCGTTGGTTCTGCTGGTGCGGTTAGCGGCGAAGTTGGCAGAGGAGGATCTTGGACTGAGGAAGCCGATGATGCAGATGCTCGATGGGTGGCTCCGACACAAACATGAGATGGTTAACTTCGAGGCGGCAAAGGCTATTTGCGACATGCGGGACGTCACCGATGCGGAAGCATCCCAAGCCGTCCATGTTCTGCAGCTGTTCCTCTCGTCCCCGCGGGCCATCACCAAATTCGCGGCCATCCGTATCCTCCACAACTTCGCCTCGTTTAAGCCCCATGTTGTCAATGTTTGCAACCCCGACATCGAATCCCTCATCTCAAACTCCAACCGCTCTATCGCCACTTTCGCAATCACCACATTGCTCAAGACCGGCAACGAGGCTAGTGTCGACCGCTTGATGAAGCAAATCTCTGGCTTCATGGCTGACATCACCGATGAGTTCAAGATCACCATTGTTGAGGCCATTCGCACTCTGTGCCTGAAGTTCCCCAGCAAGCAGGCTGGTATGCTGTCGTTCCTCAGCGGTATCCTCAGGGATGAGGGCGGTTATGAGTTCAAGCGCAGCGTTGTTGAGAGCATGTTTGATCTGATCAAGTTTGTCCCTGAGAGCCGAGAAGATGGTAAGTTTCCTGCCGTTCAAACGGTCGAATTTTTTTTTGTGTTCATGCAGACTAACCTCTACCAGCTCTTGCCCATCTTTGCGAGTTTATTGAGGATTGTGAATTCACCAAGCTGTCTGTCAGAATCCTACATCTCCTCGGTGTGGAAGGACCCAGGACCTCTCATCCTACCAAGTATATTCGCTATATTTACAACAGAGTTGTCCTCGAGAATGCTATCGTACGAGCTGCCGCTGTCACAGCTCTGGCCAAGTTTGGCGTAGGGCAGAAGGATCCCGAAGTCAAATCCAGTGTATCCGTCTTGCTCACACGCTGTCTTGACGATACGGATGATGAGGTTCGCGATCGTGCTGCTCTCAATCTTCGTCTGATGGCTGAAGAGGATGAGATGGCTGAACGATTCATCAAGAATGGTATGCACATCCCAAATCCCCTTATCATTCGATTCACCTGCTCACTGCCCTAGACTCCATGTACTCCCTCTCAACATTCGAACACCAGCTGGTCATGTATGTGACATCGACAGAAAAGGAGACGTTTGCTGCCGCGTTCGACGTCGCCACCGTCCCCGTCGTCACACAAGAACAGGCTTTGGCGGAAGAGAGAACGAAAAAGCTCACGACCGCCACACCCACTCTCAAGGCCCCATCTGCCGGTCCTCCCAAGGGCAAGGCAAACGGCGTTGCCGAAGCAGCTACCGCTGCAGCAACTCAGAAATATGCCGAGCAACTTATGCAGATTCCAGAGCTCAGAGCATATGGAACCTTGCTCAAGTCTTCGGTTCCTGTCGAGCTCACCGAGAGCGAGACCGAATATGTTGTCACAGCCGTCAAGCACGTTTTTAAGGAGCACATTGTCCTGCAGTACGATGTTAAGAACACTCTACCCGATACTGTGCTCGAGGACGTAACGGTAGCTGCGACGCCTTCCGAGGAGGATGTTCTCGAAGAAGAGTTCACTGTTCCTGCTCCCAAGCTTGCTACCAACGAGCCTGGTATCATTTATGTCACGTTCAAGAAGCTTGCTGGCGAGGATAGCTTCCCGGTCACATCGTTCACAAATAACTTGAAATTCACCAGCAAAGAAGTTGATCCCTCAACCGGTGAACCTGAGGACAGTGGCTATGAGGATGAGTACCAGGTTGAGGACCTGGAACTTACCGGCAGTGATTATGTGATCCCCACATTTGCCGGCAGCTTTGACCACGTTTGGGAGCAGACTGGTGCGAACGGCGAGGAAGTCAGTGAGACGCTACAACTTAGCAATATGAAGAGCATTTCAGGTATGCCTTCCATCCTACAATCAGTGTTGACTAAGCATGAGAAACTAACAGGACTACAGATGCTACCGAACAACTCATATCTGCGCTCTCTCTCCAGCCTCTCGAGGGAACAGACGTGGCTCTCAGCAACAGCACGCATACGCTCAAGCTCTTTGGCAAGACCGTGTCAGGAGGCCGAGTTGCCGCTCTGATCAAGATGGCATTCTCCAGCAAGTCGGGCGTTACCACTAAGATCACTATCCGAGCGGAGGAAGAAGGTGTCGCTACCGCTGTGATGGCAGCTCTCGCTTAAGTTTGTATATTGTAATGGAGGCAGGTTCCAGCAGGCGCGCACACTAACGACGGATTCTGCATTTTCATGAGACCAGAACCATTTTTTTGTGTTTTTGTTTCTTCCACTATTCCTCATTTGCCAGATTCTATAATTCAGGTGTCTAGCTAGATGCGATGAATCTTTTTTTTTCTTGTGTAGGCGCCAAAACTTTTTTTTTTCTTTTGGTTCTTTCTTCCCCCTCGTTCTCAATTTTCCGCCTCTCCTCGTTTTGTCTTCTTTCCCCAGACTCGTCTGTTCTCATTTTATCTTCCCTGTCAAAGCCGTCCCCGGAGGGCAGTGCTAAGACTCCGTAGGTCTTGATTCTGAGACCTTGAGTGTAGTTAGTCATCAAAGCAAGCGTATAACAAAAAGTCATCGATGTCTAGTTGACTCGTCCACAATTTAGCACGATATATTGGAGTATCTTGTGAAGCTGTAATGGTTATCCGATTATTCGCTTTCTATCCCCAGCACGACAGTGTTTTAATAGCATTTAGGTCTCTCACTACAAATCAAGATTTCATCTTTAGCCGATATTTGCTAATGCGCGGTAGTCGTCCCTGTCGTAACTGCGTGTGTCCCGAGACGGCCGTCGGTGACGGTTGAAGTGGTTCTGAGCGTCGTCAATGTTGGGGTTGCGACCACGGCGTCAGTTGTGTCCATCCCCGTCCATTGGTTTCGCAATTTTGTCTGCTGTCTCCGAACCCCGTGCGACAGGAATTGTCAAGTCCCTATGCATGTCTCGAAGGCGCCGTACGAGGTCGTCCACGCACCCCCTGTCCGCGGCGGTGCTTGCCTCTGCAGTCTGTGTACCAGTTTGCGTGCTCAGGGTCCGAGGGTGGCTGTCGGCATTCGCGTGTAGTTTGCCCTTCCCACTGCTCAGCCGTCCAGTCTTCTCGTACCATTTAAGCTCCTTCTGCCTTTCGGCATATATGCTCCCAGGTTGCATACTGTCCTCTATATCAACGGCACGGTTCGGGACCTCCGCCAGTCGTTGCTTGCAATTACATCGAGGATTCCTTCAGTCTTCTTCGCGAAGCTGGCAGTCATCGCTCGAACAGCAATACTGTTTCAGCATAGTCGTCGTTGCAGGATGGGGTTTGCCGCTGCAGGTATATAGCGACATGACTGTAGATGAGACATATACTTCGGAAGAGCATTATTTCCCGGTTCTCTTGCGTTACCGGCAGGTGCGGAGATATTGTTGTCTTTTTTTCATCGTGGCTATCATCCTGTTTTCTGTTTTCTTGGTCTCTTCAACATTGTGAGTTGATAGATGGACTGT
Organism: Aspergillus clavatus NRRL 1; assembly: GCF_000002715.2. Lineage (NCBI taxonomy): Eukaryota > Fungi > Ascomycota > Eurotiomycetes > Eurotiales > Aspergillaceae > Aspergillus > Aspergillus clavatus. The sequence goes on along the minus strand of NW_001517101.1, from coordinate 1,416,584 downwards.
GGTTTGAGGGGTGTATAGGTTCATTGGCGTTGATCATGGCGTTCAGCTTCGTCTGCGTTGCACCTTGGGTTTCTTGGACGGCCGCGAATATTGCAGTGATAGCATCATTCCATTTAATGACTCGTATGGGCTGTGTGTGTCATGCCGGGATGTTTGTGTATGGGGTAGAGGAGGGAGCGGCAGTAGATAAGGATACTCTGCTCCCTACCATAGCTTTGACTCCAGAAAATGCTTGCATTGCAAACAAACATGCCAAACTCAATGCGAGAGAATGTGTAGGAAGTAAATATCATGTTGGATCTAGTAGTAGGTCAAGGGTGACAGGGCCTCAGGGTGATTTTGTACTAGACATGGCAGCCTAGTAATGAATATATTATTGACAACAATAGTATGCTTGCACTCAGAAGAATGATATAACTTCAGTCAATAGAGAATATATATATGACATTGAGCATCAGCAATATGGTTGGTCATAGTGAATGGCTTGGAATTCTCATACTCTGCAATCAGGGAAGTGGAGATATATATATGGTCTGAGTGTCTCAATCTATATCATAACAGCAAATCAGTGAACAGTCATCTGTTGATTCTTTATGAAGCACCCTTATACAGGTCTATCATGCTAAATAGGGTCATAAATTATAGTAGCTTAACATACGCAAAATATAATCCCTGCCTCACATATAGTACACACCTACTTCAATTTCATCAACTTCTGCCTTAGTGTCAGAGCCGGCTCTCTGGTCTGCATTTCGGTGAAGAGCCTCATCAACCACCTCGTCTTCAACTACACGTTGATCGGTGCAGTAGACCTCCGAGAATCCGATAGAGCGGAGGTTGGACAAGCCTTTGTCTAGCGTTTGGATGAGCGACTCCGTAGTGAAGTTTAAAACCGGCTCTGAGCAGGGCAGATCCAATTCAATCACTTCGAGAGCCAACGGAGGCTTCAGAATATATAGAACATCAAACAATGTTTCATCCACTATGTCCCCGGGGACGTTGAGAAAGGTCAAGTCAGGGAGAAATGCCGTCACGGCATTGACTGATCCAGGTTCAAGACCGCGGTTGGCATGGGATATCGTGAGACGGCGAAGGGAATTGAGCTGCGCGCTGCTAAACAGACAGGCGATGCTCGTTACCGAAAGATCAGCACAATTCTTTAAAGTCAGGCTGGTCAAAGCGTTTGGCCAGGAAAATGCAGGGATGGTGGCAAGAGAAAAGTGGCCACTGATCTGTAATTTATGAAGCAGAGGAGGCCATGCTGTTAACGAGGTTTCTGGAGGATCGAGATCGGTTGAGCGAGGAAGTTTTAGGAGAGTGAGTCGTGAGAGACGGTTCAAGGCTTTCTTGAGATTGGGAAAGGGTATTGGATCAGCGACCAAAGACAGATCAAGGATGCGAAGATTGGTGCATTTTGACAATGCTGGAAGGCTGTTGACACTGTTGTAGGAATTGTCAGAGACGGTTTGCAGATTTGGTGCCTGCAAGTATGGAGCAGGTAGACTCACGCAAACGACACCCTTGGAGCAATAAAGACCTCCAAGTTCTCTTTGACTCGACCCAGCAGTCTAGACGTCAAGCTATTGGAGCTGTGATGCACAAGGCGACTGAGATCCAAGCGGCGAACGAAGCTTCCAAGATTCAGCTTGTTTCTTCGAGCACCTACACCTGGACAAATAGTCGCAGTGAACTGCTGAAAGGCATTTCCACGATGTACTCGAGGTTTCTGATACAGATATTCGACAGCCGCAGAGTACCATTGACGTGATACTAAGCAACATGCGTAGAGAGCCTCTTGCCGACCAGCTTCATCTGCAGCCACAAAGCGGACAATCTGTACGAGGATCTCAGTAGGGAGATAGATTGGATGAGAGGAGTGCATCTGGGGCATGTAAACTGCAGAATGCCATGATAGTGAGCTCAAGAAGATTTGTTGATGGACAGAGGAATAGGAATACCCCTCCAGAGCGTGTGTGGATGTGTGATGTTTGGTCCGATAAGAGGATAAGCGGATAAGATAGAGGATGATCTCATTGTTGCTGTGTCTGTACTTTGTCGATCTCCGCCCGCTGTCTTCTCTAACTCTAACTCTAACTCCCCCAAGCTCGCTCTCCGTTTCTCCAACTGACTCACTCCCTTCTTGTCATACACACGTTTTGTTTTTGTTTTTTGTTTATTTTTTGCATAGTTGTTATCTTGAGGAGCTCAAGACCTTCTTTATATAAGATATTGCAACTTCGTCAGACTACATATTCCCAATTGACGTTCGTTCAACATGAGACCCCAACCACTCTGGCAAACGTTCCGATCATTACAGAGCGCATACTCTCGCTCCTCTCTACAAGCTGGCCTGGGTCGCCGAGCCTTTCGGACAGCCACATCCTCATCACAAATTCCAGACTTCGCATTTGCATTTGAGTAGGTTGATAGTGTTGCCCTTTCTGAGAAAACAATTCCTAATTTCCCTTCTAGTATCGATGGTGTCCTCCTCCGTTCATCCAAACCCATCCCCGGCGCTGCGGAATCGTTAAGACTTCTGAAGGATCAAGGAATTCCATTCATTCTTTTGACAAATGGCGGTGGAAAACATGAAACAGAAAGAGTCGCCGAGATCAGTGAGAAGCTTAAGGTGCCATTGGACCCCACTGTGATCATCCAGAGCCATTCTCCGTTCGCCGAACTTGTAAAGGGACCCAACGAACAAAGCTCGCTAGAGAACAAGTGTGTGCTGGTCGTTGGTGGCGAGGGTAATCGCTGTCGTGAAGTAGCGGAGATGTACGGCTTTAAGAATGTGGTAACACCGGGTGATATCTTCATGGCCAACCCATCGATATGGCCGTTCTCGAACGTATTCAGAGATTACTACGAGAAGTTTGCGAAACCATTGCCGAACCCTCTGGATCCTCGAGATCCTACAAAGGGATTCAAAATCGATGCCATCTTCGTGTTCAATGACCCCCGCGACTGGGCCCTGGACGCTCAAGTGATCATCGACCTCCTTCTCTCATCTCAGGGCGTATTGGGAACCCTGTCGGACAAGAATGGACGGACCGATCTTCCCAATAAGGGATTCTTGCAAGATGGCCAGCCCCCTCTATACTTTTCAAACCCGGATCTGTGGTGGGCTGCCGCGTACCATCTCCCTCGTCTCGGCCAAGGCGGATTCCGCGAAGCACTGGAAGGCACCTGGGCAGCGATCACAGGTGGACCGAGCAAAGGCGTGGAGCTCAAAAAGACCGTCATTGGAAAACCGTATCAAGGCACCTACGAGTTTGCGGAGCACCAACTGCTCCGTAACCGCGCCAGAATCTTTGGGTCCGATGCCGCCGTACCGCTGCGGAACGTTTACATGGTTGGCGATAACCCCGAATCCGACATTCGCGGAGCAAATTCCTATCGTAGCGGCCATGGCAGCAAGTGGCATTCGATCCTTGTGCGCACAGGTGTCTACGCCGGGGGAGAGCCTGAGTGGGTTCCAGAGGTCATTGTCGACAATGTGCAGACGGCTGTTGAATATGGAATCAAGTCCTCCGCATGGCAATGAATCTACGGCGTTTTCAACGAAAGATCAAGCTTGCTCTCAGCACATAAGCCTGGTGCTCCCAAGTGGTTGTATAGAAAGATGTACATGATGGACCTACTATGACTGTAGCCAGACCGCTGTACCAATAGAATCGAGAGACTGGTATGTCCTCTTAAGTTGTCTACCTAGTCCATACCTAGATACTACCTGCTTACCTATTAGGTACTAGCGGTCGAAACATAACCCCATTGGAGAGAATCCAGATGCTGGCCGAGGAGCTTAACTACCTAAGAAACCACAACAAACTAATCTCCATCTTCCTCTTTCCTATTCAGCATCAGGGCTGCGAATCCGCGGTGGGATTGACCAGAGAGAAGCTCACTACTTACTGGTTTGACCCATGGAGAGTCGCGACTTGCCCGTTTTCCAACCTGTCTGCACAGCAGAACTTTGCTACATATCGGCAACTATGGTGGATTCTGAACGGCTCATTCGTCCAAAGTATGAGGAGTTGATTCTTGGTAGTAACGATTCTAGGTACTCCCAGCCTTTGTTGCTTTGCATGAAAGCGTAAGAGTGCAGTGGTGATGATGATAACAAACCGAGGCTTAGAAGCCTCGCGTGCTGAAGAAGCAATAGTCGAGTGGTCAGATCACGGGCATCACCTTGGTAGGATTACCACCCATTGGGTCATAGCACCAAGGGACCACTCAAGCACCAATTTTTGCAGTGTGCGAAGTTCGAATATCCTATTTGTGGCATGCCATCTGACTTTTTTTTTGTATTACACTTTGCACCTCCAGTCACTCATTTGAACCACATCGTTCCCTTGGGAGCTGGCTGGTCCTGACCTACTTTGGGTACTCCTGCTACTTTCAACCCAGCAACTTATCATGAATCTATCTTTAACTTTCACCTTAAATCTCTTGCATTTTCGCCTTACGTTGAGCCGTTCTGTATGCTGAACTGCGTTTAGTTGCTTAAGAGTCACAATCTTCCTCTCCAGTTGGCCGGATGGACAAGTACAGCTGACGCTGGGAGACTTGGTGGGAAGAGTGTATCTCATTCATACTTAAACAAATCAAATCGCAATGTTGACGCATCTCAACTCAGCAGGTAGTGAGACTGAAGACAACAACGAGCTGCTACCCGTGGGGAAAGCTGCAACTGGATCACCAATGCCAACACACTTGCTGCTTGCTCCTTTCTTCATTGCTTCAGTCCCTGTCAGACTAGTTTGTGGGCGAAAGGTCACCCTTGACTAAGCAAGTTGGGCATAAGCAAGAAAAAACCCCCTTCTCCTCACACACCATAAAGAAGCAAAAAGGAGTGGTCCTCAGCATATGAAACAAAGGTGGTTCCGGAATGGAAAGCACTAGAGACGGATGATATGATGCAAAATTGGGGGGTTGTATGACCCGGGGATGCAGGGAAGGACAATCGAAGATGAACGCCAGCGAGAAACTATTCCAGACAACTGTACTGGAGAGAATGAAAAGTACAAGATGAATGAGATCGAGGAGAGGGGAGAAGCTCCCACCTTTTGCTTTCTGTGCCGCTTGCCATTCCTGTGCTGTTTGGGAAAGAGCAAAAGCGAGATAGCCAGAATAGGAAGAAGTGAGGCAGTCGGTTGATTGCAGTCAGCGGATCACGAGAAAGAACAGTCTCTAAAAATTGAGATGGTCAATTGAAGATTCAGGGCTCGTATCTTTTATCCACAGTATCAATCTATAATTGCTCCCCTGGCATCTCTCTCACTGCTGACGACGAAGGTCGCCCTTCAGAGCTGAGTTCATGTTGAAAGAAAGATGCTGAACTTCATTCAATACCACCCTGGCCTTTCATAAGCTGACTGCATTCTGCATTGCTCTCTCAACATCAACCCCGAAGCTCGGTATTGTCGGACTCTTGTTGTAACAGCAACGGTAGTATCAATACTATCAAGCTCATCGTGGTCCTTCTCAGCTTAACATGGTATAGAGCATAGTCCGGAGTCAATGGTTTGCTTACTAGCTTGTCGTGAAAGGCTATTGATGACAAAAGGAGCCCAAGTTGGCAATAGAATAGAGCCTATAGCCCTACAAAGCAAGTAACGTCTGGTCAGTGGTTCACGCATCTCAGATCTAATGAATTCGAATCGTCGTCTAGATCTAGCGCTTATCATGATGAAGCCTCCTAACCAAGAGAGCAGCCCATGCCAGAGACAAAGTGCAACGAGGCGTGGTGGCGATTGAGAGCACGGTTGAGGAGAAGACGGTCTAAATTGACCAAGTCAATGGCATGCTGTCTCTGCTAGAATCTTGGGTGGAATTGATGAACTAGTTGAGGACATTCATCTTTATCAACATCGGAAGATAAGGATACTTTTTTTTTTTTTTTTTTTTTAAAAAAAAAAATATAGTTCCAGGTTTGATCAAGGCCTTCTCTTCATAAGATCATGCGCCGGGAACTTTGCCCAAAATTTCACAAGCTGCCTGCATTCACATTAATATTGCAATATTGTTTCAGCAACTGACAAAGGGGAAGCAGATTGAAGGCAGGTTGCGTGCCTGAGGCCGTGAGGCGTGCCTGAGGCTTCACGGCCTACATAAATTCAATGCCAAAATAAGAACCCCGCTTAGGGCTTAGGGCTCGGATCATGCGCGCGGGGCTGACTTCGAAGCTCAATTAAGTTGACTCATAAGAAGAGAGCTGCGAACGAAATCCCCAATCTCCCAAGTTCCTGTTTGCAAAGAATTCTTGACATATTTACGGCCATGGCGGATTCCGAATTGCCGATTCGTTCCAAGCCCGAGGAAACTCCCGCGACTGCCCCTGCCGAAGAAGCAGAACAGAAAGGTCCCAGCAAGAGTGCCCTGAAGAAGGCCGCAAAGGAAAAGGCCAAGGCCGAGAAAGCTGCTGCGCGCGCTGCCCAGGAGAAAGCTCAAGCTGCCGCTGCTGAAGCTAACGATACCGCGAAGGGCTTGTACGGCAAGCTCCCCGAATCCGAAGATGTTGTCCCGTCCACGAAATTCTCCGAGCTCGGCGAAGAATTCTATGAGCAGGAGGTGACCGTGGTGGCTCGTGTCGATAATGCCCGCGTGCAGAGCGCCAAGCTTGCTTTCCTGATGCTGAGGCAGCAGGGTCAGAAGGTGCAGGCTGTTATTGCGGCTGCCGAGCCCATCTCGAGACAGATGATCAAGTACACGGGTGGATTGAACGTCAATTCCATCGTCCAGGTTACTGGTATTGTGAAGAAGCCCGAAATCCCTATCTCTTCGGCCACTATCAGCAACCTCGAAATCCACATCAAGAAGGTCTACATGATCTCGGAGGCTGCCCAACAGCTTCCCATGCAGGTCAAGGATGCGGAGAGACCGCCTCCGGAGACAACCGAGGAGGGCAATCTGGTCGACGCAGAGGGCACACCCATTGTCACGCTCAAGACCCGTCTGGACAACCGTGTCCTCGATTTGCAAACGGAGACAAGCCAGGCTATCACCTGGATCTCGAGCGGCGTTGCTGAGCTGTTCGCCGAATACATGATCAAGAGTGGATCGAGATGGATCTTCACCCCTAAGCTGGTTGGTGCCGCCACAGAAGGTGGTAGCAACGTCTTTGAGGTCAAATACTTCAAGAAGAGCGGCTACTTGGCGCAGAGTCCTCAGCTGTACAAGCAGATGTGCATTGCGGGTGATATGGAGAACGTTTTCGAGATTGCCCCTGTCTTCCGTGCCGAGGACAGCAACACCCACAGACACTTGACTGAGGTAAGCCGTTGCTGCTGCTCACTCCATCATTAGAATTGACTTCGTTTTAACGCAAGTATAGTTCTCCGGTCTCGATTTCGAGAAGACATTCCGCGGCCATTACCACGAGGTTCTGGAGTTTGCTGAGGACCTCCTTGTGTTCATTCTGACTCAGTTGAAGGAGCGTTATCAGGATAAGATCGCCATCATCCAGAAGTCCTACCCCAAGGCTGGCGACTTCAAGCTCCCAAAGGATGGAAAGGCGCTAAGACTCAACTACATGGACGGTGTGGCTCTGCTCAAGGAGGCCGGCGTCGATGTCTCCGAGCAGGAGCGATTCGAGAACGATCTGACCACGGCTATGGAGAAGCAGCTTGGTCAGATCATCCGTGATAAGTACGACACTGACTTCTATGTGCTGGACAAGTTCCCCATGGCCGTCCGGCCGTTTTACACCAAGGCCTGCCCGCAGGACCCCAACTTCTCCAACTCGTATGACTTCTTCATGCGCGGTGAGGAGATCATGTCTGGTGCCCAGCGTATCAACGACATCAAGGAACTTGAGGAGTCGATGATCGCCAAGGGCCTCGATCCCAAGCACGAGGGCTTCGAGGACTACCTGGCTGCTTTCCGCCAGGGCTGTCCTCCTCACGCTGGTGGTGGTCTGGGACTGAATCGTATTGTCATGTTCTTCCTGGGCTTGCCTAACGTCCGCCTGGCCAGTCTGTTCCCCCGTGACCCCCAGCGCTTGCGCCCTTAAACGTGTAGTTTAGCTTTGCAACGACTCTACATACCCGCACAAGTAAATTTATAATGGAATTATGAGCTTAAATGAACAGTATAAATCATGTTTATCTCAACGGGTTGAACGAATATGGTGCCTGTACGGATACGCCCAGGGCCTCAGCTATTCTTGGTGTCTCCACTCCAAGCTATTTTGAAGGTGGCCCAAGCTTCCCGGGCTGGACTTTTTTGGCTCACAAGATCCCATACTCTGGTTGACCATTATTATTGTCAGCATCATCATAACCACACACATCAACATCATGCCAGAGAAGCGGAAGCCACCTACCTCTGCCTCTGGGACATCTCCGTATTCCAAACGATTTCGCCCATCGTACAGGGAAGAAGAGGATGCCGACGAGATGGCGCCCACCGTGACCCCATACGAACGCCCTCGCAACCATCCTGTATATGGACAGAAGAGTGCTTTCCCAGGCTTAGACGTCGGAGGGGATGATGAACTATTCTACGGGCCCGCAGAAGATGGGATGGAGTATCTTCGCATGGTTCGGTAAGCCTTTCCTTTCTGTCTTCACTCTTGATCCCTTGTATCCTGTTTCCCGCTTGCTAAATGTCTACATGTTCTTTATCCTGTTTTGTAGCTTGCAACTGCGCCGATGTCTCTGATCGTTTGAAATGCAAGCTAATGGTCGACATGTCATGGCTTGTGACTATCTGTTGAGAGTATAGATCCGAAGCGAATTCCCTACCTATCTTGTTCACTGCGCCCAAAGCTGCGGATGCTCCTGTGGAGCAAACAAGCGATGAGAGCGGAGCCGTGCAACAACCTCAACCGACTCCGACAGCAGTGCGCGAAGGTTTCTTTGCAGATGGCGTTTATGTCGCACCTTCTGTGAAAGCTGGAGACGCACAGTCAAACACCGAAGCTGCGGAAGACGTATACTCGGATGCACAGTCAAGCTACTACAACCTCCTCCACCACAGATTCCTCTTACTCCGTTCCATCCTGAAATGCACACCGCCCTCAACAGCGATCGCTGTATTGGATGACTCACATCCGATCAGCTTCCCCCGACACTCGAAGACAGCGCGCAAGGAATGGCGACGGCTTCTGTTAGTGGTAGACCCGCAGACGGTCCAGCTGGCATGCATGGATATGGACAGTGTGCTGGGTGTGCTGGGGATAATGGCGAGGCTCATGTCAGAGAATGTCAGGAGCGGAGACGCGGAACGGGTCCGTCGGATCGGCGCTTGGGCCTGGGGTCTCTTGGCCAAGTGTCGCGATGTTGGGCAGCTGGGGACTGAAGAGGTCGGTGACATACGTGATTTGGGGAAGCGAGCCGTGAAGATCCTGCACAAGATGAGGGAGGAGGATGAGAGGACCAAGGTCGCCCACCGAGACGGGGAGCTGTCGAATGAGGAATCAGACGACGAGGAGAATTTGGAGGACACTCACGAACCTGCCGAAGACGATCAAGCGTACAGTCCGCCCATGGAGCAGATCGACCATGTCATGCAGGATGTGGAAGAAGAGCCGCCGACCGAGGATCTGGAGACAGCCAAAGCGCGTCTGCAAGCGATGTTGAGCGGGAACGAAGAGCAGACAATACAAACAACCGAGCCAGGAAACGTTGGTATTGTCGACGACGTTGTACAGAGCACCGAAGGCAGTGTTGTCGAAGTGGCTATACAGACCCGCGCCATGCTCGACATGATCATCACTGTGGTTGGTGAGTACTTTGGGCAAAAGGATCTGCTCAAGGAACGAGAGTTCTGGAATGATTCCTCGCTACCTGCCACCACAGTATGATCTGAAGGGTTCCTCTGAAATGGCCCCAGACACTCGTTCGTTGTAAATCAAACCTACGATACCCAATTTGACATTTGTAGAGAGCTCCAAGCTTGTCCACCCAGACCAGCCATTTCGTCTTCATTATGTGCAGGACTTGAATGAAGCTATTGAGATGGAATCATTAAGTTTATACGAATCGTACACAGCTAAATCCTGCGACGGCACATATAATGTAGAATTACTCAATTGAACACTACCGATGTATGTGTTTTACATGTGGTCTATCCAAGGACAGCCAAGTGATTCTTTTGCGTCATTCTTTAGGCGGTGCTGCCTCAAGTGACTTTCTTATCTCCGTCCATCGTCCATCCTTCCGCAATACATCACCTCGACTTCTTCGCAAAGCCATAGAGATAGATGATTTACATGACGAATTCATGAGATCCAAGGAGTATTACACGATCCAACACCACAATCTTTAGCCAAACTGCCATCATGGCCCCGAACGTCGAGATCTCCATCCCCACCGCCAGCACCTCACACACCTCTCCCCCCTACACAATCTACAACATCACCCTCCGCCTACCTCTCCGCTCCTTCACCATCTCAAAGCGCTACTCCGATTTCGTCGCGTTCAACAGCACTCTCATTGCGCAGACGAACAGCCCACCGCCCGCCCCTTTACCAGGGAAGCACTGGTTCTCCAACACCGTCTCCAACACAAACCTGTGCGAAGAACGCCGACAGGGCCTCGAAACCTACCTCTGCGCAATCAACGAAGCCGAGGATGCACGGTGGCGCAGCACCAGCGCATGGCGCGCATTTCTCAACCTCCCCAGCTCCGCCAGCACCCAGACCACATCCGCGAAGCTCCACGCCGCCATCACCGAGCCCGGCGCGCCGGGCTCGCAGAGCGCCATCACGGACCCGACTCTGTGGCTCGACTGCTACCGGGACATGAAGTCTCATCTGCACGATGCACGGCTGCATCTCACGCGGCGGGACCAGGAGACGACGCCGCAGAAGCAGCATGAGAGCTCGGCGCGGGCGAAGAGCAGTCTGGTGCGAGCGGGACATCTGATCGGGGCGCTGGAGGATGGGTTGAAGAACCTGGGCGAGGCGAGTGATGGTGGGAAGCGCGGTGGATGGGGAGCGGGGAATACGCTGGGCGAAGGGGAGATTCGGCGGCGCAAAGACCTGTTGGTCAACGCGAGGAAGGAGAAGGATGGATTGGAGGATTTGTTGAATGCCATAGCTACGAAAAGCAGGATTGATAATGCAGTTGCCTCGATCCAGGATAAGGAGGCGCTGGTTGGCTCCGCGAGTAGGAAGCCTGCTCGGTCCGGGAGGGTGTTGGGTAAAGAGACGGAGCGGACCCGGGAGCTGGACAATCAGGGCGTTGTGCAGCTTCAGAAGCAAACGATGGAGAGTCAGGACATGAGTATTGAGGAATTGAGGAAGATTGTGCACCGGCAAAAAGAGCTCGGGATTGCCATCAACGCCGAGCTGGAAATCCAGAATGAGCTCCTGAAGCTCACAGACGAAGATGCGGACAGGTATGTCTTGGTTCTGTTTTTACTGGCTTGCTCACAGTTCTCATGCTAACACTCAACAGATTACAAAAGAAAGTCGATATCGGCAAGAAGAGGATTGGGAAAATCTCCTGATTCCGCGTTAGACTGGGGTTCTGCTCGTGCATACATGTTGATTTGTTTTATATCTAGATGAAGCGATGTGCATGTTGTCTCCCGCATTTCAGCGAGCTCTGCTTTCTCTTACACTTTGTTCAATTGTTTCGAACTAGCTATACCATGCAGAGATGGAGTTGCCATTTAATAATTTCTCAATTGGTATCTATTGTCATTCCTTGCTGTTAACGCCCTGGCTGATAGACCTTGTAACATCTCTTCCATGTCACTGGGCCGACATGAACTAATTGCGGATAATTATTAGTAGATCTTGTCAGGCTCAGAGGAAAGAAATACTTACCTCTTTGGCCTGTTCCTCAGTCACATCCGATTGATCTGATTCACGATGATGAATCAACCCGAGTTTACTCCGCCGAAGCAGCCACCAGAGTTCTCGTCGGTCTCCTCCCAGTTCCTCTTTCAATAGCTTGTCTTTGAGCTGCCGCAGGAAGTCGTTGTAGAGTGCAGGTTCCTCGAAAGCTATAAGCTCACCCCGCATGACCCCCAGTGCCTCATTCACTCGGTCATAGTTCGCATCGCCGAGACTGTTTTGTACTTGATCCTCAATAATAGTATTCATCTGTTTCACTGCCTCGGTAATCGTCTCAATGTTTTCTGCCTGAGCTAAGGTTTGTTTGAATTCTGGGATTGCGTTATTCGAAGAGATTTTCGCGCGTTTTTCCTGATGAAGGAGCGCATCGACGTCGAGGCCGGAAAGTGGCTTCTCGCTCTCACGAGCACGCTTGCGTCCTTTGGCCTTCGGTGGTACTGCAGATATATTGGATTAGCAAATAGAACTTTTCTCAAACGAGGATAGACCGACCCTTCTTGACATCAGCAGCAGCCATGAGCTTTTCTAGATAGCGCTCTGCTTTTTCCACCAACTCTTGCGGTGGTTGCGATAGCTTAGTCAAGTTTTTCGAAGGGGGAGGCACTGGATCGTTGGGATGTATGGCACGGTAGCGAATTGCGGAATCGATGCGGTGCAAGACCGGCGAGAAGGAGTTGTCGATAGGAAGACCTTCAACTGGTTCTCTGTAGGTATGTCAGCGAGAGCATTCAGCCCATTTTCATCGGGTATCTTACCCGTCCTCATCGGTATTCGCAAGTTCCATGCTATCCACATACTTACTCATAGCATCAAGCAGGTCCTTGTTGGGAAGATTTCGATGTTCGGTCACGACCTTGCCGGAGACAGTGATCACTCTATCCAGAGGAGGGAAACGATATGTCCGAACATCTTCAGCAAATGGTAGCTGGACTTCGAGGAGACACTCGTAGTCCGGTTCGATTGACGGGGCAAGCAACACCATAACCGGAGCTTTATTCTCTTTTGTTACCAAACGAGCAACAGCAAAACATTCTAGTTCAAAAAGAGCGTGGATGAAGGACGATACAGCCAATGAGGCTTTATCGTTTCCACGCTGCCCAACAATGATGTTGGTTGTTGTGAGATGCATGTACCGGTCGTACTGATAGAGGCTGTTAATCCCGCTACATGAATGGATGGAGCAAGGACTTACTTTATCGGTTTGTATGAAGCCCACCAGTTCCAGTGCTGCGAATGTTTCGAGTGTCGTAATGTTCTCATCCGTTGCACTGATATGTACCGCTGTCCGGCCGTACTCATAGCCTTTTGCCAATTCCTCCCGTTCCACATCCACCTTACCACCAGGGGCATTCTCATCAGTGACTTGGTAGGTTCGTAAGTTCCTCACGCTCGTAAGAGGGCCACCTTCAGGGTGGGTATCCGGTGTGCCTGTGACAGTTCCGGATTCTTCGAGGTCTTGCTCAGGTATCTCTGAGCGGAGTACAAAAGAGCTCGCGCTTGGGGGCTTCGCCACATACGTGCGGTAATACCGTTCGACGGGGATACGGAGAGCAGTCTCATATTCTTCCGGGTTCCCGAGCTGAAGATATCCTTTGAACGTTGCTACTGTCCTGACCTTTTTGACGCGCGGGATGTCCATCTCAGACACGGCTTGTTCAAGCGTACCATATGCTCCGTCGCAATCTTCAACCAGACCTCGAAGAAGAGCTTCGTTTTCAGCCTAGTGTATCCAATTAGAAAATGTTCTTCCGGTGATATGGTCATGCACTACCTTCTGTGCATCCTTTTCCTCTTCTTTGAATCCATATTCGGGATCGTCGAAGTCGGTGCCCCTGAACATGATTAGCACGTCTCCATTTGATATCTCGTGGCTGAGCTCACAGCACTACAAGCTCAATATTGTCTTCTTTGATCTTCTGCGTGATCTGCTCGAGATCCTCACTGCTCATCCATCCTCGACCATTTGTAACAAGGACAATCTTCCGCTTGTACTTGAGCTTCTTACAATATGTGACGATCATCTGAATGGCGAGGATGATGGCAGAAATAGCTGCGAAAGGCTTAGGACTGATTCAAACTCGAAAAAGAATGAAGCACTAGGGTAAGTGAAAATACCGTCTCCCTTGTCGGTCTTGCTGGGCTTAATTGTTCCCGCCAATTTTCTGATATCTGGCATGAGGAACCTGTTAGACGAATTAGCGGCTGAAGCTCAATTGAATTGACTCGTAAATGACGGCGAAGCGCACTGTTGGATCCCAGAGAGTACCGAAATGTGCCGAAAGTGAGGGTCTTCTTCAAGTTCATTGGACGTTTCTGCACCTTGCTATTAGTACAATGCTAAGGAGGCTATACAAGTCCAGATATCTCACCATCTGTTTTGAGGCCAATGACGCCGATTGTAGCTGTTTTGCGCCCTGTAGCTACCTATCTCTCAACATTAGCAACGGCTCAGAGGTTGACAGTCCCCACAATATCCTTACTATTGCTGTGATACGATCCCAGACATATTCCATGACCCATTCAAGATCCGTCACTGGTCGGCCATGGCGCTTCTCCCCCATGGACTTCCCCAGATCCACAATGTAAACCGTTGCTTCCTTGTCCGCCATGGTGTGTTCAATACGCTTCAATCAGAATCAATTGAAACGACAGACGAGGGGAAAGCGGCCAGATAAAGACTGGCCAGGGGCGGACAGCCAAACATGACACTCCAGGCAGACGCGCGATATTTCCCGATTGGGGTTTAGGCAGAACGCGAAGGCACATGACATCATTGATGGACAGGTGCGTGATAATAAACCAGCTTAATGGGTGGCCATATGATAATAATTAGATAGTACGTGGAATTAAATATAGCGCTATTGGTGCAAGTGCGTACAAATAGCTTCGATCATTATTGAGCTCTCCAGCTTCAGCAATCACCTGATCAATCCTATCATCACTCTAATAATTGCTGGCTTTCTATCTCTATCGATCTTCACAGTTCCCTTATATATCGAACTATCAATATGGCTGATCCTCGTCCGTATCATATTCTCAGGTAGATGCTCCTTTCCTTATTCTTTCGGTGTTCGACCCGCTGACATCCGTCTGCAAGTTATGGTACCCTTCTGGGCGTGCAAGTGTTCCAGGTAGAACTCCCCCAGGCAATTGTATCCCTTCAGTATTGTTGACGTTGGACATGCTAGACTTTTGTCTCCGGCATAGTTGCTTTCCGGGTTCTCCCTCGGCCCCAGTTCTCCGCGTTGCAAACTGCGACATTCCCAGTCTACTTTTCTCTGCAGTCTGCTCTGCCCGTAGTTGTCGCTTTGACTTCTAGTACAGGTGGACAGCTCAATGGTATCTCCGGACTCCTTGCCCCGGAGAACCGGTTTGGAACGTTTCTACCATTGGCGACGGCTGCGGCAGCTGGCCTGATTAATCAGTTTATTCTGCGCCCGCTGACTGTTAACGTGATGAAGGAACGGAAGCATCAAGGTATTTTCCTCTGCCTGCGATTTGTTTTCAACTCAGCATTACTAAATCCTGGTAGAAACTCGCGATGGAAAGAAGAGCTATGATCCAGCCCCTCACTCCAAAGAGATGTTGGCTCTGAACAAGAAGTTTGGTCGACTTCATGGTCTGTCGAGTCTGGTCAATATGGTCACCCTTGCTGCTACAGTTTGCTATGGCATAGTCCTCAGCAAGCGCTTATCCTAAGCACAAGCCTCTAGTACTTTGAGCCCACTGCTGGGATTTTGACCCCGGTGTGTCAGACCCTGCCATTGATCTAGGATCCTTTGTATATGGCCCCAGGTTAGCTGGCCTCGAATGACGTTTTATTGCATGAGAGATGCTGAAATATATCGGAATTTGCCCTCCATAAATCTCTCGCTTTGCTCAATGATCGCAGATCCTGTGCCACTTCTCGCCTTGTGATTTCGCCTACCCTGAGACGCAAGGAATGGTAAGTGGATTGATTACATTAAGGACAAGGATCGTCACGCTTTACCTCTGAGACCTTGTCATCAAGAGACAAAAGCCATCACAGCTAGCCAAGTTTTGAATCATTTGCTCTTGGTCTGCCAATGCACTGTATCAATTTGGTGCTTTCCACAATGGTAGATAGGAGGCTCAGAAAATAGGTTTCCAAATTCTTTGTTGCAGAACTGACCATGGTTGAATTACAGCTACAAAAACCCAGATGGGATTTATTACATCTTCTTTTCCTCAGTTTCTCCTTTTGAATTCCAGGAAACAGTACCATTGCTCTTTGCCTTTTCGCCCTCTGCGGTATTGCCTCCATTCCTCATCAAAATCTCAGTCCCGGATCACCACAGCTCACCCTCTACTGCTATTGAAATTGCCGTTCACAATGTCAATTCTACCATTTGCGATTGTCCTAATGAGCCTTATTTGCATGAGACTCCAGTCGACCAATGAACCATTCTCAGGAGTGCCCCATTTGAAGAAGATTGTCCATGAAATGGGTGGTTCCAGCGTCAACAATACAACCACTCAATTCGAAATACGGCCGTCACTTCACACATCACATTCAATAGCGTCCTTTCCTGCCATGGTCACGCCGTCAGAGCCGGACGTTGTGTATCCAGGATCAGATAATATCGACCACATCAACTGTTCAGCTTCTATTCCAGTTTCAGGTCGGCTGAACACACTGTGGCATATTCAAATCAATCAAACCTCGGCCTCCAGCTTAGAGCACGATCATATTGGCGCGAGTTTCTGGAACTCAAATCATGGCGCCCGAGTTATGAGCAGGCAGAATTTGTCACTGATCTTGATCTTTCTGTTAATGATTCCGGCAATAGCATCAGTCTCCACATGGTACTCTCAAAGGAAATGTGTTCAAGTTGCCAACATTGAAATTCTTGATTTTATCAATGACATTCGGGCTCGGAAAACATTTCTTATGGAGAGGCTGAGTTCCGCGGTTTGGACATTGAATCGCCATACCGACGGAATTCTTAGGCAAATCGCAATTGAGCATGAGCGAGCATCCGCCGAGCTATCCAATATTCTGGATGATGAGGTCAAAAAGCTACGGGAGGCTCTTGAGTCACAGCTCCAGAGTGAGTTCAATCGCCTTGCATCAGAAATGAAGGATTTTGCGGAGAAATTGGGCCGTGCGCGTCGCAGTCTTCCAGAGCCTGAAGAGATTGACGCACAGTGCGAGGAGTTCGACTCCGAGCTCCAAAAATGGAGGCAGCGCATGAGTGACTCTCTAGTTCAAGCTGGCACCAAGGCTTTCCTTGATGGTAACTTTCAGAGCTCAGGCGAATGTTGCGCGGGAAATCCAGCAGCAGGGATGATGACAGTTCAGACACCCGTTGCGCGATCTTTATATCACTCCTGGGAAGAGGGAGTTACTGGGGAAGTATTCGAGATGCCTATCACGAAGAATGCCCCAGTTACCGGGTACGAGGAGCAAATCACGAGAATGTCCTGGTGGGCTACAGCGAGTGGGCATTCCGTACCGACAACGGCTGAGTTCGAAGAAGGCTGTAGGATTCGGCATGGAAGGGTCATGAAGCGCAAGGGGAGTGATAAGAGTAGTCCAAGGTCTACAAGGAGTGAGTCTGGTGCACCGAAACAAAGGCGTCCGTTGAGAAACTGGCGGAGCATACTGCACAAGCAGACTCAAGAAGGGACCAACGATTCCAGTCCCCATATTTCGCCATGATGCTTCTGATTCGAAGCAACACGATCTTGCTCAGAACAAGGTCTACTCTTTCTGCATTTGTCCGAAGGGTTCTTAAATCACATTGCATTGTATTTCTTATTCCTTCCATCTGGTTAGCAGCTCTGGATACCTCTGTGGAGGTCTGTATCAAACAAAGTAGTAGCAGCTCTGATTGAAGAAAAGGACAAGATGGTATGTTTTCAGCCGGTAAGAATGAATTCCTAAATTCTGTTGCGATTGAGCATGAAGATAACAATAGCCGTTCAACGGAAGCTGATGCCTCTGCCAGGGAGGACAAAGAAGACTTCTATGTATTCAACACCCAACCACACCCGCACGGTTTCATTGACAATGAATTTCACTCTCTCCTCCATACTTGACATTTATTTCTTTGTGCTTTTATCTGAGTCCCGCTATCTCAGTCAAAAATAGACATTGCTCTACTGCTTCGTCGTTGTTCTGGCTCCTCAACCCCCCTGGCGGACGACAACCCTTCGTTCGAAGTGTAGGTTTCATCTTCTTTCAGATGAAATTATTTGCAAACTAAGATTCTTTGGCATATCTTCTTCTAGTTTGAATGCGTTCACTTTATTCTCTGGTTTGTTTCCAAAAATGGGGTCTTCGAACACCGTTGTCAAAGGGCGTTCATCGCATTCGCACTATGGCCTCATCTCTCTGAATACCTTGCTCAATGATATTTATTACTTACATATCCCAATCTTGAGGTGGTTTTGGATGGAAACTTTCCTATTTTCCCTTCCTTTTCCCTCTCTGCCAACAAGTCGTTCACACATATTCTTCGAATCTGAATCACCCTCGCACTCCCCTTCGCATTGACTACGCAACTCGGGTCTCTGCATCGAGCCCACCATGGACCACTTCATTTGGGGGGCGTTTCTCGCGCTCTCCAATCTCGGAGGCATGTACGTGAAGGTCCCGTACACTGTCGTTACGCCATCCCATACACCATTGGATCGGTTTATGGGCTCTTTTCAGCTCACCACCGCCGTGAGAAGTACTTTCTACGCTGCCAGGTCTATGCACTATCGCGTCTTCCCGGAGGCTGAAGATCTCGCAACATCGCAGCAGAATGCGACACTTGGACTCGATGAAATGCTGAAACAGGTTATGGAGCAGTATGCTCATGAGCGTAACCTGACAGGCAGGTGTCTCTCAGGTGTTGGGAATTCCGGCAGCATTCAACTTCCCCCGTCTGTTAGGATCCATCACCGGCTTTTTGGAAGAGACTTTGACCTTGAACTCGGCCATGATTCTGCTGAGATGATGTGGGCAGTCTGGACCACGGTACTTCTTGTGTGGATTTCCTTTCTGTTAATCGTCTCATGGTGCATTGATTACCACCGTAGGCGTGGTGCCAGGCCTAGTGCTCCAGATCGGACCGTCGGCCATTCCAGCAATCATCTTACCAAGAACGATGTTGTGGACTTGCTTCGCTTTTCTCGTCTTAGCATCGCCCAGGAGATCAAGGACGACATGTCTCACGATATCGAATTCATCATCGAAAGAATAGGCGACATCCTAGAGAGCTTGCGACATTTTGAAGGCACTCTCACACCCGAGGGCCCAGAAGAGGATAGCAAGGAGGCGGATGATGAGATTGTTTGCGAAAAGAACCTTGCAAAAACCTTCAATGAGCATCTTCAGTTTTGTTCTGGTGCAACGAACAGCATTCTGGAAATGCTCGATCAAATGAAGAAACGGATAGATCGCAAAATCAAGCTACAAAGCATCCTGCCAGGGAGTAATGGTGCGGAAAATGGGACCATCGATAATCCCGGTGCTCAGCTCGCACACTATCTGTCTGGCTCTATGATCAAGGATGATGCAAGCACGTCAGCTTCGGCTCTGGAGAAGCGCATTATTGAGGAGCTCGAAAGATGGTTACGTGAAAATCTTGCAGGAGATGTGTTGAAGCCTACCCAAGCCATTGACGAGGGAATTCAGCGAAGAATATCTGATGCCGAAACTGCATTGGCCCAGATACAACAGAAGATTGATACAAGCTTTGCCGGAAAGGACCAGCTAGATGAGACACTTAATAGCTTCCAGGAAGATATCGACAGCTTACGCACGTCATTGTCATCATTCTACCAACAGGGCACTGGAGTGCAAATTGAGGATATCGAAAATATCGTCAATGCGCAGGTCCAAACCTTGAACGAACGTCTACAATCAATTGACAAACCGGCTCCGATGACTCTGGAGGAAAAAGAGACGATCACGAACGACATCAACAATCTGAGGGAAACACTGTACGATTTGAAGAAGTTGTGCGGACTATTGAAGTCTAAACTTGATTCTGCGGTCACTGAAGATCAATTGAACGAGATTCTGAAAGAGAAGAATGAGTTCCTAGCTAAGCACATTGAGCAGCTGGGCGACGAAGTTACCCGACTCAGGAAAAAATACAACACGATCCAGAACATTGTGGATGCATCGGGTATAGATGATATGCCTCTCGCCGAGAACCTGGAACACATTCGAATTGCACTTGAGAATTCCACAAAGAATCACCAAGCAATGCAGCAAGAACTCAATTCGCACGCTATAAAGCACGCAGCTCTGCGGGAGAACGTTCAGTCACAGAAGGTCGAGCTCCAGGGAACCATTGACAAGAGAATCACCAATGTTACTAGGAATATCATGGAATTGCAAAATGTATTCCCTCGGGTCAAACAGCTCGAGGGCCAGATGATCATGCAGCAGAGAACGAACAGAGAGACCTGGTCATATCTTGACCAGTGCATGGATACCCTCGGAATTAAGTACGGCCTGGGTCGCGCTCATCTTCCCAGTTCGCCTACTACGGACCAAGCTCAGAAACACACATCCATGCGGATCAAAGAAGGCGGGAACGCCACACCCAAAGCTGAGTCTTTGGAAGGCGGGGGCGCGCAAGCTGAAGGCCCAGAGACCGCAGTTGCAGAAGCAAAGAATCAAGAGGCCGAAGCTCCGGATGCCGAAGGGGCAGAGGATGGAGCTATAAAGGCTGAGATTCAAGAGGCCAAAGTTCAAGGGGCTGAAGCTGCAACAGCAGAGGGTCTCGGAGCCGAAACTCGAGATACCAAAGATCCTGGAGATGAGGTCCCAACGGACAACGTTGCAAAAAAAGAGGCTGCAGGAGCCGCGATCCGAGAAAACGAGGTTCTAAATGATGAAGCTGCAAAACAGGACATTAGAAAGGATGAGACTCTGGAGGATGTTGCTAACCCTACAGGAACTGCACCGCAGCCAGAATCACCTTCCTCTGCTGCTTTTGATGGTACCGAGGGTGCTGCTCCCCAACCGCCAACAGAGCCTCTGTCTCCCAGATCGAAAGAGGTGCCTGTCATAGATGAATCATCTGAGAAAGACCCTTTGGCGGAAGGTCCGTCCCAGCCCAAATCACCCATTTCCGGGGGGCTTAGAGGAAGCCGGTGGGCTGCGTCTGAATCATCAAGGAAAGATAGCCTGACAGGAATTCCGTCACAACCTCAAACACCCAAAACACCCACTTCCGCAGGGCTTGAAGGAAGCCGATGGGCGGTGCCCGAAGCACGAAAGAAGAGCTTGACGGAAGCCTCGTCGCAGCCTCAGACACCCGTTTCCGGAGGGCTTGAAGGAAGCCGATGGGCTACGTCCGAGCCTAAGAGAAAAAGTTTGACGGAAACCCCATCGCTGCCCAAAACACTAGTTTCTGGAGGGATCGCAAGCCAATGGCCTGCGCCTGAACCAAGGAAAG
This sequence comes from Aspergillus clavatus NRRL 1, assembly GCF_000002715.2. Taxonomy (NCBI): domain Eukaryota; kingdom Fungi; phylum Ascomycota; class Eurotiomycetes; order Eurotiales; family Aspergillaceae; genus Aspergillus; species Aspergillus clavatus. Next base: position 1,395,353 of record NW_001517101.1, on the reverse strand, counting down.
ACAGTCTGACGGGGCAGCCCAGAAAACCCAGTTCTGGAGGACTCGAAGGAAGTCGATGGGCCGCACCTGAATCATCAAGGAAAGATAGCCTGACAGGAATTCCGTCACAACCTCAAACACCCAAAACACCCACTTCCGGAGGGCTTGAAGGAAGCCGATGGGCTACAGCCGAGCCCGAACCTCAGTCTTCGCGGCGTCAGAATAACAACCGAGGACGAAGAGGCCGCAAAGGCTCCAGGAATAACAACCTCGGTGAAACTTTCTGAGCCCGAATGACTGGTTTGAATCCCTATTTTGACGACTTTCTCATTTTCTATTTTGCTGGTATGATTTGCTTGTTTTTCTTGTTCTCGGGTATCTGTTTTTCACTTTCGTCAATTGGCCGTGTGAAACACGGAGCTCTGTTGTTGGATCCTGATCGTTGCATTCCTATTTAAGCTCGGCCTTTTACATTTTGGAGACCGCTGTCCCTCACTTGTCAGCCTCGAAGTCTCACTTTCATCACGGTAGCACCAATAATAGATTTCTTTTGTTGCTAGTTATCTGATATGATCAAGTTCAAGCCATCCTAAGGGTATCATTGTAAATCACAAACCTTCCTGTAGCAAGACGAACATCAAGCCAACAAGGTCATAACGCAGCAATCTTACGGGCATTACACACTCGCCGTCTCAACCAGATATTTCCGACATGCGTCCTTCAACATATGGATTCGTCGCTGGGTCTGGATGAAGACCTCACGGTACATATCCAGACTCTCCTGGACCACCTCCTGTCGTGTCTTTGAGCCTGCGCAGATTTCCCGCATACGGAGCTCCATCTCCTTCCGCAGAAAAGGCTTGCTCAGGGACGGCTTATCTGGCAAATGAGCAACGACGTTGTCGTAGCCCTCGACTAGGGCAATGCCCAGGCGAGTAGGGATGAATTCCTTTACGGCGTTCCGCCCACTGCCTCGTGAATGAACGGCCACATATTCGCGGTCCTTGATTTTGGCAATGTGCTCTGCCATAGTGGCGTCCGTGCCGATTCCGTTGGCGTCCATGAGGCCAATGAGCTCTGGCTCGGTCAAATAATTCGGAGGTGTTGTCTTGCCTTCGAAGATTTTTGCTTCTGTTGGCTCAAAGAGTTCCCCATCGCGGAAGTTGGGGAGCTCCTGGCTGCTCTCCCACTTATCGTATACGTAGACCTCCAGGTAGTTCTTCTCAAGAACAATCAGGCCGTTTGCATGGAACATCTCTTCGCCGTATTGGATTTCGACTTCGGTCGCCTGGCCTTTTGCATCGTCGGAGCAACAAGCAAGGAATCGCCGCACCACAAACTCGTATACCTTCTTTTCGTCGGCGCTCAGGGCAGACGGTGAAACCCAGCAAACCGGGTGGATAGGTGGATGCGCCTGATCATTGTTCTTGCCGGATCGAGGTGTTTTAAAAGCACCATTGATGAGGCTGAGCGGAGTGGTTAGCCAGGGTAGGTAAGGGTATCAAGGCAAGTTCCTACCCTCGGGCATAATCACCCCAGTTACCATCCGGGAATTGCTTTTCGATCAATTTCTTCAAATCGATGCCTTTATCAAACTGATCAGTCTCTGTGCGAGGGTAGCTGATGAATCCTTTGGTGTAGAGGGCTTCTGCAATCTGGAATACCGATAAGCCGCTGAAGATACGTCGAAGAGGGTTATTCGAATGGAAATTCTTACCCTCATGACCTTCTGACTGTCCATGCGGAGGTATCTACTACCCATCATCTGCAAGTCCACAGTCGTCAAAGGCAGGGGTCTCCATTTGCTAGTAGGCTTTTGATTGACTTTGGTGACTTTGGCTTTTTTCGCCAGCAGACATCTCTCCATCATTACTGTCACAACAGCTCGATCAAAGAGATGAACTCTTCTCCATAGAAAGTTGACTTTCATGCCTTCCTGGACGTGCATCACTTTGATACCCCAGAAGGTCTCTGGCTTGAAATTCTTCACCCGTAAGTACCGGTCAACCACAAATCCCAATGTAGGAAATTGGCATGATCCTATTTGAAAAGTCAGAGATCAATCAAGCGCAAGACACAGCTCCTCAAATGCAGATCTCTGGCCTACCATAGCTAATAATTTTATCAGTTAGAGCAGCCGAGAGTGGTTTCAGCTGAAGACATTGCAGACGGGTAAATGCAGCGCCAATCCGAAGGTCGAGTTCAATTCTAGCCGCAACCGCATTGGCTTGGTTCTCATCTACATCGATGAGGGCTCGAGCAGCGCGCAGGACATGCCTGGACGTGTAAGCAATGTGAGACCAGTGAAGTATGGACGGTTTAGGTATACTTACGCCCTTTCCGTGTTGCTGAACCGAGCTCTTTTGACGAGAATACGCCCATTGCCTTTTTTGGCCTGCAGGCGGACTTCGGTACCGATATGCTCTCCCTCTCGATCACAATCAGTCCAGATAAATAGAGCCTTGGAGGCTCTGGCTTGATCCCGTATATTCTCTGCGATTGGTTGCTTGTCCTATATGTAATGTTAGTCTTGCCATGCACTTGACGTTTGTCCGACTACAGTTTCAAGGCCAAGCATTTGTTCATACGTACAGTTTCCACATATTCATGGACAGGGGCTTCAAAAAGTGACCCCGGGGGACAGGATTGCCATCCTTTGTATTGGCTCTCAAAGTCAAGGGCCATCAGATGTCCCAAGACACTGGTCATGGTGACCGAGCAGGTGCCCCAAGGGTCACCAAAATTGAACTCGAATAGATAATTCTTGACATATTGATTCCCGCGTATAGATATCTAGCACTATCTTAGTGTATTTGCCCACCAGCAAGAGGGCCGAAGCCCCATCAACCGCGACTTACTGTTCGCATGGATCCTCCTGATAAATGTTGAGCAACCGCTTTGGCGATGGCAGGCTTCTCTGCCACACAGAGGATTCTGGGAACAGTCATGGCTAAGGGCTCTTCAGATCAAAATGTCTCAGGAACTCCATGCTCGGTACCCGACACCCGCTGTCACTTTGGTCATTGATCCTGCGTTTTGTATCTGTGCTAGAAAATCGAAGAACAGTCGAGACGCGAAAACACGCGAATGTTGAATGCCTGAGGCATAGAGAAGCTGGAGCTATCTTACCTAAAGTGGTAAGCGTTATTTCTGTGTCATGTGACACAAGCACATGACCTCACCACTATTGCCAAGCTTTATCTGCCCAAAGCGGTCGATACTGTGGCCAATGACAGCTCCTGTCGTCATGATCGATCCATCTCTTTTGTTTTGCTGCGATCATTCTGATGTTTTGATTCTTGTCCAGAAGTTACTGTCGAGTATTCAGAATCAACCGGCTCTGCAAGTGGCTTCAAACAGCAGCTTCTGGCTCTAAACTAGCAAAAATGGCTATTCCTCTTCCTCAAGTCCACTCGATCGCGGATTGTGCCTCTTTCAACCGTACCGTCCTCCCGTTCCTTACCCAGCTCACAACGCTTCCAGCACAATTACAGGTTGCAGCTGCAGCAAAGGATGTCGACAGTTTAAAGAATATCTATCTCTCGACGAACCCTTTTATCTCAGCGCTTGGCTTTACACTTGTTTTATCATTCCTTTTCTTGGTTTTCTCGGAGATCAACCGCAACTATTCGCAAGTTGATCGGCTCTGGAGCATTTTGCCAGCTGTTTACAATGTGCACTTTATCGCCTGGGCGCGTATGTGGGGCATCAGAAATCAAAGCTTGGATACTATCGCAGTTATCACCTTGCTCTGGAGTGTAAGATTCCTTATGCACTGGCCTGATCCTGCTGCCATCTCTAACTCTTCATAGGTGCGATTGACATTCAACTACTGGCGCAAGGGAGGTTATCAAATCGGCTCTGAGGATTACCGCTGGCAAATTGTGCAATCTAAAGTGAACAACCGCTTTGTCTTCTTCCTCTTAAATGTCACCTTCATTAGCTTGGTCCAGCCATTGTTGCTTCTCCTCGTCACTGCGCCGACCTACAACTTTATTCTTCTTTCACGTCTCCCGGGTTTTGAACCGTTTGGGGTTCCAGACCTCGTTTTCTCTCGCCTCGCGTTCTTCTTCGTCATTCTTGAGTTCTTCGCCGACCAGCAGCAGTGGAATTTCCAGAACGCTAAGAAAGAATACCAGAAGACTGCGCGTATCCCTGACCAGTACAAGAGCCAGTTCACACCTGAAGACCTGGAGCGCGGATTTGTCGTCAGCGGTCTCTGGTCCCTGTCTCGCCACCCAAATTTTGTCTCTGAGCAAGCCATCTGGCTCACCCTGTATCTGTGGAACTGCTATCGTACCGACAGCTATCTGCAGTGGACCGGACTTGGTGTCTTGGGTTATTTGCTCATCTTCCAGGGAAGCACCCGGCTGACTGAGTCGATCAGTGCTGGAAAATATCCTGAGTACAGCGAGTACCAGGCGCGTGTTGGACGTTTCATTCCTCGCTTCTCGGTCAAACCCAAGTACAACGGCAGCAACAAGAAGACTCGCCGGTCTGCGAAGAAGCAGACGGATGTTGTCGAGGAGGTACAGGAGGGAAAGAAGAGTCAGTGAGAGAGTGCGAAGTTCTTGCACAAGCTATTTATTTTCTTGATATGTGCTCGATCTTTATTTCTTGGTTTTAGATCCCAAGTTGATCGGATACTTCTTGTTATATATAAATATTTAAACATCAAGTCGATTTTTCATAAGGTAAAAGGAGCAACGTAGAGACTCAAAGGTCACCAGTAATAAGCACGGAGGCTGAATATCGACAAATTTAACAATTTTCGGCGAAACAGAGGATTTTCCCCACTCTCTTCGAGAGTAAGTCTATCTGACTATGCTTTTTCAAAAGTGCGGATCTCAGAAGGTCTTACGACGCCGTCGACCGAGGAATGCTCTGTTCTCCTGGTCAATAATAACACATCCATTCGGACCAGGGGCATGCTTCAAAGGAGGCGGATCATCTGACCTTGTGGTTCCCTGGCATCTGTGTCTTTGCATCTGCATCATTTTCTTCAAGATGGGACTTTTCCTTTGAGTTTTATGTCAGTCACCTCTTGTGCCTCGTAGTTGATGTTGGCTTCCCTTCTACGCGTAGCCTTTGTTTCCCTTCAGGCGGACATGGAAGCCTCTCAACTTTTCCAATATGAGCTTCATCCGGGTACCAGTAAGCCAGAGGATTGAAGAAGAAACAATCCCGAGCTATATTGCTTCCCAGTGTTACCCTGTCCGGATAGGGGAAGTCCTCAAGGACCGGTATCAAATCGTAGGTAAGCTCGGATTTGGAGCCAGCTCAACTGTATGGCTTGCGCGGGACATGGAGTAAGATTGATGCCCGTAGCAGTCATGAAACAACACAATAGTCTAGATTTGTCTACGATTGGTACGGAAGATGTTGCAGTGGGAGCTAGACAAGCGGAGTTCCGCAAATGAACTACAGAACGATGAGTGGATTCTCAAACATTTACTCTGTATAGGCGTAAACTCGCAAGCCCGGTCCTGCTGGGAACATTGTAAGATAGGTCGTTAATTGTATGTTGTAAGACCATCAACGAGCAGAGTACAGGAGTGAGCAAATGAGTGAATGAGTTGACAGCTAAGAGACTTCCGCACTGTCTGGAAGAGCAGATAGAAGGACAGGAAGGCTCCCACTGCGTTCAGGATCTGATAAGCTCATGATTCAAAAAGGGAAGATAATTCTACCTAATACAAGACCACTGAACCTATAAGCTATTTCCAAACATAAAATTACAAGAGGAGATGCTTCCGTTAATCAGTAAATACAACACCCGACATAGGCAAAACATATAACACCCTCCTCGCCAAACCCACTGAATCTATAGTTCTTCTAAGAGGGAGGCAGGGGTGTCTGATCTCTTCCATCCTTGCCCTCGGACTCTTCAAGTGGTGGCGTAGGCTCGGGGGGAGCAATGGTCTGTCCGCGGCCGCCGTCGAAGTACTTCGTAAACTCGCTAGATTCGGGCCATGGCCGGGGCCCAAGGAGGCGGATCATGTCATCACGGCTGAGGACCTCCTTAGAGAGAAGCTCTTCCGCAACAATGCCGACCTCCTTCTTCTTCTCGGTGAGCAGGGCGCGGCATTGCTTGTACGCCTCGTCGACAATGCGGCGGACCTCACTGTCGATCTCACGGGCAGTGTCCTCGGAGAAAGGCTTGTGGAGCTGCTGTTGATCTTCTTCGTAGTAAATGTACTTGAGCTTGGGCGACATGCCGAATTTCGTCACCATGGCGGTGGCCATGCGCGTGACCTTGTTGAAATCATCGCTGGCGCCGCTGGTCACGGTGTCAAAATGCAACTCTTCGCTGACTCGGCCTCCCAGGGTCATGGCCATGCGATCCATCATCTGATTAACGTTCATCAGGTAGGTGTCACCGCCGGCTGGCAAGTACTGGGCGTAACCCAGAGCTCCTTGGCCTCGAGGAATGATCGAAACCTTTAGCAGGGGGTCAGCCCAGCGGAAGTACCAGCCACAGATGGCGTGTCCGGCCTCATGATAAGCGACGGTCTTCTTCTCCTCGGGCGAAAGCACAAGTGACTTCTTCTCCAAGCCTCCGACGACACGCTCGATGGCCTGTTCGAAATGCTTCATGGTGACCGAATCCGCGTTCTCGCGGGCCGCTGATACGGAAATTAGCATAAAGACTTTTGATCAACGCGAAGGAAAGTAAAGGACAACTTACCAACTAGAGCTGCCTCATTGACACAGTTGGCAATGTCAGCACCTGCAAAGCCGGGAGTCAGAGCAGCGAGTCTGCCTGTCAGGTAATCCATATCTTCCTTAGTGACGATCTTCTTCAGGTGTACGCGGAAGATCTGCTTGCGACCATCCATCGTCGGTCTGTCGATAGCGATGTGCCGGTCGAATCGTCCAGGTCGCATCAGAGCCTTGTCAAGGACGTCGGGTCTGTTGGTACCAGCAAGGACGACAACTTGTTCCGAGGTGTTGAATCCATCCATCTCAGTAAGAATCTGGTTCAGTGTGCTCTCCCGCTCATCGTTACCGCCGCCGAAGCTCTGCTTGGCTCTGGATTTACCAATGGCATCGATTTCATCAATAAAAATGATACAAGGCGCGTTCTTCCGAGCATTGGCGAACAAATCACGGACACGGGAGGGACCGACACCGACGAACATCTCTACGAATTCGGAACCACTGACGCTGAAGAAAGGCACGCCAGATTCACCAGCGGTGGCCTTTGCGAGCAACGTCTTACCCGTACCGGGAGGTCCCGAAAGAATAGCACCGCGAGGAATTTTGGCACCGAGCTTCTGGAACTTCTCAGGATGCTTGAGGAAACTGACAAACTCCATAATTTCGACCTTTGCCTCGTCCATACCCGCTACATCGGAGAATTTGATCTTGATGTCCGTCTCATGGTTGAAGCGCTTAGCCCGACTTTTGCCGATTCCGAAAATTCCACTCTGGCCACCTGCACCGCCGGCGGCACGTTTCGACAGCCAGAAGAAGGAACCGATCAGGAGAAGGGTAGGACCGAAGGACAAGATCGTGTTAGCCCAATGTACTTCATTAACGTAAGCAACGGGGATCCGCTCGGCACTGGGGATTCCCAGCTCATGCTGGGCTTCATCCAGCTTGCGCTCAAAGCTATCCACAGACCCAATGCTGAAGTAGTAGTGGAAAGTGGGCTGGTTGGCTGGTGAGTCGGGGTATACCCGTGCCAAAGCGTCACGATGCAATTCCACGCGGACCTGGTTGTTGTTGATGACAGTCAGCTTCTCCACCAAGCCCTTGTCGAAGAAGTTCGCTCTGAACTCCTGCCATGTGATCTCCTTGCTATCTTCGCCGGGGAAGAAGCTGCGGTAGACGTAGTAGGTGATGAGGGAGGTGATGAGGAATGTGGCAGGATCGAACTTGAACTCGAGGACCTTAGCATTCGGCGGAATCTTGTCCCGGCCCTTTTGTTGTCCCTCTTGCTGCTTCTGCTGCTCACTCTGTGCGCCACCCTCCGACTTAGCCTTCTCCTTATTCCGGTCCTCCTCGATCTCGTTTAACTTCTGGGCGTATTCGGTCATGTGCTGCGACATATGCCGTGTTAATTTGACATAGTCCATCAAAGAAGCTGGCCGACCGGACTGGAGGTGCTTCTTGATGAAACTCCGCATTTCCGGCGGTAATCCTTCCCTCAGCAGCAGTGTCCGCATGTCATCCAGCATCTGATGTTGCGACGGTGGCACCTTATTCTTCAGGTGGTTGATAAAGACGTTGACCTGCTCCCGCTGCTCCTTACTCAACGGGGATTCGGCTTCCTTCGGCGTCTTTCCCTCCTCAGGCTTGCCACCATTGTTCTCAGGGCCCGGTGTTGCGTGGTTCTGGCCGTCCTTGTCGTTCGGTGGCTTCGGACCCCCGGGGCTCTGGGTAGCATAGGTTCTAGCGCGGTGTGCGGTGATCAACGATGATAGTCTCGACTGTGAGGCTCGCGCAGAGAGCGGACCTGCGCGATTGATGCATTCTGCAGCTCTCCTCGAATATCGAGCAAGATTGCCTGGCCGTCTGAGTAAGGTGGCCATGGTTCGAGGAAGATGAGCCCGGAGGCAGGATAAAAAGGTTTAACGAGAATCAGATCAGGAGCAAAAAATTACTCCCAAAGGCCATAGAGGCTCTAATTTGCGATAGGATACGAGAAGGAGGGGATATAGAATGTTAGGTTGGAGGTCCTTGGGGGTAGCTGTTCGCCGCCAGCTATTGACGCCTTTCCGTCGGCCTGGGATTTTTCGTCGTTCCGCTGGTTGCGCTGACTCATCATACTCGGCGAGAGGACATCATCATCGAGAATCGCAACGAATGTAATGGACAGACTGTCTGCTTTGGGGTTTGCAGTGCAATTCTACGAAGAGGGACATAAGAGCATTAGCCCTTGGAATCAGAAAAATATGTTCGTCCAGATCATATTGTATAAGGAAAACTACATCGTGTATGGACATCAAACAGTAGAACCCATGCCTCCATATGCTTTTCGCAAATCTTTTGTACACAAGTCATCACGCAAAACAAGATGAAAAATATTCAGGAAATAGAAAAGTAAGCAAGTGGAGAAGCCCGTGAGTTTCCCTCAGTCCCATAAACACCATTTATCCCAGGCCAAAAAGAACAAATAATGTGCACTGTTTCATCAGAGCCCGCACAGAGCAAGCTCGGCTTGACTCCGTTAACTCCGGTGGACGGTCTACCAAGCCCTAGCAGATTGGCTTACGGCAACCGCCTCCAATTTGTACATCTGTAAATTTCCATTTGTTTGTACCATCACGTTCCACCTTGCGGTGGGCCGTTGGGATCGAATACCGGAAAGTTCGTCGACATGTCTGCCCAGTCCCATTCAATTGTCATCGGCATCTGCCACAAATCTTGCGGAACGAAGGGCTGCTGAAAAGAAGATAATGGAGTATTTTCAGTAGTCGTGAACGGTTGTTGGTCAACGAAATTGACACTTTCCAGAGGGTTGGGACTCAGCATGTCCGGGAAATCCTGTCCAAGCCCAGGCATGGCCTGTATTCCACCTTGCATACTGGTCGGGATGCCAGTGGTCGCAGAAACCCCTGTGTTGGGGGCAAACGCTCTTGTGGCACTAGCCATACCATGTGAGCCAGATTCAGCCAGGTTTTCAGCAAACAGAGGTGACGAGATTGGAACTATCCTTGGAGCTGCCCCAGTCGGCTGCGATCTCGTTGAGGGTGAATGAGCAGGATTCTCTTCAGGGGTATTCTGCTGTAAATCAACAGAGTCGTCGGGAGATTTGCGTTTCTTTTTGGAATGCGACTCCTTCTCGGCTTTGTCAAGAACCACTTTGGCGATTCTCTCAAATTCGCCACATAGTCCAAGCATACGCTTAATACTACCGTTGGACTCGTCGGAAACCAGAGTTGACAGAAAATTGACAACAACATTCATCAATTTGACATCCGATCGAGCGCGGGCATCACTGGGGTTTTGAAGGATGTTGGCAAATAGCGTGACAAGAGCTGAAACAGGGTAATATAGAATCAACCTAACCTTTTGTTAGCATGAAGGTTCGTGGATTGTACCTTGGGTAGAAGAGCACCTACCAGACGCAAGCAAAATCACCTTGTGGGATATACTTGATCAAATTTATGGATGCCCTGGCAGCAGTCACGCAGAGCACCGCAGATAAGAACACCCGGGGATTCAGGGGCCTGGCATTCAGACCTTGTATAGCATAGTTGGACAGACGACTTGTCCAGTATCCGTGATGCACAGACATGCGGTGGATGGTCGTTAGGCAGTTATAGTAGGCGAAATGAAGTACGACAACGTGAAGGATAAGAGGAGTATGTGTAGCCTTGATTTCATGCTCTGGCCGAAAATCTAAAGGTATGCTGTCTTTCCACTCTTCGAGCTCTTTATCGAGGTCACCAATAGTATTGAGGAGCTCGCCATCGGATTGCTTTGATGCTTTCGCAGAGTAGAGTCGTTTATATACTTTGCTCTCGATGGTAGCAAATCGGCACATTGATCGGAACAGGTTGAACTTGCTTCTGCCATCGGATAATGGCACATTGCCGATGTTATCAGGTGGATCGTCGCTGGGCAATTCAACATTCATATCATCATCGTCTTGAACGGGCGGGCGACCGGAGCGCAAACAAATACTATCAGGCTGATTAGCGCAAGATAATAAAGCCAGCAATTGACCAATTTGACTCACTCTTTGTCCAGCAGATAGGCGATCCAGAAGACTCGCTTCCGTTGCTCCACCTCTACTGGGTTCAGACCAAAGCCGGATCCCCTCTTATGAAGACCGATGCTGTGAGAGAGCCTGATAGCCGCTGCAACCAGGAAAAAAGAGGGCTGAGGGTTGGGTGTTCCCTGCAGAAAAAGGGACTAAATGATCGTTCAGCCACCAGGTCTTCTACAAGTGTTTCATTCTGTTCCTGGACTCACCATTCCTAACAAGGCTTGGACACTAAGAAGATCAGTGTTCCGCATCGTGAGTTCAGTCAAAACTCCCATAGCATTTTTCAAATATAACCAAGCCTTTCTGTCTTCTTCCTGCGGTACCAGGTTGCTCATGACTCGTAAGCGGTGGGCAATAGCCAGCACCACATTGATACTGGCCCACCAGCCAGATCCTTCGTATGGATCTCGGGAATATTGCCGCTCAACAAGATGCATGAAGGTCGGCTCATGGTAAAGCGGAAACATACAGTTGAAATTGTCAAAGAAGTCTTTGAATAGCGACATGGCTTCCTCCTTAGGCGGCAGGGGTTTGAAAACGCGGCGAGCGAAGATGTCGCTGAAAATCTCTGGTTTCCAGTACATCCATTTGTTATCATCTACGTAGGCCGATGAGATCATATCCTGAAACGAAGTGTCCCCGGTTTTCTCGTTGACCCATTGAATGCCTTTCGGCGAGAAAATCGAAAACCCGGAGGACGAACCTGCCAATAATCGTCAGATATCTTCCCTGCACCCAAATTCGGAATCCATACCAATATATCGAGTCTCCCCGCAGTTGTTCGTCACAAGGGAGCACATCATGTCTGAAAGACCCTCAACCTCCGTCTCGGATCCCTTTTGCGAGTCGGGAGACGTTGGAGCCGTCCGAGGACTTGAGTGAGATTCCACCCGAGGAGTCGAATAACGGGACGAACTATTTTGCTGTGAGGGAGCGGGCTGATTTGGGATGCCGATCTTTGGCGGATTATTTAACCCGTTGGTATGATATCGATCAGCAAGACGCTTCTCCAGCGTTCCAAGATCTGTTTTCCCTCCATCATCCTCGGACAGCAGTCCAGATAGGCGCAGTAACGATTCCATCCTCCCTAGCCGATTCTCCAGACCTTCAATATACTTCGCCCTATTTTCCACGATCAGATCAACGTTGTGGACTGTGAAAGTGAAGGGAAGCATACCCTTTGGGAGGATTCCGCTTTTTCTCGACCTGGGTAAACACACAGTCCGTCTTGTAATTTGTACAGTGCGAGCATTTGGGCATCTTGCCGTCGCATTTGATTTTCTTCTTCCGGCACATGTCGCATGCCTATCCACAGACGAACGCATCAGCCCAGAGATCCTTGAGGTGTCAACGCATGGAGCTTCCGCCACTCACCCTCGCAATTCTCCTTCTTTTGGCATCATTGCTGTCATCAGCTCCTCCCATCGATGACTCGTCGGGGAAGGCGGTATTGGAGAAGACGGGGGCGACCGGCGAGCCATCATGCCCATAACTTCCGAATATATGAGGTTGTTGGTTCATCAGCATGGGCATGTCGAAGCCCATTCCGTCGGACCCGTCCCCGATACCATCCATTGTGGTGACCAATCAGTCCGAAGCGGTCTGTAGTCGGACGTGTAACTCCAATGGCCGAGTGGAGTATCACCGGTTTTTGTCTTGACTTTGAGCGTTTTTGACAATGCGGGGTTGGAACACAGCGAGGAAGATCACGTTCCTATGCGTTCGAGTTCGGATCGTAGGCGAAAGGAGCGATGATGGAAGGCCGATAAAGATTGCATCTAGCGACGGAATAGCTAGAAGATGAGGCCAAATCCGAAAGCACTGAACCCCGATGGTCCAAGGAGTTTGGGCTTACTCAAATCTTTGTCCCCGAGGCAGGCACGTGGCGAACCCAATGGTTTTCTCCAGATCAAAAAGTGACGCTTGGGAGAGGAGAGAATGATCGCTTCTTGGGTAGACAGCAGCTGATTGCTTCTTCGGTATTGAATAAGGAGTGTGAGGAGTGAGCGTTGTAGAGCTCAGCAGTCTAGATTGGAAAAGATGCCCCAAGAAGTAGAGTGAGGAATCATAGTTCGGGATCAGTTCGATACAGTTTACGTAGGAAACGGTGCTGCCTTTGGGTGGACCAAGACACTAGGGGGAGCACCTTAACCACAGCTAAATCTTACAGGCTGATAGGGGTCTCTTTGTGAATTAAGAGATTCCTTTTGTTTCTGCCATCAAATGTGTGCCTCTTAATCTTCACTAACAGCATCCAAGAGTCATACTTTGTTAGAATCTAGCTAGTGAACCACTCTAAAACAATTCTCCCAGTCATCTGTGACTAACCACAACAGCCAACGGAACTCGTTAACTCCGAAAGCCGAAAGCCGACGGAACATGGGACCATGTCCGTACCACCTGAGGCAGTCAGGCAGTGACAGTCTCATTCCCTTTTTTTTGCTGACATAATGATGGACTGAGTAGGGAGCGCTTTGGGATCCGGAGGGCTTTTTTTACCTATTGGTAATGTTATGGGAGCCCGGACTTGCATTCATTCATTTACCACAGGAGTACCTATAGATACATATTATGACTACGGTCAACAGCTCAACGAACAACAGTCTACCCAAGTACTCCGTACATACTCTTATCGGAACAAGTTTATCCATATTCCGTGCTGACTCTCCAGCGTATTCGTAAATCGTATAGATAGTCCTATCCCTTGGTTTCTGGATCCTTCTTGGCGCCGTATGCCATTTGCTATGTTGGATGCAACCCAAGTCATCTTCACTGTCAATGATCGACACTACGAAGAATTCGACTGTCTCTTGATTCCTCTCCATTCCATCTACAGGGTATGACGCTGCCCACAGCAAACAGAGATATTGATATCAATTCAAGTCTATGAGATACAAGTACATTGCGATACAAAAGCACTCTTGTGATGAAAGTCGCAGTTAGAAACACAAGAATAAACAAACATCAAGAGCGGCGATCTTGTCAGGATATATATATGATGAATGTACACGTCTCCAAAGAGGAGCATGACGGGCTATGTGATAATACCCCATCCTCAAAATCGAACCTAACGCCACGCTATGCACCCAAAGAAAACGGTCTTTTATACAGAGGACGAAACCATTCCAAAAAGAATGAAATGACCCGTATCAATCTTCCCTAGCTCATCAACATTCGTCCGTTTGTATGGGTATGGTCGAGGATAAGTGCTAGACATGCAGTGACATCTCGTCAGGTATGTTTGTCCAGAAATTCCTTGGCTTCGTTGATCTTGGTTGCGAGATACGGGCTTCCACCACGATCCGGGTGGTTCAGCAGCATGAGCTGACGGTGCTTCTTGCGGACCTTGTCCTTGTTCAGGGTCCGTTCACTGAGTCTGTTAGCCGAGTCGGACGATGGAAGATGCAGGTCGATGCACATACGGAAGTTCCAGGATCAATGCTGCTTCGCGGCGGGTCATGCGAGGTTCAAATCCTCTAGGCAATGGTTAGCGAACTGGGTACATGAATTATGACATGAGGATGATTCAAGCGTGAGACAAACCCTTTGTAAAACGCCTTTCCCATAGCGTTCATGCCACCCTGATAGCGACGAAGGGCAACATAGCCAGCGCGACCCTAGTGACCGGAAGGCGAACGGTTAGCCGGCTAACTATCGCAAAATAATGTCCGGAATTTCTTTCTTACCAAAAAGGCCGCCGTGGCGACACCAAGGCCAACAGCGAGAGTCGAAGCCATGATAAAGTAGAAAGCAAGATTGGGAGTACAGGAGACAACGCAAGTGGGATCATAGTCCTGACGTTGGAGGAATTCGGTCCAGCGTCGAGATAAAAATCGGAGCGGCGCCGCGATGCCCCTTTAGGTTTAGCGCCACCTCCTCCACGCATCGGAGCTTTGCAAAAGTTTCAACGGATTTTCGAGCCGCCTTCGATAACAACTTTTTTTTCGCAAGAACCTCCATCCCCAGAACGTCAAAATGAGAGTCGAGACCTGCCATTTTTGCTCTCGGTAGGAACTACTCATGCGAACCTATTCTGTATTCACTACTGACTCGCTCAACAGGCCCGTATACCCGAGCAAGGGTATTACATTCGTCCGCAACGATGCCAAATCTTTCCGATTCTGTCAGTCCTAAAATAAACGCTGCTGCTACGATACGATAAGAGATTCTAACATGAGACCAGGTCGGAGCAAGTGCCATGCGAACTTCAAGATGAAGCGTCAACCCCGAAAGCTGAAGTGGACCAAGACTCACCGTGCCGCCCACGGAAAGGAGATGATTGTTGACTCGTCCCTCGTCCTGTCCCAGTTCGCCAAGAAGAGAAACAACCCCGTCAAGTACGACAGGAACCTGGTTGCCGCTACCATCAAGGCCATGGAGAGAGTCGAGGAAATCAGAGCGCGCCGAGAACAGGCCTTCACAAAGCGCAGACTGGGCGGCAAACTGGCTCGCGAGCGCAAGCGCGAGGAGGACCGCAAGGTCGTTGCGGAGGGCGAGCATCTTATTCGCAAGGAACTGCGGGAGAGAGAGGAAGGTGTGCCTCTGGATGTGTCCAAGATCTCCAGCAGAGTGGTTGGCGAGGAGAAGATCAGACAGAAGCAGAAGGCAAAGATGTTGGTGGATGGAGGTATCGAGGAGGAGATGGACATCGATTAGAGGGTGTTCCTTCGCTGCTTTGTTTCCTTGCTTTTCTCTTTCTTTCAGACATGATATCTTGGGTTTACATGATGGAGTTAGGTTGCTTTCTACGTCTCGACTGTTTCCTATCACAAAAGCATCTTCTGGGGATCCTATGACGAGCATTTGGCCTATGTCTGCCCATTTTCAATATTATTGGTGTCCATATATGGCTTCACTTTCGCCTCAATCCAGTAATTTGACGCTATTTTCTTGTTGGTTTCTGTTTTTAGCCTGGCCTGTGAGGCATTTACACCAGTCGCACCAGCTCACTAATGCCAGCCCCCTCGACACCATTCACAGTCGAGTCCACTGTCACCAGTGAATGAGAACTACCTCTCGGCAGCATTCACTGCAGAAGCCACTGTTGTCAGTGAATGACAGCTTCGACTCGACGCACTGTCAGGTACTTCTGAATTATTTCTACCATTGCTCCCCTTTCTCCCCATCTCTTTCTCTCTCTCTCTTCTTTTTCCCCCCTCATAAACACATCCAACTGCGCTCACCTCGTTATCAACAAGCTCCAATATCTACAATAAATAAAACTGCTGTATCAAAGTATCCATTCAGCTCGTTTCTTCCCCTCCTCTCATCTCCCCTGAGATAACCTTGAATGCGTTGGTAGCTAACCCGTTGTTGGACACTAGAAGATGCTTTTCCCATTCGTCGGAGGGTTTATCTTCCTTGCTCTCTGGGGATCATTCTTCCATGTGCCTGGAAACAATGATCCTCACGGGAGGTTCGTGAGGTCCATATCCGACGCCGTGCATGCAACAGCTATGGCGAAGGGAATCCACGGCCTGGCAGAGGTTATATCCTTTGTATGCACTGCCCCTCGGCACAAGGATAGCGTGCACGTCCGCTCGACTGGTTTCTCAAGTCCTGCAGACCGCGTAGATTTCCCGAACGTCACCGATACATGGAAGCCGACAATCAGCGTGGTTATCCCTCTGTGGGAGGAGGCCGGCGTGTTGCGCATCTACGTGGACTCCCGTCCCGTGGATCGCGACGCAGAGGCATCAGAATCGCCCGAGTCGTCTCTTCTTGTTCGCTTGGCTTTTGAATGGGGTCTTTTGGCTTTCATTGTGCTCCTTGGAAAGGGGTTCGTCTCTTTGGTTGCTTTCGCACTGGGAGAACTTGGTAAGCTTGGCCGATTCCTCGAGGGTACACCCAAGGTAGGCCTCTACCTTGCGGCCGACAGTGCCCCATCTCTATACGAGGAGGTGGACGCTCTGGTCGAAGGAAATGTGCTCTCGCAGGCTGTCGCGTCCGGTGCTGCTGATCGTTCTCTCACCTTGTTCGGCACTTTGACTCCACTGGAGGTGCAACAGGTGTTGAATATCGTGTATATCCTCCCTCAGGTGGAGCAAGCGATCTCTCGTCTGGAGCGCCAGCGGCTTGTTACTGTGTTCTCGAATTTGGGATTCCGCACCGTCCAAGAGCCGATAGTCAATCCCAACGGCATCGTCGATGGCCTCATGGACACCGCCCAAGGCACGCCCGATGTACTCGATTCGTCTGCTCCCCACTTGCCGCGGAAGTGGGCCCTCGTGGTCCGCCGCCCGGAGAACCTGTCGCCACTTATGGTGTTCCAACTTGTGTGTGCCTTGCTCGCCGGTTGGGAGCGTCATACCGCGTCCGCGGTCCCTGACGCTGCAGGTTTGCAGGTGGCCGAAGAGCCAGAGAACGACGCAGACGGTGCACCTACCTCTGGCAGTCGGAGACGCAAGCGACCCAGCCAGGCCAAGAGAAAGCGCTACGCAAGGAGACTCAAGGAACGGGAAGAAGGTCTGAACGGGGCGGCGGAAGCTTTAGCAGAAGCTGCGCCCTCCCCGTCAGCTCGTCCGACCACCCGTGAACCTCCAGCGCCAACTCGAAGCCAGGGGCCCCGATCTGGAGGCAACAGGGTTTCGTCTCAGGACGCGAGGCATGGGCAATATGGCGGCCCTCATCCGGCTCCCGCGCCTGTTATGGGTGCATATCCGTCGCCGTATGGCTGGCAGCCCATGTACAGACATCCGACTCCTCACTACTATCCCGGCCAGTACTAGCCTGCCTAGTACTCGTGTCGGCTTGGCGCTGTGGATTGTTGACTGGGACCAAGATGTGTGCCTGTCGCCGCCCTCCCCTCTTTCTTTTGTGGACCAGTTATTCTTTCGAAAGCTCTGTGTGGAAGCTGAAGAAGACGCGGTCGGTTGATTGGGCTAGGTCTTCGGACTGGTCCTCCCTGCTGTTGTTCCTTTGGTCTGAAACGTAGTTGTTTCCGAGGCATGCTGGTCCGGCTACTCTTGTGTCGTCACGACATCTCGCACGCTGGGTTACGATAGTACAAGGAGGGACATGGTGTTGGGGTTAATGCGTCTGACGGTGGTGTCTGGGATGAGTGGCGGTATGGCACATAAAACGTGGTTACCAAGTGAGTTCTTCACCGTTTCTGAGTCTCTGATTTGGCTTTCAGCTGATATACATGAAGTACTGTTCTTTCGGGCAGTAAATACTTGTCTTTTCTGACTTCCCCTCTCTCATCTGGGGATGAATGTCTATTTATTTTTCCCTTCTTAAGAAAAGCATGCTCGTTTTGTCGATTCTCAAGACGATGCCAGGCGATACCACGTTTACCTCTCGATCGAACACTGTTGGCAGCAGTCCATGCAAGCATTACCAGCGGTCATCTCCTCTCAATTTTCATAACATGCTTCTGCCCTTGTGACCGCACCCTACGATACTGGAATTGTACGACTTCATCTCAAGTGTGTGAGCGGCGTAAAAAACTCAGTTCTACACCAGCAGACATGACATTCTCAAGGGCTATGTCATAGCCCTCCTCCATCCAAGCCTGCACCGTGTGTGGTTCTCCTGCCTGTCTCTCTCAGAACAACCAACCTCCTCTCTAATGCGACTACCAACGCATCTGCAATCTGCATATACCTTGATGTCAACGAAGAACCGTGGACCACACAATCAATACCTTCAACCAATCTCATCTTCATCAGTCGACGTGCCTGTCTGTCGGGGCGCGCCTCATCGCTGCCCATGAAAACGATTCACTTCCATGCAAGATACAGGACACATTCCGAACAAACCTTTTTTTCTTCATTTCTTCTTCTTTTTTTTCTGTCGAAACAAACAAAAGCACAGGGTACATCTCCAACATTCCGCCGGCAACATCCGAAGAAGCAATCTAACCTCGTATAGATCATGTCATGTCTATGCTCAAATCTCGCTTCCAGCGAACACATCTCCACAATCAAAGAAACAAAAATACACAAAATCTCATCTTCACCTTGAAGAAGAAATCGTGCGTGCCACTCGCATCTCCCCAAAATCCAAGCTGACGACCTCTCACTCAGATCACATTGCTTGTCGAGACGACTCTTGACGTTTCCACCACACCGCGAAAATCCGATGGCTCGATGACACATCAGCATTGCACACCTACGAGACGAAGAGATGGCGCAGGCTAGTTCTGCTGGATTGGGACACCTCATACATCATTGTTTCTTTTAGCGGTTTCCATATGACCATGGTCGATTTACGGGTCTACGATTCGCGATAACGGGGACGGTCTGTATTGGTGTATGTATGCGTGGGTTATTGGTTTTTGGGGAAGAGGGATCTTTTTTTTGTCGTTTGTACATATATTAATGACGTGGTTTACTACGGTCTTTGGGTGTCAGAGTCGGCGGATCGGGTGGCCGTGCTGCTTCATGTCAGTAAGTATTCAGGAAATAAAAAGCGCGTTGCTACAACGTTGGCTGCTGGTCCAATCCGGAAAGCAGGGAGTCGAATGTCAAGAAGTACACGTGTGTACGTTACTTCACGGCGCATGCCTTAAATTTGTATGAGAAATCGTCATATTGACAATCCACTGGAGGGATTTGTATACATGTGAGGGAAAAGGAAATAGTGAGCAGTCATACACATATGCGGATGAGGTAAGTCCTGCTGTATATGTGGAAGAGGAAAGCTGACGCAGAAGGTCCGCATCGCAATGAGGCCAATGATACATGAGATGAACTGTACCAACACAAGAACAAAGAAAAGGTATAATGAGGGAGGGATATAAAAATGATAGAAAAAGAAAAGTGAAAGTAGACCAAGACAGACGTCTCCATGCGATGTAGCTGAACAGATCACTGAAATTCATCATGCATCTCAAGAAGCTCAGGTTGTACAGGAGGTACAGTTCCTGACGGGTGTCCTACACACGCAAAAGGGGATGCTAAATTCCAAAACAAACAAAAAAAAGCTTAGCAACAATAGCTGGTGAAGCCCACACAATGCTCGTACATGATCGTAAAAATGATTACAGCCGAATACAGCTGTTGAATCAACCCAAATTTGGGATAAGAGTGGTTGAGTATGAGGACAGAAGAGAGGCAAGAGCCACTCTACTCTTCCATACGACCAAAGACGCCATCGTCATCATCATCTGCGTGAGCGGGGCGGTTGCTAAAGTCGACATCCGCGTTGCGGGTTTGTCGTTGTACGCGATCCGCATCCCCCATCCGCACCTCGCGCTCGTCCGAAACCTTGTACGAGAGAGAGGGATTGAAGGACACGGAGAGGAAAAGGTTAGGCGTAGAATTGGCGAGAGACGAGGCCATCTTGCCATCACCGGATTGGTTTAGACTTTGGCTGGTGCTGCCGGCACCGTTGCTCTGGTCGAGGTAACGAGTCGGGAGTGGAGGTACTGGTGGGATGCTTGGGGACATCGGTACAGGTCCTGTACGTGGCGTGCCAAAATTGCACAGGCCGATAGCAGCGGCCAAATCCGCCTCGTCATCTTCGTGCAACTTGGCTTCGGCGGTCGATGGTCGGGTGTCGATGCTGGAGTGACGGAAGTGAGAGAAGGCAGGCGAGTGCAAGGGAGCGCTGTCGTTGTAGGAGCTCGAGGGAATGGACTGGTAAGAGTGTGAAAAGGGACCCGATGCGTTGCCGACACTGAACCTCTTGCTCGGGAATGCAGGCATGCCGGACATTTCCATGTCATCGTCTTCGTCGTCGTCGTCCTCATCCATCGGGGGAGGGGTCGTCTCCGCCGAACTGAGGCCGTCACGGAGTTCAGATGACGCATCGGGAGATGCAGAGGACGCCTCCGAGTCGGCCTCGGGAATGTCTGAAGGGCCGATAAGATTCATGTTCACCAGAACGGTAGCTGCCTCCAACAGCTGAACTTGCTGGTGTTTGGAGATCAGGAGTTTCGAGGTAATGGCCCACGCCGGATCATGTTCCCACCTAGTGTCCCACAAACGTCAACCAATTGAGGCCACCAGGGAAAAAAAAGATGAAGGGAGGGGGGAAAGGTGGGGAAAGAGTAGATGGCAAAGAGCTACATGAACCACGAGGGCGACCCCAACAGAGCCAACATGGCGCATCGCTCCGGTTTCGACGAGTCGGCAAGTAGTGGCATTTTTGGAGGGGAGTATACACACATATGCTTGGACAAGCAGCTGCCATGCTTATACCCTTTCCCACAGCGCTCGCAGCGAAGCTCGGCCAGAGTACGCTTCCCTTCACCCTTAACCAGGTGTGACCCTTCGCTGGCCCGACGATTTCGACTCTTGGTGCCAAGGGGTTTGCTATCCGAGCTACTTTCGTCCTCGCCGGTGGTGGTGGTGGTGGTGGCGGCCGCCGTCGCAGCGGCAGGGTTGGAGTTGGAGTGAGTAGGGGAGGCCTTGCGAGCGACCGGTGGTTCTTGGCTCGGGCTGTTCATGCTCCGCGAGAGATAGTGGCCGAAGCCGGAGAGGGCGCCGACCGAGCTGGACTCTAAGCCCCTCCTAGCGCTGCCCCGACGGTGAGAAGTCACCGGCATCCCAATCGGTTCCCCGTTAGTATCCTTTAAGGAGGCGGCCACGGCGACGGCGGCAGCGTTCGCGGCGGCGGCGGTGGTGACACTCTTTCGACGAGTCACCCGGTGATTCGAATTGACCGCTCCGAGAGAAATGGAATGAGAGTGCGAGTGGTGACGAGGGTTGGTTTGAGGGAGAGGTCGCGAGAGAGATAATTCCTGAGAGGGAGGAAAAGAGCTCATCCGTTAGCATGGCTACTCGGGCACGATTTACAAGCAATACTAAAATAAGGAGAGAGGGATAAATGGAGATACCTTGAACGAAGCCATGGTGTCTGCCTACGTGGACTCTCTCAAACTTTCGATCGCTGGAGAGCCCCGTAAAGATAACCCGGTAGACAAGGCAGCCCTTTTCTTGTATTTTCAGAACTTCTTGTTTCTGTTGAATGGATGATGGCCTCCCAAAGAGAGAAGAAAAAAAAAAAAAAAGGTGGTGAGATGGTGGTGTGGTTGGTTTGGTTGGTCAGAGCGGTAATCAGAGGAGCAAGTCACCTAAAGGGTTCACAGGGGAAACTTGATTGGGGAAAGTCAACTGACGGGATAAGAAGAGGTAATTGAGGTGGAAGAAAGAGAGAGTGGGCGAGAGAGGGAGGGAGAGAAGGATTGCGGGTATATCCAATGCAATCAGGGAGGAAGAGGAATCCAGAAGGGGAGAATGAAGAGGAGAGCTAGAAGGAAGATTGATAGAGAAGAGGAAGAGGAAGAGGAAGAGGAAGAGGAGAGAGAGGAAGAAAGGAAGAAAGAAAGAAAGAAAGAAAAGAAGCTGAAAGAGAGCAGCAGCAGTAGGAAGAGGAGGAGGAAGTTCAGGTACCTTGGATAGTAGTAGTTAGTTAGCTAGTAGGACTGTAGGAGGAGTAAGTAATCCACCAAACTGCAACTAATTAAGAAGTTCCCTGACTAGGTCTTATTATTATGAGCGATATACTCGTTACAACTGACTTCTTACAAGGAGACTTTCGGGCCCAATTACTCGGAATTAAAACCTATAATAATCCCCTTCTACGGTCTACCTCCTACTAGATAGATATTATTATGAACTGATGACTGACTACTCAATGCTCATCATTGATAATTCATAAGATCTTTGCGGGGGGGGGCTTTCTTTTTTTTCTTTTTTTTTTTTTTTTTTTGGCTCCAGCGGGCATTTCACTAGTAGTCAAGAGGCGATGCGGGGGTTCTGGTCTGGACACTGAACATTGTACAGACTAGGTAGTAGGCTATTATTATTATTATTAAGTGTATTTTATTAGTAAAGTCGCCATTGTTTAAGACTGCTATTTAGAGAATCACTTATATTATATCGGACAATAGATCTTCAGTCTTTGACCTTTCAGGGTGAAAGGATAAAAGTTCCCTGGCTGAAGAAAGAAAAATAAAATGAAAAGAAAATAAAAAAGTTTCTATCAACTTGATTTGATGTATTCTGGTGAAATGTTCCTGACTAACAGACAGCTAAAGATGGTCAACAAGAAAAAAAAAAAAAAAAAAAAACAGGGGGAGAAACAGCAGACAGCAAGAAATCACAAAGAATGGTGATGTTATTCTGGCTCCACTCCGCATCTGGAATCCAATTTAGATGGAGTTATCTATAGGGAAGCATAAACTGCAACAAGTTATAGCGCTGGAGTGATTATAGTATCAGGATTCTTGTCCCATGGCCTTTGCATCATCAAATCAGAAGAACAGTTTTATATAAGCATACCTAAGGTAGCTCTTTGAAGCATTTCTAATAGATCTACCAAAAGAAAAAAAGTCACTGGACTCCCTGATCCCAACTGAATAATAATAATAATCATCATGGCAAGATCAGCTGCCCTGTCATCCGCACGGGCTCTTAGACTACGAGGCCCACCCAGGAGAGGGCTGATCACATCATTAGGCGTAACTTTGGCAAGTATTACCGCGGAGTACCGACAACTAAGGCCAGGGAAACTCAGGTCGAAGGTACTTATGCTGAAGTACCTTTACCTGAATAAATTACTTGCGTTCATCATCTACAGCCTAGGTACAGGCTACAGAGTACAGTAAGATACTCAACAGCTCCACCCAGTTGGGCAATCTCACCAGTGCCCCGTAATAGAAATCCCCCAGCCTATCATTTGTATCGGATACTGTCCCACTGACCAAGTCCTGCAAATAATACCAGCGTAATGACCAGGTAATCCCTCCTCCATCGACCGATCTAAGTAGGGCCTATCCGAGAGGACACGGATGATGTCATTCATGCCTTCCCAAGTTACCATACGAGTTACGACACCTGGTACTCCATCGGTATCCACCTTACCCCGTGTCGGCGTGCTCCTACCGACTGTAAGGTAGGACTTTAGGTAACTGAGGTAGGTAGGGTCGGACTGGAAAGCCATCGGCCACGTACTCAAGGAATGGAATACCTACGGAGTAGTACCTACCAGGCTGACTTTACCCCTAAGAAAGTACCTAGTACCTACTACAGTACGGTATCTCTGTGTCAGGGAGGTAATCAGGACACGTATCAATGAATCATTACACACGAAATTACCTACCCTTGCTTATCAAAGTCATTATGACTGTCCTTACTTCTCAAATCCACTTCAAACTCCTACACAGTACAACGGAGGAACTTGATTCAACCCTTTCAGCTATCGCCGGATATGATATGATATGGTATGAGTTTATCGGACCACAAATTGCAGACAAATAATAATGAGCAAATCGCGAGTTGCATCTCAGCGGAGTATCCTGTTCTACTCCCCTGACACAGTGCCTTTCATCTGTCTTATCTCATGAGAGTATGATCCCAAGGACTATACATATTCATCGCTGAGACACCCTTTGAAACAATATCCTCCTATTTTTAAGTCGCATCAATTGCTCAGACTTTGCCATCTGCTCTTGTCTAATTCTATGTCCTGATGCTCATGCTCGTGGTGTTGACAGTTTGACAGTTTGACAGTTGGTAGTTGACATTTTGACAGTTGATGCGCTATCTCCCTAAAACAAACAATGCAAATATCATTATCCACTTTTTGTTTCGCAAAGAAGAACAAAATGTTTCAACAGCATCAGTCTGGACAATCACTAACCCCCACCTACTAATATTACCAGTGACGAGCTCTGTATAGATAGATGTACTCTTTGCATTTCTCTCTGAGAGCTTTTTTGTGACATTCCCGCCACAATGCTGCATTCGCGGCTTCGACCCCTCCCCCGCCGCCACGCACCCCTCCATCAGTCATCCTCTCCATCTTCTACCGCACCTGCGCCCGACTTCCAAGATCAGGATGATCTCGAAGTAGAAGAATCGCCCGAGGATATCTTCACGGCCTTTCTTCCGCATCTTTTTCCCGATGATGCGCCGTCGTTCCACGGCGACCCCGGTCAACACCTGCTCTACTCGTCACCCCGCTATGGCAACCTCGATATCATGGTTCCCTCATACCCTAGCCAGAGTGAAAAGCGAACAGAGGAGATAGCGGCGGGACTACCGCAAGATGGCAAAGTCAATCAGGTTGAAGAGGGAAGGAAGCTCTTTGCCCACTTTCTCTGGAGTGCTGCTATGGTGGTTGCGGAGGGGGTGGAGAACGCAGATACCTCTTCAGTAGATTCTGACACAGCAATGTGGCAGGTCAAGGGGGAGAGTGTCCTAGAGCTTGGTGCAGGTGAGTTCTCCAAGAACAGCGGAGCAATTCTTTCCTCTTGTTTGGTTGACCCAACTCACTCATGTCTTTCACAGGCGCCGGACTCCCCTCTCTCATTTCTGCGCTTGCCCAAGCCTCGCGAGTCACAGTGACTGATCACCCTGCGTCTCCGGCCTTTGCTGGTGCACTCCGATTCAACATGAGCCACAATATCCCCAAGACTATCTCGACTGACGTTTCCATCGAACCGCATGAATGGGGTGTCCTCGACGACCCCTTTGCTCTTCAGAACAAGGGAGCTTTCACCCGCATTATTGCTGCGGACTGCTACTGGATGCCATCGCAGCATGAGAATCTCGTACGGACCATGTTGTGGTTTCTGGCCCCCGGGGGTCGGGTCTGGGTTGTGGCCGGATTTCACACGGGTCGTACCATCGTGGCTGGGTTCTTCGAGACGGCGGTGAAGAATGGCTTGGAGATTGAACGAATCCACGAGCGTGACCTAAACTCGACGACAGAAGACGGGAAAGAAGTGCGGAGAGAATGGATGCCTGTGAGAGAGGGAGAGGCGCCGGAAAACCGAAAGAGGTGGTGTGTGGTTGCGTTACTGAAACGGGCTCAAGAAAACGAAACGTGAAACTACCAGGCCTTTTCTATCTTGCAATTGATGTGTCATGAATGATGTATATGATCATATAAAATCAAAGCGATCTAGCTAGGTATCCAAGCGCCCAAACCACACCACTACTCCTTAAGAGTCCACTCTCTGGAAACACACCGTGCAAACACCCTGGCCCTCTTGCCCCCCAAATCGGAACTTGGGGTATTCCACACGGCCCCAGACAACCAACCGATCTGCCGCAGCAGCAGCAGCAGCAGCAGCAGCGGAACCTTCCTCTCCCTCAGAACTCGTAAACCACCGAACCAGCTCCTCCTCCGTCCAATTGCAACTCGTCACCACCAGAAACCCACCCTTGCGCACCAGCTTGCGCGCAATCCCCGGATACCGCTCGCACACCCGCCGCTGCACCACCTTCCCCGCCGCCGTCGCCGTCACCGTCTCCCCCTCACCCTCACCCCCAGCCGCAGCCACAGTCTCCTCCGACAGCGACACCGCATCGAACGTCCCCTTGTCAAGCACGATATCGAACCCGCCAGCACCATACGGGAACCAGTCCACGCGGCGCTCCGCCAACCCCGCCTCCGCATTGAGGATATCCCACTCCTCGAACCGAATCGGGTTTTCCTCCGCCTTCTCACCTCCCCCAACGCCTTCCTCACATACTCCCTCAGCATCATGCTCATCCTCATCTTCCGACTCCGACCCACTCAAATAAGCAGAATGAATCCTCAACCGCTGCAACTCCCTCGCCAGCTCCACGCTGCGCGCCGAGTAATCCACGCCCACCATGACGCCCTTGAACCCGCCGCGCTTGCGCAGCAGCGCGAGCATGCTCCCGTTACCCGTGCCCAGGTCCAGGATACTCGGCTGGGCATCGGCCGCGGGGCGCGTGTTGCACGGCGCCAGCGGGAAGGCGTCGGAGGTGAGGAAGTCAAGGACTTTTGTGGGCGCGTTGTGCTCGGAGAACCAGGATGTGCCGGGGTCGTCATCGTCGTCGATGGAGTCTTCGGAGTCGGAATCGGGGTCGGAGGAGTCTGCGGTCCCTGTGGCTGTGGTTGTGGTGGGTTGGCGTTTGCCAGAGATGTGTGACAGGGTGCGCGCGTAGTATGTTTCCCAACTATTTTGATATGTTAGTAAGTATACTATACTCATTGGTCCCCTCCTGGCGGATAAGAATTCTGCTATGCGCGTGGGGGGTTTGGGGCTTGGGGTTGTAATGTTTTGTTGTTTGAATGCGAATGCATGGCGATTCTGAGTACGGTTGGCGGGGTACAGCGGGGTAGCACTGGAAAAATTTCCAGTGATGAAGGGATACGGGACGTACTAATCCTTGGTGCCTAGCTCGCTAGGGGAGAGGTATGTTGGGTGGTTCTCGTCTGCCATTGTTTGCGCAGACTGTGGTATGAAGGAATTTTTGATGCTGGTATCGGTGGTTATCAGTGGTAGAGAGGATCCGATAGCAATGGAGTCAGTATATGGAGTGGTGGATCGGGGGCTGCGTCGGCCCGACCACTAAGATACAGCTGGACGTTGGAGCTACAATATCATCAACGATGTCAACAGCATTATTCAATTATTTCAAAAGACTGCCCAGTGGGTATTTCCGCATTCGCCTGTCTCGCAATGCAATCACATCAATGTGTAAGGAATGTGTTATCGGACAAGCCGAACAGCAACCGCTTCTCAGGATCGAAGCAAACAGCCAGCTCAAAAAGATCCGTCAACTAATATTACAAGTTATCAGGCAGGGACATGGTATGCCTTTTGATCTTCTTTTGGAAAACATCCAGGACGCCGTGAGATCGAAAGAATGCAACAAGAGGGCCTCCCGTCAACCGGTGAAAAATGCTAATCAAGAAGAAAAGAGGAATCACGATATCAAAGCCTGCTTTGGTCATCGAGTCATCAGAAAAGAATCTAGAAACCAGAATGGAAAAGGATGGCAAAAGGAGACAGACACGATAGTGGGAGAAAAAAGGAAAGTGAGGATGGAAAGAAGGAGCGAGAACCAGATTATGACTGGTTAGAAAAGATCCAGAAAGAGTGTGAAGCGGAGGTAGTCCGGAAAATAGAGGGTAAACAACATGCAAAAATTGGTCATGTACTCGTTTCTTAGTCCTGGGATGACCGACTCAGAATGAGGCCTCTCAGTCTCGAAAGCAGTCCCAGGACAGAATTATAGAAATTCGTCAATATTTCTCATGATCAATCGCTCGGTTCCTGGAGGAGGAGACCGAGGGTCCGCTATCCGGGTTCGGAGACAGAGACCATCAGAGATACGCTCTTCCAACCCATGGGGAAATGGAGGTGCGAGAGAGGGTGCCAGGAATTGATTTGTCCGGGGAGAGAAAATGGCGGCTGGATCGCGAAGTGAGTCCCGTTCGAAGACATCTGCCGACTCATTTGCCCCTCCCGATGGAGCGGCATCCACTGGCTGACGAAGAGGCAATGGCCGGGGCGAAAGGCTGCGCTTATGAGTCAAGGATTTGGGTAACCTCCAACTGGTGGTGGATGACGGGGTAGTCGGGTGTGTGGAAGGTACAGCGAGGGCATTCGACAATGTCTGCGATGGACAATTCGAGAGAGCGGTCACGGAATCACCAGGGCTGCAACTACCGCAATCCGAAGGGTTTGAGTCCGCCTTCGTGGAGAGAGAAGCTTGGGGCTCGGAGCTTCTTCGTGGTCCCCGTACGAACCACTCCCGAGGTGCAGGTTTGGACGGGGCTCCTCCGTGCTGCAGCCGAGAGCGGAAATCGGTCAATTGGTAGATGAGACTCATGTTCGGTCCAACCCAGGGACTGCGTCCCTTGACAATATCATACATGGAATTGAAGTCCAAATGCCGGTTCTTGTACAGACCGTAGGCGATCACCAAGGAGGCCGATCGACTGGCGCCCAGCTGGCAGTGAATGAGTACTTTCTTGCCTTCGGAAATTCGCGAATCGATCAACTCGCAAAGTGGCTGCAAATCCTCCAGAATTTCAGAATTGTGGTCCCAGCCAACATGAATGTACTCGGGCCCGGATGAGTCTCCACCGCGGGGGGTTGCCGGCGACTCTGCCTCCGCCGTGGGATATTCCAAAGCGGATTTGAAGGAGATTTCTGAGATAGCGGTTGCTGGCTCCACGCATGACAATCGTTTTGAGCCCACCGAGGCACTTCGCCAAGTGCTCATGACGGTTTCATTCTTAGAATTTGCAGTTGCAAAGGGATTTGCGACCTCTTTGGCGACATTCACG
Organism: Aspergillus clavatus NRRL 1; assembly: GCF_000002715.2. Lineage (NCBI taxonomy): Eukaryota > Fungi > Ascomycota > Eurotiomycetes > Eurotiales > Aspergillaceae > Aspergillus > Aspergillus clavatus. The sequence continues at coordinate 1,366,648 of NW_001517101.1, read as the reverse complement.
ACGACATCGAATTGAGAGGCTTCTCGCGCTGTCGGCTCCAGGTAGAGATAAACCCCAGAGTCATATATCCGCACGGGGCCGTTTGGATAACCCCTCTCGTTTCGCCGAGTGGATTCCCTCGAATCGAGATGGTCATCTTCCTCTTCGAGTTCGTGCAGAACTCCGCCCGCGGGAGAATCCTCTTCCACGGCCGACTGTAGGGGCGACAGATTGCCTTCTGAGACGCCGGAGGGACGACGGCTGCCGTGATGGGTTATTGGTCGCGGCAACTGCATGCCGCCCTTAGGGCCAAATGATGGAGAGAATATCGAGGTCAGAGAGGGCGAAGACTCGGTGTGTCTCAAAGAATGAAGGGTATGAGGTGTCGGAGGAACGGTCTCGGTGATGTTGCTGGAGAATGACTTGTCGAATCCCGGAGTTCGAATGGTGAGATTGGCAGGTCTCCGTCGGGTGCTCTTGGGAGGAAGATGCACCGGGGACGGGGGTGCGGAAAGATGATGCTGCGAGGTAGTTTCAACAATCGAGGCCGTCGCGATAGGTGGCCGGGATAAATGCGACGGCGGTGCCATTCTCAGAGAAAGATTCTTGAGGTTCCGTGCCCGTCTTCCGGGGGAGTCCGGACGCGCTGGGGTCGGCGCATCGGACAATGGTTTATTCATCGTGCCCTGCGCTGCAGACTGCGATTGGATTTCAAAATTGCTCGTGGGTGGCATGAATTTGGGGAACGAAAGCGGCATGGCCAAGGGGGATTCGGGCGAAGAACTAGGGGATGTATCCGTAGCCGACGAGGAGTCGAACGTCGAGATGGTGGTGGTAGGAGAGGAATCGGCTGATCCCGAGTTGGCAGATGATGAGACGCTCGCGCGGTGCCGGAAGGGATGCGGGCGCCGAGACGTGTTGACGGTGACATGTGGAGTGACTTCAAGATGTTTGAGTGATGCGCTATGTTCCTCCTTCTCGGGAAACCTGGGCGCGATGCCACCGAATACGGACATCAATGACGGAAACGAGTCCGGGAGCGATGGTGGGCTCGTTTGTACGGGCATGGCGGACCACGACCGTGCAATATACCGGCGTTTGAAAGGAGATACCCTTTCAGAGTCGCAGCTGTCGCGAAGTACTGGAACAATGGCAGAGCTGCACTGATTGCATCCAGGGAACTGAAGTGAAAGAAGTGTCGTCGAATTTGCTACCTGCGCAAACGACCTTTTCGACGGAGAACGATCAGCATCCATGATTCCGACTAGCATATCGCGTTTTCCAAACACATGAATACTCCAAATCGGGAGAATGGAAGGCAAACAGAGCTGCAAGGAGAGGTGAGACCAGGCCGACGGTCAGACCGAACTATAAAAACGAACGACAACAACAAAGCTATTGAAGGATAAGAAAGAATCAGAAAGTCATTGACTTCTCGAAAACGAGGTAAGCGGAATATCAAAGAAAAGAGACAAGGAAAAGACGCTTGGGGCTAGGCAGAGAAGGTATGAAGCTTTCTGAGACAATGTCGAACATACCAAGGAATGCCACAAGAGAACTGTTTTCCTCTTTGAAATATGTCCGGCCCCCCCCGAAGTAAGCGGGCAAAGGATTGGATGGGTCAAACAAATGACTGAACAATGATCACAACAAACAGAGCCGGTGAAAGAAAAGAAGAAGAAGAAGAAGAGATAATAGCAAAGCAGAGTCGTTTTTTTTCTCTGTTTGTTCCTTCTTAGCTTTAAAAATGGCGACTGCGAAAGAAGAGAAGAGACGGGTATTGTTTGAAGTTGAGGAGAATTGCCGCCCGATGTTGTGTATGTATGGGTATGGGCACTGGGGCAGTCGTTTTCCACCGGGGAATGACGAAGTGAAACAGGAAGAGTACTGTCGGTATTATTCTCGGGACTTTCGGTAGGTAGTAATACTGTAGTCTACCATAGGCCAAGAAAAGAGAAAAGGAAGAGAGGGAGCGACTACAGCACAATAGTGATGAGGGCGATTCACAGGAGACCTAGGAAGAAGAGCCCTATAGAGAAGGGGGAAGAGAACAATGAGGAGAGGGAGACGGAGGGGAGAGACGGCAGAGGGAGAAGAGCAAGAAGAGGGAGGGAAGAGGAAGAGAGAGGAGGGAGAGAATAATCATGAGAAGAGAAGAGAAGAGGAAGAAATGAAGAAAGCAAAGGTCCAACATGAATAATAATCTAGTGTGGAAACGAAGGTCGCCATCGAAGGTGGTACTTAGTAGATACTTACTCCGTAGTGGACAGTCAGTGTGGGAGGAGTAACTAACTGACTACTATCTTACTGATACTGATACTACTACTACTACGACAACCTATCTATCTACTGGATCGTAGAGACCTAAGGTACTGCTACAGGTGATAGAGGCTAGAGTACTAGAGTACTCCTCTCAACTCCATCACTACTTTGTCCTCCATCAACATTAGCAGCAGCAGAGAAACATCATCAAGTAGTTGTAGGAGTATCTCGTACTGCAGTATAACTGTAGTAGGAAGGGAGAGAGAGGGAGGGGGAAAAAAAAAAAAAAAAAAAAAAAAAAAAAAAAAGAAATTCAAATATTTCAAAAATAATAATAAAAAAAAAAAAGAGAGAGAATAATAATAATACCACATTAAAATGAAATGAACCGTGATGAAATGGATGGAACTAAGAATAAACCAGTTCCCTTGAACCAACAGGAATTCAAGAACAGTGATTGGGGGGGAAGAGCCCCGGCAGGATGGTGGGCTGCGTTCTCATGGAGAGCCAATCAAAATATCTCCCGCAATGGAGCTCCGCAAACTGCCTCAAGTCAACCAAAAGTAGGAGAACCAATGGAAATTCAGCACCACCGAACATTCAGCGCCTGGAGCTCTAAATTTAGCCGCCCAGGTTGATGGGAGGCTGGTATGTGCATCATGGGCGCCAAACCCTGACGAGGGACTCGCAACTACAGATCCTCAAGATCCTGCCAACACGAGCATTTCAGCTAGTCTGGCTATCGAAAGTCTGGTGTAAATGATTATGGGGAAGAAGGAAAATGAGCTCTTCCATCCTGAATCTTGGATAAAAACCATAGTATGAAGAATACGGCTGCTGTGCAACGACGACGACGACAAAGAAAGAAAAACCGAGGTTGGATCGAAATCTGATACAATCATCCAACATGGGGAGAAAATGTCCGTTGAGAATGTACTGTGACTGTTGAGTGAAGCCAGGAAGCACAGATCACGAAGTCCGGTGGGCCAACGGTATCCCATCAACTCCAGACGCGCCCGACCAGGAATCAGGTCTGTTTCAGATATTCCTTCATAACTTAGTGGTCTTTGGGCTTCCCCTTTGGATTTTTCAAATGAAAAAAAAAATAAAATAAAATAAAAAAGGGTCAGGTGCAAGTCAACAAGGAAGATGGCTCCACAGTCAGCGCCACTGGGCACTTAAGCCTAGGAGCTAGGACAGAACAGACATACAGTACTAGTCATAGAGTAAATTATCTAGTACTACTAGCCAGGTACATAACAAAGAAAGTGAGAGACAGGAGCGGGAGGCTTTTTAGGCAATGGCAGTGGCAGTGGAAGTGGAAGTGGCACAAGTCAAATCAAGAATTTTAAGGAGTATGGGGAAGCTGAAAGCATAGTAGAGTCAACAGTCGGAGCAAGACGATGAGGTATCCTAGACTCGGTAATATCCTCTGTACAAGTTTCCTAGAGTCGGCCAGCTTGAAGCCTCATGACTTCAGAAGTCTCAGTACACGGTAGTAGTACTGGATCCGGGTAAGATTATCATCGTACAGTAGTAATTAGTAAGTAGTATCTGCACCAGATGCACCAACTGCGAACTGTGTCTACTGTAGTATGGTCGACTGCAACCTGCCAGGTGAGCCACTCACCGTTTTCAGCCCACTGCTCAATGCTACTACTGCTGAGCAACATCCTTCATGGGGAGATCTTTCTAGAAAACATGCAGAACAATTGACTGTTGAAGATTATTATCTACTACTGAAGAAGCCTCTGAAGCAAAATATAGATCAACCATATCGAACCTAAGTTACTAGCCCCAAAAGATTACCACCGACTTGTTTGACGAGTCAACAGCAGCCTCAGACAAGATCACAGTACTATCAAAAGCCACAAAAATACAAGAATTCCAAATTCACTATTTTCGATTTTGACCCGCTGAAGTGCACGGTTCTCTGGTTTCTGTGGCAAACTGGCAATTGTTTGCTTGCTCAGCTGAGGCTTAAATTTGGCTTTTTTTTGGAGGGCTCCATTCTGATGAGATATCTTATGATTATTGACTCAATCGGTAGGTTGAAGAGTGTCAGAATTCTCACATGCAGACTTCAACTCAAGCACTATGGACTCTCCCCTGAAACCCATGTAAGAAGCCCTACATAACTGTCTCCTACGGATAGCCGCTGCCCATCTTGTTTCTTGACCATTGAGAAGTGAAACATCGGGTCAAAGAGTTGTCACATCGAAGAATCGAGATCGGCTCGAACTCGCCCCTGGACAGCGGGGACGACATCAAGGCGATGATAGGGCGGATGGAAAACATTAGTTACGTGACTAAGGATTGAGGCGCTGCCGTGGCTTGTCTATGGGATTTGGGACGTGCCGCCAACCTGCCAAGTGCATTCAGCTAAGGAGCTAAGCAGTGCCACTTTGGGATACCTACGCGATTCACCATGACCCTGAAATCATTGATAAGGAGGATGCCCTATTTCCTCCTGAGAGGCTGCAGACTGCAGTCTGTCCAGGAAAGAGGACAACGCGTTCAGTGGATCCGCATTGTCAGATCATTCATGAAAGACTCAACATTAGTCTGATTGCGAGTCACGACCTTGCGCTGAGATGAGGGTTAGCGTCTGGCGATCTAGATGATCCAATATTCCGAGCCCACAAGACAGTCAACTCGCTTATGGTTGGTTAGCTGCAGCATCTGAAACGACCAACAGCAAGACTATCACAGCGTGCGCGCTAACTCAGCGGAGTTGGGATAAGTTCTGAAACAGCATGGCAGAGATGCTAAGCCACTAGGGAACTTGAGGGGGTCCGAGTCACGTGTTAGCGCTCTTACTCATTCTCCACCAGAGCGCTTGGATTCAATCGGTGGGTTGATCATGTTTGATCGGCTTATATCTGGCACTCTATAGCTAACACTTGCTCATTATGAGCACTTGGGCCTGCAGTTCGATATCAAGCAAGACCCTATGCGGATATCAATCTCCAGTCATTCTGTTTTTGAAGAGAACCTACACTTGCTTTACTGGAGACTATAAGTTCATGGAGTACCATGCGTTCTGCTTCTGGCTTCCCTGTCCAACAAGTCATCCATCCAAGTCGTTGTTGTATCCAGCTTCAAGTGGCATGCTGATCTAAGACTCAAGTTTACCACAGCAACCGATTCTGAGAACATCGTCTCCGAATGGAGTAGCAATTTGAAACAGCATCCAAGCGCCCATGGCGATGAAAACGTGGGCAGTGGGCTCTCAGCTTGAGAGCTATGGCCAAGTTCCAGCTACTGCGATTCCCAGCGAGTCGGCGACACTTGAGAATTCCGAGTATGTTTCAGAATCCCGAGTCCCCAAATTCTCTCATTAAACCCTGTACAATAAGACGACCCCTATGGCCTATACTACTCCAGGGTGCAAGGATGTCGTCACCATCCACGTACCCGTCATGGCGTATTCGTGTTAGGTTCCGGAACTCGGATACGCCATTTCAATCTGCATCGCATTGTTGACCAAATCAAGTCGAAGGCTGCCGACTACATGGCGCAGAGGATGGATCTGTTTCCCGAAAGCAGCTCGGTAAATAGGCATCCACAGGTTCCATGAAGTATTAGACTCATGTGTTACCCTTGTCGCGCCGCTATTGTGACTGATGGGTACTGGGAATGAATCGTGGCTCAATATCACAAGTGTGTGATTCATTTTTGAGATATAACAGCCTCCTAGGAAATATATATGACGGGAATAACTATAGTTCTGCTGCAGTCCATAATTTCCAACTCATATGATCCGATCAATCTGCACAGCAGAGAACCTGATATTCCTGCATTTCTCTTGACTTTCTACAAGCCTGAGGATGATGCCCTTAGGCCCGAGATCTCACTCTCTGAAGCTAGGTTTACTTCGGAGCTGAAACACATGAATCCGTCCCAGGTCTTAGGCAAGTGTATTCCCAGAGCATGGAAGACCGAACCCTCAAGAGTTTGATATAGATTGAGGATTCGGGAAGAACCTTCTTAGTCTCAGGGAGTCGGGTTACTGGATGATCCTCAGGTGAGACTGGGAGCTCTCAGGCTTCTCAGCTCGGAAACTTTATACCTGAACCTACGTTTCGTGAAAGAATCCTACCATCGTAGTGTTAGATCGGGTAACCGAAGAAGAGCCGCCCAGCAGGCCAGCTACAAACCACGCGAAACCCAACTATGGGCCTTTCGGGCCTGAAAATCAAGGTACGCATGCCAATATGCTCTGTTGGTTTCCGGCTCAAGACGACAGGTCCGCTGTCATCCGTCAGATCGCTCAATTATGGACATGATCAAGTTTGACCTCCATATTCCGTAGTCTATCCGCTCCGATTCCTCCCCAGCGGAAATTCGTTACAGACCCAAAGAACTTCGAAGACATTCTGCCTTTCACCTTCGCAGAATGTAGCTGATTGTACCAAAAATTGACAACATGCTGGCTCGTATAACACGCAACAGACGTGTGCAGTGAAGTAAGGGGGAGGGTTCTTCATCGAACAGTTGGACGATGAAGAAATCGTGCGGTTTGCACAGCAGCGGTGTATATCAACAACCGATTCCCTGTGCTCCCTACTTTATATTCTTTCTCAAGAAACTCTTTCTCAAGAAGCGAGTAAGGCAGGGATGCTGCAGGATATACGTGGCACCAGATGAATATTCTGGCCCATAGTGGCGTCGCAGAAACACAATAGCAACAGAAATCTTCAACCCGGAAGCCCTGGGAAAACAAAACTGTCAAAATGGAGATGAGAAAAATCTTCACCCTACTGTGTACTTCTGTGATGCATGGACCAAGGATTGAGCTGTAATAACCCATGGTTCGGTAGCTTCGTTTGTTTGTTGTTGCTCCAGAAACTGTAGAGCGCGCAAGAAGACCTAGGTAGTACTGGGAGAAGATAGTAGTAGGTAGTTAGTATCAGAAGAGAAGAGTTTTATTCCCTGAATCCACCAAGGGTTTTGTGTGGTCTTCCGATGGCTTCTTTAGCTGGAAAGATCCACTTCTTCTCAAACACTGATTGTGTTAACTTGCACAGTTGCACTTGATATGGCCGCATCGGAGTTGTTCTGCTTCTAATGAAGCTATCGCTGTAACATCTTGGAGAATAGGATAATCTCTAATAATAATATGGAGGACTGGAGACTTGCTCGGTCGTCCTACAGAGCTCTCGTCTCACATCCTGAATCCTCTCTCAGACCCAAATCAGACACATCGATCATATTGATCACCAAGTTTATTCTCCGTCGTCTAGACTGATGATGCTCCACACGGCTCCAGATTGTCCCAGCCACCACCAGCTGCTGTTCCTGTTCCTGACCAATTTCAATGCTAAGTATGGACTAGTTGGGAGAGTATCTAGTTTTTCTCTCCCTCTCCCTCTCTCTCTCCCCGAGATGAGATCGGTCATCATCATTATAATTACTATTGTTATTATTAGCGAACGATTCTCTAGTATGTAGCAGCAGCAGCAAACAACAGCAACAACAGCAGTCTCTCTCTCTCTCTTTCTCTCCCTCTCTCTCTCACACACACACACACTCTCTCTCTCTCTCTCTCTCTCTCCCGCTTCCAGAAATTCCACCACTTATTGAAATCTCCTCATTCCCCATCTCCAGTCTGCATCCAACCAATTAATTCCAACCGGGACATGCAGCAGTGCATCGTATCGATGCCTGACCCTCGTTGCAAATGTCCAAGGACGTAGCTTTCTCTCCCGTGTCGACCATAATCCCACGATCTCCTCCAGATGACACTCTCCATCGTCGTCATCCTCGACGTCGACGACAGACGGATTCTGCTGTGCTTCTAAACCAGACCATTGACGCACCCCAGAGAGACCCGCATCGCATCCAGGCTCGCCGTTCAGTCGTGAATGCCTCCTCATGGGTGGCCACAGCAGAAGATAACCTAGCTCCTGCATCATACACTCTTACCACCTCTCCGCTCTCATCGCCCCGGTTGAACCAGGTCGAGTCGTCGTCGTTGTCGTCGTCGTCGCTAGTGTATCCCTGGAGGCGACAGAGATCGCAACGCCACTCGGATGACCCTCACAGCGACCCAGATCCCGCTCATGATAATAATTACTTTCACAACACCAACAGTAAACCCGAAACTAAAACTCACAGCCGTCAGACCGTCATGTTTGCGGCGGATCCCCGTGACGCGGGCAGAGCAACCACGCTAAAGTCCGCCAGTACCAGCGACTCCCCATCAGCGCCAGCAGCCACAACAATCACAACAACAACAACAACAACAACTTCTCCGTCATCATCATCGTCTTATCCTCATGCATCTTCATCTTCCGTACCTCGCTTGCCGCAAAGTCGATTTAGTTTCGAGTATCAGATTCCTCTGCACAAGCGAGCCTTAACGTCGTCTCACGGGACCTTTCCCATCGAACCAACGTCAAGCGCCGACCCGTCCCCGACCCCCCAGCAGCAGCGCACTTTCTTGTACGACAGACCCTGGCGCGCTGTCCCAGGTTTTAGTCTCTCCCGTCCCCGAGATCCGACCGCTTCTGCGACCTCGTCGCATCTTCCGTCTCCTTTATCCTTTTCAGAGGAATCGAGCGATCTGGCTTGGCCCTTCGATGCCGATTCGACCAACAACGCGTTGAACTCCAATGCCTCGAAGCGTCGTCGTAAAAAATCGTTATCACAGTATCAGCAACCGAATATCCAAGCAGATGTGAAGGGGAGGATGCCATCAGCCACAACGCCTTACGTTCAGGGGAACCCACTTGCAGAGGAGCGCGATCGCGCTATCAACCGTGTCGATCTATCCGACCTGGAAGATGGCGCTAGGACACCACTCGCAGAGGACCCTAGATCCAAGAATGAAGATATTTTCCTGAACATCGCCCGATCCGATTCGAAGAGGCGCGACTCCCTGGGACGGTCGGAGCTTAGGCGGGTGAGTCGAGGACAATCATGGCCAAGGAGACCATTGGCTCCCCATACCCTTCCCGTGGCTCCTCCCACTCGGGGTTCAGATCACATTGGCTGACAGTATAATGGCATTCTGATGAGATACAGTCGCGACTCGGATTATCTGGCAGCCATCTTCGCTCACCAACCTCCCGATTCAACGAGCAGACCCCTTCGCCCGATCATCAACAGCTCAACACTTATGAAACCCCCTTGCATTCCCATCATACCTCTCCATCCAACCCTTACAGCGCTTTGCCCTACTCCTACTCGGCCTCCGCCCATCCTCTTGATGACCATAGCCGCTCACGACATTCAGTGATCGGCTCGAGTTCGAGGTCGACCATTGGCCTGCCACGAAGCAGATTCAATCGGACAAGCCCAGATGATTCACCTCAATCGCCCGAAATCCCCATAGAAAGGAGAGGCTCGCTACAGGATCCTCGAGCATACCGCCATTCGGCGCTTGCTAGCATTAGAAGCAGTCGGCAGCCCTCAGGATCCGATGTCACGGAGCGTGCCCGGGTTGAACCGGACCGGTCTCGGCAGGATGGCACGGAGTCGACCCTGTCGACCACCGCTCCATCCACGGTCTGGGATGAGCTGGAAGATCTCAAGTCGCGCATTAAGAAGTTGGAGTTGACCGGAAAGCTACCCCCATCGTCTCAGGCGGCGATCTCCTCGGTTTCTGGGGAGCGACCGCGGACTGCAACTACCACTGTGACGACCGTATCCTCGTCGCCAAAGCATAACCACAAGACCAGCAATCTGTCTGGCGACTCCGAGAATGTTGCCAACCCGGTTCATCCACTTCTGCATTCTGCGCTACTCAAGGCAAAGACCGTGCTGAGTAATGAAGTGTTTAAGGCCCTTGACGCTGCAGTTACGGATGCGCTGGCCCTTTCAAACACATTGGGTACCAATCAAGCGCCCTCAGGCGGAGTCTCATGTGTGAATGGCTATAGTCCGTCTGATCGACAGAACAGGCGGAAGGCCGATAGCGTCTGCCGCAGCTTAACTGAGCTCTGCATCGCCCTGTCGGATGTGCAGCCTCCTCAACAGCAGCAGGCCTCTAGCGGTGATGATGACACTATAACTCAATTACACGTCAGCACAAACGGTGAAGCCCCCACGCCTGCTCTTCCCTTCCGGCGGAGTACCATTCAGGCTCCTGAGGACATAGGTTTAGGTCGGCGGAAGAGTATCACCAACCGCCTGGAGGCACGACGGGCAAGTTTGGCTGCTGCCACCCATACCAGCAGCAAAGATCAATCTCCCGTTGCAGATGGCAGCAATACGCAATTACCAGGTGGATCAGCTCCTAGAAGCCGTCTAAACCGTCTCTCAACCACATTGCGGACCAAGAGACTCCAGCCGGATGAGGACAATGGCGATGAGCCAAATCCGCATAGTCGTTCCTTCTCAAGAGCAATGACCGACATGGACAATCCGCGTCCGATTAAACGGTTCCCAACGCGGGAGCGGACTGGTGTGTATACTGCCTCTCAAACGGCGCCGGATACTCCGCGCGATCAGAGTTCAAGACTGTCGTATCAATCCCCACGTACGCAGCTTCGAACCCCGACTGTACAGTCAAGTATTCCGCTCCGTAGAAGCCTCGTCCCTCCAGGCAGTTTTACACCAGCAACATCCCGTTCGAACATCCTGGCAGGATCCCGCAGATACGGTGCTCCCGATCATGCCGCGACCCCCAGCGGGATTCCAATGCCGCCGAGTCCAGGCGAAAATGTGCACTCGCAGACGAGGATTTCCGTCTCGTCAAGCAAACAGGCGGCTAGCTATACCCCGATCCAGCAGAACCGGATACGAGCGAACAGCATGGGCGTCCGAGCTTTCGGCCTTAGGCATCGACCGATGGCCACTTACGATGACGCCGCGAGCTCTGTAAATGTCAGCATCGATTGATTTGAATCGAACCTCATCCTTCTCGTTTGTCCCGTTGTACGATTGTTTTCATCGGAGTCTATCGATGTCAGTTACGGCTTTCTACCATCTTAACGCAGCGATACACAAACTGGGACTATTGAATCTTCTTCTCAGCCGGCGTTCTTCCCCTATTTTTTTTGTCTTCGTCCCTACCTCCTTCGAAACACTCTGCATCATGCACGATTCTGCCTCCGAGCAAGCTTCCCTTCTTATGCACATTCTTAACGACCCCATGTTCGATTCTTCTTACCATGCTTTGAAATATGCATGCAATCGTGGAACTTTGGAAGCATACACATGGCAGCCCCACGAACTATCTGTACATTCCATTGTATTTATGGGCACTTCTTCAACGAAAGGTCCATGGTCACCATCCACGATCCCTTTTTTTTTTCCTTTCTCCTCCCTATTGGTTCCCTTCTTATACATATTCTTCTCGTTGCGAGGAAGACAAGACCGGACATTTGGCAGTTGGGTATAATCTGCTGTCCGTCCTTCTTCCCCCGACACATACAGCATCAGACTTACCTCTTACTTCCCTTTCGCCTACACTCTTTTGCAGCTCTTACCTGTCCACATCCATGTACAACAACACAGCTTTCCTTCGTGTACCGATTTCTTATCTGTCAAGTGCATGATGAATGATTTTAAATGCCCGTCAAGAGAATCCAATTCATAATTACCAACCGTTGATGACATGACGTAGAGATTCATCGAGGTCTACGCTACGCCACTAGACCATTTTAAGCATCAAACATCAAGAGCCGAAGCGTAGTTCGCATTTTTATTGTCCACTGCTAATCCATTTGTCTTTTCAATTTCGGACGAAATTCGCCTCATTAAATTCTTCATGTCTTTATTTGATCCACAACGGGAACACGGAGGCTCTTGCAGATACACATGTTGGATGGTTTTGCCAGATATGAGGAATCAAGGAAATACAGAAAACAGGAGAACTAGCCCGTATAATAGATGCTTGAGATATGAGGCATAAGAGGACAGTTGCTCCGCACTGAATTCATGCGAACGCACACTGGGTCATTGGGAGCGGAGTTGAAGATTTAGGAAAGAACATTCAGGTGAGGCGTGAGAATATTCGGGATATTTTGATGGCTGAGCCTGCAACGAAGCGACTTTTCAGAGAAGAAATGAGGGGGTAAAGCAGGAGCTAGAAAGGGAAAGGCAGAGAGTTGGAGAGAGGTTTGTTCATATCCGAAGAGCGAAGCTTAGGGAGGGAACGGAGATAACTGAGGATCGATAGTTGAACAAACATGGCGTCAGTCATTTTCTGAGCTCATTTAGCACGGGGGCGACCGATGGAAAGATCGCAAGGATCATGGTATTCGATGGAGATGTGCCGCCCACTGCAGCAACCCTGAGATTTGTTGGAAATTAAGGAGGCCGGGTAGATTGGAAAGAACAGGGTCGGAAGGAAAGAGATAAAAAAAAAAGAAAACAACTTCAAAGGCAGGAAATGGTTCAAGAAAAGAAGTTCGCTCCTCTGTAAAAGGTGTGTGACCGTTGCTGGAACGACATGTTGCGGGTGAAAACACATCGAGCTCAAGACCAAAAGACGAGTCCGAGGCCTTTATTCTTGGGGCAGCTGGCTGCGGCGGGTCTTCTCAGCCTCGAGGTTCTCGTACAGAAGGTACAAAGCCTTCTCGTTGGCCTGAGCGCTACCCATGATCGTGAACATACGCTCTCCCGTTTCATCATGAGGAGCTTTGGCGATGGAAATGCGAGCTCCAGAGCTCCTGCGGATCTCCGTGATCTTGCTACCACCTCTGCCGATGATACATCCAACCATGTCAGCTGGGATGCTGATGTTCTGGGTCTGGATCTCTTCGCCGTCCTCTGTGACAAGGGGATAGCCACGGTTGGATGTATCGGGGTTGGAGCGTCTGCTGTAGCCAGCAGATTGACCATCGCTGAAGTCGGCACCGTTGCCAGTCCGGTTGTAGGGGCGACTGTTGTAGCCGTTGCTCGCGGTGGTGTTGGTGTTGATCGAGGACCCCGTACCGACGGAGGCACGGACGGCCGGGTTGTAAAGAATGGTACCAGTTCCCCGCTGCCAGTCGTCAATGAGGCACTTTCCAATCTCCCAAACGGCCTTTTCGATTCCTTCCGGGGTTCCCTGTACTTCCACAATCCGCTCGGTAGACTGGGGGAGCATTTCCTTCTGAGCGACCATACGCACACCAGACGCATCTTGGATGTGTTTGATCTTCAAACCCTGTCGTCCGATGATGGTACCCATCTGATTGTGGGAGATGAGAAGGCGGACAGCTAAACACGGTCAGTCAGTTTCATTTTCAACAGAATTCCGACGGGAGATCCGTTCAACCGGTCTGCTGCGACAGAGCGGACACAATCGCATGGACAGAAGGGGCAGAAAAAAAAAGATAACATACGATGAGTTCCGTTGTTGTTGACAATGCCACCCATGCCCATCTGCGGGGCTCCCTCGAGCAAGCCCTTGGCCACTAGAGCATAAGCGCGGGCGGTACCTTGCAGAGGTCCAGTGACAGTCAAGACGCGATCATGGACACCGGGAACGACCTTGCTGACGCCCGCCTTGACACCGGTCTCGTCGCGCAGATCAGCAACATTCTTACCAGCCTTGCCGATAATCACACCAGCTTCCTTGGAAGAAACGATCGCACGGAGAGTAAGCATAGATTGCGCGTATTCTTCTTCGGTCTTGGGAGTGATGTCCATGTCACCCTCATCAACCACGTTCATGGCGTCGGTCATCGCGTCGTCCACGACGGGAGGAGCATCGCGCATCTCAGTGGAGTCCATTGTCGTAAAGGTGATGACGAGGAATTAGTGATCGGAAAAAGCGGATTGATGAAACTTCAGCGAGGAAGAGCTCCTAGAATGGGTCGTTCTACTAGTGGTCAGGAAGGGTGTGCAAATCGAGGAGAATAATTCAAGCTGAAGAGACGCTTCGATGACTAGGTTTCAGATTTTTTTTTTGGTGGACATGGTGTGTGGTACAGAGCAAGACACCAGAAGAGATAACACACGACTCAACTCTGAATGGATGAAAACAACATGACGGAATGCATCAACACTCACCTAGGAAGAGTGACAAGAAGTTGAGGAATGAAGAGACGATCCAAGGGGATCGTAAAGAGATGAGGCAGCGCACAACAACAAGATTGTATTGGCGGACAAAGGGAGCTGTAGGAGGGGGGATACGTCGTTGAGCGATTCAGAGGGGTTTCGGTAGGCGGGGGAGATGGAGGATCAAGAAGCGCAGACGATGGAAAGCGGGATGGAAGAAACGAGGAGGAAAGAGGAGAGGAGGAAAAAGGGGACTGGAAGGGAGAAAGGAGATGGAGGAAACGAAGAAGAAGAGGAGGGGGAAGAGGATGGAGGCAAAAGACGATGGGAAGATAAGAGTGAAGCAGGAGAAGGAGAGAAGAGAGAAAGGAAAAGAGAAATAATAAATGACGGGAGGAGGAGAAGATTATTGAAAGAGATGAGTTGAGTTAGTGTAGGAAATAATTCATTTGGTGCTTAGCTTGGCCAGTTGTTTGGCTGGTCCTGGGCGGTGTTTGACAGCAGAGATGCACTCAACGGGCCATCAGTCAATTCTGCTCTCTTTTTGTTGGACAGGCAGATAGATACTATTTACAAGATGCCTATTCTTATTGCTAGTTTGTTCGATTAACAATAAAGAATTGATCAATCTAATCTTGGACCACAGAGCAGGAGTAAATGTGGTCAAATATCCATGAGGTCCAAGTCCCGTCACCTGAGATCATCCAGCATCAATCTACGAGCAGAGGTCTTGGAGGCAGAGGAAATGAATGATTTGTGAATTTAGTGGATATCCGATCAAAGAGAAGGAGTTTCCACTTTAAAAGGGTATTTATTGGTAGGTTTGATCCGAGTATATACACTACTATTTATCAGCTTCAAACACAATCTTCTGCACTTTCATCGCATTGAAGATCTCATAGCCCTCCACAGCTCGCGAGAGAGGCATGATATTCTCTGTCATGAATCTAAGTCTCTCATCAGCGAATGCAGATTAATCGAAGGCGAGCAGAAGACATACCCTAGCAAGTGCTGATTTTTCTTGAGGACCTCCAACGCAGGTTCTGAAACAGATCTAACGGGGCATCGACCCATCTGAATCGTAAGGTTCTTTCCGTATGCGTCATTACCATCCCAGGGAATCTGATGAGTGTCAGAATTGTCTCTCGAAACGGATGATACGAAAGACGCGGTCTTACCTCTCCGTTGTGTACTCCCACACTGCTAATGACACCCCATGGGCGCAGCAGATCGAACCCAGTCTTCAGTGCTGGGCTTAGTCCAACCACTTCAATCACAGCATCGGCTCCTCGTCCATCCGTCAGCTCCTTGATACGTTTATCCAGCCCTTCCCGATCGGTCTGGAAGTTCCAGGGCTCAGCACCAAGCACTCTGGCCAGTTCCAGCCGCGCAGGAATTGAGTCAACTGCGAGCAGATGCTTTGGCTTGTACTCGAGAGCGTTAATCAATGCGCACAGCCCGACGGGTCCGCAGCCGATCAGCACCACCGTCTGCTCAGAGATTTGCTCCGGAGTGCGTCCCTTGAACGCATTACTCGCTGCAAAATACCCAGTCGGGAAGATGTCCCCCATGAGGACCAGGAGCTTATCCTCGACACCCTCAGGGGCTTTCATGACGCTCCCCTCTGCATTTGGGATCCGAACCTGCGAGCATATGATCAGATGTCAAAATAGAAACGTAGTAGTGGAACGCTGTCCACTTACAAACTCGGCCTGTCCTCCATCCAGAGCATCGCATCCAAACAGGACGTTCTTCTCACACCGAGAAGAAAAACCTTGTTTACAGTAAAAACACTTTCCACTATATTGGTTCGCAAATCAGCAAAAAAAAGAGCCCCCGTAGCGAGAACGTCCCCATCAAACCTACCAAGACGTCGTAAAAGCACTGACAACTTTGTCCCCTTTCTGGATCGTCGTCACAGCATCACCAGTCTCCACAACGACTCCGGTAAACTCATGTCCCATGATAAACCCCGAGCCAGCAGGCTCAATGCCACGGTACATATGAAGCTCACTATCGCCGTCAGGCCTTTGCCACCACACCAGATCTGTCACGGGTATCGGGTGCCTTACCTGCCGCACAGAGCAGTATAGGTTACCTGCACGATGATATCTTCCGGATCCTGGATTTTGGGCACTGGCCGCTCCTCCACGGCCACCTTGAAGGGGCCATGGAATACCACCGCGCGCATCGTATCTTTGGTAGCCATTGTTTTTTTTTAACCTTGGCTGCGCATTTAAAGCATCCAAGATGGTTCAAGCAGGATTTCACACGAACACTGATGATTCGAGAAGACGATGCCTCAGTGACCACTCCCAGTCACTCCACATCCGATAACGGCTGTCCCTCATGACGCTCCGCGGTTGTGGGGCTACGATGCAGGCTCTTCAGAGGACTAAACAATGTTATCCGAGGTATTGGAAAAGAATACACTGAGGGAATAATGAGGGATTTAGCGGGAGTATAGAATATTGCTCTCTTCGGCGTGGGATGCTGGTAAGATGGAGTCAATCGTATTTTGAGAATTGCAAGGATTAAAGTAATCAATAGTAATGTTGATCTGAACAGGGAGAGTGAGATCTTGGCAGTCATTGATATATATATAGCCCGACTTGGGGCATTGAGTGTTTACTGCTTCTCTACTACTCGGCATCTTTATTACAAGGAAATACTAGAGGGCATTCAGTTAGCTGTCTCTGTTTTGATCTTGTTTCAAATGCTGAGTCAGGTCAATAGCATTGCATTGCACGATGTCATACCACTAGGTGACTGCACATATGCTCTACGAGCCGGTGGGAAACGAATAGTGATTATACGCTGGCTGCCATGTGTTGGCAGGGATTCCTGCAATCATGACAGACGTTGGAGCACCCTCTACAGTCTGTGCTATGAGCGAAGACAAGTACTGTCGCCGATAGCATGCTCGAATACTTGAGCCCAAAAGAGAATAATTGAATTCGAGTGCTTTGATATACTGCTTATAATGACGGACTTAAGGCTCAATTACGCCTTGGTCTGCTTCAACCGCCCAAAAAGAACCCAAGAATAAAGAGCTGAAATAACCTATTTAACGCCGCCCACACCAACACCAAGAATCAAAGACGCTTCGCTGCTTGAATCAGTCTTTCCGATTGTATCACGATTCCCACTGCCTGCTGAGAATCGTCTCCATGGTTCGTTTGGAAGCATCCTCTGTTCCGGACCGAGGATCCTTCATGACAAGAGGCGCCCCGATCTTCAGCACACCACGCACAGCAGTTCTTCCTCCAGAATGAACTTCCCTTCCTTGTATTTCTCGCTTGTCTCGTGCGCCTTGTCGTACTTCCATCCTACTAGTTCGGTGCATTGCCTGCAGAAGATGTCCCGAACAATATGTCTGCCCGTAGTCATGTTACGGTCGACAGGCTCGGAGTGGGTTACGTTAACGACAGTGTTGAACAGGTACGCTTTTCCATGTTGGCCACGGAAGTTCTGCAGCAGCGTAGAACGAGAAATCAGCGAACGGCTTCTTGATTAAGGGAGCAAGAGGGACAAAGAAACTCACGCGGCTAATGATATCGTTGTAATCAGCAAGATGTGTTTTGCATTTCTTGCATCCAAAGATCTTATTGGAAGTAAGATAGACGTTGTACGCAAGACCCATGATGACCTGTATTGCTTTGCCTTTCCACTACCACCAACCTCGTGAGGTAAGTTCCGGAGTGCGAGCTCGACAATGACGAGGTGGGTAGCCCGTATCAGTCTAGTATAGGCCTCTGGTAGTCTTTCCGGAAGGAAATAAATGAATAATAGAGGAGAGCTGTTGTTCCGGGTTGCCCGCTTTGTTTAATACCTCACAAGGGGGAAACCCGACTTAGTCTGATTTCCAAGGGGGCGGCCAAGTTGTACCTTGATTCAGGGCTGGAGGACTGACAATTGTTTTCACCCAGGTATTTTCAGCCCTATGAGTTATATCTTCAATCGGACACCTTTGTTGGGAGCAAGGAAGTAGGTACGGGGTATAACGGGAACAACGGGGTGATTCCAGGAACAGGAGGTCAAAATAAATGACGAGATCAATACAAGATAGGGGTAGAAATGGAGGTCCGGAGCAGTGGGAAGGATAAGCACTTGATGCGAGACAGCCCAGAGACCCAGAAGGCAGAAAGAGAGGCGCAGCAGGTGTAATAATCGGGCAGCTGCTCTGTCTGTGCTGAGTGTGACTGGTGACTTTCTTGGGATCCCCGCACCTCAAGGGAGACGTGACACAGTACGAATAGATAACTGCTATGTACCTAGATAGCAGTTTTCCAGCCACCCCAAGTGGCGCAGAAGCATCCAGTGACTTGCGGGTCGGAATTATGGGGCGATACTATTCTCTGTCTCCAAGAGATATCTTAGTAATCGAGGATGGTTCATGCAATGGACAAATATTTCTGGAATAAATTGGTATACAGAGTAGGTCCGAGAGATCTTTGGTGTCTGCAAGGGTCATCTGAATCGCCTTATCTTTGTTATCGGACCCGTCCAAATAAATACTACCGAGGACCTACATGCGTCAATGTGGTGAAGAACTGCCAAATAAGGGCGTCTTGTATGCAAATATGCAATGAACAGGCGAAGCAGAGGATAATTTCTTCCTGTTGGTTTAGGATTCATAGTCTACATGTTTGGATCATGTTCCGAGAAGATTTGTGGCTTATTGGGACCCTACCGCTGGGCTAATAGCTTCATGTTCCTCTCCCAGAATTCTTTGCACTCTGTATGACCCCAATGCTCAACCCACCATTCTCCAAAGCTATCCTCAACATTCTCGTCAACCTTATGTAGTCGTTCCTCGCGCTTGAGCCCACACAGCGCACAAGCATGAGCAGCTTTGATGGCTCCCTGGGCCGAAGTAGCCGTTGTCACTCGAGCATTCTCTGAGATGACTTGGATCGGACGTCTTCCCGAGGCTTGAATTACAGAACTGAAGAGCGCAGTATGATCGCGCCACGTATTGAGCACATCAATCGTCTCCTGTTGTTCTTTGATACTCTCGTTCCTATTGACAGTGCTGAGTTTCATTCCGCCTGTCTTGCCGGCGCGGGCGGGACCTATACGCATACTTTGACTGAGTATACTGTCTCGCTTCCATCGCAGAGTGCGACCCGCGACTACACGTGCAGCCGCTTTTAGAGTGCAAAACACAAGGGAGGCAACATTCTCAACTGTGTCTTTCTGTTGCGGATTCCTTCTTGCTGTAGTAGCTTCCTGTCGCAGTTGCTCAAAAAGCCTGGGGAACAACTCCAATAGGACTGACGGTGGAGGTATGTTGGTTGGCCGAATTTGCGCCTCAGAGGCCCGCTCTTTTTGCGCTGTAGGGCTGGGTAAAGGAACGCGAACAGACTCGGTTGGGTTAGTAGTCCTGTCGGGTGCTGCCTTGTTCGCTGAAGCATTAGAGACTCCTGCTGAGATAGGCTCTTCGACTGGCCCATCAATAAATTCACCCCATTCCTCAAAGGACTCTTCATGTGCCGGGGTGCTTGACAATGGAGTGGGAGAGGAAATTCTGGTCTTTGAGACAGGCTCATTCGTGCGCCGTGTAACAGTAGATCTTCCAGGGATCGGAGGTTTTGCATCCTCAATGGACAATGTGTCCATCAAATTGATTGGCGTAGCTAAGCCTGGTGACCTTTGAGCACCCTGAGGTTTGGTTGACCGTTCAGCGTATGCTTGTGACTGGCGTTGGCCAGTCATTGTCTCTGCAGTCTCAAAATCACCCCAGTCTTCGCTCTCATTGTCCGAGACAGACTCCAAAGTAGCGTCGAATAATACATTGCTGTCTTCCTCGTAACCTTGAAACTGCGAAGAGGTGTTGCTCAGAGCGAATGCAGAATGGCCAGGCGATGTCCAAGATTGTGAATTATGTGAGAGAAATTGTTGATTATTTAAGTCGTTTTGAGGACTAGAGGCCGAAGTAGCTTCTTCGAATCCGTCCAAATCGGGGATCAAAGAGTTCGTTTGAAATCTGGGATGTTGCTGATGGGAACCAGCTGGGGGGTTGGAAGGTGAGCCCTGGTGCCCAAACTCGGCAAATAAGTCTGCAGACATTGGTGATGACACCCAGGATGTAGTAGTAAAATCGGCTAGGGATTGCGAAATGGAGCAGATCTGGGCTGTCTTTTGTGCAGAAGAGCTCCGATGATGCCGAAGATTGTACAGATATATAATAAAGATTGTGCGCCCCAAGTCACCAAATCCTTAAGAGACAAAACCTGGCCTCTTCTATATTTACATATCATCAAAAACAGCACACAATCCAGAGGACCAAAGATCAAAACAGGAAGCTCGAGGATGATGATTCGATATCAACAAGCTTGTCTTGGTGGTGGGGGAAATACCGCCCGCTACTATTACTAGCATGAATAATGATCAGCCCGAAACATTCCCCCCCCCCCATATGATTCAATCCCGCTTTGTTACTCCAACTTCCGTCATCACAACCTACCCAGCTTGAACAGTGCGCCGTCCGTGATCCCTATGGAGATATGAGAACCCTTTCAGATACGAGGTACTTGATCTATTTTATTTTAAAGGGGAATTTACTCATGAAATTCATCTAGACAGAGATGGGAGATCCTGTTTCGCGACAATGACACGCCATTTGATCTCCGAAATGCTATTCGATCAGAACAAGGCGAGAGATTCTGCAACGAAGGACTGAGATCTATTTGCTGGAAGGCATGCGGCATACGGCCCTGCGATTACGGATACTGTTGCTTACCTGAGCGCAGGCGTTCCTGCTCTTCGACGATCTCGACCGGTCACAATGGTCGCGAAGAACGTCCGACTCTCGAGACGCATATACCGCCCTGAAAGCTCACTACCTGAAATACATCGAGCATCCGGATGATTTGCAGTCGGTGATTGACCCACTAGCAGACGATGAAGAGGTATGACTACTTCGAGTCTGCTGCTGTGGATTGATATGACTTGCAATTCTAACCTCCTGTTTTGCTCGAAAAGTCCCCCTGGCAGACTCTACGGCAAGATGAGCAGATGAGAGCGGATATATCCCAAGATGTTGATAGGTGTCTCCAAGAGAATTTCTTCTTTCGGGAGCCTGCGACCAAAGCCAAGATGCTTGACATCCTATTTATCTATGCGAAATTGAACCCTGATCTCGGTTATCGTCAAGGCATGCATGAGCTACTGGCGCCTATCCTATGGGTGATTGATCGAGATGCGATTGATCCAAGATTGCTTGAAGAATCTACTTCAATCGAACCGAGTGATGAATTGATGTTGCAGCTGCTCCAGGCTGACTGGGTAGAACACGATTCGTTCGCACTGTTCTGTTCAGTCATGCAAACTACTCGAGTTTACTATGAACATAAAAAACAGCGATCTGCCAATGGCCAGATAGACGTGATTCCTATCGTCAACCAATGTCAACATATACACCAGAATCTGCTTACAGCAGCAGATTTGGAATTGGCAGATCACTTGCAGGCGCTGGAGATTCTGCCACAGATTTTCCTCACGTAAGTGGATGATCAATAGACAGATGCCCCCAATATGCCGAGGACCACGACTTATTCCAATGACAGTCGCTGGATGCGCCTATTATTTGGCCGGGAATTTCCTTTTCAAGACATTCTTGAGTTGTGGGACCTTCTTTTCGCAGAGGGGCTACGATCTGAGCTCATTGAGTTTATATGTGTTGCAATGCTTCTAAGGATCCGTTGGCAATGTCAGTCAGATCTCTTGTGTCTATTTTGGCGTTTATCTTCCTGACCCGTAAATCGCTGACATCTCTTAGTGTTGAGTGCCGATTATTCAGGCGCCTTGACAATATTGCTTCGCTATCCGTCGCCAGAACCGCATTCCCCACAGTCTTTTGTGCAAGACGGTTTATATTTGGAACAAAACCCTACTTCAGAAAGAGGCATGTTTCTTATCTCGAAATATTCGGGAAAACCTGCGGATTCCTCGAGAACGTTGGACCGGTCAAAGGAAAGATCTATCTCGGCCCGACGTTTCAATTTTCGTAATACTCTGAGAGAAAGCAGCCAAGCAAGTTCCCCATCAAGATCACCTGCGAGGAGTAGCCCCATTAGCTTCGAGGCTCTTCTCCAGGATTTCTCTGATGGACTCCAGCGGCGCACCGAATCGTGGGGTGTGGCAAAGGCTGTTCGAGGCGCAGTAACTGAAGCCAGGAAGAATATGCAGGCAATACAGTCGGACAGACTCGTACGAACGCCCTTATATGACGCCGCTGTCTCTGCGGTGGACACAAAAGACTCATCCAGACGGGAAAAGTCGGAGATGCTGGGCAACCTGAAGGCCGAGTTACAGAGCTTGCACGAGCGCAACCGGACGTTGGCGAAAACATTGAGCCAATCACTGGATGATATCATCAATCAATTGGCAAAGCTAGAAGGTTCGGACAAACCCGCTGCAGCCGCTTTGAGGCAAGCTCTCACTGGAGTCCAATCCGTCCAAGCATCTCTTGAAGACCCTTCAAGTTCTCAAGCCACTGTAGCCGGGCACGATGCTGCGCGCGATGATACTCCCTTGAAGCAAGTCTCGGAACCCATGGCACCCTTAGAGAAGCAGGATACCCTCGAACAGGTTGGACCGAGCCAGCCTTTAACGGTCACTGGCAGAGCGCGGGTGTCCACAAGGTCATCCGGTTCGTCTATTGAAGGTGAAATCAAAGCCCAGAAGTTGGCTTCCAGTAATAAAATGCCCTCCGCAAGACCCCTGAGACACACCACACGTCCGTCTCTGGCAGACTCCGAGTTCTCCTGGATGCTTGGTGGTAATCGACACCTCTCGAGTTTCGTCAGTCCCATCTCCGCACCACCAGAACAGACCCGGCATGGTGAAATGAAGAATAAATCTCAGACACTGTTTGGCAATGAAGATGGGGAGCCGAGATTTTCCCGGAGCGAACCCGATGGACTAGCATTGCGAAGTTTTGGGGTCGCTAGGGATCGAGATCCCGGGGGTGATGATACAATTTGAGCGATCTGATGCATGAATTAGATCGTCAGAGGATAAATCTTAATTATGGGATACGAACTAGTACTGATTTTTCTCTCTCTGTCTCTCTCTCTCTCTCTCTTCCAAAGGTCCAAGAGTAACGCTATCAAATCCATGCAACTGTGGCTCCAAGATCGGCACTATTAATCCTAGTAAATTCCTATGGCTGATCTCTGACAACCTATCCTCAAGACTCGTGGAGGCCACTTGAGTAATAGAGTTTAGTCTGGCCGCTGTTAGACAACAAGATAAATAAACCCGGTGTATAAGAGTTGGTGGTATGTTTCTTCTTCACCAACAACGGAGGAGGGGAACGGAGATAGGAAATCCCAAGTTGAAAGCTACTGTGGGACTCAAGATTGGGTAGATTATAGATAGATATACTACCGTACCTAGGTACGGAGTGGTAGATAGATCCATAGATCAACTAACTGCCACGATTACATCACCATTGACTGCTTGCCATCGCTGAAGATGCCTAACTGATCGATTCCAACTCAGAGCTGCAGCCTGCCTCTGAGATAGACGTGGTTTTGGTATGACTGCCTGATGTTCCAACTTTTCATTCATCTCATCCTCCTCATTCCTCTCTCTGCATGCCCTAAGCACGGGCTAAAGAAGCAGCAGAAGCAAAGAGCCAACAACAGGACGTCACTCCTGTCGCTTCTGCATTATTAGTTTTCACATAAGTATAACTACAGGATGAGCTCAGTCTCCACAACAACCAGACTGATTTGACTATTGCTGCTAGTTGTATCGAACTGCCTTGACTATCTCTTAGACTCCTTCTGTCGATTACTACTGACTACTCCCCTCATTGCTCCCCTTTTCCTTCGACTATCTACTGTCTGCTCCCATCTTTTACGATTCTCCCGCAGAGCGTGTCTCTTGTTGCTACTTTCTCTCCTTTTTGTTTTTTTTTTTTTTTTTTTTTCTTCTCTTTGAATGCAGTTTCCCCCTTGAGAGCAAGTTCCATATCCCAAAATTCGTCGGCCGTTGATTGACCCAACAAAGGCAAAACAATCAAAGCATTAAGCCCATTCTTCCCTTTTGTCCCGCGTGCTACGCCTTGTGCTGGTGCGGTGCCTGTGACCTCTCCAAGGCAGCTGCCCTCCAAGTCTCCCTCTTTCCGCCCAGTCCGCTGACACCTCGTTCTCTCAATCAGACGGTGGATGACTCTTTGTTGAAATAAAGAAAAAAGAACATCTCATCGTTATTTTGTGCTCTCGTCCTCCCACCTAGGTTGCCTTCGACGTGGAAAAGGGGTTGGTTGGTTGATCGATTACAGTAACTCGTTGGTCCCTGCGCGCCCGCTGCCGGCCCAAGAGGGAAAAAAAAAAAAAAGAAAGGATAACGAACACGCCTTAGGGAGAAAAAAAAAAAAAAAGATCTTGATCGACTCCGACTTGCATGTGGGGAACCCCATTCATTCATCTCATGTAGCATTAATTACGGCGCTCCTGTTTTCTCTCTCTCTCTCTCATTTTCCCTCTTCCTCTCATCCTCCTTCTGTGGCAGCATCCGGAACTTTTGCGATTCGAGCCTCATTTGGAGCCGATCGGATCGTTATCGCGCGGGTCGTTACATCGTTGCTTCGCTAGGGACATGATGGGCACTACATCATACAACCCCGATGGTTAGTCATGCGATCCCCTGTCTTCAACCCCTTGATGCCTTTGTAATTTGTCTTGTGCCCCTCCATTCGTGTCAGAGGGGGGTTATGATGGGTGCTGCTGCTTGTGAGATTGAACGCATACGTCAGTTGAAAGATTGGGTCTGTTGGCAGAGATTTGCAGAGCTTTATCAATAATCTGGAGCTATCCGTCTCCCAATTCAGAGCGACCTCGGATCTGGACAGTTAGGATTGCCGGGACACGAAAAGGAAAAGGAAAAGCGAAAGAGACAAGGCAAAGCAGAAGACGGAAAGAAGCTGGAGACGGGAGACGAGCGCGCTTATCGGATTTGCCGGGTGACAGAAACAACAGCTGATGAGGTCTTGCGATTACAGGCGAACCAAGTCCTCTGTCATCCCCTTTGGGACCACTTTCAGAATCCCCCGAACCTGATTCCTTCATCGGAGAGTTTCCATCCCACCGCGATGAATTGATGAGAAGTTCGGTGGACACTCTTTCCTCTGGATACGATCTTTCAAGGTAAGAACATTAAGGGCAATAAGAACAGAAGGATCTCCTTGCATTTTTGGCGGGGGGAAAGCATGTTGCATGTGATTTCACAGAATCGGAGTGAACTAATAACAAAACAACTTCTCATTCTGCAGGTCCTCTATACTTGAACATGAACACGGACGTGGCCCATCAGGGCTGGATCGTATACGCCAACCACCCTCGCGAATATTGAATCTTCCAAATCAGTCCACCTCGTCCCTCGTTTCTATATCACCCAACAGCAACGCTCCTTCTCGACGGTCTAGCACAACGTCCAAACCCAATCTTATGCGCATGTCATCGAACGAAAGCATCGGTACTTTGGAGGATCTCCATCGATTCCCCTTGGAGTCGTTACACTCCTTTTCATTCGCCCAGCAATCCGACGAGCTACTGAACAGTCGCCATAATATTTTAAAAAGATCGATCGACTTCATGCGCGACCGTTTCGGCTGGGCTGCCAGCAATCCCGCCATTGCCAATGCGCAGGCTCGCATGGGTGGCGATGCGGAAACACAGAGTATGGTTGATTTCATGTCGAGAACAAGTATTCTGGGAAAGGAAGACAGGCACAACTATGCTGGCTTGTCGCGCGGCCCGTTAACGAGTCCTCCGGATGTGGACAGCGGCAATATTTTCGACCACGCGTTCAATGGCCCCGGAAGCTCTGGGATGGAGTCCAGGGAATCGCGGCAAGGGCAGGATGTAAGTGGAGGAGGATTCTTAACCACCGGGAACATACCTCAACAGAGAAGGGAGATGAAGTCGGCTCCTTCGTCCAGGCGCGTAAGCTTAAAACGTACATACACGGATGTCAGCTTTGTCTGCCCCTGGAACAAGCTGATGGAGACTCTAGCACAAACGTACTCCGCCCTGGACTCATTGCCGTCAACCAGCTCCTCGACCTATGGATTGGGCTTTCCCGTTCCCGCCTTGCACACCCATAGCAGCAAATGGAACCCCGTCTCGCAAGCCGTCTTCAGGACCGAATCCCAAGCACCGTGGACCATTTTGGCTGCCAATGACCTATCCTGTCTCGTATTTGGTGTCACACAAGCGGAGCTCCGCAGGCTAAGTATTTTAGAAGTCGTACAAAGGGATCACCAGCAGTGGCTTGAATCCAAATTGCGAGACCCCACCACTGATGCCGCAGCAAAACTCCCATCGTTACCCGAAAAGTCTCAAATCAGAGCAGTCACCCCAAGATCTGGGGTGATGGGCAAGGGTGTCACAGCGCAACTGCTCAGTAAACCGCCCTCCCGAATGATAAAGTCAGGAAGGGCCCAGACCGACGACGGGTTTGGCTCGAGCCAACGCAAGTCGAGGCATCTAAACCATCCTGCCACCAAGTCACGAGGCGTCCTGCTGTGCGGGGATGTCATACCCATCCAAAAACGTAATGGGACGAAAGGATCTGCAAGCATTTGGGTAATGGAGAAGCGCGGGGGCCTAATCTGGGTACTTGAGGAGATTCAGGAGAACGTCGCCTACATCTCATGCGATGACTCCTGGACGGTCACCGAGGCCCGGGGCGAGACCGACAAAATTTGGGGTCACGATGCGGCGAAACCGGGTGTACATATCACCGAGCTTCTGCCTCACTTGCCCAAGACATGTCTCAAGAAATCAGTCAGCCAAGGGATCGCGGAACTTGCGGAGACCAAATACTACGCCGCCCGGGCTTCCGCTGAGATTTGCATCCCCGCTATCGTCGGGAAGGAAGGCGATCGCTGCCTTCGGGTTTCGAGTTTTCCTCACGTGGCTGGGATGATGGTGTTGTCATCATCCACATTGAAGGTGATCAGCTCGAACCCGGTGTTCTCATCGGCCCTCTTTGGTCATGAGCGACCGGAAGGAATGCATGTCAACAAGCTTATTCCTGGCTTTGACAATCTTCTGGACGTGCTCACAGAAGAGGAGCGATTGCCCTTGGTGGATGGGGTCGTCATCCCGGAACCCAGCTTTCGAAGGGCGCGGACACTTTCGATCCTTCGCGATGGCAAGGCAAATGTAGCTTCAGTGTTCTTAGAGCCAATGGGAATCACGGCTGCTCATCGGGATGGATCCACTATTGCCGTGGATGTTCAGCTGCGCGTCGTAGAAAGTGAGACTTTCTTCCGCACTAGCCAGTACGGGGACGCTGGAAAAGGAGAGGATCACAGCAACCACGAGGACGATGAAATTGCTGTGAAAGAGCTCGTATATGCCTTATGGGTCACATACTCGAGAAAGATCCATTCGATAGGGCCGTCAGCAAGCTTCTCTCCGCCTCGTCAACGGTCGGAGACGGCCAGACCTTCCGCAACGCACTCTTTCGGGGCAGACAGAATATCGGTAGAGCCGCAGATACCGTCTTCAACACTGAGCCAGCAGCTCAGCGAAGCAGCATCAGAGCCATTGACAGATCGGCCTGTGCAGCCAGTTCCGGAACTCCCGCAAGCCAATTCCAAGGAGACGCCCAAGAAACGAACGATTACCGACTACGTGATTCTTGAGGAAATGGGGCAAGGCGCATACGGCGAAGTCAAACTGGCTCGGTTGAAAAAGAACCCAGCCAAGAAGGTTGTGTTGAAGTACGTCACCAAGAAGCGGATTCTCGTGGACACCTGGACTCGCGATCGCCGCCTGGGGACAGTTCCCCTGGAGATTCATGTACTTGATTACCTTCGACGAGACGGCCTCAAGCACCCGAACATCGTCGAGATGGAAGGGTTCTTCGAAGACGATATCAACTACTACATTGAGATGAAGCCCCATGGTCTTCCCGGGATGGATCTCTTCGACTATATTGAATTGAAGGTGAACATGGATGAGGCGGAATGCCGGAATATTTTCCGGCAGGTGGTGGATGCCATTCATCATCTTCATACCAAAGCGCTGGTGGTCCACCGCGATATCAAAGACGAGAATGTGATTCTGGACGGCGAAGGAAGGATCAAGATTATCGACTTTGGAAGCGCAGCCTATATCAAGAATGGACCTTTCGATGTCTTTGTGGGAACCATTGGTAAGTCGGGCCCCTTCTGAGATGGGCTTTTAAACGTGCAACAATTGACATGTGTTTTTTTGCATAGACTATGCTGCCCCTGAGGTATTGCAGGGCAAGTCATACAGAGGCAAAGAGCAGGATATCTGGGCTTTGGGTATTCTTCTCTATACCATTGTCTACAAAGAAAACCCATTCTACAACATTGATGAAATCCTGGATCACCCGCTTCGAATCCCGTTCGTGCCGTTTTCGGAGGAGTGCATCGATCTGATCAGGAAGATGCTTGATCGCGATGTCGACAATCGCTTGACGATCACTGAGGTGATGGAACACCCATGGATGCTGGACGACTGAGCGACGGCGCTCTTTGCATTCGGCGCCTCGCGGAGGCGTTTCTCTTTTTATTTTGGATAACGTATCAAACCTGTATGGTTTGAGGTTTCTATATACCGACAATTTCTCGCTGGAAGAAAAATGATTGACGTGCTCTTTTCTATGTTATTTTTGCTATCACACCAATTTGCATGGCGTGGAGAATGTGTCCAAGGAATCAGACGGCGATGGCGTTTTATGACAGACAGGACGACCATAGAAGGTGAACCACGAAGCTGTATGATACTCAATTTTCAGCGAAGAGAGGTGGAAGGGGACAGGAGAGTCGCAGGGACGGATGGAATATGGATGGAATGAACGACCCATGATGCATAGAGGTACGGAAGTTGAGATACCCATCATCATATTCTATTTACTTGGCTAGACGCGAAACATTTGCTTAAAAAGAAACTTGCTTCATCAGACCGAACGTCCCAGCGAGAGCTAAGTATCTACCTTAGTGTTTGCGCGTCTCCGGCTAGGCGTAGGCAGTGAGGCACTAGACACAGATAAACTTTGCTATCCCACAGTAGATTTGCCTGTGTTGACTGGTTAGCTGCGGGGGGGACTGCACTAGTTTAGTTAGTTAATCCTACACAGTACAACTCCAAGACTCACCAAGAGTCGATGTATTGAGATTCATTTGGATAGAGATCAGACATTCATCCGACAATAGCCTTGGAGGATAACTAGATGACAAAGTACAGTTGTCTTCCACTCGCAAAGTACAGAGACCTAAATATTCTTACATGAGCAATTGGGTAGACATCAGCATGCACTTCACTATGTAAGGTATTGACTATGTGTACACTACATGGATATATATGATCAGGTCCACCAACACAGAACTACTACATAAGTTGGTGAAAATACCCCACATTATCACTATCAACTATCTGGATGTCAAAGCGCATCTACTCCGTACTAATAATGATCCAAGTCCTTCTTCCAATGTGTGGTTAGTCACCGAAACCCTTAAGGAATCTTTCTAGTTTCTACAATCAACCTTGGCGCGTGAGGCGTCCCTACTACTATAGTAGCGGCGTATTTTTCACGGGGTAACTCCGCACCTACTTAGGGAGTCTGACTCTGTATTCTATCAGCCACCACTCACCAGTAGCCTCCCCCCTCAGTCTGTCCTTTTGGTCCAAGGGGTTTGGCCATGAATCCATGGAAGATTTAGGAGTTGGGGGTTGGGAGAGCTGGTAAGCCGGGCATGGGCTATCTACAGGGTTGTTTGGTGGTGGGGACTGGATCGGTAAATAGGATCGAGTTGATGGGTACATCTACCTACTACGTACACAATCATCCCATGGAGGAGCCTCCCTTGTAAGTGGCGTGATCACTATGGTAATCGTATGGAATCCTCTTTCGAAATACCTACCTAGATGACAATGGTATCTGTAGTCTGTACGGAGTACCTTACCTTTCCGAGACTACCTACCTTAAGGTAGGACTCAAGGGATGGCAAATGCTACAAAGTATATATATACATACAGTACGGAGTAAATATAGAGTCAAAAACAACAGTGTTCGGAATCCCCCACTTGACTACTTAGTAGAGAGGGATTGTGCAGAGACGGCTGCTCTTCCAACTCCGAGTACAATCCGAAGCCAGAAGATGGGATATGGATATGGGAAAATGTACCTGAGAGACAGGGAACTTGCCCGGTCCGTACTAGCCGTTCCCATTTTTGATGGCCAGGAACAAAGCGAGAGTGGGAGATCTGTGATTGGGGGTTCTGTTTTTACATTTTTTTGTGGATGGGGTTGCTACTAGGTACTAGTTTGCGTGTTGCCACTCGGTTGAATTGCCTTGTCTTTGCCTCTTTCTTTTTTGTACTTGGTCATCCTATATGGCGGGTTGAGGGATAGACTTGGTTTGCTTGACCAAGACTACCTAGGTATTCGATTGTTTGTGAAATACTAGATCATGTACGATCCTGTATGACAATGATAGGACTGCACTGGAACCTTTCATCCTGGAGTCTGTCAATAATAGGTAGGTGCGGTACTGACTACTGAGAGGGATGCTGCTGGGTAATAATAATAATAATAATACTAATAGCTGTGCACCTTGCAGTTGTAGTGTTTGTATTATTATTATTACTTGTAGTGGGGTGTTTCAGTCACCAGGCAAGATATTCTGGTAAAATACCCCATAGTCCGTACAGACTAGCCAAGAAGAGCCAAGTGACGGCCACCAAGTAGGAACGAAAGGTCTATCGATAACTGATAAGTGCCGTCAATATTATTAGTCTATGATAAGCTGGTGGGGGAGACAATCCAGCGGCCATATAGTTAACATAGGATATCTAGGTAAATTCAATGTGGTGGCGGAGAAAAAGAGGATTTGGTAAATATATTATATGACTATACAAAGTAGATAGGGTTCTGCTAGGGAGGACATACCACTCTACACTCGTTCTAGATAACTGTTAAGGGAGGCTCAGCCGACCTCAACATATCATTCCCACGATCTGCTGACATCCAAAATCCAATCGACCTGTCCATGACAAAGTACGGAGAGATTATACCCACACCTTCTGTTCTGACCGGGTGTATTGTACTTACACACTGACACCGACACTGACACTTTCACTTTACACTTCCTAACTCCCTCTCCCCCTCCTCTGCCTCTTCCCTCCCTCCCTTCCCTTCGTTTGTCTTCTTCGACCAGCCGAGAATCTATCAATGTCACCTTGATTCTTCCTCACAATTCCGTTCCGTCTCCCAGTCTCTCCATCATTGATTTCCCATCAAACTCAACTGTCTGTTGGATGATGCCCAGGTGACGTCTCTCATCTCGATTTAGATTCTCTGATCCAGCCGTCGCTCCGCATCTTTGCTTAAAGGCCCCCCCCCGGGTTACGCGGTTATCGACGCCCATGGTACGGACGGTGACGGTTCCATACCCGAGAAAAAACACCTCAACGGCCATCGGTCAACTCTCTCTCCTCGTCCCCCATTTGGATTCCTCACTTTTTTCTTTTCTTCTCACTGGAATTTCGGTGTAGTTGGTTTATTTTGTTCGACAAGTGATTCTTGGTGTTTTTCGAGCCTGCGCCATCGGTTGGGTGTGATATTGCTGGGTTCTTAGCCTTCGCGTATAGTTGCGGAATGGTCTCTATTCTCACTATGAGTTTCTAGGCCAGTCTTGCGGGAATCCGCGTCTGTTTGACGTCAAATTTGCGAATTGGCCTGTTTGAACATCGTGTTCATCTTTCTGTCTCGGTTGTTGGGCTTCTTCTATTTACATCCGGGACGCCCGTGCGATACCTTTCACCCTTCGACGAGTGCGCTCATATTGCGATATCATAAGCTGCTAACATGGCTACCACATTTCCCGATGAGATTGCGCCCTCGCCTGAGGCCATCTCCCCCGTGAGCCCAACGTCGTCGACGGGCCAGATCCCTCTAGAGCGCCCTCCAAAACTCAAGGGGCGACACAAGTTACTGCAAAATCTCCAGCGCATGTCGTCCAGTCCCAGCTTAACCAGACGCAATCGATCAGCCTCCGCCGGGTATCGTCGAGATGGGAAGGCCTCTCTGTCTTGCGTCTCGCTTGGCCAGTCAGCATACAACCCCTGTCTCGGCAATGGAAGTTCGTCGCAGCTCTATGGGGGCTTGGGTGTCCGTCCGGTAACTCCGGCGTCACCGGGGGAGTACCACGATGGAAACGCTCGGATACGGCTGGTTGGGAGCGATTCTCCAAACGGTTCCAACACGAAGACGATCCCTTTGCCGACCGAACTGCGGCCGGGATCCCGTGGATCACCATTGGAAAAGGACACAGCCGAAGAGAGCGTTGCTACCCCAGCACCCAAGCCAACCTTCGACTTCTGGGGCGGCATGCCTAATGAGATCCAAATGAACATCTTCCGCCACCTGAGCCCGAAAGAGATCATTCGCTGTTCCATCGTGTCCAAGGCTTGGAACAAGATGTGCTACGATGGACAACTGTGGTCGTGTATCGACACCACAGACTATTATCGCGAGATCCCTAGTGATAGTCTTGTAAAGATCATTACATCTGGTGGCCCATTTGTTCGTGACCTGAGCCTCAGAGGCTGCATTCAACTTCGAGATAAGTGGGCCAGCGAGGGCGAACGCATTACAGACTTGTGTCGCAACGTCGTCAACTTCTCCCTCGAAGGATGTCGCATCGACAAAACCTCGATGCATTGTTTCCTCCTACGAAACCCCCGTCTTGAGGTCATCAATGTGTCCGGTTTACCTACTGTGACCAATTCAGCTATGAAAATCATCGCTCAAGCGTGCCCTCAGCTCGAGACTCTGAATGTGTCATGGTGCGCTGGTGTCACTACCGGTGGACTCAAGAGGGTTGTTCAGGCTTGCCCAAAACTGAAGGACCTTCGGGTCAGCGAGATACATGGCTTTGATGACGAGGAGTTTATGGTCGAATTGTTCAAGAAAAACACCTTGGAGCGATTGATTGTGAGTCGCACCGATTTGACGGATGACAGCCTCAAGCTTCTCATTCACGGCGTCGATCCGGAGATAGACTTGCTGACGGATCGACCCATTGTCCCTCCTCGGCGCCTCAAACACCTAGATCTACATCAATGCACCGAGCTCACCGACGTTGGAGTGAAGAGTCTCGCACACAATGTCCCCGAACTCGAGGGTTTGCAGCTATCTCAGTGTCCCGAATTGAGCGATGCTGCTGTCATTCATGTCATCCGCACCACTCCCTTGTTGACTCATCTGGAGCTTGAAGATCTGGAGCGGCTTACCAATAACAGTCTCGTGGAGCTTGCCAACTCTCCCTGTGCCGAGCGCCTTCAGCATCTTAACATTAGCTATTGCGAGAGCTTGGGAGATCTTGGAATGCTTCAGGTCATGAAGACCTGCTCATCCCTCCGCTCTGTTGAGATGGACAACACTCGAGTGTCAGATCTCACTCTGATGGAGGCCAGTTTCCGCGTGCGGAAGCGAGGCTATGATGAAAATCTACCGCAGATTGGCTTGCGCTTAGTGGTTTTCGACTGTGCCAATGTTACTTGGGCGGGAGTCAAGGAGGTGCTCTCGAGCAATGCATATCTCCCGCGCTCTCGCAGGGTCAACTCCGCTAAGCCGATGGTGATGCAGCAGATTGATGAGAGCGAGTCGCCAGACTCACCAACCATGATTCCTTCCTCGATCACCCCACCGCCACCGCCTTCAATATACCCCAACGAAATAATTCACCTCAAATGCTTTTACGGCTGGCAAATGACGGTGGATGAACACAACAAGCGAGTATTGCGCGGAGACCTCGCTGCTGCAAACAGACTCGACAGGAAGTGGGCAGACTACATGATGGCAACCGAAGAAGCAGGCGTGGGTGGTGCCGGTGCCCGGCGCAGACGTCGCCGAGCTCGTGAGGCCGAGAGGCTATACAATGCGGACGATGACGAAGATACATATGGCATCTCTGTGCTGGGAGGCAGGCGCAGAAGAGCGCATAGTGGCGGATGCAGCGTGATGTGAAAGGCAGCGCAGCATTTGGTGATTATTTCTTTCAATTTACTACATATGCAGGTATCATCGCGGTTCTGGAAACCCTACACTTATCCTGATGCGATGTCTTCCGTTTTCAAACGAATGTCGAAAACGCACGCAGCATAAATGCTGGTCATACTGGAAGGCCATAACTTTTTCTTTCGACACTCGACATATGTTGTGACATGGAGCCGCTGCAGTCTGGTGCGCCGCGGATAATCTTCGCGCCTTTGAGGAACCATTAAATCAGCGTCCTGGACTGACACGCGCAAATTTCTCATCTGATTCATTGATCATACATGATTTGATTACTCATCTTTCTTTTGTCTTCCCTAGCCTTGGTTTGGGGTCTGGAGTCATCGTGGTGCATTTTCGGTCAAGACCTTTTTCAGCTACTTAGAGGGACATGGTGATTAGGAGTCTGTTCGATTGAATCTGTTTGTTATCAGCCATTTTGTTTTAGTCATTCTTTGCGGAATACAAAACCGAGCCTCCCCAGAGGGCTTAGATGATTAGAGCCGATATGCAACCACCTCGCACTCAACACATTTGCAAGTCTTTTGAATGTAGATATTGACTCGGGTATGGTATAAAAGATATACAATGGTAGGAATGATCTATGGTATAGATGATGGGGAAAAAGCACAATGGGCCAACGCTAAACAACTCAGCAGTGAAATGCTCAAACTCAACCACAAATCCGGCGGCTCATATTTCGAAGAAGCCTCCATCACTTTCGTCACCATCGTCGTTATCATTATTTTTGGCATCCCGGTATGCATCCTCCTTCGCAGGAGCCCGTTTCGACTTCTTGTCTTGTTTGGACTTCGATGCGTCCGCTTCCCTAGACTTTCCGCTGCTCTTTTTCGAAACCGTATCCTGATTGCGGACCTTCCCAGCATCATCTGTGACTTTCGCTTTCGATTCCGGAGCTGGCGAATCAGCTCCTCCAATCTGCGCATCCAACTTGCCCTCACGGAGAAGATCCAAAGTCCCTTCTTCCATACACTTCTCCACAACCTGCCACATGGGCGGCCTCACGCCCGTAGTACTAAAAATGAGTTTGCTACCCGCACCCGCACCCCCATCCGAGTCCGACTGGCTCTGGTTGTCCGAGGACGCGGTGGGACCCTTCTTGTCCTTCTTCTGCTTCTTCTCGGCGTAGAGCGCGATGTACTTCTGCGTGAGCGGGTAATAAATCGTGTAGTTCTGGTTCACGCGGGCGACGTGGATTTCCTTCGCCAGCGCAGCCAGCTTTCCGTCTTTGGTCGCGGAGTCGGCGTCGGACTTGGAGATTTCCTTTTCGCGGCGCAGGAGGCGGTTGAGGTCCTTTGTTGCGGCTTTGCGGTCTACACCAAAGAATTTGGCTATGTTAGCACTTATACCCACCACAATATCCCACAAGTGCAAGGAAAGGATGCTGCATACCCAGGAACCGAACAAAGTGATACTTCTTGATCATCTGCGACCGATTGCGTCTCGCTAGCTCATCTTCGAGATCCTTCTCGTACCCTGCGAGCGCACGCTCCTGGATAATGCGCGCGTCGGCGGGGAGATCCACGCGGTTGAGCAGGCGCTTGACGTCGCGGATGCGCTTCTTCAGCTCGTTCACGGAAGGGTGGTTGTGCTCATGTTTGGGGGGAAGAATCTTCTTCTTCTTGGCCGGTGCGAAGTCTTCCGAGGTGTCGCCGTGTTTCCGTTTGCTGGCTGCTCGGGGGTCGAATTCTCTGGGCATTGTGTATAATGGTGAAATAGGGCAGATTATTGTACAAATGGGGGGAGGGGGGGGGGGAGGTCAAATGTTATTTATTTTCTGATCACCTCGTTAACGGAGATTCGATATCGGAAAAAATGCAAGCAGCGATAAAATATTGGCGGATCATCGGTCGGGCCGACAGCGATCCCCAGATAAAAGCAGCGGCCAATCAGAAGCGGGCTGGATGCAATGACGCGCTTAGCGATTGTGAATCGCTTCGCTTCCTTCGAGTGTGATATTTGCGGTACGGGTTGGCTTACAGAGTAGATGGAAAGGCGTCCGTCTTACATCGATTCTAGCTAGTGACAAGTTCTAATTGCTACTATGCGTCTCAGCGCCTGACTCCAGTCGGCTTTGCTTTGCAAGCTGGACATCTAGGATGGGCGTTGGCTGCTTGTTGTTTGACGCAGCAGATCAATACTCCATACCCGAGAAGGTTCCAACCAGGTGATCAGTCTTATTCGCGACACACAGCCTAACAACAACAACGCAGCGCCGCGATGGAGACAGCCATTCGCTGGTCGCCATCCTCCACCACGGCGGAGCAGCGCTTTCTCTCCGTGGACGTGACAGGGAAGGCATTCCGCCTGTGCAGGGTGACTGCATTTGACGGCCGCAACCTAGAACATGAGGTGCTGTCGGCGCATACCAAGGTGCCCGCGTTCCGCGCCTTCGATTGGTCTCCCATGGACGAGTCCCTGGTCGCCGTGGGCCAATCCTCGGGAGACGCGACCATCTTGCGCATGAGCAGCGAGAACCCGGAGTCGTTCTCGTTCCCCATCCGGCACCAGCGCTATTGCAATGCTGTCGCATTCAGCACGCATGGTCTGTTGGCGGCGGGGCTGGACCGTGTGCGCAACGACTTTTGCTTGAATATTTGGGATGTTAATCAGCGACTGGTCTTCAAGGGCTCCAAGGGTTATATCGAGCCACTGCGGAAATTAGCAAGCTCGGAGCCCATCACGAGTATCAAGTTCTTTAGAGATCAACCCGATACCCTGGTGACCGGTGTGAAAGGCCAGTATGTTCGGATTTATGATCTGAGAGGTAATCCTTCCCCCCAGCTCCCCCCCCCTCCCCCGGTCTTTTCGCGACAGGGCTGTGCTCTTCGTGGGTTGCGATACTGACGGTCTCTGCTAGAGGGCCCGGGAAATCCATCTCTACAATTTGCCACACGATCTGTCCATAATCTGGCTATCGACTGGCTTGATGAAAATTACATCGCTTCCGGTTATTCGACTAATGACCCTACCATATGCATATGGGATCGGCGGATCGGATCTCGGTTTACTGCATCCACGGTGGGTGCAGCGACTGCACTTGAGACTAGTCAGGCAGGTCCGGCACTTGAATTCAAGAACGTCCTCGGCCCTAAATCTACGCTGTGGAGTCTACGATTTTCAAGGACAAAGAGAGGATGTCTGGGTGCACTTACAAACACTGGCAGCTTCAAGACATTCGACATCGCCAAGGAATATCTGTCCGAAGAGCACCTCTCATCTATGGATGAGACTCTCGGGCAAGGCTCTATGAGTAACTACCCTGAACAGATCTACACAAAATCTATTCGCGATGTTATCAGTCCCTTCAATCATCCTACGCGAGGCTGCAAAGAGTCTGATAGGGTCGTGGCATTTGATTTCCTAAATATGAGCACTTCCAATGAACCGACGGCAGTAACCTTGGCTGGAGATGGGCAGATTAGCTTGGTTACGGTACAGCCTCCTTCTCCACCTGTGCGGCTGTCTTCTCAAGGTGTTCTCATTCGGGGTAGCTCTGAGGATCACGCGGACTTTACACAGTTGCGCCCTGTTTCTGGCGACCACTCGAGTATCTCAGAAGTTGTTGAACGCATCCGCGAGCGCAACCTCTCCACTTTAGACGCGCAGAATAATCTTTCCAGCCGTGAAGTTCGGGAGCGAGACTTATCCCTGGGCACTCTTGGCCAGCCATTGGCTGCCGACGAGGCGCTGGCGCTATTGACAGTCAATAGACTACGCTGCAAAGAAGGATACCTGTTTGATGAAGCGCGGAACAAGCGAATCCTAGCAGACGACCCTGATCTTCAGGGTCTTTGGAGCTGGGTTCAGCGTAAGCTATTTCTTCTGAGCCCTGCAGAGCTGTGTTGACTGTGATACGTAGGTGCACGTTCCGATTCATCAGGTTCTACAATGATTAGGAATGGTCTGGACTTCAATTATCTTGGAGTGTATGATATCTGGAACAATGACCTAGGTGAGCCTCTTCTTTTTCCGATTCCTTCATTGACAGGGTTGCTGAACTCTTGAAGGTCGGAATCTTGACAGTCGACGCGTCGGTGCAAACAACGCCGACTCCTCATCACTTAGCGAAAGCATCATCGAGCTCGTCCGGGAGCAATTACATCTACCTGAAATGAAAGGCTGTCAAACATCTTTTCCAGAACATCGCCGACTTTGCCTGCGTCTCTGTGGTGCAGCGCAGTCCCACCGTGAATTGGAGGAACTTGTGAAGACACTGTCCGCGGATAATCAGCATACTAAAGCAGCCGCACTGGCTGTCTTCCAGGATGAATCCAAGCTGGCTTATCTAGCATTGCGCAGTCACGAATCTACTCAAGCGCATAAACTACTTGCTATGGCGATCGCAGGTGCGGCCAAAGGGGAGGCTGATTCAGATTGGGAAGAGACATGCGCGGAGATCGCGAAAGAACTCGTGGATCCCTACGCGCGGGCTATACTGGCTCTTGTCAGTAAAGGGGATTGGAAATCAGTTATTCAGGAGACAACCCTCCCCCTAAAATACCGGGTTGAGGTTGCTTTGCATTGGCTTCCGGACGAGGAACTCACCGAATACCTGACCGCAATTACCGCTGAAGTAGTCCGGCAAGGGGATATCGAGGGAATTGTTCTCACAGGGCTCGGCTACTCCGCTTTAGATCTCTTCCAATCGTATATTAACAAATTCAATGATGTCCAGACGCCGGTCCTGGTCATGAGCCACACTGTGCCGCGATTCATCAGCGATGGCCCAGGCAGGGCTCGCTACGAGGCATGGCGCGAAACCTACCGCTGGCAGATGAATTCGTGGAAACTTCAGCTGGAAAGAGCGCGGTTTGATGTCGGCTCACGCAAATTTGCCTTCGCCTGGGACGGGCGCAGATTGATCCAGCCTCCTCGACAACAAGTCAGCTTGACTTGCAACTACTGTACCAAACCTCTGACACAACATGACGCATCCTCTCATGTTTCTCCATCTACGGCGGGCGAAGTGGTACATCCAACTGCAGGCAATCCTCTGGGAACAGCCGTCATGTCCGGCATGGTGTGCCCCCGCTGCGGACGACCTATGCCTCGCTGTGGCGTCTGCACACTCTGGCTAGGCTCCCCAGACCCGATGTCCAGGGCGTGTATCGCAGCCGATGTGGGCCAAGAGCAACGCAAATCTACCGAGACCGAGGTCATGCGCAGATTTGTCGTCTTCTGTATTAACTGCAATCATGGCTTCCACGCACACCATGCTCGAGAATGGTTCGCCAAACACAAGGTGTGCCCTGTCGCAGAATGCAGTTGCATTTGTGACCGGTAATATTGCTCGTTATTTTATCGAAGGGACCATTCCATTTTGTTTGTTTTTTAGTGGTGCTGTTGTACCACATGAGGGGAGGGATTTCTGTTACTTCTGATACCCATTTCAGGACAAGGCATGAGGTTATTGGCCTTCTTTTCAACTAATGGACATTACTTCTTTATCTTAATCCTATTTTTTTGGACTCACATAAAATACTCTGTAGTACTATGCTCCTATGCTCTTTGTAAATGAAGTATAGCAATGATTGCACTTCCCGACTCGAGTGCGACCTCTAGACAGTAGAGGTAGACTAGTTCTCTTATCATTGCCAACCGATGATGTCAAATTAATTTTTTCCTCGGCTTCCCCCACTCTGTATCTCATCGGTCTTAACTTTGAACTGAATGTTATATGTGAGGCTGAAATTGTCTCTTCCGTGACCGTAATTCTAATGTCTATTGATTTTGCATAGCCGTCTGTCTATCAGTCCGGTTGAACTGGAGTGAGGTAAGATGATTCATGAATAGACTCGCCCAGTCACCGTTGATTCACACTGAGTCATTCCACAAGCCCAGCCGCGAATCCATCTGCATGATTATCCTCTGACAGCTCTGCATGACAGCTTAAAAGCAACACAATACTACCTCGATCACTACTACCCTTATCCGCCGGTCTTCGAACCTTTCATCGTCCCTTCGTGCCCCTCGTAACCCCGCTTGCGGAACTCAGCATGTCGCAAAATCAACGCCGCGGAAGGGGAGGCAACCAAAGCCGCGAAGTGTCTATTTCCAAAGCATTGAGTCTACTGTTGCGCCATGCGGCCGAGAAGGAAGGGTTGAAACTGGATTCTCAGGGGTATGCCAACATGGCGGACGTGGTACGGCGCGCCCTCAAACCAGAACATACATACAACAAAGGCGATGCTAAACACTTACCGTTCGAATCAGTTGGCATGGAAGAAACTCAAATCGCTTAAGGTGACGTTCGCCGAAATCATTCACGCAGTGGCCTCGTCCGACAAGAAACGCTTCGCACTACTACACATCCCCTCTGCAAAAGCCAGTTCTACGACGGACGACGCCACGACGCCATCCTCAGCGCAAGACACAGAAGCAGCCACAGCCAGCGAAACCGAACCAAGCTCCATGGGCAGCTCCCAGGTCCCGACCACCAGCGCAGACGAGGAGACCGCGACGGCGGCCGCGCTCGCAGTCGAGGATACCGACCCGTCGCATTTCCTGATCCGCGCGACGCAGGGACACAGCATCAAGAGCGTGGAGGCCGCGGCGTTCCTGGAAAAGCTGACGCTCGAGGATGAGTTCAAGTTACCTGAGACCGTGGTGCACGGCACATACCATGCCGCGTGGCCGGCTATCCTCAACTCGGGCGGGCTGAGGTGCATGGGACGGAACCAGGTGCATTTCGCGACGGGGCCGCCGCTGGAATCCGTGCTACCGAAGCATGTGGATGGGATGTCGCATACGGCGGCGCCGCCGGGGGGTCTGAACGATGGACGGGTGATCTCGGGGATGAGACGGGATGCGCAGGTTTTGGTTTACATTGACATCAAGAAGGCGCTGGCTGCCGGATGTCCGTTCTGGCGCAGTGAGAACGGGGTTATCCTGAGTGAAGGGGTGGCTCTAGGGGACGGCAAGGATGCAGGGGATGGAACGGCGCAGAAGATTGTTCCATTGGAGTTCTTCGATGTCGTGGTGGAGAGAAAATGTGGGCTGGGGAAGCTTTGGGAGCATGGGGAGAAGGTCCAGGAGCTGCCGTTGGAATTGGTCCAGAAGGGCAACCCCAAGGGGCCACGGACAGGACCGAAAGGCGGGAGAGATGGGAGAACGAGAGGATGATGATAGTAGTAGGCTCGATATCTGCTTGCGAAACCATACTCCTATTGCATCACCAACGCTATGATCTGTTATTCTCTGTAAAATGTATGCAGCATAATTCAGTGCTCATTATGCTGCTGCTGACTAAGGTATGCACTATTCCGCTGTCAGCTGATTATGCGGGGAGATTCCATTCAACCAATCAGCAGCTAGACACTATCCGATATCCGAAGTCTGCGGGGAAGTCGGATCGTCGAAAAATCAAATAGTCATACGGTCTCTCGACCATCTGAACGCACGAAGAACAGCAGAGTATGGATGAATGAAAGATTGCCTGGACTGCTTCCGATTACCATTCCTGATAAATCAAGATGATCTCAAAGCTACCAGTGATCCGGCCCGAGTTCACCAAATGCCATCCAATTGCGGGGTGGTCTCCAACCAGTCCGGGGGCCCATTATTGGCATTGTCTTCCGGAACAGAAGACTCGGTGGATGTAGATGTGATTGAAATATAAGCCGATTATCTCTCGCGACTTCAATTCTGCTCTCGCTGATGCAGGTCTATTGCTATCTAAGATCTAGTCTTGTCTTCAGGGCTCGACAAAGGCTTGTACGCTTCTTCCGAAAATTCGATCTCGCCGTCGAATTGAGACACTACCGAGTCAATGCTACTGTCCCAATAGCTCCATACCCCTGCGAGAGAAGTGGTTTTCCGGCCTGTAATTACTTCACTATTTCTAGAGATAGTGTTCCATCACCAAGACCCGACAAAATCCACAATCGTCTTGCCCACCTGATCCGGCGCTTCAATACAATGCCAATGGCCCACCTTAGGCAACACTTCCATCTTCTTCTTCTCGCTCGACACGCGATCAAATATATATTTGCAGCTATCCAGCGGAGCAGACTTATCCTCCTCGCCAGCGATGAGCAAAAACGGCACCGTGATGGTCGAGTAGTCGACGACAGGTGAGTTGGCGACAGCCTGGCATAGTGCCGCGTAGCCCTTGGGGTTCTGGCCGAGGAGGAGTTCTCGGATGAACGATTTGGCGAGCGGAGAGGTCTGCGAGCCCGTCGCGGCGTTGGGGATAGTATTTGACATGGGTTCCATTCCGGCTGTGTGATGCTGTTGTTAGTTTGTTGGGGGGTTGTGTGGAGGGAACTTAGAGAGAAAGAAGAAAAAAAAAAAAAGAAAGAAAGAAAGAAAGAAACATACCCTCGAGCACTGTCTCGCTCCTTTTGCTCATCGTCGTGGCTATAGCCTCTGAGGGGTGGGTCGGGCCGATGGCGACTACACCCCTGATGCGATCGCTATATTGTGCGCCGAGTAAATTAACTGTCAAACCGCCCATGGAGTGGCCGACTACGACGGCCTTGGGGATGTTCAGCGAGTCCAGCACCCCGACCACGTCTGCAGCAATGGAAGCAATGGAGATGGGCAACCCAGTATAGGTGGAGCGAGCGGAGCCGTAGGTGTCGAGGGTGATGCAGCGATGGCTGGGAGTCAGGTGGTCGAGGATAGGGAAGTAATAATTTTGTGAAGAACCAAGCCCGTGAATGAAGACAAAGGTCTCACCATCCTTGGGAGCTCCCTGGGGATGAGAATCCGCATAGCAGATATGACGGTCGTGTACTTCGAGATACGGCATCTTGCGGACTCGGAGCGATGAGGATAACAGAGGTTGCGTTGGAGTGGCTGAATGGCGATACAGAGAAGGAGAGTACAGAGTATGAAGAATCCCGCTATGATCAAATAGTATTGAAAGCGGGGCATAGACAGCAATCGGGTACCTCCAAGAAGCTCAAAACCAAACGAGCCGACACGCTATCGTGATCGCGTTTGCTATCTTGCGTTGACGTCAATGTCGCGTTGTTGTTCTCTTCTTCGGCTTCGGTTTCCCTCCAGTCCAAACAACTCGGGGGTTTTTCTGCTATGAATATGATACTCCACCGCGCATAACAATGGAGCACGAAACTAGAGATCTTTATCGCTATCCAATATTTTCTGCTTGTGTGAGCTCTGCTTGTGACTTTCGCAGTCTTGCAATGATTCCGTCGGATCCCATTATCACAGCGGGGTCAACTCGCAACTCAGCTTATCACCGTCCGTGCCGAACTGGAGGATCGCGATCCGAACGCTGCTGGTCAAACAGTCCGTCGGGTCGGATCAACGGGTATGTGTGCATCTAGATGCTCTAAGAACGGCAATCGTACATCCAAAAATGAATTTGCGAGTTTCGTATGCCTATGTGCAGAACAGACGGCGC
This sequence comes from Aspergillus clavatus NRRL 1, assembly GCF_000002715.2. Classification (NCBI taxonomy): domain Eukaryota; kingdom Fungi; phylum Ascomycota; class Eurotiomycetes; order Eurotiales; family Aspergillaceae; genus Aspergillus; species Aspergillus clavatus. The sequence goes on along the minus strand of NW_001517101.1, from coordinate 1,323,021 downwards.
TATCCAACCACACGATGTATCCAATCCCTCTGCTAAACGTGTAGGAGGTCGGGATTCAAGCAATTGCTCCCACGGAATCCAAGCGAATTAATTCCTGTTCAAACTCCTCATCCGTATCAAGTTCATGACCAAATTCTTCGAGGAGTACTGCAGTATCGTCTTGGAATGATTCTCCCATTGGCAATACAGGTTTGCACGGTGGTTTCATCAGTCGATCAGTATCCTCCTGATTTCTAGGTGTTTCGAGGATGCGTGCAATCGTTTCCGTTTCTTTCATGATCTCTTCGTCGTAAAAAATCGAGCATTCCGAGAACTCATCGTCGTCTCTTTTGGGTGCTTGACCTACAACATCTTGAGGATCGCTGATTTCCGTCGGGCCTTTTCCAGCCCCCATCTCAGACGCCGCAGAGATCATCTGGTTGTCAAACGTAGCTTCGTCTAAACATGATAGCAGATCCTCGTCGATCTCGGTCGCGATGCTCCCCTCACTCGCCGACTCTGTATCCTCGCAATCCTCACTTCCTGTCTCCGGCTTGTCCGCGACCGACTCGGGCTTTTTGAGGAACCTAGATAGTAACGGCTGGCTAGCCGGAATAGCGAGGACATGGGGATCAGGTAGACCGTGTCGTCTTCGTTCTTCGCGTTCTTTCGCTTCCTTCTCTGCCCTCTTTTTCTTGTTAGCTAGGCGTTTCTTTTCCTTCTCTCGGAGTTTCTTGGCTCGACTCTCGCGTTCTTCTTCGCGTTCGATGCGCTCGATCTGCGAGGCTGTAAATTGGAATCGCTTGTTGCTGCGTTGATACCGGCGGCGCACTGTCCGGGATTTTTCCAGGGTAATGCGCCGCGGTTGATCGGGCATGTTTGAAGCAAAAGCGGTGTCAAGTATTCATGCAGCGGATAAGGCTTAATAGAAGCATTGAATTCTTGGTTTCTTTAGTTAGTAGCCTCGCCAGCGTTGCAGTGTCCACTGATTGAATGAACGGTTTCATTGTTACTGCAGAGAGCTCTTGTCGACATTATCTGACGGCGATAAGTTGTCCCGACCATTGCATGACATTCACATGTTTACAGATAGCAGGAACAAAGAATAATGCCTACCTTGCCTCATGAAACTAATGCTGCTTTATTATTATTCATCGATTCAGATTTCATCAATATACACTGTTCGCAAATCAATCATTAAGTGCTATCATTATTTGGATGAGGCGCCATAGTGCTTCACTACTCCGAGCTATATACATGTCGCAAAGATATATATATCCATCACTTACAGGCGAGCATCTTTAGCAGGATCCCAACACACAGGTGCATAGATACCAGTGTTCAAGCTCTGCATGTCCTCCTGGGATAGCTCAAAATCAAAAACCTGCGTGTTCTCGACGATGCGGGAATCGGTCACCGACTTGGGAAGCGGGACATAGCCCTATCCAGAGCAAGGTTAGTCAAGAGCATAGTTATGGAGAGGAAATGTGCCTATCATAATACCTTCTGCAAACTCCATCGAACCAAAATCTGAGCCGGCGTCTTGTTGTGTTTCTTGGCCAAATTCTGTAAGACTGGCTCGTCCATACGCTTGGCTTGAACGAGAGGAGAATAGGCTTCAACGATGATGTCCCGCTTTTTCAACCAAGCAACAATGTCTTCACGAGCGCACCAGGGATGAATCTCGTATTGACCCACAGCAATTTGGCCCCCAACATCACTGCTGTTGATATATTCCTCAAGTTCCTCCAGATGATGAATGCCATAGTTGGAAACTCCGATGGAACGAATGAGGCCAGCCTTCTGTGCCTCCACGAGGGCGCGCCAGGCACCAAGGCGGCCCTCTCTGCCACCGTAAGGGGCATGGAGCAGCACCCTGTTCAAGAGTCAGCCAAGTTTATTGATCATCCAATAGCGCGGGCAGGTCGCTTACAGATCGATGTATCCTAGATCAGCGTCCTCTACACTGGCCTTGATAGCTTCCTTGGCCTTCTCATAGGATATGGAAGAGGCAGGAACCTTGGTGGTGTAGAAGATCTTGGAACGGTCGATTCCGGACTTCTTCATGGCCTTTGCACATTCCTTCTCGTTGGCATAGTATTTCGCGCTGTCAATCTGAAAAAAGATGAATCAGATTCAACTAGCCCCGGTTAACTTCCGGCAACCCAAGGCACCTACATGGCGGTATCCTGTCTCCAGCGCTTTAAGAGTCACCTTCTCAGTGATCTCCGGTGGTCTGTGTTGCCAATTCAAGGTCAGTATTCGAAGTGTCTGTAAATCACTGAATCACTTGCAAGAGACGCACGTCTTGTAAACCTTATCGCCCAAATCTCCTGTTAGAATGGGTTGGTAGTCTCAGAATATACCATTGAGAGTTGTTACTCACACCGAAGCCGATGACCGGGATCTCATATCCCGAGACCATCTTGTAGGTCGACTGAAGGGAAGTTGGAGCCATGACGGCGACGTATCGTCGAATGGTGGTGTAATAGAAAGAAGGAAAGCTACGAGATAGATCTGACGCAGTAGCAACAGACTCAGGGGCACAGAGTGCAGATTGCGGATCGATTCGTGGTTATATCGTCGACCGTCATCCAGGGCCTATCGAGAACCGGAGAGTCGATTCACCATAGTCACTCCCGGCCCCCTCCTTAAAGGCCAATTCTCCATCCCGAGCTTCCAGATGAGTGATAGTGTCGCGGTGGAGAGGATCAACGTGGGGCGGGTGCCGGAAAAGGAAACAGGTAGTTATCTAGGAGATCTGGGTTTGGGGAACGTGAACTCGGCTCTCTGGAACGGAGACCCGGAAGTTACCCGCGTGTAGCAACTCAGAACCGCTGGGAGCTGTGAGTCGAACGCTCTATCAACGGTCTGATACTTAACCTGTCGATCTGATAGAAATGATATCATCTCTCAATAAAGCTAATAGGGCTTAGGGCTAGCATCTTATCGATAAGCATAGGCGCCAGTCTCAATCAGGAACTGTCCCGCATCTGCCTTGCGGCCTTGACGTTGCCTGAAATCAAATGTTGGATCACCCCCTCCACAGCTCTTGAAGGACTGGAACAATTCGACACTCCCTGCTATTCGTGATAACAGGCATATATACTCCATACTACCGGCATTTATCTTGGTTTCTATTGGTTGGAGCTACTGCTGAGAATTTATTGGAAAAAAACAAACTTAAATTTCGCCTTGGATAACGAGCTATACCAACCATATATACGGAGTCCACCTACAGTCCCCATGCGTTTGATCAAGAACAAAATCGAGCATGGTGGCTCTGGCACAGTCACTCTGTGCCCCGAAGAACCAGAGGATATGGTATTCAACCTGTTTCAAGTCGATCCGTCGCATTATCTGACAACTATGGTTCCCTCCAGTGGCACGCATACAACCTAATCAGGCCTGGTGATCTCCTTCGTGCCAGTGCTATCCGTCGCGTAACAACAACCCACGATTCCGGCACTACAAGTTCATCGCGAGTCCATTTGACGCTCGAGATCCGCGTGAAAAGCCTCGACTTCGACCCGCAGACCTCTCAGTTGCATGTGGGAGGACAGATTGTGAACGAGACACCGCACACAAAGATTGGGCAGCATCATACGTTGGATCTAGAGTTAAACCGCAATTTCACCTTGGAGAAGGAAATCGGCCAGGATGGAGAGGGAGTGGGATGGGATAGCATCGCGGTGCAGATGCTGAAGGATGCGGTGGACGAGAGCGGCAACCGGAGGGCTGAAGCTGTCGCGGTCGTTATGCAAGAAGGGTTAGCCCATATTTGCTTCATTGGGCAGTTCCAGACCATCTTGAAGCAAAAGGTTGAGATGTCAGTGCCGCGAAAACGTCAGGGCGGTGGAGGTGGAGATCACGATAAGGTACATACAATTTCTACCTCATACTGCGAGTGTACATGAACATAGCCACTGACGCAATCTAGGGAATGTCGAAATTCTACCAAGTCACATTGGACACTCTTTTGCGGCAGATGGAGTTCAACACCAGCTCTACGTCAATGACGACCAACGAGCCTGTGAAGCCCGTCCTTCTTGCATCGCCGGGATTCGTCGCCGCTGGATTCCAGAAATACATTCAATCCGTTGCCTCGACCACTACGCCCGCTCTCAAACGACTTTTGCCGAGCCTTGTCGTCGTGCATTCAGCCTCGGGGTACTTGCATTCTCTCGCCGAAGTCCTGCAATCACCCGCCGTGAAGACGGTGCTGGCGGATACCAAATATGCCCGCGAAACCAAGCTGATGGACGACTTCCTTGAGCAGCTGCGCAAGGAGACGAATAGAGCAACCTATGGACCCCGTGAGGTCGAGTCAGCAGTTGACCAAGGGGCTGTGGGCCGCGGGGGCGGCGTCCTCATTGTCTCGAATCGCCTGTTTCGGTCACAGGACGTGGCGGAGCGCAAGCGCTGGGTGTCTCTTGTTGATCGAGTCCGAGACGTTGAGGGAGGCGAAGTTCGTGTACTCAGCTCCGATCATGAGAGTGGGAGGAGGTTAGATGGATTAGGAGGGGTTGCAGCCCTGTGTACTTTTCCGATAATCGAGGAGGATTTGGATTCGGAAGACGAGACTGCCGAAGCCAGTTGATCAAATCGGAGCCATGTATAGCCGAATTCTCGATCCATCCCATTCCTTTCAACGCCCATAGAGAGAGAGAGAGCGGGGAAACCCATGACGATCACGATAAACGACACGATCAAATAGAACGCAATCTATCCATACCGGCGTCAGACATCTGGACCCGGAACGACTACACTTTATTCCTGGTGTAGACAGCCGCAATAGAACCACCATATATGCGCATCGTACCCAAAGGGGAAACAAGTTCACACACTACCTACCTCCTCTTCTCCACCCACGTAGTTACGTAGCATAGCATAGTAGACTATCTATCTAGTATCTATCTCACGCTCACAGATAAAGGCCAAAGTAATACCGCATCATGCATCCTTAGGCCCCTCCACACCCTCTCTCCCGTAGCCGCAAAGTCTGAAACCTGAGCACGGCTCACCAGTCACCACTCCTTCCCACGGGGCTCCGCAGCAGATCCAGCGTGGCAGGCGCCTACGCCGCATCCTGAATGGAGCGCAGGGTCCCGATTCCAGCCTGCCAAGGTGCAGGTGCATGATGCATGCGTTAAACAACAAGATACATCATACAAAATGAATACTTACATTCCACCTGTTCTTTTTTTTTCTGTTTCTTTGATTTGCTTTTCAACTTTTCTCGGCCGCAACGGACTAGGTGCACCCTTGGGGGCCGGATTCGTATCAAGTCATCCGCTACGAATAAGGAATGCGTCGATTCATGATTTCTTCCTTCAGCGAGAATGGGATTTCGGTAATAATACTGGCAATACTGTAGTCAGAAGTGATCCTTTGAGATCTGGAGGAGGGCGTGGATTGGCTGCTGTGCCGTTGTAACGGCCGTAGCCAGGGCGGCTATTGCACTACTGCCTTCCGGGGCCGTAAATTGCGGGTATGCTTTGGCTTGATGAGTTGAGAATTGAGACGATGATATGAACTCATTGACCTTTTCGGGCTTACGGCATGGTTGTTGAAGAAGAGTTCAAGGCGGGAGTTGTCAATTTATTATTATTGTATTGTTATTGAACCGTATCCACGACCGTGGGATGCCTGCCAATCTTCTTCGCATGATTCGATAATTCGTCTCAAGGTAAATATATATGTCCAAGAATAATCGTGAGTTATAGACAATAAACCCGCGGAGGTTATGTAGATGTAGTTGTAAATGCAATGCGCCATACCCTGCTAACCAGAAAATGCCACAGAGTAACTCGCTCACCACGAGTCCAAAGCAAAGTGCGTTTGGACTACAAGATTGAAGGCCGAAGAAGAACAAAAAAGGGCCAAAAAGAAAGGGAGAGAAAGGAGGATGCATGCACAGCTACGCCGTGCCGCCTCCTCCAGAAAAGTCCAGCCAGGATCGTTTTCGAGAATGGGAGGTGTCAGGTGTTCGCGATACTGGAGCACTGACGCGATCTCGATTTTCAGCCTCCAAGTCTCGTAGTTGAGCTTCACATTGCTGTGCCGTATAGGTCCTTTTGGCACCCAACTCTTTCATCTAAGGGGGTAGCATTGTTAGCAAGTGACCATTTCAACATATTCGATGGATGCAATCTCACCTTTTCAGCTATGAACCGATACTTTTCACGCTCCCAGTGTTCTCGAGCCGTGATCAGTAGCTGGATCTGGAGGACTTCGGTTACCAATGAATTTGGGGCAATCGTAGGGCAAAGACACGACACACATACTCACATCATTTTCGTCCCACCGCGCTAGACGTTCTTTGCGCCGCCGCAGCATCCGCATCTGCAGGCGTGCTTCTGACGCATCTTTATTGAACCTGTTGCGGAACATCTCTCGGATGACTTTCCATGCTAGGTTCTGTTCGCGCAGGCCCTTGACAAAGGCATCTTCTTCTTCGGCTTGTGGGTCGCGCCGCCCTCGGCCGGGAGCGCGAGGCCGCTGCTGGGGATGGGGATCAATGTACCCTTGCCGTCGTTCTTGCTCTAGTCGCTGGAGTCCTTCTGGGTGCGGCAATATCGACACTGGAGTTTCACGGGCAGGGCCAGCAGGTTTTGAACTGCCTCTGCGGACTCTTTTCGCTGCTGGCGGTTGGGGCGACAGCCCGGCTTCGGGATGTCCAAAGTCATAATCATCTATGGTGTGTCCAATTCCAGCGGTTACAGTTCGCGGGAAGTCGTTTGGGAAGGGAGCGGTGATGCCAAGTCCATGCTGCGCAACAGACTCGGATATGTTGTACTGGTAATCTTGAGAATGATGGCTGAGAACTGGACTGGGTCTTGCATGCACGAAGGAGCTGTCTGGAAGACTGATCGGGGTTAAAATGGCAGCGGACGGATAGGTAGATGTAGTGGTGTAAGGATTGTGGACAGCTGCGTAGGGAGACTAAGGAAGGCGAACGGTTGGTCAGTGAGCTGATCACCCTGCAGAGTTTCTTTGAGTATTCATAGACCTACGGTTTCAACTCCTGTCCACTGGGGAGGCAAATTCTCATAGTACTCGTCAATCCCATCTCCAGCTCCGGGAGTGACCTGCCCATACTGCATCTGGCCAGCATACTCGGAAGGTGTCTGGGGATACATAGCGCGAGCCGATAGGAGGACAATTTTGGCACGCGCCTGGATCAGGAAGAGAGCGAATGGATTGGTAGATGGCAGGAGAAGATGAAACACTTGTTGAAACGAGTATCAGGGGGAACAAAAAGGTGTCGGCGGCAAGAGGAAGGAAGAATGGCCAAGTCGGGGCGAGAGCAAGTATATAAGATCCCACGAGATGGATGCAGATGATGCGCTTCGATACAGAGATTATTTCATTCTTCGCAAGAAGGGATATAAGATGGGTTCAAAGACGAGGAGGCCTTCCAAAAGAAGTCTCTTCCAGGTTCATATACGTCAGTGAGGATGATCGAAGAAAAGTTGAACTGCCTCACAAGGCATGCCCAGATTCACGAAGCTGTTCGCTCAACAGGTCGAGAGAGCTCCAGAAAGCATGGGAGATACCGCCGACTATCACTGTGCCGCACAAAAACGCTCGTAACAAGAGGCGTAGACACGACGATGGTTCTGCATTTAAGCGCCTGGCTATACCAGAGATGGGGTCCGGATTATTCACAAAAGGGAAGCAATTCTCATCTCCTCGCGATGACATGGGCAGAAAGATTTCCAGCCCCCAAACTGCCGGGGCGCAGACCTTGGGGAGAAATTCCCATGGCCCACCCTTCTCGATGGCAAGGCAGCTCCCATGAAGTCCCAGCACTCCGGATCTTCCAGGGGTGGGAACTGGGAACCCGCGGAATGACTTTTGAATGGCATCGGGTTGCTTAGCGGCCTGTTGCTCGATCTTAGGGGTCAAATGATGGTAAAGGGGTTAGCGCTAAAGACGTCAAAAGTCAAGATGTGAGCTAGCTAGGTGGGGTGGTATGGGAAACGGACGTCTCTCTTGAAAGCCCGCAAAGGGTGTCATCGCTTAAGGGACGAAAAAAAAAAACAAAGAAAGAAAAAAAAAGAAAGAAAATGCTTTCCCAGAAAGTCAGGCAGACACCCTTGCCTACTAGCCGCTATTATTACTACTGAGCCTAGACGGGAGAGAACAAGGAGCGGAGTTGACTGCTCAGCGTAGCCGAATGGAACAGGTAAATGACCAGAAAATCACCGATCGAAATAATAGCTCGGAAACGGATGGACTTGACCAAACTCTAGAGGAAAGAAAGACTCGAAGAGCTCCATCCAAGGGCCACAGGTCTATGACATGGACCCAGTGTCCTAGACAAGGGTACCGGATAGCGGGCCATTAAGCGCTTGTTCGTAATTGCGGCTGCACATCCCGGAAGATTAAAGGCCTCCTGTAGGCTCTCAGAGACTCAGACGATTGTTAGACGCCTGGTCTGAGCAAGCTAAAATAGTTAGTACTGATATTAATGAGCCTGAGGTGAGATTTTAAGCAGAGCCTGACTAGCAGCCTCAGTCCAGTGACATCCACCTCCAGAGGATCGCGCAGCACTAGCCGTCTTGGTTGCATAGCTAGCAGCTGCGAACAAAGACGCTGAAATCTGCATGGCAGGTTTTCCATCATTTATTTCCGCCGATTCTGGTGCATCAGCATGAGCCATGATGTCCCTTCTCAGCATCCTGCACCACGTGTCCCACAGAAATCATGCTGAATACGCGCCAGAGAACGTCCACTTCTGTATCTGTTTTGACTTTGGGGCCGTCGCTTTCCAGTCGGCCGTAGATCCGGGATGGCGCTGGCGCTTAGAGAGCACGAACCGTTTGTTCAAATAATGAAGGATGGCCCCTTTGGAAAGAGACCCTGTTCGACTCAGCTGAGCTGGATGCCGATACCCATTATTTTGATCAGACATCCGTAATCGTGGTCACTTCGATACCCAGGTGTTCTCCCAGTTTTTTTTTTTTTTTTTTTTTTTTTTTTCTTCTCGTTTTGTCTTGTCTTTGTTCAAAAATCATCTTCACAGTAGCCAATTTAGACTGTCTCCACGTGAGCTTACAGGATTTTCGGTAAGCTGCGCCAAGACTGGCGTTAATCCGATTAAGATTCGAGGGACTTCGTCTTCTGAAGCATTTGTTCCGGAGACGAACAGTTTGACGTTGGCGTGTTGACCTCGTCAGGCGTTTTTTTCCCACTCTCCGTTTGACGGTTTCAGACGCCATTCCCTGTCAGGAACACGGATATGATTCGTTTCTTGTGGGTTGATTCGGTTGACTGCGGCATCATAGTCCATCCGGACCCTTCTTTTCGTGGCTATGGCCAGGCGCAGCAATGGCTCAGAGTACTTCTGAAACACGGGATGCCGTTTTGACCTTGTTTCAAGTTTTGATCTATCAAATAGTAGCTTGTCACTATGACTGGCTTGCTCGGCTATCGTGGATCACCCCACTACTTTAAACCAAGAGCCAAAACTGAAATATCCGCATGATTCTCGTGGATCTCATCATGACCAACAGTCTAAGAGGGCAAACAAGGCTAACAGGTTGATAACATGGCATTGATCGACGATTGCGCCTCAAACCATCATACATCATAATTCCAAAACATGATTCGCATTCCAGAATTGACCACTCAGAGGGAAGGAAAAGACTAAAAACACGGGAAAGCATGCCACCAGCAACAAGCACTTCTATATATAGCTAATGCCATCATCGGGAAACGGCATCAGTCATGATTGGGCCTAGTGGGTGCTATATGCAGTGGGCTTTGCTCGTTCGTTTGATGATCAAGGTTGTCATCCTCATCCTCCAGGAATCCCTCCATACCCTCGTTGCCCTCGTCATGGGGAGTGCGCCGATTGTACTCGTCCAAAGTGTCGTCAGCTGAGATGGAAATGCCTCGAGCACCCCAGCGGTTGTTGCTGGGCCTCTCCGTACCAGCTCCTCCGTTGCCTTCCACCCCTTCTGTGTGGAGGTTCTGCTCCTCGTCCAGGCTCTCTCGACGCCGCCGGATAGTGAACACTTTGTTTACAAGCCAGCTTTTGCCATAGTCTTCGGAATCCACCACGCCACCATTTCGAAGCTTAACGCGTTGGCGGGAATAATACACCCAAGCGAAGTCGGCGTAGAAAGCAGTCTGAATGATACCAAAAATCATCGCGACTGGATCCCAGTGATGTTCAGAGCCAAACCCACGCACAAGCCAGTTGAGGATGTAGAATGCGCGATATGAACCCAGAGTGAGCAGGTAGTATGAGTCGATAACCGTGGGAACAGTTGTCTGGCGCAATAGGAGGAGCTGTGGGAGCACGCATACGGATTCCAGAATGATCGAGAATGACCACATTGTCTGCATGATGAACCCATTTAGCCCCGTAGCAAAAGTGCCCTCTTCATGGGTGCTCAACTCACCTCAGTAAACCAATGTCTGGCAAAATTGTCCTTGTAGAAGATAGGAGTCACAATAGGCGCTAGAACAATGGCTGTGACAACGGAGCCAAGGGCCATCTTCCATGCCCGCTCTCTCTCGCGGGTCCGCGGATAGACTTTCATCATCAAGAAGATGATGTAGAAGGATGACAGTATGTAGAAGAGCTTGAAGAAAACAAGATAGTTTACAAATCGGAAGATGTCAAGGTATCGGGTAACAAAAACAGCAGCATAAAGCATTTGCGTAAGTAGGGAGACACCTGTCGTGGAGAATTGAGGTTTCAGCACGTTCTTCTCGTATCCACCAGGCAGTAAGTGTGCGTGCACATACCTTCCGCGCTCTTGTTGCGATGGATCGCCCACATCAGTATGCATTTCGATGAGATATGGGACAGGTCCGCTAGCACGCGAAAAACATTCATTTCCTTCATGTTGCAATGATTCCTCCAAGTTTCCAGTTGCTCGATTTGTGAACCGATGGAAGGGGCGGTGAAAAGGCCTGGTGAGACACTGTCTGGCTATGACTTTCTGAAAATTGCCTCGCAGACTCGGTGGAGGAAACTTGTATAGTCGGGGCTGGTAGAGATTGCAGTCTTTGGGTTTCTAGGGATCTCGCGATTGACGACTCCTCAGGAAAGACCGAGGCCAGATAAGGCTTGTTGTGGTTGCAACTCGACTTGCTTTAGACAGCTAGATGGCGAAAGTGCTGGTCTAAGAGACGATGATGGGTCAGGAAAGCAAAAGGATCAAATAAAGACTCTCCAAGCAACGAGAACGATCAGTATCGTTGACATGAGGGAGATGGATAGAGATGAGATATGGCTGTGACTGTTGGGAGCTGTTGTTATCTCGGCTTCTCCTCACTACGGAGCTCCACCCATCTTACCCCAAATAAGTCCGTCCACCTTACTCCGTAGAGCGTAGGGCAAGCGTATGTTGGAGTCACGTGAGCAGCTTCCATGACGTCGACCCTTTTGTGTCTGGCATAGTCTTGGCGTCACGAGTCTCCGAAGTTGGAGATGCTTCGTTTGCCGACCTTTTATGTCGAGATATCTGGGATGGATGACAGGCGAGCAAGGATCATGCCATAATTTTGAACTTGCTATACTGCAAGACCCCGAAACACGCTTATAGAACTCTATCAAGAGAGCTCAAGCAGTACTCCGTATATGCGTGGGCCATATGCTCGCTGATGCTTGATGTATACATTTTCTCTCCATGCTGTGGTGGTACAGCTTGAGGTTCGAAATCACGTATTGATGAACGCAGAGCGCATTTGGGCCAGATACTTATCCCCTAGGTATGCTTCTTTCTTACCCAGTGCAGCGTTTCTGAAATATGTTTGTGAGATGACAGATGCGTTGTCTAGATACGAACTGAATCCAAGCGAGAGAACTACAGCTGACTAGAAAACATAGAGCTCAATGGTGTGCTTATCATATATATTGAAAGGCAGTCGAATTGGCTACTCGCCGATGCATTCGTGATACCCAAATACCCTTCGACCAAATCAACGAGTATGAGTTGCGTGACGGGGATCTGTCCAAAGCACGGGAAAAACACTCCAGGTTGCTGTCCCCTTATCAGTGTCCAACGGATGCATGCGATCTCGATCATCACAGACAAACTGTTTCCACCGTGCAGAAATGCTGTGGATGATAAGTTATCTGAGTGGCTGGTTTGTGCTCGATCGAGGCCTTCAGCTTACCCCGCACTTGTCTTGAGCATTGACTTCAACATTGATTGTACTTTTCATCAGTCACTTACCTAGACTGCCTATCTATGCGTAGGACATCTAGATACCCCCAGATGACTATGTTGTAGGTAATTACTTCGAGGCAAATAGCTGATACAATTTCATCTCTCTCTCTCTCTCTCTCTCTCTCTCTCCTTTATAGAAAGATCACTTTCACACGCCGTTGTCGTCATCGCCGTCGCCAGAAAAACCCCTGGTCAGCAATGCCGCTAACAACGCGAGGGCCCCTCACTGTCCATCCTGTCCAGATGGACAGATTGGCATACTCAAGTACTTCGGTGCTCAGGTACTTCTCTTGGTATAGAATTGCAACTTCCATAGGACAAATTCCGCCACCTATGTTTGAGTCTCTGGATGGTTGGATCCCCAGCAATGACGATCAATTCAACGACTATTTATTTAGGACTGGAATAAACAGGTGGACTAGGAAGCTCTCAAGATCACAAGTCGTCCGCAGCACCGTCAATGAGGTCATCGCATCTACAGATGAGGATCTTATCCTCATTCTAGGTACAGTCATTACTATTTCGATGACCGACTCCAGATCCCAGGGAGTATGGTTGTATGTACCCTAACAGTAAGACGAAGCTATCTTCTTGTTTATAATTGCTCAAAGCTACGACCACCGACTTCTTACGAGTAGCTTATCTTTAGTCTCGTCCCTCACATGCCACGAGTCAAGCAATATCCCGTTTTTTTTTTTTTCTTTCTTTTTTTACGAATGAAAATGGAGGTTGTTTTATAAGCTGATCTTGTTCATAGTGAATGGTACTCATTGGCTTGCATGCTCAAGAGCAAGAGAGGGGAAAAAGCAAGTGGGTTCGGAGACAGCGGGATTGAATGAGGAACAATCAAGGACATCCTCATGGTACCCAGTCTCGATTCTTCTTTTTCTTGATGATATCCTCCATTTTTTGTTCCTTCTCATTCTTCGGGTTTCACGAAGGCACCTGTGTATACATCCCATTTACTATCCCTCCATGACGGATTCCAAAGACAGGTCAAAGTACTGTATAGTAAGGACGGGAGTAATTGGCGGGTATGAAGCATGTAACGACGGCTGGATGGGTGTTTATGGCCGTAGGGTCGACTAGGTCCCAGGTACCTAGTACCTACCGAAGATGGTACATTATTAGCACCTCTCAGCAGTCGTACTTTCTACAACGGGATTTGTTATGTTTAGCCTTGTTGTTGTTATTGTGTCGGCTGCAGTTATTCCTTCCTTTTTCTCCTGTTTCCTTCCTTCTCTTCATCTCACCTTCTTTCTCTCTTTCCCTTTCCATGCTCCCCCATTATTATTTGTTTACTGTCACCAGACTAACTGTTGTTTTTTGACCTGCACATGTAACTCTTGCTCTAATCTGTTCCATATTGTTACTACTACTTACTTACTTACTCTACTGACTAGTCATACATATTATTCCTGTTGTCTACTTCCTGTCTGTCTTACTGCTACTATTAGGTCGTCGTTCTTCTCTCCTCCGAGTCTTCCTATTGAGAGTGTCAACGATCCCAATAATGAACCCTGACGACCAGTAAGCCTTTCACTCTCACTTCATCCTCTCTGTCGCCTTCTGTATCTTCACCAGGTCCTGACAAAGAGTCTCTTATCATCAACGACTCCAGTCCACAGCATCGAGTCAGTCCGTACTATTTCCAGCCAATGTATCCTAAGATGCTAGAGAGCTACTCTTGTGACTGTGCCTAAACCTGTTTATACTTCTCTCTCTCTCATCCCCCTCTCACTCTTTACTTCCTTCACCTCCTTCTCTTCCTCCTATGAGCTTCATCTCCCTGCTTGCTCTATTTCAGTCCAATCTCTTATCGAAGTACTGGCATACATACACACACATATAGTACATGCATGCATGCATGTACCACCCTCTCTGATCGCTCTATCTTCCCTGCGCTCATTTTTCCTTTCTTCCTTTTCTGCACCGTTACTGCCACTTTGTGGGATGCGCCCGTGTCATCATTGTCTCTAGTGTAACAGAAAGAGCCCACTTCCCTAGACCTGACGGCTAATCCACACACACACACACACACACACACACACACACTCCTGTCAGTAGCAGATGTGCTAATCTCCTAAGCATGTGTATTGACAGATGAATCGTCGCAGCGTGACTGGGACAGCGGCGTATCTTCCAACATGTCGTAAGTGACATTGATTCATTTGGCGCCGCAGCGACAGGTTTCCCTCTTTTCTCACCCTACTTGCATGTACCCGAATACATATACACACCACATGCCATAGATTGTTGGAAGTCTGGTTGTGCTTCGTACTCATGGCGCCAAAGCAGCGAACCTTGTGTACTGACTTGGACGTTTCATCATTTTCTTCTGTGTTAGGTCACCTCCAACATCTAAGCGCATCAAGACATCAGTCTCAAACACCCTGCCCCCTCAACTTTTAACTCAACAACAGATAAATCCTTTCCAGCAGAGGCTCCCCGCTTACGAGGGTATTCCGATGCCCCCGGTTCAAGTATCGCCTCAGAACCCCCGAAAGCGCCGATCCTCTCCTCAGTCCAACACTGCGCCAACAATGGCTGCGCCAGTAACGTCGACTGCTACTTCGGGAAATACCTCACAAAATGCTCGTGCCGGCGCACCAGAGGCCGCGCCCAAGAAGAAAGGGCGCACTAATACTCCCTGGACTGCGGAAGAAGAACAGAGACTCAAAACCATGCGCGACGCCGGTCGCAGCTGGAGTGAGATCGCCAAGGCATGTCTATCTGATTGTGAATTCCACCCTGTGTTCTTTCGACGTACTGACTTTTTGTCCCCTTTGTGATGATTGTAGACTTTCCCTGCCCGAACTGAGGGAAGTGTCAAGAAACATTGGTACAAGGTGCGATCCCCATTCCGGCTGTTACGCGTCCATATTCATCATGCTGACCTCAACCACAGGATATGCATTATGCTGAGTTTGCGGAAGACGAGGTACAATATCCCGCAGTGAGCACCATCTGTAATCGGAGTCTTGCATTAACGCAGTTCAGTCGGTTGCACTCCGGGATGCAATCAAGGAATATGAGGCCAACAAATGGAAAGTCATCGGGCAGAAAGTTGGGAAGCCCGCGAAGGTTGGTCTTCTTCATCTTAGGAACCCCGTCGCATGGCTAAATTCTCTACGCTTGTAGGCATGCGAGCAGTATGCCAAGGAACATTTCAAAAATATTTGACGATCTGACGACAGGCGACGACGTGACGATTTTATGCGAGGGCTATGATGCGTCTTTCTACATATCAACTGGAGCTTCGGAAGGGTATGTGGATCGAATGATTCGGTAACAAATGGGGGTAACGGCACTGGTTCTGGAGTTTGATGCCTTTCTCTTTTCTTCTCTTCCCGGTCGTGTTCATTTCCACCATGAGGCTTTTCTTTTCGGCTTCTCTTTTGTGACAGCATTTCCTTTTGCCTCAGCGAATCCTTGATCACCAAACTGTTTGGCATTGTGCTTCAGCTAGCGGAATGCTTATGCTAGGAACAATGTGATCGGAGCTCTCGAGATGGAGATTTTGTATTTGAGCAGCTTTGCTAAGCAATTGAGTGGAGTACTTTTCCGCTATGATACATTGATATCTCATATTGATGAGTAAGAACTTTAGATACGAAGTCTGTATGGCACTGGCTCTCAAGGCGCTGATTGATTTTGGGGTGGCAACCTGGATAGAAGAACGACCAAAGGGTCAAGAAGATAGAGTCAAAGACAGCCGTCGTGGCGGCTAGGGCGGGAATACTATGGCCATGGTCGTATTCTCTTTTTGAGAGGGAACTTTTCACTCCGAAAAAAAACAAGTTGATACCCCCCCTCCCCTCACACAGAAGTAAGGGTGCTAGTAGACTAGTAGATAGATAGTGCTGCTCTGGAAACTGGTAGAGTTCTGAACAGTCATAGCAAGTCCCATGTATCAGCAACGCCCAGGCCCCAACAGCGGAGCAGAAAAAAAGTCATCAGTTTCCCGTGGCGGAAAATCTTCCCTCACCTGATCCCCTCCATGTCGATTTCTTCCCTTTGAATGAATCACTTCCTTCTCTCATCCTGTGGATCAATCTCATCTTTTGTTTACAGAAGAGAGGTCTGCAAGCAGACAAGGCTCATTAGGTTATCGATTTGTCGCCGTGGTCGTTTCGTGTCCCACTCTCAAGGTGAACTTCACACTCCTCCCTGACTCTGACACAGATCCCACCCCCCCAATCATCAGGGTGGCGACAGCCCTGCTAAAACCACCACGACTTTTCACTGACTCAAGAACCTTTGTTCCATCTTATCAGATTGTTGACTGTCACATTGGTTCGATTGCAGTTTAATTGAACTAGAAAGGACCATCTCCAGTACATCTCTCCCGTCTTCTTCAGATAGCTACCAAAGCCTATCATGAAGACGAGTAGCCTGGTTTTGTCAGTCGATCAAGGTAACTAGATAATCTGCCTGCATGAAGACCGGTGTTCGGCCTCTGTATTGTACTCTACATATCTCTCGATGGCAATACGTGTTCCAGCTGCATTCTTCCCTCGATTGCTCTGATGCTCGGTTGTCCTCCGAGGATATGTGGCCGTCACAGTTGTCGTTCTGAGATTATACGGTTGAACTTGATCTGGATAATTCCAGCGAAAGAACTCATGCGCGCTTCTTTCAGCTTCTGAACCCTCCCCCCCCTTGGCTTCCCTGGTATCTGGATTCTAACCCAGAATGTCACAGCATGTCGTCGGAAATCACGAATCCCCCGCTGAGGGGCCACTCCGAGAAGGAGACTACCGGCTTTCGCGCCGAGGAGCAGCCATCCACTTATCTGGACCCCAAGGGCGATGGAGAGCCCAGTAACAGGGCAAATGGTCCATTTATCCCCTCGCGTCTGGGCACGCACCTCAGAAAGTTCGAGCAGCAGCTTGTTGAGTACAATCTCGAAGCTCGTGGGATTGAGCGCGTGCACGAGGGCGAACGGAAGAAGAAACTCACCTGGGTGTCCTACCTCCAGGCTTTCCTACTCTGGGTTTCGATCAATCTGGCGGCTAACAACATCACGCTGGGGATGCTGGGGCCTGTTGTATACCAGCTGAGCTTCCGCGATTCGGCGCTGTGTGCCGTCTTTGGGGCTTTGCTTGGCTCCCTGGCGTCCTCGTGGATGGCTACCAGGGGCCCTATTTCTGGAATCCGGACCATGGTATGTTCTCCTCGATATGCCGATCATCGGTGTTCAAATTGGGAGCGTCTGATCTGATTGAAATTTCAGGCTTTTGGACGTTATGCAATGGGCTGGTGGCCTAGCAAGATCGTGGTGATCTTGAACCTGGTTCAGATGCTGGGATATTGCTTGATTGACTGTGTGGTTGGAGGCCAAATTCTATCTGCTGTCTCACCCAATGGCAATCTTTCCGTGGCAGTTGGTAAGTGGAATAAAGCTTATTCCTTTGGAGTGATAAAAACTAAAAACAAGAGCAAGGCATCGTGATCATTGCTGTCATTAGTTGGATCATCGCTACATTTGGCATCGATGCTTTCCATTTCTATGAGCGGTAAGGAAGAATCCTCTCCAAGATCGATTGACCACGACTGATCGTCTCCAGCTTCGCATTCCTGCCTCAGCTTATCGTCGTGTGCATTCTTTTTGGTGTATCTGCAACCAAATATGACTTATCCACGCCATCTCAAGGTGATCCTCGCACGATTGTTGGTAATCGGTAAGTCATCAGAGCTCATTACCTAGCATTGACGGCATGCCAAACAGCCCCTCTCTAATCATGTCCGTAGGCTGTCGTTCTTCTCTATCTGTGTCAGTGCCGCTATCACATATACACCGTTGGCGGCGGACTTCTTCGTCTACTACCCAGAGAGAACTTCGAAGTGGGCCATCTTCTCCTTGTCATTGTTCGGCCTTATGACCTCATTCACTCTGGCCCTCGTGGCCGGTATTGGCCTGGCATCCGGCATCGCATCTCACCTTGAGTACGATGCCGCCTACACACAGGGCGCTGGTGCTCTGATCGTGGAGGGCTTCGGTCCTTTGCATGGCTTCGGCAAATTCTGCTCTGTGATTGTCGCACTCGGCCTCATTGCCAACACCGTCGCCCCGACCTACTCCGCCGGAGTCGACTTCCAGATCCTCGGCCGATATGCGGAGAAGATTCCTCGGGTGGTCTGGAACACCTTCGGCGTGGTCATCTATATCGTCTGCGCCTTGGCCGGCCGTAGCCATCTTTCGGAGATCTTCACCAACTTCCTGGCCCTGATGGGGTACTGGGTCGCCATCTGGATCGCCATCATCTTCGAAGAACGCTTCATCTTCCGCCGCAATAGCGGATACAACTGGTACGCGTGGAATGACGCTTCACAGCTGCCCATCGGAATCGCAGCCTTCATCGCCTTTGTGGTCGGCTGGGTCGGCGCGATCCTCTGCATGGCCCAGTACTGGTACATCGGCCCGCTTGCAGGATTAGTCGGTCAATACGGCGCGGATGTAAGTCATTCCTTGTTTCCATGTCTATCCAACGCCGCCCGGAAACTAACTCTGTGGCCAGATGGGCAACTACGTCGGATTCACCTGGGCGGGCCTCATCTACCCTCCCTTGCGATACATCGAACTTCGCTATTTCAAGCGGTGATGCGATGCCACCACGCCGGACCTGCCATCTCTCTCGTAGGAGAACATCATCATTTGGGGTTGTAATCATCATAATCGCAAGATTCATACAGGCCTACATAACTGTTGGAGACTAACGAGGGTCGCCTCGGGAAAGATCACGAGAACACAGAAATGTATTCCTTACTCTCAAGTCCCCATTCTAGATCATATTTATTTTCTCCTAGATAGATCACCTAAAATGGGACTCTCATGATCTAAGTATGTTGATAGTTACAGACTGAACATACATTATTTCCCACCCTTGTGTTTGTCCCAGTTGGATGTACATGTAGAGCGATCATACTTACAGGCCGCCTGGCTCTTCCGCAGAATCTTAGAGTCACTGGACTCACTGGCTACTGCATTGTTAGCCGGAAATGCGGGCTGCGGAGTCCCCACTTCCGCTGTTCCGAGAAACATCAGACCATATCTGATTTTCATTTCTCATTTCTCATTCTCGTGTCATGTCATGCTGTTTCATCATGTCAGTGACTGCATGTATCACATGATCCTGCATGAATTGCGAGATACAGATACAGGATTCACCGAAGGTGCTTCTGACCATGAAAAATGCATGTAGAAATGTACTTTGGAACTAGGATCATATTAAAAAAAAACAAAAACAAAAACAAAACATACACCAATTCGCACTCCATTCAAATCAACTTCGACTATATTCTACAACAAAAAAACAAGACACGAGGAGGAGGAGTCAACACAAAGAAGATGACAACCATTCTTTAGGACGCCCAAGGGACTAAAAGGAAACGTCCAAAAAGGGCCGCGGGTGGGAACACGAGCTAATTTGACTGTTTTCTTGTATGCCGTCCCTTCGTTGGCTTCGCCTTTATCTTTTTTCCTTCTCTCCCCATGTGATATACGGATACATGACAAATCGACACTATACTTGGATTGTAGCGTGGGACGATTTACCGGTACCAGTACTCAGGCTTGACGTAGTCGGCGAAGGTCTTGGGCTCCTCGTGGGCGGGGTGGTGGCCGTGGTCATCTGGAATATAAGTAAGAAAACGAAGGTATCAAAGGATCGGAAAGATCCGGCTGTGAGAGACGATAAGGTAGACTTACGAGCGTGGGGATCCTCATCAGGACCAACGTACTCCAGCTTGACAACGTTGCCGCACTCGCCGCAGCGCTCGAGAGGACGCTCACGAGAGACCTATAGCAGTAAAAGAAGAAGGATCAATGGCCGGAACGGTTAAAGGCAAAGAATTTCGTGGAGCGGGATGGACTTACCGTCAGCCAGTTGACCTGGTGGGAGTCTGCGGGGAAGCCAGTGCAACCGGCGTACTGCTCATCACCAGCGCTCTTGACAATGATGGGGTCCTCAAGGGTTCCTGAAGAAAGCAAGCCATATTAGCCTCGGGATACAACGCATACCATATCGGTCGCCTGAAAATGAGGCTACTTCCGAGGCCGACGCGCAGAATACGCGCAGATACACGCAGGAGAGATAACATACCCTTTCTGGAAGCATCCAGGGGTCTCATGTCGAAGATGTCAATGCCCTGCATCTTACCGACGAGCTCGAGACGCTCGAGACCGGTGGCCTGGTCGACATCGGTGGGGACGCTACCGGGCTTAGCACCGGGGGGAAGGAGATCATCCTCAGTCTTGATCTCTGTAAAGCAAGGATAAGCAATTAGCTGAGTGTCTCGAGTCAATGGATCGGTCTAGCCAAGAGATGGTCCACGAGATGTGATGACAAGGATGCTGCAAGACCGAGGTCGACTGTCAATTGAAATATTCAATTGAGAAGCCTTTAGTAGCAACGACGGCATTGTCTCCTTGTAACAGCCCGTGGCATCCCAATGGCAATGACCCAACGAATGATATGGCTACCAACCCTCAAAGGGAAGAATCTTGCCCTCCGACTTCACCTCATATTTCGACTTGTTGCCTGCAACCCGAGAGAAAAAAAACAATGTTAGCCGGATTCCCAGTCCATATTATCCACAAGAGGACATCGATTGCGTAGCGTGGGCTCAATTGAGCCACGCAGAGGACGATGGTGTCATTGATCGGAAGATCTGGGCTGATCACTGGGTTCACGTACAGCGGACGACGGAGGAGGAAAAGGGACGAGCAGCGATGGCTCTGACAGGAGCGCGCCTGGCGAGGGCGAAAGCTGTGCGTTGAAGGAACATTGTCCTGGTAAGGTGATTATCAACGGCGGGCGAGGGGGTGGAGGTTTGGAGGTGAGGGAGTTTGGAGGTTCGAGGTGAGTTTGAAGCCGTTTCGGCCCGCCGTTCGACTGGAGCACCTGACTGAGAGCCGCCCAAACCCACCCGAGTCGTGCGCTGCGTCTTACTCAGCAGTGTGATCTGATTGGCTGCGGAGCTTGTACGGCGCGCTGCAATCACCAGTATAGCACTGCTTCCCGATCCGGAACTTCCATTAGGGCTTAGGGCTCCTGCATCTTCATCATATCAGATCCTCTAAAGTACCTATTAACCTTTATTCTTTCTACAGACAGTTGAACCAGTACGCTTATGATGAATGTCTGGTCACATCTGATTGTTACCATACACTTTAAGGGCGATGGTTCCATGTAACTGTTTTTTTCTAGGGCCAGCCATAATGATGTGTTCCATCCAGCACTCAAACAAGAAAGAGCAGAGAACAAAGTAGATAATAAGAGATCTCATGAGTGGTTGACCAGCCGTATACTCCTTATGGATTCCGTGGCTACCATTTTCTAAAATTGCGACGCCTTTTCTCGACAAGCTGCTGGAGTGAAGCCGTTGCCAACCTTCCCAGCGATTATCCGCCATCGGTCATTCTCATATTCTTGGATCGCTCGCTGAAGTCGTTGAACCTAGTCGAGTGTTAGAAGGTTCAGTCAAGTGTTTAGATATTTTATGATGTAGGGCTATCTACTCGGGGGATACTCACCATCTCATCCGTCCACGTCACATCCTTGGCTTTCAACTTGGTACAATATCGAACCTGCAGCGTTCCACTCGTTCGACCAGGAAAGAAGTCGGCAATCTGCTTCCACGTCAAGTTCTTGTTTTCTTTCAACTCCACCAACAGGGCGTCCTCTTCGGGCGTAAATTTGAGTTTGGGTCCTTTGGGCCTGGGTGCTGGGTCAGGCATGCCAGGCTGACCCACCACGCTCGGCGGCCCCGACGGGACAGGAGATGATTCTGGATTCATGCCATGTCGGTGTCCGGAGTGAACCGACGCTTGTGGGGGTAAGCGATGGTGGTGATGTTGCTGCGGCAGGGCCATGGATTCTGGCGGGCCAAATCCATGGCTCGAAAGTTGTTGATGGTGATGGTGATGTTGCTGTGATTGCTGCTGCTGTTGTTGTTGATGGTGGTGGTGGTGGTGTTGTGATTGTGTCTGCTGCGCCGAGTCGCCGTGTACAGAGAACAACATCCCCGGAGTGTGCGTAGTCTCGGTGTGTGCTTCGGAGGAGAGTGTTGACAAGTGTGGTCTGACCCCATGATCTCCGTGATTGCCATCTCCTTCCGTCTCAGAAAGGGGTCGCTTCCTACTATGGTGGAGGGGAGGGATCTCGAAGCTGGAAGGGGGGTACTGGACCGGGAGCTGTCGTGGAAGCATCTGAACCGGCGTGAGAACGACCGTCTGGGAAATGTCAGGATTTGCGGCTGGGAGTACGGTCGCGCTCGCATGGTGTTGCTCATATGCCGTTCTATGTGAGGTTCCTTGCGGGTAAGGAGGGTTCGTTTCCTTGTGGCGTTGAAGATGCGATTGTGGTGTCTGGTAAGTAATTGCGTTCTCATGACCCTCGGGTTTGGCATGTTGAGAGTAGTCAAGTGCATAGTCTCGGTATGGATCCGCCAGCGTCACGGACATACATCGGCTCTGCTAGGGCTTCACAGCCCCGGCAGGCTACACAAATATGGTATTAGAGGCTTTCGTGTGGGATGTGATGATGGAGGAGATAGACTGCGATCGATTGTGTCGCGAAGTAGGATTTTGAACGACGTTGAAGATGCGATATCACTATCAGCTGATATGAGAAGGCGAGACTGCGGAAAATCTCGCCATATACAAAGGCTAGATACCTAGACCTGTTGAGAATCGCGAGTAGATGGTTTCCAACGTTCTAGCACGCGTTGGACTATGTCAAAGATTAGAAAAACAACGATATGCCCAGATGATAGTGGGCGAGGAATATAGGGTTCGGAAAGTGTGTAACTTTGTATTCCTCTTAGGCTGGGGAGATTAGGTCAAGGGAGCCAAAGCCCATTAAGGCAGACGGTTCAGGCTATAGTTCATCGGGGCAGAATAAGCAATGAAATGGTTTGCTCCCTCACCAGATTATGTTGGATTCTAAATCTAAACCGTTAGGCGCGATCGTCACCGGCACCGAATGTGATGCAGCCAGCTTTTCCTGTTCCAGTCGACGGACAGCTCAGACTTAGAGCTCAAATGGCATCACAGGAGATTAGAGTGTGAATTGGGTCCTTCGAGACCCGCTGTCCCGTTACTCAAGATGCAAGGAAACGGAAATTAGCAAGAAGAAAAGGGAAAACCCAGAGGCCGAGACATTCTTAGAATAAATCACTCATATACGGTGGTACATGCCGTGATCTATGATAGGCTGCAAAGGCTCGATGCCTGCTGACAATAACGGACCTGAAGACAATAAGAGAAAAAGGTTCTGGAAGGAATTTTCGGAATATCAAGGAGATGGGCAGTTCATCCGTCCAGAATCAGAATGTTGCAGGCCGGCACAGGCAAAGAAAAACCCCCATTTGACGGATCTGCGTCACCAGTCAAGCTTAGCTTGCAGATGGGACTGGGAGTATTCAATGTCGACCAACAAGGGAATTTTAAGACTTCTGAGAGGTTATTTGCTCCTTGCCGGAGCCGTCCGATAGCTGCCAAGATAGGGCGAGTCCAGAGAAGGTATAGGAAATGGACAAAGGGGAGCGGGCAGCAGCCACAGCCCACAGAGCATGAAACACTAAGCTAGACAAAGAGAGTCTCACTCGGTCTCATCTTTAGCTTCCCTTGTCATCATGCCTGCCTACATGGATCAACCGGAGCGGAGACAACCAAGCCTGCTCACACGCCCGGCCTGGCATAATTTCCGGTAAACCTATTGGATAGAAACAGCGATGAGCGAGACATTGGATGTCAGGTAGAGGGACGCAGCCTACATACCAGAATGCTGTGGACTGTGAGCCCCAGTACTATATAGTTAGGCTCAAATGTCGATATGCCTCTGGTCCACAGTCACACACCGCCACCCATGAACAAGACGCCAATGGATGGAAAAGATAATGAGCACAGAAGAGATCAAGAGAAGCTGGCGAGATTCCCACGAGGCAGGAGGGGGAGGATCAGGATTACTAGCGGAAGGATGCTAGCTCAAAGCTGGTGTTTTAGTGGGCCGTCGCCCTGCCAGGAAGTTCCAGGCTAGCGCTCTAACTCGAGCATAAGAGCACGATCCTGGTCTATAAGTCCTGTAGGTCTCGAAATCGGTGTGGGACCTTGTGGTAGCATCAAGAAGGCAAGTTGCGGAAGCCAGATAGATACTGGCAGATTACACTGTAGATAGAGTGTAGCCTTGTAGGAATACCTCTGTGGATTGGATAGTCAATATCGCATCGCCATGCAGGCCAATTGTGGTGAGCTGTAAATGTACTCAGAAAAATCGGTCTCTTTTTACAAAGTCGTATTAGGGTCACCGGCAGCCCCCCTCCAACCTCACGTTTAATGGTCTGATTTCTTTTTTTTGTTTTCTTTTGATTGTCGTTATTTTCCCTTGATTTTGTCCTAGTTCTTTTTTATTTCTCTCTCTCCTTTTTTTTTCTTTTTTTTTCTCCCTTTTTTCTTCCTTCTGGCCCATGTCGCTGCTGGGAGAACTAGCAAGGGGACGGATAGGTCCCCTGTTGTTGCTCTTGTTCGAGACCATGAAAAAGGCAAAAGATGGTCGAGTAAGCTTCTCCCAACTTTATTTAACCATTTTCAGTGGCTTTTCTTTTGGGTAATGCCACTTGGATGAGATGGGTAAGCTCTCCCCGACCAAGGGACGGAGTTCCAGTGCCTAGTGCCCGAGGCCCCGAGCAGGCCCATGGTCTGTGTGGTTCGTTCATTCCTTTTTGTTTTTCGAGTTCTCTTGAGTCTTGACCCTTTTTTGGGAGTGGGAAAGGTTGATGATATCGATGATAGTGATGATCGCTGGGTATTTAGTACAGACTAATCAATCTCGTTATCTTGGAAATCAGCATCAAAAAGTCAGTTCGGATCATCATCGTCGTCGTCGTCATCAATATCATTTCAAAGGGAGATCATATTACCGTCAGGCTCCGTGGACCCATGAGACCTCATTCCACCTGTCATGGCGTAAACTGGTGGATATGATCGCAGTTTCGCAAGCTTGCGATCGATGGATTCCACCCCTAAACGTCCCAGGATCCGTCTCAGGGACCTGGAATTTTGACTTTTGGTTCTAAACCCGTGAAGCAATGGTGAAACGGATGCTCACAAGATCGCACCGTTGGCTCAAAAAAAAAGGAGATTGGAGCCGCCCGGGTAGATAGCGTCTGATGGGCTACGAGAAATCGGATTCGACGCGAAGAAATGGCATTGAAACCTTGTAATTATGGAAGAAATATCAAGGCTGACACGCAGGAAGGAGGAGCAGGGATGAAAATCATCTCAGTCTGGTCTGATCCAGGCCCTGGAGATGGTTGTGGTGGTGGTGGTGGTGGTGGATAGATAGATAGATGATGTTGTAGCGTCGTGGGGTTGGTGGAATGTTTTGAAACCGCAGCAGAGGAGAGTATCGAGACGGAGTCAAAATACCACTCGCTACACTAATAATCAAAGCACCATCTAACCAGGGACGTGGTGGGCTTACAATTGCCTCTCAATAACTACCATTTACATTGCAACCAGCTGCTTCACGTCGGCTCCTATGCTCCGTACTAAATTTAAGGGGGAAAAATATGTGATAGTCGTTGTACTGGGCAAACATCGATCTTTACCAATCAAGACGCTAATTAGATGGATTGATTGATATCCTGTCAGGGATCAAAAAGCTCATCAGGCCAGTCATACAAACACTAATAAGATCCATGCTACATACACATATAGAATCGCCTCATATTCATATTCATTTCATGTTGAATTTGCACTGTACGCATGATCATTCGTCGCTTTTCTGACCACATTTGAAATTATAGTCGCCCTAATAAAACATGAGTGTGAGAATGGACTCGAGTAATGCTTCCAGCGTGAAAAGCAGATAGAATAGTAAGATAATGAAAAGGAAAATACGCTTGGACATCAGGAATAAAAAAAAAAAAGAAAAGAAAAGAAAATAGAGATTAGAAGACATGAAAAGAAGAAATCCCGACACCCAACGCTGGTTTCATGCGAAATTATCGGACCGGTCAACCCAAATGTCCTCCAATTCAGCGAAATTTTGGAAGTGCAACGGACGGTGCTGATCGTCGTAGAACCGCAGTGGCGTGTCGATTTTCACATACACTGGGCGCTTCTCAACGCTGCCGAAGGCGCTTCCCATGAAGCTATAGTTCCACACATTATCTTCCGGGACAAGGAAGTAACCACGAATCTTGTCGCTGAGCAACAGTTGACATTTCTGACCCATGCTGGTGGAGAACCCTTGCGGTTGGTCAGATGTGATGTCTTTGTTCTCAGCTCCCCACTTGTAACCCTGAGGGGTCAACCCCCAGGCGGCAAGGGAAACAGAGCCAGGGGTAAAGGAGACTGTCATGGTCACGGTCTTCTTGTCCCATGAAGGATGGGCATTCATCAAACGCGCGTGCTGAGTCACATCCATGGCAGTCATGTAAGGCGGCTCGTTGCCAGAGATGGTGTGGATGACACCGAGCGGCTCAAGTCCGTTCAGGTAGTCATGCTGTGGTAACTGTTGAGGTAGTTGCACGTCTCGGGTATTTCCGACCTGTGGAATCATGACAATGGTGCGAATCTCCTTCACTTGATCATTATCTGGTGGGGAGGTACCGTAAAGGTATCCAGCGACCTGCACACGAAGATCGGCGATCGTGATGAAGCGCCGGAGGATGTTCTTGGGCATGATGTAAGTGTATCCCTCTTCTTGAATCTCGTCCGAGGAAATATAGATGTTGTTGGCCCTCGTGCGAAGGTTCGACGTCGCAATAGCCCGGGTACGCCATTCAGTCTTCGATGCGAATGATTGCTGCTCATACTGGGACGTGGTTGTAACAATGATCTCTTCGCCGCGGACGTTCTGCGTCTTGGTTGTGACAGCAGTAAGCTGCTTCTGCTCCTCCTGTTGCTTCTCGATCTCCGCAGCCTGCTGCCGTTGCAGGGAAGGCGCACTGATCTCCATACCTAGGATGATGTCTCTGACTTCGCTGCTCGTCAAACTCTGGACGTTCACGTTGTTCTTCTTGCCATAGTCGTTGAGGATCAAGTCGCGGAGTTGTACTTCGACCTTAATCCAATCCTCATCTGAGAGTGTGGGCCAGATGTGATGCTCCTGGGTAATAACAGTCTTGTCAGGTCGAAGAATGATCTTTGCCTTGTCGATATTGACATGGAGAGCACGCAAAATCAGGATCAACCGAGAGAAAGCCGTGTAAGGAGAGATTGACTTCAGCCATTCATCGTACAGGTTGAACAGTACCATCTGCGGTTCGGTCGCCCGCAAAATCATATCCGCAAGCTTCTCAACCTTCATGGCAGCCTGGAATGGCAACTGCAGCTCAGACGCACGGATGGAGATATTGGGGAAATCGAGCAGATGAACTTCAAGAGGATCCAGAAGACCTTTCCGAGTAACAATAAGCTGCTTGGGCTGTTCTTCCACGGGTAGGGACCGAATAAGGGCTGCTACTTCTTCTGCAGTCTTCCACTTAGCCAACTGACCAAGACGCTTCTGCCCGGCCCAGACACTGGTATGGATGATCTTCAAAAACAATTGACCGGTTCGGGGGTTGAAGATGAAGATGGCGCCGTTAATAGGCTTGGTTGTCAAGTTTCCTTCGAAGGTCTTGTGGATGGTGACACGGTACACATTGGTATCGTCGATGAACAGCTGGATCTGCGGGCTGAAGAGCTCCGAGTAGTTTTGAGAGTTGAGGAACTCCTGATTACTCTCGGAGGCATACAGCTGGAGGCCCTTACGGATACGTTCCCTCAGCACATACAGGGCGGGGTTGGCCTTCATGACCTTCGCCATGGCCTGCTGGATCAAAGTCTTCAGGCCGGGGAAGTACTGTCCGTAAGCCGAGTAAAGATTGTAGGCAAGGTCAATGCCGATCATAAGACCTGTAGCCGAAGGATAGATGCTCATGCTATCGGTGGTGTAGTCAAGATACTTGGCGCGCACATATCTTTCGATGTCGTGAGAATCGTAATCACCATATCTCAGCTGCACATCAACCCAAAACTTGTTGGTCGTCGTAGGCTCATAGACGTCTTTGGTGTCAAACAGAATGGAAGGCCTAGTCACGTTCCACTTGTTCGTGGCGAAGAGCAGGATGTCTGCGCACGAACTGTTCATCTTGTAAGACTTACGCGGATGAATAGTCTCCTTCTGCACAGCCTCGATGCCCAGTTGCTCGAGTTCTTGATCAAACACCTGGCACAGATCCATAACCACTGATTCGTGGATCTTCTGCCACAAATGGGCACGGAAAATTTGGATCAATGAGATCTTCAAGGTGGGGATTTTTCCATGCAGGAAGATACCTGTAAGATCCAATTGCACCTGGAAACCAACGTAAACATTGGCTCGGTTAATTGTAGGGGACCACCAGAGGGTAAATCGACGGTTGGGGATCTGGTTCAGACCGGACCGCTGGGCGTTGGTGAGTTTCTTGAACTTCATCGACCTACACATTTTGTTAGCAAAAATTTTCACAAAACCAGCGTAAACAGGTAGACGCACTCTTCGAAACCTGATGCTCGCTCCCAAAAGAGGCCCTCCCAAGACGGGAATGCAGTTGCTTTGAACAGGGTATGCTCCAGAATGGTCTCAACACCACCCAGCGCCTGGATGACATCCGTGCGGTAAGCGTTCAGGTTCCACAATTTACCATCATGGCGTTGACTAGTCCACCAGAATGGATTGCTCTTCATCAGTTGGTATTGTTTGAATTCGGCTCTGAGGCGGAAACCCTTGTCGAAGCTGAGGGTGCTCCGATCCTTCTGGAAGAGGGTGTTGATACGAGGCAGACCACGATCCCAGCTGTCCTCCAGATCCTCCAGAGTCAGACGACGGTTCTGTTGCTGAGCTTCCATGCGCTTCTGGGAGTATTCCATCCACACCCGTTGAGAGTCGATGAACTCGGCCTCCCACGGGATGATGTACCGGAAGATGTTAGGAATCAGAGTCTCCTCGTCATGAGACATACCCGCTCGGAAGTGAGTGATTCCTGTATCGGTTTGCTTGGACCATCGCTTGTCGCTAGCGGGGATGAGGATATGAGAGCCCGAGATCATACCCAGACCTCCCAGCTCCTTAGGTGTATAGAACACGGCAGGAGGGAAACGCGAGGGCATCTTGGAGTTCAGACCGATCTTGACACGAGTCTGAATCTTGGTCTCGCATTTGACGATGGTATCCAAGAGGTTGACGGTGGAGACAGCAGCTTCACGGTAGTAGGTGAAGAGCGCGATCAAAGCGGTGTTCCACTTGTTAGCAATCTTAGTGAACGTAGTCGAGCCGGAAGACATAAGAATCTGGCGGATTCTATTATTGAACTTCTGGATATCTTCTTCGGTCACTTGCAGGAAAGCATGCGCTGTGCGCTCCTTTGTTGTGTTGTCGACAAGAGACCACACACTATCTTTAACCGAGAACTCCTCATTCTGGTTGCGAATCTTTGGCAGAATGCGAACCTCGAATCCACACATGGAGAAAAGCAAATTTGGATTATCCTTGCTGTAGACACTGGCAAAGGTATCATCCCAGTCAATTGTGGTGATGGATCTTGGCAGGCGGTTCTTCAAATCCCAAAATGCGGCGCGACCGAGGTTAACGTCGTGCCTCATAAGACGCATACGGCAATCACGCGGCCAACACTTCTTGTTCTTGTATCCAATAACGTTTTCAAAATTGGGGTCAGGGTTTTCCGTCAGGAAGCGCTGGATCAAGTCTCTCGATTCGTCGGCGTTGAATCTGAAGAACACCCAGATCTTGTCAACGTAGCGAGTGTACAAGCGGATAGGATGTCTAGTCTCCGCAGCACGATCTCTAAATTGAAGGAAGTCATTCGGGCTCTGTGGCGGACCAGCCATCTCACTAGCTCTCTGAAGACCGAGGAGGAGCAAATCGATCATCAGGCCATAGTACTGGAAGACAAAGCCGGAGAACTGCAGACCCCTGATCAATCCATAGCTGTTGGTATGGTTCATATCCTTGTAGCTGAGCTGCACATTGTTCTTCGAAGTAATGTAGTCCGCCAAGTTGTGGTCCATAATCAAACGCAGCAACCGATTCAGGAGGGTCAGATCGATCTTCTCATAGACCTTCGAGAGCTCCGTCTCAATCATGACGTTAGTCTCACCCTCAGCGGTTTCCCAAACGTTGGACAAATTGTTAATGCCCTGAGCCCACTTGTAGGTCAGCAGCGGGGGAACTTCAGAATCTGACGGTTTGATCCAGGCAGGGAAAAGGTGACGCTGCTCTGCCTGGTACCAGAGATACTGATCAAGGTAGGCATCGGTAATTTTCTCAATTGGCTCCACATCGTAGACAGGGTTGATGTTGTTGTAGTTGTCATTCATGTCAATCCCAACTTCCTTGAATGCTCTCTGGGTCAAGAGGAATCTCTTGATTCTTGCCAGTGTAGTACCGGGAGAATCATAGGCCTGCTCGATAAGAGCAAGCTCCTCTCGCTGACTCTGATTCAGTCGCCCTTTGACGGAATAAGCTTCGCGAAGACGTTCCAAAGCAAGAATCAAGATCTTAGTGTCATGCTTGTAGGAGACACTCGGGAACGGAATTGGTGAAAACTTCCGGGATTCAAGCCAATGCACCATGGTGGTGTAGATCGCCACGGCTTCTTCCGAAGACACGTAGGGACCATCCTTCAGGTAATTATGCTGTCTCTCCTGCTCGGCTTTGAGCCACAGTCGAGTCAGTCGACCCAGGTTCTTCTTGGCAACCGTCTTATCAACTGTGGCGCCGCGGCGGATACGTTCGCGATTATAGTGCGCGACAGAAATCCACCAGTCGGCCTTGCTCTTAACGTATCGCAGGATGATATTCTCAATAGGCGCTGGGAGACCGGGCACCTTCCAGGGAATATTACTCTTCCAGCATCTCCAAGCCTCCGAAAGATGTTGTAAAACTGTATTGACCTTATTTTGTTTAATACCCTCGGGCATCATGTCCATGAGGTCGGCCATGACAGAGGCACGCAATTCCAGATCGAAGTGCGACTCCACACGCTGTTTGGTGACGGTCTTGGCAACTCCCTTGCTGTGACGACCCTCAAATTGACGAGAGAGCAAGTTTCCAAGCCATCTCTCCAAAAGGGGGATGATACCGCGCATGAAGAACAGCCAAACGCGCCATGCTGGAGCCCAGAAACCGCAACCAGGACCCTTGCCAACAGGGCCGGAGTTGAACCGATAGTAGATCAAATGTTTCAAATCCTTGCAAGAACGGATCTGATGCATCAACTTGTACTTATAACGATACATACCAGTCAACTGGCCCACGTGGTTGAAAGCATACAGAATGCCGTCAGCCAGCTGGAACGCGTCAATATTGCCCAGTCGATACTGAACTTGCGCGTCAACAATCAACTTGGTGAGGCGCAGAATTTCACGCATCAGATGGAAAGCGTTACCGAAACGAGACTTCTTCCGCTCCTTGGTTGTCAGTGTCTTGACGGGCTTCAGGTTGAAGTTATAATCGAGATGGAGATAGGTCAAATTCTTGCGGTGGATCAGCAGATTCAACATGTTAAATCCCTGACGGCAAACTTGAAGACCGGCTTCAACCCAGTCGATTGTTGTCTGCTGGAAGAATTTGGTGGACTTCAAGGTCTTCAAAAGATTCTGCTTGTTCTGAGCCTTAGGCTTCTTCTTATGCAACTCGTTGAGCACGTAAGTCTTCAGAAGCTTTTGGTACGAAACTCTAACTTTAACGGGCTGGCCCTGGGGACAGTGTTCCAGGTACCACTGTTTGACGAGTGGCACGTCCTGCGCGCGCACCATCTTTCCTGACCTCTTGTTGAACGGATGGGGAGCCCACCAAAGGGCTATGGCCGATGCGGTATCAGGTGTGTAGAGTTCCTCATCTGCGAAGAACGGCTCGACTTCAGCGGGAAGTTCGAAAAGGTCATCTTCGTTGTTTCCCGGTCCAAAAATCTCGTCCTCATGACTGACCGTGATGTTCTTGGGAGCAACAGATCGCGATGAGATAGGATTGATCACGGGGTCGAAGTAGAAAGCGGGGAGGTTGGGATCATCGGTTCGGACGTAGACAACCTGAGGGTAAGAATACCAAGAAACGGACACGCTCCTTGGAAGGGTATTATACAAGAAAGGGAAGGCGACTCTGTACTCCGTCCGGATGGGGGCTCGGAAGATGATGCGATCGATGGCATTGAATTCGCTAAAGTCCTCGTCATTGGGGTCGATATCTTTGTAAAGAGGCTCAAAGCGCGGGCCACCAGGAATGGCGACATTCAGGGCCTTTGCCGTGAAGAAACTGTTGAGATCAAACATGTAAAAGTAATTTTTGTCAACGACATCACTCAGCAGCTGATGACTTAGTCGGTAAAGAGTAGCCATCTGTGGGAGTGTCAAGTTCCAACTCTTATAGCTTGGCCCGTTGACATGGGGGGTATCGAGAAGTGGTCGGTGATCGTAGAGCCATTCGTACACGGGGCCATCTTCAGACTCATCGAGTTCCATCTGAACCGGCTCCAGAGGCTCAACATCTTCGATATTTTCCGACCACGACAGTGGAGGTTCCTCGTCATCGAAGGGGGGGAAGCGCATACGCTTGAAGTGTCTGCGGTCGCTCTTTTCTCGTCTCATACACACCCACATTGTTGCCCACTGTGCATGGAAGACCGGTTCAATAACCCTCGGTGTCTCGTTCACCAGTGTCAAGCAACCATTGACGTGATATAGTACCTTGACCTCGCGAGCCGACTCCCAAGGCATGGGCATGTTCTCCAGCAGCTTCAAAACAGCGTGGGGCATGAACTTGAGAGCGCCCAGGTAGCTACGCTTCTCGTTGCTGAACTTCTTTTGCGATACATCGCCGATGTCTCTGACAATCTTTCGCAGATGCTCCGGGGGCATGTCCGCCTTTTGCGTCTCGACGAATCCACCCTTGCGTTTCTCTCCGAACCGATTGCGCTGCGTCCGCAACCACTCATTCTTCTTCTGGGCAAACTTTGCGACGTTAGGATCTGCTGGAGGTTGGTATCCGGGCGGCGGCGGCGCCAAAGGCATCGAGGGAGGAGCTGATGCGCCCCATCCTGGAGGAGGCGGGGGAGGCAGCGACGCCATGATGATGGCTGTTGAAGGAGAAGTGCCTCTCTATCAAGTTCCGACTTTGATGCTGGAACGAAGTCGCGTCAAATCACGTCGGAAAAAATCATCAAACACAACGCGAATGCACCAACAGGATGGCAAAGCGCGCGGGAGGTGAGTTAAGTAATGCGCGTCGGAGGGATTAAACCGTAGACCCGAAGAAGACAAATTCAAACTCCTGCACGATCCCCTTCTCACGACGGGCGATGGAAGACGTTCTTCTAGACTACTCTCTTTGGTGATGGCAAGCTTGGGAAGAGGTGGCGGCTCTGCTTGGTAAGACGCTAGTCCAGATATGGAGTTAGCGCCACCTCGCCAAATTCGCGCTAGTGCGGCCTCCCAGGGCTCCGAGCGAAACCCACACAAATCCAGATGACTTTGAGAATTCTACGAGGACAACGACAACCGACGACGCCGCCGCCAAACTCTTGACCACCGTTTCAGAGGTTCAAGGACAATCAAAATGGCGAACAACAGATTGCAATACGTGAGTTACTATCATCATCTATATCAATGCGATGAAATACTGACCTTTGACTTTTCTTCGACAGCGGAGACGGAACCCGTACGTTTGAAAATCTCCTGCCCACATTTCTACCCAGAACTGCCCTTTTTTCGCTCGCTCTATCGACATTGCTCGCTCCCGACTCAGCGGCATTGTCCTCATGACGACGATAAATTTCAAGACTTGATCCGACATTGGAAACACGATATTGATGGTTTTTTGCTCTACAGGTACAACACGCGGTCCAACAAGGTCCGCATCATCAAGACCCCCGGCGGCGAGCTCCGGTACCTCCACATCAAGAAGAAGGGCACTGCTCCCAAGTGCGGTGACTGTGGCATCAAGCTCCCAGGTGTGAGTGCTCCCGAATCAAATTCTGGCTAGCGAGTGGTTATCTGTGCGGATCTCTTTGGGTGTCCCCGATTTGTTTCGACTGTGAGGAGAGACGAAGTGGAGGGACCGAAAAGCGCAGATTTACAACCTCCAGCCAGTCGCTTGGGGTGAAGAACCAAAAAAAGCTGATTTGGAATGCCTAGATCCCTGCCCTCCGCCCCCGCGAATACTCCCAGATCTCCCGCCCCAAGAAGACCGTCAGCCGTGCCTATGGTGGTTCCCGCTGCGCCGGCTGCGTCAAGGACCGCATTGTCCGTGCTTTCCTGATCGAGGAGCAGAAGATCGTCAAGAAGGTCCTCAAGGAGTCTCAGGAGAAGGCCGCTGGCAAGCGCTAAACGGAATGCGTTTTGTTCTCGGTGTTGGTCTTTTATTAAGTGGGAGCGAATGATATGGAAAAAATCGGCTGGGTACGGTTCTCTTAGGAATAAAAGATGAACAGGAACGGCTAGCATGCGAACCTTATACGGTCGTGGCTTTCAATGAAATTTCATTTTCATCATGAGTTATCAGCTCTCTCCCACCGACTTCAGATCTTCCAATGGAAAGACTATGAGGTATTCAGGATACAAAAAAAATAATGACCACTATCTTCAATCCCACATCGTGTAGCATTGTCGGTTCTACGGAGTAATCTTCAGAGAAAATGAAAGCGAGCGAGAGTAACTACGTCGTCGTCAACCTCCTCTGTCATAGGATCAATCCTCGTTCGCCTAAACCCTGAAATATAGTAGCTCGGAGCAAACTAATCCTTCGTTCTCATGTTCAGCCAGACGACCGGCCAACATGGGAAATGAGAAAGGATGTTATTTAAAAAAAAAAAAAAATGGGGCCTAATCCATCAGGCATACATGACGCTAGAGCAGTTCCGGTGCTTGCGACACCGCGCAAAACGAACAGCGAAAAGCAATGAAGGGAAAAAAAAACAAAAGCAACAAAGTGAGAGAGTCTAGACTTTAGAGCAACAGGTGAAACGAAATAAAATTTGTCAAGATGATGACAGGTACAAGCAACGCCTGTACGGAAATTGGACAACGAGAATACAATCAAGGGTCGGCCCTGATAGTATATTTCTGGGGAGAGGGTACCTACTGGTACCAGTACACCCATCCATTCAGACCTGACGATGAGGACTCTGCTGGGTATCACTACGATACGCCGAGAGAACGTGAAGAAGTGCTCCCCGAGCTCTTCATGACGGGAGCAATAGATGTTTCTCGAAAACCGCACAGATGGCTGTTTCCGTCCTTGTGACATTGATCGAACATCATGATCAACATCACGACACGGTACATTGCTACGCTTCTATCCTGGTCTTGTCCGAAAGGGCATGGCAATATACGTGAGACGTGGTACGTACAATGGAGTACATTCTGTAGAATTGCATCCGGTCAACCGGCTTTCCCAATGCTCAATGACTGCCGTCAAGTCCCTTTGTGACATTTAGTCCCCCTGTCCACGACATGGGAAAGTACCTGCTACCTGCAAGTACCGAAATTGGCTTCATCCCAGTTAGATGTCTGTGCACCCCAGCATGGTATGCAGCTCGCTATCACATATCTGAGTCTCTGTGACAGGACGTCCCACGGTTCTGAAATCGACTGCTGTGTTGTAGATCCTGGGGAATCCAATAGCAGAGGGCAGCTCATCGATTTCGAGTGCGGCCGATCTGGCCACAAGACCATGAGTCAGGGATTGATGGGGTTTGAGTATACACATCTTCCGGAGTTGCAGCCTCTGAGGAAGATCTCATCCTGGTCGCCACCGTCCACGAGCAATGGGTGGAGGCGAGATTTGAGAGCTGCTAAGCGAAGGATGATCGACAGAGGACGGCACCTGTCAATTCATGTAACCAGCCACAGAAAGATCACACATGTATACCTTTTCGGTTCGAGCACATGATTTATTCTCGCTGTACAGTGTACGCTGCTGTAGGCATCCTATAGAAGCGGTGAGGACATCACTCAACCTAATCTGCTGCCCCCCATTACTTCGCTAGCACCAAGTAATTCCTTGAGGAACCCGACTTTTTTTTTTGTCGCAGGGACCGGTCATGTATCGAATTGACCAGGTGTGATACAGCCTCATCGGCGTGCTGATACCCAAAGGGGTCCTTGAGCATACGCAGGGGGGGGGGTGGGTGTGTGCATGGAAGTATATCTACCCATATGCAGGATATATGGCAATAACCTCGATTCAGCAAGATGGACATGCTCGGGGGATGGTGGAAAAGAGATTCGAAACCCACCTCAATAAAGAAGCGGCTGCAAGCGGCAGTCTCAGAAACAAAGTACGTACCAGTCCAGATCTCATCTAAAGTGGAAGCTGATTGGGAGGGGCGTCTTTGCTGGAGCATCCCTGCCGCGACAACCCCGAGCGTTTGAAATCAGAAGGGAATCGGTGGCAGGCAGCCCAATCACGCACGATGCAGGCAACGAGCGTAGTCCAGAATAGAATTCGTTCTATTTTTTGATGGGCGACATGCAACATGAGGGATCTCCATCTGTCCCTTCAACAGGGACCGGGTAAGACAGAGAAAAAGGAATATACGCTGCACCACGAAAAAAGGGTAATGTACTAAAGATAAGAGGACTTCGAACTTCCTGGTCGATGAATCGATGACGGCGCAAAGCCATGCTCCCCTTAACTCAGCCCATTGGGGCCGCGAGATGCATGATTAGGGCGCCTATCAAAACCGATTGAAGCGCTCTCGTCACCCTGGACCGCCATTCCGGGCTATTTAATCATGATAGTCGTTCAGATTTCCTGGTAGAATAGGACGGGTGGTACTGGGGGGACTGGATGCTTTGACACCGTCAAGGCTCAAGCACTGCAAGTAACTCAAACTCAAAAAGCTTAGAGTTCGGAACGGGCCGTAAAATGATAGAAAACGTACTTTTTGACAGGTTTGTTTTGATGGCCTTGAAAGAAAGAAAGAAAGAAAGAAAGAAAGTGATTGATGGATATCATCGACGCGGTTGAAGAACGGTAGATCGATAGATCAACTGGATGGTCGTTTAGTCTCGAAAGTGGAGTAGACAGAGCGGGCTACTTCAGTAGACAGTAGTACTGTCTGATGTTTCGGAGTTCCTGCAGGCTGCAGGACACAAATTCGAGGTTCTAGGCAAAGAATCTCGATGAAGAAAGAGACAAAATCATTGACAGGTGTCAATCATCTGACAATCAAATTCCCTTTCGTTTTACCCGTTCTTGACTCTGATCATCCCTTCCAGGCTAGGAGGCTCTGACGTGGATCCAGCTCGTCTTAACGCTGCATTGAATGGAAAGGATATCTTCTCCCCTCAGGCAGCGCCATAATCGATTCGGCAAATGAACACCAAAGACATCAAATCGAAGGCCTTATTTTTTTTCTTTTGTTTTGGGGGGAGAAAAACCACTTAGAATGCACCCCGATAACTCCGTCAATTCCCGGTTGCAGGCTGCAGCATGCCATTACGACGCTATCAGCCTTGGCTGCATGAAGGCAGTGGATGTCATCGAGAGAGTGTGTTGATGGTAGTTACAACAACAACAATAATAATAATAGGATAGAATCACTATCTATTGAGTAGATGAACTGACGACTGTAGACCTATCACTCTGGATACGATGTGATAGTCTATACAGATGTGAGATAGAGGATCAATCCAATCTACTTGACAAACTACAGTATATTCATCACTCTATCCCCGGACCAATGTGTGTGTACTTATGGCTGTGTTTCTAGCTGGTTCCGTCCGTCAACCTTTCCTGCATTATTATGACTTCGTTAGTGCATAGGAGTTACTCGGTCTTCAGGTGAGACAATAATAATAAACACTGACAGTAGATCTGTATTGCACTAGGTACCTAAAGTAAGTCTACAGCTCGGCTGGACATCATTTAGTTCGACAACCGCTTACACCCCCTCGCGCCTCCAAAGACTATGGTCTATGTGGCCTCGAATCCAGATTTCATACTCTACATAGTACATACACACACCCTGGATGATGGTACATTAGCTCCCCTTCGCCATCAACCAGGGTCCTTGACTAGCACTGTCCGTCTAGCGGATATACGCACTCACAACGAACCACCAGTTCACAGCTACAACGAGGGCTGGAGGACGGCTGAATCTTCCGCCGAATAAGTGCGCGCCTACCCCGGTCTTTTCCTGATATTGACAGAGCACTCGGGACCGTCCTACGAAAGAGCCAATCCCCTCCATTTCCCAGCATCATTACTCATCTGCTTCCGATAGATACGATGGTCCTTCTTCCTTGAGTAGTTGCATCAGGCATTGCGAATCACAGAATCCTTCCACCTTTTCCTAACGGATGGCGATGGTTGGTGAGGCGATCCCAATGACAAGCAAGGACAGATAGATTGT
This sequence comes from Aspergillus clavatus NRRL 1, assembly GCF_000002715.2. Classification (NCBI taxonomy): domain Eukaryota; kingdom Fungi; phylum Ascomycota; class Eurotiomycetes; order Eurotiales; family Aspergillaceae; genus Aspergillus; species Aspergillus clavatus. The sequence goes on along the minus strand of NW_001517101.1, from coordinate 1,284,439 downwards.
TGAGAGCCGGTCTAGATGGAATGATTGGGGCAGCTTGAAAACTTAGAAACAGGCAGTGGTGCATTGATCACCCATTGGTCTTATAATGTTCGTATTATCAAGAATCAGTATCAGTATCCGTATGAGCTATTTATGATCACCATCGTTGGCATCATCATCATCATCATCATTATCATCATCATCATCATCATCCCCTCACGGCCTGCAGAAGGCCACATGTGAACATTCCCATGGCAGCAGTCCGAAAAAAATCATATCCAATAGAAAGAGATATGGAAAATCAATGCAGGCATCCAAGGTCGTATGAAAAACAGTTGAAAGAACCAACCCTCAACGCCGCCTCCATACTCAAGGTAGGAAGAACGAAGAAATGAGAAGGTAGGGGGGTGGAAAAAAGCAAAATGCAAAATGCAATGCGCCAAAGTAGACAAGGATTGAATGAAAGAGAGTGAAAATGTAGAATAAAGGGGAAAAAAGAAAGAAAGAGAAAGCCACAAACTGACTCGACCAGTTAGTTACGATACATTGATTAACATTATGCAAGTCAGCTGTCAGACTAACACTGCCCAACACCCCGACGCCCCCCAATATTTGCCCCTTCTAGCCCCCCTCAAGAGTCCTCTGGAAATCTTATACACTGAGCTTGAGATCTGGCGACATCTCCAGGCCGGTCCACCAGCCACTACTGGCATGAGGTAGTCCATTAGGGGTTGGATGGGAACGGACCCCACACCACCCCCCTAGGCCAGTCTCATACGCAGGATAATACTCTACGCATGGCCCAGTCATATCATAGAATAGAGGAGAGCAGGGAGGGGCCTCGCTGCAGCCAATGGCGCTGCTCAAGCCGTACTGCTCGACCGACAGTCGAGGCATGAGCGTGGCAGGGTCTGACACATGGGTTGGTGCCACTATCGCCGTGGAAGTAGTCGTTTGAAGGCTGTATGGGTGGTAATAGCTGCCCATCGGTTGCGGCTGCAAAGGTGCGACAGGCTGGTGACGGAGCTGCTCTCTCTGCGCGTCGGCCTGGCCCGTCACAATGAGCATCTGGCCGCGATACTTGGCTGTAATCTTCGTCGCCTTTCCGCCTTTGGCTCCAGATCGTTGGCGCTGGGGGGCCGGTGGATCCGAGCCCAAGGATCTTTTGTGATTCGCTTGCTTTCGGTACCGGGTGGTTGACTGAATGCCCTTCTTGATTGCCTCATCCGTAAGGCGCCAGTAGTTCATCGCTTTCTTGCCACCGGTGGCTTCGCCCTTCACTGCTTCGAAACCCTACATTGTGCCGTATACATCTCAGCACACGGACCAAAGTAAAAAAAGGCCAGGGCGTTAGAATAGATACCAAAAAGAACAAAGTACATACCGCATTCATCGAGAGATTGTGACGGATACTATTCTGCCAGCCCTTGGAGTTCTGGTCCTTCCCCTTCGTAGTATGCTTCTCAAACCAGCTGTAAACCCCCTGTAGCGGAAGCTTTTTGTCAGGAGCGTTCATGAGAGCTTCATAGATCAGATGAGAATATGGCGCATCCAGTGAACTGTCCTCTGTCGAATCTGGTGTGTCTCGTGTCTCTCCAAGGTCGACTGCTCGCTTAATCTCCATATGGTCACTGTGACTAGGTTGCGTGGGCAGCTGAGATGGGGTCGGGAAAGACGGGACTGACGATGCTAAACTTGTCGCAGGTTGAGATGAGATCCGGATCTCAGAATGTTCTGAGAAGGACCCAGGAACTTGAGAGGAAGCGTAGTAACTTTGAGCGTCAAAACCGATACGGTTTTGGCTCTCCACTCCAGGCTTCCAGTCTGACGGGCTCTGAGAAACACTAGGGCCTCTCAGTTGGGCAGTGCCTTGATCTGAGTTGGAATAGGATGCCATCGCTCTGGACGGCTCTTTATCATAATATGGATACCACTGCGAACTCCCGTCGGCACTTGTTTCCAGAGGCGAGGTAGACGAACTGAGTGTGTAAATCTGTGCCGTCTCATGACCCCAAGCCTTCTGCTCGGGTATAGATACTTCCAAGGTCTCTGGGCTGTTGGAAACGGAATGCGCCCAGGTTGGTGAACAGGGATCGGAGTAAGGAGGATTGTCTTGATAAGAACCATCAGAGAGAGGGGAAGATGACGGCTGAGGAGCGTGATGGTGCATAGCTCCTTCGTCCGTATATTTGGCAAAGAACTCGTGTGAGGGAATTGAGTGATCCATGTTGCCTTGTCTTTAAGACAGGCCAATATTGAGCTCAGGCTGTTTTAGAAACCCCCCAACTCGACCAAGGTAAGTCCTGACGGCCAGGAAGAGCTTGTGCAGAAAAGAGGGATGTTGTCAGACTCTACCAGAGTCTAAAACTGTGACATAAGAGAAGAGAAGTAGACTGAGTGCGGGATGATCTTGATCGCTGAGGGAAGTTGGAAACGGGAGAACAGTGTGTAGTGCAAGGAGCAATAGATCAATATGAAAGATTGGGAGCAGACAATACGAAATGCCCAAGAAAGAGACAAGTAAATACTCACAAGAAAGACCTAAAAAGATAAGAGAGGGTCAAAAATTGAGAAGAATTTTTTTTTAAAAAAAAAAAAAAAAAAAAAAAAAAACAAAGAAGCACAACCAGTTAGAGAACCCGCTACGTTGAATACCATGAGGTTAGAAAGTGCCAGCTCACAAGGTCAATATACGTCTCTTTTCCTGGCCCTCTTTTTGTTTTTTTCTCCTGCTGCAGACAGCCTGATAGATTCATGCATTTCTCGCCCCCATCAAACAGGGAAATCAACCTGGGGCATAAAAAGAACAGGTTCCCTGAATATCATGTGTCCCTTTGGAGCGCAGGATGTCCAACTGGTGACGATGCTTCCATCCCATGGATTCCTACTACGGGCAATGCTTTCCCAAGCTGTGGAACAAGTATTCCAGTATGAAGATGCAGCCAATGATCTCAGGAACTGCAAAGAGGCTGGATCTGGTGCTACAGAGGGCTGGAATGGATCAATTAGCGATTTTACAATGCTTGGCCGACCGGGATCAGCTAAGAGCTCGCGGATGGCGGACGCCTGCAGAGAGTCTGGCGTTGGACTTCATACATGGGAATAACCGAAACTGGGACTATGGCGAAAGCAGAAAAACAAAAGAAAAGAAAGGAGAACAGGGTACAAGCCTTTTCTGGAATCGACTTTGTTACAAGGCCCTTGAGAAACATCAATGCTTCCCCCTTTCAATCCCTCCTGCAGATGCTCCTTGCCATTTCCCTATTCCCCGACCAGCCGGAACCCGTCAAACGGTCTGCAGGTGGCATCAGTGTCACCATTGCCGCTGCGCCGTCACAATCCAATCTACCAATCAATTTGATTTTGGGGAGAGGATGTGAAATAGGATGAGAGAGGCCAGATGTGAATTTAAAATCATACGTGATCTTTGGAGAATAGTTTGAGGTTGTGAAGTCAAAAGGGTTGACGGAGAATGGTGGGAAGGACACGAGTGGAAAAATACCCGCATGAGGTGAGATTAAGCATCAGGAGGGACGACGATTTCCCACACGTGGACGGTGTTATATGCGAGTTCTGCCGTGAGATCGGAATCAAAACCTAAGATCGCTGGGTTCCTGCTGGAGTACTGAGTGCTTCCAATAATGATACGTCCCAACTGTGCATGGAGGTGCCTTAGGTTGATATTGAGACCCAGTGTTGAAGCGGACGGTTGATGTTTCCAGCCCATTCATGGAACATAGCCGTGTCTCGCGGCGGATAAGAAGCGAGGATAGAGAACGAGTGAAGAACCATCAGAACACAGTGCTACCTATATAAAGATGATTTTCGATAACCCGATGGATAATATAAATTCGGTGAGACCGTCCTATCGGTAAGTTCGCGCTGGTAGTTCACTTCCGGTAATAGATCTATCAACAACCAGTCAGTGTCTGTCACTCCAGCTAGGAATATTGATGAATCGCAAAAAAAAAAAAAAAAAGAAAAGAAAAAAAGTGTTCTACTCACTCGTTTGAATTGGAAGTGTAGTTGTAAGATTCCCTAAAAAAGTCAGCAATTGATGAGCGGGCAAAAAGCTCAGTGTCCAACTCAGGACATACCTTGTCAAAGGTGCTCTTGAAGCCCCTCTCTCTCTTGGCGCTATAATCCCACTCCTTGTCGACAATTCGGAATGCGATGTCCTCATATGGCGGCCCGGCCATAAATCGAATGAGGCACGTATCCTCCTCACCAGCCGCAGCGAAGGACTGACCGCGCTTCCTGCCGTGCTCCCGTTCGATACGGTACGTGGGCGCTTTCGTTTTGTCGATAAGATCCGGGTAGAAAATGTTGAACTTGTAGCCCTGAACCACCTTCGGAGGCGGGTTGTCGTGATCATAATGGGTCTGGTTGTATTTGTTCCATTCGTAGCCCATCTGCACCCGGTTGAAGTACCGTGGCTTGCGTGGCCGATATTTGCCAGCCCATTGCGGCTGCAAGCCTGTGCTGACGGATTCCTCCCCAGTGAAGATCTCCTCGTTTTCGCTGACTCCTTTCGCAAGCTCTCTTTCATAAAGGGCTTTAGTCGCCTGCGAGAAGTCCTCGTTGGGTATCGAAGAGAAACGAGAGGACGCAGTGGCGACCGGCAGATTCGATGTGTGACTCGTGGCGACGGCGGACTGTCTCTCTGCCTGCCGCTGACGAAGGGGAATGTAACCCATTTTCAGGGTTTTTTGCCGCTCGCGCGCCTGATATGCCTGTCAGCAATGGCCGCACCAGTGATTTCCAAAATTGAAGCAACCTACCACTTGGTTCAAGAAAGCTGCCTCATCTAAGATCTCCAAGCCCTTGTCCTCCGGCCGAATTTGCAGCAAAGGTTCGGGATCAAGGTTGCGGAATTCCACCTCATTGATGGATGCTGACCGCTGTGCGTCCTCGGAAGTCGTCTGGATGACAGGTGCAAGAGGGGCCAGCTTCGTTCGAACAGATTCAGCTTCCTCTTGTTGTTGTGTGCGCAACCCTCGCACACGTTCATCAATCACGGCTTGGTAGACCTTCTTCAACTTAGCGCGTGCTTTCCAGACAGTAAGGCTGCGCAACAACTCCTCCCAGTAGTCGGTGTCGATGGGCTCGTTCGAATCCAGCTTCCTCCTGACCTGCACCTCCAGAGTCTGGAGCTGTTCGTAGGTCTTTGGACTCAGAAGTCTGTTGATATCCGCAGCGACGGAGCTAAGAGCACGTCCTTCGGGCGCAGTGATCTTTTGGCGATCTCGGCAAATGACTTTCATCGTCTGATACAAGCATGAGTTTAGCTTTAGTAGAAAAAAAAAAAAGATCGTGAAATCGAGGAAACGCACCTTCCAGAAATCCCTATTTTGCGAGTTTTTCTCCAAGCTCAAAAACGTATCAATATCCTTCTCCAAGTCAAGTAGTTCGTCCTGAGAAAGCCCCTCGAAAACGCCATCAGGATCCACCAGGTCCAGCTCCGAGTCCGCGATCTCATCGTCAAGAGGATCCCGCGTGGGATCAATCACCCGCAGCGTAACCGTAAGCCAGTCTATCGGCTTCGCCCGACCCTCCTTCACTCGGATCTCGGCCTTCCTCTTAGCTTGCTTGAGCACAAACATGTCCTCCTGCGCCACCCACTCGCGCACTTGTTCGTCCTCCTGCAGCTGATTAAGGCGCACCTGGTCCCTCATGTTCCTCGGTGGCGGCTGCGATGGCCGGCTGCTTCTATCGTCCCGGTCTCTTGGGTCGCGGTATCGGTCTCTCTCATCGTGTTTGCGGGCGTGTTTCTCGGATGGCCGCCATGATGAAGGCGAGCGAGACCGGCTTCGCTTGGAGCCTGTCCTGTCAGGAAGTCGCGAGGACATCCTGTATTAGAAGCAGATTTATGAAGGAATGATAGTCGCGGGAGGGTATTCCTGCAGTCGACTTTGTTGCGATGGACGTCAATTTACCTTCATGTTCCGCGGTGGAATCCTTGGATGATGGTCTAGACAAGCTCCCGCGGCAGAAGGTTTACCGAACGGCAAACTTGCCGGTCTTGGCGCCCGCATCGCGTGACGCAACTGGTAGTGTTGCCTTGTCAGAGCAATAAATAAATACACCATCTTGCAACTGCTAGAGAATTCGGGAGACATGTCTTTGAAATGGAGAAGACTACATCTGTCGCGGCAGGGGGACTTGCCTCCGCTGCTGTTCAGATACTCTATAGCAGCAAACGGCTACGAGCTGTTCATGACTGATCTGACGAATATCTGGACGGAGCGCATGAGTCGGCGAGACATCCTCAGGAGAGCCGATGAAGATGCTACGACAATCGATCCGAGCGAGGATGTAGAGCAGTTCAAGGTCCTCCTCGAGAAGATAGGGGAAGCTCTAGAAAACAAGCCGGGGGCCGCGGCATCGCTCAATCCAAGATCGCAAGTTGATTCTCTGAAACTCATAGTCTCAGTCAAACTCCCTACTCCCTTGAGGCCTCTGACATGGACGGCCTACCTTACCAAGGAACCCGCGTCTTCCACGTCTCGGCATCTGCTACTTCCATTACTCAAAGCAGAGGCGGCGTGGGAGCCGCGCCAACAGACTCTACTGGATCAACTCAACAGAAAGGACTGGGCCCTTGGCAAGCTATTCGAGAAGATCGAGAATATGGGCATTGATCTGAGCACCATCTTTCCTGGCGTGACTGGCCACCGAAGAGCCCACGGCGAGACGCTGCTGTCCCAAGCAGCCAGGTACATCAAGGGCGTGGCGCCCTTTGACGAAGCAGAATGGCTTGGTGAAGTCGCGAAATCGTCCCCGGAATCAAGCCTCGCAGCCAACATGGTGGCAGAGCTCACTGGATTTGATGAAACCAAGCATGTGGATAGCCTCGATCCGCCCCCAGACGGATGGTGGGAGAAGCTTACAGCAGAGGAACCCGCGACACTAACGCCCCCCGGGCGCGAACAAGCCCAGGAGCCGACGGAGAAGAAACATGCGGAACACGATACGGCGATGGAAACCGATACAGACACGGGCAATGATGACCTCGACGGTGATGATGAATTCGAGGTACATGTGATCATCCCTTCCCCCTCTCAGTATATGTGAGCTCGATCTAAATCCGTCCCACTAGCGACAAGAAACACCCCCCAGATTAAAAAAGCCCACAGACCAGGAGAGATCGTCTCCGGCTGCTACGGCGTCTACCACCGCCGGGACGGCCGATGAAGCAACCCATGGCCACAAGGCCACATCCGAAGATGAACCTACTAAACACGAATCCCCAGCAAAAAAACCCAAAGGGCTGGGGGTGATAGGCGGCAAGAAACAAACGCGGCCAAAGCCACCAACGCCTCCACGGGCCCATGTCGCTTCGGAACCCACAGGCCCAGCAACACAGCCCAAGCACGACGACGACGCAACGGACTCAGACCTCGACCAATCACCACGCGCAGCCCCCAGGGCACCAGCGCCCGCAGAGCAAAAGAAACCAGCACCCAAGTCCCACGGCCTAGGCGTGATCGGCGGCAAGAAGAAAGAGAAATTCAAAACACCGACTCCCCGCACCTCGCGCTCCCCAGACCCAGCCCCAGCCCCAGCTCCAGCTCCAGCTCAGTCACTGCCAAAACGCCCAGGGAAGCTGGGTATGATTGGGGGTAAAGCCCGCAAGCTCCGCGACGCTGCGCCTGAGACCCAGACTCGGGCAGAGGCAGATGCACAGGCACAGGCGCGCTCTGAAACTCCGCCTCAGGCGAAGTCTGAGAGCACCGAGGATCTTCCTGTTCGGGGGACTGTGAAGAAGTCGGCTTCGTCGTCGGTAGCGCCGCCTCCGGAACCTCCGCGGGAGGAAACCGAGCATGAGCGGGCGGACCGAAAACGGGAGGAGTTGAAGCGGCAGCTTGAGGCTAAGAGTAAGGCTCCGGCGAAGAAGAAGAGGAGGTTCTAGGCAGGCGGGCGGAGGTAGTCCATGGGGGTTGAGTCCCAGGGTTTGGTTTAGTCATGAAGTTATGAATTGTTTGAGCGATAGTTGGTGCTGTGGCGTTCTGATTGGTGCTTTTCTGTATAGTCGTTCTGTTTACAATACAGTCGAATTTGGATATATGTAGGAAGAAATGTTGGGCGGTGAGGCTGTGAGCCCATATGCATGTTCGATACAACAGGTTCGATGACCGTAAACCTAGTCTTGTACATGAGGTGCATTACCGGTGGAAGGGGGAGAAAGAAAGAAACCGAACACAGGGACGAACACAACCAATCTTCAGCCGCTGAGTCCGCTACCACGACTTGCCCGTGTTGAACCACTTCTTTGTTTGCCCTGTTCACTCGGCGTCACCAGCCTCACTTTCTTGGGCGACATCATGCCGGACGAGGGCGCTCCGCCGGCGCCCATAGTAGCCGTTGGGGCATTGCTTCCCCCAGATGCAGCAACCCCCAGCATACCGCGGACCTTTTCGACAGCTTTGCTCTCGCCCTTGGTCCACGGGTCGCGCTTGACGAATCCGGCCCCAGGTTTCCGACTGGTAGAGTCCCGTTTCTTAGACTCTTCCTGTAAAACACTACGATTATGCTCGCGGCGTGGTCCTGGCCCACAGTCATGCATGCAGCCCGGGGTGGCGCAACCCCCTTCGCTGATAGAGACGTCACTCAACCATGTAGTGATACATGCCACATGACCTCCATGGCCGCAACCTTGGCACCATGTCCAGAGCGTAGAGCCCTTGGGCTGTGGGGAAGTATACTGATCGAGCGCGACCTCGTCTAGATACTGCAGCTCGGATGAGGGAATCTGTTCGGTCTTCAGTGAGGAGTGAGAGGAAGACAGCAAATGCGACGTGGCTTCAGAGTCTTCCAGATTGGTATCTCCAAAGGATGCACTTGGTCCAGAAGTCCATTCGAAGGGTGGGTCGAGGCTCATGCAGATTGCACAAGGTTCCTGGGGATTGTTGCATTGGTAACATTGGCGATTGTCCTGTTTTGGATTCTCGTATGGTCGCTTGCACGTGAAACAGAACACATTTATGAAGGTGTCCGTCTGTGTGTATTCGTAGACGGCTGGGTATAATGGCACGCACAGGAGTCGAAGCTCGGCGGCTTCTATGTACATCGATTGGCGTATAAGATGTTCGTGGTATGTCTTGAATATGAGTTCACACTCCTCTCTGGGAAGGATCTTCTCACATTCTTGAAAGAGCGTGCGTAGTTTCTGGAGCAAATGTGCAGCAGACTGTATGTCAACATGACTGCTGCTATAATAATATCTGATGGCTTCTTTGAGCAGGACCTCGGCACTCCAGGGTTTGTGTCCGCTCAGATGAGGGCTCAAAGGAACGCTGATCTCGGAGAAGTCCTCGGTACAGCCAGGTATAGTCCGAGTGATCGGTTCGCTACCAGTCGTCCGTGCGCTGTCTTGGATGAGGGCTTCCAAGGGGGTAGACTCTTTTACAAGCAGGGGAGGACTAGAAGGCCGTTCCAAGTGAGTATGGCTCACATCAGAAATTCCCTCTTGAAACAGATCATCAGCGTCGATTTCCACTTGATGCGGTGCAGATTCGGCAGCAATCTCTGCATCCCCTTGGTGGCTTTCATTAACAGGTGCACTATACTCGTCAGTCTTGGAGCGATCGTGGAGTCTAGCTACAGAAGAAAATGATGTTGCCAGCAATTTTGAAGGGTGCGAGCTGCCTGTTGATTCGGAAAACATGGGAAAGCTTTCCGAGGATTCATGTCGCTGGAATGCAGGTTTTGGCGACGTGATATGGGAATCAAGCGAGAGCACCTTTTTCGGAAAGAGCTTGTAGTCACGGATCGCCGCTCTCTTGGTCTCCATTTTCTGGTCGAACTCGTCGTCTTCCGAAGCCCCTTTGATATAATCAGGGTGATTTCGAACTCGCCAGTCGGCTCGACGATTGATCGACCGCGGTGCGGACCTTTGGTCGCTTTCTGAATTTTGGGGCACCGATTCCCTCCGTGGGAGGCTATCGAAGGAGGCAGGCACGATTTCACTGGCGTCGGATTGGCGATGTTCAAATTGCGTAATGGGATTGGGTTCAACATCCGACATTGACGACCAAACGTTCGAGTTCAGTGTTCCTTGATTAGAGCTTAGTACCGATGGCGGTAAAGGCTCGATATCGTCATCGTTCAAAGAGGTCATTTGCGAGTGAGAGCTGCCCAGGGAATCACCTGGCGAGTCCGGCAAGGGCCTTGCGAGAGGTGTGGCGATGTTAGACGTGCTTTCTGGCTCCACAAGAGTGTTTTTGGGAGCATCTGTCTCAATCACCCCCCGGAACAACCGATTCTTCAACCTGTCGGCTCTCCCATCGTCCAAACCTGGAGGTCGCTCAGCTGCTCGGCCCTCCTTGGATTGTCTTTTCTTGACATTGCGTGAACCCTTTTCGGAATTTTGACGTTGCTCTCTGGCCCTGACTTCCAGCTCCTGAATGACAGCGAGTTTGACAATCCTCCAGGTCTGAGCAAGTTTGAGCAACGAGACCTCGTCGGCGGATTCTGCATTTTGGGCTAATGCCTCCAGCAGTACGCGCAAAAGGTCAGTTCGCGGAGTTTCCAGCAAAGGAGCATAGTGGCGAGCCAGGTGTCGAAAGAGCGCCGGATCCGAAGTGGCCCCAGGGACACTGCCCACAACTCCTAGCTGGCGTGGCCCAGGCGGGCTGCTCTTGGACAAGGTTTCGTCCAGTTGTAGAACGGGACCAAATTCAGGAGCGCCGGGTGGCGTACTGCTTAGTGACTTGGACGGTCGACTACTGCTTGACTTACTGAATCGGTGATGCCGGATGGAAACGAACGAAGGCTCGTCGAGAACTTCATCCGTCGGGCTCTGACTCACAGCTTCGCCACTGCTGGGCTCCTCTTCCGGCTGGCCTACGAATTCATTGGCATTAAGACCCATGATGCTACGCCTCATCCGCTTCTGGGAAAATGCCAACACCTCCCCATTGGGACTCCAGGCGACAGCGCAGGTTGGGCGCTGATTCACCACATGCGGGGCATAGCGGATGTCGGTCTGAGTGAAGGCGCCAGAGTCACCTACCGTCCACAAGAGGTCTTTGGAGTGCCACAATAGATCTGTGGCATTAGAGTCGTGACGATCGAATTCCCGAAAGGGGACATGCGGCCGTCGGAGATCCCAGAGATGAATTCGGGGATCCTCCTTGTCATAAGACGTGACCACCTGGCAAGACTGCCAATGGCCAGAGAATGGCGGTTCTCTATCCGAGGAGGGAGGCCGCCATCGGACGTTGAGGACAGCTTGTGGTGTGCGGAAATGAAATGTGGGCTTTTGTCTTCGTTCGGCGGATGAGGAAAAGTCCCAGACTTTGACCTGTCTGTCCATGCCACCGCTGACAACATGCTTGCCATCCGGGTGCCAATCCACTGAAAAGCAAGGCCGGTCATGAGCCGTGATCCTCATGATAGGAGCACTCGCCTTTCGGTAGTCCCATAGCTGAATCGCACCGCTATCTGTCGCGGTTGCAAACATGGAATTATCATTCGGAGACCATTGAATATCACGGATGGCATCGCTATTTCCCAAATACTGTTCCTTACTGCCGCACATTGGCACGCCACGCTCGGTGGACGCGGCACGCAAGTCCCACAGGCGAATCGTTGAGTCCTGGCTTCCCGACAGCAGCCATGCCGGAGAGTGTGGATTGAAGGCCAGTCGGTGAACCTGGCGGCTGTGACCTTGGAAGCGGCAATATTCCAAGCCGGTCCGGTTGAGATCGTAAACGACAATACGACCATTAGCCACTGCAGTGGCGATAATCCGATCATACTTGCCATGTGACCATTTGACATCCCGGACAGTCAGCTGATCCTTATGCCGTGCGGAGAGGGCACTGCCACCGTGATGGGTGGATGAGTAACTGATGATGGCATTGCGAAGATTGGCTTCCTCGGAAAGACCGTCGGGAGAGACGCGGATCGTCTTTAAGATTTCCTTCCCGCCAATGACTGCGTGAGTCCGCTGCGGGGAGATGTCTAGGGCGGCAATGGGGATTCCCGTCTTATGCGTGACGGTTTGCGATTCCCCCGGCCTGAATCTGACGTTAGTGGATCATTCCGAATGGCTCCCACCGAAGCCCTACAGATACTGTAGGTATGTAGGAAGAACTTCGTGGTATTTTTTTTTTCTTTTTTTTGAACCCTCTCTTGTTTCTTTAAAAGGGGGAGGGGGACCAGTGATAGGTAAAAGTCAAGCAAGGGAGTGGGTTTGAAGCGATCGAACCAGAATGCAAAGTAGACCAGCAAGGAAAAAGAGAACCGTACAAGGACTTGGACCTGATTGACCGGGGACCAGTGGACAAATCTGCACGACCAGCTGGAGCCTGTGGGCTTGGTGGTCTCGACCCGGAGAAAAAAGGCTGGGCGAATCTTGCTAGAGCACTGGCCGCCCGATGGGAGTACTTCTGACCCTGTTGTACCGGGGCCGGAGGAGGAGGAGGGGGAGGAGCCGTCGACTGGTGGGATGAGAAAGAGAGTGATGAAGTATGGCCACGAGTGGGCAGTCGAGGGAATTCCGACATGGTAGTAGATCAGAATGATGAGGGGCGTAGAAGTCAAGAGAGAAGTGGCAATAAACGACTCAACTACGACTCCATAGAGTCCGACAATAGAAGACTTAACTTGATGGGGATGCCATCATCACGAGTCGTGGGTCTTGAGGAATAACGTGGGGGGAGGAGGGAAGAGATTGGAGGGGATCGGCAACAATAACAACATCAACAACGGAGGACCAACAGCTCAGCTCGAATCAGATCCAATGATTGGATACAAGACACTCGAGCGATTCGACCTGGAAATAATAACTAACAATGAAATCCAAGGAATTGTGTCTGGGGGTGGGGAAAGAAAGGGGGAGGCGGAGTTCCTTGCAATTCCAAAGTGTGAGCGCGCGTGTGTGTGTGTGTGTGTGTTGCCTTGCAGTTGGACGTTAGGGAAGAGGAAGTAGTAGTATGTATGATAGTATCTAGGAGAGAGTAGTAGTAGGAATAGTACTGTAAGTACTGTAGTCTGTAGTAGCTTGGACTCGAGTGGTTGATTGGTGCCGCTCAATCTAGGTAGTTGAGTGGGTAAGATGAAAATGAAGGAGAGAAAAGGCGAAGCTTGATGGAGGATGGATGAATGGTACCTAGTGATGATTCAATGACTGGGAGGATTGGCCATGAGCATCTCCCGCGGGCCAATAGCAGCAAGTCCAGAGTAAGTAGGTAAGAGTCTACTGGGCTCACTACTGTAGTGGAGTAGATCGATCCCAGCTAGACAGTACAGAGTACTCCGTAGACTTAACTATCATCATCATCATCATCATCATCATCATCCACCAAACCACCACTGATTAGTCTGTCAAGGTTCAAAAAAAAAAAAAAAGTGGCAACTTGTAATTGTAAGACGAAAGACTACTCCGTAAAGAATCAAGACGCGTGATATGCGGGTTTTTTGGGGAGTGGGAAATTTAGCGTCCCGAGTGGATTCGTTTGTTCAAAGGGCAGCTGAACAGGAAGACTAAATAGAGAGTATCTACTCCGTAATATCTATGGAGTATCTCGAATCTAGACGGAATAGTGACTTATGCCTCCATAGTCTATCTGACTACTAGCCAGGTAACCAGGATCAAGGCAAGGCAGACTGCAGTCGGTCCCAAGGGAATCTACAGGAATTTGCTGACCGTATATTTGTCAGTCAAAGGATCAATCAATCAATCATAGACAAACAGCAGGAATGTCACCTGGCCAGCTGATGGTTTGATTCCTGTTCGTTGACACTTGACAGATCATACCTACAGAGAGAGTCAAAAGGGGAAGAATGAGGGCGTGCTTCGGTTCATTTTAAACCAAGCTGTGTCGACGCCAGAAGTTAGTGGGCTGAATCCAGAGTTCCAGACTGCGAAAAAGGCTGCATATTTTAGTAATGGTTTAATCTATCAAAAGCGTTGGACGCATGCATGCATGGTTTGAGGCGGTCTAGGAGCTAATTCATCATCACTACAACCACCTTTGAACCGTTGGGGAGGGGGGATAATAATACTGACTCTTTTTACATACTGGAATCAAGATCAATTGCAGCTGTACATGCGATATTCCCCTGGTTTCAGCTGCCTAGTAGATATTTAGATAGATACTCTCCTTGTCTTAAACATGACTCTCCGTAATAATGGTTGATGATATACATGCCATCATCGATCTGTTTTAGATCATCCGGGCATTCGGGACTCGAGGGTGGGACAAACTAAGCTAATCGAAACTAAAAAAAAAAAAAAAAAGAAACAAAGCGAACAAGTTCGAGGGTCTCTTGAGTCTTGCAAGACTCGTGACTCTTGAGTTCTTCGAGCTTTGCAGTCTAATTAACTAACTACTGTAAGTCCTGTACGAAGGAATTATTAGTACCGCAGTTGACTAACGGTCAGATCCTACCGTAGATGATCATTTGATGCCTCACAGAAGAATTCTGCGTGATGGATAGATCATAAATCCACTGTTCCCCAGGTCCCGATCTTGGCAAGCATGGTCATGGACATGAAGAGAATGCTTACCCCGTTGGCCTCATTGGGTATATTTGCATGCCACCTGGATCTCTTTCCATTCAGAGATACAAGAGCTATGATCATTCAATAGATAATGTTCCGTAGTGTCTGTCACAAACTCTACGAGTCAATGTCCCTGATCAGCCACCGACGCAGAACGATTGTCAAAAGTCGAGATACTCGACGATACCTCCAATATATATATATATATATATATATGTTTCTCTCTCTCTCTCTCTCCAGGAGCACTCGGACCAAGTCGAGTCTCTCCACAATATGATCTGGATGACAAGGACAATCCCAGTTGACAATATCAATGAAAGGAAATCAAAATCTCAAGCAATCGTCCTCAAATCCATAGCCAAGTCCTTTTCTATAACGCAGTCCCCTGTACCAAAAGGGTCTACCACCCCATTCTTTTTTCTCCAACAATCCCAATCCTGGTCCATGTCTTGTCACACCCCAAGAGTCTAGAGCATCGAGTCCTTCTTGACTCAACCCAACCCTGAGTCACAGAGCTCATTTCCCCATGTCCAATCCCTTCTTCCTGGTTCACTCTTCCGATAGAAATCATGTATTTCTCTTACCCCCATACGTAGTTCTAATTATAATCGTGGTGTCTGTGTTAGATCCATAGTAGATTGAAACTAAACTCCTGGGACATGAAGCTCTCGAAGGACCTGGATTCTCCATTCAGCCTCAGGGACTCAATCAGTCTGTTAGATCCTCATGTACTACCTAAGCATACAGAAGCTCAAGACCGCTTAAGGGGTGGAATGATCGGAAATAATACAACATTCCAATCCAAGATGGAAAATGACAAAATCATCCGACCTGTTGCTAAAATACCCGGGGAAATGCAGACAAGACCGGAGACCTACTAACTATTACCTAGGTAGATATCTAGAAAATAGCTAGCAGATAATTTGATGTTTGGATACTTCATATTTCTTCTTGATTTTTGATTCAGATCAATTTTGAATTGTTTTTTTTTTCTATTATATATATGAATATAATTTTTGATTTCTATTTTATTTTAATTATTATTTTTTTGACTTATATAATTAACTATCTCTTCCCTGCCTGACCAGGAATACAATTTATTTTTATTTTTATTTTTTTCGCCTCCCAGGCTCCACAAGACTTCACTGTGAGACCATGCAGCCCAGCAGCTCCGAGTCCGAGTCTTGGAGCTAGACTAGTACCGTACCAGTTAAACCTACTTACCCTTACTACCTAACTACCTTACTATCTACAGTATCTACAGTATCTACGAGGTATCTATACTAACTACTGCCTCCCACACCGTCATTCTTGTTTCTTCCCTCCTGCTCGTCAATTATAGCCCAACTCTCCAATATTCCCGTGATTCTTATTAGATCAGGATCTCTCTGCTCTTCCTCTCTTCCTCTTTTCCTTCTCTTTCGATTTCTCTCTTCTCTTCCTGCTCTCATTGTTCAATGCTTGGTCGTATCTCAGATGTTCTTTCTCCATCCTTGTTCCTGTTTTTGGCAATCCATATAGTTTTTTAATAAACGACTCGCAGCTTTTTTTTTTTTTTTTTTTTCTCTCTCTCTCTCTCTCTCTTTTCCCTCTCTCTCCCTCTCTCGCTCTCTTCTTCTTCTGTACCTATTATCCTCTACTTATTTTTTTTTTCTTCTTCTCTCAATTCTCTGCTGGGTATTTTGAACTTCTGCCCTGCTTTTTCCTTCTGCCCTTCTTTCCACTTCTCTTATAGCAGCCAAGAAGCGGGCTAAGAAAAGAGACCACCGCAGTCGAGACCGTCGCTCTGCGCTCGATTGCTTCCCGACTACAGTACAGAATACTTTCCAACCTCTATACATCGTATCGACCTTTCTCAAGACACTGATTCTAGTACAACTACAGTCTTTCCGATTTCAATCCCGTCCAACCGCTGTCCCTACCGCTTCGTTTTTCGTGTCCCTCGGTCAAGACGGAAGAATACGGCCATCGTGTCATGGAAACGCTTCTACACACCTTGTGATCGTGTCGGATATTGCGCGGAGGAATAAGCACCATGGATTCTCATCAAGGAACCCGCGAGCTGTTGGGATACCTTCGCATAGGTTATCCAATCGTTCTCCTTTTGATCTTCATCGTGGCCTTTGTGACCACCTCTATTCGGACAGCCAAGAATGTGACCAAACATGGCAATGCAGCGCGGACAGGACCGGGAGGAAGACCTCTCCCAAAGCGGTCGCGAAGTACAATGGCCATCGTGAAGGAGACGCAGAAGTTCTCCCGGAACGCAAAGCTGCTCTTCAACTGGCTGTCAGCGGGTGTCCTGGTCACGTTGGTTGTTGATGCCGCTATCAATGTAGCCCATGTGATGATAGCCAGGGCAGAGCATTGGTGGTGCGGTCAGGCTGTGGTGGTAAGTGAGAAGCCGTCCCGGATTTCGCGAGTGCCAATTGTGGCCATTGGCAATGTGGTAGCTGATATCCGGGCTAGATTTACGTTGTCGGATCGTTCTTCGTCTACGCGGTGATTTTGATTTCACTTTTGGACAGCAAACCCTCGCCGTCATCTGCGCAGCTAATTCCATGGATCGTTGCCATCCCATTCGAATTGGCCATCCTGGGTGCCTCTCTTTCCATCTACTCCAGTGTTCATCGCGAACCAATTGTTGGAAACCCCATGGGTGGCCGCCTGCGGCAAGGCATGACAGGATGGGAAGCAATGGCAACCGTCTCCAACTGTGTCCGAGTCCTCCTTCTCGCGACTTTGGTCGTCATTTATCTGTTCAACTCGATCAGTGCAAGAACGGGCGCGCGGAAGGCAGCTCGGAGCCTAGCCATCAGTCCAGCGGAGTCGACAGGATTGCTTGATGCCGCCCACACAGAAACAGGAACCACGAATGGGTCGGCGTATGGCTCGACGAACGGTGTCCAGGCACATAACCAACCCCCCAAACCGACCGATCCTTGGGTCCGGCCCACGACAGTTCCGTCAACTAGTTGGTGGGAGTATCTCAGTGGCTACTCTCTCTTCTTTCCCTACCTGTGGCCATCCAAATCCCGTCGACTGCAAATAATTGTGGTCGTCTGCTTCGTGCTGATCATTCTTCAACGTGTGGTGAATGTTCTGGTCATTCATCAGGTGGGGGTCATCACCAATATCTTGTCTAAAACGGATGGGGACTTCCAAGTGCCGTGGTTAGAAATTTGCCTGTACATCTTGTACCGATGGCTCCAAGGCAACCAGGGCTTGATCGGATCGCTCCGGTCAAGCTTGTGGATTCCAGTGAGCCAGTATTCCTACATGGAACTCTCGACGGCTGCTTTCGAACACGTGCATGGGCTCAGTCTTGATTTCCATCTGGGAAAGAAGACCGGTGAAGTACTATCCGCTCTGAGCAAAGGTAGCTCGATCAACACTTTCCTGGAACAGGTGACATTCCAGGTGGTGCCCATGTTGGTTGATCTTTGCGTGGCCATTGGATATCTGCTCATCGCTCTTGATGCTTATTATGCCCTTGTCGTCACGATCGTCACGTTCTGCTACCTCTACGTGACCGTACGCATGGCTCAGTGGAGAGCCGAGATCCGAAGACAGATGGTTAACGCGTCAAGACAGGAGGACGCAGTGAAGTATGCAAGCCATTTCGTTGGGGGAAAAAAAAATAAGTTTTGAGATGATATCAAATCACTAACAAGGGAACTAGGAATGATTCTATGGTTTCGTATGAGACCGTCAAATACTTCAACGCCGAGGATTACGAGTTCAACAGATACCGGAACGCAGTCTCGGATTACCAAAAGGCCGAATATCACGTCTTATTCTCCTTAACCCTAATGAACACGTCTCAGAATACTGTGTTCATGCTAGGTCTGCTGATCACATGCTTTATTGCGGCCTACCAGGTCTCCCTTGGTCAGCGGAATGTGGGCCAGTTCGTCTCCCTTTTGACTTATATGGCACAGCTGCAAGGCCCCTTGAACTTTTTCGGGACCTTCTACCGCTCCATTCAGTCAGCATTGATCAACTCAGAACGGTTGCTGGAGTTGTTCAGGGAGCAGCCGACAGTAGTTGACAAGCCCAGCGCCACCCCCTTGCCGGTGTGCAAAGGCGACATCAAATTCGACGGCGTTAAATTCGCATACGATGCCCGCAAACCGGCTTTGAACGGACTTACATTCCATTGCGAGCCTGGCACCACCACGGCCTTGGTGGGTGAGTCTGGCGGCGGCAAATCGACTGTCTTCCGTCTTCTGTTCCGGTTTTATAATGCTAGCAGTGGACATATCCTAGTTGACAACTACGACGTGGAGGATATCACGATTGATTCACTCCGAAGACATATCGGGGTTGTACCCCAAGATACAGTTCTTTTCAATGAGACGTTGATGTATAATCTGAAATACGCGAACGAGAATGCAACCGATGAGGATGTCTACGAGGCGTGCCGGGCAGCCAGCATCCACGACAAGATCTTGTCCTTCCCCGATGGCTACAATACCAAGGTCGGTGAGCGTGGTCTCCGGCTGAGTGGAGGGGAGAAACAAAGGGTGGCAATTGCCCGGACTATCCTCAAGAACCCTCGAATCATTCTCCTGGATGAAGCCACGGCGGCTTTGGACACGGAGACGGAGGAGCACATTCAGAGCGCATTGGCCACTCTTTCTCGCGGACGTACTATGCTCGTCATTGCGCATCGACTGAGTACTATCACCACTGCCGACCGCATCTTGGTTCTTCATGAGGGTCAAGTCGCAGAGAGTGGCACACATGATCAACTATTAGCTTTGAAAGGCCGATATGCCAGCATGTGGCGGAAACAGATCCGTGCTCAGCGTGCCGCTGCCGAGGCACAAGTACTTCAAGACCGTGCCCAACGTTTGCGCAGTGCCTCAACTTCAGGTGTCGTTGACGATAGTTCGAGCCAGTCGGACGAAGACCGCAATAGCAGAGACGGTTCCGCCACCAACCGACCAACACCGGGTCATCCTCCAGCCCGACCTTAAACCGAGGCCAGGAACTAATTGGTGGAAAGAGAGAGAGAGAGAGTTGTGTGTGTGTGTGCGCGCGCGCGCGCATGAACCAACATCAGGAATTTGACATTGGAAAGCGTCTACTGGCTGTTCGCTATTCCATCCATTTCACGTATAGAGATCCTTATACTGTGGAAAGCAATTTCATTTGTCATTATAGAGTTGATGAAGCGAGGAGATACCATTCTCGGGGGTTTTGATTGATTTCAGGGACGCGTACTTAATTTTGCCCTTTCCGTTCGTTTTGCTGTCGGCTTTGTTGGCGTTCTGAGTGGCATACGACTTGCATGATGAGAACCTACCTTACCTATCTTACTATCGCTATTTGTACATGACTTGGTCTCCACATCTATCTTTCCTACAGTCCGAAGAGCGGCGAATCTGTTGGTTGCGATAGCAAAGATCCTAGACTAATAATTATATGGCAAAAAGTAATGAAGATGCAGGCCTGAGGCGCTAGTCAGTGGGTCCCACCCGATTTCCATTCAATTGTCTCTGATTGGCTGGACCTTACATCACTTTTGTCTCGAAGCTGGCTTAGGTACTGTCTTTCGGCCTCAGAGTTCAGGCATACAATCACATCGCCTTTCTCTAGCTCCAGCTCAATTCTTCCCTACAGTGATCGTTATTGCTCTCAATCTGACCAAAACAACAAATTTGGTGCTCATTCATCGAACGAAGCAACAATCTTCATTCCCGACTCCCGACTCAAGCCATCCATCCCGCTGCCGCTGCCGAATCCGAAAATGCACCCTCCATCCATCCAGCTCCTCCGCGCCCTGCGCTCCAGCGTCCTAGGCACCGCACCCTCCCGCCTCTGCGCCACGATCCCCCCCTCCACCACTCCTTTCCCATATCCCACGTCTCCCTTCGCACCCTCGCGCCGCAGCAACAGCAACCATGCCCGCCCAACCCGGATGATCCCTCGCTCGCACACCCCCAAGCCCACCAGCCGGGACCGCGGCCCGCCGTCCAAGGAAGACACGCAGACGGACTTCGCTGCGCTCAATGTCCTGGGCAACGTCCCCGCGCCGACGACCGCCATCGACGCCTGCCTGGACACGGGATTCCATCTCAACAGCGGGGTCAAGATCACCGGCGGAGACGGGGTGCTGCTTGTTGGCGGTGAGGCGTTTGCGTGGCGGCCGTGGAAGGCGCGCGAGGGGACGAAGGATGGGATGTTGAATGCGAAGGGCCAGTTTGATGTGGATGAGGAGGCTTGGGGGCTGCTGGGGCTTGTGTGGCCTCGTCCTGGTAAGTCTTCTTCATTTCTTTTTTCCCTCTTTCTCTTCAAAAGGCCTTTCCGGAAGACAGATGTGGTGGTGAGAGGGGGAAAGTGAGTGGCTAATGGGAATCGGTGCGGCGTTTTGCTAGATTTGCTGCTTATTGGTATGGGCTCTTCGGTGTTTCCTTTGTCGCCTGAGACGAGGAGGCATATCAATTCGCTGGGGATCCGGGTCGATGTTCTCGATACTCGGAATGCGGCTGCGCAGTTCAATCTCCTTGCGACGGAGAGGGGTGTCTCTGAGATTGCCGCTGCTATGATACCTATTGGATGGAAGAGGAAGTAGATAGAGTGGATTGGAGGTTTGGTTTCATGGGTTTGAGCTGAGCTATATATGGGGGAATGCCCATGATTGAACATTCTACGGATGTTGTATCTTTCTGGTCGCTGGTGGTGGTGCTACATTGTCTATCTGATGCAATTCATAATTATAGAGCCCATTCAGCTCTAATTCTTGTATAATGAAGAATCTCATCTACAAAAGTAGACAACACTTGTCGTTGTTCTCTCTCTTCTCATAACCACCAAGCAAATCAGCGCGTGACAGTATCCCCGTGAGCTGCCAAGCCCAATAATTCAGCTGCAACGCAGTGACTCCCTCACCGTTTCAGCTCCCTTATCTGCCTCCCGCCTCTCCTTTCACTCGTTAAACCATCCGATGCATCAAATCAATCGTTTCTACCTCGCTCTCGAATAGATTCCAAGATACCTCGCATCATGGCGCGCGACGAGCCTCTTCTGGCTCAGCGTCCTTCTTCGGAGAACTCGTCGATTCGGAATGCCGAAGAGGAGGACGCCCTGCTCACCGGAGAACGCACCAACCGCAGCCGCCAGGACCGTCATCCATGGGCCTTTTGGCGAGAGGTCGGTCTCTTCACCTGGGCGCTCCTAGCCACAACTGCCGTTATCGTTCTCGCGGTCGTCTACCAGCATGACACCGGCCGAACCAACCCCGATTCCAAGCCCTCCTGGGGACCCGGAGGCAAGCCGACCGGCAAACGCAACCTCATCTTCATGGTCTCCGACGGAATGGGCCCGACAAGTCTCTCTATGACGAGAGGTTATAGACAATTCACGGAGGGGCTGCCCATCGACGACATCTTGGTGCTGGACGGCCATCTGGTCGGAACGTCGAGGACGAGATCGAGTTCCAGCCTCGTGACGGATTCCGCAGCCGGTGCGACTGCCTTCTCGTGCGGCTTCAAGAGTTACAACGGTGCGATCTCTGTGCTACCCGACCACTCCCCCTGTGGCACCGTGCTCGAGGCTGCTTCTCTGGCCGGCTACAAGACCGGTCTCGTGGTGACGACTCGTATCACCGATGCCACGCCCGCCTGTTTCGCTTCGCACGTCAACCGGCGCCAGTATGAGGACCGTATTGCGGAGCAGGAGATCGGTGAGCACCCGCTAGGGCGCGTGGTTGATCTTATCCTCGGTGGTGGCCGCTGCCATTTCCTGCCCAACTCCACCGACGGCAGCTGCCGAGCAGACGATCGGGATCTGGTCAGTATCGCGAAGGAGAAGGGGTTCAGTTATCTCGATGACCGGAAGGGCTTTGACTCGCTGAACGGTGGATCGGAGGCCAAGCTGCCGCTGCTGGGTCTGTTCGCAGAGAAGGACATCCCGTTCGAGATCGACCGTCGCACGCAGAATGACGTCTACCCTTCCCTGGAAGAGATGGCTCGCACTGCGCTCAAGATTCTCAGCGATGCTACTGCTGATAGCGAGCAAGGGTTCTTCTTGCTGATTGAAGGCTCCCGTATCGATCATGCGGGGCATGGAAACGACCCTGCGGCCCAGGTGCACGAGGTCCTTGCCTACGATAAGGCGTTTGCCGCTGTGTTGGAGTTCCTCGAACAAGACTCGACTCCCGGCGTGGTGGTCAGCACTTCTGACCACGAAACTGGTGGGTTGGCGGCAGCACGCCAGCTGCACTATACGTATCCGGAGTACAGATGGCTTCCTGGCGTCCTCGCCAATGCCAGCCACTCTACCGAATACGTCGACGGCAAGCTCCAGGAATACCTGGCTACCAAGACCAGCAAGAGCAGCCAGCGATCCTATGCCCGGGAGCTGCTGGAAAAGGGCCTGGGGATTACAGACGCAACCGACGAGGAAGTTGATGCTCTCATTGACGATGACTATCCAGTAGCCTCCCAGTATGTATTCGCAGATATCATCAGCCGACGAGCACAGATCGGCTGGTCGACCCACGGCCATTCTGGTGAGTTCTTCTATCCCCCCCCTACAAACTCATTGCGCGAAGGCTGACCGAGCACAGGCGTGGACGTCAACATCTATGCCTCTTCAACGAAAGATGCCTGGCCTCTGGTGGGCAACCACGAGAACACCCAAGTCGGCAACTTTCTGGCAGACTACCTCGACCTCGATGTGGATAGCATCACCAAGCGCCTGCAGTCATCCGGCTCCTGGGCCCCAGCGGACGCGCATCCCGCCTCCTCCGCCGCCCGACCCTTCACCTGGCTGGGCGACCCGCTGAGCGAAGACGTCCGCACCGAGGGCCTGGACACCTACCACGGCGATTTCCGGAAACGCGGTCTGGACGTGGACGGCGAGGAGGGATGCGACTGTGGAGGAGTGCACTGAACGATCTTGTGTGTCTCTGTGGGAGCGTCGCTGCTTGAATGAGGGGGAGTACGGCGTTTTTTCTCTCTTCTGGATATATACTCGTATACAGACATGAAACCATTATCCTTTATATTGAGGATACCTTTTTTGTCATTGACTCGAACTTCTACTTGAACAGTTGAAGGATCGTCCAAATAAAAGTGCCATGGCGGCCCTCGTAAGTCATCTCACTCATATCCAGCTTCTCGTAAGGAAAAGGAAGAAGATAAGACACTACGCACTATGAAAACGCATATCTCCCCCTCCCCTTCTCTTCTCTTCTCTTGTTACACCCAGGAGTCCGACATCTTGCTCCAGCGGAGGACGGGTTTCAAACCTACTTGTGAATTGATGAAAAACAACTTGGGAAACAAATCATGTATTTTACTCAAAACTACGCTATCAAACCCACCAGATCCATGACAATGAGTACCGCCAACCTCGCATAATAGGTTAAATATCTTTCACAAAATGGGATATGTGTATGCGTAAGCGTATTGCACATGTATATGTCCAAAGAACGACGATTGACGGTTCGCCGGTGGGAATTTTAGGTTTCTGTTTCTGTTTCTGTTTCTGTCGAGGTGGGCGCAGTCGCGTCCCATTGCGCGGATCATTACTTTAACATCAAAAACGTCCAAACCAATATTTGGTGAGGGATACAGTATAAAAAAAAAGGCGCAAAATAGTTAATCGAGTATGGAAGAGCGTTTCAGTTGGGTTGGTTAGGGAGAGGGAAACGCCAGGTATAGAACAAGAAGATAAAGTGGGGAAAAGAAGACATGCACAAGAAGATTTTCAAAATCATGGGCAAGGTAGAAAGAAAAAAAGAAAAGAAAAAAAAATTAGTAACATGTGTGAAAAAAAGGGGGTGCGGAGGGAGATCCAAGCGTAGGTTGCCTCTTACAGTGTCACCAGAACCACGACGGCAACCAGCACGGCGAAGAAGGAGCCCTTCATGACACGCTCGCTCTGGGAGGGAGCGGCGTTCTTGTTGCTGGCCCCCGAGGAGCCGGTGCCCTGGCTGAAGCCGCCGGAGCTGCTGGAGTCGCTGGAGCCGCTCGATGCAGAGCCGGAGCTGGAGCCAGTGCTGCTGCTGCTGCTGTTGCCACCCTGAGAGTTACCGGGCACATTCGCAGAGCCACCGTTGCCCGAGGGAATGGTGTTGGCGCCGCTGCTGGTCTTGTTGGCGCCGCCCGAAGCGGAAGTGCTGGCACCGAGATCCATGTTCAGACCGGTGGCGCCGAACGAGGCGAGCACAGTCTTGTTGTCGGTGATGCGGACGGAGCTTTCCAGACCGTCGTTGTTGGTGAAGATGTAGGACTTGCTGCCCTTGATGTCGGCGCCCTTAGGGGGGTCGTAGCACTCGACGGTGATCTCTGCAAAGCTGGCCGAGAAGTAGCCGTCCTTCTTAATGTCCTCACTGTCCCAGTTGATCTGTCCACCGGCCCAGCTGATGGTACCCGGGGCGTTGCTGGCTTGACCGGCAGGCCACAGGGACAGCTGCATTCTGGAGGGGGTCTGGGGGTACTGATAGCGGTTGCTGGTCTTGTTGAAGGTAGATTCACGGGTCAGGGTTCTCTTCACCTCACCGTCCACGGACCAGGTAAGAGCGTCGGGCTTCCAGTCAATGCTGTACTCGTGCCATTCGCCGAAAGTGTCACCACCAGGCACCGATGCGTTTGCGCCGTTGTTGTCTGTAAATATAAGAAAGGGAAAAGTGATTAGCATATCTGATGCTCATGCTTTTCAAGGCTTTTTTTGTGATCAACACTTACAGTCGAGGACACCCTGGAAGTAGAAGTTGGTCTGAACGTTGGTCAGATCAGCACCAACGAACTCGTAGTCGATTTCGTCCTTGGTGTCGGACATCAGGATGAAACCGGTAACCACACCAGCGCCACGGCTGCTCTTGACCTTGGCCGTGATCTTGCCGTACCAGAGATAGTGGTTGTTCGCAATGAGAGTGCCGACGCTTTCCTTGGGCATGGTGAGGAGGAGGTTTCCATCTTCTATCTTGGGATAGCCGCTATAGACCCAGTCAGACTTTGAGGCATCGCCCAGGTACTTGGTGTTCTCGGCGAAGCCGTCGAGATTCGACCAGCCCTTGTAGGTCTTGCTCTGGCAGGTGGGTTCAGGGACACAGGAGTCGAGCGAGTGAGACATCAGAGGATCGCAACCACCCAAACAGTAAGCGCCAGTACCGCACTGGCCATACACTGGAAAGAAGAAAGATTAGAGAACAATTGAGCAAGAGACCCGGGGAGCGGGGAAGGGTTTGGTCCAACTTACGAGAGCAGCAAGGCCATTCTTCCGGACAGTGATTGTCTTGACTGCAAGAAGGAGGGTCGGACGCGGCGAAAGCCGTTGTCGCGGCCAGAGTGGCCAGATAGAGCGAAGAAGTGATGCGCACCATGGTGACTGATGATGTACAAGCGATCTGATATGTACAACGACGTCCAGATGGGGAAGGGGGATAAAACGTGTATAGAAAGAAGCAAAAATCAGGGTCACCAGAAGGCGAGAGAACGAGGGATCTGGGACGGTGGGGAGGGGGGAAAAGAGTCAGCAACGAGAACCAAAGAAGCTCTTCATTAAAAAGGTTACAAATATTGTTTTTGAACCGATTAATGGGGGAGAAGCGTACCAAGTATCGCAGTGGAACGGTGGACGGGAATATATGGATGGATGTGTCCGACAGGCAGACGAATATCAGTGCAATCGAAATGACGCACCAATCAACGAGAGGATAGTGTTAGAACTTCAATGAGCGAGAACCTGGAACGGCTGGAGGAGAGTAAATGATAGTCGATAGTTAGAGGAAAAGCGAGAGTCGGAGCAGAGACGGGGGAGTGGGAAAAAGAAAGTGTCGACAGTTCCGTAGAAAAGTAAGAAAGTAGTCTGGGGAAAACGAGCGTGATAATCTTTTCTTTTGTCTCTGTGGAGTTTCGGTTCTTTGTCAACCTTCTCCTGCTCACTACTTGATACTACAGTAGTAGAACAGTGATAATCATCCGTCGATCCAGGGAAGAAAAAGGAGAAGGTGATCAAGAAGTCGGGGGGCGGATTTTAATATGCCTAGTCAGTATCTAGTCATTGAACTAACTAACTCACAGTACTCACTATCCCGAGTAGTATTATTAGCTAGCCGGTCAGTGAGAGTTAGCCTGGTCCAGCTCATCCCCGGCTGCGAAAGCCAGTCCGCTGATTTGTTGTGTGCATGGCTTGGTAGTTGGTTCGTTGGACTTTGATGGCGTCGACCGTTTTCCATACAGATTACACAGCACGAGATGTCCAGGCCAAGTGACAACTAGATAGTAGTAGATACATAAGGTATGCAGTTGGGGATCAGGAGTTGGATCTGATGAGGATCCGCATTCAGTCATCCTACTTTAATCAGTTGTGGATGGTATAGATACTCTGTATCTCTGAGGATATCAAGATCAGGTGAAATACTTGAGGAATTCGCGGCCAGATATTACGGAGTAATATTAATTTTATTTTTATTTTTAATTTTTATTTTATTTTCTTTTCTTTTTTTCCGTTTGAATAAAAATCATTGATTTTTCCAGAACAGTCACACCCCACGACGTGATAATACGGAGTATGCCATACTCTGTCGAGCAACTGGAGCAGAACATAATTACCGAATGTAACCATACCGCTAGTACCAATGTCCCTGACCCACCCACACGCATCCAAAACTCAAAAGCGTTCATGAAATTTGAATGTTAAAAATTTTATGCCTGTTCTTTTTCGATGGTCCTTCCATATCTGTGACTATGACCCGGCTGAGTGTCTCGTGGAGCCGCAAACCGATTGGCGAACCGGTTACTAGCGGATTTTGAATTTGGATAGCGCTTATCGGTCAGGTAATAATAATACCCGAATATCCCAAAATACCACTTGACCCTGGACCTGATGGGAGTTCCATGAGGCCGGGATATTGACGGATATTGACTCGAAATCAACTATCGCTTATTCATGCATTATTCAACATCGACAGAGTACGTACTACGTCAGTACGTTGTGGTTTAATTTAAAAGAAATAAAAGAAAGAAAAGAAAAGAAAAACGATAGGTGGACGGGACTGTAGGAGACATCTGGCCACTCAGACACACAGACAGCGCTGTCTTACCTGCTATGTGGAACCATCGAGGGGCTCATCTTACTAGATACCCAGGTAGTACCTCGTATAGTACCGAGCACCTACGGAGTAAGTCCTAAGGTGCCTCAGAGTCTCTCAGTAGTATCCGGGCACAATCTGTGTCTTGAATCGATGAACTGCTCTAAGCCAATCAGACAAGTGATTTCTGAATTTCTAACATCTTTACATGTCTGATATCGTACGACATGAAACATTTCACTATTCAACATGATGCTTCTTCCTTGGTTGCTCTCCTCAATAGTCAATACTCGAGTCCCTAGTACTAAACTGTAGTGCTTCACCAAAAAAATAAAAATAAAAACAAGACCTGGTTTTAACTACGGAGTACAGAAGACTCCAAACAGGCACCCGAGCACCTCCTAATTGAGACACAGCCCCTATGTGAAATTGGGAATGCTCTTGGGTTCTCTTGGTGGGCTTTTTGGTACAGCAGCTGGGGACTTGGAATGCATTGGCAGTGCCAAAGAGAAAAGGAGACTCATGACTTACCTTGATACAGAGCACGCCGTATCTATAGCAAGTCCCTCGAGCTCGTTGACTCTGACAATACGATGGTTTGACACCTGAGCCTGAAGAATTATTTTTAGGTCTTGCCACTACAGAGTAGAGCTCATGCGCTTACTGGAATGCACCAAACTGCGAAGCGAAGCATTCGGCGAACAGAAGGAAATAGACGAAATAAATCAGGGACACTGACAAATTTTGAAGCGTCTGACTACTTTTATCGAGAATTATGAGGAAATACTCGAGTCTAGGTAACCATGAGGCACATGAGTAAAGTATTGGCCATCTGCCCCTTCATCAGGATTCAAGACCGGCTCAACATGAGACAGAACCCTGTCCAACAACCAAATCACCAGCTTAAGAGTATTTAAAAGTATCGCCCTCTACAATTTCTTCCGAGGTACCTATCTACTACCCAACCCTCAAGTTTGTACAACACTGTGGGAAGGCTTGAGTCCCAGCCAGAAAAAGAAAAAAAAAAAAAAACCCCCCCCCCCCCAAAAATATCGCAGAGGCTTCACCAACGGCTTCCATAATCCATCCTGTGACATTATCTCTTTACCTCCAGGCCATATTCCAACCACCGTCATCTTGACGCCATCTCGTCGATATCGGTTACACAAAACGGGCCCGACTCAATTGCATTGAGAAGTGACTGAGACACGGGATGATCGCTCCCTCATGTTGATACAGACCAACCAGGCTTTGGTATCACGTGACCTAGTATCAGGTGATCCAGATCACCTGATCCTGGATTATGTGACCTAACTAGCAACAGGAGGGATACCTTAACTCCTATATAGCCTATACTTAGATAAATAGATAATTAATAGATATATTTTTATTCTTACTATAATATAGTTATAATCCTTCCCTATTAATAGGTTATAAGCCTAGATTACTCCTTATAAAACTTTATATTACTCTTTTACTCTATTTAACGATGAAACAGTTAGCCAGCGGCCAAAAACAGCTACACTTGACGCCGTTTTGCGAGTCCAACTAACGCTCGACGCCCTTGGCGTCACAAAGCCGTATTGTCTCCGTTACGGTGCAGCGAAAGCTTTCAATGACAGCCGTGAGTTTTCTTACCTTGTTCCAGGGTGGATATAACTGCGTCCATACTAACGCGACCATCTTCTGACGAACAGCGGACGTTACCAACGAGCTCCAAAACGTGATGTTGCAGCATGCTAGCATCAACACTTTTGTCAAACACTATAGTGTGGGCATCCACGTTGACGCTCAGGCGATTGTTCGGGGGCTGCCGGCCCAAAAAAAACTGATGCGGTTTGCAGCATCCATGAGCCGATCAATTGACCCCCGTCGACCTTACAAATTAGAGGACACTAGCATTGTCAGCAAAGTTCCAAAGGTATCCGAGATGCAGAAGAAAGTCATCGAAAGAAAAAAATCTCGGGCGCAGAAGAAGCAAGCTTTCGAAATAGCAGAACAGGACTTCCAGCGAAAATTTGGTGATTACCTACAACAAAAGAAGTTGAAACAGGAACTCCGAGGCCCCACTCGTCGGGCACTCGACGCTGTAGAGCGGTGGGAGAGAAAGTACCTGCGCGCGACCCAAAGGCATAGTCGGGCACAGCGGGTGGCTCGGAATGAGTGGCAACGACAACGTAACCGCTTGGTGCGTGAGAATCTGGAACGATATAAGAATGAGCAGCCGGTCATTGACAGTGAGAGGCAACTCGCTGGAAAAGTGGTGGATGAAGAGGTGATGGGTGCTCTGGAGCGGACAGGATATATGACCCCTCAGCATATGACATTGATCGACACCCTCTTGACCATGCCAGGCCCGACTGTCGAAAAGGAGTATCAACGTCGGATTGCTGCAATCAATGCGATTATCACTTTCTGTGATGTGGAAGAGGGTTCACCCACAAAGCGACCGAAAATGACCCAGAAACGTCGCGGTACAGATGACTTGCCTTCTTCCCCCGCCTCGAAAAGGCAAGAATGCCCCTTACCTAATGACAGAAAGACCACACTTTCCCTTGCAATTGCGTCTGTTTGCATTAAAGCTCAACATCAGCGGCCGACGATTTGTTTCCTTTGCCTTGGGAATCCTTGTTTACCAGATCATCAGCGAGTCAAAAGCTTTCACACCCCTGGATCCCTCGGTCGTCACTTTGTTGACATTCACGTCATGCCATATCCGAAAGATATGCAGGTCAAATGCAGCATCTGCAGGAAAGACTTAGAGAGTAAATCCGCATTGATGAACCATGCTGAGAGAGTGCATGGAACTGTATCACGTCGGCCGTTGTCTGCCCTTGGCCCAATTTAGATTTCTAGGTGTGCACCTCCAGCCTGACCGTTTGTACTCCAACCTGTTGCTTTTTTGTCCTTACACTGCGTATCAAGGGCTGGTCCCACAACACCTGATACACTTGCTCGTACTTTAGTTACATAGTTCTCTCGTCATGTTAAAGTAATATGCAAGCAAAGCTTCAATAAGCTAAGGTATGAATCAATCCCGGACAAGCGAAATAGCGAAGTCCCCTTAGCTCGCAGTTTCGAAATGCGCTTGAGGAAGAGGTCTTTACCCGCCAGTCACATGTGTCGAATTTGTGCCAATAAGAACGATCATTTGCCAAATCTGAAACAGATGTTTCAAGGCAGATAGCAGAGTCCTTCTGAAAAGAAAGCACATATTAAACAAAGTTTCAGGAGACTAAAAATAGGTAATACAAATAGAATAGAACAATTAAAAGCAATGAGAAGAGATTTAATATAAATACAGCGCCGACATAGCATCGAGTAAAAAGGTCAGCTCCAGCATGCTTCCTCATATATGGCCTACCTCCATCCAGGACGCAGATGTATGTTTCTTCGTTCTGCTCACGGCTTACGTCACCACAGACATGGAATCAGTACAGAATGTTTGAATCAGGACAGCAGCGAATTTGATTTGACCTTAGTAGCAAACAATTTCGACATCTAAGGTTTGAGAGTTAACAATGAAAGGTTGATCAGTACAGATGGTTCGAGACTTTGCCTTGCTCTTGCGGAAAAAAAAAAAAAAAAAAAAAAAAAAAAAAGAACATCAAATCTTTGAAATCAATCTGAAAATGAAGACCACCATTTCAATTATTTCTGTCTATGCCAGATAAATGTACTCTATATCAAGTTGGGGTCGTGAAACGCAGTCTTGACGAAACCCGCTCTATAATGACGATATTTCAGGCAACCCGGACAGTCTGAAAAGTATATAAGAGATTTCCTGACTTTTGTTTGCGAACCAGGTAGGCCTTAGAAGAGAAACTCCCGCCGGTATAGGATACTACATTCGTGATACTAGGATTGAGTGCGCGGTCGGAAGTCAAAATTGGCGCGTGCTTGGGGTTCGACGACAGTTGAGAAGTCGTGGTCTTTTGGATGGAAGCCCGGCCCACTGGGGAGCTATCCTATCTCTATATGCCTGGTTACCTGTATAAGATCGTGATCATTTATAGTAATCCTCTGTATCTCGTCGGACAGATCTCTGAGGGGCAGAGCATTCTTTAAATTGGACCACGAGGATTATATGTTGAAAGACAATCTCAGGCAGCAACATCGCGATTAGCTCAAACAAATCTCCACGTCATATTTGCTCCTACCATTCTGATAGTGTGGATGCTTGCTGCAGTTGCAGTATATTATACCTATTGTTGTTCCCGGCGCGATGCCGCTAATACACATGGTAAACACCCCACAAGTTCGGGACGCCAACTAATGCCAAACTTACTGAGCTTCAGAGTCCTTAGTTAGGTTAGATTCCTTTCATCCAATCATAATCCATTTTCTGCAGTAATGGGATCAGGACCGCAAGTGGGAAGCAGAATGAAATGGGAGAAGATAGGTTTTACCATATTGATGTTCCGTAATGTGAGAAAGAAATCACTGTAGCATCATCCTGGATTTTACTGTTGCCTATAGTAAAGTGTTATAGGCTGAGTATAATAAGCTCTACTCTTTGAGATGCGGATACATAAGCAATGTACGTTCGCTTTGAATTCGACAATGTACCCAGTTTAGGCAATATAGGTTGTCTTAGCGACCGCCGCTGGCGTTCATTTTCTGTATTATTTTCTATTGGGTCTGATGAATGCGGCGGCGAGTCTATTAGCACAGATCAGTGCTTGTCTTCGGTCATTATTGATCGAGATAAGCCGCTTTCTTATAGAGCAGCTTTAAGCTATAGAAATAGCCATCGCGAACGATAGAAGCTCCTCGGCCACTTCATACCGACTAACAGACTTCTCAAGAGGGTAGTAGCGATACAGCAGCAGCGTGGGACCGGATTTACGCCGATAAAAACCAGAGTCAAAACATACCATTCACCTTCGCTTACTCATAGTTATAAGTTAGGGTAGTAGCAAGAGATCGCCGGCGTCGAATAGCGGCGAGCTACTACATTAAAGGCGAGACTCTCTTTTGTCGGACAGAATCTGAATGAGAAGGTAGATGAGAATGTGTGTGGGAGACGCATTTCTTCCGTTTTATTGACCCGATCTTTAGCCAGGGAAGTACTCATATATAGATACCTGGGAATATAGACTGGCCGATGATACTGCGCAAATTGGCCTGTGTTGTCCTTTTATAACAATCATTTGTCTTTGAAAGCCTCCGTTATGCGACTGGTGTCTCCTCAGGAAATTAAGACGCCTCAGATGACCGGTGATCATTTATGTCCTCGTATTCTTATAGGCTGGTATTGTACAGGAGCAAACATGAAGATCTCTTCTCTCTGCCGCAGAGATGCACTGTATTTCCTATATAAGCATTGTGGAACATGTGTTATGTCTGAATCCCCTCCCTCTGTCCATTCGGATTACCTCTGTCAAACATAAGCATCTGCGCTATGGAAGCAACAGCCCCCTACCTGGAACATCCACCCAAACGCAAGCGTGAATCGTCCTTGAGTCAATCTGGTCCTGCTAACGAAAGCAGAGGCGCAAAACCCATAGAGTCACCTAATCAAGATTCCACACAGGTATGTGAAGAAGCAAGTGCTGCAGGAACCCAAGAACGCCATACTCATTATACTTCCACAGCCGGAACCTCCCACCAATGATGAGAAAGTGCTATCAGTCATGGAGTCTTTCAGACCCTTGGCCCGTGAGCTGGAACGATTGGACGAGAAGGACCCCATTCTAGCTGCCCAGGCAGCACGCCTCGTAGCCCTCTACCGGCGCTTGTGGGAGTCCTACGTCGCCAAGAATGCTGAAAGTCAGCGCCTCGACAAAGAAAACCAGCAGCTCAAGAACGCCAATGCCAGCCTCTCTGATAAGAACCAGCAGGCAGAACACCATTTTTTGGAATATAATGTCCTGCTTTCCCATTACAAGGAAGCACACCAGAAGATCGAAAATGGTATCAACGGGGTCTTGGAAGGTTTGAAGGGGTCCCTAGTCGACTCTGCAGATGCTGCCCATCAGAAGCAAGATGGTTGAAAGTAACCTGGACAACCATGTGAGGGGCGGCATTGAGCGGATGTTCGGCGGTGCAAGTGGTACCGAATCTACAGCGTGCGAAATAAGGCTTTGTGTGGGTACTTTCTTGATTCCCATATCAAACATACCCATCAATCCATCCTTCAGTGTCTAGCGTTGATTGCAACACAGTCCTTCAGAAATTGTGTAGTCTCTCCCCTCCTTATCTGTTTACTCCGACGCATAGCTTGTTAACTGGGCGTCTGCATCTGCAAATGCGTAATTCCTCAATCCATTCCGACCGGCTCAGCCACCTTCCCCTACTGTCAAACGATCAACACCACTAAGCATATGTATTCCGTACCACTGCTCGCGCTTGCTGAATGTTGGATGTTCCTCTCGGAGGATGTTCCATCGGAAGAAGAGGTAAAAAGCCAGGTGCCCCATCGGGCAGCGTTGCACATGGCGATAGCGTGCCGCAATGCCGTACTCAAGTCGGTTCAGTTGATTTGTCTTTCCATTGTTCATGAATATCATAGGACAGGCCATGGGCCCTTCGTGCTCTAGCTCCATGCCGAAGAGATCGGGTAATTGAGCTGCACGAATATTCTCCCCTCTGAGCAGCATCGTGTGGCTGAACAAGAAATTAATCGCCGTAATAACTCTATTGTCACTGGCAATAACCGCTTAGGATCATCAGCAGCAGCCTCCCATCCCTCCCAGCAGAAGTGTATAACGTCGGCCATCTGCTCTGTGTTATAGCCATCCTGCAACGTGCTAAGTGCACGGTCCTTGAACTCTTCCTTCTTCCTAGAGGCCTCCTTAGCTAGGTTTGACCTGAGTAATAATTTTAGGGCCTCGCTTCGCACAGGCGGTTCCTTGACCGGGCGTGATGGACTGCTATACTGAAAGTTCCAGAGACTCATGATTGCGGACACCTCCCCTTCTACTGTTCTCTTTGAGATAGTGGGAATAATAGAATCTCCATTGTCATTAGTACGAGCTCGCTTCTTTATCCGCGTGCCTTCAGCTGGCCGGCCGATGATTTTCGTGTTAATGTACAGCAGGAGCTTGTCGTTGCTAACAAGCTCCCCGTCCACGAATTGCATCTCGGTACACCATTCCTACATAGTCTCTAAGGATTAGCGTCTCCATAGCAGAGGCAGAGGGAAGGGGCAGGGGGACCTTCCACCACTTCTGCCCATGAGCGTACACTTTGGTGGTGTGATCAGGCCGAGTCGTATGCCCTTCTTGAAGCACCCTCTCACTTACAGCAGCATACTGCGCGGCATGGTTGGTGAACTGCTGATGCTGTGTACGATCCATTAGATAAATAGCAGGAAATGAGGCTATGTTATAGCGCATCCACAGAAGAGCTTAACTATAATAAAATTTTGGTCCCTTGCTCACGCGAGGGAATGGCGCGGACGTAGTACCCCGCGCAATTACAGTGAGCGGCCCCTGATCCCTGTCAGCGATAGCCACTTATTGAAAGGCTTGGCGATTTCTGCATAGTAACCCGAGAAATTACTGGGCGGCTACCACCCCAAGATATGTCTAGGATATTGAAACGAACACTTCGCTCTCGCACCTATAAACGACGAACGCCGGACAGCGCATTTTTGCAATCTTGCAATAAATTTTATATATCCATATATACATACATATAAACCAGTATCTCTCAGATTAGTTGATAATAGCGGTGTAACTTTACTCCGTACATCTGTAGAGGGTGTGTGCCCTAGGTAATATTATGGCTATAGACGCATACTCTTACGGCAGTATCACTGAGAGAAAAAAGTAAAAGAATATACAAAGTATCACTTTGTTCGCTGAATATTACCAATCGCTTATTCATTGCTCTTCATCCTTCTTTACCATGCAAGGCAAACAGAGAAGGTAAAGGTTGTAAGCAATACTGTGGACAAGCCGTATATCCAACATCTGTCTACTAAGAATGTGAGACGGCCATCGCTCTCAGCCTCTAGAGCGAAAAAGTTGGTGCCGAAGAAGCTGCAGACCAAGCTTGCTGGCAGATAAAGCATAGTGACTATTGAGATAGCATACATCGAATTGCTGTCTCTTCTCGTGTCCTGTGCGATATCAGCATTCTTCCGAGCTATTTCTAGAGAAGTTAGACTATCGCGGGTGGCCGTGAGGTTATAAAGCTATAATTTTTAGCCCGAAGATTGGCACAGGCGTTTGGGCAAGTGTACCAGTTCAACAAGATTTTAAGCTCTTTGCTTACGATTTTTATATCTTCTCTTCCTATCTTCGCAGAGATGCTACAAATATAGGAAGGTACTCTTAATGCAGCTCTCGGTCTCGGCATCAAAGGCAAAGTTGGCCCCAAGAGATAAATACTCCTGGGTAAGCAAGTCGAGGTCCAAAAGAATCTTGCCTATCAATAAATAATCGTGTTCATTAGAGTGCTCTAGAGTGATTAAAGCTCGCAGGATTTTGTGTAAATCCTGAACTTGCTGTCCGAATCCATCAGCGGGCCTCGTCTTGATCAAAGTTCCATCCAAGAGTTGTGATTCAATTGCAAGTAGTTTATGGAAGGAGTTATCTAGGGGCTTATTCCTGGTATCGATCACATAATAAAGAAGCACAAAATGGCTCCAAAATGGATGAAGGAAGAACGATCATGTCTCTGACAGTTTCTCAAACCTTCTGAAGGATTCAACCGTTTCGCGATCCCTTTCTGGTATGGTGAAAGAAGATGCCACTTGTCTTTCTGAAAATAGGCATATTGAGTGTTTGTTTCCAATCTCATACCGGTAATACACGAGGTTAGATCTCCGTTCCGAAGGTTGCAGCTGATATGGGATGTAATTTTGGGAATCAGGCTGATTAGCCGTGCCAGCACTGAAGCGAATGTCTCGTGACAAGTGAGCAGAAGTATCATTATAAAAGCCACGTTTAACCTACCCAAGACCCGATCCAAGCCGCTTCCATGAAATGCAGAATGATAGGACTCTAGCTGAGGGGCCCTGAGATCTAATCCTAGGCCAGAAATAAAGTCGCCGTTCCCTTGGTATTTCCGGGCTTCCTTCAACGTGTCAGAAGAGATGACCCTGGCATATCGAAGTGAGCGTTGTTGACGCCATTTTCTACGAATGGCGGAGAGCTTACAAAATCAACGCTTGGGCCTGCTTGGGAACAGTATGTAATGTTTCCTGCGTTGCATTGTGGAAACAGCTAAGATCTTCAAATATGGAAGTCCTGGGCATGATGGCTTTGTTGTCCCAATTAAACTTACAGTCCTTTTCTCTCAGGAGCTTGACGTCAGTCCTCTTTTGAAGATCTACCTGGACAGGGCTGAAAAGTAGAAAGTCGGTAATCTGTGCATCGGCTATTGCTAGAAGACGTGAGAAATACTGGGCTAGTTAACAAGATATTTGAGGAGGATCTTCACCCTTATTAGAGCATCAGGAGGCCATCATGCGCAGCAATAGTACCAGCAATTTTGGTGCACATACCATAGAAGGGTTAAATGCAAAGAGCAGAGAATTTGCAAGTTGTGCGCCCTCAGATACTTTATATAATACTGGGCACATGCAAGACTGAGGTGTATTTGAAAATGCAATGCTCTACAGGTACTGTACGCGCCGTAATGACGAGTTGTTCTTGCTGTGAGCAATGTCAGCCAGTAACTAAGCACTGTCAACGGTAGTGTTTCATTGTACATTGGTTTCGCCAAGGCCGGTAGTCTAGAATGTGCAGGGAATCGCCTAACCGTGCAGCCTGATTTATCTGACTGTAGGTGGCAATAAACGAGCACCCGATATGCTACTTACGGTGCGTTCCTTTTTTCCAATAAACCTTGTTTCCGTCTTTGACACAGAGAGCCAGATGGAATACGTAATTACAACAAGCACTTGTCCACTGTCTTCGGCGCCCCACTTATATTATAACCCTTCCTCTTCGTCTAATCTCTCTTGCTCCGGCTGGGTTCTCATCAGTTGATCAGGGAGGATCGACATGTCCGCTCTATGCCTAGACCGGTAGGAGATGACACTATGGAGACATAATTCAGATTAATTCCTTGTAACTACACTTCTGAATTCGACCCTGCCCTTAAATGAGGATGAATATCGAACAGAAAGACATATTCAATGATGGAAACAGGGGGCAAAATAAAATAGTGGCTAAAATCCTTTTAGCATTCCCTTAAGCTGTGCCTAATAGTCATAGAGACTGTTGTCAACCTTAGAGCCAGGAGTGGGTATAGTATACTTATTTACTCTGAGGGCTGATTAAATGTGATCTATATGTAGTGGAAGACCTTCAGATAAGGTAATGTTATATGTAAGCTTAATAATATTCTTAATCTTCAGATATATGTTAGTATACACCAGCATCTTGGATGGAGTGACATCTTACCTGCTAACCATTCAGGCTAATCTCAGCGAAGTTATATATCTCATCTTCTAATATTTCTGCTCCTACCTTAGTAATAAAATCCCTAAAGACAGCCTGTCAAGCTAGTGGACCCAGGTTATAATACTGTAACTTTAACTAGATTTAGTCAAGGATGGCTGTATTGAAGTCCTGGAGCATATTTATTATAAGGAAGAAGATACTGGGATAATACTTAAGTGTGCGCAAGAACATAGTAATAAGGTGGTTATATTCTAAATATAGGTCATCCCATTACTGCAGATAGATATCTGCTTTATCCAGGAGGAGAACAGCCTTCTAGTTACTTATAATGCAGAAGGTATATATTAGCTAGACTTTAAGCTCCTTAGCTTAAGCACTGAGATCACCAGCAGAAATCTGTATTTATTAGCTTCCATACAGTTAAGAGGACTTAAGACTCAAAATACTGAGTAGAGCAGTTACTAAAGTCATTCTAAGATGGCTTCTACTGTTAAAGTCTTCCCCACACCTGGAGGGCTGCTTCCCATAACAGTTAACTTTTAGCTATTATGGGAGGTTTTAGATACATACTGCAGGAGTATGATGACCCCTTACCTATTTCCTTTAATAATGTCATCAAAATTTCCCTTAGTTGTTGCGTGGATCTGACTTTTAGTGAGAGACTTAATGACCTTCTTTTTATCCTCTGGGATTACTAACATGTCAAAGGGCGCATTAGAGAATTAGATCTTAGCCACCTCTTCTACAGCAAATTCTCCTAGTGACATTAGCTAATTAAGTCACCAGTAGTCAAGCGTTGACTTACCCCAAATCTTCTTATTCAGAGAGAAACCAAGAACTATTAGACTACAGATTACTAGCTCTTCCTTCTTTAACTCACCAGGATCCATACTGTTACTCTGGACACAGTCAATAATTTTGTGATTGAAAATTTGGCTAAATATATTAGTATAGGGCCTTTTTGTCATTAGTCTTACATAGTTAGGATTCTACTTCCGGAATTACTGAGCATCAACTATAACCCTGCTACTGACATGGACTTTCATTAGTTAATCCTTATATTGGATAAACATATTTCCTTCATATTACTAATGGTAACAGCTAATAAGCGACACAAATTTTCAACCAGCTGATACTAGGTGCGACCAGATTTCCGGGTCAGGGTGGAATTTCAATAGATATACTAGGAGATTTTTAATTCTGTAGGCTCTAGAGAACATTTTAATCTGCAAAATCTCAGTAGATTCACTGAATACTTCTCCATCATAATCAAAATACTGACACTGGATCTTAAAATAATCACTGTTCCAGACTGTCTTCATCTCTTTGCTGCAGCTGTAATAAACGCACTGGGGCAGACCTGTGGAAGGGCAGGTTATGTACAGTAGTGCACCTGGTTTAAAGAACACCTATAACAAGTTATATGTTATTTTCCTGTGAGTCAGGAGTGAGCTTATTTAACTAGTTGTTAACTCATATACTTCCTCTAGGTACTTAATTAGCAGATGTTGCATGCTTTCCTCTTCTATGGTATCACCATCAGAGCCAGTGCCAAAATTTTTCAACTCTAGGAGGAAATAGAATAATAAGTTCCTCTCCACCTATGCTGATATTAGTAAGAAAGCCTACATAAAGTATAAGTAGCCATACTACAGGTTTGTCTGCTTTAAGGCCTGCTGTTCTAACATCTTTTAGGATGCATCTTAAGGTGTCTTATAGGCCTGGTGACTTAATATCTATATAGATAATAGCATTATATGTGTGTTTCTCTGGACATATATTAGCTAGTCAGAGAGCTGGAAGGGCTAGCTGTACTTATGGATATGCTTGCAGATAATAAATATAAATTCATCTAACTCACTTATATCCTGTGGGGGAGGGGAATTAATAATCTTATACTTATATATCTTAGAATTCCAGCTATGCTTATAATCAGCAGATATAGAATAGTGACAGTGCTTAACATATACTTTGTTAACAGTCTTGTATTCCATCCTAGAGGCCAGAATCCTTTTGTCATTGCCATCCTAATTATTCTCTGCCTTCTTCTCAGGTCTAGCAGGACCATTTTCTGTGCTGCTAAAAGCTGTTTGAGGTTTGCAATCAAGCACAGCTTAGAAAAGGTCTTTTAACTGGTCCATTATAACAGGCTCCAAGGGAACATAGGAGACTTCTAGATAAGGTATACCCTGATGGTCACCCCTAAGACCTTCGGATTCGATCTCACGAGCCTCACAAAGGTCAAGACCATCTGCCGTGGCTGGAGAGTCAGCCCAGAGTCTCATTTTAGCAGCGTTCGCTAACAGGCTCTCAAGCCCATTTGCATTAAACTGAGGCGTTGAGGTGCCAAAAGGTCCTGAGGAGCATTTGTATTGGTCTTTCTTTATGGTGCAGCTAGGACAGAGATTAGCAATGTATTCAGCAAATAGATGGCACTGCTTACACTCCATGAGTTTCTCTCTTCTCCACATTTGACAGCCAAGCGCCTGCTACTAACCATTCTCCATTTGCGACAGCTATATCAACCGCACTCGGCGTTGATTGGCCATCATTCAGTGGTCCAATATTTGGCAGACTTGCACCATCAATGTTGTTGTCAGTGACTGACAATTTCGGATTTCCAGAGACCTTGCAGTTCCCTGCTTGTGGCTCCTCTGCATAGATCGAATATGCACTTGGGTCATCGCTAGAAGGAACAAGGGGGTCAGTGGGCTCTTTCAATTGGCCCATTGCGATAGTCTCCAACAGGGTGATGCATGGGCTGTTAGGTGGTGTCCCACCCTGACTATTAAGAAGCAATTGATGATGATTGTCCTTCTCTACGCTAACAGACGCTAACTTCGAGAGCCTGGCAGTAGCATTGGAAGACGGTGTGTCTTGAAAGACCTTCAGGAGGTCCGTCAGCAGACTAGCAGTGGTGGGTTGGGACTTTTCAGAGGTAGGCTCCACGGCCATCTCCAACAACACCTGTTGGATAGCATCGACAAAGTGTTGCTTCAGGTCGTCCTGGGCCGTACTCAATAAGGACAGTGCCTGACGGGGTCTGTCATGAGGCGTCACGACTTGAAGACATGGAGATGGAGGTGCAGTCCTTGCCTTTTGGTAAGATGCCATGTTGGATAATTGATTGAAATATTTTGATGCAGCTTTGCGCAGGTTGCTACGATAAATTGACGATCTGACTGGGTCAATGATGCTCGAGGTTCAGAGATTCCTGCGACAGCATGCCTTCTTATATGGCTGTCCTCCGATGAACCACCGCGTGCGACAATGTAGCGCATCGTCTCTCCATCACATCTGGATGTGCCGTAGGATGCATGGCAACAGGTCTCAATCAAGTTGATGTAAAGTACCCGCCACTATCTTGCCTGCAGTAAGATAAGGCTGCCACTTTTGGACCCAAAATGTAAGATTACCTGCAAAGGCAGAGTAAGCAAATCCACAAATTACGGCGTGGGAAACTATTGGTAGTTTTGGAAAGGCCTCCCTAGCGTGGATTTAATGGACAAGATGAGCGGGATAGCCCAAAGCGAGATATAGAAAATGAACATGGGAGAAGCCAAGGTAATGGTATCTACTGTTATTAAAAGAATTATTCCAAGTTCAATAATATTGAGAAATCGCCTTTTCCTCGTTGGCTCAGCTTTCTTAGAACTCATCCTAGCGAATTATGCCTTGTTTTGAATTTGATGCCCAACTACCACTGTACTCAGCGATCGGGCGCGTCATATGACACCAACCGTTCAGCCATTACCCCGCTAATGTTATAAATTCATCGAAAATGGTTGTGATGGCGAAAGTGTGGAAGATCCCTACTGTCGATATGCCTCCTGGGAACTAAGTTTCTAAGAAAGATAATTTTGCTATTCAGCGACAAGCGGCTACGCCTTTCAAGCAAAGAAGCCCTCTACAGAGACTCGTACAAACGCTGCGTTTCGTTCCAGAGCTTGGCTAAGCTCACACGCCTTCAAAAAGACGAGAATACATCTGATGGTGAGTCGCTTTTCCTATTCATGGGGTGGCCAAGCTGACATATCTTAGCCGTTTGACCCCCAAGATCTCGACTCCACCATAGACTTCTCCTCGTTTCCTTCGAATAAGATTAAGTGGGTTGAAGGCAAAGATCAATGGGTATACTGGGCAGGATGTAGCGCTCTTACGGTCTATGAAAACAAAGGGGAGGGGTGTGTGCACAGCAAGCTTACCGGCCAAGTAAAACTGCCCACTGGTATTGAGTTGTATTTTGTTGGAGGCAAGGTCAAGGAAGGATAATTCCAACACTGCTAGGGCCAAGTTCACATTCTATGTATATAACTTGTTTTGTATTTGAGCGCCACCTTTCAGCCCTAAGGACAAGTTGATAACCGCCCCTTCATCAGATCTGTTCGTAAATATCATTGAGACACATTCAGTTACGTGATTGCCCTCCTCTAGCTCCTTCTTGCGCATTCGGCTTGTCTTTATTGCTTCATGGATTTCAGGGCCGAGGATACAAAGAATAGCATCATCCCGCGCTCCTTTCAATGTCATTTCAGGGTTAGGAATCAATTTGACCCCCTCATTCAACATCACATGCCATACCTGTCCCTCGGATTCCACATGTACGTTGAATAAAGCGAATGCCAGGTATTCAACTTTATTCTAGTGGATAGCCAAGCTCATGAGGCAATCTACCAGTCCATCAAAAGGGAAGTCCATAGTAACGGCAGCTTTCAGGGATCCTCCATCGCCGGCTATGTCCCTCCTTATGGCGCCACATGTGTAGGGGTTAAAAACATCAGCAATCCCTTCCAGAGAAGCCTTTTCGAGGACGACGTGTTGTAGGGAAATTTGGGCGGCCGGCGAGTTGTTAGACACCCCCTTAGGAGTTGGAAGTCCGTCGTCAATTGAAGGACACCCCGTTGTCGCTGTGGGGTTTTGGGAATGTATTCGAGTAACAGGAATCTCTATTCCTGTAACTATATTAGTAAATATTCAACGGAACTCTAGTTGAATAGACTACCATCATTTGTAAATATTCGAGATATTTTGTCAATGGCGCTGCTAACAGTATGGTGCGGTTGTACAACCGTTACCGCCTTGGCGACGTATGTTTGCTCATCTGATGTTAGCCTTGCGAATGCGGCAAGAACAGACAGTTTATCATGCCGCCCTTTGTAATGAGCTTTGCCCTCTGTTGCAAGAAAATACGCAAACCAAGCTTGAAACCCTCCATAGTCCAGGAAGATTCTTGCTGTAACTTTTGGATCTGCAGCGCAGGTTTCCAAAAGCTTTTTCTTCAACCTCTGGGGGGTTCTTTGACGTTTCCAGGCTCGTTCAAGTTGCTGCCTAAATATCGTAACTGCCTGCTTAATGATCACCTGGTGTGCTGAAGTCGAGCTATCAACCGAAGCTGGAGAACCTTGAGTGAGCGTCGTATTGACTGAGTCTTTCCTTGATAAGGCCATGACCCTCATGCACTTGTCTAGCCATGAAGTATGTTATTTTCCTAGGGAGGGGCAAACTTACTTCTTATATTGCTCGGCCCCAGCAAGTACGGAGTTTACTAGCATATGGAAGTTGCTTATTAGCTGACCAGGAAGCAAGCTAGACGCCTAACTTGCATGGAGAACATTATCCTGAGCCAATCATGGTCGCTTTTTGGGTTAGATAACTTCCAACCTTGAATCTGATGGGCCCAAGAGCCATTTAGAGTCTTCTGAAGTGGCCACAAGGAGGTACACGCAGCAGCATGCCTAATAGATCTGATAGCCAATGCTATCCGGAACATCATACTTGTCGTCTTTTTCTTCGCGCTATAGTATATCTGTGCGTCAATGATCCTAGGATCTTCGCGCTCTTGCGGTGCTGGCGCGACTGCAGTCTCTGGGGGTTTCCGAGCGTACGAAACGATGCTGACGAGGTTTTTGTCTATCCTAGCGAGAATTTTCTCGGACAACTGGTGAGGTCGCTGCTCGACATCGGGTTCGATAGATATAGAGTCAGGTGCTGAACCGGGCTCAACACTCTGGATGAGACCCAGGGCCTTCTCTAGCTTTTTGATGGCGACTAGAGCCCTTTCACGATGCTGTAAAATTTCCTCTTCACTTCCCGCGTCAATGTAGTCCAACGCTAGTTGAAAACCTGACATGATGCGGATTGGAAAAGAGCATGAGGACGGATCGTTGAGTCCCAGTTGCACAAAAAATGATCACACAACCTGGATCAGTCTGGTGGTAGGGGTTCGCGGACAAAACCCCGCTTTAGCTCGTTGGGAGAAGAGGCTGCCAGCCTCGACTGTAGCGTTTGCTTTTTCTCACCTGTCCCCCGTTCTGTGAGTGGTGCGCTTGAACCTAAACCGAGGATACCACTTTGAAAAATGGCGCTTTCGTGATCTTGGCGCGTAGACATTCTTTGTCCATCTCTGTCTGTACCAAAAGATAGTTGTCCTTCTTTCTTTCCTGGCTTTGATTTCTTGACCATGGAGGAAAACAACTCGAAGGGGCCCGTGGGGAACGGACATGAATGCAACCAACGGAAACGCAAGGGGGTTGGTTTTCGCTCCTTTCGTATATTTTGAGCAATATCATTGGTAAGAATCCTTGTCGCAGAGGAAGGATAAAATCACATGCTGAGTAACCAGCACTGCGACATGGGAGCGCTTTTGTTCCCTCCATTTCAGGGAAGACTTAATGGGAAACGACACATCGCTCGATCAGCAGTGCTATCTACTATCCGGTCTTGCGAAATTGGTAGAAAGCACGCTAACCTACCATACTGGCGACCTACGTACGGCTCATGATTTTTTTGTTTAGAGGCTGACTGGTCGACCAGTAATGGAAGAGAATTTTGTATGGTTGCAAGCAACCACATAGAAATCTTCTTGGTTTTGCTTTCAGCTTATATGTGTTTTTGACAGACTTTATAATATATCGGAATCTCGTAAAGAACACCCGTTATGACTCCGCAGACAATTTTTCCAAGATTTCCTGGCCTTTCTCGTCCAAA
The DNA here is from genome assembly GCF_000002715.2 of Aspergillus clavatus NRRL 1. Taxonomy (NCBI): domain Eukaryota; kingdom Fungi; phylum Ascomycota; class Eurotiomycetes; order Eurotiales; family Aspergillaceae; genus Aspergillus; species Aspergillus clavatus. Next base: position 1,239,552 of record NW_001517101.1, on the reverse strand, counting down.
TCGGGATAATTTCGCAAATGTAGGGAGAGTGATAATTGGCCGTCAAATTTAGAGCCCTTTGTGAGAGTCGAGTCCCATGAGGCCCTCCATACAGAATATAACGGCTTTGACAAAATTCCGAGATGGCGATCGATGTCAGGGAATCTAGTCTACGCAGTTGTATCTACTATTTAACCTAAGAATTTAGTTAGTCGAACGTATCTGTACATCAATCTCCGCAATGGTTGAGCCCGCGGCCATCAGATATGCTGCCCTGCTAGCGTGAATCAAGTACATAGGTTCTCTATCCTACTTCTTGCATCTAATGCAACATAGATTGCATATCATGGATAGTATGACTGCATGAACGCGAATTCCTACAGCAGTCAGCTAGGAATAGAGTATCTTTCCTACCCAGCAGCCATTTTCAGAGGAGTCTCTCCCCGGAATACATGGAAGTAGGAACTGTCCTCTCCCCTCAGCTATAATAAAGTACCAAACACCACTGTTAAGGTTGAGTACTATTTTAATGGTAACTAATCCTAGTGTAGGGGCCCGTATCTCTGATTAACATCTGTAATCTTGCTTTTGCAGGTTCAACTACTCAGGATAAGACTCATGGTAACAAATACGACAGACCAGTCCTATCGGTACTTCCTTCCCGCAGCTACAGCAGGACCGTCTAAGGAGTAAACCAGGTAACTTCTTATTCCAATCATATTTTGGCGCTTCTACAGCTCTTCTATAAACTAATGGCGGCTTCTCGACAACAGGGTTGTTATCTTAGAGTGTATAAACATTGGTTTCTTACTGTAACCTATCAGCTACTGAACGCCAATGAGGATTGCTATCCCTACACTTTTGTATTCTTCCTTGTCCTTCTTCCTTCCCTTCCTGCCCCTTTGTTTTACCACTTCCTAGTTTCTATCTGATACATTAGTAACTGGGACATACAGAATCTATGTTAATGTTAATGGGGTTGATCAGTAGCAGAAGACTCAGAATCAGCTATGCGCTTCTTCTTGAGCGTTCAGGGCAATTAAGATGAGAAAAGTTCCCATATATACACATATAATGACTCATATGAAGGGCACCATTGCTTCGAGCGAGAGCGATCCTATGGTTTCTTATTCCCAGGATTTTTACTCTTTATATTCTTTTTATAGATAAAAACAGACTCTAATATATTTAATTATAGAGATACAACTACCTATTTTATATAATACTCTATAATTATTCGTCGTAATAGCATGAAAGTAGAAGGTAGTCTACTTCGTACTCATATAGTTGCTTTACCTCATTACCCTCTTGACTAAATATCCTCGCTGCTCACTCCACGCATATATTTACTGCACTAAACAAGAATAAGCTCAAATAAGTTAATTTATTCTTTGTGCTCCGACTGCTTTGGTATTGATATTATATCAAATTTTTACTGAGCAGTCAGACTGACTGTCTAGATACTGGACTTTAACTTCTTATTTCAATTGATTTATTTTTTCTCTCCTTCGTTAACTGCAGAGCATCAATGAAAGTTATACCTAATTTTTTTTCTGATGAAACTTGCTTATATTTTTGAAGGAAAGAGTTAGTATGCTCCAGATGTCAAGTAGTTAAAGGTTAGAGTGAACAGGAGACTTTAGCGCTAGCTGGCCCAATCATAAGCCAGTCATATTTGTGACACGTGCTAACTTGAGGCCAGAACCGGACTTTTTCAACTTCCGCCTCTGGCCATACCAAACTTCCTTTCCAGTATGCCCAAAAATTCATTCACGGACGACAAAGTTCAAACCAGTTGCGGGGGCCCAGCCTAGAATCAAGCTATTTCTTAATAGACTTGTTCGCCTCTTCAACACACCATTGTCCTCACACAGGGTCAAGGACCCGGCCAGTGAGAGCTTCCGTCGAATATCTCAGCCTCGTTCATTCCCCTCCTTACCTTCCCAAACCTGGTTGGTAGCTGTATCATCAGGGTATATTGCTGCTTTGTGAGACTTAAAGGGAAGTTCACAAAGAGTATGGCTCGCTTATTAACTAATAGTCAAGCTGAAGAGCTGTAAGTCTAGGCCTTGGTGTGCAAACTCTGAGGATCTCTCAAAGACTGATGCTGGGCACAATCCAAGGCACAAATCCATTATTGCTTATCTGTCAGCAAATGGCTTGCCAGAAACTACCGCTATATTAAGAAAAGAGCTGGGTGTTACAGAACATGACTTCAATGCAACTGCAGTAAAAAAATATGAAACACTGCTGGAGAAAAATGGACCACTACTGTTCGCTTACAGAGAAAGGCAGGTCGGAATTATAGATTACACTTTCTCTATGCTAGCTAACATATTAAAGATCATGGACCTGGAGTCTCGAAACGCAGCTTTGCAATCCGAACTTGACAATCTGACGCCTACATCCCTCCTCACACGCAGTCGAGACTCAAAGGCTTGGCTGCCTCAGCGCCCTCGGTACTCATTGCACTCACATCGTGATACTATTAATTGTATTGCTTTTCATCCTAAATATTCCTCTATTGCATCGGGTTCCGATGATTGCACGATTAAGATATGGGACTGGGAACTTGGCGAGTTGGAGGTGACACTCAAAGGCCATACAAGGGCGGTTCGTGATCTTGATTATGGCAGCCCTCCGGGGGCTGTTGGCGTCCTTCTGGCCTCCTGCAGTTCCGACCTTACTATCAAGTTATGGGATCCGGCGGACGGTTATAAGAATATTCGGACTTTACAAGGACATGACCATATTGTCAGTGCCGTTCGTTTCATACCAAATGGGAGCTTGCTCGCCAGCGCAAGCAGAGACATGGATGTAAGGTTATGGGATGTAACAAACGGGTACTGTGTGAAGACGATACAAGGCCACACTGGCTGGGTGCGAGATGTTTGCGCATCTCTTGATGGAAGGTTCATCCTCTCTACTGGGGACGACATGACCGTTCGGCTATGGGACATTTCGGCGAAGCCGGAAAACAAGTTGACTATGGTCGGTCATGAAAACTTCAATGAGTGTTGCGCAATTGCTCCTCCAACCTCCTATCAGTACCTTGCTCCATTAGCAAGATTGGCAAAGGTCTCACGTGCGGGAAGTACAGCTGAATTCATGGCGACTGGATCGCGAGACAAGACTATCAAACTCTGGGATGCTCGCGGGACTTGCCTCATGACATTGACTGGGCATGACAACTGGGTCCGAGCAATTGTTTTCCATCCTGGGGGAAGATATCTCCTTTCCGTCTCCGATGACAAGACATTACGTTGCTGGGACTTGAGCCAAGAAGGAAAATGTGTAAAGACGATTAGAGATACCCATGGAGGTTTCATTACCTGTTTGAGATGGGCTCCAGCAATTCTTAAAGACACCCCCACGGATGCTGCTAGGGCTCTTGTGAGGCAGATACCAGATGTTGCTGAAATTATGAAGAATGCGACATTTGAAGAAAGCTTTTCTGATGTACAGATCCGGTGTGTTGTTGCCACAGGCAGTGTTGACAAGAAGTTACAGATATTTGCTGGCTAATTACAAGGGTGATAAACAGCGAGAGGGGAGTGGTCTTATACTTGGCTCACCAAAAGGTGCAAATGTACTTATGGTTCTAATACTCCGCAAGACTGATTGTCCCCGAGCAATATCTGGTGTGCATATATATATGACAGGATAAAATAGCACGCCACGGAGCAAATTATCTCTATAATGCTCACGAAATCTTACAGTAATACTGTCCCTGGCGCATACAGTGGCCAATTTGTAGCTTCGCGGCCGCTCTAAGGATTTTTCATCGCAGTACCCACACAAATTAGGTGTAGGGCATGGTCTACAGTCTAGCTGACCGTGTGAGACAAGTCGTTAAAGATCATTTCAAGCTAGGCAAAGGGAAAAATTCATTCACTTCCACCGGACTACATAGGCTTACTGTAATATATGTAATGAATATAGTTGGTGAACTTTAAGAACCTAGGGAAAATAGATAACTGATTATGCGTTGTTGCGGAGCCCTCTACCGAATTCCAGCCTTTCTATTCCACATGATCGAAATAGGCTGACTGCAGGAGATCAAAAGTGTCAAGGTATTATATCATATGATTGAACTTAAAAGATTATTGACCATACTATTTGTGTAGGCGCTTCACTGTCAGCTATGCCGAAGCATGAAGAGCCCATGCCAGGGCTGTTATCCAAGAAATGGTGCGTCTCGGTCAGTGATCAACAGATATATGAAATAGCATCACCGATTGCCGTAGCCTAGCCATTATATTGGTATACTTAGGCTACAAGCACTACCATTGACATAGTCCATGCTAAATTGTAATAATGTATATTTATCTTGTCCTTAGCTAGAGGTAATCAGTACCCCGGCCTCACCTCAGATAATGCAAGCAGATGGTATTTCCCTCTATATTTTGTAACACTGATCACATGGATTGTCCGAGGAGGGCTGAGGCCGTGTACGGCGTGCGAGCTATAAATAAGGTGCCATATCTGTTCTATGGTCTGGGGTAACCCTTGGTACAGTGGCGGCAACAAATGGCTAGCTTCAGAGTCTGAATAGACTATAAGAGTCAGTGTGCTGAAAGTAACCGTAGTAAATATATCACCTTGAACTGAGCGCACAAAAGCTCTGCCACGGACCGGGCTCTTAGTGTCTAATTGAGTCATGGGCAACGGTCTCGGAAAACAGAGTAGTAAGGATTGCCTGTCCTCGGCTTTCGACCTGCTCAGGCTCCGCCAGCTTGGCAGGTGACTGACGAGCTGGCAACCTCACAAATTCCTTGTCATCATTGGCTGACTTCTATGAGCATATTCTGTTAAATCCATATCCAGGCTTAGTAACTTCAGCAACGTCCGCAAAGCAACCCCCCGGACCCCGTACGATACATGGTATGATGGACAGAGGGCATCTCTGGCGTCCTGAGGGGATTCGCGCTGGGAATCTTGGATTTAGCTTCCCATGCCAGGCCTCTCTCCATCTGACTCCAGCTGCTGATTCAGTCATGACATCGGTGGTATAGACAGCCCTATCACCGTGAACGGAGATGCCAACAAAAACTCCTCGTCTGAGTTACTATCACTGAGCTCATGAAGGGCGGGTCATGGGCGCCACAGCAACGATTTTTGATCCAAGGATCTGGGAAGGTCCTATTTTATATTCAATCTACTATTTAGGTACGGAAATCATCCAGGGCCGGCGTCAGGGGACCAGCACAAGGAACTGTTTGGACATGAGAAACGCGCGAACCACTCTGCCTTTCGTAGGAGCGCACAGCCCCTTGGGACCTTCTTTGTAGACCCTAAGAGAGATCGCTATACTAGGAGCCTGCTTACTCATGCGAACCACATATCATAGTCTAGAGCTGAGATGGCAGCCTGCCCACATTATATATTTCTTTATCCTCGCATACTAAGATTAGTACCTCGACCTGCGCCACACGGGAAAAGCGACAACACAGACTACTTTTCTTCTCATTCTTTTAAGATTTGGTCACTGTGCCAGTCAGTTGCCCCATCGCATCAAGAGATGCACACAGTCAAGCAAAGGACTAGATGTATATAATCTCAAGCGCTGTGCACTTGTTTTAAAAATGTGGTGATTCTGCAGGTCAAGAATGCCTTCTCAAAATCGTGTGTAGCAGGAACAGATCTGTAAGCAGTGCAATAACCTTCTCCATCACCACAATAATTTCTGGTGTCTATATGCCCTTTGCAGCTGGACCATGCTGGAGATGCCAAATAGCTAGATCTATATGTATTAATCCCATGCTTATCTGCCTGCTCCCACTAACTGTGAAATAGTGAGTTCCCAGCAACAGAGAATGAACTTGATGCTGACAGATTCAGCAGGAATAACCCTAACTAGCCATACATAAAACACTAGCAAACTATGCTCCTCTGTGTCTAACTAATATGATATTACTAATAGTGCCCTCTCTTAAGATGCTTAGATGCTAAAGTCTACTTTGGGATTTACTATTAAAATAGCTGAGCTGACTATACCTAGGCAACTATAGAGTTAATACTCATCTCTTGTGAGTTTGCCCACACCTTTTAACTTGATTTTTGGATACTAAACTCATATATTCCACTGTATGGCCTAGGATAAATTAGTGTGTAGTAATATAATTATAGGAAGTTCTTTCTAGCAGGCTTTCACTGTGGGGTATAAAGTGGGAGGCTATACATAATATAATGAGATGGAAAGTGCCCGCCAAAATAAGCAGATATTCCCATTAAATATCAGGCCACCTACTGTACAATATGGCAATAATGTTGATCACCTGTCCAGGCGAAAGGTAGATTAAAATCATTCTCGCGAGCGCTGCCCATAAAAGAAAGGTGTCCAGCCAGACTATGGAGCCAGGCCCCGATGGCCAATGCCACACAGGAATTTTGTCTACCTTTCTGTGATTTTCTACAATCTCTGGAGCCATACTGACTTGCACATCAGCATGCCATAATTTTTTTTTAACCACATATCCGATGGTCGCGACTCATGCGAGCGCGAAAGCAGTTGCATGGCAATCAGAATACAGATATAATGCCTAGTGACTGCCCTTGGTGAAAAATCAGTTTCAAAGATGCACTGAGAGGACAAGTAGGTGTCTATTATTAAAAGGATGGTATTTCAATCAGCATGACAGGGCCTATGGTGTGAAAATCACCATGCAGTGGATATAGATAAAATCCATTTCCTGCTACTGCTACTGGCACGGGGCCGATCGTCCCTATCGTCCCGGAAGGTTCATAGGGAAGGAAAAGGAACGATGGGAAGAAGCCACGGCTCCCTGTGCATGCCGGGAGGATAAGCATCTATCAGCAGCGCGGATGCGATGATGATGTGGATGTCATGTGGTGGACAGCCAGCTCGTGACGCGTAGGCAAGAAATTCTGCAAGACGGTGACCCAGCGATGGATCGACGGGCAGTTTCTCCCAGGCGATCGTGGTCGCTGCTTAGTGCGGACGAGCATGCTCTAGAGGAGCTAAGAAGGTCTATAATGCGTAACATATTTGCCTAGGCAAATGTCACTTGAGAAGAGAGCATACACTGAAATGGTGAATACCGAGTATTAAGTAAACCAACAGCAAGATTTAATATTTAGATCAAATAATTTAAATTCAATCCCAAGAGGGAACAGGGAGATTTCCACACTAAAACCGTATTTTTTCTTCAAATACTGCTGCTCGCCAGCAGGAAGAAGGTATCAAGCAGTACCTAGATGACGCTGAACAAGGGGCCAAGCTTCGGGGGGTGTGGGCTTCGCAGACAGTTTTAGTAACAACGACATGGCCCTTTCCAATCTTTTTTCCGAAGTCTGCCCAAAAGAAAATGCCTATCACACCCTGCCTTAACCCTGTGTTTCCCCCCCTTCCCTTCATATTCTTCAAACGCCGTTATTTTCAACGTTGGTAAAGGCTGGTGTTGAAGGATGCATCTCTATGTAGCTGATATACCTGTGCGAGACTCCCGTCATTTCTAGAGTAATTTCCGGGGCGCTTTGGTCGTAGACTGATTGGTAAAGGCACGCAGTCCAGTCAAGAAACCCTGTTGAGAGAAGGTTTACTTTGCACGATTTGATAAGCTCTGTTGAGGAAAGGTAGGCTTTGAAGATTAGTGCACGGAGCTTTCGAGTATGCAAGTTATTCAATGGATGTGAAACCACGGTTCTAGCTGCTCTTCAACAGGTTTTATAAGCTGTCAGAGAAGTAAGAAACTTCTGGAATCTGGGGCCTGCGCGGGGGTAACTCTATGTGTAAATCTGTGTTTATATTTGATTCATGGCTGATCTAGATCATACCTGTGCATTACCTATGGACCCACTGGTACACAAAATAATGCAGTACACATGTCAGAATAAAAGCTGTAGCTCCCGCAAACACTGTTCCTGTTGCAATGCCCATGTTTTGTCTGGAGATGATGCGCGCTCTCTGAAGTTGATCCAGAAGGGAATCAGTATTGACAGAGCTGGTCGTGATATCGGATGTCGTAGTCGCTGAAGGTCTCCGTTCTGGGTGATGAGGAATTGTGGGCGTGTTGATTGTGACTGCAGGTTTTTCAAAGGCTATATTTATTGACTTTAATATCAGTCTATTCTCCTCTATTAGCCTAGCAGGTCTTATTCTACTCAATCCAGAGTTGCATATCTCCTTAGTCTTAGTAATGTGTAATTAGTAGGATGGTGTGCTACTTAGAGGTAGAAGCTTACCTCTATTATCTTAAGTAAGAACTAAAGGCATAGAAGAGGCTATAAAGACTAACTCTCTATTAGTTATAGTACTTAATAATCCTCTATTATAAGCTACTTAATTATAATTAGAGAACAGAGGTATGCTAAGAGGTTTTGCAGGCCTCCTCATTACTAAAACCCTTTGCTAGTTCCCTAACATGTCAACCACTTGAGTAGGCGCCACCGTTGCTGGGTGTTGGTATAGCAGTTAATAGATAGTATATAATGTGCTAAGAGATTAATCTAACCCTTGCACCTAAAGGAGCTTTATATTTATGGCTAAATCAGCTTCTTAATTAAGGCTGCCTTCTTAGTTAGGACTACTCTAGCCTATTAGAATGGACACATCATTATTTTTCTTAGGTTCTAGTAAAGACTCTACCAGTGGTGTGGTAGTTATAGTTAAAGTAAAGCTTAGAGATAGTATATCTATTATAGAGAGAGCATTCTAATTAGGTATAAGTAAGTAATCTAACTCTAATATTATAATTAAATCTAGTAGCCTCACTGTATCCATATCTATTCCTAAAAGCATATCATCTACAGCTATCAGGACAGATGGGATGTAGGGAGCCTTAGAGCCAATAGTGGGCAGCCCTATTTCAGTAATAATAAGAAGTAAATCTGAAGCTAAGTTCAATAAGCCAAGATAGGGTGTGGTCTTTAGGCTGTCCCTTCTATTACTAGTGAATGCTTCTAAGCATGAAGGATCTGACTGAAATGTGACTGGCAGGGCATCAGCTGCACTTCAATTGCTCTGCCTCAGGGTCTGACCAGGAATTAGTATCAAGGGTTTATCTATACGCGTATCAGGCGAGCCACCACTCTGTATATTTATAGTGTTTAGAAAGTCAGGGTTGTGCTGCTCCGCGTCTGTGGCTATCATCTCCATGGAATTCTGCTGCAATAAAGCAGGTGACTCAGTATACAGGATGGAGAAAGATGAGGAACTACTTTTAATTATGTCTGTTTTCTAAGCACCTGCACGAAGTGAATGACTAGATGTTCTTGGCGCTTATCAGATCCAAAGCTTCCCCCTCTATCAATGAGAGACTGTGGATGGCATAAGCAAACCACAAATGAATGGGCCCGTACGTACCTGGGAAGGTGAGAGGGAGTGACTGACAGCCTCGTCAGTACATGACTGAGGGAGTGTATGGCAGTCACCGAGTCTATAAAGTACCTAGTAGTCACCATAATGAAATAGAGTTGGCTAAGTGACTTGTCTTCTTGACCGTTTCGTTTGGAAAACGCCATGGAAGATACTTTCAGCAAAGAGGGGCGACCCTTCTCTCAACTTAACGATGAAAATCTTCACGTAGATCAGCCGTGATCCCTGCTCATGGCACATGAGAGAATTCATCTGCTCACCGCACCTTAGCTTTTGGTGGGCAGCTCAGAGGACGAGTCTGTTCAGTGTCCGCCAGGCGCAGAAACATCTTCCTCTAAGCAACAATCGGCCACCTTGACGGCCATACCTATCTTAATACGCTGATCATGGCCGCCAAATATACTACTCGTCCGCCCATTCCAAAAGGCCTAGGTACAAGCCGTGTATCACAACTTTTGTCATGCCCTCAAAAAAGGACTGGTCGTATATATATCTATGTTTCGGATAGGTTAGACTGATACGCCGCTGACAGGAGATTTAGCCGGATCGGCCACATGAAGCCTATCGCACATGAGACTTTACATTCAGAGCACAAGAAGCTAACTAAGACAACGGTTTGATTTCGCTTCCCACCTCCTTTTGCGATGGATTATATAACTTTGCTTCAGGAAGGTGAATGATGATTCCCGGATGAAGCGGTCAAGCGATGTGATTCGTGCATATGTAATCAGGTGCTAAACACTGATTACATAGAGGATTGTGAAATAAAACAGAGCCAATATGCAAGTCGATCAGATGTACATTTGCCCTCTGGGCTATAAATGGAGGGGCAGGGTGTAGCATGCACGCTACTGGTCGGTTGTGAAGATAGTCATTGTTAATATATAACTATAACCGGCTTTTATCTATAGAAGTCCTTAAGCATACCAAGTCTTCTTAAAGGAAGTAGATTACATTATTATGGAATACAAAGTAATGAGGCAAGCAAAAACTGCTAGATGGGCATAATAAGCCTCAATCTTCCTGCGTCAGGGGATGAAGGCCGAATTCAATGTCGTGGTTTTTGTTTTGGAGTGTCCAAGTTTTGAGGTGACCCCAAGTTGAACCCCCTGTTCAACTTCCCAAAATGGATTAGTGGCCCTACGCCACTTGTATGATGGAAGCTGTTGAGTATCACGGGTGGCTGTGTTGAATATTATGGTGGCTGAACCTTGTGGCAGAAATTGGGATTGGAAAATATATATGAGGCATTCCGCTCCTGTAAAAGATAACTCCCCAAGTCATTCAGTTAACAAGATAATTGTTGTCACTTCTCCCAACAGAAGCCACGATCCGCCGAATGGAGCGCATTGACCAAGACGAGGGACGTTTTGCACGTGGTGACACGTCGGGTATGTCTACGAAGGTCGGACCAAGCTGTGAATTGAAGGTAATTGCTTGGTGCTTGCCAGGCCTGCAACGGAAGTCTCGGGCAAGAATAGACCATAGACAAAGCAGATGAGCTCACTTACTGTATATACTGACTACGATGACCAAGTGTTCGGTTGAGAAAACAGCCCCGCATTGGAAGTAAGAACTCGCAATGTCTGGCTGATAAAGATAATGCAAGTTAAGAAGGGGAAGACAAAGAATGACCAGGCATCTTCAGTGATTTCTGGTGGGTTCGCCCTGGTTAAGGTTGGGCATCTCTTTGCTCTGGATCATCAATGCTGGTTCTACTTCAGGGGGTCCATTTGCCCTACCGGCTGCTCTTCTCCTACACACTTCAAGCAAGGCTTGACATACCTACTTTGTACATATCAGATAATATATCAGATAATTATGTTATCATCTGCTGAATTACCGACAACATGGCTGCAGAGATTCTTTGCTGGTTACGGGTCAACACAAAAGATGCAGCAGCCTGTTCCTGGCGGCTTCTGAAGGCTGGTCAGTGTGGGAACCCCAGTGGACGAATTGACCAAGGACAAGGGAGGTGTGCACATGGTGACACGACAGGTATGTCTGCGAAGACCGGGCCAAGCTGATGAAATGTAGGGCAGCTGATAGGTGGTTTCTGCTTGCCAAATCTACAAGAGAAAATCCAGAAAGTAGCAGACGGGAAGCAGATCCGCTCGCATGCTATAAAAATTGCATGCTGAGGAAAACGACTACAATGACCGAGCGGTCTCGTAAAAATACCGCCACGTGTTGGAGGGATATAGGCGGCGGGATTTCCGATTGATAAAGATTATGAGAGTTGGGGTTGGCGATGGAAGAACGCAGATCTTACTGAGACAAATGATCCACTGTGTATATTGAATCGAGTATATTCCCTTTCCACTTGTAAAGACTTGAAGATTGTGATGGCTTCTAATTGTTATTAATTAATAGCCTGATAATTTGATACATGCTCAAGCAGAAGTGAATCTTCTATTGTTATAGAGCAATTAAAGTCAAGGAATTTATCTGATATTACAAGCCATGCCTGACATTCCCGCTGCCATCTGAGAGGGTTTGGCTAGGACAATGTACAGAAAAATAGTTCCAAGGCAAACTTAAGTTGTAAGTATCAAAAGGAAGGCAAGAGGGCATAAATTAAGTGTCTATACAAGAAATAATGGTAGCAATTTCCACACTTTGCGCCCCCAGAAACAATAATGAGTGTGAGTAGTTGGTGCCTCAGACCTTTGGCCTAGCTTGGATTACCTATATTTTCAGATTATTTACCTTATTCCTGCAAAATTTAGAAGCTTAGTAAAAGTTCTAAAGTATTATACCTATAGAAACTGGTGGATGCTTATGCCCACCCTATAGCTTCTGCAGGATAGAGCATTCCTTAAATTAGACTATAATGATTATATATTAATAGATATTATTAAATAGCAATGTCAAGATTAGCTTAAACATAAACTCACATTATATTTGCTGCTTCCATTCTGATAGTGTGGATGCTTACTATAATTATAGTGTGTTATGCTTATTATTATTCCCTAAGGGATGCTACTAACACTGCCTCTTACTAGGTGTCTAGTCTCACTGTCTATTATAGGTAACCAGAAGGTATGTGGCTAAATATAAGATGTAGAAGATCTAGAAAGGCATAGACTAAACCTAACTAATGCGCGGTGTTTCTATGTAGGAATAAGAATAGTTAAAGATAATGATTCTAAGCTAAAAGGTGCGTGCTTTACAAAATAATTTTAAATAAGAAATATAAATAAGGAACTAACAGAGCAGCCCTAAATAGAATAGCCTGCCTAGTAGGAAGGTATTTATATAGAAAGCATTATTATGTACATCATGGCACCTGCTAAGGTTGCTAAGATTAAACTTACACTGTTCATGAGGATTTATATTACTCAAAACAAGGGTCAAGAATTGTGGGCATCTCAGGTTGTTGAAATATAATATGACTATGTCTAGTAATCTGATATCATATATTAAATATCTCTGCCCCCACAACTACTTATTTTCTGCACCTCTCTATCCAAACTCTAAAACCACGCGATATCTGACACGCGACAGACAGTCCAGTTTAAGGATGATAAGCCTCTAGTTATCCTGGAAGATCCAACACAAAAATCCAATGTGGTTAGCCCCAGCCACATAATTTAGTTGCCTAGATGCTTATAAGAACAGAAACGACTGCCATAAACGCCCGCCTATTCTGAAAATTATAATTTAAGACCTGTGGGAGTTATACATCCCTAGAGCTCTTATTCATACTAGACATCTTGTTTGCCTTGCTATCCACTGTAGCAGCCCTGTGGAGATAGTTAATATCACAGAGATCTACATGGAATTAGCTATGGTTAAAAATCTCGCGCAGCCTCTTTTAGGTGGCTTATCCCAGCTTTCTCTGTCTGCTTAATGTGCTGTGCTATTGCTTAACTTACTACCTTCTGTAAGGACCAGCTAAGTCTATATTAGGCTGCGTTCTCCTTTCATGCTGCCGGCTCAAGAAAGATGAACTTGGCCAAATTATCTGTCCTGTATGAATCCATATTCCTGCTCCAGACCGATGACTAACCATTGAAAGGTTATTGAAGGCGTCAAATTTCTCCATGAAAAGGACCTGGTACTTGCTGATCTCACCGGTGAGCAGATTATAATTACTCAGGAGGGCCGAATTAAAAACTGTGAGTCGCTTCAGAACAGGATAAAAGAGAGTAGAGAATTGTAGGAGAGATGCAGGAGAGGAAAGTAAAACTAACGTAATTCACAGCCGAGTCGTCCACACGGCCGTCCTGTCCATTTTCACGCCCATCTTCTACAATCATTCTTCAACACGTCGTTTTTTCACTACTACTACATAAAATGCCGCTCTCTCAAGAAAATCGGATGCAAATGGCTATTGCAGCTTATAAAAGCAAAAAAGTTCAATCAAAATCAAGGGCTGCAGCCATATTTGGAGTGCCTAAATCTACCTTCCTTGATTAGCTCAAAGGAATCAATCCACAGTCAGAAACACGTCCTAGTGGCCATAAATTAATAGCAATTGAAGAGGATGTCCTTGTGAAGAGACTGTTGGATGTAGATAAGTGAGGCTTTTCAATCTGTCTAGAGTTTCTGCGTGGAATGGCACAGACTTTACTTTGTGAACATTCCTAAGATGCTACTGCAGTCCTTAGGGTTAACTAGGCCTCCTCCTTTGTTAAACACCATCCTGAACTCTGTGTAAGATATAATTAAAGGATTACATACCAGCGTGCAAAGCAGGAGAATCTAAAGGCTATAAAACAGTGGTTTAAAGCTGTACATAAAGCCATTCAGGGATATGGCATTCATGAAGATGATATCTGGAACTTTGATGAAACTGGCTTTGCGATGGGACTCTGTATAATATCTAAGGTCATCACTACTGTAGAGTGCAGTGAGAGACCTTGTACAGTCATCCAGGGCAATTGGGAATGGGTTACTATCATTGAATGTGTTAGCTCTAAAGGGCTACCTATACCACCAGTGGTCATTCTGAAGAGATTCCTGTTACTCAAATTCTTTGCCAAAATCTCACAGCGATATAGGGGTGTCCTCCAATTGATGAACTGCCAATTAAGGGGGAGGGAGGGGTCCTAATGACTTGCTGGCCAGCCAAATTTCCCTACAACACGTCTTCCTTGAAAAGGCTTCTCTGGAAGGGATTATTGATGTTTTTGACTCCTACCTATTATGGCGCCATAAGGAAGGACATAGTCAGCAATGGAGAATCCCTCAAGCTGCTGCCGCCACTATAGACTTCCCTTTTGTTAGACTGGTAGATTGCCTCATGAACTTGGCTATCCACCAGGATAAACCTATATACCTGGCATTTGCTTTGTTTAATGTACATGTGGAATCCGAGGAATAGGTTCAGCATGTGATATTAAATGAGGGGTTCAAATTGATTTCTAATCCTGAAATAACATTGAAAGGAGCGCAGGAGGATGCGATTCTTCATACACTTGGCCCTGAAATCCATGAGGCAATAAAAGCAAGCCAAATACGCAAGAAGCTGTAATTAAATGTATCTCTATAATATTTGCAAACAGATCAGATAAAGGGACAGCAAATAACTTGTCTTTAGGGGCTGAAAGGTGGCGCTTAAATACAATACAAGTATAGAATATGAACTTGGCCTTAGCAGTATTGGGATTCTTCTTCCTTGACATTGCCTCCAACAAACTACAACTCAATACTAGTAGGCAGGCCAGTAAGCTTCCTGTGCGCAAATCCCTCCCCTTTATTTTTTTTAACAGTTTTTTTTTAACAGTAAAGCGCTACATCCTATCCAGTATAACCATTAATCTTTGCCTTCAACCCACTTAATTTTATGAGAAGGAATCGAGGAGATGTCTATGGTGGAGTCGAGATCTCGGGAATCAAACGGCTAAGTCAGGCAAAGGTTTGGCAGCGTGTCCGAAAATTGTTATCAAATTTTTTGTTGGTTAAACCGGTTTCGAGAACTACTGTACCGATTCAGGACAGTTGAAAGAGCAACTGTAGACGCTGGTATTGTCTCCTTTTCCAAGTGTAGAGTGACTAGATGACAAGGGTTTGTTTATATGTCTCACAGGGCGCAGTTTTGTCAAGCATAAGGGGCATTCGATGTGGCCAGCTATAGATGTTATAGGTAGATCAGACCTCATGACTATAAAGGTTGCAAATTTATAGTCTTTCCCCAGTCTCTGCGATATCTCACATGGATTCTGAATTACAGGGGAAGGTAAATCGATTCAAATAGAACAGAACAGTGACCAGTTAAGCATTCCCGGAGTACTATGCGGTCGGCCTGTGGAGCTATTGCAATGGCAAGCTAGGTGCCCAGGATTTCGCAAACTACTCAGCGCCTAGTGCTTCCTTTTCCTTCGACTTGGTCGACCTTCTTTCCAGTCAGCTGGGCCAGGCGAACGGAGTATTAGCAGACTGGACGCAGCCAGTCCTGAAGGACTATCGCCGGGTGTCGCATTGGACCGTGGCCGCCTACATGATGGCGTTCATTGCCACATTTATTGCTGTTATCGCCGGTCTGCTCAGGTTCCCATTAGCAATGCTAGTCACCATGATCTCTTCTGCGGTAAGCAAACAAGAGAAACATTAGAGTTTATGCTGACAACAACGAACAGGTGTCATCGCTCTTGGTCACTGGAGCGTCTTTGACAGTCACCATCATGTATCAACTGCTCACGCGGGGCATCAATAGTACATTGGAGCAAGTAGACATCTCTGCCAGACTTGGACCACTATCATCATACACATCCAAGAGGCGAAGAAAGCTTGGGTGCTGGCATTGCCCAATAATTCCTATCTGTAATAGAAGATCAGATCAACCCATTTTAAGAGACTGGATATAGACAACCCTGCTTTCCTTAAGGTGCCTAGCCAGAGTGACTTCTTAGCCACAGAAGACTTAAGCCTCTGCTTCATAGTGCAGCCAAGAGTTTTGGAGGTGGACTGAAGAATAAGTATTTTAGGTGATATTTAAGTATTTACCCATCTATTCAGGTAATTATGATGGTTTTCTTGCGTCTAGAATAGGTTGAACTATGTCTAGTTACTAGGTTGGTCGCCTATATTATATAAGGGCACTTCCTTCTATACATTATGGTTTGGTGCATGGTGATAAGCAAGATTAGTAAAAATATTAATAGAGAAATATAATATTTCCAGCCTGGCATATATATAAATTCTCTTTTGACAGTGGGTGTCTTATGTTACTATATTAGTAGACTGTGCAGAACTAGAGGGGGATCTTTATTATTTAATGGGCAGGATGAATTAAACAGGCCAAGTGGGGCGCCAACATGGCCTAGATGGATAACTAACTAACAGAGAATGTCTATACCATCACTATTTATCTAGAGGCATAATAGGAAAAGACATAGCTTAATTAAATATACTGTCCCATAAAAGACAGAATATAGAGTTAGCTAACAAAAGCAACAAGTATTATACTTCATCATATATAATATTAGGCTTGGTTATAACATCTTATGTGTCTCTCACCAACACTACAGTAAAAGATTAAAGTTCCTCCTTAATAACTAATAATTAAACCTATCTATTAATCCATGCTATAATCTCACGCACAGTGCCTAGGATAGTAGCAGGATCTAGATCCTACCTCCTCCTCTTTAGCTGGTTCTCTACAGGAGTATTATATTACATTATAGCATCTTTAGTTAGCATGGCTTGCACATAGTTAAATAGATGCTTAAACTACTATTCATAAATATCTACACTCTCCACACTCTAAATACTAGCCACATTAAGCATGAAGCCCCAAGATTTTAATCCATCCAAAAAGCTAATAGCCCAGGTGTGGTCACTGTTTATTTTAATTAATCTCTTTAGATAATATAGTACTTTTATTAGCACCCAGAGTATAATTTTATTACCCTATATATCCATTCCTATGTTCTAGAAGGAATTTATAATATCTAAAACATCCACTAGTAATATTAGAAATATGCTCTGCTCCTCAGTGCTGTTTTCAGAGGTGTTTAGAGGAATTATATGCTCTGAGACAAATATATCTATAGGTGGTGTTGGTGTCCAGCTCTCTGGAGGGTTAATTATGGAACTGCTGTGGGTATCCCTGCCTAAGTAATAGAAGAAGGCTCAGAACTATGTCTGCTAGATAAGCATTAATATAACACTCTGTAGTTCCTATACTTACTCTAACACCTCCTTAGAGAGGGCGGACCAGTCTATATCAGTAGTGTAGGTAAAGGGGATACTACATTATCTATATATAGGCTCATCCTCACTCCAGTTCTCAGGACTGTCTGCCACAGCTGGGACCATAGGGAGGTCCATCAGTTGGGCCCCGAAACCATCGAGAGACGGGATGCTGAAGCCTTCGTGGTCAGCCAGCCAGAAGAAGTGTTGCCAGAGCCTCGTCCGATCCATCGAAGCAGTCACGTCAGGTATTATTGCTGCAGCCCCTTGTGTTCGGTGATCGCGAGGCTGGAGGCGGGCGGTCCCTGTCATCTCCAGGCCATATTGAAAGCTGAAACGCCATAGCTCGCGTAGCCCTTGCTGTATGACGCGCTTTCCCTCGCCCAGGGGAAGACGTCCGATCATGTGGTGCTGGCTACCCAGCCTCTCGTCGATAGACATTTTGGTCCTCGGGTTGTTGATCTGCAGAAGTGCTCGCATAACTTTCCGTGCAATAGCCAAATACCGTAAGTCAGAAAAGAAAGTCTGCAGGGTGGGAATTGGGACATCGATGGTTTGCAGTCGGTTCCAGACGGCATCTCGCTTCGTGCTGTCTTGAATAGATGGGAAGAGAGTCCCGTCATTCATTCTTTTCTGTAGAAAGTCCAGGTCACGGTTCGATACCCTCGGCACACGAGACTGCAACATCTGGACACTCGCAGCGTCCGCACCCGCCGCAAGCTCTGTATCGTCGCCGAAGATCCGGGTAACGAATGTGCATCCTATATGGTCGAGGTAGGATAGTATTTCCTGGTGGCAATAATGTCAGCTGCTCGGCTACCTGCCGCGCTATCCATTGATGAGATTGCCTACTTCGTCACAGCGTAGGGACAACAGCGTATGAAGGACCCCGATCTGCATTCCGGCCCAGAGCCCGGGAATCGGAAGCAAGGCATCGAAAGCCTGAGGGAAACAGCCATGGCGGAAGAACGCTCGCAGATACTTGTGTTTCTTGGTGGCCGGGTTGTTCTGCAGGATGGCCCACCACTTATTAGCCGCGTCTCGATCGGCCGGCTGGTCGAGGGCGCCCTCATACAGCCGAAGCTTATAGTAAATTAGGCCATCGGGCGGCTGTCGCTCATTCCGAAACTGTTCCCGTAGAGCACGGACTAGGCGGACGCCGAGTTGGCGCCGTCCGAGATCCATGTCTGTCTCCGCGTTTTCCGGTGCTGGGCATAGTAAGCCAGTGGTATTCAGGAGTTCGGGGGCCCCGGCGTAGCTGCCTATTGTCGGACATCGTGGTAGCACCCACCTTGATCCTCCACGTATACATCCACCACCCACCAGCGGTTCTGCGGGCTGAGCCACTTTCGCGCTGCCGAGATAAGGCTCTCATGATTCATTGCATGTAGGACAGTATCTAAAGGGACGATCAGTTCCGGCAAGCGGCCACCTCCAGTCTCGCTAAAACGAATACGGTGACCCCAGTCCGCAGAGCTGACCAACACTGGCACATGGTAGTCTCGATTGACCTGTAGGCAGCCTTGAATCTCTAAGATACGTTCCATTCGGATCGAGTTACGGCCATCGCTCATAAGTTGGCTGAATCCGCTCTCAAACGAGATGCAATCAAGTCGAACACGAGCACTACCATGATAGCGGTCCTCGCGGTATGCCTCCAGCGACTGCTCTTCCCGTTCAACACGGGACTGGAATGATGACTGCATGGCGTAGGCATGGCATTTCCCAAGATCTTCTGCGAGTTCTTGTCAAGATAAATATCATGTTTTGGCACGGGTCTTGCGGCAAGACGCGAAGCAGGTGTTGGTTCTAGTGTGATTGATTCATGAAGGTTCAGAAACGGATAATAGACCTCAAATAATAGACGCAAACTGCCATTGAACATAGCTGGCCTCACCACCAGTTGCAGCACTTAACGCATCCGTCCTCTTCTGAGCGGCACGACTGATTATGAGATTGTGCACCTCAACAATTACAGGGCGGTTTAAGGTACTCTTGATAGCAAATACCAATCTGTAGCCCAGGCGTACTGCGCAGGAGTATATGAGAGATCTTGTATTCTGAAAACTGACGTACTCTGAGCAGAATTTAAGTGCTCTTTAAATCGACAGCATAGTGGTTTGGGGATACATGTATCTAATTGAGGGCACTTAGGACGCGGGATATGCGACATAGCTAGGTATCCATCACAGCGCGCTATACTCTAGCGTCCTCTCCTTTCTGGAGCAGGGTCATTTTATCATATTACTATGAAATAATTTGACAAACACTAGCTCATGTTTGTCGTCTTATCCTTCGATACTTTTATCAAACTACCTTATGGCATGGTATGAATCCGCTTCCGTACCTACTTTGCTTGCAGCATCCCACCAACTGATAGGTACAGTATATATCGACACACTCCGAACCCAAGAGTCAGTGGCCAGCGGTTGTTATGACCCACCTTCGCCGTGCCTCCAACTTGGTCGGACGCGATAGCCGTTTGCACTATTAAATATGGGGATAACCTCGTCCCTGGACTCTGCTAATAGCTTTGTAAAGCATAGCTACACCAGACCATCAGGCACGGTTAACAATGTTCATATTCACCTCCGGAACACATTTGAATAAACATGGGTGGCCATATGGGGGCGCTAGTCCGCAAGTCTTGGCAGGGAAACCTCATCTGACTGGGCAAAAGGGAAAAAGTGGGGTCATCGTTTCTCCTGATTCCCGGGCCATCAGGCAATTCTTTCCTACTCATGATTACAGTCTGCCCTATTTCGAATTTCGGAAAAATCGATCGCACCCTTTCTTAAAGTCTTTGAGTATAGGGACAATAAAGAAAGGCAGATATAGGCAGCGTGCTTGGAGCGCATAACAGAAAAGGGCTTGTATACCAAACACCAAAGTAATGCCTGGAGACTGCTCTCCCGCACGTCTAATACCAACTCATCGGTTTCCATTGTATGGCAATAGGATTCCATTCAAAGTGGTCCATCTTGATGGGTCAAATGATGGCAATATAGTCAAGGCTGGGCCCAAGTAGGTCCGGTCATGGAACCAAGATGCCCAGGCATATGATGGCTGATTGGTTCTGGATGGAAGCATCAGATTAGCCCAGAGAATCAGTCTCACCTGGATTCGGATAACAATAATTGAGGACCTCACCAGGATAATTTTGGAAGTCGGCTATGGCAGATTTCAGGCTGTCTCCTATTACCATTGTGATATCTGTGGGCTTTCAATATGATACACTTAACATTATGAATAGAGCCGGCAAAGTGCATTGGTATAGCCTTTGGATATGATGGGTACTGATTTTGGGCATTAGAGGAGTGGCGGAGGGGCATATTTGGAGAAATATTTTTGCAACATCATAATATCTGGTAACCAATTATGATGGCATTCGAGGATGGTTTCTACGCAGTATGGAGTACCACTTTAAATTTATACTAGAATATGGCAGTCACTACAGCGTGGGGGCGCCCGTTTAGGGCGTTGCTCAGCATCCACTGCTTACTCCGTAGAGACAGTTCGTATAGCTTCATCAGCCTGGTTCCTGTATTATATGAACTCCTGGCCTTCCTAAATAGAGAATCCCTCTGCAGTTTCTATCTGTTGCTTAGACTGCTTCTTCTTTCAAAGTTGCTTTTCATGCGCAGCCCGTAGATCTTGGTTTTCCTTTGCAAGAAGAATAGCGTTATTCATAGCTATCTCACAACCCTTGATCAGCTGGTCTAAAGCAGCCTTAGTAGGGGTAGAAGGGCTGCATGTTCGCTCCCTGAGCAGCTTCTTAAGCATACTTTCCTGCTTTTTTAACTGCTTAAGATTGTGAGGTGTTTTTGGAATAGAAGCAGTTGATCGGCTTGGAGGTGGTGTAGGAGTTTTGAGCTGGATATTAAGCTGACTGAGCACCCGATCTGGATTAAATGGTATTAATGTGTTTGAATTGAAAATTTTGCGGAGTGGTATCGCGTGCCGAAAGTGGGTGATTACCTCTATATAATACCAAGTCTGCCCGGCGGTTCATTCTATTTATTCACTTGGCCACTGCCCATAGGAGCATGGGATCGCAGATGTCAATTTATATTAACAAATACAGATACAGAATAAGGGCAGAGCGTCTATACTTGGGCGGAACAGTTCTTCTTTCTTATATAAATAGTGTGATGATGTTCACCATCACATGTCACATGACCATAGTTGTCACCAAGTCACATGACTACGGCACATGATTAGGTAGTTATCTAGTCAGTAGTGCTACCACGATCCTTAGGAATCCATCTTACTACTACTATCAAAATCCGTATAGCCGTTCTACGGCTTCATCAAATCTAGTACCATAACAAATAGGGTCCAGCTGTAAGAATGGTAGAACTATAAGAGATTTGGATTAGCCAGGACTGATTTCTTTCTTACTTCTATTCAGATGTATCTAGATGATTCTATCATGTCTATCACTGTGGATTTTGTCCAGGAAAGTCCGCTTGTATTAAGAGCTCTTCTTTCTTTTAATATTCTCAGTATTCAGTAGTCCCTGTCATGGCTGACCGCCTTTGCTCGCTAGATAGTGAAGTAGCAGCCATTAGTTAGCTTAGCAATTCAACCATCTTCCAGTTCATCGACCTGATCGTATGACATTGGTAGGACGTCCGGTTTTTTCGATCTAGAGGGTTCTCTCTGTATCCAATAATTTTCTCTACTCTGCATACACAAGCCAGGCAAATCAAACATCGTCGCCGACGCCTTATCAAGGCTGCCCTCGAAAGACGCCAGTTCTGACCCTTCTCAAGATGCTGATCTGGACGCTTTCCTAGTTGCTACGGAAACCCATCTGTCCCCTGAATGCCGGGCACGTCTGTTGGCGGCCTACGCCGACGACTCTCGGGCGCTGAGTTTATTCCAAAGCGTGAAACGCTTGCAGAAAGACGACCCGGCATCTTTAAATACCCTCCCCTACACCGTGGAGGATAACTTACTCTATGCGAAACTTACAGATGGGGAACTGTGGCTCTATATTCCACGCCCACTTGTCAAGGATCTGTTCCAGAAAGTGCATGATAATGAAGGTCACCAAGGTCTTCAGAGTTGCATGAGAAAGCTGGAAGGTTATGCAATCTACTAAGGCGCAAAACTCCTACGAGCCTACATCGCAGCTTGCCCCGCGTGTTTAAAAAATAACACCAGACGCCATAAACCATACGGCTCCCTACAGCCTATCCTAACTCCGTGCGCTGCTGATAGATGCTTATCCTCCTGGCATGCACAGTGAGCTGTTCCTTCTTCCCACTGTTCCTTTTTCTTCCGTGTGAACCTTCACCCCTTTGCACCCCTTCAACCCGCCCCAGGTCCCTCACAGTGTTCACAAGAGAGTGTGATACGTGCTGATGCAGACAGGGTTCCGGACGGACGATGTCTACGACAGACTCTATCAAGAGCACTGCCTGGCAGCGTGGGAAATTCACCAAGACCCCCACCCGGGTCGTCATTGTGATGCGGTGTACAAGTGTTTGGAGCAGCTGGCGGAGCAACTAGGGCCGCGATGCTCATCGGTGGCCATCCGGAGAGAAGTGCTCACCGCGATTGGGACTCGGTGGCCAGGAATCTGTCTGCCAACCGTCTGCTGTTTCTGCCTTACCCGGTCGACCGAGCACATGCTGCCGTGTCGGCATGCGATGTGTGATACCTGCGTAACAATTCTCGGCAGTCCCAGCCGGAGCGCTGAGTACCATGTGGATCTCAGCCGATGTCCCTGGTGTCAAGAGGGCTGCGATCTCACCGTGCGTCAGCTTCCCCCAACGAAAGGTGCCGTAGTCGTGGCCCTCGATGGGGGCGGGATCCGCGGTCTGGTGACGCTGGGCTTGTTACGGGCACTAGAAAGACGATTGGACAGCGCGATATCTATTGCTGAGATCGCCGACTACATCATCGGTACCAGTGTGGGTAAGTGTGATTAACGATGCTTTGAAGTCTCTCCGCTCCTGGTTTTCCCTGCAGCCCCTTTCGAAAGGAAAGCCCCCCACTGATAGACTACAGGCGCCTTCATCACCGCGGACCTCGTGTATAACGGGACATCCGTCGAAGAGGGATATCAGAAGTTTCCAGCATTTGCACGAAAAGTCTTCCGGCCTTGCAGAGCAGCCTCAAGACTCTGGCCGTGGCTGGCGGCCATTGTAGGCATCTTGAAAGATGGGTATTATGATACCAACAGTCTTGACCACACCCTCAACGTGGTGTTGCCTCCGACACTGCGACTCTTTGACGTCCTGGCCTTGGTCCCGACGGGGACTCGCGTCGGTGTGGTGGCGAGTCGAGCGTCCGATGGCAAGCCCATCCTCTTTCCGAATTACCGCGGCGTAGGATCCAGATCGGAGAAGCTACCGTATGAGGTGGTGCAGGTGGACGGCGAGACACAAAATCCTCGGTTGCAGGACGTGTAGGTCTTCCTCCCTGAAGTTTTGTACCGGCAGTTCTGATTGTAGACTGACCGACCATAGCGTTGGCTGTAGTGTTGCCGCTCCGTGGTATGTATTCCTGATGACGCAGGGATCGATGAGCTGACGGAGATAGCTTCTTTCGACCCAGGGACCTCCTGGCTTGGGGCACCTTGCAGGATGGTGGCGTCCGAGCCAATAATCCAATGGGCATCGCTCAGGAAGAATGCCGGATGATCTGGCCCTCGCGGCGCATCCATGATCTGCTCGTCAGCGTCGGAACCGGGTACACTCCCAGGACGGAGGACACGGGCGATCCACCAGGTCGACAGTTTCCCGCTGGCTGGGGGCCCGTGCGGCTCTGGCGCGCGTATAATTCGTCGCCGTGCATGGATGGCATGGAGGCCTACCGGGAGGGGCGGGTGCACGTTCCACCCTCCCTGCGATCGAACACCATCCGCCTCGATTTTGCTTTGGACGGGGATCTCCCGCGGCTGGATGACGTGGGCAAGCTGGAGGAACTGGCGGCTCTTCCCTTTACCGTGCCCGATGAGCTTGTACGAGCGGTGTTGGCCTCATGCTTTTTCTTCGAGCTGGATACTCCTCCATCCCGGGCTGACGGTCAGTATCGCCTGCATGGATCGATTCTGTGTGCGCGGACGCAGTCCCGACGGATCGTGGATCGGGTGCTGGTAGAATTTCCCGGGGCTCGCTTCTGCAGTGGCCGGGATCACTCACTGGGCCGAGTAGATAACGACAATGGATGTCTCTTCTGCGGTTACTACCGCAAACAAGTGACGCTGTCGGTGCCAAGCCTGGACGAAGAGATCATGATTGCGCTCGCCAGCCCAGCCCAACAGCGTCTGATTGGCGGCTTTCCCAAGACCATACGACAGCTACTGCACGATCAACAGGCCGAGGCCGTGTTTGGGCGACCAGACCACCAGAATGACCGCTGGCCGCCGCGGCGGTCCTGCTACTGCGTGAAGATGACCAAACGGCAGGTGCACTTTGTGGAACCGGCGCCGCAGCGCAAGAAGCGACGGCTATGACGTTACTCAGCTTCTAATACAGCTATCAAGCAGTCCGACTACACTACAGATATTTATCGATGTTTTCAGGTTTTGATTTCTTTTTCTCGACGGGAAGGCTGGATGTGTTGCGTTGGCGTTCTGTTCATCAAGGTGAAGCAGATACCTGAAAGAACAATACTACAGACTATCTATAAGAAGACCGTTCACCAGACTAGACCGTAGGCACACCTCGCTCAATAAGACCAGCAATTCTATCTTTGTCTTCCCAGGAACACCATAAGACCAGATATTGAGTCCCAGCCCGTCCGTTGCGATTAGTCGATCTCTTTGCCAAGACCTTGATCGGCCTCAAACGGTGGATATGAGGCTGGCCAAGGTTAGTGTAGTGCAATTTTGGTGTATCATAGGGACTAGAGCAGAGTTTACACTTTCTATAGACATGTCATCGGCATTGTCGCTGATACTGTGATCAGCTGAGTAGTCACTGAATGAGCGTCGTGACAATGTCTCTGTATTAGAAACGACAAAGTCGCGGTCGCTGCTGGTTTCGGACGTGTTATCGCTGCTTTCTGAGGTAGACGGAAAATCGGTCGTCATTTCAGTCTCGGGCTCGCTTCCCGTGGACGATGAGCGTCGGAGGTAACTCATGGACGATATATTAATGATGTATAATGCAGGACACTGTGAATGAGGCAGGCAAGGACTGGCTGATCAGGCTGAACAATGGCAAAACATCTGCTGGGAAGCCTTTATTTGGGGAGAACAAGTAGGTACATATAGAACCTAGTAGGGCTCTGACGTCTTGAAGAGAGTTGAACATCTATATCTAATGGCAATGACCGACTTCTCTACGCGCATAAGAGCATCAGTCAGAAGCAATGAGGAAGGAAGCCGTGATGACCAGGAAGATGATTGAACGCCCTCTACAAGAGCCCACTAAAAAAGGACCATCTCAGCCCCCTGTTATCGGCGCCTAGCCATGAAGAATGGCAATTTCTCATACCCTTGACCAGGCTTGCCCCACAGCCGCACTCCTGGCCGCGGGCGAATCCCCTGTTGATGCAGGATTCTCAGCCATGGTGACATCCCCTGCTGGGGCCGGAGACTTAGTCCCACCCGTTCGATCTCCTTCGGTGCTCTCAAGCTGGTTGATCACACGGTCTAGCATGATCTCAAAGGATTAGGATTCCCCGGCGGGGCCCATCCCCCGCTCCTTCAAAAGATAGTCAATCACCGTTCCCATCCGCTGATTGGTGTCGTAGAGAAGACCGGCCAAGTCGACCGTCTCTTCCAGGTCCGAGTTCACTGGCTAGCCAATTTTCAAGGTGCGGGCTCGCAGGGTAACAGGAATAGATAATAAGGTAGTTGACACAGGCTAGCTATTTCTAATCACTATCTCGACAGCACTGATCGCAGGAAAGGCTGGTCAGGCAGGTTGTATAGACAGGACGTAGCTAAAAGAGCTCTGAACTGATTGCTGAGATGTTTGAGAATCTTGGTTTTGCTTACATGGTGAGATTGTTTGTTACCTTTGAAGCAGGGAAGATGCTTCTTTTCTTTTTCACAATCACACTCTTCAAGGACTTCATTGGCACGTGATAAAAAACCTCTGAGAAGGTATATTATTGTACTATCAGACTTCAAGTTATGGAAAGAGGTCAATGTGTTCTATTGATGCTAGGTTGGTAATGCATATTGAAACGGTAATAAGAAAGAACAGTGTTTTTAATTCAAATAAGTGTTCTTGAGATGTTGTGCTCTGTCATGCCTGCTCTAGGTCTGCTGAGATATAGAAGGATTAGTAATATTATATATGAGAGAATAACTTGTCTTTCTTGGCTGCTTTGTCTAGGAATAGCCTGTTGAAGAGAAAGGTGGTTGGTGACATAATCCTAATTTTTTTGCGGAACGTCGTAGGTGGGTAAAGATAAGACAAAAGTATTTAAAAATAGGACAAATTGAATGGTGCCGTTCTTGTGTATCCGGCCCCCAACGAAAAAAGTCAGCCTGACCTCAAAACCACGCTGATGTAGGATCCGTCGGCTGGACACTTGAGATAAAAAGTGAAAATTATGGATAATGACCTTCTTCTATGGATTAGAGCGCACATGGATCAGTAGAACAAACTACAAAGCCCTCAGCAGCCAATCTAAGGCCTCAAACAAACGAACAGACAGGAAATTCTACCAAATCGGACTCCTCCAGGTGGAAAGATATCAGGAGATTATGTGGGGTGACCGGCGTAACTTAAGAGATCTGAACAGGACTCCTGCAGGCTTGACGGAGTCTCCAGAGCCGGGTGAGTCAAATACAGCGCGCGGAGATATAACTGATCACCACGCTAATAAATATATTTCAGGGCAGGGAGGCCAGAGCAAGGGTGGTCGGGCCTCTCTAGGCGATATGCGCAGGCCAAAATCAGCCCGCCAGAACTCGAGCAACCAGAGCCAGGGTGGCCAGGATCAAGCCAGCGAGCACCATGGTAATAAAAGCCAGAATGATCAGAACTAAGGAGATCAAACCCAGGAGAGCCCAAGCCACGGCAACAAGCCCAGAACAATAAGTAGCTTCTATAACAAATGGCTGCGCAAAAATAATCTTGATTCAAATACTGAAGCTAGCACCCTTAGAGACCAACCATCTAGGATATTTACAACAGCAGCTTATGCTTACGCGGACGAATACAAGCACAAATTTGGTCAGCAGCTGCAGGATGATATGGGCATTCTGAAGCGGTAGATATTCTACAATGGGCAGAGTTGGACATTAGACGAACCGACAGTACAAAGGAGCAAACATCGCAGGCGATATCACAACACCGGTCTTATTCTGTTTATTTTTTTTTTCTTGTTGGACTTTTCGAGTTTCCCCCCCCTCCTTCTCAGAGTATTTGTTGCATTGGCTACTTAGAACAAATGATATCAAACAGGCTGATGATTCAACTAGCTTAGTCCCAACAATAGTCATCTTGCCCCTTCAGTCAAGCATCGTCGACAGGCTCAGTGCAAGCAGGGGTAATAATTTACAGGAAGTGTATCATATTACTTGTTGCCTGCTGTCAGTGTCTAGCAGAGTGCATGGCAGAACAGGAAACCCTAAGTCTACGAGTTGTTTAGAGATTAGGAGCCCATTCCAAAAACTCAATCTGGAAGAACAGAATGTACAATCCATTATTTTTGAAGCCATTTCTATTTCATATTTACACAAGCAGAGTAGACGTAATATTTGTCTTTGTACAGGGAAGGAGACTGTTTACAGGCAGAACTCTTCTGTTTCAATCTTTGGAATTAACCACAGCGGTCAACAAAGGAGAACACAAATCATTAATGGCATATCTGAGAGCAAAGTACGGCTAGATCCGGATAATAGCCTGTATATAACCTACGGGAAGTCCAAAACAGTCGACTCTTAGCTATATAGCATCTTGGCCAATTCAACGGCATGCGACGGGTCTAGGCAGCCTGGCAAATCACACCCCTGCTTTTGGATTATCATATATATACTTTCTGATCTCCCCTAGTCTGAGCTGCCCGGCGCAATGTCATTAAAGGCTTCCAGTAATTTTAAGCCTAAGACCTTTAGGATAGCCTTGTTATAGTGTTTTTGACAAGAACAAGATGTTTTCGGAATTCAGGAGGACCATATGTCTCATGCTGTTATTCAATTTCTTGTACAGACTTTGATCCAAGCACCATTTCAATCTTTTGGGAATAGATTTTGGGGAACACTGATAGCAGATTGACTTCTGTTTCATACCTCAGAGTCTGTCTAGTAACCAAAATTGGAAGTTTGCGGCAGAAATTTGACAGTATGAAGCTTTTTGCTCTTCACAAGATATAAGTTGGGAAATATTGACATCAGGCCTGCTGTTAGATCCTTCTCCAATGCGGCCTAGAATTCCAGCAATAGATATCTTTTCCGCCGCGCGAGCATCAGAGAACAAAATTAGGGATCCTATCCTGACAGGTTGGACAAAAACTGGCACTGGAAATATAATTTCACTATAAGGTGTGTGTGGTCATAGATAAAAACCGTTCAGGTAGTGCTCATCCTTTGGAAATTGAAGTGGGCGTGGATTCAAGTATAAACACCGGAAGTGTGCTTGATGTCCTAGAAATTTAGTCCCTATTTGGATTTCCTTCCTTTTCCTTCCTTCACTCATTTTCCGATGCTTAAAAGCTTTTTCCCATAAGAATTTTGATGTATGACCAGTTGGCTGTTGCGCTATCCCAGCAAATATCAGTTCAAGGGCCCTATTCGGAGACTTAATAGTGTAGGTACATACGGGGCCATTCATTTGTGGTTTGTTAATACCATCCACAGTCTCTTGTCGATAGAGGAGGGCTTAGATCTGACTAGCGCCAAAAACATCTAGTCGTTCCCTTCATGTAGGTGCTTGGAAAACAGACACAATTAAAAGCAGTTTCTCATCTTTCTCTGTCCTATACACTAAGTCGTCTGCTTCATTATAGCAAAATTTCATGGAGATAATAACCATAAACGCAGAGCAGCACAACCCTGACTTTTTGAACACTATGAATATACAGAGTGGTGGCTCGCCCAGTACGCATACAGAAATGTGACTAGCAGGGCATCAGCTGCGCGTGGATCACTCTGCCTCAGGGTCTGACCAGGAATTGGTATTAAGGGTTTCAGCCAGATCCTTCATGCTCAGAAGCATTCACTAGCAATAGAAGAGACAGCCTAAAGACTACACCCTATCTTAGCTTGCTGAGCTTAGCTTTAGGTTTACTTCTTATTATTACTGAAACAGGGCCACCTAATATTAATCCTAAGACTCCCCGCATCCCATCTGTCCTGATAGCTGTTAATAATATACTTTAAGAAATAGATATGAATACAGTGAGGCTGCTAGATTTAATAATAACACTAGAGTTAGATTACTTACTTATAACTAATTAGAATACTCTCTCTATAATAAAGACACTTTCTTTAAGCTTTACTTTAACTATAACTACTACACCACTGGTAGAGTCTTTATCAGAACCTAAGAAGAATATTAACATGTCTATTCTAACAGGCTAGAGTAGTCTTAACTAAGAAGGCAGCCTTAATTAAGAAGCTAGTTTAGCTATAAATATAAAGCCTATTCAGGCCTAAGGGTTAGATTAATCTTTTAGCACATTATACACTACCTATTAACTGCCACACTAACACCTAGTGATAGTGGCGCCTACTTAAGCAGTTAATATGTTGTTAGGGAACTAGCAAAGGGTTTTAGTGATAAGGAGGCCTAAAAAACCTCTTAGTATACCTCTGTTCTCTAATTATAATCAAATGATTTATAACAGAGGATTATTAAGTACCATAATTAAGGGAGAGTTAGTCTTTATAGCCTCTTTTATACCTTTAGTTCTTACTTAAGATAATAGAGATAGACTTCTACTTTTAAGCAGCACACTATCCTGCTGATTACACATCCCTAAGACTGAGGAGATATATAACTCTGGATTAAGTAGAATAAGACCTGCCAGGCTAATGGAGGAGAACAGACTGACATTAAAGTTAATTAATATGGCCTTTGAAAAACCTATCGTCACAATCGACACACCCACAATTTCTCATCGCCCAGAACGGATATCCGATATTGTGACCAGCTCTGTCGATACTAATTCCCTTCTGGATCAAGTTCAGAAAGCGCGGATCATCTCCAGACAAGCCATTGCAACAGGAACAGTGTTTGCAGGAGCTACAGCTTTTATTATGATATGTGTACTGCATCATTTTGTATACTAGTGGGTCTACAGGCGATGCACAGGTGTGATCTAGATCAGCTGTGAATCAAACACAAACACAGATTTATGCATAGAGTTGCCCCTGTGCAGGCTCCACATTCCATAAGTTTCTTACTTCTCTGACAGCTCATAAAACCTGTTGAAGAGCAGCCAGAACCATGGTTTTACATCTGTGGAGTGATTTGCATACTCTCTATCACTCTGGATGTTGGGTAGTGAAACTTATCAAGACAATACTACTGGAACCACAAGAACACTTCACATGGTTGCCTGGCGCTAAGTTTAGCTAACTTGATCGCCATGCCTCACAAAAGTTTGAAACTTGGCGTCTTGGCTTAACTTTTTAAGGGTTATGTAAATAAGCAACGGTAGTCATTACTCATTAGCATTATTGTTTTGCAAATCACATTATTACAGAGTTCAGTTAGTTTATCTGTCCACCACTACTTACAGTAGGGTGATGGGCGCACTTATGATAAGCTTTAATGGTTTCAGACACCTTTCCACATGTATTGGGGTTAGTTATCTTTTTGGTAGGTCTTTGCTGAGTTAGATCTGTGAAAGTTGCTTCGATTGCTCGGTGGTCTGACCCATATTATGTTGGGTAATATTAATATAAGCTATATTTACATGGCTTGCACGGAAAATTCTATGGTTAACAGCAAATATGGCGCCTGAAATTCGTGGCGTCACAGAACTGCGGTCGTTGCCTTGAATCCAGGGGGCGGTGAGAAACTATGCTCGAAGCGCCCAGTACAGTCGCAGTAAGACACTAGCCCCAGGCGGCCACATTGGCCACCCAATAGTGGGTGGCCATGACCAGCCCGGAGGCTAACATCTGTGCACCGAGGCATGTCTCATCGCGCCCTCACTCGCACTACTGCGTAAAGGAAATGATGGGAAAACACTAGAATATCGGTGCTAAGCTCATCAAATGATTGCAATTAAGTTGTGCGGTGCGTTCCGAAAACTTCTGGAAGGAAAGCGACTCCGATTATACCCCACTTAAAGAGGGACTAGTTACTTCAAGGTTAGATGTCGTTGTGGAGGGAAGCGATTGCTTGCAGGTGATGATCAATTCCCGAATGCAATGTGACTAACCACTGATAAAGTTGTTTGCAGATGGCGGAACAAAATGGCGTGGCTATGTTTGGAGCCCAATTCATTGTTGGGTCCCAATACCCCGCTTCGTACTATCATCCCAGACCAGCTCCCCCGATATAATGGCACTGCAGCCTTTGACACAGTAGAGTCCACAGAAGGCAATAAATGTGCCTCAGAAAAATGTCTTTTATTACTGTTCTGCACCCTGTCCCAGACGTCAGCGGTGTTGTCAGCAACATATGTACTTTCAGTGATGAAAATGAAAATGCCGTTGAAGGAATGACTTGCGACGTGGAAAAGAATAAGTCTCTCGATTTGGATTATTTAGTGTCGATGCTTTGCGATCTATTGAAGGTTTGATTTCGTACCCGGGCAAGTATAATGAAGTCATCTTTTAATGAGTGGCAGGAGCCGTCATTCACTCCGGGCCTCGTACACGTGGAACAGGAATTGTACAAAATCGAGCAACCACAGTGGATTTTCTGTCTAAGACGGAGTACGGAAGGCGGTGCAATGTGGTCTGATGGCGTACGGACTATAGAGCTTGAAGAGTTCAATATTGTTTACTGTATCAACGGAAGACTGGAAGCCAACGATGGAAAGGGGGGCCTATACCTGGTACTTATTTAGGCCGTTCTGAGCCATGGTCAATACAGTAGTAATAGGCTGTACACCACATTCGACGGGGGTATGGAATAGTTTGACCCATGAACGAAGCTTTCCTGACCCACAGATTGCTTGACCATCAAGGGATTTTGAGTGAAGGTTCTTCCTTTCCAGCGTCCCCTTGGTCACGGTCTTTAGTCCGTAGGGTAATGTCGCTGACGAACCTGAGCGCAACACCAATTTCCTTACATTCCTCGACATGTCCCGCCTGAATTAGCAGTTGGCCTGCCGTCAATACATTTATGAGACATGCAAAACCAGGGATGAGATCCACCAGAGCTTAGAAGAACTGGGTCTGCCTCAGCACAGCACTTAAAACCTTGGTAGCGGGATTGTAAGGTATTTTTTCTGTCTTATATAGAATTGAACCGATTCCATAGCTACTGAGCGGGTCATACAAAAAGCCTTGGCAGAGCAGTCAATTGTCGAAGCTTCTTCACGGACAAAATCAAACCACGAAAAGCCAAGAGAGTAAATTGTCCTATGATACAACACATATCGAAGAATTAGTTACTAAAACATCTGCATTCACTCTGACTAAAGCCTATTCCTTCTGCAACGATTGCAAGCCTGAATCCTGCATTGACGACATTCGAATATATATTCCCGCAGATAATAGGAACACTCCTCACATCGATAGGGTCCCCGAATATACTTCCATCTATCATGCACGCACTCATGATTCTCTCTGAGCTCCTGAATGGTTCTCGCAACCAAAATATCTCTTGGTGTCTGAGAAGAAAGGGATGCTGAAGCCCATCCGGATGAATTATTCTCATGGATACGGAACACCAGCGAGGGTAGGAGCTGTGAAGCTTCAGTAGCACCTCCAAGTGTGGATAACGGGTCGGACCTCGACGAAACAAGTTCAACCACATCCGAAGTTCGTGGGATACGCCTATCCTGCGAAAGGCACCCCGGTGATGCCAACGATGACATTGCCACCGCGAAGCATCTCTCTAATGGAAGCAAGGGTGGCTTCTCTGATACTTTGGGATCCAAGGGCCTGATTGCTGCGTGCCTGGTTAGCGAATCACAGACCACGTTCCTCCCTCGACTAAGGAAAAAAAGTTTGGGGTTGAATGATGATAAAATTGCTCCCTGACCCAGCCACAGGCTCCACGACGCTCATCAGAGGGATAGATTCGGATGATCAGTTATGTCCTGAACATGGGTATTACTGCGAACCCGCTAACTTGAAAATAATTCTGATTCGCATAAGGGGCCATCACTCTGGGCCCGTGATTCTGACCAATTAGAGCAAATGACTGAGTATCAAAATTTAAAACCCAAATACTGGAAAAGCTCTATTTCCTTAGTTTCTAGAAGTTGGAGAAAAAGCCCAGCTGAAAGGAGCAGACATTGATATGTGAGCGAACTAAACTTTAAGAACTGCATACAACAATCGAACACTCTGGCTGTGCTGGCAGGCTACCAAGAAAGCATCTCATCTGAACCTTGTGCTATTCCAGGATAGCTAATCGGAAGATCCGGTACCATGCTCGAGCCCTCCATCGCATCTCGCGGCACAATGTCATTAAAATCATATCCCGCAGGTCCAGACCACGACCGTGCATCCGTGCATCCGGTAGTATGCTAGTATACACCCCTCCTGGTCGAAAAGAATGGTAAGAGAGATAGGGGAGCGAGGCGAGGGGTAATATGTATCCTTATTTCACTATGATGCGGACATAAAAGGGCTCATGTCTCCTCAGCAATTCGGCTTTTCTCATTGTCAGCGCTAGCGGAATCGGCGGGTCCGCGAGAATCTAAAGCGATACCGAGACGAGCAGCCTGTGATTGACCTGGAACATCAACTCTCGGGAAAGCTCGTGGATACGAGGGTCATGGGGGCTTTTGAGCAGAAGAGCTCCATGGCTCCACAATATCTCAGGATGATCGATACCATACTGACCGTCCCGGGTACCACCCTGGAAGCCGAGCATCAACGCCGGATTGATGCGATTGATGCTATGATGGCCTTCTGGCCGGTGGAGGAGGGGCGGCCTACTCCGCGAACTCAGCCTTGCCGTCGACCTGTGCCCGAGGCCGACAATTCGCCCCGCCCGGCCAAGCGACAGCGGGACTTGGTGGAAGACGAGGCCGAGATTGCTCTGCGGGAAGCGGTGGAATCCGTACAGGTCACGTGTCCCAAACAACGATCCCTGATATGCTTTGTCTGTTTAGGATATCCCAATCTTTCGTTCCCCAACCGGCTCTCCAAGTATAAAACGCCGGGATCTCTCACCCGGCATTTCCTTCGGTTCCACATCAACCCCCCGTGGCCGGATGAAAGGTTTGGGTGTAGTATGTGCGAAGGAGAACCACTTCGACATAAATTTGATCTTTTGAGCCACGCAGAGAGGCGCCACGGAACAGTGGTGAAGGGCGAAACTCAGAGCCAGCTAGCATTGGAATACCAACGGATTCATCAGGGGTGGGTGTCATGACCATGGATATCGACTTTCTCTTCCTTTTCCCTGTTTGTTCAGCGTTGACTGACCACAGTCGCCAAGCTTTTTTTTTTTTCTCTCGCACCCATATGTTTTTTTGGGGCCAATAAATTAGTTCTACACAGCTTTAAAACTCCAATATGATAACTATGAAATTTGGAGCAGTGCATGTGTTCTCAAGCCCTAGCTCCAACGAGCTAGAATGTTTACGACCCAGACGGCCAGGGTTCGTCCACCAAAGATGGTTTTCGAACGCATGCTCTAATGCCACGGGGAGTCGTTCACCGTGGGTGATAATTCGGCCTGGGAGCTACGCTCGCCTGTATGCCAAGTGCAAACCCATGAGTGTCAGGGGTTAGCTACTCAGTTTGAAGCCGCTGGGCCTCTTCACACCACTGGTGTGATTGAGTTTGGCTGGACGAGTAACTAATTTCGCTTGTCACCCGCACGTATCTCTTTCTCCCTCCCCTTGTTGTCGATTGAGGACCGCAGCGCGGACAGCGCGCGTCTACATATATTACAATCCTCCTTGTTTGGACTGGTGGCTGGATGCCTGCCTTGACGTTAGGAATTTAGGATCTAACTTCATTTTGTGGGGGTGAAGGAGATTTCGAATCCGAGTGTACAATATTCAAGGCCAGGGGGGAGCTGACGTCGAGTTCTTTAAGGCCGTCTTAGTTTGGTCCGGTTCGGGCCGATAACCAAACCGGGTCAAATCCAGGTCAAGCTCGTATTCTGCAGAGTAAGGTGATAGAGATCCGACCAAAGGGATTGGATCAGCAGGGGGCCAGGCATACGACCGAATCAAAATGGTCAGTGCAATAACACGTTTAATCGGCCAATAGTGAGGGTGGAAGTTGTGAAAATTTTCTGGAAAATCCGTGGCGTAGGGCTGCTTGACATTCTCATGTATCGCCTAGTACAATACTACTTTTACAGTACATTGTTTGTCCGAAGCCTGGGTAAATCTGTCTGTGCTTGGCTAGAGGAACAGTGCTACGTGACTGGAACTAGAGAAGCAATAGCAGTCGTCCCTCATTCTAGAAACCGCGTCGTCACTTCGCGTGCAGTGGTAGGTCGACAATTAGCGTAAGGAGTACTCTATAAGCTGGACATCTGACACATAAAATTTGAACTGGCTATCGGAGATCCTTAACTGAGTTCTGAAGTACCAATCCAGGACAAAGGATTATTGACCAGGGGTGGATGGTTGGGTAGCCTGGCGTAGGTAGTATACGCGGACACAAGATGAACCTGGATTTCCTTCCGTATCCGCCCTGATGATTGCATCTGTTGGAAGAAAATCGAAATTCCCCCATCGGACTCATCGAATTGAATAGCTTTCACTGATGGTTGGCGACCTATATAGAGCAGTACATCTATGCATGGGTCTGAGCTGCAGTGCCGGATTGCTATCGAACGCAGTGACGGCGGTAAGGACGCTTTCACGGATAGGGTGTTAAAATCCACACCAAGCCTCTGGAGAGCAGGAAAGTTCCCGAAGGATCCAAACTTTGCGGTCTTATCATATGACATCCTATAATCAATATCCTGCACAAGAAATTCTTCCAGGTGATCTTTGTGAAGAAGCAAAGCTTCATAAATTTTTGGAGCCTTTAGGGGCATGATACCCATGAAAGTCTCTTGGTGAAGGCGAGGACGAAGATACTGGAAGCTCACAAGATGTTTGCAGCTCCTGATCATCACACATATAGCTTGTGAATCAAGGTTGCATCCCTCAAGCAAGATATGCTCAATAGGTAGACTGGACGCCTGTAGATGCAATGTAGACGGGTTGCATGAGAGACTCTTTAGAGATAGGCGAGATAACGGCGGAAAATGTGGTATGATTTCCCATATCTCAGGCCCACAGTTCACACATTGAAAGGCTCTTAGGCGTTGGAGGGGAAGATCGCCTGAAAAAAGCGGTCGCTTCAGCGCAGCCAGCAGATTCGGATGTCTAGGAACTGCAAATTGCTGTATGTTTGATGCTGAGATAACAGTGGGACAATCGATTCCTGTGAGGCTGCAATATCGTCGTCGTTGATGTCACCGATTGCTGAGGGTGATAGAGCTTGAAAAATAATCGTTAGCACCTCGGGTGGCAGGTCACTTAGAGCTGCCATTGGGACATGTGAGTCAAACTAGTCGGCTGGTAGGAGTAGAAAATTGTTCTGTCTTGCCAGATCTTGATGGTGGCTCCTATTTATAAGTTCAGGGGCAAGGCTGATAGGAAGGGCGCCTAACTCCGCGCATTGTTGGCCACTGCCACATGCTCAACCGCGCCGCACGCCGGCTCGGGGCATCCTCTCCGTGGCTTAGTTCCTTTGATAAGTCTCTTGCTTCGCCTCAAGAATGATAATCACTGAGGCTAGCTAGCTGCGGTGGCCTACATTTACGACATTATTATATAGGATTTTCTTCATGGACTTTCTCGATATGTAGGGATCACAGTTGACGGCCTTTTCAAGATTGGGTATCAGTCGAGTGGTAAAGCAGCGGACATCCTATTTTTCCGGCTCCGGATCAATTTAAATTTAGAGTATTGTAGAGAGAAACCAGGTAAACCCCCTACCCCGCTTTTTTGTCGTGGCAGACACAATACTTCCAATTCAATTTAGAACGCCAATTTCGTGAAACCGGGGGAAGGGTTAAGACAAGGGGGTAGGGTTAAAACA
This sequence comes from Aspergillus clavatus NRRL 1, assembly GCF_000002715.2. Classification (NCBI taxonomy): domain Eukaryota; kingdom Fungi; phylum Ascomycota; class Eurotiomycetes; order Eurotiales; family Aspergillaceae; genus Aspergillus; species Aspergillus clavatus. Next base: position 1,201,990 of record NW_001517101.1, on the reverse strand, counting down.
AAAGGAACGAAAACGTTTATCCATCCTCACATACAATACGATGGGGACTGATATGAGTTCCCTCCTCACGGCCTTGTCCAGGTATGGATTCTCGTTCTTTTTTTATTGATGGTGTCTGATTTTCCAAAGCATCAGAAAAAACGGCTCGTTCTCTGACTTCCAGGTCAAATGTGGAGCATCAACATTCAGCCTACATCGCTGTATTGTCTGTCCGCAATCACGCTTTTTTGACAAGGCAATGAGCAGCCAATTCCAAGTAAAACAGCTGGGCCTTTCTCAAAACTATTAGACTTACCATCTGTAGGAGACCGAATCTAAGGAGGTCACCATCTATGATGACCCACTCATTGTTACAAAGATGATTGACTATCTTTATTCTGCCGACTACGATGACTCTTCCGACAAAGATCTCCCCAAATGCCAGGAGTGCTCGGATACAACTGAATCCGAATCGGAGGAGGTGGCAATAATCGGAAGCGATAATGAATATGATGTTGCTCCAGCTCCGATTTGGCAGGTAAAAGAATCAAAGGCGCATGTTAATGCCAAAGTATACGTCATTGCTGATAAATACGGAATCAATGAGTTGAAGAACCTTGCCAGAGAGAAACTCGAGTCAAACCTACAACATGATTGGAAAGACACAGAATTCATTCCAATTGTGGAGTACACATATGGCCCAGAGTGCCCTAAACAATCTGATCTACAAAGTATCATCACGAAATATAGCATTCAGCATCTTTCTACTTTGAAGGAATCTCGTAGATTCCACGAGGTTCTGAAGCAGTTCCCGGAATTTGGATATGAATTTTCAGTTCTGGCTATGGAAAAGGTGGCTCAGTTAGAAGTCCAATTGTGGTAGGCCTCTCCTCGCTGTCTTATCTCGCCAGAACCTCAATGAGACTTTCGTACCAGTGCAAAGCAGACCGAACCAAAGCCCGGCTATAATCTTCCGGCGTACATGTACCAAGGACTGGGACGAGATTCTTTTTGTCACAACTGCAGTAGGGCGTTTTTGGACAGGAGAAGCCTTCGGCAACATGATACAGACTTTCATTATTGGTGCACTGACTGCAAGACCAATTTTTCGTCGGCTCGGAAAGCTCAAGCGCATCGTTTCCAGCGACACGGAGGTTATTAACAATATGCTTGAACTGCCTGTATTTGCTGAGGCTTGAGCCTTCTTTCCTAGGGATGGATTACATTCGGGCGGCGGTCTTATTGTGACTTTTTGGGCAAGAATGTCAGCCTACACAGGTCAGCGCTCACTCTGTTGAATCAAAAGGCTCATCCTTCGATTGATGCATAGAGATTCCACGCTCGACCAGGGGAGTAAACCTCGTAAAGGTGGTTGTCTGATTAGCCACATTTAATGTTGGTTCTTGATGCTTAAAATAGATCTTTAGTGAGTGCTACTGCTATGGCCTTTGTGACAAGATCCCTGACTGTTTTGGCGTTGCAGCACTAGAAAAACTCCAACTCAGCCTCGTGTGCAAGCTATAGTTGACCAATGCTTGATAGTCCCTTGACTGGGATGAACATGCATCAAGAATTATAGGTGCGCGGAATGATACAAACCAAGGTCATGGTACTATAATCAGTGATTAGCGTCGGGGGAAAGGGAGATATAGTTGGATTCAAAAGTGAGAAGGGCGAGATCAGCAAGGCGGAATCGATTTCAGGCGTCCTTTGCCCATGTTCACGAGGCATGGCATACAGGATAACGTCAGACGCTCTAGTTGCTTTGGTAATGCTGCTTATATATCATATAAATCCTAAACATTCTGTTCTGTTGATGCTGATACTTTCCCGTCTGAGATATGAACGTTTGGTAATTTCCAAGCTCTTGCAATGGTTAATGTACGTAACGATTTCCTCTGCATTGTTTGGTACCTGGATTGCATGTTTTGCTGAGGAGCTGTTAGTGAAGTATTCTACCATCCTATCAACAACCTTACCGGCCCAAGGAACGGGACTTGAGAGCCGGTGGTGGGGGAGGGGTTTGAACGCATGGATAGTGACTTCATCGCCTTTCCCTCTATTCACTCTTTGATTCATCTGCTGTGCAGATAGCGACACTGCATCAGACATAGGTTGTCTAGACAGCTCCTCTGCAAGGAATGTTACCGATACATATGATAAGAATGAATGTGCATGTGCTTACCCATCTTAACTCATTAGGTTCCAATGGCGGCCTATTACCACGGGGCAACTTGCCACGTCGTTTCGACTATTTAGATAGTCCTCTTGATGTGATAAGCGTGTGTGTCGTCTTCATGGAGAGGCAATTGAGGAAGCTATTTTTGACAAAGCTGGGCCATGTTGACGTTACTCCAAACGAACATCTCCCTTTGGAAGAATTGGAAGACATATTATTACAGATTCAAAATTATAATAGAGGAGTTCCATGTCAGTAATCAGAAAAATTTTTAAATTGAAATTATTCTATTCTATAAAAGTAAAATTTTACCAACAATAGCCTCACTCAAGGCTCTAAATTATAACGCGAATGCCTATGCAAAAGAATCATATTCATTAGATTCCTATTTTGCAAATTTGGCTCTTTCTTCTTAAATAGTATCATGAGAATGGTATGGTGAGGAGAGGTAAGGTGAGGTGAGTTAAAGTGAGTTAAGGTAGGGCAATCCTAATGATCCTAAAGCCTATAGACAGACTCGAACAGAGATGCCTATGCTTATATTACTATTGGTGAGCTGCTACAATGATATTGGCCACAGTTGTTGGAGACGTTGCTAGACCGTGAACCCCGGTTGAAAGAGATCCTCTCGAAAAGTCGAGCTGGATTGCAGGCGATCTTTGGTCAATAATAATAGCCTTCTGGTGATTACTTGTCCAGCGCCTTAGCGTCCATGACTTAATACAATGGAGATGATAGAACATCGAAAACCTGAGATCTGAAGTCTACCTTTGGCCTGCGCTACAAGCAAAAACCGGTAACTAACCACTTGCATGATACTCGGGGCAAGATTTACCTATCATAGTACCAGACATCTCCATCCAGATCTGGGTTCTATCCACTTCGCCATGCTAAACTGACAGCTCGGCTTTGGTCCTTATACAACATCTGTATACCCCACCAGAGTGCTTTCGCCATGGATAGTAGCTTATCAATTACCTCTGTTCTTACTATCAGGAATCGTGAGCGTGTCTGTTGTAATTCTATGCTCCCCAGTGTCTGTAACTATCGATGTTGACAGCTTTATGCTTCCCTTCATTGCCCTAGCAGGTGATGACGCGCACTATCTACATTGATATGACTCCTCAGTCTTGGCCGAGTTTCTCACAATGATGTCGCCAGCCGGCGGTTAAGAAACCTACCTAGTCGTCGAGTTTACTACCCCCCAAGCTGCCAACAAAGCAATCGACAGGGGGACAATCTGGAATGCCACAATCCTGGCCACGGTTCTCTTTGACCAGGCCGGCCGGATCCGGCGCTGTTACAACTGTTAACAGTTCGGCCACATAGGAAGCATCTGCACCAAAGAAACTGTCTGTGGCTACTGCACGGGTAGCCATGAGACCCGTGGCTGTCCCCAGAGAAAAGCTGCCAACCAGGGAGTCGCAAAGCGTCCTAATTGCGGGGGCGCACATGCTGCCTAGAACCATGAGTGCCCGAAATATCAGGAAGAAGCAGAGAAGGTAGAGACGTCGGCCCGGTATCGCAAGCGGTACCACCGCGTCCCGCCCTATCTACAGGACTTCCGCCAGGATTCTGAGAGTAGCGGCTCGGATTCCACTGCCGTACTAAGCGCCACCGCGCCCAGTACCTCTCCACCAGAGAAGGTCGTGCAATTCAAGAAATCAAGGGGAACAGCCAAAAAGAAGCAAGGATTATCCAAGGGATCCATGACAACGCAGGGATCATCCAAGGGATCCATGACCACCGAGCCGAGGCAGACCCGCAGCCAGGCCCGCGCCTCTACCGCCCGAACACCGGTAGAGGGCCAGGCCAGCGGTAACTAAGCGCCACAGATGCCTCCCGGCAATTTGAGCGTCATGTTAACCAGCTGGCAGAGGTTAACCCACCAGTAATCACTGGAGAGCTGGTGGACCCTAACGGGGATAGCCCGATGCCTGATATCCCCGAGATCAGCAACAAGGCGGTACAGATTCCCTGCTAAAGCATACGGATCTGCCAGCTAAGAACTACCTATGAATAGACTACTTCAGATTCTCCAGTACAACGTGCGCTGCTCAAAGAATGTAGTGATGGCTCAGTTTCTGCGGGACCCAAGGGTCCTCAAAGCAGACATTATCGCCATCCAAGAGCCCTGGGACAACCCGTTCCAGGACACTACCCACCACCCAGCGAACATATCCCATCAACTACTCTACCCAGATGCCGCGGAGACAGGCGCGCGCGCGTCTGCCTCTATGTCTCCCGGCGAATCGACCCAATCAGATAGAAGCATACTATCTACTCGCGGGATTGCCAGGAGCTTGAGCTATGACACAACACCGGCATGCTCCGCCTCTTCAATATATATAATCCCTGCTTAGACTCCGACATACTAATCAACACTCTCGACCTCCTTAAGCAAGTGGTAAACCGCCAGAACAGTGGTTGCCTGCTCCTTGGGGATTTTAACCTTTACCACCCTGCCTGGGGCGGCGATGCTGTCTGGCATACCGACCCCAGGTCTGACAAGCTTCTCGAATTTACCGACGCTTGGTCCCTTGACCTATAGACTGAGCCCGGGGCCGTCACGCGCGATGAACAAGGCCACCAATCAACAATCGACCTCACATTTGGAATCCATGGACCTCACGGCCAGGGTGGTAGCTTGCGAGATGGCCCCCGATGTCCACGCGGACTCAGACCACCTCCCGATCCGCCTTCTTTTAGATCTTACTACCCCTGCGCCGCCGGCCCTAAGGCGCCGCAACTGGAAAGCCACAGATGCAAAGAAACTCTGCAAATTTGTAGATGCTAATCTGCACTCAAACCCACACAGATTAGAATCATCCTCTCAGATTGAATACACCACCGAGCACCTCGTCGAGGTAGTTCAGCAGGCGATCGCCCGCTCCACCCCATGGGCGCGGCCGTTGGCCTGGGCCAAACCCGACTGGACACCGGAGTGCACCGGGATGGCGAAACTTGCCCGCCTCCAGCGGCGGGTGTACTCGCTCCTGCACACGGACGAGGCCTAGGCTGCCTATACCAAGATCCGGAACCGAAAAGGCAAGGTAATCAACAAGTCCCTGAAGCGCGGCCACCGCCGGCGCGTTCAGAAAACCATTGAAGACAGCCCCCGGGGCATGTGGCGCATCGCCAGATGGGCCCGGTCCTGGGGTGCCAGCCAAGCAGGCGCCATCCCAACACTGCGCCAAGGTGATCGGACCGCGGAGACTGCCGAGCAGAAAGCCGACATGCTCCGAGAGGTCTTTTTCCCCGTCCCGCCCCCCGCTGATCTGTCCGATATCGAAGGACGCCAGCATGACCCTACCCGGGATATCGACTTCCCCGACATCAACAACCACGAGGTCGTCCAGGCCATCCGACGGGCGCCCCCTGACAAGGCGCCCGGCCCCGATGCAATCCCAAACAAGATCTGGCACACACTATCTACAATACTCTCATTCATTCGGACACTTCAAAACCTCTTTAATGCGTGTATCCGCGTGGGATATAACCCCCGCCACTTTCAGACCTCGACCACTGTCGTCCTGCGCAAATCAGCGCCCCGCGATTTTCGCCTATCTAAATCCTACCCCATCGCCCTGCTCAACACCCTAGGCAAGATCCTCAAGCCAATCATTGCTGTGCGCATCGCATACGCACTAGAGGAACATGACCTGCTCCATAAGGACCACCTGCGCGGCTGAAAGGACATCTTAGTTGATCATGCTATCCAGTTGATCCTAGATATCATCCACCGCGCTTGGGGGACAGGCAGCAAGGTAAGTATGCTTCTTTTAGATATTACTAGTGCATTCAATAATGTTTCTTACCCCTGTGTGATCCATAACCTCAAGAGAATGGGGCTAGGCTGTTTTACTGCCTGGCTCAGCTCTTTCCTCTCTGACTGGCTAACCCGCCTATAACTGCCGGGGTTCCTGAGCGACATCTTTTCAACATCCATAGGCATCCCACAGGGCAGCCCCCTCTTACTGATTCTTTTCCTTATCTTTAATTCACCCCTAATCAGAGCCCTTATCCACACGCCTAGGGATGCCTGTATAGTGTCCTTTGGGTGGGTTAACAACGCCTGCAGCCTGGTAGTTAGTAATATATTTGCTGCCAATGTCAGAGCCCTTGAGGGATGTCTGGTAAAGGCAGACCACTAGGTGGATAAGCGCGGTGCTAAGTTTACTCTGGATAAGTTTGAACTGATCCACTTCACCAACCCGAAGGACCCTGAGCAACAGCATGAACCAACCCCATCCCCGACACAGCCCAGAGACATCTGAGAGATTTATGAATACAAGGGGCACGACCAAATGCCCGTCCGCCATCGGGAGACCGTGATCCAACCGACCGAACCCGCCAGATATCTAGGTATCTGGCTTGACAGAACACTCTCCTTTAGCACCCACCGCACTAAGGCGCTTAACCGCGCGAATAGCTTAAGGCTTAGCGCCAGATGAGTCAGCACCCGCTCAATTAACGTAATCCACAAGCGAGCGGCCATTCCAAGCGAGCGAGCGACCACCCTTTCACATTTGCCCGCGTCTTATTATTATGATTCAAATTTAACGCGTCACTATCTCTCCAAACCTGCATAAAAATCAAAAGAATCGGCTGAGCAGGAGGGTAGGCTACTACTTGCAATATCTGCCTTGGAAAAAAAAAGAAATCCGCAATATTGCCGAAGCAGCACGTGTTTATAATGTACCCCGTACAACTCTTCGACGACGCCTAAATGGGCATACCTTTCGAGCTGAGGCTCGCGCAAATGGGCATAAGATGACTCAAAATGAAGAGGAATCACTCATTAAGTGGATTCTATCTATGGATCAATGTGGAGCGGCTCCTCGACTGTCCTATGTTTAAGAAATGGCTAATATCCTACTGTCAAAACATGGATTATCTGGTTCCCAAATAGTTGGCAAGAACTGGGTTTATAATTTCATTAATCGACACGATGGGATTAAAACCCGATTCTCTAGGCGCTATAATCATCAGCGTGCTAAATATGAAGACCCAAAGATCATCCAGGAATGGTTTAATCGCGTTCAGATCACTATTATGCAGCATGGGATTGCACTTAAGGATATCTATAACTTTGATGAGACTGGCTTTGCAATAGGCTTAGTAGCTACTGCTAAAGTTATTACTAGAGCTGAGATGCTTAGTCAGCCATTTCTTGTCCAGCCAGGAAACTGAGAATGGGTTACCTCTATAGAGTGTATTAGCTCTACTGGATGAGTGCTTCCACCATGTATTATCTTTAAAGGAGAAGTCTATATTGAAGGCTGGTATGAAGTTTCAGCCTTACCACCTGACTGGCGGATTAAAGTCAGTGCTAATGGATGGACAACTGATCAAATTGGACTACGGTGGCTTCAGAAAGTCTTTATTCCGGCAACTACTAGCCGTACAACTGGCCGATATCGACTGCTTATTCTTGATGGCCATGGGAGTCATCTTACTCCCCAATTTGATCAAATCTGCAGTGAGAATGATATCATACCAATCTGACAGAGGTTTTCTCACCAAGGCATATACCCAAGTTTTATGGGGGGCAAAATTCTATATCCCCGAAAGAACCTGTCTTGAATGGATAAGCATACACATTCCTGGTCCAATCGGACCCCGGTCGTCTTGGTCCTTTTGCTCTACTTATTAGGCGGTCGGCGCTTCCTTATTCTCCGGTGGGACCTTTTACAGGCATCTCTATTTACGGCCGGGCCAGAAGGCAGGCCCGCTGATCACTGGCTACTATTTGATGGAGCCAATGAGCTGAGGAGTTCTGGGAGTTTGCAATCTAGCAAGGTCAGAGCGCTCCAATGACTTCCAGACTGCTCCCACAGCCCATGTCAAGCAACAGGTTATTTTGGCCATCAGTCTCTAGGCCCGGGCATGTGATTTGCAGCAGAAAAGACAAGGCGTAGAAAATAAATGCTGTCCTGACATAACAGATAACAGACCCTAAAAGCCTGGAAACCCAGATAGGACGGTAATGGGTCGCAGGGGCGGATGCTCGCCCACTCGCACCCTCACAGATGTTTCAACTACTGTATCTGGTCATTCCCAAATTGACTCAAACTACGAGATACGAGAGAGCCAGACCAGAATAAAATATATGACTTTGCACCGGTTGCAATTTCTATGAATTGTCTTGGCTTGCATTGCTTGATCATTAAACATTAAAAAGAGGATTCAATATCCCAAGTCCCTCGTCTTGGCTCGCCCAGAAGGAATCCTGTTCAGCTGTCGATCCTGATACAGTGGCAGACGGTACGCCTATATTGACCTCATGGGTCATACAGCTAACAAGTTGCTGGTGGCAGGTGTTGAGGGCCTCTTGGGCTCCGTGGACGGCCTGCTGTATGTCCTCCCATGTGTGGCTGACGGACTGGGCATCCTGTATCTGCGAGAGCTGCTGCTTTAAAGTATTATTTTCCTTCAGCAGCCTATCTCTTTCTGCTTCTTTATTGTGCAGATCACGCTCGAGATCTTTCACTGTCTCAAGGCACATGCTGTGGTTTTCTAGAGTCTCAGTGGGATTGTTTGCAGCCTGCGAACAGGAGATAAGTTGAGACAAGGTTTGGTTCTGCTACCAAGGACCAGGTTGGTCAGCACTGCTACATAGCCTCAGGGAAGATGCTTTATAGAATTCTCACCATTGACTGACCTCATCGGGGACGGGTGGACGGCATAGCAACGGTCTCCTGGATGCGCACGCGGCGGTTGGAAGTTTGTGGACCAGAGGTTGCGGCATTGGAATTCATACTTGTTTGAGATGGTACTATCGCCATGTTGTCTCAGCGTTAGTGCCCACAGCTTGAGAAGTAGAAGGAAATATGTTCAGTGCTATATAAACCTGGTGGAGAAGCCCCTTTTAAGTAGTTTATGAGGAATAGATGAGTGAGCTCGAATGTGGTTAAGGAGCTCTGAAAGTTCGAAGATACCCTGTGCAATGCCCACACTACCCGTCCGCTTGCGTCGAGTCCCTCTATCAACACAGGCCGGTCATATCCCGGGCATTTGAGGTGGCCCACCGACCGATCCCCAAGCAGATGTTGGTTTATGGTCCATGAGTGCCCATTTAGAATAACTCATGCCAACATAAAATCTGGCGAAACGCTGTAGCAGTACCAATTTTGACATCTTATTAAACCAAAAATTCCGAGTCCTGGTCTTTCTTGACGAATGCTCCACATTGTTACTAACACCTAAAATTCGTTCCATGAGAAAAGAACCATCTCATCAAGATATAAATGCGATTTTCAGAGTAAATGATTGCAAAGAACTTGTATCATAAGTGAGGCTCCACGGCCGTCCACCTCTAGTTAACAGTGCCGTCAAGCGGTCAAACATTCGCATATTTTGAAGCAATGTCTTATGATTGTTTGTTTGCCACAATTAACAGCTTCAGCGATTTGCGGAGTGGGTTTACCTGCTTTATCTATATTGAAGGTCATCAACCTAGTCTGCAAATCAAGGCGTCAACCCGATGATTAACAGATGATAGACAACATCTACCGGCAGGATCATTTGAAAAGGATTCATGGCGATGTGGCGTCAATTAACCACTATATAGATAGAACACGTAATGTTACAGGAATATACATTAATTCCAATTGTGTTGACCAGGCCTACTAGGGCCTAGCCTTTACCAGAAATTGCCATCATTTGATCCGTCGAGACGGACCACTTTGAATACAATCCTATTGCCGTACGATGGAAACCGATAAGTTGGTATTGGACAAGCGGGAAAGCATATAGCAGTCTCCAGGTATTACTTTAGTGTTTGGTATACAAGCCCTTTTCTGTTGTGCGCTCCAAGCACGCTGCCTACCTCTGTCTATTCTAAATTTTCCTACACTTTCAAAGACTTTAAGAAATGATGAACCTACTTATTCCCTTTTGCCCAGTCAGACGAAGTTTCTATGCTAAGACTTGCGGGCTAGCGCCCCCTACGTAGCTGCCTGGGTTTATTTAAACGTGTTCTGGTGGTGAGCATGAATATCATTAACTGCGCCATACCTACGCTCAGGGCCTATAAATGGATCACAAGCTCTAGTCAGACACCAGACAAATTCTAACACTACTGCTGGTAAAAATTGGCGGCGGCAACAGCCGTCTGCAGAAATAGATCTTGCTGGGATTTATCAGGTTCAAAACTCACAGGTCAGTGATCTGCATATCTCCCAAATAGCGACCATGGCCAGTCTCCGAACTACTCGATATTCGGTAGGCCTACTATTCGATATCGCTACTATTCGATATGCCTACTGTCATAGGAATGTAATGAGATGCTTTCTATCTAGATATCGGCTTATGTGAGCCCTTATATGAGGGCTCGGCTAGGTCTTGGCAGTCAGGTGCTGATCGGTAGGGCGTGAGCCCGTATCACATGACACCTACTATTCGGTATCCCTACTATTTGATATTCCTGTTATTATTTGCTATCCAGTAGGTAGGCTTACTATTTGACTATTTACTGGAATAGTGGTGTGTGTGTAAATTCTTTACTGTGGATGTGGTGGAACGTATTGATGGTATCAAATACATTTTGTCCGCTTTGTAGATTCAGTCCGCCGTACGGGGTGGACCTTTGGGTTCCTGGCGCATCTTCTAGGCATTGATTGATTGGCAGCAGCATGGATACATCAATGGGTCGGCCGGATGGTCACCATCCACTCTGTCATCCATAGAGCAATTGCTATTCTGAGTGACAGCTAACCAGTGCAAGCTATACAATAGTATTATGTTCTATTTCTGGTGAGGCATTTGCTTTGATTCCTGAAAGATACTATGTGTAGTTCCCCTGAATATTAATTATCTGCTAATCAGTAATAGGCAGTGTATTTAATAATCTTGATCATTCCTGTGACACTCATACTGTGGTTTCCTGTTACCCAGAGCTGATGATGAAGTGCCACTACCTCTTGGCAGTAACCAGACTAGCTTTAATGTCCTACTATGTCTGGATGCGCCAGTCCAAATTCCTCTGGTTTTTGGTGGTGGCAGCGGCTCTGTGGATTTTTCTTACCCTAGTGTTGTTGGCTGTTCCCCTAAGAAGGCAGTAGGGGCGCTCCTGACCTTTAGTTATCATTTCCCAGCACCATAAGCTTCTCAGTATTGACACCACCGTTCTCTCTAAGTGGAGAATTTGGATTTAATATGTGTATCTCTTGCTGCCACAGGCGGGCCTGCGACTTGCTAGCTATTTGCCACTTTTTATGTTTTGTTGTGGGAAGATATACCGACCTCGGAATTAGCACACCGCTCTAGTCAGCGCCCACGGATCCATGCGTCTGATTAATCGCCCAGCCAAGAGGACATGTTGAGTGATGCGTCGCTCCCCTCTGCGGAACATGGGGAAGAATGGATAGGGATAGCTTCAGAACGGGATGTAGTCGTACACACCACTAGCCAACAGCATGCATTGAGAGGCATAAGCTTGTCGAATACTATGGGTCACCAAACACTACGTGTGCTGACCCATCCGCAGTCTTCAGCATTGATGGCAGCACTCTATAATGCTGAACATCAACACAGCGTTCAACACAGTGCGCTCGTGCTGGGGCCATATAGGAGACTGCCAGATCTCGCCCGCTTCAGCATCGTGCTCCTGATTATAGAGGATATCAGAAATGCGCGGGTCTTCTCTCTCATCCAGTGTTGCTCCCCACACATCACAATCACCAACAGCGTCTAATCCTGGGGAACCATTGGCTCACAGCTCGGGGCTTTTCCCTTGCAGTAATTATCAACTACTCGACTCCAATGGCTCTATATGATGCTGTGCGATTGAGCGGGAATGCTTTGATTTGCTTGGCCGCCTATTCTAGTCTCATGTTGCCCCCAGTGGGATTAGCTTGTGCTGTCGCGGGTGGCAAATATGGGATGCGGACAGGGGCTTGTTTTCCCTTTTTCAACAGCTCAAGGGGCATAACTGAGCGCAGGATTTGATCTTTCATCCCTTTAATTTGGATTAAAGATCATACTTTGAAATTATCACCAAGATAGATACCACATCCTTGTAACCTGACATTTGCCATTCCAAGTGACCAAATCAGGTCGGCTGATAAGTAGGTGATTCCACATCCATTCTTGATACCCCATAGGATTCTGCGCGATTGGGCAGGACCCCCTTCAATTGAGTTGTGTGCCATTATCATGGGACAGACACATTATTATAATTGGCACACCCAACCCACTTGATCATGATCGCCATCCTTGGCAAATTCCTGCGAGTAAGAAGGTCGATACTGTTGCTGCCCTTTCAAACCCAATATCCACCGAAATCTCTGAAGCACTCTGTCGTTATGAAGGACGAGGTTTTCCTTTGTACTGAATTACCATCAGAATAGCCTAGGCTCGCTCCGGGACGATAGGACGATCGGCCCCGTGCCAGTAGCAGTAGCAGGAAATGGATTTTGTCTATATCCACTGTGTGGTGATTTTCACACCATAGGCCCTGTCATGCTATTGTAATGCTATCCTTTTGATGATGGACACCTACTTATCCTCTCAGTCCATCTTTGAAACTGATTTTTCACTAAGGGCGGTTACTGGGCATCATATCTGCATTCTGATTGCTATATGACTGCTTCCGCGCTCGCATGAGTCGCGACCATCGGATATATGGTTAAAACAAAATTACAGCATGCTGATATACCAGTCAGCATGGCTCTAGGGATCGTAGAAAATCACAGAAAAGTAGACAAAACATAAATAGTGAAAACATGACAACGTCTTCGATAGTCAACATACGCTCCTAGAGCCCATGTCAGGCGACGTGATAGTCATTAGTCTCTAGGTCCGCGCATGTGTTTGCAGCAGAAAAGGCAAGGCGTGGGGAATGAACGCTGTCCTGACGTAACAAACAAGGGGCGCAGCTGGGACGGTATTGGGCCGTAGGGGCGGGTGCTCGCCCACTCGCACCCCTACAGACGCTCCAACCACCGTATCTGGTCATTCCCGGATTGACTCAAACTACGAGATAAGCTAAAGCCATCAGAATATACGATTGTGCAACAGTAACAATTTCCGACCTAACCTCTCGATTTGTATTACTTAAATGTTAAACACCAAAAAGCATCTGAGGATTTAATGTCCTAAGCCACTCCTCTTGACTCGCACACAAGGAATCCTGTCTAGCCATGGATCTCAACAGGGTGGCAGACGGTCCGCCTGTATTGATCGCATGGGTAGCAGAAAGCTCCCTGTCACGGTAGAGCGCAATATCTCCCCCTCTTCTGACTCCGTGAATTGGAGCTGTCCTCCTCCCTGCGGCATAGATTGTGCTTTGAACCATCGAAGTATGGAGTTTTGTTCCGAGGAGATAAGCACTATTTATGGGGCGGAAATCTCCCGGGTAGTGCTAGGCTAATTTGCACATCTGCTTGCGGTGTTTTGGGTCTCTCATTGCTTGCAATTTCCTCAATGTGGCATTGGCCATCGGGGGCTGGCTCCATAGTCTGACTGGACAACTTTAGCACGGAGAAGGCCGGTTTCCTCTTATATGGGCAGCGCTCGCAAGACTGATTTTAGTCTACCTTTTGCCTGGACAGGTGATCAACATTATTGCCATATTGTACTGTAGGTGGCCTGATATTTAATGGGAATATCTGCTTATTTTAGTGAGCGCTTTCCATCTTATTATATTATGTATAGCCTCCTGCTTTATACCCTATAGTGAAAGCCTGCTGGGAAGAACTCCCTATAATTATATTACCATACACTAATTTATCCTAGGCCGTATAGTGGATTAGATGAGTTTAGCATCCAAAAATCAAGTTAAAAGGTGTGGGCAAACTTGCAAGAGATAAGTATTAACTCTATAGTTGCCTAAGTATAGTCAGCTCAGCTATTTTAATAGCAAATCCCAAAGTAGACTTTAGCATCTAAGCACCTTAAGAGAGGGCACTATTAGTAACACTATATTAGCTAGACATGGAGGAGCATAGTTTACTAGTGTTTTATGCATAGCTAGTTAGGGTCATTCCTGCTGAATCTATTAGCATTAAGTTCATTCTCTATTGCTAGGAACTCACCATTTCACAGTCAGTGGGAGCAGGCAGATGAGGATGGGATAGATATATATAGATCAGGCTATTTGGCATCTCCAGCATAGTCTAGCTGTGAATAGCATACAGACACTAGAAATCATTATGGTAATGGAGAAGGTTATTGCACTGCTTATGGATCTGTTCCTGCTACACACAATTTTAAGAAGACATTCTTGACACACTGCAGAATCACCGCATTTTTAAAACAAGTGCACAGCGCTTGAGATTATATACATCCACAGACATTGTGTTCTTGGGTAAAACCAGCCCAACAGTAAAGATTATCTACTTACGAGCAATCTCATAAATTTAAACCAGGCAAGTCAATCAGGGACGCCATCTTGTAATCCAAGCAGAAAAATGAGGCTAAGTGAGCTGTCCCTCATATGCTGATGCTGGTCCTCAGAAAGCTGCGACGCACCCGGGTTATGTTTATCAAGTAGACGGCAGGCAAACTCGACCCCCATATATGGCCCAACAATTCGTCGATTCCGGTAAGTTCTTTATTGTAGAGCCGTTGTGAGAGTTTTGGTCATTCATTCCCCTTTTTGCTGGTATATCTGATGGTCTCGGGCTCAACTATTGTTGAATTTGATGTCCAGATACAGTCCATAACCATGTTCGACTAACTAAATTCTTAGGCTAAATAGTAGACACAACTGCGTACAGACTAGATTCCCTGCCATTGATCACCGTCTCGCAATTCTGTCAAAGCTGTTATCTTTCGTATGGAGGGCCTTGTGGAGCTCGACTCTCACAGGGCTCTAAATTTAATGGCCAAATATCACCCTCCTTACGGGAATTAGAAAACCTAGCCCTAGCTTTCTCGGGATACATGCCCATTCAAGTATTGGGACCAGTTCCCTATTGCCAAGCTCATCATGGGCTATCTGTCGGCATCTGATGCTGCATATCGCCATATATCCATATCTCCACCTCCAGGGAGCGGTCATTCAGCGCACATGCAAGGTTTCTGCTCGATGAGATTTCCCGTTATGTGCTGCTCTATACAGCTAGAGATGGAAATTTCCTGCTTTATGAGAGTGAGAGATCACTTTACTACATGTCCTTGCTTTGCGTGTATCGAAATTCTTGACTTATAGTCTGTGCTCAAAGCTTATGGAGCGGTTTGCACCCAACTGGCAGTCTATCTGGTCCTATTGACGAAAGTAGAGGCGCAAGACCTATGGAGCCACCTAATCAAGATTCCATGTAGGTACGTGAAGTCTGCAAGAACCCAAAAACACCATACTCATTGTACTTCCACAGCCAGAACCTCCCAGCAACTATGAGAAGGTGGCATTAGCCACAGAGTCTTTCAGACCCTTGGTCTGTGAGCTAGAATGATTGGATGAGAATGATCCCATTCTAGCCACCCAGGCAGCATGCCTTGTAGCCCTCTACCAGCGCTTATAGGAGAGTTACATTATTAAAAACACTGAAAGTCAGCGCCTTAACAAAGAAACTGGCAGCTTAAGAACATAAATACCAACCTCTCAGAAGAGAAACTAGAGGAAGAGCGCCAGTCCTTAGATTATAATATCTACCTATCTTACTACAAGGAAGCATACCAGAAGATTAAAGAAGGCATCACCTAGCTCTTAGAGAATTAGAAGGTATCCCTGGTTGACTCCGCGGATGCTGGCAAGCAGAAGCAAGATAGATTAGAGTAGACCTATATCTGTGGATAGCTGTGTAAGGGTTAGCATTAAGTAAATGTCTAGTGGCATAAGTGGTGCTGAATCTATAGTGTGCAGCATAAGGCTCTGTGCGCATATTCTGTTATTAATTCCTATATTGCATGTGCTATTAATTCATCCGCTGGGGTCTAGGCATTGGTCATAACACAATCCTTTATCCTTGTCTCTTCCCCCTCCTTATCTGCATACTTTAACAAATAGGCGTCTGCATATGCAAATGCGTCAGTCCTCAATCCATGCCGACCGACCCAGCCACCTTCCCCTACTCTAGGTCAGAGACAATTGTATAGTAATCATCGGAATGCTGTGTACAGCTTGCTCTCCTAATGAACAGAGACAGAAAGTCTATGAACTCCCTTGTGGCATCCACCCCCGGGTAGCAACATGGTGGATAGACAAGGCGATTATCAGAAGCATTTGTACCTGTCAGAAAGGTGTCAACAAACAGCAGCTTAGGCAGGACATGCTACCTCTTAAGATAAAGTCCCTCTGTGACATAACACCCCTATCGCAGCAAAATTTGCCAAGAGAACCGAAGAACCTGTGGTTGCTCATTCGCCCGACTTCAATTGTTCCTGTGAGTCAACCCGTAGGTCTTAGGATCTTCCGAGTCATGATCCGTAAAAAATTCCAGTATGGTACCTAGGCCGACTGTGGCCAAATTTATCGGACTTTTGTAGGTACAGATATTATTACCTAAGCCGGTCTGGGACATGCCCAGCCGGGATGAGCGGGCCATATAAGGAGGCCTTGGTACAGAGATGTCAAGACAGACCTATTATAGTGTGGATTAGACAGATTTGTCGGATAGACCACCGCTTATGGCTTTTCCAAACATTGTCCACGCCATCTTGGTGTCCATACTCCTGTCCCTAGCAACTACCTGTGCTCTGCTATCAACCCAAACGTTTCGACAGCACCTGCTCTATCAATGCGTAGATGTTACCTCATCGGTGGTCCTTATGGTCTTCGTCGTTGCCGTAGTTGCGCTCTGTTGGAGCCATTCTCATCCGCTCAGTTGAGTTCCCATCGGTCAAAGACGATCCTGTGATAGGCAGAGAAATCACAATATCTGTTACGGGCTTCTTCCCATCGGTTCTGGAAATGAGTGTCCATGCATGAAGACAGGTCGGGCATACAATGGGCAAGAGCTCACAGACTATTTAGTTTCTTTGACTACATTTCATCCTGTCCGACATACTGCCGTTTGCAGCCGGGATGAAGATATTTTATGCATTCCTGTGCATTTATACCGCCAAAGTCGCGATGATCCTCGTCAGCTACCTAGCTTATGATCCCGCTCGGTATGCCCTGTCGATTCTCTCCGCCGTGGATTATGGAGGCGTCGCGGCAGGTTACTTGTTCCTGGCTCAACAGACTCCCTGCGACTCTTAATCCCAATAACGCCTCGTTCGTGCGGTTTACAGCATGTTTGGGTTCTCTGGTCTCTTGGTAAATGTTGCAGCGATAGGGGTGTCATATCATGCCGGGACTTTAAAATAAGAGGTAGCATGTCCTGCCTAAGCTACTGTTTCTTCTAAACACCTTTCTAACAGGTACAAATAATTCTGATAATCACCTTGCCTACCCACTGTATTGCTACCTAGGGGTGGATACCACAAGGGAATTAATAGACTTCCTGTCTCTATCCATTGGGAGAGGGAACTCTATGCAGCATTCTCATTATTATGTGATTGTCTCCAGCCTACAATAGGGGAAGGTAGCCGGGCCGGTCGGCACAGATTGAGGAGCTACGCATTTGTATATGCAGATGCCCAGAAAATAAGCTATATATTGGAGTATACAGATGAGGAGGGGGAAGAGATTACAATTTTCTGAAGGATTGTGTTATAAATAATGCCTAGACACTAACAGATATATTAATAGACACATATAATATTATAATTAACAGTAAAATATGCACATAGAGCCTTATGCTGCATGCTATAGATTTAGCACCACCTGTGACACTAGACATCTATTCAATGACAACCCTCACACAGCTGTCTATGTATATGATTCTACTCTAGTCTATTTTGCTTCTGGTTGTTAGCATCTGCAGAGTCAACCAGAGATTCCTTCCAACTCTCTAGGACCCTGATGATGCCTTCCTCAATCCTCTGAAATGCTTCCTTATAGTAGGATAGGCAGATATTATAATCTGAGGAATGGCGCTCTGCCTGTCTTTTTTCTTCAGAGAGGCTGGCATTTGTGTTCTTGAGCTGCTGGTTTTCTTTAGCAAGGTGCTGACTTTCAGCATTCTTAGTAATATAGGACTCCTATAAGCGCCAGTAGAGGGCTATAAGGTGTGCCGCCTGAGCAGCCAGAATAGGGTCCTACTTATCTAATTATTCTAGCTCACAGGCCAAGGGTCTAAAAGCCTCCGTGGCTAATACCACCTTCTCATAGTTGGTGGGAGGTTCCAGCTGTGAAAGTACAATGAGTATGGCATTCTTAGTTTGTGCAGAGCTTCTTCACGTACCTATGTGGAATCTTGATAAGGTGGCTCCATGGGCCTTGTGCCTCTACTTTCATCAGTAGGACCAGATCAACTAGAGGATGATTCATGCTTGTGTTTGGGTGAATATTCCAGATAGGGGGCTGTTGCTTCCATAGCACAGATGCTTATGTCTGATGGAGGTAGTCTGAGAGGATAGGGGGAGGGGGTTCAGATATGACATGTGTTCCACAATATTATATAGGAAATACAGTGCATCTCTGTGGCAGAGAGAAGAGACTCTCATATTCCTTGCACAATACTACCCCACAGGGATGTGAGGCGTGGATGTTCACCGGTCAACTGAGGAGTTTGGCTTTTCTAAAGATATGCTGGCCAGGTAATGGGAACGCTTAAGCACATACTTGAGGGCGATAAAAGGAGAGCAGAGTGGAAATTGCGCAATATCATTGGCCAGTGCATCTTCCCGGGTATCTATGAGGGATTGCATGACCTCTTCCTTGGTCAAAGATCGGGTCGATGAAACAGAAGAAATGCGTCTACCATGCACAATCTCCATACTAACTTGACATCACGATACTAGATATTTGTTCCGCGAATATTTGTTGATAGGCTACCTGTTTTGGTGCTTGTTGCAGTTGCGGAACTTTCTTTGCATTTGCCAGACCGTGGTTGCTCTGGCGGTTGGGCGGTCAGCAATATTTCTGATTGTTCCCAGACTGCTTTGAGTGGCAGAGGACCTTCCGCGAGCCAAAAGCGAGGGGTACTTGGTTCCAAGATCATTGCCGTCTTTGTTCGCTAGACAGATCCAACACAAAGGGCCAAGACATTCCCGGGCATTCCAAGGCACCCTTCTGTATTTTACGAGCCCAATTCTAGCTCTCAAAGCAGATTCTTAGACAGACTCATCAAGTGACAATTTTTCGGTCAATTGCCTTGAGATCTCCGATGAAGACAACACCCGTTAATGATGTGAGACTGATGGCCGAGTGCGGACAGGTCTGGGCGAGGTTCAGATAAGGTCGAGTGCCAAATGGAGCTGCATAACCACAAGCTCTTTATCCGTGATAACAAAGACGTATCGACACCTGTGGATAGCGCCATAGTGTTGAACCTGTTCGATAGGTCTGACATCGTCTCTCCCCGATTCGTCCTCGT
Organism: Aspergillus clavatus NRRL 1; assembly: GCF_000002715.2. Taxonomy (NCBI): domain Eukaryota; kingdom Fungi; phylum Ascomycota; class Eurotiomycetes; order Eurotiales; family Aspergillaceae; genus Aspergillus; species Aspergillus clavatus. The sequence goes on along the minus strand of NW_001517101.1, from coordinate 1,182,463 downwards.
AGGAATCGTCCCCGCTGTTTCGGACTGTGTTGATACCGCGAATTGGGTCCCACTTGAATTTGGTGTCACCAAGGACGAGAGCCTTTGGTCTTCCATGCTCATTCAAGTTGTTCCCATGCCCAGCGCCCCAGCTAGGTAAGCATCCCAATTGCTCCCAGTCTCTTCCGCCCAAGGTGATGAATAGAGGATTTATGTCAATAAGACAGTTAGACCCAGGGATTAGAGGCCTGCGCCTCATATATCACAGAAATTCGACCGAGCACTAAAAGGTTTTTCAACACTATCTCACACTCTACGAGCTGCAGATCGACAAGCAGCAGAAAAGCAAGCCAAGGTGACTTCAGAAAGGACAGCCTTATACAAGGAACTAATTGCATTAAATGGCCAAACAGATCAGCCAGTCTTGCTTTCAGCGAATATCACTAGCCAGAGTGATTATGCTCTACGAAACAGTTTTATCGCCAATAGTGGAGCAGACAACCATATCTGCAATAATCTGAGCAGGTTTACTGTTCACCAGAAACTTAAACATGAAGCATACCTCCGAGCAGGTGATTCATTGATTAAGATAGAAGGGCAGGGAACTGTCGAAGTCTGCAGTACCCTACCAGATGGAGACAAGCATCTTAAAGCTTGAAGAAACGCTTTATATGCCAGGTTTCCATACGAGTCTTGTGTCACTACGCCGCACAAAGGAGAGATATTTTTACCTAAACCAACGACTAGGTGTCATTGAAGACAAGAATAGTGTACCTTTATGCAATGTTTTCACTATGAACAAACTGGAAGTTATTGAATTCAACCCGATGAGTTAGAATTCAGTATTTGCGACCTCAAAGCGATTAAGAAAACAACATATGTCAACTGCGGGTGAAGACTGTTGCCATAAGCGCCTAGGTCATGCATATAAAGAAACAATCCAGCACCTAGAGGAGGGGACAATAGGGGCCAGAATAGTCCTAGCACCGGACAAGCCAGAACCTTTGCGAAACATGCAGACCATCAAAAGCATCGAGACAAATATCTCGAGGGGAGGTAAAGCGAGCAGAAACTGCATTTGAGGAGGTCCATTTCGACATGATCCAGATGACTGATGCATATAATGAGGATATTTGGGCCACCCATTTCGTTGATTCAGCAACTAGTTGGCATGCTCTATACACATCACCGCATAAGAATGCTTTAGTTGATCACATCGAGCCTTACATTGAGAAGAAGCATTTTGGATATGATGTGAAGCGACTGTTTTTCAGATCAGGATCCAACGCTTGGGAATCGCTACCAGGAGCTAGCCAAGAGGCTAAGGATTCAAATCAAGCACTCAGCGGCTCGAACACATGATCAGAATGGTAGTCGAGCGCGCTGGGGGGTTGATTATTACCAGAGCTCGAAGCTTGATTATCCATGGAAAGATTCCGCGAGAACTATGGCCAGAGGCTATGCAGAGTGCTGTTTATCTGCTTAATCGAACGCCCACCCGAGATCAAAGAGCGAAACAGTGGATATTTCCATATGAACCACTATATGGACGAAAACCGGATATCTCAAATTTGCGCATTTTTGGATGTAAAGCCTATGTTTTTCGTCACGGTATCGGGAATAAGGACGAGATGGCACCGCAAGCATGGATTGGCTACCTAGTCGGTTTCGAAGCATCCAATCTATGGAGAATCTGGAATCCACAAGCTGTACGACAAGATTTCAAGGTGACTATTCAACGGGATGTCACCTTCAACGAATCAGAGTTCCGTGACCCACAGAAACCGCTCTTAGAAGACATTCTAGTGAGCCAGATACCGCAAGGTCTGGAAGAACTCAATGAGCCAATAAAGAAAACAATCTATCAGCGCGCGATTGAACCACGAAACACAGATATTGAGTCAGATTGTGAATTTAAGTACGAGCAAGAACAGGAGCAGCAACAAACAGACAGAGAAAAGGCTCTAAGCCATGAGATAAATGATCTATTGACTCCAGAAGCGAGACCTGAGCCAAGAATAGAGAGTACACAGGTACCAGGAGGATTTTCAATAGAGACACCGCAAGAATCAGCCAACTGGAATCCAGATGAACAGCTCATGGAATTTGCTCAAGACATACGGCAAGAACAAACACCAGAACAAGAGCTAGAGACAGAACCTCAAGGACAACGACAAAGATACAGACCACAAGATGTGGACAATACAAGTGTCATTATTAGAGGCAGATGAGCCCAACAACCAAGGCAAGATCCTGAATATATATATATGCATTCGCGAGCGAGATATATCATATAAAGTAACCCATACGGATTGGTGGAAGAGCCACCGAGCTACTGCCAATCCTGAAGAATTAGAAAGAAGTCTTATGCTACCCACTCCGTGATCAATTTAGCTCTGCAGCCCGACTGGAGATCAAGGGAATGCAAGATCATCAGACCTTTCAGGAGATTCCACGACCTCAGATATCTACACAGGTGCTACCTGATATCCAACATAGTTGGGATGAGAGATGATGCATTTCAACATTGCAGTCAGAATGCTGACGTGTGTCAACCAAAAAGAACGGATACCGAAAATATAAAGATCCGGATGATCAGCCATCAACCCTGACCATTATGTTTCAACTATATGAAGCATTGCGTTGTTCAGAAGATTCAGATGGAAATACTTAAGTAGCGAGATATTACAGATAGTTCAAGGATTCAGACCCTCATTCATTCGTTTTGTGACCGTTACCTTTGGTGTGTATAAGAGATACCGATTTTGTTTGACAATATATATATATTTTTATAAAAAGAAGAAACCATAGATAGAAGCAAAAGTAGTTTATAATCCCATTCCTCAATGGGACCTAGGCGCAGGATACTAATCCTCTTTCTCTATTTTCACTACGCGCATGTTGTCGTTCTAGACTGTGCTGTGCTAGTCCCGTATTTGGTTGCTCAATCCTGATTAAATGAACTATCCGACCAGATCGAAGCGCCGACGCGAGACTCGAAATTGGACTAGTTCAATAGGCAGCAATTTTCCTGATATTCTATTATTGTATACCTATACAGAAGCTTGCCCAACTCAAGAGAACTTAATAGCAACTTAGGCCCGATTCTCAAGTTTGTCCGCTATTGTGCTCCGTGGTTCTTTAGTCTATCCTATATGCGACTCTGTAGTCTGCTCTCATTTCCTATTACCAAGTTTATTATTACTAGGATCATTCAGATCTCTTCTTCAGAGCTAAGCCTAACTAATAATTCATCAACATTGTAAACAATGTGCTTTCCTGTAAAAGAGTAGCGGCGAATTGGACAATGGAGCTTGTATCCAAGTAAAATTTGATAAGGTAATACTGAGCGTAAATTGAGCGTGAGGAACTAAATCAAGAGTACAATGTGAATGAGTGTCTATATATAGTTCCTCCCAGCATAGCACTGATCTGTTATTTCATAGCAACACTCTGTAGGCTGATTGCGTAGATGTCGTGGTTGACGGATTGATTGGTTGTCATTGTTCCATAGTTCTGCCCCTTGGATCCCTCCTGTTGGTGTCGGTACCATAGCACAGCCTTCAACAATCTAGCCGCCGTTAATATCAAAAAGGGTGACAGGAAATTTGCTGGGGAAAAACCTACTCACCCAATTTGATATGAGTGCCAAGAAAAGATCCCTCTCTATATCTTCAATGTATAGCTTTGGGATACTACCTCTGGCATCAACAAAAACACTGCCTTTTGCGGGATCCATATGGCCACCAATACTAACGTTATAGCTATACTCCCTCGGCAACTTATTGTCCTCCAGATAATTTCTCCAAAAGGATATCATGGATGAGATCCCTCTGAGCTGGCATCGCGACCTAACCCATGAATAGCGCATATGTCACCACTGATTTCTTGACTTTCTGTCCGAATTTGAAATCAAGTTCACGTTGATGATAAACATCCATGAAAGCGGTCATTATCCTCTGAGTGTGATTGAGAGAAGCATTAGGATCAGTCGTGGGGCCCGGTAGTGGAGATATATGGGTCATGATGGCTCCTCGAGTGGAAACGAGCACAACGGCCGTGCAATCATAAATCTCTAGTTCCTATTGCTTTTTTCCCGTTGCCGATAAAAGAGACGTATTCCACTTTGTTCATGAGTACTTCAATAGCTTCCCCATTTGCCAACGCCTGAGAGAAGCGGGAAGTCATGTTTGATAGATAATAGAAATGCTCAATGGTTTTTCTTGTCTTGATGGCTCCCACATCAGAAGTCTTACTAGTATTTAAATCTTGCAGGTCCTAAGAATCATAGGCATTGGAGCAACTTTAGCATTGCCAGTTTACAGGTGTTGATGGATTGATAGTTGATTGGTGGTTGGGGATAGTTAATGGATGGTCAATGAGTAGTTGATCAGTAATTGCCCAAGTTTAGCATATTCCAGTATCACCAAATATGGCTAGCTAAAGAGTTATGACTTTCCGGAGGACTCTCTCGAAAATTTCTCATTAACTTATTTTACTTATAATTACATCACATACTAGAATATATTACGGATCATGAGACCTGGAGGATCCTAAGACCTACGGGTTGACTCGCAGGAACAATCGAAAGTCGGGCGAATGAGCAACCACAGTGAGCCCCCACGGAAAGAAAAAGTCATAGTTTTAAGAGGGATATCATCCCTACTTTCCAGGGTAGTAAGTTTCGATGGCCTCCATCTGTGAAGCAAAACCTGCTTCGTGTGATGACAGGCATTCAGGAATACTTGAAGGGACATTGTAAGCATATCACAATTTCTTCGCGGACTGCTCACTCATACACTCAGCACCCATGACTCGCGTTCATGAGCTCAATTATAGTAACTCAGACGGGGAGTTGTTAGTGGCACCTCCGTTCACGATGATAGGGCTGTCCATACCACCGATGTCATGGCTGAATCAGCAGCTGGACTCAGATGGCGAGAGGCTTGGCATGGAAGACAAAAAACAAGATTCCCAGCGTGAAACTCCTCAGGACGCTGGAGATACCATCAGCCAGGCTAGTCCTCATCTGAAAGTCAATTTGTGTACAGATTCTCAGGAATATAAACATTAATCCACCCAGTGAGTGCCAATGGTCACCATCCGCAGGCATGCCCTATCAATGCCTTGGGGGTGTATTACTAAGTTTTGCGGCAGAACCCGAGCTCCCAGAAAGTGCCCAAGGAGAATGACTGCACGCTCACTGAGTATCCCCTATATTGATTTTACCATGGAGGAGCCAAAGCTGACGCGCCAGCTAGAACATGCCAGAAGTCAACAACAAGCATTGGATCAAGTGGGCCAATGAAGCAGTGGGGAGTATATGGCACTGTCCTATAAGATAGAAGGGCTCTTAGCTCTAGTTACACCTAGCTAATCCCTCCAGCAGCCAAAGAAAAGACATCTGAAGTAATAATTCCCTATTAGTATTTGCTCCAGGGCACCGCGGATTAATGCATCCTTTATAGAATATAAGGGATTTTTGCGGAGCCTATCCTCTCTTTTGTGGTGGGATATGTTTCTTAGGAATGGTGTAGCGTGGATATGCTTAATTTCATTTCAGTTGATGAATGGATTGATGCCCAGCCCGTGATAGTGTAAGATGAGGGCTTAATGGTCACGCTTCTGCTTACGGCGAATATCCTGCCATTGGCCCTGCGGACTCAATCCTGGGCCACTCTGCACCGGCGCGCCGCCAACCTCGCGGTCATTGAATTTCATTCCGTTGTGGACGGGGTGGACCTTTGGATTCCCGGCGCATCTTCTAGGCATCGATGGGTCAGCCGGACAGTCATCATCCACTCCGTCCTCCACGGAGCGATTGCTGTCCTGGGTGACGGCCAACCAGTGCAAGTCATACGACAGCATTACGTTCCATTTCTGGTGAGGCATTTCGATTAGCTCACGTGACCTTGTTCGCGTGAGCTCTGTGACAGAAAGTAAGGATAGATTAGTTTGTTCCAGAATACAGTAGGCATTTCGACAAGGCTTAAATGGCTTTTCAAATGAACTTTATATAATTCATACACCAGCTTTTCAGGAGACTAAAGTGATATATTACACCTTTGAGGCAATCTTCCTAATTTTGACCCAGATGACTATATTGAAAACTTCAATGCCTGTAAGATATGCTGTTGAGCAGCACATCTTACAGGGATTCTAAATTAGTTGTTCAATATCCATGCAGGTCAGTATAAATACCAAGCCAGCAAGATGCTTTTTAACTCTCCCCCATTTGATTTTCGCAACCTCAAAGAACCAATAGAATACATTAAGGTTTCAACTACTTAAATTTCTTTAGATAGATCACAAATAAATCACTTAAGCACAGGGAAGTCTTCTACAATAGGGTTTTGAAACATGGTCATGTAATGCAAGCTAAGTTCGACCCAGGTAAGCAAAGTCCGTGGTGTAATCAGAGCATGATACAATGGATTATCATATTCCAGATAACAGTTTCACTATAGGTGTTACTATAATTTTCTTGTAGCTAAAGAGGAAATCACGCTAGGGAAGGAGATCGCAAAGACGGTGTTCCGATACTGCAGTGTAGCTCATGCAGCCGAGGGGCACTAACAACCAGGTTGCAACCTTTCTCGTACGGAATAGAATGTTGTTTTCACTGCTTGCTTAAGACAGTAGCAGAGATAGAAGGCGTCCACTAATACCAATAAAGATTTGCGCCTTATAAAATTGAGTCTGTATGCAGCCTCACTTACCCGAAGAGTCTAGTCAGATGTCTTTGATAACAAGCCGTTTTGGGATTTCAAAAGATTCCTTGTCAAGCGCAGGGTCCGGGGAATAGATGCTAGGGCATTGCGCCAACAGTGTAGTGCAAGTGAGGTGGTTCGCCGGCCGATCCCCAAGCAGGTGTTGGTCCATGGTCCATGGCCCCATGATTATGCGCCGATGTGGGGCGGGACGACCATTGACCCTCATGTAGAGATGTTGGAACTTGGACGGCATCGCGGTCCAGGTTCTTGACGCACATCACCCACGTGAGCGCCCTTGGACAGGGGAAGTAGCCTTCCACTGTAGGGTCTTCGAATAGTAAAAAAGAAAAGAAAAAAAGTTTTCTTTCTTAATTTTCTAATTGTTTCTTTTTCCAGTAGTTGGACTCTTGTATGAATGCCAAAGCCTTTCCATCAAACAGAGCTTTATGTTTCCATATCTTTCTATGTTTGGACCAATCAGAATCATTAGCTTATGTACGCCTTGTTGCCTGGGAAAGCTCTCTATTTTCACTGACAACATATAGTGTCATCTACCCACATTCGCAAATCTACCCACCTTCGTAAAAAAATATCAATCCAACCACGATTTGCATCACCTTCCACATTCCATATTGAAATATTCCACTGAAAAACACTGAAAATGAATTGTAATTGTAAGTAGCATATTATATGCAGAAGAGCACAGCTAATGTTTCTATATGGAAATTAATAGTGATATATCTGAAAATTCGGATGAAATTCAGCTAAATGGGCCAATTACACCGCCACGGCTCGCAAGCCTCTTGAATACCACCCCCCCTCCCCCCCTTCTACCACCATCTTCACCACCAATCTGGATCAGAGAGATCCCAGTAACACAGGCCTATGATTAAGGGAGCCTGCTTTTGATGTCATTACTACTTTCTTTGCTATCTTTAACTGCTATGGGAGAATTAGAGGTTGAATATAGTGAAGATAAGGGGGAGCTGCCTCCTCTCTTAGTAAGATATGGGAGGCATCACCTACTTCCCAGGCTAAATATAAAAAGTATCTTACTTGCCTCCTTGCTGGCAAGTTAAATAGTGTCACTCTTTTATGGAATAGCTACTGTTAGCTACTTAGTCTATAGCTTTAAAGAATCAGCGCCTACAGCATACTAAAGGGAAGTTTAAGCCATCTCTAGGCTGTGTCTGCAGCCTTGATGAGGCTCTAGAGACCCATGAGGCCTGGGAGATTAAGAAGAGGGAGAAAGATGAGAAATCTAAGGCTGTAGAGGCCTAAAAACTAGGGAGGGAGCAGAAGAAGAAGGAGAAAGAAGAGCAGAAGTAAGAGACTTAAGCTACTTAAAATTCTATAGTAAATATACTAAAAATAAAGATTTCACAGTCTTCTCTGCCTACTCTGCTATCTAACTACCCTTCCTATCTATCTTTAACACTGGCTCTGCTAGCTCTGCTAGCTCTAGCAGCTCTGCTACTACTATAAATACCATCACCACAGTGATCTACCAGCTATATTATTAACTACTTCTCCCAGTGGGAGTAAGAGATAATAGTATTTGCAGAGATTAACTAAAAGTGCTGCTTTGAAGCAGATAGAGGCTTATAATCTATAGTAGATCTAGAGAGATATTTGCAAATTTAAACTCTATGCTGGCTAGCAGTATATCTATTGCCTAGTTCTCCTTATTTAACTCTTAATCTAGATAATCACCTATATCTAGCCCCCAGCAGCTCCCATTGCCTACTACACCAGTGAATCTAGGCCATGGGAATAGCTTCAGTTTTATACCTAATAATAAAATATCTATTAAGAAAGAGTAGGTAGAAGAGGCACTGCATATACTGTCTAATATAGCTAAAAGATGCTGTTAAATAAGCTGGAAAACTTAGATAATGATCCAAACTTCTAGTATATCTAGATATGTCTATTCTTGTTTATATTTACTATATAATCTAACCAAATTATTAACTATTATGGACTGAATATGAAATGCAGGGAGGTAAGATATATATTTTCATATTATGACAGTATTTTATGAAGGTAGGTAGATTTATGAATGTGGGTAGATGACACTACTTAGTATATGCTAGGTATATACTTAGTATATATCTTATAATTTTTTTTTAATAATTTAAATATATTATTGGGTTACTTACAATAAGGGTGGAAAAGATCTTAGCATGGCAGATTAATTAATTTATGCTCTCCTCATTAAACAGAATGGAAAGTAGGTCGCTATTAGAGTTAACAGTGATCCAGTCATAAATATTATAACTGGTAAAGGAGATGAATATTACATTATTTTTATAGAGCCTGGTCAGGTCTGCCACTTTTATTAATAACCTATAGTCTGATACTTCCATCTATAAGGCTCCTAGATGTGACCAGGTGTTGAATTAATAATTTGCTTACTCTAAGAGATAGTTCTATCTTTATACTCTGACTATTTATGTCAAGATTAATACTTGGCAGTGGCTAACCAGATATGTGGCATATCATCTCTAAATTTTGGTGAGAAGTATTTTTCAGAAAATTAGATAATTTAGTTAGACTGAGATGAACTACTGTAGGTGGAGGCTGGCTATAAGGTATGTTAATTAAAACTTAATAAATATATAGATTTATTTACTTTGCAAATCTTAAGAACATATTCTATTTAAGTATCTATTGCTGCTTGTCTACCAGGCAACTTAAAAGTATTTTTGTATTGTTCTGTTAGAGATATAGGTCCTATATGAGTTTCAGTAAGCATCTTTTTAATCATGAGCATATTAGGATGAAGTATAGACATAATTACAGAAGTAATTATGATTCTGGATGACTCTAAATATTAGTAAGAATATAATCATAATCTACAGATTACTAGTATAGTATAATAAGCTTAGTAGATTTATAGTGGAGAGTCCTCATATATACTGCAAGGTATGCCTAAGGAATGTGATATACTTGCTCTAGGCTAGTAAGAGAGAAAGAGATAATTAGATCTTAGAATAAATATGGAGTGCAGCATATTATCTAAAGTCTGAGAGATCTAATATAATTAAGTAAAGAAAGTTTTCTGACTATGATTATTAAAATCTTAGTTGGGAGCTATTTAAAATAGCTATAAATTAGATAGGGAGTCACTAAATAAGCATTGTGTTAATGTCCCTATAGTGGAAACCATAAAGTTATGGTTGCTGCTGGTTTTAGACATGTTGTTGCTGCTTTCTGAGGTGGATGGAAAATTAATTATGATTTCTGTCTTAGGCTTGCTTCCCAGTGAGCATCAGAGGTACTTAATAGATGATATATTAATAATAATGTAGGACACTGTGAATGAGGCAGGCAAGGACTTGCTAATCAGGCTGAATAATAGTAAAATATCTGCTAGGAAGCCTTTATTTGGGGAGAATAAGTAGGTATATAAGAATATATTAGGGCTCTGATATCTTGAGGAGAGCTGAACATCTATATCTAATAATAAGGACTGACTTCTCTATGTACATGAGAGCATCAGTTAGGGAGGTAGTAAGAAAGGAAGCTATAATAATAAAGATGCTTAAATACCCTCTATAAGAGCCCACTAAGAAAAGTCCATCTAAGCCCCCTATTATTAGCGCCTAGCCATGAAAAATGGCCATTTCTTATATACTTATAGGCTTGCCCTAGAGCCACACTCCTAGCCACAGGTAGATCTCCTATTTATGTAGGATTCTCACCCATAGTGATATCTCCTACTAGGGCTGGAGACTTAGTCCCACCTATTTAATCTTCTTTAGTGCTCTCAAGCTGGTTGATTATATAGTCTAGCATAATCTTAAAGGATTAGGATTCACTAGTAGGGCCTATCCCCTGCTCTTTTAAAAGATAGTTAATCACTATTCCCATCTGCTAATTAGTATTATAGAGAAGATCAGCTAAGTCCACTATCTCTTCTAGGTCTAAGGTGGTTTGCTGTAACACCTCTTAGAGAGTTTAATACTCTTTTACATACTTCTATTGCTCTTAGTATATGCGCAAAGCCTGTATACTAAGATTATAGATTATATAGAGGGTGTCCTAGCCATAATGAGTAAGTCACCTACTAAAGAAGGTAAATACCTATAGCAGTATCTATTTTATGAGTAATTAATATAGTTGCAGCAGATAGGGCTGTCAGAAGCAGGATGAAAGTGAGAGTTAGGAGTGACATATTAATTTTTATAGCCATCCCCCATAATAGTTGAAAAATCTATATCATAACCCTCATTACCGGCGCAATGTCTTGCAGTTTAAATTTAGATGGCTGTCCATCAGGACTCATGTCTTGTTAGAAGCTCATTAACTTGTGTTGAATTGAGGCACCATTGTCTGATTTGCTGCTACCATATACAGGGAAGCACATTATTTATAATGTTGATGAATTATTAGTTAGGCCTGGCTCTGAAGAAGGAATCTGGATGTTTTTAGTAATACTCTACCTTCCAGACAAATATCTGTCATTGGAGCTTGCGAGTAGCTCAGCCCTCTGTCCTATGACACCGAAGGCATATATACAGTACACAGTTCCCAGGAGGATTCTCAATAGAGACACCGCAAGAATCAGCCAACTAGAATCCAGATAAGCAGCTCATGGAATTTGCTTAAGATATATGGCAAGAATGAATACCAGAACAAGAGCTAGGGACAGAACTTTAAGGACAATAATAAAGATACAGACCATGAGATGTGGATGATGCAAGTGTTAATATTGAAGGTAAATAAGCCCAATAACTAAGGTAAGATCCTGAATATATATATCATGCATTTGTGAGCAAGAAATAACATATAAAGTAACCCATACAAACAGGTGGAAGAGCCACCAAGCTACCAGTAGCCGCCCCATAGAATTAGAAAGAAGTCTTATGCTACCCACTCCGTGATTAATTTAGCTCTGCAGCCCAACTAGAGATCAAGGGACTGCAAGATCATCAAACCTTTCAGGAGATCTCAGAGATCTTCACAGGTGCTACCTAATGTTCAACATGGTTGGGATGAGAGATGATGCATTCCAATATTGCAGTCAAAATGCTGACGTGTGTCATCTAAAAAGACCCGATACCGAAAAAAGATCCGGATGATCAGCCATCAACCCTAACGATTATATTTCAACTATATGAAGCATTGCGTTGTTCAGAAGATTCAGATGGAAATACTTAAGTAGCGAGATATTACATCCCAACGCTGGTTGACGGTAAATGGCGGCCAAAAACGGCAGTCCGTCAGTGCCGTTTTAAGCACCATTCGCGCCCAATAGTATCGCTCATCCATCTTAGTCATTATATATCACGTGGGTGTACGCACCCTACATCACTGAGTGCTCAGTGAGCGCTCAAGGTTTACTCACCCCTACTCTGCCCAGGCTCCCTGAGTACTCCCTGATCAACTCACCCTCTACTCAGTCTGCTCAGGACACATTACAATTCCATCATGAGCACTTCCAGAATTTTCGCCGCGCATAACCGCCGCCTGATAATCATGGTAATTCTACTTCACTCTAAGTGGGTATACCTACATTTCCTTCTATTTAAGGGCTACTTCCGACATTTGACATTTTTCTCTTCGCCCTCTTCATTTATTCCTCTGTGCACTATATTGTATTCAAGCTTTTTGCTTTTCTCTTTTTATCTCTCGTTTGACCTAAATTTGACATTCGTTCCATTTTGAAGAGCCAGTCTGGCTTCCTGCCCTTCTCCCTCAAAATCATATCTTAATACGGAATTTCCGCTATGGGTGCTTCGGCTCTTCGTGGCTCCAGGAAAATGACTGTTCTTGGCCCTGAACACTATCGACAGCATCGTCGAGATCTGGAAAGCACAGGCGTTTTCCAGAAACGGCACGCCAAATCAACGAAGAACAACATCAAAGGTATCAAGGATAAGTGGACGAAGTGAGAACTCATTCCTTGTACTAGAGTAAGCTCGTAGGATGCTTACAGTGGACTGACATTAGGCATTGCGATTTTCTCGGGGAAAACCGACTAAAATTCCTTGTGGCAGCCCGGAAAGAAGATGTCATGATCTTTTTGAAATGGATACTTGACAACTACGCCATAAAAAAGTTCAGCAGTTTACATGAAAACTGGAGGCAATGGTGCCAACTGTATCGCCAAGCTGTTGGCCGCAGTCTTCACGCCAAATGCCGTAGTGACATCAATGATGTAAGATCCATCAGTGTATCTCTCACTGCTCCATCCACTAACTACTGGCCAGTACATGACTGGGACCCTGGTGCCCTTTTATAACCTAGACCTGTCTGTCGGAGACAAACCTGTTATGAATGTCGATGACTTATACCTGGTACTTCATCATCACTGGGTACTAGACAGAACGCCATACCCTGATGGCAGGCAGATTATCCAACTAGCCTTCCTTCTTCTGGTTTCCGCTTACACCGCCAGTCGGCCAGGGGCATTAGTATATGTGGAGAGGAATGAGCGAACCAATATTTCACATTTCTATGGTCGTGGTAACAATGATAACGAGGGAGACGAGGAAGCAGATTGGGACACAATGAGTGAGGATCTCAAAACCCTTTGCTACGGTCAGATAAGTTTGATTTTGTTACCAAACCCCCATGGCCCTCGTGATCACTTGGTAATGGAGGTTGATCTGAAACACACAAAAGGCCACCACAATAAGCCCAAGCGGTAAGTATTCCACTGAGAAAACTTTCCACCAAAGCTAAGAAAACTATAGTAAAATATTTCTAATGTCCGAGGTGAAGGAGCCAATATTTGATATTATAACGCTTGTTATAGTCATGGCAATACTTGATGATGCGTTCGAGAGCAATATTCGCTCTGTCGAGGAAATCTTCTCTAGTCGTGTACTTGCTCCTCGACGCTCCAACCAACTGAAGTTTCGTAAGGACAAATTAAACGTTCCAGTTTGTCGACAGCCAATTTCGACTGGATACGGAACTAGGACGCATGATATGAAGCCACTGAAGTATCACACGTACCTGTATTATCTCCAACGTTTGAGTTTGGCTGTTGGCATGATTCAGGCTATGAGGCCATACGATCTACGGCGAGGCACGGGCGAAGCAGTCGATAGTAGGACATTCCAGCTGCCGTTTTTCTTTGTATTCCTATTTGGGCATTACTAACACATGTTCACGTACCAAACTCCTAGATGTTGCATCACTCCCATTGCTCCAGCAAGTTATGGGACATGCTTATGCCAGCGTCTACCAGAAGTATATGAACCAACGAGTCCAGTGCCATGTCCAGGCAGCATTTCTTGGAATACCTTCTGAGAATGCATTGATGAATATCCTCAGTCATCAGAGTCGTTATGTGGATCCTCGTGCACCGGCCCACTTTGACGATCTTACTTCTACACAAAGAGCTTCAATCTCTTCTCACCCAGAAATAATTCGTCTTCGAGAACTACGAGATTCTTTAGCTGCGGAAGCGAAAGAGCTTTATGGGTCGAGCAAGAACGCAGCAGGCACAAAGATTGGAGAACTTAAGGCTAAGGCCGATGCTAACCTGCGCTGTGCAAAGGCAAAACTAAAAAAGGAAGCTTTTAACGCTGCTCGTGGAGAGTTCTTTGACACAATCGACACAAAGGAAATAAATAAGCAGCTCGACCCGTCCTTCATAGATGTCGATGACAATGAATATCGCCCCGAATCTGTCGTTCACAAGCTGGAGGAGCGAAGGCGCATAGCAGACCTGATGAAGCTCCCTACCAAGGACCTCTCTGAGAAAGAAGCTCTAGACCACCGGCTTGCACTATCAAATGCGCTGATTGACCTCGGCCGTGTGGTGAAAATACCATCTGAGAGAATATCCGGAGAAGATATAACTACTGGCTCTGCTAGTCCTCCGTCCATAGTGTCGTCTCAAACAGATAAAGACTCGTCTTCTCCAGAGCCTCGTGCCTCCCCTATTGCTCTCACTAACAAGCATTGTCTCTTCTGTGTATTCAGTCCGCATCATCAGTGCTATTTTTCAACATCTCGGAAAGCGCGAGAACATTTTGAAAAGCATCTGCGGACTTTCGGGCGTGAAGAACCGATACCATGCCCAGATGAATTCTGCCAGCTTGTTCTGCATGGTCATCAAGAGCTGAAGAGCCATGCAGACCAAGTTCACAAAGTTCGTTATTTCACAGAAGCTCAGCGTATAAGAGCTGGTTTTTAGGTGATTGCCAAAATTTCTAATCACCATCTGCGTTCTTTTGGTTTTCTCGCGGTTTAATTAATGCAAATTTTATGTCTGCTATCCTGGTAGGCAGCTTTTAAAATTAATCAGCAACAGTATATTAGTCATATACAATATTTTTGGAAGATAACATATAGAAAAACCGCACTTCATTCAAAAATGTCCTGACGCTGCCGGCATCTATAGTTATTCAGGCAGAATGAAAAGTTTTACATTGATTCTCTGGGCTGACTAACGCCTGTGAAGAGCGGCCACAATAGAATATGCGTAGCTACAGTAATACGTGCAACCAAGTTATCTGGCCTTATAAGAGTAACGGAGGCGTTCTGTACACTTTTTTTCTTAACCCATCGCTTTTGGACTAGATAAAGTCCTTGCTACCCAATAGGAAAGTCTATGTGCCATCTGGGATTTGTTGCCACAGAGTTCGACACTCGTGATTCCATCAATTGTAGGGCTGGAGAGAATTGGGTCTATAAGTACTTTGCTGCATCGATAACCCAGCCCATCTTTAGAATCTTTTAGTCTGTCCCCACGAGTAGGTCCCGGTTTCCTACGGGAGTCTAGCTGGGTCGCAGAAGCGCTGACGCACACCGGAACATGCCGCTCGCTGCCAAGAACACAACGTTTGGGCTGCGGAGCCATGGTCGGTCTCTAAAATCGAAGCTGCTCCCGAAATGTCGAATGCACAACTATGAGGTCAGGATACCGACTTTTCCTCCGATTTATAAATAGAGTCTAATTTCCTAGATAGTATGTTTGCAAAACCATATTAAACTGATTCTTTCCTCCAAGTGTACAAGAACTATACTCCGCGTTTCTAGGAGCTGGCTCAATTACCAGAGATGCAACCCCGTCCACCAACACCCGATGAACAGGAGGGGTTTGATTCAGCAGACTGAGCAACAGATAGATGAAGGCCATGGCCGTGACTGAACACTGATGGGAGGCTGTGGGGCACCTATAGTACCCTTTACAGTCATCTGCACCACGTATGTGTATACGTTCGTTGGTAAAGAAAACTACATCTTATCAGTGGAACAACGTGAAGCGAGAGACGGATATTTACCATATACTATGGCGAGCCCAATGGCGAGCAGTCCTGGTTCTTCTTGGCACAATCAACCCGGCCAAGATCTACTTCCTACACAGGCTGGCCAGATCCGGCATATGGTACTTACAGCTTGGGGTGGTGAACCCATCAACAAGATGAAAGATATCGAGGCGATCAGGCGTGGAATTTCGTGGCCTTAGAAGATTCTTTCCTTGGGGGTCTTTAATTAAGACCTTTCGGCCGGATAACATGCTGTGGAACGCCGAGCTAGGTCGGGCTTTGATCATTGGCTTTCATCGTTCAGTATTAGATATCAGAGCGGTGAAAAGGCGAAGGCAATTATACGAGAAGACCTCGCGTGGAGCAGAAGAACAAAAGCTAAAACGACTTTTTGTAGGCTACAGATGAGATCCAACGGGAACCATATGCTTTGGAGTGGACCCAGCTCGGGAACAGTGGGCAGCGGGGAACTACCAACAGCAGCTACGCAGGCATCAAAATACAAATAGAAAGGAAATCGCATGTCAGAAGCAGCAAAGAACAGCAACAATACTATTTATGCTCTCGGGGTATACGAATACTGTCTTTGCCCGTATTCTAGACGTCGTGGTTGGGGCATGAATCGTAGGAAGCCATATAGACGTCATTACAGGGGGAAATCACCGAAACAAGTAAGTCGTACAAAGCACACAGGGCGATTAGAGCTGCGCTTGCGCTAAGCGGCGGTGTCGGTACTTCTATAGACAGGAAGAATGATATGGCTTAACGTAACCGATAAACGAGCGGGCCAGACAATCGGGTGGGCCACCACGCGTCAATTCTACGCGTCTGTTTTTTTGAAGCTATTCAACCACTAGCCATACCACCAAAAATGCCTAAATCATCAAAAGATAAGGCGGAACAAGAGGGAAGGGTCTTATTAGCTATATCAGCTATTAAAAATAATGATATTAGCAATATTCGTGAAGCCGCGCGCGTTTTTAATATACCCCGTATAACATTACAAAGACGCCTAGCAGGGTATATATTTCGATCAGATTTACGCGTAAACAATCATAAATTGACTGCTAGTGAAGAGGAATCGCTTAAGGAGTGGATTCTATCACTAGATCTACGTGGAGTGCCTTCTCGGCCTGCATACGTGGAAGAAATGGCTAATATTCTACTTTCAAAGCGTGATACTACATCTCCCCCTACTACTGTAGGGATAAAATGGGTATCTAACTTTACCAAGCGTACACCTGAGCTTAAAACCTGCTTTGCACGTCGCTATAATTATCAACGTGCCAAAACGGAAGATCCGAAGATCTTAAATGCCTGGTTTTAACAGGTAAATAAGGCTATTTAGAAGTACGGTATAGCCTCATCCGATATCTACAATTTCGATGAAACTGGGTTTGTAATGGGTCTAATCGCTACTGCAAAAGTGATTACTAGGTCTAATACGCCAGGCAAGCCATTTCTATTGCAGCTGGGTAACCGGGAATGGGTCACTTCTATAGAATGTATTAGTTCTAATTGATGGGCTCTACCTCCCTGTATTATATTCAAAGGCAAGGTGCATATGGAGGCCTGGTATGAGGATCGAAAGATTCCATCTGATTGGAGGATCGAGGTCAGTCCTAACGGCTGGACGAGTAATGAAATAGGTCTACGTTGGTTGTAGAATCATTTTATACCGGCCACTGCAGGCCGATCTATCGGACGATATCGATTACTTATTTTAGACGGCCACGATAGTCATCTGACGCCTCAATTTGATCAGATATGCTTGAAAAGCGATATTATACCGATCTGTATGCCTGCGCACGCTTCTCATAAGCTTCAACCGCTTGATGTTGCTGTTTTCTCACCTTTAAAACGCGCATACGGCGGTTTTGTTGAATCTAAAATGCGCTGCGGGCTTCATCATATTGATAAGCTTGACTTTTTAGATGCCTATCCTGAAGCTCGTACGCAGGCGTTTACTGGAAGTAATATTTATAGTGCTTTTAGAGCTACCGGCCTAGTTCCTCTGAATCCTGAATGCGTTCTATCTCAGCTGGCAGTTCAACTCAATACCCCTACACCTCCGAGTAGTAGACCAAGCAGCCGAGGCAGTTCAGCGCCTAAAACACCTCATACAGTCAAGCAGTTGAAAAAGTCAGAATCTACGCTTAAAAATCGATCTCGCAGTCCCGATTCACCTACTAAGGCCTGTCTAAATCAAATGATTAAAGGCGCTGAACGAGCTATAAACGATGTGACGCTATTTAAGCATCAGCTTGAGCGATATGAGGCTTTATATGAAAAGCAACTTAAAAAGTGAAAGCGCTCTACTAAGCAGATTGCTTTTGAAGGGGGTACGTCAGTATCTGACGCCCGAATCTATATAGAGCGGAGAGCTCAGGCAGATGAAGCTATTCAGGCAGATGGAACTCAGCGTACTGAATCGGGGTCTAGACGCGCATCTCCTAGATGTTCTGGATGCAATATACAGGGCCATAAAATTACGAACTGCCCGAATCGATAGAACTACTCATTTTTCTATATAAATATAAATTAATGATATTTTGACCGATTTCAATTTCAGTATAGCGGCGTGGTGGCCCGCCCGATTGTCTGGCCCGCTCGTTTATCGGTTACGTTATGTCGAAGATCACGGAAAGTATATTAGTATTATAAAGGAGAAAAGTAAGGCACAAGGAACTTATTAGGAAGATATCTGCACAATAGCTATAGCTAGCTGTTTTGTGTTATTATGAGTCGAGGCTTGGCTGTTGTTATAAAGGAATACCACTGGCAGATATTGGCCGTAAAATTCAGTGCATTAGAACTTGTAATATTTATTGGTTCTATATGAGTGATGATAAATTCTTATCGCAAAGAACCATCCATAGCCTAGCTCAAGTGCAAATATACAGTTCCATACGCAGAACCGTGACGAATACCCTCTTTTTTCGTACTAAGTATTTGCGCTCCTCATCCTGAGGTGCGTCAGATCGTACAAGACCAACAATGCGAGCTACCATTAATTGATCTTCATTTCGTAATGAGTCCACCAGTTCATTAAGAAATTCACGGTAATAATCCGCATATTCAGCAGTGGCAGCAGGGCTTTGACGGTCTGCAGTTGGGTCTGCCTGACTGTTGTTGTTGGCGTAAATTTCGTTGGATAGGTTACTATTGCTGCGAAGTGGTTTTTCAGCTGAGTTATAAGCCCATGTATATTTTGGAATAGAGGTTCGGATAAGATCTGTTGACCTTCCTTAGCTCTGGTGGTTCTCTTGGACCATTATTGCTCAAAGGGTTGTTACTTTTCTGCCAATTGGAAATGTTATTTGGTATTTTGGTCAACGTAAGAGTTGGCAAATAATGTGACACAAAGTACATAGGGGAGCCATCGGTGGGAGACATATGTTGAATTTTTTCGAAGACAATAATATTTAAGCATTCTCCCTTCAGGGGGGCAAAGGCGAACCTTGAGCACTCTCCAAAATAGTTCTCAGCCGGAACAACAAATTTGCGACCTGAGAAATTATTTTCTTTTTAGAAGCTAAAAATTTGATATTGTACATGTGCTGCTGCACCCTTAGTTGTTCCTTTCTTGTTTTTTCTTCGGCCGATTAATATTGTCGCAATTGAAGCTACTCAGAGAGTTGCCGTTGACGACTTGTAATCCGAGAGTCATATAAAATCCAGTGAATATGAATGTTGATACCCATGTCCGCTATGTTCGCAGCATGACTGAATTCCACACCAGGCTGAGAGATATGAAGAACCTGATCTTTCAGTTGACGCGTTTCGAAGACCACCTCGCAGACGGTATGTTAGTAGCAACTCCTGGGTAACAGGAACAGGATCGTCTGTCTCCTGCATTGGTATCCCTTTATCCCTTGCCACTATGACGACAAGAGTGTGTGTTCTTGGACATCCCTTACGTCCCAAGGTATAAATAGCTGGAATAATACCGGAATCCCTGCGAATCATAGTCCGTTTTCAGAACTGTGGCCGCAAGCAGAGGGCTGAAGCTGTGGTGATTGTGTGATAGGCTCGCCATCTTCGTTGAGTTACGATCGATTTGGTTGAGTTTCTCAGATATCCTGGATGTTTTGAGAACCCAGCCGGTTTCGGATGAGATCACAGTCAAGGTTATAAAAAGGCCGGGTCATCCTTTTATTTCAAGCATCAGTCTTTCCTTTTATTGACCCAAAACTTGTATTCTGGACAAAACTCTCTCACCGGGAAATAACTGCTTTCTAAAAAAGAGAACCGTTTCCTTGTTTCCGTCATGGAAACACCGCCCGACAAAGACTGGGTCGCGCTTGATCTGGATCGAGTTGGAGACTCGCTTGGTCTTCAAACATCCAGGACATCTGAGAGACTCAACCAAATCGATCGTATTCGCGCCAACGGAGTTGGTGATCATATCGCATTACCGCAGCTAGCCGTCTGTGGAGATCAATCCGCTGGGAAAAGCTCGGTCTTAGAAGGAATTACCGGCATACCATTCCCTCGCCAGGATGGTCTTTGCACGAGATTTGCAACCGAGATCAGCCTGCGACACGAGCCCGGGGAGCAACGTGCTACCGCCATGATTATACCACATGTTTCTCGTTCGGAGGAGGAAAAAGCCCGCTTCGGCACATTTCGGTATCAGATACAAGACTTCACCGAGCTGCCAAACATTATTGAACGGGCCTCTGAATTGATGGGTTTACGTGGTCATGCTAGAGACCTGAGCGCGCCCGCGTTCTCTGCTGATATTCTTCGGTTAGAGTTGGTCGGGAACACGGGTCTCCATCTGACAATCGTGGATCTGCCTGGATTGATCTCTGTATCAGAAAATGATGAGGACGTCAAGCTTGTACAAGACCTTGTGGATTCGTATCTGGAGAACACGCGGACAATAATTTTGGCTGTAGTGCCCGCAAGTAGCGATGTGGACACACAGGGAATCATCCAACGCGCTCGTCACTTTGACAAAGCCGGTTATCGGACCGTCGGTATTATTACGAAGCCCGATTTGATTAATGCTGGCACCGAGTCTCGTGTTGCGCGTCTGGCGAAAAATTTGGATGGCACGAAGTTGAACTTGGGATTCTTTCTGCTGAAAAATCCGACACCAGCCCAGTTGGAGAAAGGCATAACACTCGCGGAACGTCGGAAAGCAGAGTTGGAGTTTTTCTCAGCCGGCCCTTGGAAAGCCCAAGGAATCGATCCATCGCGGATTGGGATCGATAATCTACGCATCTTTCTGCAAGAGCTTCTCGATAATCATATCGAGCGTGAGCTACCTAAAGTTCAGCAGGATGTGCGAAACTTGCTAAATAACGTCAATGACGAGCTTGCCGGTCTGGGAGAAGAGAGATCTTCGCCAAATCAGATTCGTGTCTACCTCACCAGAATCAGTAGCGACTTCCAGAACCTGATCAAGGCCGGCGTGGAAGGGGAATATACGGGTCGAGACGCTTCCTTCTTCATTGTTGATGGAGAAAATATGTATGTCAGACTTCGTGCTGCTGTTCACCGGGAGAACGAGGCATTCGCCTCTTATATGCGAAACAATAGTGAGAAGAGAAGGGTTGTCACCGAAGCGGAGACGGATACCGAAGCGGAGGAGGGCCAAATCCTCGTCACTGATGAGCAGTTGATGTCGTGGATCGAAGAGGTATGTAGAGCTACTACTTTGTCTGAATGATCTAACATCGCGCAGAAATATCATGAGACACGAGGGAGGGAATTGCCTGGAAATCACAACTACGCTCTGTTGGCGGAATTGTATCATGCGCAGTCAGAGCGTTGGGGAGGTATTGGGCGTAAACACGTGGGCGAGATTGTGTCTCTTGTATCGCAATTTGTTTCTCACGCCTTGAAGTTTGTTGTGAAGGATCCAAAAGTTTGTGACAGCGTATCCAAGGTCGTTAATGCTGCGCTACATGTTGGCATTCAGCATGCTCACGAGGAGTTGGAAAAGCTTTTGCAAGATGAAACTCGTCAACCAATCACTTATAATCATTATTACACAGACAATATCCAGAAGGCGAGGCTCGATCGTTCCAAACGGCAGCTAGCAAAATCACTGGACGCTGCAATCGAGGAAGACTGGAACGGGACGTTTCACTTCCAGAATTCACGCGACGAAGTGCGCAGACTGACAAGTTCCTTAAAAGAGAGGGTTGTTGTCAATATGACCAAGCAGGCTTGTATTGAGGCTCGGAACGACTTGGCGGCCTATTATAAGGTATATTCGAGCATGTGTGTTGTCAAGTTTTGTCTCTAATGCGTTATAGGTTGCCATGAAGCTTTTCGTCGACAATGTCTGCCGACAGGTAATCGAACGGCATATTCTCTCTAAGCTGCCAAGTGTTTTCGATCCGGTTGCTGTTAGTGCCTATGACGACGAGACCTTACTTCAATTGGCCGCGGAATCAGCTCACAGCCGCCACCGTCGGGCTGAGGCATGTCAGCTGCAGGAAGCCTTGGAGAAAAGCCTTCGAGATCTTGGAAATTAGTTCGATTTTTCTGGCTCTGTTTGTGGTTTTTTTCCCACCGGGTTTTCCCACGAATGTTTTGGCAAATGCGGAGCCAGCCGTTCTGTATCTAGTAAAGTATGTGATAGTTTTGCCACTGGTCATTTTTTGTCGCTATCAGTCCTTTTTTTTTTCTATCCATTTTGCTTGGAATCTTGGGTTTTTAGTCGCTCCAACTCTACAGGGAACTAATTCATGTATAAGAAATAATAAGACTTACTATTGTCTTTATCGCTCTCCTTGGTCGTGTACAGCCAGCAGTAAACACGTATATGTAACTGAGTAGCAAGTCAAAAAATACGACTGCTATTTGGGGTACAATTCGAGTAACAGGTGAACCTAAATATTGAGTTCGATTCCCAACAGAACAAGAGGAATCAGCTCTTCTCCCGAGAAATTAACGACTGCAGATTCGCAAGAGCAGACTCAAGGAATGCCGAGAATAGGATATTAAATACTTGAAGAGGCGCCTTCAAGCCAGCCTACTAACAAAACTCACTAACGCACGAGAATCCGCCACGATACTGACATATGGGATGACATGTACTAAAAGTAATTTCTGTATGGGCTCTAAGGAGACACGGCTTATATTAGGACATATATTTCTAGATTAGTGATAGTTGTCCTTTCGGTTAATAAATTGTGTATGTGTGTGTGTGTGTGTGTGTGTGTATAATTTCAGCCCCCATCCTATACTATACTTCTTTCCATTTCCCTAGCCTTCTTTACCGCGCTTGACGGTTCTTGTAACAAGGGTGGAACACGAAGCATAGCTATTCGAGGGACCTGTGGTCTACATTCATGGCAGAGGTAAATCCGATGTGGGAATGCCACCCTCCGAGCGGGTCACACAGGAAGGGTCTTCGAGACCCGCAAAGTCACTATTTCCGCATCTTCTGGCGAGAATAGCAATCAGATGAGTTACCGATTCATGATTGCCTAGAGCATCATCGACCCACATACCTACAGCATCCAAGTCCCATAGTCCATTGTAGGTACGAATGAAAGGGGATTTCCTACCACTCTGAAAGCGGCTGTCTACTTCCACTCACGCGAGCATACCGCTACTAACAGGGAATCGAGTCTTAAATTTCTTTCTTGACTTCTACTGTCGTCCCTTGCTAATTTACGTTTTGCCCGCCTCTCACATTACTAACGACATAGATACTAGTTAGCACATTCCTTGGCCTGCCGCCTACCATCCCCTGGGGACCCGCGGAACAGGAGCATCTTCCTAGATGTGTGTGCACCTTATGTTGATCTTCTTGAGGCACCGTCGGACACATATAGTAGACGGGCATGTATATCACAGAGCGTCAGAGGTACATTTTATGGGAAGTATATTTGGCTTTTGCGGGGCGGTAACACCTTCCATGACTCTAGAACGACGATATGGAGCCTTTTAATTGGCTGAAAAGCTTGACTATAATAAGTACGCCAACTAAGTGCATCGATGTCGTACTGCCGATGACTTGTAGATGAGAATTCTTACTACAAAAATCGCTATAGGCACGTCAGTAGGTCTGACTCTGAGTTAGGTCTTGAAAAAGATGGATTGACGAATCGTTTGTCACTAATAGAACACACTCATGCAAGCTTTATAGTAACCCCATGTACAAACACGACAATCTACAATCACATGGCTCTCCTCTGCCGAGCCATCACAGGGTCTGAGAATATTAAGTTTTGGGAATCGAACTTCTTTCTCTTGACGACCTCCGAATCTGTTACCTCCAATTGCAGTGGCGTAGATGGGCGTGATTTCAAGAGGCTCCGAAATCTTAGTCGTATCATTCTAGTACACTGGCGTAGAAAATAGCCTCGCTTCTTATCTAATAAGTTAAGGAAATCATCAAAATGGTTTTCCGGGAGCCTTTGAACGCTGTCTATAATGTTAGACTATAAACATAACCTCTTGTGTTTGAGATATACATTTTATCATATATTTCGAACTCGCCTCCCCAAGGGATGAAACAGATAATATCGAGGCCATATCGATTAGCTATTCTACCCCAATTTCTAACCGAGCACAGTTTGTTTTGAAGGTCGCACGTCACTTTCTGAAATGCTAGGCTTCCTCGTTCCAGATCGGGGTATATTTCTGCAACAATGTTTTTTAGTTATTCACTGTCTGTAAATACTTGAGGGTTGTGATTCTGTAATTCGTTCCTTCTCTTTGTATAAAGGCTATGAAGAGCCACAAAGTAAAACCTGGTCCCAAACTGGGACATCAATTGTGAGCTCTCCCTTTCGTCAAGAAACCTTAAGGCTGTGTAGATTGTATGAGGCTTTACAAAAGGGAGGAGCTTGTCATTTCTGCGCATGACACCGAATATTTCTTGAAGCTGAGCCATGGCATACGGACAGGCGATGGCAAAGAAGAGACGAGTAGTCATGGACCTATCCATAGCACACGCAGGGGCACATCTTTGAGATATTTCTGTATCCCAGAGACTGTATAGATGAACCTCATGCTCCGTGGAAGCTTCCTCCAATCATTATCAAATTCCTGCGATGGCCATGAGCGGGGCATCTGCGCCTCGATTGCTTCTTGCTCGTGTGCTCGATCTTCTGCTGCCGCTTGTGGCTCTTGCCCGTTAGTAGACAATACACTGGCTAGCGTAAGATGTGATCTAGCTGTTATAAATGGTGCGCTACCATCTGATGCTGGTTCCAAAGGAATATCTGGTGATTTGGGTTCCTCGGTATCAACAGTTTGGTATATCATACTTTTCAACCGAAGGATATGCCTTGAAATCATGTTGCGGCGCTCGGGGTGGCTATATATCTCAGATAACTCTCTCTTGATCATTTATTCATGGATCTCCAGCTCCTGAATATAGTAAGTGTCAGCACGGCATTATTGATGAGGGTGTCCTGACTGTAATGAATTCTGCATGAATTAAGTCTGTTGTCAATGGCTGGTCATCAGAAATCTCTTCCCTACGGCGTTGACGGATTGTAGAAGGATGCCAACAATTGGACGTTGTAGCAGGCGACAAATCCAGAGAGCTGATTGTAAGTGGGCTGTCTGCAGACAGTGTGTCTAGGTATGACTGAATATCATGGGGCGTCATATTGGTTAAAGTTCTATATTGCGTTACTGTATAAACCCGAGAACCAGTGAGATTAGATTGATCCGAGTTACAGGTTACAACTGTGCAAAATTTGGCACGTATGATCATTGAAAGGTGTAAAATTCTCAAGGTGAAAGAAGAAGAGATCGTGGGCTTTATATACCCTCGGCAAATTTCGGCTCACTCCCTTATTTCTCCGGCCCTTGCTGTGGAGAAATCGAGTTATTTGGGATTTTGGTCATACAACTGGAGTTTGGGACTCTCAGGCCATTTGAGGGATAATGAAGAAAAGTGGAAGATGTCTATGAAGTACACAGCAACATGAAGCAGAACCTCGAACAATCGGAGAGACGTTGCGGGCACACCATATTATTGGCTCAGCAATTTGGTTGACAAGACCAACCAGGAACTACCAAATTCCAGACTCCATTTGTCGATAACGTATTTTACAATTTTTTGAAACCCTCACTGGCCCACTTTTGTCTGAATTCTGCCAATAGAATGGGGTACACTGTCACTACTGGGTTTTCCATCTCATTCTACGGCTCTTTCTATTGGCCCTCACTTTCTTGAGGGCCAAAATGGGTTAAATACCTCGGAGCCCTCGGGTCTTAGTGCCGTGCCAAACACAAATAGCTAGGTTAACGATTTCGTGTCGAGTATTGAAAGATGGTATTATTACAAAGAGGGTTATGCCTAGGAGAGGTAAGTACTGAAGAAGGTCCGTAATTGTGTACCTGCTGAGTTTCTAGTTCGGCAATACCAAAGAGCCTCTAAATTACTTGACTTCTGGTGATGTGCAGGTATATCTCCCTGTCACCTTTACGTGCATTTGGAGCGATGTGTAATGAGTCCAACAGGTTATCGAGGCGTTCTCTTCTCTGATGAACAAGCTATCTAACGCTGCCCGAGAAAATATCATCCATGAATTGTTTTCACAATGGAGCCAAGACATCTTGCCTACCAAAGGTAACTAACCCAGGCTCTCCTAACTGCACTGCACATATAAAGCTTAAATAAGAGCCCTTTCACGCTGCAGATGGAATATCATACCCCTTCCACAACCCTGAAAAGCAATACGTTTCGATGCACGAAGTGCAAAATCAGCCTAACGACTGTCCAAATGGTATTGTAATGGACCTCCATGAATTGATTATTCAAGTATAATCTAAGCGATAATTGTTCAACTAACTTTTCTGCTTAGGAGACTCCAGTTCCAGTCAAACTATCAAAATCCCGATCGATCAGAATGGAATGGATGAAACTGTTGGCTGCCCAGCCATCGCTAGAATCATAAGTGAACTGGTTGACGACAAAGATTCAGAGATCCACGCGAATATTGTCAGCGCTGTACCTGGAAACGAATTTGATGAAAATAGAAATGTTCATTCTGACACTTCTCCTGTGGAATTTGGTAATCCCACGAATAAAGCCATCTGCCATAATTTGGTCAACCACTCTGCTATCCCAAACATGAATCTTATTGATTCGATGGACTTGACCGCCTATCTGATCTATCAAGGTCAGGAACACAAATCAGCATCCACATTGCAGCGAAGTGAATATGAAATGGATGGTGTTGTTTTATATTCAAACCACGAAAGTGGGAATGATAATGATCCATTTGAAGAGAAAAACCGAAGGATATCCCAGTTTAAGAACTCCGCGACCGGCAAAGCTGAAATGGATCAGCTCAACAAATCAGCACATGGAGCTAATCAAATAATTATTTCTAACCCTCTGAAGGAGATTAGCCGACCGGGTCAACCCTTTAACCCTAAAGATTCCATAACGGACTCAAAGGCGTTCCAAGTCTTCGACGAGTCGAAGACTATCAACTCTTCACAAATGCTTGAGTATCACAGAAGTCAAGATATCAAGCAAGTAAGTGATGGCAATATTGTTTTATGGAAAACTAGTCCAATTATATATATACTGACGAAATCAAGCGAGGTTGGGAGCCCAAAGTAAGAAGCCCAGACGGCGACACCGAGGAACAAGTTGATGTTCCTCAAGCTTTGGAATATTACGAAGTTCACAACAATGGCCGACGGGGGTATGTGATTCACCCAATTGAGCCTGGCCTACACCCATGGAAAGAACTTCGACAGCTTCAATCGGTGGTCCACAGAGATCAATATGAGGTAGGAGATATCGTTTATATTTATTTTGGTGACGGTTTCGATGATGGTATTGCTCTAATTCGTGATATCCGAGACCTCGGCGATGGTCGAGCAGTCATTTGCATCCTTTGGTATGCTACCGTAGAGGAGTCTATTGCTTACAAATGCAAAAACCTGGAGTCGTGGCCTCAAGGCAAGACCCACATGTTAACTAATCAGCTTGCTGTCCTGATGTGGGATACAACTAACGGTAAAGTGACAGAAAATTCACACGAATCATTGTGTCATGACAAGATCCTGGATGTCTGCGCATATAGATGCAGGATCTATAATCGCAATCATAGGTCTTTCTCTTGGATCAAGAGTCCAGCCTACTGAATTCATGTGAGGGTTTCTTTGCCCATGATACTAATGGCTGTTATTTGCGTGAACATCATGTCCTTTTTCTAAGGCACCAGGTCCCTTGTTCGAACACCAGCGACCTATCCGGGCCATATACCCGAGATTAATGTCCAGTGATGAATTCAGGTGCAAGGCCAACATCCACTGTTGGTTGATGACTGGATACGCCATTAGACCATGTTCCCATAATTTTAGAGGCCTCAAGAAACCTTGGCATACCCTTTTCACCGTCAAAATGTACTGGAAGCTCATACTATTCTATGTTTATTATCTTACTCGTTCCTACCTTCGAACAAACAGGGTCCAGCAGTTGAGGAAGTGTACGTATTTGGAATAAAGTAATGCTCTACGATATAATTTCTGGTTCATTGTTACCAATACGTTTGATTTCACCATTAATATCAATATATATTCCTATCTTTGCCTTTACCTCTAAACATAGAGGATTCCATGAAAACTCTCGATCAGTCCTCTTACCTCTTATTGACCGCGGCCGATTAGAAGGATATTTCGCCGGGGGGGCGGGATGCTATCATTTGCCTAAACAAAAGTTAAAAAAGACGATACTATGTATAAAACCTACTCAACGTCATCAGGCAATATTCAGTGGTTTACACGTTGCACAGAGGCCATCACTCTAAGCTCTGGAACACTGAACCGTGGAACGACATCTCCTTGCTGTTGAAGAGCTGTCGGTACTCAAGAACTGTATGTGGGTATTCTCAAAATGACCCGCAAATCCATCATGCGCACAAATAATGCCACACGGGCAGTTCGTAATATGCAATGCACGAGGATTGTTCAAGTATGACTTCCAAGAAGAGCGTGCCAAATCTTGCCAAGTCTTGTCTCTCTTTGCTATTTCCTGCAGCACCCTCTCTATTCCGATCCATCCTTCTATAGCGAGGTCTTCACCTCCATTAGCAAGAGCGACGGCCAAACAGTCCAAGTAGAGATAGTAGCAGTCCTTCTGGGCCTCTTCGTCCAGTTCTTCTTGAAGGCCCCATGCTAGGTACCGCGAAAACGACCGGATAGTATAACGCGTGGCGAAATCTTTGGACACTAAGAATCCACCCTTGACCGTCAATGTCGCATGTAGGCAACCTGATGGTATTGTAAGGGCCTGGTTAGAGTCTGTTTGTAGTATAATACCTCCCTCTAGAAAAGGCGCTAATCTAATAAGTTTTGCAAGTTGGCCATTTTCATTTGCCATCAATGATAGATTCTTTTCTGTTGGGGGCCACATGACCCAGATTTTCACACAGTCGCCCACCGGTACCGAGAGCCCTTCCATTCCAAAATCTCGCGGGAGTTAACATTTGCTTCAGCCATTCCTAGGAGTCGACTTACCGATGTGTATCTGGACGACAGAAAAGGTTGGCGTAACATTGAAGGACACCTGTTGTTCCAAGTACGGTGTGGCTGTCTCGAAGTATTCTTCCGAGACCTGAAACGGGTATTGGGCAATTAGTGATGCCGGCGTGGCACCCATGATGCAGGTCGGATTCGTAGGGTCCGCTTGGGCCAGCTGGCAATATGCCCATTTGGATCGCCCTTCATTTCCCCGTGCTCATAGACTCGAAGACCTAGTACATTAGTTCAGCTTCCTTCGAGTATCTTATGAATAGTAATAGCTACCCTTCTTTGGAAGGCGTGCCGTGGCAATCCAGACCTCTTGAAATCCAGGAGATCCAGATGGCCAACACCTCGCAGCTGCCAATACTTTGGGTAAGGAAGTTGTGGAATCACACCAATATCAAACAAAGGAATATTCTGGTGGATGAAATCTGTACTTTGCGGCTGGGCCAGGCGTTGGAACCTAACGAAGGACGATAGATATGGCATCATCGAGATGTCAATACTGTAGAAAGTATCCCCAATTTTGAGTTTTGTTTTTTGAGGGTCTGATCCAATCGCTTGCGCTGATTCCGTTTTATCACCAAGCTTCGAATACAGATCATCTGGTAACATCTTGCGTCCATTTCTCCTCCAAACCTCAAGGTTATCGCTTCGACCGTCATATTTGATAACAGCGTTCCCGTCATTTTCCCTCACCACTCTAATGATTTCCTTGATCAGTATAATCAAACCCCTAAGGTCACTAGCATGGTCTTCTTCCCATTTAGTAATCTCACGAGTGACGTCTTCGACTTCCGGCGGTTCAAATAAGCCACCCTTGTGGTAGGCACGGACAAGATTGGGTGTTTGCGATACCCACAGCTGTGGAAGGACTTCTTGTATATTGATAGGCTTATGGGCAACACGTGTTTTAATCTCAAGAGTTGACTGAATTGGTACCTGTTTGCCTTCTTCTTTCATCACTAGTTTGGACTCGGCGGGAAGGCGAGAGCGACTTTCTTGTTGCGAAAGAGACATGGTTTTCATCATGCTCAGTAAGCTCCCATTTTCCAATTCCACATTTCGAGATTGAACTTCTGAAAGCTCATCAACATATGCGTCAGTTTCGTAGCGCACTATGAATTTTAAATCACCGAAGTTGTAGGAGATAATCCTATGATGCCCAGTACTAGCGGAAACCTGGGTAGTGGTGAACGCTTTCTCAAACTCGTGACCGTAACCCCGGAACTCGTGTGGCCCGATAAACATATATGTTTCGGCTTCCATTCGACAAAAAATCGCCGTATTGTTCGTGACCTCGACGTCAATGGTAAAAGGTTCAAGTCCATTTTTAGAGAGATTTGGGTTGATGAACGATAAAAGTTTGCGAATATTGTTTCGATCAGTTATTAGGTCAACTAGGCGTATGTTGTATAGAGGATTTTCAATATACAACGAGCGAAAGAGTGGTTCAAGAGGGCTTTCAGGATGGCGAACCGCGTTTTGAGCGATGTAAATGAGCCCAGAGTCTTTGGCCACTTTCTTGGGCGTTTTGGGTGGGGACCAAAGAGGAGGGCAGCCGGGGACGGCAATAGTGGGGGTGGACGATTCGATCCAATTATAAGAGGACAAATGCTCCACATCCGTGATGGATGGCCCTATTTTCTCAGAATTTGTCAGATCTGGGCGATGGATGTCTGCGATCCGAATAGAAGCCATTGTTGCCTTGGTTGCTGGGTGGGTTCAAGATGACGGGAATGGATTCAAAAATTGAATCATATAAGGCATTCATTTCAGCATAACTCACATGTTTGCCGCGGACAAGTCGCATTTGAACAACACATACTTGCATACAATGACCAATCTTGGCTCAGTTTACGAAGCGGGGAACCCTCTTCTGCAAAGCTGTGGCACCTGCTAACCCTGGTAATAAAAATTTTACTTACCAAGAGTCAAGGTAGGAATTGCCTTACTTGGGAGATGGGCCAACGTCCTTTGTGTATTGTAAATGCAACGTCCTGAAATGTACCCTTAGAAGCCACCATGTTTCTTCGATCGGTGTTCTCGAGCCTTTTTGCGCGACGGAAAGCCCTTGTTACAGTCTGTACACCAGCTATGGTAATCTGCATCGTGCTGACGAAGGCCTGTGTTGCTTGAGAAAGATCTGGCACAGTTGCTGCAATAAGAACTTTGACGAGGTCGAATAGGAACTCGGTATGTATAAGGGCTTGATATTGAAGGTGTCACGCGATTGACAATTTCATTTCCACTAAAGAAAAAACTCATTCAGGCCATACTATTACTGATATTTCAGGGAAGGGTGGACCCTACCAGGGGGTGTTGTTTTTGCTCCCCCAAAAAATCCCACAAACCCAGTGGCACTCTCCATCAACAAGGTACAAAAATCATACCCAAATTGTGGGTAGTCTTTTCGGATTTGTTGGAAATGCTGAGACTTTTTGAGGGTGGAAACGTGCTGGAGGGCAAACCGTGCTAGAACATTGCAGAGCTCTGGGCCACGTGGAAACTCAGGCCCATACACATCCCGCACAACATTGATGAATCCGACCTCATTCCACTCTTTTTCCATATTACACTCCAATTTCTTCCTAGATACCTCTTTCAATGCATCTATCATATACTTGTCCGCAATAACGTAAACTTGAACATTAATACGTGCACGTCTCCAGTGAGATGGAAGAGTGTCAATCGTGGTATCTTGATGCTCAGCACCAACTTTTGGCGATTCTCCCACTTGGTTTTCGTCCTTTCCACATAGGTCATTTAGGGTTTCGGGATGGTCGTCGTAATCAGCACGATAAAGATAATTGAACATTTTGGAGGCGATGAAGGGATCATCGGAGATTGTAACAATGCGTGATCTGGTTTCCTTTTCATGATTTAAGCTTAGAATTCAGTGCGGACTTTATACAAGCCGTGATGGTATTCACCTTACAATCATGCTTCATGATCCCATCAAAGAATGCAGACTGTCGGCAAATAACACAACAATGAAGATGGAAGCTTGAAGGCCCGCATTTGATTTCAATATCCGAGAACTCTCCAGTTTCGCGTAAGCTCTGAAGAACAGCGTACATTAGCTCAATTTATACAAGTTGATGTTGAGGAAACGATCACTTTGACAGCAGGCCCAGAAGGTGGTTAGTATCAACCGCCATGATTTACTGGAAGTTTAAACCAAATCGATTACTGATTTGAAGAGATGTGTGATGAGATAACCCTTCTGTCAGGTAATGAGTTGGGTGGAACTCGTCCAAACTTATTTGATCTACCGGATAAATCCTTTGTCCGCATCCACTCCCCCACGTTGGTTGAAAATACTAAATTGGTGGGCCATAACCCATACCATGGGCGATCAACCTGGGAGAAAACGACTGTTCACTACATTATCCTTGTCGTATTATACAAGGTCTGCAGGCGCTTTTCAACCACTAGCCAGCGACTCGCCAACGAAATGTAAGCCTATTAAAGGCAAACATGAGTCCGCGGCGGCAAGATGTCTTGTTGCACTGAATTTCATTTCATACCAGATGGAATAATCAAACAATGAATTCCTGGATTTGATGGTTCCACCGCGGCGCTAAGCCTCTCACTGATGGAACGTTAACGACAGTGGAGAAATGGAAGTTTAGTGCCGCAAGCTCATTTCTTCCCTCCCCCCACCCCACTAGAGCTGCAAATTGGAATTTAACTATTGGGAACAATTTCGTGCTATGTGGCCAGGCTTTCCACAATTGAAGCATAGGCCATTCTGCCATCGCTCCTCATTAAGTTGACGTTCAACGGCGATTGCTTTCTCTGCCATCTTTTCCCAT
Source organism: Aspergillus clavatus NRRL 1 (assembly GCF_000002715.2). Lineage (NCBI taxonomy): Eukaryota > Fungi > Ascomycota > Eurotiomycetes > Eurotiales > Aspergillaceae > Aspergillus > Aspergillus clavatus. The sequence continues at coordinate 1,149,253 of NW_001517101.1, read as the reverse complement.
GTGTCGGGAAGTTCCCCTGAGCGACGAATTCTGTCTTGCAATTCTTTTTTGAGCTTAACGAAGAAAAGCGATGCAAGATATGTCTCCCGTGTAATTCTGCTCCAGAGCTGCAGAAACTCCGAACCGTAGTCGGCCACATTCCCAGTTTGTGTCAGGTATTGAAGCTGAACTGCGGCTTCAATTCCAGTAAGAGGATCATTCAACGTAGACATGTTTTTTCTATATCATCGTGTTCAGATAAAGTTCACGAAGATCAAGACCAGGATATAGAGAAGTACCTAGGTTATATTTGATCGGAAGGCTCGGTGAATACCTTGAAAAGTGAGAAGAGTGAATATGGCCACAATATCACTCAAGCCGAGAAGAGGGGGTAGTGCAGTGACACGTCATGAACGCCTCATGGAACAAAACAACCCTCAGAACCGAGGGAATTGTCTCATGGCTAACATTTTTGTCAGCATCTGCCCAGGGATTTATCTGGTGATGACGGAACTAATAATTACGTTTAGTCTACACATGACTTAGGGTATCGTGCGATGAGGGTTTAAAAGAGACGTCTTATGTTCCTGGTATAGGTTTCCCCTTGGCTGGGTTTTTCTTATGCTGTAATATTAAATATGGTAGATACTGGTGGATATCCTAAGAATCGATCTCTGCCATACGCACTCCAGGGTCTGCTAGATTGCAGACATTTCTCTGCAGAAGATGCCGCATAGTCCTCAGACAGGATTTTGCAACGTCTTTATGTTTGGTTGGCGCATCCACACGAAACTTGGTTGTAGTCTGGACCAAGAATTCCGGAAATGAGAGATGCAGAATTCTAACAGGCTGATTTTCGTCGCTGGGGATGCGAAGAACCGACCGAAAGGAATCCAATCGATTGCTGATCTGGTGCACTTCTACCTCAAGAAACGGAGATTGTGTGTTTATAAAGGGGAACAGCAAGAAGGATGATAACACCCACAATATCCTGAAACTCTTGTAGAAGTTGTTGTTCACTCTCATCACTCCCTTGGTCATCAAGGAGTCGCGTTAGAATTGGCAGATATGTCTTGTCCATATTGGACACATATTTGGCTTGGTTCTTGAGAAGCTCTGCGAGACGTGATTTAGGTTCCCATTTCGGGTTTCGATGTAGCGGCACACAGTGGCAGTCGAAATTAACAGTGGAACAGATACCTTAACCAATTCTTGGATGATATCATCGCCAGGCAAGTCCTGAGGGGTTTTCCTATTATGTTGGAATTCGTAAATTGATGTCGTAGAAATAACTGTATATCGTGTTCCGTCACGTCTTTGGCTATCTCATGAAGGGCCAGATCTTGATATACATGGCTCCCGATCTCTGAAAACCCAAAGCTGATGGGAAGCTCTGGCCTGTTGGTCAGAAAGATCCGAAGGCAAACTGATTTTACCTCCTGCAGACGAAGGAGTAATCGAATAATATTTTGAACGTCTTGGTCGTGCTCATATTCGTCCAAAGCATCTATAACAATCACGGTATTCTGAGGCAGTTGATCGCGTTGGTCAAGACCGAGCAACGGTTGCAAGAGTAGCTTCTCAAATTGCTCCCTGAGTGATTTCAACACGATGTCAGTGTCCTTGTCGAGTGCCTTTGGCATGGCAGGTCGTAATTCTGGTTTCCATAGTATCAGTTGCCTGGCCAACGTTGGGAAAAACTTCTTTGCATTCCCTCGGTCCGCCTCGCCTCTCTTAAAAAAAGAAGCTGGCACCCAGATGATTATGATTCTTGGCCGGCCTTGTGACCGTCCGAGAAATTGTGGATTTCCCTGTCCCAGCCATCCCCCGCAACCAGAAATTACTTTTCGAGGAAGGCGAAAGAGCCCACTTCTTATTTCCCGGAGCTCGGTCCTTGTGCTTGGGAGACATTCGACTTCGTCGCGATCGGAGAATGACTTGAATCCTGCATCTATTGCGTCTTCCAACTTTCCAAGATCAACATGTTGATCAATCCGATCCGTACTTTCGGCCATAGTGATCATCAGGGAACTATAGGGTCCTTCAGTCAACTCTACACGGTCAGAGAATCATTCTCGATATACATACGTCTGGTCAACCTGTAAAGATAAAAGGAATGATGACTTATATCTCCCCGGGTTCCGTATTAGGCCCTCCACCTCCGTGCGTTGCAATGGCCATTCAAGGCTCGTAGGCCCATTTTCCTCATCAGCGTCTTTCCCTTTCCTGGATCGAGTCTCGCTCCTAATACTTGGAGATCGGAGAGGCAAGCAGTAATATCGCTGGGTAGTCGTGAGGACGTAGATATGTCTTTTGCCTTGTTCTCTTGCAGATAGTTCTGTACGTCTTGAAGTGTACCTTGAAGACCTGTAATTTCCCGCTGCAAGGTGAGAATCTCTTCCCGTGCATTTCGTATCTCTTGGATATAGCCTACGCAAAGCTTCACGAGGCTTCCGATCAGTTGGATAACGGCGATAACGCTAGCTGTCGGGGATAGACCATCCCTTTCGAGGGACACACCATAAACATCAGGACTTCCCGCAGATGAGCACGATAGCGGTCCAAGAGGGAGAAAATGGGTTCAAAGACATGGTGGGCATTTCTGGAGACCAAGAGCGGGGTATGTCATCTCATCTCCCGCCGATTGGGCTGTGAAGGTCCATGCACCGCATAGGCCTTTATGACTAATTATACCTTTTCATGGTCAGCAAAAGCTATGACTGGCCGAAGGGGTGCTGGTCGTCGGTCAACTCTCAGGCAAACCTATCCTGTGCCTGTCCTGGTCACCTCATCAACTTACGACAGCACGACACGACCATTATAGCGCCACGACTTACTCCTTCGCAGCTAGTAATGATCCGTGATATAATCAGCAGCAAATCGCTGACTGCTTCTCAAATGGCGGAAGCGGCAGGTTGCAGCAAACGTTCGATCATAACGATTAATGCCAATCTCCGTATGTTTGGCGATGTCCGAGCGCCCTTGATCCCCGGCGGCCGTTCTCGCATCATTTCACCCGTTATGCTTGAAGCGCTATGCGACCACTTGCTAGAGAAACCAGATTTATACCTCGTTGAGATGGCCGAGTTTTTGTACGGTGAATTCGACGTGCTTATGTCCACGTACACTATCAGCCGAGCTCTTCGATCGCATGGTTGGGCCAAAAAGTGGCTCGACGAGTAGCACAGGAAAGGAACGTAGACCTGAAAAACTAATATTTGCACCAACTGTCAGAGTTCCGCCTGTATCACTTGGTCTTTATAGATGAATCAGGTTGTGACAAATGGGCTGGCTTCGGAGGACAGGCTGATCTCCCCGCTGTGTTGCACCTATCCAGGTGTCCCATTTCCAGCGGGGTCAGCGATACCAGACTATCCCAGCATACTGCTAGGAAGGCAATTTGCTGTCGCCAGTCTTCCAAGGATCGACTGATGCAAATCTGTCTGAGGATTTTGTCGAACAGCTTCTTCACCATTGTGGTCGATGGCCCCAACCGAAGTCCGTTCTCGTTGTGGACAACGCGTCCTTCCACCATACTGACCGAATAACGGAGCTATGTTCAAATGCCGGCGTAAAGTTGCTGTACTTACCACCATATTCACCTGATCTAAACCCGATCGATGAGTTCTTTGCAGAGCTCAAAGCGTTTGTGAGACGAAATTGGCAGAAACATACACGTTGAGATTTCAAAGAATTCCTCGAATGGAGTCTGGATATCGTGGGGTCCAGGAAAGACAGTGCACAAGGGCATTTTCGACATGCGAGCATTCAAGTTGAGGAGGAATGATTATGGATGAACTGTATCGAACATCTGAAGTATCTATCTCTGCTTGGAGGCTTTATGTCGAGTTTAGCTATAATATTCTCTTGATTGTAATGTTTTCTAATAGACGAGGGATAAATACTTAGTCATCGACTAGTGGTGGAATGCCATTAGCAGCTTCTGAAAGAGAGTACAGGGTATGCATAGTGTTACTGTATGTTTTTGACCCCCTTGCAGGTGATCATTGAAGTCTGTGGCGGTGGAGGGCTTATGACGTAATGAATCAAAGCCCATTCAGATGCACCCATTTCTAAAATTGGCGTCTTGGCGGTGGGGCCGAGAATAAAGAGAGAGCGAGGTCGTGACACTGGCTTTGCACTTCACTGTATCTGGGACTCTTATCGATGGATGTATCGAGGAACTGTTTTAGGACGAACTCGGGTCTCATAATTATCGTTCTTTCCTTTGCTGTAGCTCACGTGAGGCGTCGGAAACTGCTTGGCGTTCACGGGAGATGATTGGTAGATACCCGCCGCGGATGTGGAGAATCACAGGTACCCTTATTGGACCGCTCCTAACCCCGAATTCCTCGTCCGCTACAAGGGTCGAATAAATTCCTGAGGCACCTTCATCCAGAAGGGATACTCCGCAGGGAGTTTTTTTGGATACGCTGATATGGGTGTCTCGGCGCTCGGAAATCATATATTTGAAGATTCATGGTTCGTTGACAGCAAATAACTTCACTGTGAAGAGCGAACTATATAGTTTAAGGAGGAAACCATCAGCCGTACTAGGCTAGGCCCCGGTTTTCTCTTTATCTCCATTTAGCGACGGATTCAATGAGAGACGAGCATTTGCTTGAGATATAATGTCGTCCAGGCTCTCCTCGGCGGGCCGAGGATAGCAAGTCGCCTAAAGCTATGAGTCCTGTGATGTGACGAATCCAACAGACCTTACCAAATTTGATAATGTACCCGAGAATTCTTTCCGTGAAGATGTATCTAAGATATACAATCGTCCAGATTTGTGGATCTGAACGGCCAAGAAGACGTCAGATTCGCATTCAAGGCTGAAATCTGCAGCCTTCTTGAAGAGTCCCCTCTTACGCCTGTGGCGTCGCTGTGACTTTGCTCGGGCACTGCCCGAGTGACGCTTTTTCATGAACAATGGTTTATTAGACATGGTGTGGTTTGCCAGGCAGATGAATTGGAAAAGAATCTCAATCCAGGGAGGATCGACCTCTTTTATATATTTCAGGTCACGGCGCTGAGGACCGTTGCGGCACGATGAGGCGCTGGGGTCTGGCATTCCGCAGCATATATTCTATTTTTGGAGCCACATTGCGAAGTCCAAGTCCGCATTGTGAGCATCTCACATATGCGTGGGCTAACTTCTCTGGGAGAACTTCATCCAGATTGAGTCCATGTTCACTATCTCATAAGGAAGAAGGCAAGGACAGGACATTTATGCCATCGTGGTTGGCGGTATCTTGGTCGATCTTCTCCTAATCCGTTCTGCCGCTACCCTCACCAGCTGGACAAAACTGATCTATATCCTGGATTCCCAACATCTGACGTTCCCGGTGGTCGTTAACAGGACCCAATTCTGGGGCCTATGGGCCTTATCTAGTACTAGCTTTTCCTAATCCTTGAAGAGGGTTCATATCGCTGACCAACATGCTCCCCTAACGCGTATTTAGGCAAGCACTTATGGCCTGTGTGTGCCACATCTACAAGCCCTTCTATAAATTGAACCCTCGTGCCACGGTTCTGTGAGGAGTCATTTTTGCGGTTTTGACGGTAGTAAAGGACGAATTAAAGGATCTATCACAGTCAGCATATGAATTGTGGTCTGATCGGCGGTTATAGTACCTTAAATTCTTGGTGATTAAGGTCCAGTGAATACTGCATGTTCACCCACCAATAATTATTTAGACTAATTTAGCTCAGCTCACTGTTCTACAGGAGACAAGAGGGTTTGCTGCACTACATGGTACCTAGATCTTCTATTTGCCAGATAATAATAAGCTTCCAGACTATAGCATGGTGTTATTTACTCGCGAGGACTAGGGTATGAATAAGTGAGAAGACCCACGCAATTCTGATATCCTCTATGATAAGGAGCATAATGCTGAAGCAGGCAAGATCCAGCAGTCTCCTATATAGCCCCAGCATGAGCACACTATATTGAATATTATGCTAATAATTAGTATTACAAAGTGCTGCTATTAATACTGAAGACTGTGAACAGGTCAGCACATATAGCATTCAGTGACCTGTAGTATTCAATAAGGTCCTATCTCTTAATATATGCTGCTGGCTATTAGTGTGTATAACTACATTATGTCCTGGCGCTGTCCCCGCCTCTCTCTATTCTTCCCTGTGTTTAACAGCAGGGAGTGATGCATCACTTAATGTGTCTTCTTGGCTGGTTGATGCCAATAGCTCAGACACATAGACCTATGCACACTGACCGGAGAAGTGTGTTAGTTCAGAGGTTGGTGTGTCTTCCCACAACAGGACATAAAAAAGTGGAAGTTGGCCAGCAAGTCGCAGACCTGCCTAGGGCAGCCAGAGGTAAAAATGTTGGCCAGGCTTGACTCTCCACCTAGAGAGAACGGTGATGTCGATAGTGAGAAGCTCATGGTGCCAGGATATGATAACTAAAGGCCAGGAGCGCCCCCAGTGCCTTCTTAGGGAAACAGCCAACAACAGTATGGTGAGAAAAATCCACATAGCCACTGCCGCCACCAAATATCAGATGTATTTGGACTGGCGTATCTAGAGATGGTAAGATATTAAAGCCAGTCTGGTTGTTGCCAGTAGCACTTTATTGCCAGCTGCAGGTAATAACAAATCACGGCATGCAGAGTCACGGGAATAATCAAGATTATCAAACATACTGCCTGTTACTGATTAGCAGACAATCAATATCCAGAAAACAGCATACATTATTCTTCAGGAATCAGAGTAAATATCTTACTAGATATAGAACATAATACTGTTGTATGGCTTACACTGATTAGCTGTCACTCAGGACAGCAATTGCTCCGTAGAGGACACCATCAATATGTCCATGCTACCGCCGACTAATCAATGCTAAGAAGATGCGCCAGGAATCTAAAGGTCCACCCCATCTACAACAGAATGAAATTAATGACCGCAAGGTTAGAGGCGCGCCAGTGCAGAGTGGCCTAGGATTGAGTCTGCAGGACCAGTGGCAGGATATTTGCTGTAAGGAGAAGTGTGACCATTGAACCCTGTTGGATAGTGGCCATATTAAGGTGGCTGAACAGTCTCAGCAGGGGATAGGCAAAGAGTTACTATATCTGAATCACATGCCATCAGATCGCCCACCGGCCAACACAGGATACCAGACTCCACAAGAGCCAAATGGCCAGAATAATAGTGGCGTATATCCCATACCAATTAGTCTGTGATATGTAGAGAAATCACTTGTACTAGGAAGATTTTGTGGGAGGCATCCTGCAGGTCAGTGTTAACAGTCTGGGAAGCAGAGGAGTATTTGTACCCTATTGGGTGTTATCTGGATCCTTATCTAGATATTTGCAGCACGATATCGGACCAATAAAGATAATAGATGGTAGACTAAGTAGCCCGTCTGACTCTATTTCCAAATCTCAACCTATAATATGATGGCTGGGTGCCGGGCAAGTGACAGACAAGAAAAGAAGGCCCTCTTACCCAGCACGCGGGTGCGATGCTAAAAAACAAAATAACTTACCTAAGTATTAAGAGATGCCGTCGCTTCTGTAATGCTATAAGGCACTCAGATTATTATACTCTGAAGTTTGTCTTTACTATTTTTCAACCGGCGTTGTCCAGTTTTAGTAATACCCGCAGTGGCAACCTACTTATCTTACCCGATCACAAACTGGGCATCGATCCGACCATCAACTAAAATAAAATTGAGCATATCCAGGACAGGCTCCGAAAAAATTATTGTTTCATGCGAAGGATGCATTAACCCGCGATGTCCTGAAGCAAACAGCAACAGGGAGCTATTACTTTAGATATCTTCTTTTCGTTAGCTGCCACAGGGATCGGCTGGATGTGACCAGAGCCAAGAGTCCTTCTCTCTCGCGAGACAGTGCCATGTACTCCCCACTACTTTATTGACTCTCTTGATCTAATACTTGTTATCAACTTCTAGCATGTTCTAGCTGGCGCATCAGCTTTGGCGCCTCCACGGTAAAATTAATATAGGGGATGACCATACAGCCACTCTCCTTGGGTGCTTTCTGGGGGCTAGAGTGCCGCGACATTTAGTAATACGCCTACAAGGCATCGATCAGGGCATACCCGCGGATGGGGACCTTTGGCACCCATCGGACGGGTTGAAGATTGTATCCCCGGAAAGCTGTATGTACAGAAAATGGCATCTAAACAAGGACTAGATAGATTGGGAGCATTTATTTCGTTTGAGCCTTGTGCTGAAGATATGATATAAAACTAAATCAGAGGTCCTCAAGTCTCAACAATGTCAAATGCTATTCGTCGAAGCTTGAAGGCTGATCTCCTCCGTAGTTTTACTGAGCTTTGGGTTTAGGTTCTATGTATATACTTTACTATGACACATTTACCATTCGAACTTCGTCTTTCTTTTGTGGGTTCACCCAGAGTAGCTTTAGCAGCATTCTCCAGTGCTGCGGCTTCCCATAATATGTCCCGGAACCAGCTCAGAAATGAAGCACTCTGTGACCCTGATACACTAAATGAGTTTAAGGGGCAATCCCTCCATATAAGGGAAAGGAAAAAGGCGACAAGGATATGAGTTGATATCATGCACTGGCTGATTGTGATATGACTAATAAAGCCCTGACAATAGAGACGCGCGACCTAATATGTCAATGGAATCAAGGACCAGACTCCTAAGAATGAAATTATTTACCCAGACTGTGATAGTCTATCTGATCAGAGTACTGTTGCTGGAATCCAGATCGCAGAGAGGGCACCAAATAAGCTGGACTTGTGCCGTTCACGGCAATGTCGCAGCTGCCCGTTGTTAGCATGTTTTGTGCATATGCAGAGTATACGTACACTTCACCGTTGACACGAGACAGGAAGATGCCACAGGCCGGGTGCTTTTGACGGCTGCGGTCACTTTGCCTGCAGATTTTCAGCATATGCTCAACGTTTTCTCGAAATATACATACCTTCAGGGTACCACACAGTACTGTAATAAACAAGTAGTATGCCTACTTAATATATGTTAAGTAGTAAAGGTAATATTTACTATGCCTACTTTTATATATTGCTCCTATTCAGTATATATACTATTTGATATATATTTGATATGCCTACTGTTCACTATCTCTACTATTTAATATGTTTATATCGTGTAAATACTCGGCTGAACATGCTCAATCACCAACGGCCTTGGCCATGCCTGGGCAACATGTAACCGTCAGACATCTCCGTCGCCTGCTCGGTTAGTCTAAACGTTATTCTGGACTTCTTATGAACCGCAGCCGTCGTTCAATAAAAACACACAGTTGCTTGTGCGTGATAGAATACCCCTCTCGTATGTATCTCTAGTCGTTAGGTACGCGACTCGACAGCGAAACGGTATTCAACCACCTGGGCCATTACCGAATCTCTTTGGATAAAGGTGATAGGGAGGGATTTGAAGACACCAAGGGATATACAAGATAAATGTAGATTGATTTGACTCGATAGGGAATGAATTCCGCATACGAAGCTCTATTCTACATCGAACCATAACTAAGCTCCTTTCGGTTTTAGATGTCGCTGTATCATCTCAACTATTTGACAATCGAGCGACTGGATGAACGAGGACAGCAGATTGATTCGTTACATCCCGTTGAGAGCCTTAATTAGATTGTGATTGCGAAGGAATTTTGGATCTGATTAGCGGAGTCACAAGACATCTATCAGTGAAAAGCTTCTCAGCGAAAATCTGTATGCCTTCCTCGGGTTCTAGACCATTGTCGTATTGCGCCGTTGCAGTGGCCACTAAAATGCTGTCTCTGGCCACTGTTGCTTCTAGCCAGCTCAACTGTCTTTGAAACACCTTTCGGGCTACCACAGTTAAAGTATCGCCGGGGATGAAATGTTCATAATAGTATACACTATAGTTCCGAATGCCTTCCTGATGCCCGAATGTGGAGAACAACCGATGGCAAAGCAGATCGATTAGTAGGTAGTGTCCCGCGGCTCGCTGGTCTTGAGGAACCACTGCTGCGGCACGGACCGTGGATCCCACCGCGGGCTCAATTGCCAATGACTTCAAAAATTGTTCCTCCAGCGTGACGGATTTATTCAGGTCCAGTTGTGGGATAGCCTCGGCGAGCGTAGATAGCTCAGGAACGGATGGCAGTCGGCAGCAGGGGCAGTCCGAGGTAGATGAGACTGGATCGGACTCTGAATCTGAATTTTTAGAGAGAATGTTGGGCAGGGATTTTTGGAGCGGCGTCGACAGCACTGCTGGGGTTGCTGGACGTTCAACAGGATGGAACATGGTGTCGAGTCAAGCAGGCAATATCCGATCGAAGTGTTTCCCAGTATGGGAGCTGTTTATGCTGGAGAAGGTTTCTAATATTGGGACTGATGACAGATATTTAGTTTATGTAGGGCCGAATCTCCTCAAGCATCTAAGGCTGATTTGTATTACAGACGCACGAAACTTGCTCTTGTCTATTGCCATTCATGCTGCCTGAATATTCAAATCATCAGGGGCAATGCCCTCGGATTCGGTGGATGACAGTGTTCACCACCACCACCAGGCTGGTCATATCCTGCTGCATTGTGGAAACCCCCTCATGTCGGACGGGAAAGATCCACAATGGAACCCCGGGGAAGTGGCGTTCGTTCCCACTCTTGACTACAGCTGACTATCCATCATCAAGGCTTGGTGTAACCAAGTCCAAGAAGGGAGCTTCTGGGATATATGCTAAGGGTGGCAGTCTCAGAATGGGACAAAAATGGTACAGGGAAAGTCGAAACCAGTGTCACCCCTAAGTTTCACCTCTTGTTTCAGAAACCCTGAGGCCAAGATCCGCTAGTCCATATTGAGAATACCCTTGGAATAATAATAATCCCTTAGTAATCATGTATGTCTGTTACCGTATCAGGAACTACGTCATGGGTTTTCTTGGTAAGGCCCAAAACGCTAGTTCCGCCAAGGATTGAAGTCTGGAAGCTTCGATGCAAACTAGTGCAAACAGGGGTGACCAGGTCCCTGGAAACGGCAAACTGTCAACTTCCTGCCTGTTCCTATCTTGCCACTGTGTTCAGGCACTCAGCAACGCTGAGTAGGGACTGACTAACATAGCTTCAATGACTCTATTTATTATCATATTCTGCTTGTCAGGAACCAGTAATGCTCTATGTTTAACATACTCCTGTTAAAAGCTAACGCCGTTTGTTGTCAACGTTTAGGATCCTCGGTGGCATCTTCTGCCTCGCTTCGTGCCCTTAAATAGCGACTTTGCCACCTAAATAAGTGGGTGGGAACGCACCCCCTCGTATTATCCTACTCCTGGCGACTTCGGTCACGAACGAACGTCATCTGTGGCCTGTCCCTCGCCCACCTATACGCACGGTGGCCGAACCTCCCCCTTGCATCGGCCCGTATTAGACCGCCTTGGCTTCCTTGAGGATACCCAAGCCAACCCGGGAGTATCGGATAATGAGGACACTCCCGGGTCTATAAGCTATCTCATCGAATGGAAGGTGACTCTTAATAATCGGGTCTTGGCTAAGGACACCGAACAAGACCTGGTGTTCAAGCCTAGTTCATATTGGGAAAAAATAAAAGAAAAGGCTGAACGTATTGTGCAACGAAAGAAAGCTCGTAACCGACGAGTACACTCAGATGATACTACTACTGTTGTTGCCGTGAACGAACGTTCACAGCGTGATCTTACTAAGCGGTTTGAAGGCACAGATATTGATTGGACGCCTATTGAGACGCAGCTTCTGCGGTGGGAGAATCTGTTTCGTCAGGGCAAGAAGCTCAGACTTTTGATCTCCATCAACTATATCCTTTGTCTTTCTGCAAAGTTATTGGGCACAATAGTCTCTGTTTCTAAGTTGTTCAGCTAGGTCCTGGATTTCCTAAGGGGCGATAGCTCAAGATCCAAACATTTAGGCTTTCCCTGAACATAGTTCATCACAACAGACAGGTTTTGATCTCCGACGTAAGCAGGCAATGATCACGGAACGTTATTTGATCTGACTTTGATAATAAACTGCCCACGCCAAGAACCTCTTAAAATCTAGAGCCTTCTCCTCCTGCTTGATTATCAGCCAAGTCATTAAATGAGATGATATCATGCCATATCATTTCCTATTCAATCTGACTCACGATAATACGCATGCACGTTAACTCAATCTTTATACAGTAAGCCATGACGCACATTGCAGAGACATTGCAGACTTCCGCTCTTTGGGGTTGATTATTAACATAGAGCGGATCAATGAAAGGAAGTTTGTTTTCTCGGCACCATCAAGACTTTGAATCCATCTTTCCAACATTGCTGGTGGACGCTTGGTACGATCACGGATGTTAGAATTCTTGTCAAAAATATGTTCAACTAGCTTTGGATTTCCATTGGCCAGCATCTCAGAAGGAAAGGGTCCAAAGAGGGCGTCGATCTCCTCAATGTGATGCTTGATGTGATAGATGCCACCAGTCACATTCGCCTTACCGCTAAACATTTGTACAGTATCCAAGAGCTCTGGTAGAAGGGCTCCTAGATTCCAAATGTCGACCTCCTTTCCCCACGGTGCCCCAATTATGACCTCAGGTGCGCGAAGCAGCTTAGGCTGTATCATTTCCGTCAGATGCTTCCTCACCCAGCTCGCCGACCCCCAGTCGCAAAGTACAACATCTGTGTGTACAAGCTCAGAAGTATCATCAAAATTATACTCTCCGAGATTTGCAGTTGAATTTGACAATGAATCCTCTAAGTAACGATCGATTGTAGAGGGGTTTCGGATTTTGACCATAATATTGTCTTGTTTGATGTCTAGTCATATGGAAATTAACGTACAAGGCTCGAACAGTGAACGATTTCACTTACCTGTGTGAATGATACCAGATGCATGTGCGTATTCCAGAGCAGACAGTAGCTGTTTTGTGATTTGTTTCATGATTCGATTAGGAATTTTGGCACCGTCAAAAAAAAAGCTAAAGCTCTTCATATCCTCTGCCATCGGTTCCATAACAAGACATACATGTCGATTCCCAGACTGCCCAATATGGATAAAATCATCAAGAAGAATGGTGATGTGCTGATAACCTGGATGATCTGGATTCGCTCTGCTTAGGTGTCTCAGTATCTCCAACTCAAACAGATCATGTTTTCCATCGTAGCAATCTGGTTTTAATATCTTTATCGCCTTGTAGGATGATTCCCTATAGAATCAGTAAGTTTCCCATTGTTATGCATGGCAAGAAATGACATACTTTTGGTCCCTCGCTAAGTAAACAGCTGAGTAGCGTCCAGATCCAAGTCTCTGTAGAATTCGATATCGATGGTGCAAAACTTGCCCAAGATAGACAGGGTGGATTTCAGCATTGAAGGCATCACCCATGTTAGAAATGATAGATTTGCGGCCTGCAGTCTTTTGAAGCACAGCACGGAAGGTAAACTCAGAGCCTAGATAAAAAGATGTTCTGTGGTTGTTTAGTGAATCAAGGGCTGATAATTTGTACCAGGTCGCATGTCACATGCACGACCGACCGCCTACTCATTCGAGGCGCCTTCTCGTTAGGCTCGGGTGTCACGAAGCGGTTCCACCTGTATCACAGAACTACTGCTCTGACTAACCATATGCAGCTTAAGTGAATGACTAACATACTAAGAAACCTACAGTTTCCCAACCATTTCTCAACATTCTCCCAACAAGATTCCTACATAATTGTCAAGCTTTTCCAACATGGTGCTGTGTATAATCTTATGGCTGACACAATCCTAGTCACATACAATCGATATCTATGACTTTGCATCAGAACAAAAAAGTACAAGCAACTGACAATTCAAGCCGTGCCCGCTGAATTTCGTCATGTCCCTACCGTAAGTTGCAATCAACTGTAGTGAAGACCCCACAACCATAATGAGAGTTGTCATGCCTAAAGGACTGATAAAACAAGCAAACAATATCTTGTAATACAACTACATAGCTCTCATTACTTGTGCGGTCTTTCTTCTCCATCCACTACCGTGTCTTCTCGACGACAGCTATCATCTCATGTGCAATTGCTGGCAACAAATGAGCTTATCTGCTAGGGAAATGATTCATAACGCTGCAAGCGCTAACTCTACCGAAATATACCTCTTCAAGGGGCCAAAGCGTCTTTTCTGAGGGTCGTGGATGGAAGAAATGCGCAGTATATAAAGAGTCGAAAGACAGGGACTAACCTGCTCATTATCAAAAACGTTGAGCTTTTCGGTCTCTATAAAGTCTATTATATACTTTCAAATCCAGAAACGAGAAGAGTCAGACTCAAACCTTTCTTTCCACCATGCCTCTTCAGAAGATCAGCTACACTAAAGGCCATCAGAAAAGTGATTCAGCCGACGCCGCAGTGACTACACATGCTTAGAAACTAGAACATCGAGGAGTATACGAAGCGCATATCAGGTCCGCTCCTACGTAAGACAACACCATCTGTTGGTTTACCATGGCTAACGACTAAGCAGTGGAACATGGCATGGCAATGACAATGACCCACAAGAACATTTAACAGTGGACTTCAAGAAAGAAGATGGAACTCATATCACAACCCATCATGTGTACAGACCCCAAGAACCCGCCACAGACAGCAAAAAGTAGATACTGAGAGGAAGGATGGTGGAGCTCCTGAAAAAGTTTCCCACATGCTGTCAAGGACTGCAAAGCTAGCTGGTCATATATCTCTTATGTTTTTCTCTAACATCGACTCCTGTTGCGACTTTAAAAAACTAAAACATTCTATATTGCTCTGTTTCTATAGCCCCATCGTCACTCATATTGATATTTGGAATTGGGAGAAATTTCCACGGAATGTTATATTGACCTGTCGCACAGTAGACAAGAGAAGAATCGAGAGCACCAACCACGACCACATCCCTTGTCGAAGCAAAGACGATCATCAAACCCAATCTTCACCTCTAGGTTTTGTAAATGGAGACAAGGGTCCTAATCACCCTCGACGCCCTCACTACCGCAAATAGCATTTTTATCATGAGTCTGAAATTCTGTACACATTAGAGCCTAGTATAGATTGATCAAACCAATATAATCACAATCTGCTGATTATCCAGCTTCTTCCAGTGCCAAAACACAAAAGATTTCAACAAGAATTATGAAAGCGTCTGGAAAATGTTGATAATTGTAGACCAACCACAGCAGCCTGCGGTAATGGTTTTAGTTGACTCCCGTGTATGATTAGTCATCGTTGGGCATTTGAGAAAACATGGTCATCCAATTAGGAAAACCCCTCCTCTTGCGGCTTTTGTCGGGCACTCCTTATGCCCCGCAATTTTTTTATTCCTACCAGATGATGTCCTAAGAGTTACGAAAACCAAAGTCACCGTCTCGCTATTTCAAACACAAGGCAACTCCTGCAACACTGTAAGTATCTTCATGCCTGCTGATAAAAGTGAGATCCTCGATACTAAGTCAGATTATGCTTCGAGATGAAGTAAATCCTGGTTACGTTAAATCGCTGTGGGCTGATTAAATTATTCATTCGTTGAAGATCTTCACGCGACATCCCCAACTGTGATATTAGATCGGCCCCTGCGAATACCTTCACAATCCTAGGTTATGCCCGCTACGAATCAAGTCAGACATATACAGTTACTTGAGCCTAGCGACGCAGAATTAGAGCATGCTGCTCGAGAGTTGGTGCGAATAACTTCACATTGCGGAGATTAGGTGATGATACTAACATCTGAGCCAAAGACTCTTCAAAATGTTTCTCTCGATCTACAAAAGTCCTTCCCAAGGTCTTTTTCGACAACAGATGCTTCAGTCCGAGCCGTTCTCGTTTACAAAAGTGCTTCTGCGGGAGCGGTCAGGGTCACTGGGCCTAATACACCTCAACCCGTGCCAAATGTTGTAACGGGACCCGATGAGGTTGGTCTAGAGATCATTGAAGTGAAAGAAGGTCAAACATGTATGTTTTTTGGCAATCCTGTTGTTCGGTTCTTTCGATGCAAAGATACATAGACGAAAATTATGCTGCCGCACGATTCATAACATATTGGATGAAGAGAGTTGCCAATGGTTGCGAGAACTCGAGTTTTGCATGGAGGTCCGCTTGTTGACCAACAGCAAAACGAATGAAAGGCAGGGGATCTCCGGAGAAAGGACACTCCATTTGCAACTGCTGTTTGCTTTCTTCATACTGCTGAAGGAACTCAACGAAATCTCTGAGTCGAAGATCCAAGGATACGGATTGGGGAGAATGTGGATTTCTTGATGTCAAAGCACGCGGTGCATTGTGCGCGGGCGTATCTGGACCAGGGAGGGTTTCATCTAGACCATATTAATCTTGAGTCTTCTTTCGAGCTGATTGATCACATACTCCGCTTCTCAGCCGGTTGCTTTGACGGCTGCAACGAATTCGGGAATTCATTCGCTTGAGTAGGCGCTATGGCATTGTCAGAATGACCCTACAAAGATTAAGAAACTGCAAACCTTGTGGTAAAGAATTCGTAATGTTTTGTAGAGTTGAGTGAAGCAGGTCTTCCTTTATTGTATCGACTTCAAATGGAAGATTTAGTCGAACACAGTCCCTCATATTGGCAACAGTGGACAGGCCAAGAGCGGCAGCAGCTAGAACGACCATAGGCTGACCACATAGTTCAGCCACTTTCCTCAAGAACTTGTAATACTTTGTACGGTTCTTTTCTCCTTTCGATCCCGGAGTCGGAAGTCCTCGGTTCAGCAAATTCCTAGCGTCTATGGCTCGCTTTGTCTCGTCACTTTTGAGCTCTCCACGACGATTAATTGCAAGAGAAACATCATGAAGCTTTGTGATTGCTACCCTTATTGTCATTGGCTTGTGCCTTGATTCATAAGGAGTGGACATCTCGAGTAATTGATGGTATAGATAGCAGCTGAAAGGTTGAGCAGACGTTTAGGAATCCCGTTTAGAAAAAGGTTGAGGAACTGTTGGAAAACTGTCGGGAAACTGTCGGGAAACAGTGTCCTCTTATTAACTTAGTTTTGGAGTGAGTTTAGTCAGCCAAGACGTATAAGGTTAAGCGCCGATAACATACATTCATCAATGCTTTTGTTTATCTGTATCGCAAGGCAGATCTATATACTTGGAATTACATTTGAATCCTACTCATTCTTTAGGCTATGTCTCGATCTGATAGGAGAAAATGTCCAGGTCAATGTCGTCAGTCAGGTTATAAAAAAGCTCGAGCCACAGAATTGAATGACGCATGCACAACTGTCTCGAGTTTTTTGGCTGCCCAAGTCTTCATCAGTCTTGAATCCTCCTTAATTTCTTGGTACCTCAACTCAGAGGAGTAATGGACTGCTTTGCCAATACTATTCCGTTCTGGAAAGGCCTCAGGAAGTGGCTGGGATTTACCAAAGCTACACCGCAAGATCAAGAGGTCTGCTATGTTCTTGCATTGTATGAAGTTCTTCACTGACATGTTTAGATCATCATTTTTGCTGATGTGGAAAGAGGGCCTGATGATCTCATGGTAACATTCCTTCGGTCTCGCTTTTATGATCGCCTTCCTT
This sequence comes from Aspergillus clavatus NRRL 1, assembly GCF_000002715.2. NCBI lineage: Eukaryota > Fungi > Ascomycota > Eurotiomycetes > Eurotiales > Aspergillaceae > Aspergillus > Aspergillus clavatus. The sequence goes on along the minus strand of NW_001517101.1, from coordinate 1,131,772 downwards.
GGGGCGAGTTCAAGGAACTCGGAAGCTCAGCGACACTTGCAGTGGTTAAAGCTGGCTGGAACTGTTTCAGTCTGGATCAGCTGGCTGAATCGATACGCGAAGGGCGATTTAAGGACTCAGATCTAAATAAGGCTCGGAAGAGGGCAAAGGACAAACGGAAGAACAACTTCAGTCGGAGCCCTTCTGATCCAATCAGTCGTTTCGGTTAAATAGGCAAGGTGGTGTGAAGATCGATGCCTGTGACTGCAGTCAGCTATACATTAGTTTACATGGAATATGTATGACTTGTCGGCGCACAGTAATAGTTTGATTTTATTTTACTCAGAAAGTTGGTGCTTTCGCGGTAGCAATCTCTGACTGAATTGGAAAGAGAGATTCATAATCAGTCTGAGTTGTACACCATAGTCAAAACGGTCTCTTACCATATTTAATCCCTCCAATACCCCGAAGCTTTGTTTAAATAGTACGGCATCAGGTTCCTCAATCAAAGCTCAATATGATGAAATTAGAAAAACAGCTAAGTGCTTGCAAAGTGATCATACAAAAGTCTACATTACGCGTTGTTTGTCCTCAATGCCTTCAAGGGTTTCCCCGTGCCGATTTCCTATACCGCCACTTCAAAACCGAGGGAGACGACATTCATAAGGGCCTCAGCATGCGAAAAGTCGATTTCAAAAAATTCCTCGACTGCTACCAAGAGGCTTTGGGGGCTTTAGTTCCTGCCGAAAAGCTACGGTATGGTTTCGAGTGTTTCGAGGTTATGTTTGTGGTTGAACATTATGCCAATGATGCTGAAAAAGGTCAGTCGGAGCCACAAAAGGATATTTATCACTTTGACTTAACCTGCTGTCTTAGTTCCAATGAACAGTACCTCTCAGTCATCCGAGGTATATGAAACCGGTTTGCCCTCTGAAGCATGAGAGTTAGCCTTTACCGAAATCGAACCGGGGCTTTCGAAAGCCAGCCACAACAATAAATCTTCATTTCAAGACGGCTTTCAGCAATTGATGAACCACGTATTCCAACGTGAATGGGGCGGCTTCTGCTAGCAAATAATTTTGGATGGTTTTAGTGAAAGCTTGAGAAGTACTTCCCAATTTTACGCATGGAGACTACGTTGGATTTCGTAGTGGAACTCAGCCACCTTGACTCTCGAATTTCTTACCTGGTAAAATGTAGTTCGGTAGTTGCTTCCCACAAAACTTATATATTCACTGACAAGCTTGGTTGTTGCTTTCATTATCCGCCATATGTCTGAGCTCAGTAATTGCCGGGAGTCCTTGTAGTATATGTTCCTCGTTTTAAGCGCCATTCCAAGTCAGATAAGAAGCGAGAAGAGAACGAGAAGTGGATCTTCTTCCGTTGATTGGCTGAAAGGATAATGTATCAGTATGGTAAAGGCGAGAGACACAGAGGTTCCTTTCCGCACTAGCGGAAAGTAGATCCTCGGCAGGTCCCTGTTGCCAATACAGTACCACTTAACAACATACCAAACACCGTCAAACTTGACGAGGAGAGGAGAGAGGCCCACCCTAAGATCCTCTACCCCGCAGTGCTAATCCTCTCCCTTGACTTCATTCCCTCCAATATGTCTAGCCTCCAGAGGCAATTCAATACACAGAAAGAGGTCCTTCGGCAATCAACGATCAAGTATTTGTGTCCAGAATGTCTGCGAGGTTTCCCACGACCAGACACTCTATACAGACATTTCCAAGATGTTAAAGATGAGGCTCACAAAGGGCTAAGTTTGAGAAAGGATGACTACAACCAATTCTACTCGTGCTATCAAAAGTGCCTCGGAGCTTCGATCCCATCGAAATGTCTGATCAAACAGTGGCAGCAGAGAGAAATACGACAGCGAAGTCCCAGTAGCGCACGGTCGACCTGTCAACAATGCACTAGACGAAAGTGTAGCCTCTTTAAAAGCTTCCGAGTACTCCAAATTGTGCGAAACAGATATCGCACTGGCTATTTGCCTGAAGCCCACTGGGCAAGTCTTCAGTTTCAACTCTGATAGTCAATGGCATCCTTCGTGTGACGAGTTGGTAGATAATGTTAACCCACACCGGGACCTCACTCCTAATTTTGCTAGGACACCTGCTACTCAGACCTTGAGAAGAAATAACTTGGGATGAGCTAGCCAATATGTTTTGTGGGAGACTTCAGTATTAGGTCATGTGACGGCAACCCGCCAGAAAGTTGTAATCTTAAAGCGCGAGAGCATAACGCGCTTATTCGAATGTGACAATCTTGATCCATAGATCTCAGTCGAGCTATAACAGTAATTCAAGGTACTCTAATTAACAAGCAAGCAATTCCAGTGGATGGGGGTTGCCGCAGCGATAGGATGGAGTAGAATACGACCCTCGGTCAAGGTGGGGCATAGAGGAACACGAAGTAGAAACATTTTAGTACAGCGATGTTACTGTAAGAAAAGAGATACTTGCATTGCATTGAGATGCGATCCACGATTGTAAGGAGTGAGCGCCCAGAAGAAGTATCCCTTTAACCTATTCTAAGCTACGAGCGACAAACCGTTCCAGCTTAGCCAAGCAACCGTGCCCACGACTTAGAAAGGAACACATTGGCATATCCTCAACATGTTGGTAAAGCGCCGATAGTTTAGAGAATTCCTTGTCACAGTTTGGGCATTTATAAAGCCACGAACCATCCCCGAAAACGGTGTATTTTCGGTTCCGGTGAAATTCGCCAGCAATTCTATCAATCTTCCCCTCAGTAACGCCTGAGGCGCAACTTCCAGCCTCCAAATGGATCAACATTCCAGAAAAAGATTTAAAACTTCGGTAACAGCCGTAGCATTCCGTGGTTCGGGCTTGGTGCCTTTGCTGGTGCTGAAGAGACCATGCTGTTAGCACTATCAGAAAGAAGAGTTTCGCTATTCTTAGAATTACCATTCGTAGATTATTCTCACTGCTAAAATAGATATCGCATATCACGCAGAGATGGTGCTGGCTGACGTCATGTTCTTGAAGCTCTATAGCGGACTCATGACGAAGATTGCAATCGAGACAAGCGTAATGGATTTCTACCTGATGGTCTTCGAGTTCTTCAAGAGACTCAAAGTCTTTCGGTTGAGGACAAGATGAACAGACATGGTGTCTGTTAGACTTTCGTAGATGCGCAAATTTAGCTGAGTTCGAAATGAACACTCGGCAGCACCTTTCACACCACTCATGCAGTGAAGTCTGCCTGCAATGGGCATAGAGCGCATCGGCGGAAATGAAAGCCCTTTCGCAGATTAAACACTCGTAGTCCACCCCATTGTAAGCAAGATACGGACCTAGGCCCATTTTTGGATTTATGGTGTATAGGACGTCAGATGTGACGGAGGTTGGTGGGGCTTGCGGTCTGTTGAGATGAAGTGGATAAGGAGCCCCAAGAGAGCTGCCACGAATGAGACACTTGCTGAGGCTTTTAGCAGAGGTTTGTTCTTATTGGCACAAAGGCCCAATATACCACCTATTTAACTATCAGCTACAGCTTATGTAATAGGCTAATGATGTTATGAAACAGGAAGCGGGCTAGTGTAGGATAGGCCCGCTTGAAGGCGAGGGTTGCGTGGCCAGCCCGTGACAACTTTCACCCCGCTTTGGGTGATGAAGCATCAGGAAAGCTAATCTTTGTTAGAATATTGCTGCACTTTCCACGATTGAATAAACGACGCAAGTATACAGAGGCTGAGGATGGCTACTGATTTCAAACATCTAAGAATTCTGTTGTCAGAGTGAGCTCAAACCTCCACATAATCGAATGATATCTGACTTATGAAGTATTCGGAAATATGGAACATACTCAGATCTCACAATCCTCTGCGAATCTTCCATTTTCAGAGTGCATCGCTGTATTGTCTGTCCCCAGTCGAACTTCTTTGATAAGGCCATAAATGGTCGGTTTCAGGTACCAAAGAAATAGCTTGTATCTGGAAACCTCTCTTATAGATCACAGGAAGCTACAACGGGACAGGTCGCGCTCGAAGATGACCCACGGATCGTTGCAAAGATGATAGACTATCTCTATTGCGCCGATTATGAAGACTGTTATGAGTCCTCTATCCAGGAATTAGCTCAAGGCTCTCTTGAGCTACCAAAGTCAGAGAAAGAGCAAACCGAAACATCAAGTATCGAAGAAATTGCTGAAAGTGCTGGAAGTGATATGGCTACAGTCTCTAGCTTCCCTGTCAAAGACCGCAGGGCACGTATCAATGCAGAAATATATATCCTCGCCGATAAATATCAGATTGAGGGACTAAAAATATTGGCTAAGCAGAAGATGGAGTCTTGCCTCCAGTTAAGCTGGACAGATACAGAATTTATCAACACAGTTCAGTATGTCTACGGACCAAACAGCCCTTCCCACTCGGAGTTGCGAGACATTCTATCAAGATCTGCTATTCAGCACCTGTCAACTCTTGAACACCAGCAGCATTTCCACGAGACCTTGAAAACCTTTACCACGTTTTCATACGACTTCTCCTCCTTGATGATAAAGAAAGTGCTTCAGCTAGAACAGGAATTGTGGTAGGCATATGCCTCCCCGCCTAACACAATCGCGAAATCTGAATAACCATGTCTGTCAGCAATAGAAGAACTACCCAAATTCTGTGGCAGCCGACAGTCATGCATATTCAAGAGAGAAGCCGACCACACTATAATGTCTATTGCAGTGTCTGTAAAAGACACTTCATGGATAGAAGGGCTCTTCGGCAACATGACACTGACAGTCATTCTTGGTGTACGGACTGCAGGGTGAGCTTTTCGTCGATTAGTAAAGCTCGATCACATCGTGCAAATCGTCACGGAGGGTTCTAAGAGCACAGCTGAAATGCGCAATCTCAGTATATCCTTGTAATTATTTCAAATTATGTACTTGTCCTTTTGAAGCATATTCTATTATCGATAAATGGAAGATGGTGCAAGGAGAACTCTGATACATAGTGAACACAAGCGTCGCGAAAATCCGCATTATGTTATCAAGGAGGAAATGCATATTATGCGAATACTGAGGGGTATCTCAAAATAAAAACAGAAAACATCACTTCTTGGTCGCAGGAGTCATCCTATCTAGTGGGAAGTCCTAAGAGGGGGAGTTATATCCTCTGGGTGGATGTTTCAGTGTGGCCGTCGGGGATGATGGGATCATCTGGTTCGTCCCGTGGAAGCAACGACTTGATGCCCCTGTTACTCGTCCGCCTACTGTTCAGCCAATCGTCGTGCCACACCCTCCACGCCTCAATTATTCTACGACTGCATATCGCACTATAAAGGCTCACACACTCACACAAGAAAGAAAAGGTAGTCAAGAGAAGGACAGAGATACCACGTTCATTATGCTCTAATCTTGAGGGTCGAACTCCAAAATACTTGAATGGAGCCCTGGCTCCGGCCCGGAAATTGGTCCGAAAAAATCCTTGTCACATCCGACCAAGGTCGTTTCTCGTCCCTTCTCAACCTCAGTAGAAGGTTTGCCTCTTCAGATGACCACGGCTTGCCTTTCCGGGAGGCTCCACTGCCCTCCGTAAAATCAGCTGGCTGAGCCAAGCGATGTGCCGGCCGTACTATGCATTCAGGTATTTTTGAATCGGATTCGGATAAACAGCGTAGCAGTGCACCTTCGAACAGCCACGAAAGAAATTGCAAGCTTTCATCAGCCGATACAGATGTGAAGTGAGAACAAAGCGATGAAAAAGAACTATTCTCCGAGGCGGCGACGGAAGAACCTCTGGCCCGTTTGCACAGTTGTGGTTGTCCATGCGACTGTTGCACCTTTCGCTTGCGGCATTTTGACTGTTCGCCGCTTGTTGGGACCTCGAGGGCGTTGCTGGACGCACGAGTATGGGAATTGGGGCTATCGTCTGCAGATATCTGTACGTGTGACTGGTCGTGTAGGGTGCTGTCCGACTGACAGTTTCCTTCCTGCGCTTCAGGATATGCGTTAGAGTTTCTTTTCTCGACATGCATGTCGCTAAGAAGTGGTGGAGGGTCAGGATATTGATAAAACGTTTCCGAAACGACGGCATCGCCGTCCGTATGGATATGCAGGCGTTCATCTTCTGTCTCCCAGAAGCCATTGTTGGTGAGGATCAGTGGGTCGATCGGAATGCTATTCTGTTCGTCTGCCGGTTGGAGAAATTCTTGCCAACCCTGGTCCGAGCTAGATATACCGGATGTCGATGTGCAAGTCAAGGCATTCTCTGGGGAAAAGAGCGCATCAATTGAGGCATCAATAGTGCTGAATCCGCGTGACGTGGATGAATCCGGCGGTGAGGTTGAACCAGCTCCATTTCCCGTAAACTGTTCCAGCCGCTCTGCGTGCTGCGTGTCAGATAATGTGGCGGGCGTAATGGCGGGATTTGTGACAGGTATCGTGGCAAGTATTGTGGCAGGTATTGTGGCAGAGTAAGGCTTAGATAACTTCTGTGACTGAGACTGAGAGCCACAGAGGGTGCCTGATGGCATCACGGCACTTGAATGAAAACAAACCTCAGCTGGAGGCCGCGCCGGAAGCTGATGTTTGGGAAATGAAATCGCTTGGGGAAGGGCGGACTGAGGAAGTTTGATGGCAGGGGACTCATCGGAAGGAGGGTGTATGCGTGAGTGCTTGGAGGAGGATCTCGTGCGGAATGGGGGAGTCCATTTTTTGAAGTTATCAGAGTGAAATACAGGTAACATATTGGAGTGAGAGGAGAGTGGGGGAATCTGGTGGAATATGGGTGCGCGAGGATCAGGCATAAGGTGGGAATGAGGTTGGAGCAAGAGGGAATGTGCAAGTGTTGAAGGAAAGCAACCTCCATACTAATATCATCGGGAGCTCAATCATCCCTTCTTATACTTTCGCTCGTCAGTAAATTATCTCGTCGCTCCCACCTTACACTCGCAAGCAGGTTTCGTCCCTGTTTCGGTTACTCCTAAATCAGCCAATGTTCTGACCTTTGGTCGATTTGCCCGGAAATTGGGATAGACCGGTCTTCGTCAACCACATCGGCCTGCTGCCCCCCAGCCTCGCGTTCCAAATTTCTTGGAAACAAAAGCTTTCCAAAAGCTCATGCGGCAATTTTGCTATTGGCCAGCAGTCGAGGTGAGAGTGTACGCTCGGCGGGTACAGAGGATGGTGGGTCAAAGCTCAGCCATAGATGGCATAGGATGCGATGCTGGTCAGCTGCGCCCACAGACCCGCGGCGAGGGGTCAGCGAAAAGCAATTCCAACCGCGCGAAAGATTCCCTGCTGCCTCACTCAGGATTTTACGTCCACGGAGATGGTAGAGACACAAAAAACAGGCTGAACACTACAATCAGAAAGAGATGAAGCAGGGGAAACAAAGCATCCACATTCACTGCCCATGGCAACACAAGGCGTGATTCGCCGGGATGCCTCGAGCACAAGTAGCCTCAAGATGGCCACTCGCTATAGAGTGCGCATAAACAGGGCAGAAACAGATAGCTGAGATACCAACAGAGCGATAGTCACTGATAGGTCGAGCTTTCGGCGACTCCGATGCTGAATGGGGCGAGAAAAGAGGAGACACGGACAGTAAGATACCGAAAAAGGGCAGTGTTCGGATAATGCGGCATCGTGGGAGGGGGCTAGTGTGCCCGGGAGCAAGGCAGGCAGCAGGAGAAAGAGGATGAGAAAGTGCGTAGCCTTTCGAGGGAGGGAAGACAGGGTTATATAGGTCGAGCGGGGGATTGAGGCGGCAGGCGATGGGGGCAAAAGCGGCGAGAATACGGACGCGATCCCCAAAGCGGACACGCTAGGCCTTGAAGGGTAGTGAGACTTCGGCATAGGGCAGGCGGTGGAAAGTGGCAGACGGACGGTTCAATGAGGGCTGTTTTCAGCGCCCCGCTAACCGTGTCATCGTATACTAAAGCTAATATATTCTTACCTCTAAGGATAAAAAAAGGGGGTATCTCTAGCTACTAGATTAAAATCTCTTTATCTTAATCTCTTAATATTAGTACTTAAGTAAGTCTAAACTAATATATAAATATAGACTTAAACCATCTAGATAATAATCCTATAGATATTCTATAATCTTCTTCTTCTTAAGAGTCCCTATTGGAATCATATAAGGATCTATGATCCGCGAGAATTAGAAACTAGTGTGAAAGAAGAATGATTATAAATAGATTTAAATATAGGTGTCCTTATTTAAAGAGATTATTACTAAACTCTAAAGTTTAGTAGTTTATTAACTAGTATAGCTTTAGTATACTTAGTTAGCTAGGAGTCTATACCTAGCTCTATAAGGTCATCCTTATAACTAGAGCTAGGGTAAGACCTCTTACTAGCTAGGAGTATAGTATCTATTATAACCTAAGTATAAGCTTAGTATTTATAGTATATATTTCTAGCAGGCTAGCTAGGAAGTATAATAACTACCTCTATTATAGCTATAAGAACTACTCTTTTAAGTATCCTTAGGTCTAGTAGCTACCTTCCTAGCCCTATAAACTATATTATACTTATGCTTAATATTAGATATCTTTATAATAATAGGTTTAGGAGTTAGGGATTTTTTTATATTTCTTTTATTTATTATTTTATCTTTTCCTTAATAAAGATAAGTTTCCCCTCCTTATAGGGTTCCTTATATAGTTTTTATAGATCTATAGGTGGTGTAGGCCTTTCATAGGTTCCTAAGTATTATCTTCTTTAGTATATTCCTTCTATTAAATATAATACTCTATGGATTACCCATCCCCTCATAAGTCTAAGATTACCTCTAGGTAGTATTCATAGTCCTCTTCTATAGCTTCTTAGATAGGGAAGTATTCCTATAAGTTTACCTCTTCTATCTCCTTATATTTATAGAGCATAGAGATATAGAATATATTATATATCTTAAGGCCTAGTAGTAGATTCATATAGTAGGCTAGGTTACCTATACATTCTATAATTTGGAATTACCAAGGGTAAGGTAGTATCACCAGGGGTAAAGAGAGATAGGCTGGGCTAATGCCTCTTTACTTACCTGGGGTAAGATCTTCTATTTATACCTAGCTACTAGCTATCTATCTAAAAGATAAGTTATAGATATTATAGAGATTTCTTAGGTTAACCTTAATAACCTAGGGTTAATCTTAGTAATTATTAATCTACTTATAATATTTATTTACTAATATCACATCCTCCCCTACTTAAGGTGAAGCCCATCCTTAGTAGGTTATCTAGCTCCTTACTAAAAGATCCTTATAGTCTAAGGGAGTAACATTATGCATAGTAAGTAGGATTAGATTTATACTTAGTAAGTGGCATCAGATTATATTTTAGTAAGTAGCATTAGATTATACTTAGTAAGTAGTATTAGATTACTTAGTAAGGAGGGTTACTAGCATGATTATTATAGTAGAGGTGAGGTGAGGTCACATATTATTTATTTTAATTTTAAGTAACTCTACTTTTACCTTACTTATTCTCTTTTTACCTCTTATATTTCTTCTTTTTTTCTTCTTCTTTCTTCTCCTATAAGCATCTTTCTTTTTATTATATTAATTATTATCTTCTTTTAGTAAATCTCTTTCTTTATATACTAGTCTCTTATATTCTTCTTATACTTAGTAAATATAAGTATCCTATAAAAGAAAGATAAAGGCTACCTTATTTATTAGAAGAGTATAATTACTTTTAGTAAGTTTAGTAAGTATCCTTCCCTACTTTAGTAATTATCTCTTATTAGTAGTAGAAGATTATCTTAGCAGGCCTAATAAAAGCATATTAAAGGTGATAGATATTATTTACTTAATTATCTAGAAGTTTAATAAGAATAAGAAGCTAGATATAAAGGAATATACTTATTTAGGCCATATATTAGCTATTATTCTCTAGTAGTAAGGTGCATCTTATAACTATATATTAGCTTATAATAATTATTTTTTAGATAAGGATTCCTTTAGGGGATGCATCTCTACTTCTAGTTATAATAAATTTATATTCTTTTAAGGGTCCTATGCTAATTATACTTAGAGTAATTAAAGATTAATATATTTATTTTATATATAGGGTCTTTATATATAGGATTCTAATACTCTTAATAAGTATATATTCTCCTTAGTAAATATTTTTTATCTATAGTTACTAATCTTTTTTACTCCTATAAACTTATTATTTAAGCTAGTAGTCTTAGTTTCCTTACTAATTATAGTAATAAGTTATATAATTTATCTATAGAGTTAGTAGTAATAACTAATAATTATAATAAGGAGTTAGATAATAGTGCTAATAAAGATTCTCTAAATAATAATAAATATATATAGTCTAGTATAGAAGGTAATATTAATTCTCTTACTATAAAGATAGATTCTTTTAGTATTTCTTATAATAAAGGCTCTTCTCCTATAGTAGGGGTAGACCCTTTTAGTATTTCTTATAGTAAAGACTCTTCTTCTATAGTAGAGGAGGCTTTAACTAAGAAGTATTATCTTTCTTTAAAATATTTTATAGTAGTAGTAATTAGTCTAGCTAAGAGATATTATTCTATTATAGTAACTTTCTCTTATTCTTAAGCTAGTTCTTCTTTAGTAACTTCCTCTCTTACTTAAGATAATTTAATTAGATTAACTCCCTCTCTCTCTTAGATTAGTTCTATTATAGTAACTTCTTCTTATACTTTAGTAAGTATCTTATTAATAGTCCTAATAAGAAGTCTTATTAAATATTATTCTTCTTTATTATTACTTAATTATAAAAATTTCTTAAATAGAGTTTATATTCCCTAGCTAGTAAGTTATATTAACTAGGGTAATTATTATAATCTTTTTATAGTTCTTTAAGATCTTTAAGTATTTACTTATTATATTAAGGCTTATCTAGAGGAATTAGCACCTTCTTCTAGTAATAATAATAATTTATTTTAGTTAGCTAAGGTATTATCTTATAGGATCCTTAATATAAAGTTTAACTTAGACTTTTAATTAGTAATTATTTATTACTTTAGTTAATTAGTATAATTCTTAATATCCTATTATAATTAGTTTTTCTTTATAATTAGTAAAATCTACTAGTCTATAATTTCTTTTCTTCTTCTTAGAAAAGTAATTCTAGTATAGTATTATTTTCTAATCTACCTATATAAATATATTATCTTTATATTACTCTGTTTACTCCTAATAAGAGGATATTATAACTATAAATAATTCTTTAAAATCTATCTCTCTAGTATTCTTTTAAGATATTAATTCTAAATTATTACTTTGAATTCTCTTCTAGTCCTTATTATCTAAAATAGTTAAGTCTTTACTATTCTATAGCTTTAGTAACTTTATTTATTATTATATAAGATAGCTATTCCTTACTAATTTTTATTTACTAGTATATTAAGTTTTTTACTTATTTATTTTATACTATATCTCTAATCCCTCCTCTACTTATTATAAACTTTCTCCTAAATATTTTTACCTATTATATCCTTCTGCTATATACTATAATAGTTCTTTATATAATAATATTAGAGGATTAGTCTTATTAAGCACCTTTTATATTTTAATTAGATTAGAGATTAATAAGCCTACTTTTTATAGCCTAGTATTAAGGCTTACTAATATCTATAAATATTATAGATTATCTTCTATCTCTACTTCTACTAGTCTCTATTTATTAATAAGATTCTTTAGAGTATATCTACCTAGTTCTTATAATATATATATTCTAAGGGGGTAGGCCTTAATCACCTTATATAGCTTAAATTACTTACTATTAAACTTCTAAGAGCTCTTATTTTATATAAAGACTTACTAGCCTTTCTTAAGGTAAATCTTTTTTATTTATAAATCTTAGATTATCCTTTTCTTAATTATATATTCTAATAGCTTCTTATTTACTAATACTTATATATATATTACTCTTATAAGCCTATTATAATTATTTTCCTCTATAGGTTCTCTTATATCTCCTAGTAATCTTAGTTTAATCCTATATAGTAGGTAGAAGGGGCTTTTACTATTATTTATATAGATATATATCTATATTATAAATATTATTAGATAAAGATATTTATCCTATAGCTATATTAGTTTCCTTATTAAATATTTTATAAGTATTCATCCCAGGAGTCTATTAAGGTTTTTATTCTTTCTATTTATATAGGGATAATTTAGTATTATTATTTAGTATTTTACTTTTAAGATTTTTATAAAGATTTCTATTATATATAATAGCAGGTTTATATTATTATTAGATACTATCTTATTAAAGATACTATACTAAGTAAATATCTCTTTATATAGGAACTTTACTATTATTTTATCTATAGTATATAGAATAGCTTTTATAATAACCTATCCTATTATATAGTTAATAATAGTAATAATCTATTTATTACTATTTAGTATTACTAGCAGGTATCTAATAAGATTAATACCTTAGTATTTAAAAGGCTAGATACCTTTCTTTACTATATGGTATTACTATTCCTATTTAAGATATTTCTTTAATCCTTATAATATTTAATAATTTAGGCATTCCGTAACTATAGCCTAAATATTATATTATAAAGAAGGCTATTAGACTTAAGTTCTAATAGCTCCTAGTAATACTAGATAGCCTATATAGTTATATTCTCTATATATTCCTTATGGGAAGTCCCTTTAGAATAGAATCTCTAGGTATAAGGCATCTCTAATATCTATAATATAGATTAATTTCTAGTAATATATAAATTATCCTCCTAGGTATTATCTACCTATAATTTAATTTAGTAAGTGGTATAGTACCTCTTTTTTTAGTTTAAAAGATAGGGCTATTATTAATATAAGCTCCTACTTCTTTTTATCCTATAGTAATACCTATAGCTCTAGGTATTCTACTATAATATTATACTATTTATACTCTATAAGGTTATTTAGACTTTTAAAATATTTTATCTCTACTATCTCTTATACTTCTAGTATATTAAGTAAAGTTCTTTTAGTGATATTATCTAGCCCTTCTTCTATAAAGTTAGGATATTAGCTAATTATATCTAGTATTATTACTTTACTATCTTTTTAATAGTAGATCTCTAAGTTATAACTTTAGAATTCTTCTACCCACTAGGTAAGCTACTTTAAATACTTAGTTATATTTATAAGATATTAAAGACTCTTATAATTAGTTATTATTATTATTATCTTTCTATTATTAATATAGTAATCTTATCTCTAAAAAGCTTTTTTTATTATAAGTAGCTCCTTCTCTTATATTAGATAGTTTCTTTCTGTACTACTAAGCTTCCTTCTATTAAATATAATTAGGTAAAGTTTATGGTTCTTATCTTCCTATATTAAAATTATTCTTACTACCTATTCTGAGGTGTTAGTCTTAATTTAATAAGATTAATTAGAGTCTATAATTATTAATATTAATATAATAATTATTAGTTCTTTTAAGTTAGTAAAGGTATCTTAGCATCTTACTATCTAGGTAATTAAATAGAATTTCTTTTTCTAAAGATCTTTATCTAACTTCTTTAGTAGGTTATAGAGGGTAGCTATAGCCTATATAAATCCTAGTATAAATTAGTAATAATATATTATAAGTCTAAGAAATTATTATACTTTATAAATATTTTTTAGTTTTAGTTATTAGATAATAACTTCTACTTTAGCTAGTATTAGCTTTATAGTTCCTTCTCTAATAATATACCTATAGAATTTAATTTATTATTAACTAAATTTATACTTTAAGGCTTTTATAAATAGCTAGTTCCTCTATAATTAGATAAGAACTTCTTATATATATTATTTATATTCCTCTTTACTTACTAAGAAGATTAAGATATTATTAAGATATACTACTATATATAGGAGATCTTATAGTTAATTATTTATATATATCTAGAATATTACAGGTATATTATAGAGTCTAAATAATATTATAAGGAACTTATATTTCCTAAAGAAGGTATTAAATATTATCTTAGTAATTAAATTATTTACTATCTATAATTATTAGTACCCTAAGAGAAGATTAATTTTTAATAGGATCTTTATCTAATTAACTTAGTTAATTAACTCCTAAATTCTTAGGAGTAGGTAGATATTCTTAATAGTAACTTTATTAAGTACTTAATAATCTATATATATTTATTATTTTTCTTCTAGCTTTAAGACTAATACTACTAGTAAACCCTACTAGCTTATTAAGACCTAGATTACTCTTTTTTATAGTAGTTCTTCTATTTAGTAATAGTTTTTCTTAAACTTCTCTAGTAATTAAGAATAAGTATTTATATTAGTTAGTTTAGTATTACTAGTATTAATAATATAATCTATCTCTTAGATAGATAGTATTCCTAGGTTAAGTTCTTCTTAGAATATATTCTTAAAGTCTTTTATCTATTTATTATAATTTATAGTTATTAATTTCTTTTCACTAGTTTAAAGAAGGTATAATTATACTATTAACTTCTCTTTTTATAAGATCTACTTTAGTTATTTTATAGTTACTTACTATACTAAGTTATCTTTATAATATTTAATCTTATATTAGGGGTTAATAGAGTAGGTAAAGCATATTCTTCTCTTATTTTAAAGGATTATTTAGCCTAATTATTATGGTTGTCATGGTCCTACCATACGACCACAGGGAATGAGTTATGTGACATAATAAGATATCCCTATAGTGGAGGCTATAGTAAAAGCATTATCTTTTATCCATTATAAAATCCATCACCACCTATTATAGTTTTATAACTACCATTATAATAATTTAGTAGTATATCCTTTTTTTTTCCTTCTAGGGCCCCCTGGGTTTGTCCCTAACTATCTTCCCTAGCTATTTCATGCAAACCTATAAGTAACTAAGTATTAAACTAACCTTAATTAACTATGTAGGACTCCTATAGAAGTATTATTCTTAACCTTATTCTTTTATTATAATTTGCTCTTTTTTTATTAGAATTCATTAGGATCTATCTAGTTCTATATTAATCTTTCTTCCCCTAACTAGTTTATATATCATACCCTATGCCCTAAAGATCTGTCCTCCTTACTTACTAGATAATTATATTCTACTTCTCTAATTATAGATATATATATAACTTAGATAATGTTACCCTAGCTACTGCTTACTATATTTAAATACTATACTAGTAAAATAATAGGATATCCCCTACTAAGACTAATTACTGCTAATAATATACCTAAGGACTAATTTCATAGATAATAAGGTTATATTCTATATCTTTACTAGCTAATTCTAAATACTTTCCTTCTGACTGGTCCCTTTCTTACTAATCTATTAGGACTATAGTTAGAATATTCCTTATGATTACTCTACCCTATACAGAAATAGACTAGTAATATTATTATTAGGTTAGAGGTTATACTAATAGATATAGTAGGAGCATCTTATAATTACTTAGGTATACTATATCTACATTAAGATTAAGAGCTTCCTTAATAATAATCCTAGTATTAAGAGATTCTTTTATATTAAGATTAGAGGTCTTACTAATCACTCTACTAAATACTTCTAGTAATAATAATATTAAACCTAATAAGCCTAGATTAGTTAAGAATACCCCCTATATAACCTATATATAACTATTATTATTCTTAGCCTAACCCCACGCAGAAATACCCTCTAAATTATTATCTTTTATTAACTACTAATCTCTACTAAGAATTAACTCTAACTCTAAGAGCCTAAACTAATCTCCTTATTAGATGTATATACCTACTATAGAATTAACTTAGCTTAATAATAATTACCCTACCCTAGCTACTACTTATAGATATCTTAATCCCTTAGTAGAGGATTTAGCTAAGATTCTCCCTAGTACTACCCCAGGCCCCTAGAATAGAGAGACTAATACTATAATTATAAGGGATAATAGTAGTGGCTTTATAGATTAGTAGCTAGTAATACTTACTAGAATTATTACTAAAGCTATATTTATAAATTCTTATTAGACTGTACC
This sequence comes from Aspergillus clavatus NRRL 1, assembly GCF_000002715.2. Taxonomy (NCBI): domain Eukaryota; kingdom Fungi; phylum Ascomycota; class Eurotiomycetes; order Eurotiales; family Aspergillaceae; genus Aspergillus; species Aspergillus clavatus. Next base: position 1,115,859 of record NW_001517101.1, on the reverse strand, counting down.
TCCCTATAATAGAAATTCCTATAATAATTATGGTTATGACATAAATAAACCTAACTAAACTAATAGGAATAATTAGATAGGTGGATATTAGTAATTAGTAGATATTAGATTCTTCTAGCCTAATATCCTGCGCTCTTGGGGTACTAAAGATATTATTAATAAGGATAATAAATTATATTATTACTCTGTATATATCTTTACTAATTAGCTAAGGGTGGTATCTTAATTAAAGAATCTATATAAAATTAGTCTAAATCTTAATACCTACTTCTGAGGTGAAGCCCTTTTATAGTAGAATAATAAAATTAATAACTTAACTAGGAGAGGACTCCTCTATACTAATATAGTTAAGAACTAGTATATAATAATTAAAAAAAGGTTTAGAATACTACTAAGTAAGGCCTATGCCTATCTTTAGACTACTAGTTATATAGTATATAATATCTGCTAGTATTAAACCCCTTTAGCCTATATTTCTACTATTATAGCCCTAATAAAATAATATAATAAAACTAATAAGTATAGCATAGTACTTTATACTTAGTAGAACTTAGATCTATGCCTCTAAGCTAATATAGATAAGCCTAAGGAAAATATCATAATTACCTAATTTAATATAGTCCTAATTAAGAAATAAATAAACTAGTTTAACTACTACCCACTGTGTAATAAGGAAAACCCTAAAACTTTCTATAGTAACTTTAGGTATAGATATAGGAGAAATAACTATAATAACTAATAATAATATGATTTATTAACTCTATAGAGAGGCCCCCTAGGAAACCTAAATAGCTATCCCTATAATACTGCTTATGATGTGCCCCCTAGGTATAACTAGGGCTAGCATGCTGATAAAGCTACCTAGGCTTAGACTTATCTAATATGCTATTACTAGTATAAATATTAATATATTTAGGAAACTTACTATATAAAGGATGAATATGATGGTTATCCCTAGCATTATAACTTTAGATACTAGAATTATAACTGCTATAAAAACCACCCCTAATATAATTAGTATAACTAGCCACCTAGGCAGCCTTTCTAATACTATGACTATTAGTAAGTATACTATCATGATGATAATAAAAACTCTAAGGCTGATTATAACTATTCTAATTTAGATAATAATAAATATTAAGAAGCTTTTCATCACTAGGAGGGCTACTCATGTAATAACACTAATAATACTAAGACTAAGACTATACCTCTAGAAAAGGCTACTATAGATAATAAGGGATCCTAATCCATGATAGCTAAATATAACTTCTACTTTATCTTATTCCTTTTTAATAACTAATTACATAGGCATATTTAATCTAAACATATTATAAAAAAGATTAGGACAGAAGCTACATACTATATTAATATATTAGCTATACCTATTATATTATCTTCCTCTATTATATTACCTACTATCCTAGGTCTGACCTTTAGAGACTAGTAATATACTATAGTTTATACATACTTAAACTTATAAGGATGTCCTGCCTTTATCTACCTTAATTCTAGTTATATTATAACTATTATTAATCATAACTTCTTATTATACTATCTACCATCTGCCCATATCTAATACTTACTAAGTATAATACCTATCAGAGGTATTAGAGAAGGTTTTACTACTAAAGAATTTATATAAATTAAATTATATTTCCCTGTAAAGATTAGTGATAAGCATAAGATAATGTAAATCAGCTATAAAGCCTATCTTACTAATAGATTATATACTAATATACTTCTTAGTGCTAATATCATGACATATAATAGTATTATCATAGACTTTTTTTTAAGGTAGGCCATCATCCATGCTTACTAGGATGCTATTATACCTATATTATTCACACTAAAAGCTAATTACTAGAGGACTAGGCCTGTATATACTTATTAGAGGGTTATTATACCTATAAGGTTATCTATAAAGGTAGTTATATATTAATGTGATTTACCTAATAATCATAATTATATCTTTAATTTATACTAATATATAGGTCTTACCTACCTTCCCCTTATAGTGTCTGTAAACTTCTCACATATCTATATTAAGAATTAGTCACCTAATAACATAATAATTAATAGACATGAAAGGCTCAGTAAACTCACTAAGTTTAATATATTAGAAGTATACTATGTAGGGAATGCAGACCTAGCTAATCTATATAATATTATTATGCTACCTTCTTAGGATTAATTAACCCTGCTTACCTTCACCCCCATGGATGCTAACTAAGACTATATAATAAAACTCCTAAATAGTATTATAATCTATAGTAACCTAAAGACTATATATCTCCTAATATAAGTTATTAACTAATACCCTATAGTATGGATAAATAAGGACACTATAGATATACTAGAGTATAAGTAGATGAGGATTAAATTAAAGGATGGATAATAAGACTAAACCTACTATTTATCTAAGATTTATAATATTAGCCCTAAACACAGGGAAGTAATTAATTAAACCTTTAAGCCCCTGCATAAACAGGGAAAAATAGAATAGATAGATAGCCTAACCCCTTTTGCCACCCCTATTTTCATCACTGTAAAACTTAAAGAAAAGGATAATAACTTAATCCCTAAGGAATGTGCTGTTATAGATATTTATAACCTAAATATATGATCTATCCATGATATTTATCTAATATCATCCTAGGCTGATATTATCACTAATATCTCTAGCTTGACCTTCCTTTCTATTATGAATGATGCTGCTATATTCTACTAATAGCTTATCTATCTAGACTTATAGAAATTTATAGTAGTAATATTATACTATAGCTAAGAGTTCTTTAAGATTTATCTTATAGGTTTTATTAATAGCACTACACATGTCCAGCATTATATTAATAATAAGTTCTAGGATATGAGGGCCTTCTTATAAGTATATATTAATAATTTTATTTATTATTCTAAAATATTTAATAACTACCTTATCTATCTTAATAGTTTCCTTAATAGATATACTTAACTAAGAATAACCCTATCTCTGAAGAAGTCCTTTCTTAGATTCCCCTCTATTTAGCTACTCAGCCAGTATATGAATTTACTTAGTATAACTATATCTATAGATAGACTAGCTACCTTATCTTAGATTTATTTTCCTAAGTTACTTATGAACCTAAGCACCTATCTTAGTATAACTAGCTAGCTATATTAATATATTCCTTACTACTCAGCTAAGATCTAACTATTATAAGACTGCAAGATAAAACTTATAAATCTTAGGCCTACTAAAGATAAGATATATTAGTTCTATATAAAAAGCACACCACTAGAAATAATTACTAATATAGAATATAAAGCTTTTAAAATAATTTAGAGGCACTTTATAGATCTGAATATACTTATTTATATTAACCTAGATTAATACTTATTCCTTAATGTTAATTCATCTAAACAGTATGGCCATGGTGTAATGCTATTCTATATAAAATATAATAATCTCTAATTATAAGAAGTAGATATATATAATCTAGACTAGGATAAAGCTATATCCCTAAGACTAGATAATATATAACTAGTTCTGTTCCTTAGTTAATTACTCAGCCCTGCTAAGACTAGATATTAGCTAACAGAGCTAGAAACCTCAGGCCTTATCTAGGCTATTAGAAAACTTCACTACCATATTAAAGAATACAGGAAGGAAGTCTATATATATACTAATTATTTAGCTACTATTAATATAGTAATATATAAGACCTTAACTTCCTTATTAACTAAGAAACTTAACCTTCACCTCACCTATATATTACTATACCTATAATAATTTAGACTATATTTATACCACAAGCCTGGTAAGATACATGTTATGCCTAATATATTATTATACTTACTATTATATATAAAGGATGACCCTAAAGATTCCTTAATGGCCCTCTATACTATAGCAGAGAATATCTTTATAGTTAATCTCTCTAATAATTTCTGATGAAGGGTCCTTAATAGTTATAATAATAACCTAAAATAATTAAAGGTACTTAATATACTCTAAAAGAATACTAGTAGTATATATCTAGTAAACCTTCCCTTCATAAAATAAGAAGGCCTAATTTTTACCCTACCTAAGAGGCACCTCTATATTCCTAATAAACTATTAAATAAGGTTCTATAAACTATATATAACTTGCAAGATTACTTAAGCATAGTAAGAACTATATAGAACCTTAGTAATATTATAGTATATAGAACTCTCCACTAGGTTAAGATATACATCTATTATTACCCAGAATGTAATAAGAAATCAACCCTATAACATAAATTATATAGTTCCCTATAACTAATCTTACCCCTGCTAATACCTTTCTATTTAATTATAATTAACATCATTACTGCCCTACCCAATATAGGCCAGTTTAATACTATCATATTAGTGACTAACTAGTTCATAAAGTATATGACTGCATTGCCCAGAAGGGATAACTAGAATTTATAATAATAGGGTAATACCTTATTCTAATAACTTATTATAGGAGATTAGGGCATACCTAGTTATATTATATCTAATTATAATCTAAAGTTTATCTTAGAAGTCTTTAGTTCTATCCTAACTTATATAAATATCTAGTAGTTCTTTTTAATAGCTTACCACCCCCAGACTGACAGTCAGTCAGAAAGGACAAACCAGATAATTAAGATCTATCTAAGATATACTATAGTATCCCTTAATAATATTAACTAATAGCTAGAAATCCTGCCTTAACTATAAGTAATACTTAATATATTATTAAATATATTAACCTAGCATTCCCCACATGAGCTTATATATAGATATGAACTATAAAAGCTACTTAATATAGGACTATAAGAAGGAGAGGTAATATAATTATTTAATACTTAAGATAATATAGTTAATACCCTCTAGTTAGCTATTATTATAATAAAGATAAACTATAATAAGAAATATAAACCCATCAGCTTTAATATAAATAATAAAGTAATACTTAAGTTATATAAGGGATATACTATCTAGTTAGCTCTAGGTTAGAAGTTAGGTAACTAATTTACCAGCCCCTTTATTATTATTAAAAAGATTAGGAACCTTATATATTACCTAGACTTCCCTTTAGACTAGTGTATTCATCCTATTATTTTAATTATATATCTTAAATATTATCTATAGAGTAAAGACCCCTTCTAATATTAACCTAACTAACTAGGTCTAGTGTTTATTAAAGGAGATATAAATAAATATAAGTTATATAAGATTAAGAAGATTATTACTTCCTACACCCAGATGGTAAAATAAGGAAAGAATAAAGGGAAGACTATTAGATAGTATCTTATTAAATAGCTAGGTTATACTAATAAGTAGAATACTTAATATAATGAAGATTAACTCTAGGATACCTAAGAGCTCCTTAATAACTTTAAAGTATCTAAATAGTAATTAATACCCCTACCTATTTATATTATTTAGTTTTATATTATTAATATTACTATTATCTTCTTTTAGTTTATATTACTACCTAAGATACCTACCCTAAAGCTTATTTTTATTTCTACTTATAATACTCTATCTTCTTATACATCCTACTATCTTATCTTTCTAATCTTACTCCCTTATTATCTATATATCTTATAGCATTAGCTTTAAATTAGTATTATAATTAACTACTCTATAAGATTTAGTAAGAAATGCACTAGTCTTAATAAAAAGGATGTAATACCTAGAAAAAAGAAAAAGAATAAGTTAGAAGTAAAAGCTAATAAAGATAGAATTAAGGAGATCCTCTAGTACTCTAAATTAATTAAAGATGTTAATAGTGGTTATATTAAATCTAATGCTAATGCTAATATTAAGTTAGATAACTAAGGAGATAATAAGTCTATTACTAGTAATATAGAGGAGCCTAGGATCTATAAAATCAGAGCACTAATTAAATATCTAATAAAGCTAGTAAATATTATATACTTTCTCCCTAAAAGGCTTCTATTAAAAGCTAGACTATCTACTAAGATCCTATTTAATATCTCTAATAAGCCTCTAACTTAGAGAGAGATACACATGCCTATTATAAAGGTTAGTATAATTAGAGTATTTAAAGCTACTTATATAATATGTTTAGCCTTCCCCTCTTTAGTATATAAAGCTGTTTTCCTCTGCCTAAAGCTAATTAAACCTTAGTATAAGTTTATTAACTTTAGTAGTTATCTTATTAAGCCTAAATATATCTATCTAGACCCTGCCTATATTTAATACTTATTTAACCTTAACAGGGCCATGGAATTCCTAGAAGGACATAAGAAAGATATTAAATATAAATTAGATAGATTTACCCTAGAGATAGTATATTACTATATATATAGATATAACTAGGAACTCTCTCTAGTTAAATAGACTTATGCCTAGCACCCTAATTTTTTTATATATTAGGTTACTAATACTGATATTACCACTGTAGATTAGTTTAGAGTAGTATAGAATGATTTAGAGCCTCTATCCCTATAATATATAGGTAGACTTAATAATATTCTTTAGATTATATTATAATATAGAGTTTATGACCTCCTAGCTAAGCTCTGGGTTCCTATATAACTTACTAAAATTAAGACTATCTTACTAAAGATAGAAAGAGTTATCTACACTACTAGATAAGAAGAAGAGGCCCTAGCTAAGGATAGTAATAATAATACTAATAATAATAATAAACTATAAGTACTATTTATAGAGCCACTAATCCCTATCTATATAATAATACATATTCTATATATTAGGTCAAAATAGTATATTACTTAGGTAATTAAATATTATAGAAGTTAGGTTATAACTAAACACATTCCCTAAATACTTAATAGGTACTACACAGTCTTTGACCTCATTCTAAAAAAGAATATTAATAATATATTAGAGGATGAATAAGGATGAATAGATTTATTTAACTATAATACTAAGTTTACTAAAGCACTAGAAGAGGACTTTACTAAATATTACTAGGGTAAACCTACTATAGTATTATATATCCTTCTTATAACTATACTAGACTTTACTATTAAATACTTCTTTATCTAATACATCAGATAGTTACTTATTAACCTTAAAGCCTAGTATTTTAACCACCCTATGAATAAACACAAGTAGCTTAATATACTACTTACTAAATAGGAACTATTCTGTGTGTTATAGAAGAATCTTAATACTATTTATTATAAGTTTAGTAGTTAAATATCTTAAAATAATTATATTCTACTAGACTAAAGTATTCCCTTTATGTACTACTAGATTACTACATATCTTTATCATTCCCTACTGCTTGCTAAGATATTATAATTTTCCCCTTTTTTTTTTTTTTTTCTCTTTCTTTTTACTAAGTTGTGATTGGGCTCTGCCTTTTACATAATGGGGATATTATTATGGTTGTCATGGTCCTACTATACAACCACAGGGAATAAGTTATGTGATATAATAAGATATCCCTATAGCGGAGGCCATAGTAAAAGCATCATCTTTCATCCATCACAAAATCCATCACCACCTATCGTGGTTTTACAACTACCATTGTAACACTAATTACTAATTAATCTATAGGTTAGTAACTTTTAGCTAGTTATAACCTAAGATTATCTTATACTTATTAGTATCTAGGATCTATAATTTAGTAAGACTAGTTTATTATCTAATTTATATTAATATCTATACTTATTAGTAGGTATTTATTATAGCTTTATTTAGTAGTTATATAACTAAGGATATTTTTCTTTTACTATAAGGAGGCTTTATTATACTAAGATAACTAATAGTTATTTATAATATAAATAAGTAACTAGCTTTATAGTTAATAAGGGCCTTAATATAAATTATCTATCCCTTATTTTATATTTTTATTATATAATATATAGAGTTAATACCTATTATATTTAAGTATATCTTAATAATTCTTTATAGTAGTTAAAGATTTCTTCTCTTAGGTAGTTCTTCCTTCCTATCTTTAAAGAGATTATATTATATATTCTAGTAATTAGAGGCTTTCTCTATTTAATTAATAAATATCTCTAGATTTATTAATCTTTCTTATTTTTTATTATCTTTATAGAGTATAGTTAGAGATATCTAGTTTTACTATATATAAAATATACTTTATTCTAGTAATACTATAATTTCTACTTTAGTAAACTCTTATTTAGTTATAAGAAGTTTCTCCTTAGCTAGAGAGAGCTAATAATTATACTTAGATTTATTAAATCTCTATTATACTAATTAAATTATAATTTTAACTATAGGTTACCTCTAAGTTATTAAGTAGTAGCTAAGTTATTCTTATAAAGAGAGAAGTATTTAACTACTTTATTATATATTTATAATTATATTTAGTCCTTTACCTATCTTTTCCTAAGCTCTGATTAACTCCTAATAATAAATTTTTAAATAAGGGAAGCTTTATATACTAGGGGAGAGATATATATTATAGCTTTATCTAAGGTAGTAGTATATATTTATATAGGTTATAAACCTTAGATAAGGCTTTTATATTTCTTCTATCTTTTATTATTTATATTATATTTCTTAAAGTTCTTTAGTAGCTATATATAAAAGATTTCTATATTAATAATTACTAATATAAGATTAATTTATAATTAGGTTTTATCTACTTCCTACCTCTTATAAGTATATCCTATAAGTTTCTACTTAATAATAATAAGATATTCTAGATTAGAGAGAACTCTTCTTATTATTAATAAAATATCTCTAAAATATTTCTTAACTCTCTTTTATTATTCTTAGGTAGCATCCCTTATATATATATTTTTATACTCTAGGATAGGAGTAAGATTTAAGACCTTAAAAATAAGTAATAATCTATAATAATAGTTTATCTTTTATAATCTTAGGGATAGTATTTATTTACTATATTACTTTTAGTAAATACTCTAAAAGAATATATTAATATTAGTAAATAGTACTTCTTAGGCTATTATCTTAAATAGCCTAGTGAAGGCTTATCTTATATCCTCTAGTAGATTCCTAGTAGGATTATTTACTATAGATAGCTAGTTATTACTAGTAGTTCTAGTAGGGAGGTTTAAGGATATTATCTTATAAGGATTATTTTCTATTAAGACTTATTTTAGTAACTAAGTAATACTTCTCTAGCCTAGAGTTACTATATCTTATTTTATTTCTATCTCTTTTAGTAAGGCTTAGTAAAGAGTTCTCCTATAATAAAAACTCTTTACTAAGTATAACTACCCTACTATCTTTTAGCTTAAATTTAGTAGTTACTTATAGAGAAGAGCAGTAGATATTTACTAAGATAAATATAAATTTAGTAGAGTAAGAGTATTTAATTTCCTACTATCTATAACTTTAGATATACTACTAGATAGTATTACTATAGATAGGGTAGTATTATTAGGGGTAAAGAGAGATAGGCTAGGCTAATACCTCTTTACTTACCTAGGGTAAGATCTTCTATTTATACCTAGCTACTAGCTATCTATCTAAAAGATATATCATAGATATTATAGAGATTTCTTAGGTCAACCTTAGTAACCTAGGGTTAACCTTAATAATCATTAATCTACTCATGATATTTGTTCACTGATATCATATATAAGAAATACTAGAAGGACCTATCTCTACTATAGAAGAAGAGCCTTTATTATAAGAAATACTAGAAGGATCTATCTCTACTATAGGAGAATTAATATTACCTTCTGCACTAGACTATATATACTTATTATTATCTAGAGAACCTTTACTAGTACTATTATCTAACTCCTTATTATAATTATTAGTTATTACTACTAACTCTATAGACTAATTATATAACTTATTACTATAACTAATAAGGAAATTAAGACTACTAGCTTAAATAATAGATTTATAAGAGTAAAAAAAATTAATAATTATAAATAAGAAATATTTACTAAGGAGAATATATACTTATTAAGAATATTAGAATCTTATATATAAAGACCCTATATATAGAATAAATATACTAATCCTTAATTACTCTAAGTATAGTTAGTATAGGACCTCTAAAAGAATATAAATCTATTATAACTAGGAGTAGAGATATATCTCCTAAAGTAATCCTTATCTAAAAAATAATTACTATAAGCTAATATATAATTATAAGATACACCTTACTACTAGAGAATAATAGCTAATATATAGCCTAAATAAGTATATTCCTTTATATCTAGCTTCTTCTTATTAAAATTCTAGATAATTAGATAAATAATATCTATCATCTTTAATATACTTTTATTAGGCCTGCTAAGATAAGCTTCTATTATTAGTAAGAGATAATTACTAAAGCTAGAAAGAGTACTTACTAAACTTACTAAAAGTAATTATACTTTTCTAATAGATAAGGTAGCCTTTACCCTTCTTTTATAGGATACTTATATTTACTAAGTATAAGAAGAATATAGGAGATTAGTATATAAAGAAAGAGGTTTACTAAAAGAAGATAGTAATTAATATAATAAAAAGAAAGTTACTTACAGGAGAAGAAAAAAAGAAGAGAAGAAGAAATATAAGAGGTAAAAAGAGAATAAGTAAGGTAAAGTAGAGTTACCTAAAATTAAAATAAATAACATAACCTTACCTTACCTCTACTATAATAACCACACTAGTAACCCTCCTTACTATGCATGATTCCCCCTCTACTTACTAAGTATAATCTGATACTACTTACTAAGTGTGATCTAATGCTACTTACTAAGCATGATCTGATACTACTTACTAAGTGTGATCTGATGCTACTTACTAAGCATAATCTGATGCTACTTACTAAATATAATCTAATGTGATATCAGTGAACGAATATCATGAGTAGATTAATGATTATTAAGGTTGACCCTAGGTTACTGAGGTCAACCCTGGGTTACTAAGGTTGACCTAAGAAATCTCTGCAATATCTATGACTTATCTTTTAGATAGATAGCCAGTAGCTAGTTATAAATAGAAGATCTTACCCCAGGTAAGTAAAGAGGCATTAGCCCAGCCTATCTCTCTTCACCCCCCTGGTGATACTACCTTACCCTCAGTACTACCACTATTATCTAGAGAACCTTTACTAGTGCTGTTATCTAACTTCTTATTATAATTATTAGTTACTACTACTAACTCTATAAGCTAATTATATAACTTATTAATATAACCAATAAGGAAACTAAGACTACTAGCTTAAATAATAGGTCTATAGAAGTAAAAAAGATTAGTAACTATAGATAAGAAATATTTACTAAGGAGAATATATACTTATTAAGGGTGTTAGAATTCTATATATAAAGGCCTTATATATAGAATAAATATACTAATTCTTAGTTACTTTAAGTATAGTTAGCACAGGACCCCTAAAAGAATATAAATCTATTATAACTAGGAGTAAAGATGCATCCCCTAAAGGGATCCTTACCTAAAAAATAATTATTATAAGCTAATATATAGTTATAAGATATATCTTACTACTAGAGAATAGTAGCTAATATATAGCCTAAGTAAGTATATTCCTTTATATCTAGCTTCCTATTCTTATTAAACTTCTAGATAACTAGGTAAATAATATTCATCACCTTTAATATACTTTTATTAGGCCTACTAAGATAATCTTCTACTACTAGTAAGAGGTAATTACTAAAGCTAGAAAAGATACTTACTAAACTTACTAGAAGTAATTATATCCTCCTAATAAATAAGGCAGCCTTTACCCTTCTTCTATAGGGTACTTATATTCATTAAGTATAGGAAGAATACAGGAGACTAGTATATAAAGAAAGAGGTTTACTAAAGGAGATAGTAATTAATATAATAAGAAGGAAGATGCTCACAGGAGAAGAAGGAAGAAGAAAAGAAGAAAAAAAAAATATAAGAGGTGAAAAGAGAATAAGTAAGGTAAAGTAGAGTTACCTAAAATTAAAATAAATAATATATAACCTTACCTCACCTCTACTATAATAACTATACTAGTAACCCTCCTCACTATGCATAATCCCCCTCTACTTACTAAGCATAATCTAATACTACTCACTAAGCATGATCTAATACTACTTACTAAGTATAATCTAGTACTACTTACTAAGCATAATCTAATACTACTCACTAAATATAATCTAATATCACTTACTAAGTATAAATCTAATCCAACTTACTATGCATAATATTACTCCCTTAGACTATTAGATTTTAAGAATTTAGATAATTAAGTAAATTAATACTAGGTTAGGATTCTTCCTCTATAAGGGAGAATTTACCCTAACCCTCTGCTTAGTAAGGGCTGATGGAGATACCCTTACATAGGTAAGATAGATATCTTACCAACACTATTAGGAGGCCTTACAAATTAATCCTCTAACTAGAATAATTAGTATATAACTATAAAGAATAGTTATAAGATAGCTTATCTAGTTTACTAGCTAGGGGACTACTTATATTAGAGTTATAGAACCCTAATATAAAGACTAAATAAAAAGAGGAAGAAACCTAGATCTAAGGCCTAGTAGGGGCTAGAGAAGTAGTTATTATTATTATTAAAGAGAGAGAGATCCTATAATTTATAGATTAAGTAAAGAGAGAGGAGGGGTATTAATAAAGATAAATATAATATTTTATATTTATAAAATCTATAAGTTAACTAAAGTTATTAAAAAAGAAGTATATAAAGATTTATTTATTTATTTATAAGTTATAGAAGTAACCTATAGATAAGAATATTATATAAGATAAGCTTATAATAATACTCTACTTAAAAGATCTTACTATAATTAAGAGATAAGAGAAGAACTACTTATAGGTAACTTAGATTATTATTTATAGATATAGAGATATTATATAAGGAGATAGTTATCTCTACTTATAAATAGAGGAATAAAGATACTTAAAATAATAAAAAGATAGATAGAATCTACTTATCTTTAATAATAGATAATAGGGAGGGAGATAGCTTAAGAAGAGAAGAAAAGAAGATTATAAGAGGCTAGAAGTATTATCTTATAAGAGAGGAATATATAATTACTTAGTTAAGGAGAATATAATATCTATTACTAGCTATTTATATAATAAAAATAGACTATAAGATCTTTAACTTTAAGATTATAAAAAATCTTATTTAATATTATTATAAAGTAGCTTTACTCTATAATTTCTTAAGAAACTAATATATTATAATACTATATATATCTATAAATAGTAGAAGAATCTTTTTTCTTATATTAATTATACTTTTTATTCTTATAAAGAGGTTTTTAAGCTTTTATATAGTTTTTTAATAATTATACTATATAGAGGAGGTTTATAGATTAAGAAGATTATAAGATATTAAATATTAATTATAAAGATTATATTATAAGAAGATTATAATATCTATAAGAGGTAGAGTTATAAATATAACTTAGGCCTTAAGGAACTAAGGTCTATAAGAGGGGGGGATAGTTATAAGACCTTCTAATAATATTAGTAAGATATCTATCTTACCTATATAAGGATATCTTAGCCCTTACTAAGTAGGGGGTTAGGTAAATTCTCTCTTATAAAGAAAGAATCCTAATCTAGTATTAATCTACTTACTTATCTAAATTCTTAAAATCCAAGCTATACAGTATCTATTCTTTCACACTAGTTATATTCTATATGCAAGACCTAGTGATCTCATAATTATATAATCTTTATAAAATCTAATTATAGTTAGAATACTTAGTTAACTTAGTCTATTTTAAATTATATAATACTTCTATAAATATCTTTAAATAGGTTAGGTAGTTTTACCTAACTTAAAAAATTATAAAAACTATAATTAGTAGTTTTAACTAAACCTAAAATAGATCTAGGGTATAGAAACTAAACCTAAAGTAATTCCTTAGGCTTGCCCCTAACCCCACACCACTATAAGTTTAGTGAGGTTTGGGTTTGATTTTTGCAGTTCAGTTATGCAACTCTAGTAGATCCTTAATAACTCTAGTAAACCTAGTTTATACCTCCTCTTTAGCCCCTTCCCTATCTAGTAATACTCCTCTACTAAAGCTAGTAAAGATTAATTATTATTTTATTTTTTCTTCTCTAAACTTTAGTTACCTCTTTATTTTCCTTACTACTATAAAGGAGGTTTATATTAAAAACTCAAACAATTACTGTTCAAGGCACCTGGTCAAGCTGGATGCAGAGGTGAAATACACAGATCAGATGGGGCAGATTATGGAAGAATAAGTCACAGCATGTGAGCTTGAGCTGTATTTAAGTTGAGATGATAGGTCCGCTTCTGGACTCTGCTTTACCACTATTCGGTGTGGCTGCAATACATTAGCAAGTGGGCTCCATATGATCGTCATTTTCTTCTTCGAAAGTAGCCTCCTGTCCGAGCAGACACAGGTAGCTCAGGTGGCAGGGTTTGACCTTCGCCACTCGACCTCCATAGGAGCTGTGCCTGTTCACACCATCGAAAGTGGCCCAGAAAGCCGTCTTGCGCATACACTTTGTCTCGAGCGTCGTACCCCCATTTTGTACCCCTGGTGCCGATAATATCTTTTTCAATAGCAAGTTGACACCCGGCACATGAAACCCCGTGTTCAACGCTGCCAGTTTGTTTGTCGTAATAAGGGAGTGCACATGACCCCATGAAGTTGAACTTTTGATTTCAGTCTCCTGGTTGGACTTGCGGAAGTGCGTGCGATTGCCGTCTGCAAACCAAAGTAGCCCGATGAAGAGAAACGATCGTAGTATGGGAATTCTGTACAGATTCATTCATCGAGTATATCCCAGGCAAGGACTTGAACGACCTCAGTTGACCTAATTCGGCTTTGGTCATGTGTAATTGCTTTCGGACTGAGGCAAGAGTCCGCACTTGTGTCTCTGGGGACCCCTGGAGGCATTTGAAACAACATCGCGTCCAAGTTAGTATAGATATGAACCCGCCGAATTCGCCGCAGAGAATGCATGTCTTAGTACATAATGCCTTATAGAAGTCGAGTAGAGTGACGTCGATGGCAAGTCGTGTTCGTAACAAGGCGCAGAAAAGGTTCAGACCATGCGAGACAACCCTACGATACTGGTTGAGGAAGTCTACCATCTGTCTTGACCTGAGATTTATCTGTCGAAATTTGAACAAAGAATACAAATCCAGACGGTACAAGGTGTCAAACAAGAGCTCGAGGGGTAGCCGATCAAGGGAGCCAAGTCCAACCTTTGAAGTCCGCTGGAAGGGTGTTGTTATTGACGGACGAATCTCATTGTGTTCCCGATGCGAGTACCAGATCACGGACAGGCAGAAGTCTTTACGGTGATAGGCGGTGGTTCGAATAATGGCGTCAGCTTGTTCTTTGTCGAAGCGGAATTCGGTGGCAGAGCGATATCCTCGGGGCATGAGAGAAGCCATTCTCGAGATTTGGCAGTACGCGTTAATGGCGGAGTTCGACAGGGGGCCATGAGACTCCAGCATCCCTTTGAACGCTCGTGGAGGTGTGTTGTATCGAATGACGCAATTATGAAAGACGCGGCTGGATCATGAAATGAATGGCCAGGAATAATTGCACAGAGGTTTCAATCTGCTGGTGTCGAGAGAGGAAGCCGGTCCAAATTTGGCAAGTACAGTGTGACTGGAAAGCATTTACTAACTCAGAAATCGAAACCCAATAAGTCTGGCCAGAGCTCCACTTGAGTGGTGATGAGAAGAAATATTGGGGAAGTAGCTCAGGTAGGGATGGTATTTTAAAATGTCAGAACAGACATTTTGACTGTTTTTGTCTGACAAAGTATTTTTTATTAGAAAAAGTGGATTTTACTAGTAAAATAGGTATAAGGATCTATGATCCATGAGAATTAGAAACTAGTGTGAAAGAAGAATGTTTATAAATAGATTTAAAGGTAGGTATCCTTATTTAAAGAGATTATTACTAAACTTTAGAGTTTAGTAGTTATAGGCAGAGTTTATATCTTTATATATTATATAATTATTTATATAATCTCTTATAAAGAGCCTTCTTATTAATAGGCTCCTCTATAAAAATAACTTTAATATAATATATAATAAACCTATATAATTCTTATAATTATCCCCCTCTCTTAAAAGACCTTAGTCCTTAAGATTTATCTAAGATTTTATATTTATAATAGGGTATACTAGTAAAAATCTTTATTTAATAAAAATCTTTTTTTTATAAAGAGAAAAATATAAATAATAAAAAAGATTTATTATCTCTTTCTTTTATAAACTTATATTTATTTATATTCTTATAAAGACTTAGTTATAAGTAGACCTCTTTAATTATAATATTTTTATTATTATTAAAATCTTCTTATAGTATATTTTAGATTTATATTAGTTATTCTTATAATACTCCTAAACATCCCTTAATAGCTTTATTATATAAAATTTCTATAGAGTAAGGTTTAGGATAGTAATAATTTTTATAAAGTATATAATCTCTTCTTCTCTCTATCTTTTATATTTTTCTTAGTTTTTATTATAAAAGTTTTAGTAAGGGACCTTCTATAATTTATAATATTTAGAAAGAGGTAGTTAATATATTATAAGATATTTTATAGAAAAATATCCTTTTTTTTTTTTTTTATATTCTTACTCTTATCTATCCTCTCTAACCTTTTAGAGATAAGTAAAAGCTTATAAGTCTATAGTATTCTTACTAATAGTTTTTATAAAAGAAGGAGGAGGTGGCCTTTATACTATTACTACTACTTATTATATCTCTCCCCCCTATACCTACTACTACTACTATTACTTCTATGGCTTCTCCTACCTCTCTCTCCCTTATTCCTATAGGGGCCTTCCTCCCCCTATATAGGGTTATATATAAGCTTTTTTTTATTAATTTAATAAGAGTATAGCTAGCTCTTATTATAAGGGGAGCCTCTATCTTTAAGCTACTACTATTTTTAGTAGGTACTTCTAGGGCTAACTAGGATGCCCCTATACTTATTATTAGTAATATTATTATTTAGGCTTCTAACCTAATAATAGAGCTATCCCTAGATACTTAATTCCTCCCCTACTTATAGAGGAATCTAGTAGTAGTTATAGGGCTCCTATCCTAGATAAGATTATAACCTCTATTAGACTAAGAGTAAGTATAAGTTATTAAGGCCCTACTCTACTTTATTAACTAGTATAGCTTTAGTATATCTAGTTAGCTAGAAGTCTATACCTAGCTCTATAAGACTATTCTTATAACTAGAGCTAGGGTAAGACCTCCTACTAGCTAGAAGTATAATATTTATTATAATCTAAGTATAAGCTTAGTATTTATAGTATATATTTCTAGTAGGCTAGCTAGGAAGTATAATAACTATCTCTATTATAGCTATAAGAGTTATTTTTTTAAGTAGCCTTAGATTTAGTAGCTATCTTCCTAGTCTTATAAACTATATTATACTTATACTTAATATTAGGTATCTTTATAATAATAGATTTAGGAGTTAGGGATTTTTATATTTCTTTTATTTATTATTTTATCTTTTTCTTATTAAAGATAAGTTTCCCCTCTTTATAGGGTCCTTTATATAGTCTTTATAGATCTATAAGTAGTATAGGCCTTTTATAGATTCCTAAGTATTATCTTTCTTAGTATATCTCTTTTACTAGATATAATACTCTATAAATTACCTATCCTCTTATAAGTCTAAGATTACCTCTAGGTAGTATTTATAGTCCTCTTCTATAACTTTATAGATAGAGAAGTATTCCTATAAGTTTACCCCTTTTATCTCCTTATATTCATAGAGTATAGAGATATAGAATATATTATATATCTTAAGGCCTAGTAGTAGATTTATAGAGTAGGCTAGATTATCTATATATTCTATAATTTATACTAGACTAGTATTTAATTAGTCTAATTTTATAATTAGTCTAATCTATAATATATTCTTAGTAGAGATTTAGACTTAGTCTCCTACTTAAAATATCTTTATAATATATTTCTTATTATAATATTTCTTTTAGTAGGCTTAGGCCTTTACTAGAGCCTTCTTTATATACTTATAAGTATATTCTAGCTTAGTTAGTCTCTTTATAACTAACTCTTCTATAACCTTATTCTTTAGTTTATAGAATCTATTACTATCATATAAGGGTTAATACTTATAACTATATAGGAAGATATATTCTTAATAAATACCTAGTATATATTATTATAGATAAACTCTATAATAGGGAGATAGTTAATTTAGTCTTCCTAACTAAAGTTAATATAGGCTTATAAGTACTATTCTAGCATACTATTTAGGTATTTTATCTAGCTATCTATCTATAGATAATAGGCTATAGAAAGATCCTTATAAATTAAGAGATAAAATATAAAATTTATCTAGAAATCTTTTATAAAGATAGAACCCTAGTCTATAATAATCTTTTCTAGGGTTCTATAAAGTTAGAAGATCTTATAGATAAGAGGTATTACTAACTTCTCCCTATAAAGAATAGTCTAGATAGATATAAAATAGCCTATCTTACTAAATTAGTCTACTACTACTAAGATATTATTAAAAGCTTCTTATAAATTTACTATAGAAGTACTTATAGGGAGATCTATAATTAGATCTATAGTATTTTAGATCTAGATATTTATAGAGATAGATATAGACTTTAATAAGCCTTACTACTTACTCTAGATCTATTATAATCCTTAGTATACTCTATAAGCTATATAATATTTATAAATAAAGTTCTTTACTTCTAGCTATTAAAAGCATCTTAGGACTAACTCTCTTATCTTTTATTCTATAAAGTAGCCTATAAAAAGAATATTATAGAGTTTTATAAAGATACTTAATCTTAAGCTATAATAATCTAAGATATAGAGTATACCCTTATAATAGAGGAGCTCTTTATAGCTTATCTAATATAATAATTTATTCTTTATATAATAGAGCTATAATAATTCCTTTATAGCTTCTACTTATATTATATAGATCTTCTTTATAAGTTTATCTTATATAAGTAATCTTAGTAATAAAGCCTAAATTTCTATAGAGAAATCTCTTATATAAGGGCCTAGCCCCTATATACTCTTATAGATACTAGCTCCTTAAGCTAGTCCTTCTTATAAGTTTATTACCTCTTAGACTAGTACTATATAAACCTTCTATTCTATATCCTCTAAGGTATTTACTTTAGGGTATTCTCTTTTATAAAATATTAATTATTATCTTAATATATTAGGATCTCTATCTCCTTAGCCCTAAGTATTAATCTTTATAGCCTCTCTCTTATAGTTAGTCCTTTATAAGGGTCTATCTATGGGGTTCTTCTTCTTTATATAAAAGACTATCTTAAAATTAAATACTATTAATATTTATAACTATCTTATCTATCTTTATAATAGTTAGGGTATAGTCCTAAAGTAGTAAAGACTATTATAATTAATATTAACTTTAATAACTTCTTATAAACCCTCTAGGTAGTAGTACTACTTCCTAAAGGATTCTACTATTATAAGGAGTTCCTAGTTATAGATACTATAATTCTTCTCTATAGGTTATATCTTCTATAAGAAGAAGGCTACTAACTACTAATAACCCTCCTTACTTAGCTATAATTATATTATATAGATAGTATATCTAGATATAGCTATTTCTATTTATAAGTAGTACTTCTTATAAAAGTAGGTAAGTACTATCTACTCTATAAATACTTTTTTTAATCTATTAAAGATATTTATTATTTCTAGGATTAGGAACTCCTTCTTTAGAGTCCTCCCTTTACTCCCTAGGCTAGGTTTTTATAAGAGGTCTAAGAGATATACTAAAAAGTATAAATACTTCTTAATAAATCTCCTATATTAGTTAGTAAACCCTAGGAATGCTAGGATCTTCTTTATAAATTCTAGTTATAGCTATTCTATAATAATACTAATCTATAAAGATTCTATTTCTAGATCTTTTAATATAATTATATAGCCTAAAAAGTTAATTCTCTTTATTATAAAGAGATACTTACTTTAGCTTTATAAATAGTCCTATTTATTAGAGTTAGATTATTATAAAGTAGATATGCTTATAGTACTCCTTCTTATCTTATAAGAATATTATAATATTATTAATATAGACTACTATAAAGATATCTAGGTAGTTATAGAATAGCTAGTTTATAAAACTCTAAAATATTATAGGAGTATTAATATATCTAGAAGATATAACTAAATACTTAAATAATCTATATTTTATATAAAAGATTATTTTCTACTTCTATTTTTTTATAATCCTAATCTTATAATAAATCTTATAAAGATCTAGTTATATAAAAATCCTCCCCTCTATAAGCCTCTTAATAGTCTCTAAAATAAGGGGAAGTAGATAGTAATTCTTTAGAGTACTATAATTTAGATTATAATAATTAATATATAGCTAGAGGGTGCTATCTTTCTTTTTAATAAAAAGAATTAATATTTATATTACTATCTTTAACTTCTAGATCTATTTCTTTATAAGTATTATTTAAATATGCTTATAAAGTATTACTAACTCTACTAAAAAGAAATTATAAAAAGGTCTAAAGAGTAGTTACTTCTCTTTCTTTAGATCTATCTCTAGATTTATATCTTTATAATATAGTAGTAATCCCTAAGCCTTCTTCTCTAAGAAGATTATATAAAAGTTTATAAGCTAGTCTAATATAAAGTTCTTACTCTTTACTATCTCTTATAGGATTTCTATAACTTATACTATTATAACTATTATATCTTCTATTTCTATAAACTCTTCTACTAAGACTAGATAAATTTATAAAGCTAACTCTATATTAAAGATTACTTTATCTTCTCTCTAAAGAATTATAGGATTATACTACTTTAATTATAATATCCCTAAGATAATATAATTTATATCTAGAGATATTATTATAAGCTCTATAAAGAGCTACTCTATTTCTTTATTATCTCTAATTAAAATAGTGGCTTCTACTACTCCTTTATTTCTTATTTCTTATAAGGTTAATATCTTTATAAAGATCTATTATAATAAGATATACTAGTTATTTTCCTTAGCTAGTATTATAGGGATAAGATTAACTAAGCTTCTATTATTAATTAGTATTTATAAGATTAGTCTCTATCTCTTCTCTCTTATTTAAGCCTAAAGAAATATACTTAGATAAGAGAGTAAGAACTTATAATACTCTTTATTCTATTTCTTAATAATAATAATAATAATTAGTTATTTAGTCTTTATAAGGCCCTCCTACTTTAGCTTACTTAAATAGTATCTTATAATATACTCTTTCTTATTATAATTAAAATAGACCTATAAGATATTAAAGATATAAGGCTATAAGCCTTATCTCTTTATAAATAAGATAATTATAATAAATTCTATTATCTCTATCTTCTTAATAATAATATAATCTATATAGGGCTTCCTTAAGTACCTAAAGTCTTAATAATCTTTATCTCTATATAAGGAGTCCTAATAAGTATTCTATTTTATATTTAGATATAGTCTTATAAGTAGAGAGATTATCTCTTTCTTAGATTTTAGGAATTTTAAATACTTATAGACCTTCTACTTAAATACTATAAAAAAGAACTTAAAGAAGAGATATAATTATACTTTCTTTATATTCTTTATATTATCTCTAATTTTAACTTATTACTTATATTATCTCTACTAATATATATAGTTTATTTCTCTCTTATAAGGCCTTATCTAAAATATCTATAAGTATACTTTCTACTTATAATTCTCTAGATTATCTAGTTATATTTCTAGAAAAGTATAGAGATTTTTTTATTCTTAATTATAGAAGTTCTTAGATATCTTACTTTACTAAAGATTAGAGAGAATATAATCTAGATAAATTATTATAACTTTAGTATACTTCTTCTTATCCTAGATATTAGCTTCTATAGTAGACTCCTAACTTATAATAAAGACTTAGTATATTATATAGTTATAGGTTAAGTATCTCTCTAACTTAGATAGGAATTAGATTTAGATATTAGTTTTTTTATAGATGATAAGAATAGTTTCTTTTATTCTTAGCTTTATAAATACTTTTTAAGACCTATACCTAGGTTATTATAAAGCTTCTAAATTTCTTATAAAAATTATACTTTCTATTATAAATACTCTCTTATAGAGGTTACTCTTATTAACTTTAGATCTACTAAAATAAAGAAGTCTTATAAATCTAGCTTATTCTTAGAGCCTTCCTCTATATAGGCTATCTCTTTTCCTACTATTTAGCTTTATATAGTTATAGAGAAGAATTTACTAAATAGTTTAGATCTAATTAACCCCTTTTATAATATTATTTTCCTAATAGACTAGTTTTAAAGGTTAAGTAATAAAATATAAGGATTTATAATCTATAAAAATTAGAAACTAATATAAAAGAAGAATATTTATAAATAGATTTAAATATAGATATCTTTATTTAAAGAGATTATTACTAAACTTCAGAGTTTAGTAGTTATAGATAGGATTTATATCTTTATAGGTTATATAACTATTTATATAACCTCTTATAAGGAGCCTTCTTATCAGTAGGTTCCTCTGTAAAGGTAGCTTTATAATACATAATAGACCTTTGTGATCCTTACAACTTCTAGGGGCTCTTATTTTATATAAGGACCTATTAGCCCTTCTTTAGATAAGATTATTTTACTTATATATTATAGATTATCCCTCTCTTTATTATATATTTTAATAGCTTCTTATTTACTAATATCTATGTTTTTAAGTACTTAGAAAGTAGTTAACTTTGAGATTTCTTAAGTTTATTAAAGTACTCTATTGATTTTTAGATAAAATAATATAAGTATTTAGATTTTAGATAAGATAATAAGCTAATATTTTAGGTTGCGCAAGCTATAAATACTTATTAATGGTCTTGGTGGTCATATATATGGGGTATGGCTTATGAGCAGTCCAGACTACTCATGTGAGCTGTGTACACTAACCAGGCTTTAGTATTATATGACCTAGTATTAGGTGATCTAGATCACCTGATCCTAGATTATGTGACCTAACTAGCAACA
Source organism: Aspergillus clavatus NRRL 1 (assembly GCF_000002715.2). Taxonomy (NCBI): domain Eukaryota; kingdom Fungi; phylum Ascomycota; class Eurotiomycetes; order Eurotiales; family Aspergillaceae; genus Aspergillus; species Aspergillus clavatus. Next base: position 1,092,930 of record NW_001517101.1, on the reverse strand, counting down.
GGAGGAATACCTTAACTCCCACACAACCTGTACTTAGATAGATAGACAATCAACAGATATATTTTCATTCTCACTGTGATGTAGTCATGATCCTTCCCTATTAACACCTCATACACACATCAGATATCAAGGTAGGTTAAGGAGTTGTTGATACTGTCATTTGTCCTTCAACTTTGGAATGCCGATCGAAACAGCTTGTCGCCATTACCAACCAACTTATGGTGTTTGTTTTGCCTATCACAACTAGGTCTCCTGTATTTTGAGGATGCAATGGCCGAGAAGGTGAACTCATTGGTATTGATGGTGTCTGGACCAGCTCTGGCAACTTTTTTTTTTTTTTATCGATGTTGCGAACGTGTACAGCGAATCAAATCTTGATGAGCTACAAACCTCTTAGAACGGACTGGATGACACTGTCATTAGACTATCAATATGCAAGATGGTTTGCGACACCCATGTCAACCCATCAGTGGACGCATCTCTCATTCGCCTCAACGACCTGCAGCTATGGATGCTGCTGTAAAACCATCTAAAGTGCCCACACTGCCACGTTCGACCCCCCAATAAATCTGAACAACAATATGTATCAGTCCAACTAGCAATCGCATCCCGCTTGTGTATGCTGGTTCTCTGCGCTCAGGTCCTCCTTCGATGTCTCACACATATCGACTATCGACTTCTCCTATGAGGCATGAACACCATGCCCAATGATCCCGTCTCCTTTGATTCATCATCCACTATCTCCATGGCTCCACGATCGGACGATGGCTCCACCGTCCTCTGTGATCAGCGCATGGATTTCTTCGCGTAGTTCTTGGCAAAAGCTGGGCGACCCATGTCCTTGACCAAAACGAGCTCTTTCTCGCAGGGATCTGAGGAGTAAGTCACGGAGACCCCACTGTAGACAGATCGAGTGTTCTTCCACTTGTTGAAGGCTTCCAGCACTCGACGAGCAACGACAGTGCTCGCGAACACGGCAGTTGCTATGTTGCGGTCAGCTTTACCTTCGTCTGCAAAGGGCCATGCAAACTATACAAGCAGCCAAGCACATGAACACGATAGGGACTGTGAGGATCCCAGTGGAGACAACTTACCGTTTCCAGAGTTGAAGACCCAGAGGAAATCAATGTTGCCAGGACCCGCCAAGGCACGGATGTCTTGCTTCCACTTTTCAGGGGACATGTTGTCGGCGAACAGCCTCTTTCTTGCAAAAGACAGGCGGCGACGTTCTCGGACTGGCTGATTCATTCGACGGTGGTCGTCGTCCCAATCAATGACCTCGGCTAGCTCGACATTGTATCCGGTGCCAAAGCGCCCATATCCAAGCATCTCCTCCATCTCCTGGTTCGACTTCACAAATGCCAGAGCATGCGAGGCAAACTGAAAGGCCACTTGAGTCATTCCGTTGCTTTCCAGCCGGATATCCTGCAATGGCCCCTCGTGGATGCGGGCGGTGATGAAATGGATCATATCTTTGGTCACTCTGCCGTGAATACGCACAACGCCTGCTTTGACCTCCGGAATATCCTGAGGGAGCGAGACCCCAGCATAGTCCAGCGTCCCAAGACCATTCTCGTCCTCGTTTTCGTGACTCTGCTTCGATCCGGAGACAGACGACATGGACATGGGAGATAGGTAATGCATGGTATCTTTAGGCTGTCCCTGAACATTGCCCATAGAGCTGGCGACCTCGGCCCAGCTTCCAGCTCGTTTGCCATGGCCCCTAACAGGTTCCTTCTTCTCCTTCTCAACTTCGTTCAATAATGCAGCAACGGCTTGCTTCTGGATTGACTCGTGCATAGCTCTCTGTTGATCCTCGGCGGTCATGCTCCTGGATGAATGCTTGTGCCTGTTAGTAGCTTTTGAACGCTGTATCATAGAAATTGACAATGCAACGCTCACCATATGATCCTCGTCCAACATGTATTCGTTATCCGGGATATGCTCAACGCCCTCAGAGAATGCGTTGACGATCATAATGCTCAGTTTGCCGAGCTCATTGGCAGATTTGTGTTGTCCATGCTTTCGGAACTGATATCGTCAGTACAGTCCACCTCATTTTCTTTTGGCAGGGGTCCTCACATGGCAAGAGATACGGTTCAAATGGCCCAAGGCCTCAGCCATGGCCCCATCGATTGTGTATATCCCCATACTAAACACAGCCCAATAGTTGATTCAGGGAGCCGCTGGTGTTGGAAGTCTCGTCAAGCCGCGGCTTGCTCTTGTTGTGCGTCTTGAGAGGTGGTGTACGTGAACTGAAGCGAGGTATCTATTTTCCGTCCTGCTCAACATTAGAAATGGATCCCAAGGCAGAAAAGTCTTGATAGGCTTGACCAACACTGCTTGAGCTTCCCTGATATTTATTGAATCGGTGGTTAGACTGCAGATGACCAGACCGGGAGTAGTATCTGAAGAATTGCAGGACAGGTACACAGAAGATGAAGGTGCGATGGGAGGCAAAAGAGCTGGGGAGATGAGCAGTGGTTCTTCAAAGATTCAATGACACTGGGTGTTTGTCTAGAAAGCTTTGCAGGAGAAGAGAATGATCTAGAGCCTTTGTTTTCCAAGAGAGCTTTCTTCCCAAACCGCTGCACTGACAGGAAGCAGAACGCGTCTTGCAAACAAGAAGATACTAGATCGATGAAAGTACTTTTTGGGTGTCTCCTAATCGATGATAATGAATAAGCGTGGAGGATACGAAGGGATGTGGTTTAAAGAAAGAGGGAAGCAGGGAGAGGTGAGGCTTAGGATTATACTGGCTATTTCTCTTCTGGGGAAGTGAAGGTCTACACCAGAATCATTAGCACCTCAGTGGGTACCTTCATTCACATTTTTTTTTCTACATCCCATGATTCTCTTTCACCCTTGTCCAGAAAGTTGAGGCAATCACGTAGCATTCACAAACCCAAAAGGTCATGTCTTGGATGTCTCTATCATTAATCTCATTGGGATAATCTTGTATGACCTTCAACCATTCAGCCCCTTCTAGGAGGGAAAGTTCCGTAATAGAAGGACATGAGAAGAAAGTATCCCTACTGATGAGTGAAATGGTCTTATATGCTCTGTGTATAGGATCAATATATCTGATTCCTGCAAGCTCATGATGGTTATCAGAACATATGTAGTTTCAGAGTCTCTGGAATAGAACATACATACATACATCCTTAGGTCTCAAAGAGAACCGCAGCCAGTCCCGAATACTAGCATGTAGCAGTCTAAATAGCATGCACGTTACAGAGACACAGACCGGAGTGTGTGATCATCTCGGATCTGTGCAGGACTCTTCGCGTTTCTTTTTCGTCTTCAGATAATACAATGATTTGATAACGAGACTGACTATACTCAAATGAAACATCAACTTAAATGAAATAACAATTCGAACTATATATGGTATCTATATTTTGGCTAAAAGTCATGCGGAAAGCGGAGGGAAGTTCCTCACAAAGCTGTAAAAGAGCAAAATCAGCACCAACTTAGCTTTCAATCCAGAGATTCCGCCAGTTTGCGACTTACTGGGCAGGGCATTCATAGCCCGAAGGATTCTTGTCCAGGTAGAGCTGATGGTACTCCTCTGCGTCCCACCACTGACCTGCAGGGATGATCTGCGTGGAGACGGGCTGTTTGTACCACTCCTTGCTCACCTTCTCGGTGACTTCCTCCGCAACCTTCTGCTGCTCGTCGCCATGGGTGAAGATCGCACTGCGGTACTGTGTGCCGACGTCAGGGCCCTGGCGGTCCTTGGTGGTGGGATCATGCATGCGGTAGAAGAACTCAAGTAGGGAGCGGTAGCTGACGACAGAGGGGTCAAACGTTATCTGCACCGCTTCGGCGTCTGCCATACAGCGTTAGTGTTGTCGAAGGCACACTCGATCCGAGAAAGAAGAACTTACGGCCTGTTTGACCAGTGCACACAGCTCGATAGGACGGGGACGACGTCGAGCCGCCAGAATAGCCCACCTTGGCATCTAGAAGTCCCTTTCCATTGCCAAAGTTTTTGCGAAACAGATGCTCGACTCCCCAGAAGCAACCAGCAGCCAGTGTCGCCTTCTGCGTGTTGTCCGACATATCCCGCGATGCTGATTCGGATGTCAGGGAAAGGATAGGGGAGCTAGTCGAGAAAGGACGGAATAAGCGTGAGAATAGGGTAGATCCGATGGCAGGTGCACCAAAAGCCATGAAATAAATAACTGAGACGTGGATATCTACCTATTACAAAGAAAAAAAAAATCTGAGAGGCGCGAGGCCGAATTGCCGCGATTGCGGGGATGGGATGGTGATCAATTGAGGAGAGTAGAGACAAGCTCCAATTTCCTTCTTGCAGACAGATGAATGAATTTAGTACCCTTAAAAAGCTCCCCGAATGGCGAATCTGGGTCTATATAATCTTTCTTCACCACTGAAGTTCGCCCCCCTTTCTGTCAAACTGTCTTCATCACTCTGACGCTTAAGTAAGATGGGCTGGCGTCATTTGACGCAATGACATAATGAAAATTCGAGGCTCTCCGCACGAGATTTGGAATATACAAACAATTCCATTGTAGTCAATTGGAAGACTTCGACATGTTTGTTGCAGACGAAGCAGGAGGAAATACGAGTAGGATCTTGGGCCGCGGACTCCGGTCTGCAAATCCAACTGCTCCAAATTGCTCCCCTAATACTAATCATACAAATTTAACTTAATATTATTGGTATCTTTTTGTACAGAGGGACACATCGGCAGTATTAAGCAACAAAGAAAGCGCGCTTATGTTCCCATGTTCCCTGTGCGGAATATCCCATTTATGCAATGCAAGTTATAACGAGAAGTTCAGCAGAGATGACATTCTCATATTGAGAATAATTTGGACACTGATGGAAAGAGAAAGAAAAGGACAATGGTATTTGTATTTCGAAACACCTTCCCAAGCACCCATATCGCCTGAAACTAACCAAAATAAGAAAAAGAAAAATGTTAACTACCTCCAGCTGCCTCCAGAGCTGGGGTAGAGAGCCTCTGGGGGTCTTTCGACGTTTGGAGCAGCCATGACGCTGAGCCTGATTGCGTCCCTGCTTGTAAGGCTGATATCTCGGGGTCGGAAGTCTCCTCCGAATGTAGTCCGCCTTTGACTGGTGTTTTTCATGATGGGAAGAGCCCGGGGGCTCAAGACTCTGGGCTTGGGGTCAGGCTCTTTCTCACTTTTCACCATGCGTCTTGCCTGCGATGCAGTAAACATGGTGTTTTCGCTTGGAGAGCTTCCATAAGTTCCGGATGTCGGACTTCGTCGACGGTGAATACGGAGAGCATTGGCAGAAGCACCAGGACCGAATGACCCACTTGAGATACGTCTCATTGCTGAAGTTATTTTGATAGCATCGTCTTTGGTAGCCTTCCAGCTGTCCTTGCTATCCGACATTGGACTGCTGGAGTAGCTTCCGCTAGACGTGCGGACGGCGATTCGTGATGGACGGTCAATGGAGCTCCGATTCAGGAAACTGCTATTTTCAATATCACGCAGAGGGGAACTTTCGGTATCAGAGAGTGGGAGCGTTGAAGTTGGGGGCGGAGCCATAGGTGAGCTACCCAGTTTCTTTGTCAAAAAGCCAGCTTTGAAGCGATTGTTCTTTGGTACATGTAGAGTTGGTTCAGAAGATTGTGGGACTGGGGAAGAACAGAAGGGGCTGATATTTCTGCTGGGTACCGGGATGCCTCGAGGGATGGGAGAGGTTCGAGGTAGAGGTGGTTCGCTAGGACTTTCTTCAGGAATAATCTCCGTCAATAGTTTTTGGGGTGTTTTCTGATACTCGGTCAGAGCACCATCCTGCTCATCGTCCTTCCATCGGACACTCCTTTTAATTGTCTTTGTCTGTGGCTTCTTTGGTGAGAAGCTAACGCTTTTTCTTCCACCACCCACTTTACGACGCCGGGGAGATCCTTTTGTCGGTGATGCCGGTGCTGTGGGCGCGAAAGTAATCGGCGCGTCCAGGGCTTTCGCCACAGGAAGGTGGGCTACACTCAGCCTCTTTTTCTGCTTAGGAGAACTCAGTTTCAAAGGACTGAGGGGTTGGGCGGGTAGCATAGCGCCATCGGGCTTCACGACGTTGGTTGCCACAGTGGATGAAGAGTTGAGCATCTTCAGAAGGATCTTCTTCCCCATCTCGACCGCTTCCTCTTCATTCATCTCCATTAGATGTTCGATCGAGGCCATGGTTTCGAATTGGGCTTGCAGGAGAAGTTGCACTATTGCCGCTTCGCCTGTCTTGTCTTGCTCTGCCACAGTGGAGAGAGCCTCTCGCTCTGCATTCGAGCGGAGAAGTTCTGCCTCCCGGTCGAAATTGGCAACGTCGCTGTTGTCGCTAATATCAAAGTCCCGAAGTTGGCGGACGGCGTTCTCGACAGCCGAGTTCATGGCCCGATCCCAGTTGTTCTTGGCCAGCCGCTGGTGGTAATGCTGCCGACTACCTTCCAACTCAAGAAGAATTCCTTGTGCACTTTTTCGAATCGCCTGCAGATTTGACAGTGGCTGCCTGTTCTCCGAATTCTCACAAACGGCATCAAATGCAGCGATCCATGAAGACAGCATACCGATCCTGCGGCTAACCTGTCTCAATTTGATCATATTGTTGGTCCTCTCTTGCCTCTCTTGTAATGAGTGCTCATATGCGTTGCGAATACGGGAGATTCCTTCTCGAATAGCTGCGTCCTTCTTTTCGGTCTGCTTCTTGAATTTGGCGAATGCCACCTTCTCCGACTCTTTCTGCTGAGCTTTGAGCTCATTGATCAGGTTCATCTGCTCATCAATCTTCACCAGGAAATCTTTGACATGACGATTGACATTGAAAACGTTCCGTGTGACTTTGGTCTGAATGTTCTTGGCCCGGTTTGCGTAGCGCAGAGTGTTTTGCGTTTCGTCGAAATGCTGGCTCGAAGGACTGACACAAACAATCATTACTGTCCTGCAGTTGCCACCGAGCGAGAATTTGAGGAGACGCGTCAATTTCGAGTTTCGGTAAGGAACATGATTGCGCTTTCGGGGGTCGCAGAGGGCATTGATACAGCTGCCCAGTGCAAGGAGGGATTTATTGATATTCGCTCCTTCGAACAGTCGCTCTCCCCTATTCTTTGTGGCACTCGCACGTTCACTTCCTGCCAGGTCAATGATACTCAATGTTGCCATGGTATGTGGTTCGTTAACATCGGCGTTGCGATCTTTCTGAGCAATGTTGATCTGGAGGACGGCGTGCGACCGCGAGGAAGTGGCGTTTGCCTCGGTTGGCGACATCGTGCGAAACTCATTGCCCCTCATAATCATGTCCATGACCTGTTGAACGTTCTGTGGATGATGGCTTGACAGCCCAGAGACAGAGACGGACTGGTTAGTATCCTCCCGAAGCATTAGGCCCCCTTTGCTGCCGCCTGGGACAAGAAGATCGCGGATCGTTTCGTTATAAATCTCCAAATACGAAAGGGAAACCTCCGTATGTTTTTCTCCCGCTCGTTCGTCAATACGCTCGAATAATTCCTGCATGGTAAGGAAGATGATACCGGGCTGCTGTGCTGTACCAGTAATTGTATGTGTTTTTCCACATCCGGTAGCACCGTAAGCAAAAACAGTGGCATTGTAACCATCGAGGACGCTGTCGAGCAGAGTTCGCGTTGTCGCTTCATATACCTCACCCTGCGAGGCATTCTGGTCGAAGATTCGATCAAAGGCAAAGGTCTGGTCCTTGACGCGTTTCCCTTGGGGCACGACGCTTCTCGAAAATTTCTGAACGGGGTTGTCTTCCGGCGGATCGAAAACCCTACACTATCGTCGGTAGCTGTTCCAATTGAGATGGTTAACCACAATCTAGGCTTACAGGCATCTATCGTCGATAACCTTGATGATGGACCGGATCCCCTTCTGGTTGAGCTTAGGGATTGGTGCTCCGGCTAGCGAGCCATCACCAAGGAACACAGGACCGTCTGCGCATTTCGGGAGCTGTGCTGCCTCTCGGATTGTGAAAGGTCGAACTCGAACGGTGACTGTAATCGAAGAGGCGCCGCCTTCGGCTGCCATGGCGTCTATCCTTCAACGTTCCTCCAGGTTGAGAAAAAAGAGTTAGATTCCAAGTGAAGATTGAACGGAGGTCGGATTATCGGGGTATCATGCGATATGCTGCACCCGTCGGCCACGCGGAGAAAACTGAGGGAAAGAACGAGATAAGAAGAGGTTATCGAATGATTAAGAACACAAGAGCCCGTAGTCGAAGAATGTTGACAGTGGATCTCCTTGAAGGTCTGTTTCGTGTTGAGCTCTCCAATGGTTAGTCTCCCCCCGAAGCCACTTGTTGACACCTGAGTGTTGTCCACGTTGCGTTGCTCCGAGCAACCATACCCCCGTGTCGATAAAGACTCTGTCGCGTGCGCTTTGTGATTCACCCTTCAACTTGAACCCATAACCCCCATAGAGAGAAATACCACAGGGTTTGTTTCATATTTCTACATCCTTTTCACCGTTGATTGGCTGTCAGACTTGCAAAGGACTGGGTCCTGTCCTGATATAGCGCGCCTTGCCTTCCATCATGATGCTAAAGTCTACGTACCAGGGACGGATACCATGTACCAGAGCTTCGATATGATCATTCTAATACTAGACCGTAGACTTTTGAAGATATGTTGGCAGCTTGACTCAGCATTAGACCGTTACTGCGCCAAGGAGAAACCATAGAGGCTGGACTTTCAGTTCTTAGACTGATCATCATGCTTGTTACTGAAGTACACAGCATCAGCTATCTACTAGATAGTGGGCGCAAGACAAACAGGCACATAGAAAGTACTCGTCCACTCCTTCCACGGAAAGATGCATGCCCTTAAGAAATCATGGGTGACTATGAGGGGTTGTCCTAATTGTACATTTGCCTATACGAGACTCTAAAGCCCGGGCAATAGGATAGTTGAAAGCTTTCTCATAAATTTGTCAAAGCAATATTAACGCCAGATGGTGAACACTCCTACCTAACCAAGCGCCGAAAACAAGAAGCAAGAAAGTTCGATGTGTCTCCAGCTCAATTTGGCTCTTCTTCCTCGTCGTCAAGGCTTGGTAAGACAACGTCCCATCCAGAATCGTCCAAGTCAAGATCGATATCGAGGTCGCCCTCTTTATCCATTTGTTCACGGGGTTTCCGAAACCTGAAGGCAATAGACTGTCCATTCCGTAAATCTGCTGCTTTTAAACTGGTTTTCTTCCCGGCGCCACGCTTGGATCCATTCTCAAGTCCTGGTATCTCATTCTCCAGTCTCGTCCAGCCCTTTTCCAGGTCATTCTTATCCACCGGGGCACCCAGCTCGATTTCTGCGTGATCTTCAGGAATGGAGTCTCCATTGATTTCCTTGATCCCTCGGTCTTGGAGAGCTTTGAGCAGCGTTTCTTTGGCAGTCGTGATGGACTCGTGGGGAGGAAGCATCAAGAGCACGGTAGTTTTGTGCTTCTTGAACAAGAGTGTCAAACTTGAGGGATCGACCTGTGGCTGGCTCGCCATACTTTGTTAGATAAGACAGTACTGAGGACATATATATCGTAGACTTACCATGGTGGGCTATTGAGACCTAAACTGATTTGTATGCGGCTCTTAGGACAGCTTTGGCGGGGCCTCGGAGCTTTCAGACAGCCAAGCGGGAAATCGGAGAAGTCGAGTGCCTATGAATCAGCTCTCCGCCAAAATAATAACTTGAGGACAATCAACTCCCAAGCAATTGCGATAAGCTGGCACCTGTACAGGAAAGATTGAAAACTTTATTTCAAATTGATCATTCATACCACTTTAAATTCGCTTTATTGACCATAAGTACGCCACTATGGAAGCCGACCATTCAAGCCAGGCGCGCTCCATGGAGTCGTCAACTCTACTCAAGATCCTCCACTGGGACAAATTGTTCGAATCCGATACTCCTCCCAGGCTTGGGATTCCAGTTGACAAGCGGCTACCGTTTACGGCGCTGTCAGCTTTCTCTGTCGGCATGGCGATCGGATCTTCTCACGGCAGCAAAAAAGCTGCGTACCGGTTTCGCGCCGAAAATGCCCATCGCTTCCCGACCACATCGACGGGATGGTTCCAATACCACAAGACGAAGAATTACATAGCCATTGTTGGAGGTGTTAAAGAAGGGTTGAAGATGGGGCTTAAGCTGAGTGCTGGTGCTCTTGCATTCTGCCTTTTCGAAGAAACGGTGGACTATGCTCGGCACGACAAGAGGGATTTCTTGTCAACGGTCACAGCCGGACTGTCCTTTTCAGGTATTTACAGTCTGCTAGGTATGTGTTTCATCTTCTTTACTGTGTTGGGGTTCTACACGATGGAACAATAGCTAATTGATGGTCTGCTTCAGCCCGACACGACGTATACACCGCTGCTCGCACAACGAAACTAGGGCTGAAACTGAGTCTCGCTTATGGGTTGATGCAGGACGCTCTTGAGACGCTAAAGGGGAACAGGCCGGCTTATGTGAACTTCATCCTGGGTAACCGTCATGGGGACAAATGAAGACTGTGATCTTCCTCAAAACTGTCTTCTTATCCGTTGACCATTGTGGAACCCAAAACACGACGCATCCCGCCGTGTAGGTCCATCCCTCGATAAGCAAACATGGCCAGACATGTGTTGCGGTCACAGATCAAAAGGCTTAAGGCACAAGCCGGTTGATCAGACTGCTCAACATCCAGGGAGTTTTCAGACAGCTGACCAAGATCAGTGTCTCTGAACTCGCACTAATCTCTTACGATGGCGTACGAATAGGGCAATGACCCTGGAAACACTTTCGCCTAGCAATCGTTTTCTTATCAACGAGGAAATGGTGGGAGTGATCGCCAAAAAGGAACAGTCATGCAGGTTCTGGGCACAATGCATGTGAAACCAGGCTGATGTCTCTAGCTTTCATCCACAGAATAGAGGTGGGATCCCAGGCAATCAGAACATATTCGTTCTTGGTGTTGTGAGCTGCCAGTTCCCGATTAAAAAAAAAAAGAAAAAAAAAGTCTTCGGCATCTAGTGTACATACTTTCCTGTCGCCGGGAGATCGTCTATTGAGGTTCAGCCTACATTTGACGAATATCTGTAGAGTATTTAGAAGCAGGATGGCCCTGCGGTTTCCCGCGAACATTAATCGAAATTACTTTTCCTATGGCAGGTTTCTTCTCATTTGACAGAGTAGCAAGGATTATTGCTGGGCAGTACGCTGGACAATCGGTGTGCGAAACTAGGGGACCGCGGAACTGATAACAAATCGATCGAACTGCCTTGGGCGTATCAGTGTAGTTTCTCAAGCAAAAATAGACCATCGCCTATGTGAGTAGTAGGTTTCAGTGGTCCGCGTATTTTCATCTGTGGAGGGTGTTTATCTATATGGATTGTCACTTGTCCCTTTGCGTAATCTTGATGGAAGCTGAAGGACTCGTACCTTGAGGAGGCTCTAGTATACAAGAGAAAGCTGGACGCCTGTACACATTTATCCTTGATACAAAAATAGCATCATGAGAATTATCATTAACAGTTGCTTGATGATACTCGACCTGTGCATTATAGTTGGGTTGTGGGGTTCATGCTTGGAGACTTTCCAGCACGGTTATCCTATCTTAGAGCAACCATGAGGATTATCTTTAATTGAAGAGGATAATCTTGCATGCAATCCCTTTTTGTTTCAGTCCATTAGTTTCTGCGTAATCTAACTATCACATATGGCTTGAACCTGTTTTAGGGTAGATCGTTATAATGTCCATGTTCTATCTACCACCTCCCGGGGGTTCCAGAGGATTGTTCAGTAATAATAGACCTGAGCATAATACAGACATCCCACCATAAGCTTCAACATTTTTCAGCTCAAAAGTCAAAGGCTGACATTCCGACTATCTAATGGGTTCAAACCAGTTCTGACTCGGTCTTGTGCTTCTAATAGGCCGAATGACATTCATTCCCCTGTAAGAATCCAACCCAACATAAACTAACCCTGCATCTTGAGCCTCTAAAGCATTTTGCACCATCCAAATGGATTTTCTTCTTCCCTTTTCCTCCACCGGGTCAACCAGTTTTCTAGACTAATATAGCGTCGATGATAAGACTCCCTCTCCAATTGATATCTATTAGATACCTTGACTTGAGCATTTTATTTCCAGTGGCTGTCGTGAAGTAAGGACTCCGTAGCGGTGGAGCTCAACCGCATCATTCTAGAATATTTGACGTTGGTGATCCCCGCTTTACTACTTTTTACTAGTATTCTTAATTCTTTTGGAACAGTTCCCGCTGTCCGCCAAACTAAATCACCTGCTAATCATTCATCGTTACTGCTTCTACTACTCTCTACTACTACTATGCTTGTTCTTCAACATATTTGCCAAATTGCTCAGGATTCCCAGCTTCTATCTCACTGTGTGACCCTTCATTCCCCCACTTCCAGCGACTGTAGATGTTGCCTCATTGCTGACGCCTGTTCTCTCCCCGCGCTCTACACTGACGATGCTATTCTGAAGCTCCCGTGATCACTATTCTCGTCGACGTCATCGGCCCATTGATCGCTTTCCAGCGACCTCTCTATATCTGCTGCTTGGTTGATCGGACGACAAAAATCTAGTCTCATCTTATCGCTCTGTGTTCTATTCGAACCAAGCATCGTAACTCTTCCATCATGCGGCGCCATGGCAGGTCTGGCGGAGGGACAAAGGCTGTCACGCCCGTCTCCGACACTGTTTCGCTCATCCATTCGTTCGACTCAATCACTAACCCAAATCGACCAGCACGACCGTCTCCATTGGCATCCTCTCACATCCAAGCATTACCTCTAGACCTAATCGATCGACTACGCTCCTTCCCTCTGTTCCAATCTACTCCAGAGTCATTCCTGGTCGAAGTCGCACAGCATCTCCGGCCCCAGCTCAGTGCCCCGAACGATTACATCCTGACCGAAGGCGATGAGGCCAAGGCGATATACTGGTTGGTGCGGGGGGCTGTCTCCGTCACCTCGCGTGATGGTGAGAGTATCTATGCCGAACTGGAACCGGGCGCTTTCTTCGGTGAAATTGGAGTGTTGATGGATCGGCCTCGCACTGCAACAATCATTGCTCGAACGCGGTGTCTACTGGTCGTTCTATCCAAAGAGGATTTTAGAAACATTCTTCCGCGGTTCCCGGAAGTGGAACGAGCGATACGGGACGAGGCACAGGAACGACTGATGATCCTGGAAAAGAAGAAGAAGGAGACGTCAACGCCATCCGTTGACATTGCAACTCCAGTCCGGAGAGGGTCAAAAAGATTAAGAGATTCCTATTCCGGAGATCTAGCTCCCGTTGATCGTCAAGGCACAAATCTGAAGACTGGCAACAAGAAGCGCAAATCCCCAAGTCCTGGGTTAGGAGCTGCTGAGAGCTCATCAAGCGCATTGGCAAACGGGTCGGTGAACGTCCGTCTTCTGCTCAAAGAATTGCCTCTCTTCTCGAGCCTCCCTCCGGATATACTACATTTTCTTGGACTCAATGCGCAACCGCGATCATATCCCCCGTTCACCGACATCATCCGACAGGATTCTCAGGGACGGGAGATCTATTTCATTGTACGTGGGGAAGTTGAGGTTCTATCAGAGAGGACGGACATACAAGACAAACAGTCTCTGCCGAACGGGATCGACACACCGGCCTTTGACGTAAAAGCAAGGCTCAAACAAGGGCAATATTTTGGAGAGGTCGTGAGCCTTTCTCTGGCACCTCGCCGCACTGCAACCGTACGGTCTGTCACGGCTGTTGAATGTCTCATGCTCAGTGGGGATGTCCTTGCTGAGTTCTGGGACAAGTTGCCCCAAGATGTCCGCCAGCAAGTTGAGAACACGGCCAAGGAAAGACTTCAGGCTGCTTCCGATGGAGACGTCGTGATGTCAGATGCCGGAAGCGCTGACCAGCCCGTCGATGGAGATTTCCAAATTAGAGCATCTCGGAGACAGTCAATGCCTCTTTTAACGCTCACAGAGACAGAACTGGATACACCACGTGCCCCCAATGGCATGGAAGACCAGAATGTGTTGAAACCATCGGATCCCGACCCATTCTTGAACGTTGGCTTGGATAATGTTCGGCTTCGAAGTCGGCGCGGATCGGTTGCGCCGCTGACACCAGAGGAGGTGTCTGGTGACCAACAGCGACAGTCGCCTCCACAAGCTTCTCGTTCCGCGAGATCGTCTCTCATGTCCCTTTCCGAGACGTCGGTTCTATCGACAGCCTCGAAAACACAGCGTGAATCTCGGCAAGATAACCTCGGAATTCTTCCCGATAATATACTGATCAAGGTCTTCCAATATCTGAACCTGCATGATCTTCTTCGCTTTCGGGCTGTTTCCCTGCATTGGTCGGAGATACTCAGCACATCCAGCGAACTGGTGCGACACCTCGATTTGAGCATGTACAATCGTCACCTCACGGATGACGTCCTAGTCAAAGTCATCTGCCCGTTTGTCGGTGAAAGACCACACTATGTCAACATCAGCAATTGTTTTCACATCACCGACGAAGGCTTTTCCAAGTTAGCCACCACATGTGGTGCTAACGTCACCGCTTGGAAGATGAAAAGTGTCTGGGATGTAACTGCATCTGCAGTTCTCGAAATGGCTAGCAAAGCAACAGGTTTAGAAGAGGTCGATCTAAGCAACTGCAGAAAGGTTGGCGACACCCTACTAGCTCGACTCATTGGCTGGGTCGTACCTGGACAGCACAAACCCAATGGCGAACCGGCGAAATCGGGAAAAGCAGTCGTAAAACCTACCATGCAAACCGAAGCTGGCACCGTATATGGCTGCCCCAAGTTGAAAAGGCTGACCCTTTCATACTGCAAGCATGTCACCGATCGTTCGATGCATCATATCGCGTCTCACGCTGCCTCTAGGATAGAGCAAATGGATCTGACACGATGTACGACAATAACAGATCAAGGCTTTCAGTACTGGGGAAACGCCCAATTTACCAATCTGCGCAAATTATGTCTGGCAGACTGTACTTACCTCACCGACAACGCCATTATCTATCTGACAAACGCCGCCAAACAGCTACAGGAGCTGGATTTGGTAAGATTGTCTGATTGCCTGGCGTCACGGCGGATATGCTGACAACTCACTAGTCTTTTTGCTGTGCCTTATCCGATACAGCAACAGAAGTACTCGCACTCCAGTGCTCGCAATTGACTTATCTGAATATGTCATTTTGCGGATCTGCGATTTCGGATCCATCTCTTCGTAGCATTGGACTCCATCTTTTGCACCTGAAACGACTTTCTGTGCGTGGCTGTGTTCGAGTCACTGGGGTGGGCGTTGAAGCAGTGGCAGATGGCTGTAATCAGCTGGACTCTTTTGATGTGAGCCAGTGCAAAAACCTAGCCCCTTGGCTCGAAGACGGCGGGGCCCTCAAATACAAGAACAGGATTACTTTCGAGACAGTCGCACAGAATGGGATCGTGTTCCGGTGACTCAACACCTGCAACAATGTCCAATCTGCCATCCCTACGTTGGACCACACCAAGACTCTTGACGGGTCACGTTGCTCTTCGCATGAAATAATCCTCTCTGTTTCTTGAATACTTATTCATCAGATCTTCTACGGCCTTACTATCGTTCCTCCTCTCCGCCAACTATAATCTTCTTAATCTTCGATGCTACCCCCCAGCCAAGCCTTTTGATATCCTTTTGAGCCACAGTCAACAACCGCCCCAGTATCGGTGTATCGCATTCAGACTCATAACATCAACATGGAGCAGGACCTCTCTTGGCCATATTTCCTCCCTTTTCCCCTTTGTTTTCTTTTAATGTGCTGGGTCACTTTCTGCATTGGAATTTGGGCATGGATGGAGTTCGCATGAAGGAAGAGCATGCATGAGAGCATTCTCCCCCAAAAGAATGGCTTGGTGACGCTACGAATTACTTTGGACTTGATGAGATACCATTTCCCTTGGTCGTCAATCTCTTGTACCTTAAAAATTTCGTGTCTTAATCATGTTTTTGGATCTATGAAACGAATGAATAGACGACTCTGGACCTTCCATCGCCTCTCGCGTGTCCTCGAAACATGAGCACGTTTGAAGTTCCTTGTTCGCAATTTCTTTGTCTTTGTGAGCTAGCATTGTAGCTTCCAATAGACTCTGTCAATGTGTCGACATCTCTCCAGTGAAGAATACCTTTGTTCTGCAAACGAAGGTAGGGTAAAGCAGGAAAATGAAACAAGTTTTTCAGGACCCAAGAGAAAGTTAGATCTTCTTTGTCTGCCGCGCTTGAATCTCATTTCCAGATAATAACTATCCAAAAAGAAGTGTTTTATCGCTTTGATCTAGGGGAGGGGATCATTCTTACAAGGTCCTTCACGCTTTAAACTGCTTTAACCTCCAGTCTCAGCCATGATCCATGAACAACGCCATCCCTAGAGGCTGCCAGCAACCATGATCACTATTCCCTTTCCCTTCTATCTTGCTCATGCACTAGGTTCTTTCGACCTAATACCTTTGTCCAGATCGGCATTGTGTACTCAAATACCATATCCTCTTTGATGGCGAAAGAAATGTTGATATCCCACATCAATTAGGATATAAAGTACGGCATTCTCCATCTGCATCATCAGTATACCTGACAAGAATCAACGCCTCATTGGCACAATTGCCTCTTCTTTTCGTCTTTTCTTGTAGTATTCCTAATCTTCTAGGGGCTCCTTCCAGAATTCCTTCACCGCGTCCGACTACACCAGCGAAAAACGCATACGTTGTGAGTATACTACTGCCTACATGGCAGGGCAGAAGCGGAAGATCGATGAGATAACGAGTCCGAGCGATAATGACAACCAGACTAATCGTGCTCAGGTCCCGGATCCGGACACAGGGCTCATCGGTAAACGGCCCAGGCTGTTGATCGCGGGGACGGCTGGCCAAGGACCGGCTATGCCCGCCGTCGTTGGGAGCAAGTTTGGAATTGGTGAGGCCCTTGGTAGTGGAGATCCCCCAGCGAAGAAAGGAGAGGGGAAGGGGAAACGACGGCTGGAACAAGTCAACACCGATGACGAAGAGGATGGGGAGGGCGAAGACGAAGACAATAATGGCGAGGGTGAGGAAGAAGAGGTAGAGACGCCGGCTGACAACAGAAAAGTCACCGCAGGACCATCGAGGAAAGCAGCGCCGCCAAAGAAGCAGCCCCGTCGTCGAAGACGAGGGGATCCGGAACCAGATTACTCGGAGACCATGCGTCTAAAGATGAAGAGTACCAAACGGACTGGCCAGGCGTGTGACCGTTGCAGGGTAAGTGGCAGTGCCCCGTCCCATGATTCTTTAGCCCATCTGGAGGCCAGTAAATGAGTACAGCATGGCCCGCTGTGAGTGGACTCCTTTCCATTCTCTTCCTTCGTGCTCTATTCACTGGCCCCTAGGGAGTCATCTTCTGGCCATACATATGTACTCGTCCCTATCTCTTAGGCAGAGACTGACTATATTGATTCTTCTAGGTGCGCAAATTGCGATGCGATCGCAATCTTAGCGGTTGTTCTCAGTGTGATGCTGCTGGAGTACCTTGCAACACGACTGACAGAGCCACGGGTACGACTCAAACCCGGGGAGCCCTACAGGAATGCGAACAGGGCAGAGAGCAACTGAGACAAGAAAACGCAAGACTCCGCGCAGAGATCGAACAGCTGAGGCAGCAAAATACGACCTTGCGGCAGCAGTTGTTGATCTACGAGAACATGTTCCCCACACAGAATGTGAGCCTCAATTTCCTCTACCCACACCCATAACCAAATCTATAGGCCAAGTGCTGATTTGGAAGCAGATGAATGTTCCAAACGAGCCACCGGTAAGACACACCCCTACTTACTGGCCACCCCCGGGTGCGAATGACCAGTATCACCAGCCGCCCTACGATGCATGGTCAAGCAATGCCGTCTACGATATTCTCGACAACTTTCCTCCATTAACACAACAGTTTGCCCCCAACCTACTCAACGCCCCCGAAAGATACGATATAGACCAAATACTACCGCTCCCTCCTGATTTCCAGCCTGCCCAGCAGGAGCAGATTCCTATTCGTGCTGACCCTTTCACGCTGCCCCTTCCAGCCAACAATCCTCCGCTAACTAACCTCAATGCTGGAAATCTAGCTGTGAACCCTGATCCAACTGACCATGCACAGACCCTACTCCAGCTCGAGCAGGAGCGAGTGGAGCTAGAGCGATTCTTTGACCTGGCTGTCAGGGATATTGCTCCCCAACAACAAGGAGGAAACGATGCCTTTCAGCAGAATGATTTGGCTGCTAATGATGTACCAGTTGCCAATGACGGAGCCCAAGCACTTGAGTATTTCACATTTCAGCCTCCTCAAGGGGGCAGTAATGACTTCCAGCAGAATGGCCGAAGTGGCGATGATGGGGCCCCATTTAGATAAAGCAGTAGCATTGATTTTATAAGCAAAGAGTTCTGAATGGACATAATACAGTCGATTTCGAAAACAGATTACCCTGGCGACACTGGCTTTGTTTCTTGGCCCGTACCTGAGTATACACTAAATCTGTATCAGGAGAAGCTGTAAATAATCCTTTTTTAAGAATAGATTCATTATAGAACGAACTACGGAGTAAAACGATTGAATAACATAAAATACTGTATATTACACGTAGCTCCTATACACTCCTACCTCCAGTGCCACTCCCATGCCCTTTCTTGCATCCATCCTCCCGCAAAGACCTCTTACCTCGAGTATTGCAAGAATCATATGCACAATATGGCACCGAGACTACCTGCCTCAAGGCTACACTTTATTCGTGATATTATACAAGCCCAGTCACTAACCACGTCTCAAATGGCGGAAGAAGCTGAATGCAGTGAACAGACGATCAAAAATATCCGCAAGAACTAGCGACTGTTCGGGAGCGTCCATGGCCCTCCCCCGAGCGCGACTAGTCCGAGAACCAGTCACAACCAACGACAGCGATGAAGGTCGATGTCGGACGTCGTGTTCTTTCGAGTTTCCGGAAGCTGAGGTCTCGTGCGGCTTGTGGTCATCAGTTACGAACGCCTGCCCTTTCTCAAGCATCTTCACGATCATTCTTAATGACCGCTACGCTTCCTACCTATCGCAAAAGCCTCGCCATCCGCACGATAAAGACTCTCTCCAAGCAAATGACAGCAGCCAGTCCCGAATTTGAGCACTTCTTTCGTTATACAAGTGGGCGATGGCTCTGGGATGAAGAACAGCAGCTTCGGGACCGCTATAAGGCCTTCAATGTTGCTGAGCTTCAAGGCTTAGCAGCCCGAGCCATTGGCTCAGGCAGCTGCGTCTCGATGACTAAGTTGGCAGAGGGAGGATATAACAAGGTCTTCCGTTTGGTTATGGATGACGGAAAATCAGTCCTTGCCCGTATTCCAAACCCAAATGCCGGTCCCTCATTTCATACGACTGCGTCCGAAGTTGCTACCATGGAGTTCGTAAGTTAAGCATGCCACGGTCAAGCGCAAGAGGCGGCCTGCTGATCCTCTTGCAAGGCTCGAGATTTCCTCCAAATTCCCGTGCCCCAGGTATTGGGTTGGAGTGCCACATCTAATAACCCAGCTGGCTCGGAATATATCTTTATGGAAGAGGCAACTGGCACGCAGCTTGGAGTGATTTGGGATGAGCTGAGTCCAGATTTCAAAACTCTCCATAATGAGAGAAGTGGTGTCTATTGAGTCAAAGATGCTGTCCGTGTCATTTTCACAGTAAGTTTACTTTCACACTCACGGTGGCGTGCAAAATCTGATCTGTTTCTCGTCAGCTATGGCAGCATATATTTTGCGAGTGATGCAGTTGAGGGAGCAGTCCCCGCCAAGCTCACCAGTGAGGCTCCATCAGAACTCAAAGAGCATATATACAAGACATTCAGTATTGGACCTACTGTCGACAGGGATTTCTGGCGCAGGGAGCGTTCTTCAATGGACATCTCACGGGGTCCCTGTAGGCATCACCACGGTCATGTGATAATTCATTTGGCTAATTGTCACTAGGGTCAACTCCCACGGATTATGCGTTATGTGTTGGCCAGCGCGAAATGGCGTTGATCAAAAATTACGCCGTTCCAAAACCACCTAGTGACGCCTCGTTGGTCTCAACGGCCCAAAAAAGTCCTGAAGCGCATCTGCAGCTGCTAGAAAAGTATCTCAAAGTGGCCCCCTCCCTTATGGACATTGATCCCATCCTCACTCGCCCTACATTGTGGCATAGAGACCTTCATTCCTCTAATCTCTTTGTGGATGATGGCCATATAACGGCTGTCATTGATTGGCAAGGGTCGTTGGCGGGCCCACTCTTCCTTCAAGCTCAGCCATCCCCGCTTGTGGACTACCAAGGCAGCATTCTACTTCAACGCCCTGAAAATTTTGACGATCTCGACCCTGAGCATCAAGCTCAGATCAAACAAAAAATATTCAAATCGACGCTATTCCAGCTTTATCTGTTGGAAACCAAGAAACGGTCCCCTCTGCTTTCCAGAGCATTCCATCTAGACCATGGGAAGACAAGGCGCCTTCCAATCGAACTAGCCGGAAATACGTGGGATGATGAAATTGTCTCCTTTCGTGAGGCACTCATTAACGTTGAAAGGTAAATTACTCGATACTGCTCTGTTCTCCGTTTGGTATTCAATTTCTTTGTTAGGTATTGGCATGAACTTGGCATCCAAGGCGATTGCCCGTATCACTTCACGCAGGCTGAATTACATAACCACTCATTTGACGCTAATGGATGGAATGAGGTCCAGGACTTTTTTGACAGTATAGAAGGTCTTGTGAAAAGGGATGGCTGGACAAGTCTTGAAACGTTCGACGCTGCTTTCGGATTCTTCTCGGAACTCAGAAAACGGGGTCTTGGGCATTTGAAAGGCGATGAAAGGGACATTTTCAAAAGACAGACCCGTTGGGCCAAGAACACAAGCTCACCACCGAGCGTCTAGGATGCCACAGCAAAGCGTGCGAACGGCAAATAGTCTGCGAGTTACGGTATCTAAACGCCAACTTGATTCCAAGTAAATAGCGCGCACTGAACTCATCATGGGAGCAACATCCTGCTATTATCTATATCTTAACGAATGCATCCAGGCGGAACTAAAACAACGCCAAAACGCTGCACTCTACGCCAACACATTCTTTACACCACCTTCAGAGCGGGAATTGCCTTCTTCACGTTCTCTACCCAGTGTCGGATGTTTTCTACGGAACTTCGAGCAAATTCCGGGTTTTATCCCTTTGCCAACGAAGAATTCTGGGTTTTGATCCTTGTAGATGTGCTCAAGGTCAAAGCTATCTGACAGCGTTACGACAGACGCTTGTCGAAATGCAGCATTGAGGGTTTCATCAGATACATTTGATGCAAGCCACTCACCGTATTCTCTGACAGCAATGTCCCTGAACCCGGGGATTTTCAATGGGCCCATATTCTTCGACCCAGCTGAACCAACAGTCGTTTTTGTAGCCGGTATGTCCACCCCTGCAGGGTGCGATGGGAGAACATTGATGTTGATTGGTGGATACGGCGTTCTGGGCCCGGACATGTCACCCCCTTTGCGTTTTTCTCTCTCCAGCCTCTGCTGCTCCTCTGGATTAACCAGGAACGTCTTCGTGCGTCTCTAGGACACCACCTTTCTCACCGTAGGTGACCAGCCGTCTGGGGTTTGAGTTCGGAGTCGATAGTGTTTTCCCCCACTGGACTCAGCCAACAGTAGGGGCCTAAGTGGCACGCAGTTGAATCACATCTTAACGTCAACATCTCTCCTCCAACAGTAACAAGGAAAAGATACCCTACCTGCAAAGTGCCAAAGACTATCTCCTATGTATAAGCGTTTGGTAGTCTTTTTGACGACAACACTCATTCGCAACGATAATTATGAACTTTTGCACTGTCTCTGCCAAGAGTGCACACAGTCTATCATTGCCATACACAGTATGTAGTTCACTCGGACTGGGGGATGCGAAACTTGAAATACGAACGTGCTACTTACTCCACAAGGGACGATCAACCTTGGCACGCGTGCGTCAACCCCCGGTATATCCGATTTCTCAAGATAGTCGGCATTACGAAACTCAAGATCGAGCTTTGGATGGGAAGCCGGCCATGGCCCAAGTCTCGATGCAGAAGTCCTCCGTCACGGTCGAACCAGAGTAATTCTGCCCCTGAGATGGAGCAGCAAGCTAGAAACAGCCAAACAGGTTGGTGAGGCTTCATGATTGACAACCTCAGATCAAGCAAACAAAGGCTCCGAATAGTGTTACGGAGTACTGGGATTATCCGGGTTTTCTGCTATACATAGAAACACAGGCTACACAGCATGAGTGATCCTGACGATCAGACATCCAGACCAAAGACTAAAATAGACCTCCTGAAGTCGCTGGGTGAGAGACAGACAAGCTCAACTTTCTCATCAGATTCCAACCCAATACACTCTTTTCTATCTCTATATCCCAAAGTCAAGTCACTCATTCCACTCCCTTTCATCAGACAAGATGCGCTTCTCCTTCCTTGCTGCCCTCGCCCTCGTTGGCACTGCCTTGGCTGCTCCTGCGGGCCCTAACAGGTCCGCTGCTACGGTACGGAGGACCCGGGATGATATACAAGACTGATCAGTGTGATCGTAGAAGGCTAATGTGCATCGCTGTTAGATTCCCATCGGACAAACTTGCAATAAGGACGGCAGCATGGGCATCTGCGAGAGTGGATACTGTCTGGTACGTGCCATGAACTCCAAACGTCGCTGAGGATTTGCGTTAGTGGTTGGATACTGATCCTCTTCGGATGATGCAGCAAGACGAAAAGGCGGCTACCGGTACCTGCCAGGCGCAGTGAGAGAACAAGGTCTCCATTGATTTCTGAAATCGACTCCTCGCCATGGAAGATGGACCGTTTCGACACATTCCAAACCCAGATTTACATTATACCAAGGCCGAAGCCATGTATTTATTTTCGTTCCTAACATCCCCCAAAACCTGACATTTGTTCTCAAATGATATAACGCTGGGTACGCAATTGCCTTGCCCCCAAGGGTATCTCTATAGTTCCTAATGTAAAACATATCCAAAATCCAAACTCCTAAACCGAAGCCGTAAGCCCAAAGTCAGAATATAATCAAAGAAAAGATATGATCGCATCATTTATTATTCTTTCGGAAACAACAGCAAATGCCGTTGCTCTCACACCACTCCCTCAGAAACCCTGCACTGACTTCCCTGTCTTCATGCACTAACCCTAATCCCTCGGTATTAAGCCAGGTGGCGAAATCTTCGAGGATGATGGGATCATACATAAGAATCTTCTCATGCCAGCTCGGGCGCTTACAGCCTGCAGAAGAAGATCGAGGTTGCGCACGCACGGCCTTGTTTATTTGACTGCTAAGATCTGGCATGCCCGGCTTTGCGACCGCGTCAAAAGTAGACAGTATGATGCAGGATTCAGAATTTTTCCGCTCCTGGCTGGATGGAGAATCTGAAACAAGCAGTGGTTGGCTACCTCGAGTTTCTGATGAATGGAGCGTATACCGGTTTTGCAGTCTGCTGGGAGAAGGTATAAGCTCATCCTCAGAGTCTTCAATCTCCTCCACATTGGCAAAGGACGAATTTGAGGCCTGGCTGAATTCATTCGCCTCTTGCGCCTGTCTTCTTTTCAGATGTGCGCTTGCCTTGGGTTCAATTTTGGGGTTTGCACGCGTCTTTGGCGTCTCCGACAATGTTGCCGTCTTGCGCGTCCGCTTCTTGGTCTGACCCCGAGTAGTATCTGGTTCCGCCTTTTGATGGGCATGGATGTCTTTCCCCATATCTTGATTCTCTGCCTTTGTGGCCCCGTGCTTTGACTCCCAGCATTTCTCAAGCACCTCGACCATCTTCTTGCGACTTCTCATGGATTTGAAGCCGAATTTCTTGACTTCTTTGGACAGTTGGGAGTCGGTAAATTCCGCGTACTGTGGTATCCGGGGCGCCGCGGATTCTTTGGAAACAACCTCTTTGAGCTGACAATCAGCCGGCGGCGACAATTCAGGATCCTTGATGACTGCTTTTTCGTCGTCAGGCGACTTTTCTGCAGGAGTAGTTGATTGTTCTTGGAAGGAGGTGTCTGTCTCAATAGCATCGTAGCCAGTGTCCCCCTTCGTCAATGCTGCGGTCTCTGGGGAATCATCGGATTTAAGAGGAAGCTCAGATATTTTAGATATATTGACCATATCCAGAACCTCAATTTGAGCCAGCGAACCGTCCAAGTCTCTAGACGCTACAGACCACAGTTTTCTTGGCGTTGCAAAGCGGGATACTGTGGCTCTGTCTGAGAATTTGGAACCTGGCCTGGTAGCCGGATAAGCCTTCGGCTCTGCAGTCATATCATTTTCCGACGCACGTATCGCCATTTGCATGTCTCTCAACATCGTTGGCGAGTCCTCTCGCTCCAGCTGGCTGCACGTTCCAAACACCAGATCCTGCTCTTTTAGAAAGCTAACAGCAGCCTCGGGAGGAAGGACAGAAGAGTCGATGACATGGGATCTCGAACTTGATTTGCCTCGCTGTTGCACACTGGACCTGTTAGCGCTCGCATTGTTCACAACATCTCCGAAGGCAGCAGTAAATGCGCTTGCGCTATCCGAATCATCCGTAGCATCGTCCACATATAGTGCTGTCACTCTTCCAGTCAGGGTTGTAATTCTTTTGCTCCGTTTATTAGGTTTTTCTTCAAGAGCAGGTGCTTTCGAGGCTCGAGCACTATCAGGCAGTACATGTTTGACATTCGGGAATACCCTAGACTCCACAAGCTTCAAAGAAGTCAGCATTGGTTCCAGTATTCACCAAAACCAAGTAAACGCACCTCTATTCGCCGCCGCTTCGTTGCTGCGCCATCTTCAAGACGCTTAGAATTTGCCTCCAGGTCGGAAGAAGTGTTTGAATAACCGTAGCCAGATACGAGGTTACCGAACCGATTTTGGTCGGGCTCTCCGTCTACCATATCCAATGCGACAAGTTGCTTGCGAGTATCCTTGGTGGGTGTCCAATCCAGCCGTCTCTTCATGGCCGCATCGAGTTGTAGATCGTCAATGTCCCGGGTTTCTGCCTTTTCGATATCTGTTTTCCTCAAATATGGCTCGAAAGTCACTGGTTCTTCGGCCTTGAGTCCCGTTACGTCCGTCTGTGTACTGCCGGATTTTGCGACCTTGCCTGTTATCGTTCTATTCTTGGCTAGCGTACGTTTGACTCCAGCGTCACTCCTCTTTTTCCTGGCCTTAGGTTCCTTCTTCGGAGCCTCCTCATCGAGTTTCATGAGGGCATTGTTTGAGCCACGAATGACCGTCTGCGTATCCCCCTTCGTCTGGTCTTCCTTGCTCTTCTTTGACCTTCCTGTCGCTGATGCTGCCGCCTTTCGTTTCGTCGCATTCGGTTTGTTCGCTTTCGCCACTGTATTTGAGTCTTGCTTCGTGTTTGATGACACTACGGCTTTCTCGTCCTGTGCCTTGAAAAACCGGGAGCGGGTAGGTGGTTGGAACAGCTCCGACGGAGAAGGCAGCGGAGGAGGCGATGGGGACAACGGCGATAGACCAAAAAGTTTCTCCGGATTGTAATTTGACTGCGCCGGCGTTTGCGACGGGATATGGTCTGGCGAAGAAGAGGATAGAACGATCACTTCTGTACTGGAGGGCATGGTGGCGAACTGGAGTGGCAGCGATGGGCTATGTCTGTTCAAGAAAACATCAATGCAAGCGATACTTGTAACATCATGAGATTTCCAACTGCAAGCAAGCAGTTTATCAAAAGTTCATCGAGAGATCTTGTATTAATCGACCATGAGGTGGAAGTTCTCATGTCGGAGGACATATGAAGAAGATGAAGACGAGCTTACAGGGTGGTCTTGGCGAAGTTGTATAATTGCCGGTTTGGGAAATCTAATTTGGTGGGCAGGGCAACGGGTGGCATCTGCAACAAAAGCACATTGGGACACACCACAAAACTCTCCATCAAGCGTTCGCTGATGTCGAGAATGAAGTAATTGGCACTGAGATATCGTAAAAGCTAATGCTAAGGTACATTGTGGGTTGATCCCAGTTTTGTATTGAGTATAAATTTCGAATCCAAATGGTCAGATGATCAGAACATCGAAGGTCTGTCTTCAGGTGGTTGAAATGAAATCTATCCAAGAATCCATCCACAGAATATGTCGCGAGCTAGCGAGCATCAATCCAGCTCATGCAGAGATTGCCCGCCGTTTCCGATAGAATCGGCGTTGAGAGGAGAAACCACAGAGCGTCTGCTGGCCCTTCACCATATACCAATCTGGAATGTCAAAGCAGACCAGTGCAGAGGATGAAACAACTCTCTCCTCTCAAGGCGTCGGTTTTGAAGGCCCCATGAGACCAGGAGATAGTTGACTAGAAGGGTAAGACACTGCTCACGTCGCCCCTCGCAAAGCAATTGCGCCTATCAATGAAAGCTCGAGTCGGCGTTTATCGTCATCTTGAGCAGTACTCAGAGACCCCAATTTATAGGCTTTCTTGATCTTCGCAACATCCCCGATCTCGGATAACGATGTATCGGTGAATGGTACAGACAAGCCCTCAATGGATTGCTGTAAATGCTCCGCTACCGAGTTGTGAGTGATATCCGGCGTGACGGAGACTTTGACCACCAGCAGATCTTTCGTCAAGTCAGTAATGCCAAATTTGCGAAAAGATTCCGCGATCTACAGGCTGTTAATTTGGTTCTGGTAGATATAGAGCTACCGTTTGTTCTTCAACTTACATTGTTGGCAGGACTCAAAGAGAAGACTATCTCCGAGTGGACATTGCGCGACTTGAGACGCCCATTCAACGAATCATTGACGGCCCTAAAGATAGCAGAGAGAACATGGGCTCTTGAAAAGACCTAGCATCTTCTATTAGTATGATTTCTCCAGGGGATTTATCTGCAGAACCTACCATGCTCGCATCAATGAACGCATACTCGAAGTCTGCATTCCCCGAAAGCAGCTGCTGGCGAAGAAAAGGCGCATTATTAACATCGCGATAGAGACCGATATGTACGGGCAGATTCGAAGGCAGATGGGGCAGTTGTATAGTCTCCAATGACGCAGACATTTTGAAGGGCAGATACTTTATTGCTTTGAGGATCAATTGATAAGCAACGAAAGACGACTGAGTCAACCAATTCGAAAGAATAAGAAAAAAAAGAACTTCGCCAATACTAAGCCCAAATGCGTTCTAAGCTTGCTAACCTCGCGACAATGACAATCATGGCGTTAAAACGACCAGTAACTCCGATTCCTCCGTCTCCCAGTTCTCATGCTTTCTGTGCCCCTCCCCCACTATATCCGCATGAATAATCAACTTGTCACGTGATTGCGCTTCTCGAACGTTCGGGCAGCCGTATTGGCTGCGCCTTGGATGTCTGATATCGCCAATCCATTGCTTTAGATCGTCTCGTCATCTATTTAAACTCCCTGTTAGCCATCATTTCAACTCCCCGACTTCATCACTGACACCATAATCACCTAGACATTTTATCACAAAATCATGGCGTTCTTTCTAAGGCGCCCGTTTGCCGTCCCGACGGCTCTCCGTCAGGTACCGAAGGCAGCCAACACTGCTCGATTCATCCACAATACACCTTTCAAGTCTGTTCAGTCGAATCCTCTGGGGCCTGCCTCGTCCTCGATTGTCGCGCAATCCAGAAAGACCTTCCAGAATGCCTTCCGACGCACATATATGCAACCGACTTATGGCGCCGCTCAGAGTGGCAATCTCACCCAACGCCTGCTGTACGGTGCGGCCATCGTCGGTGGAACTATCATGGCTACGAACTTCATTTTTAACCGTGAGACAAGAGAAGATGGCGGCATGCCATCTTACGAACAGAGCTACTTGAACGAGACTTTCATGCACACTGGACTTGGTATTGGTATTATCGGTATTGCCGCTAGAGCTCTGCACATGAACGGATGGTCCTATCGTTTGATGGCCACCAACCCTTGGTTGGTTGCCGGTGTTGGTTTGGTCGCAAGCATGGGTACGATGTTCGGTACTTTCTACACTTCTCCTGATAAGTGAGTGCCCTGGTTTGAAATTAATTATCCTGCTATTTTATCCTGGTGGGATAGTTTTGCTAATTGTTGTCTAGCTACGTCATGAAGTACGGCATGTGGGCAGCTTTCAATGTCACACAAGCTGCGCTCCTTTCTCCTCTGATGTTCATGCACCCTGCACTGCTTGCTCGTGCCGGTCTTTACACTGTTGGTATGATGGGCTCCATCGCATTTGTCGGCGCCACCGCCAAGCAGGAGAAGTACCTGTACCTCGGTGCTCCTCTTCTGGCCGGTGTGACCATCGTGGCTCTTTCCGGCCTGGCTCCCCTTGTTCTCCCCGCTACTGCCACCCGTGCTCTGATGTGGTCTGAGAAGATTTGGCTGTATGGCGGTCTCGCTGTCTTTGGTGGCTTCACCCTCTATGACGTCCAGAAGATCTTGCACCACGCTCGCTTGGCTCAGAGAGGTCTCGCCCGCCGGGATGTTGTTAACGAGAGCATCAGCCTTGAATTGGACTTCATCAACATCTTCGTCCGTATGGTCCAGATCCTGGCTATGCAGCGCAACAACCGGAAGTAAGCGGAGAAACATTCTATGAAACGAATCACTTGCAAATGAGTGAATTCCCCAACACCTTCGATGGAATGCTCTGCTCTCACTTTTGCTCCAATCAAGCCTGTGTAAAATCAGACTGGGGCAGGGACACGAAGGAATTTGGTCTCATTTCGATTGACATTTTTAAGAAATGTCGTTTGTATGATAAAGATGAAGAATCCAGCTAGCTCATAACTGGGTCTGTACGTTACGGGTTTGGAGTTTGCGGATCTATTGCAATGGCTGGCAGTCAAACACGACGCGCTTAAGCTCCCTACAACACTGGATAGAGGGGGGTTCTCAGAAACTACAGCACAAATTTCAGAAATTGTACTAGCTACAAGACAAACTCCACTCGGGTATATTAAACATATATAAAAAATTAAAAAAAAAACAATATAAGTGCTATTTAAGTTTACTCATTTTACAGATCTCAACACTCCAAAGAAAGATTATGCCTTCATGTATAAAGCAAATAAACTTGACAGCAAGCATCACAAGCATACCAAGAACAATCATCACTAATCATACTGTACAAGTTGTGACAAAGCCTATGATTATTGATGACAAGGTCAGGATGGACCAAGCGACGACCTTGCTCCCAGAGGACCGCATTGGTCTCTTTTTCAGCGTAAGGTATGTCGGCTCGTTCGATATCTGAAACCCACACAGACCACTGCCTTCCATCATATTGACGGGAAATAAGACCCGAGGTTCTCCTTTGTCCATGTCTATCTTGAGAAGTCCCATATCATTGACCAAGTAACTGACACAGCTAAGCACATCCATAACCACAAACCCCGGCTGGTAGCCAATTGGCATGTCCAGCTCGTATTTGCTACTGTTCGCGCCCTGGGTCGATAAGACCATCACAAGTTGACGGCCCTCCTGGCCTTTGCGGAAACCCATCTCACTTCGGCCTGTGTAGATAGGGTAGGTTTGTGTCTCCAGGTATGCTGGATCGATCTGGGCTGCGTGCTTGCGGATCCTGTTCAATTTTCCAACAAGCTGGTAGAGAGGGGCATTCGTGTCATAACTCGATAACCATAAGGCTTCGCGATTCTCGGGGTCACTTGCACCTGAGAAATGCTGTTCTTGGCCCTGGTAGATCATCGGGATACCGTCAAAGAGGATCGTGAATGTGAGGACGTTCTTGGCAAGCTGTGTCCGTGTCAGTCTTTTACAGTCCAAAAAAAGTGCAGAAAGGCCTGGATCTTTTTTTCTTACTGCAATGTCATCCTTCATGCTAGCAAATCGGGCGACATCATGGTTCTCCGAGAATGAGGTCAAGGCCGTTACGTTAGGACAAGTCTGTTTCATAACCTCGACTTGATTCGTCAACGAACTCGTATTGGCCTTGGTGAATGCCTCAAGAATTGAGTAGTAGATAGGATAATTCGGAACACTGGGAAGGTCATTCTGGTATTCGCAGATTGTCTTCACTGAGGGTTCGAAGACCTCGCCGGTAATAAAGGCGCCAGATGCATTTTGGAACGATGGCAAGAAGGTAGGGGTAATATGCTTTGCTGCATCCAGACGCAACCCGTCAATGCTATATGTAGACATGGTCTGTTTGATCCAGTCTTCAAGCATGCTCTGCACTTTGCTATCTTCTGTCTTCAAGTCTGGAAGAGGAATAATGTCGTCGCCCGTCCAGCACCGTTGCGCCATGGGATAGTCATTATAGTCGGTAATCTTGCAATATGGATGGAAGAACTTCGGATCGTTGAAAGGACTGAGAACTGTATAATCAATGCTAGTTGCCGGGTTTCCACCGTCGGTGATGTATGCCATGTTGTTGATAACAGTATCTACCATCAAGTACATGCCTCGATCATGGAGAGCTTTACTCAAGTCAAGCAGATCTTGATGCGTGCCGAAGTGTGAATTCAACGCATACATGTCTTGAATCCAGTATCCATGATAGGCTTCTCCGTAGGGTACACGTCCTTCCACATTCTGGGAGATTGGAGAAATCATAATGGCGTCAAATCCCATTCCCTGAATGTAATCAAGATGGTCAATTGTCCCTCTCCACGTGCCACCACAACGCAGCCCTTCTGTTGTATTGCATGGATAAGTGGTGGAACTGTCTGATCGTGCAAATCTATCTGTCATGGTCTGGTAGATGGACCTCGACTTCCACGCATCTGTATCTGCGGCCCATGCTGGTACGAGAAGGGCAAGTGCTGCAATAATGCAGAGCCGTTGCAGATGCCTCAATGAAAATGACATGAAGCAGGATTCCTTTCCAAAGAAAAGCAAAATCAAGAGAAAAAAGGGCAAGGCTGCATCAAAATCCTCAGATGGAAAAATACCAGCAGTCGTATTGGAATCCGTCACCTGGGAGATTCATACAGCCAGCGAGAAGTATGTCGTAGACTGTCCACTATCCTGCTGAAATCTAAAGCTCGTCGTATTGTTTCCAAGTGAATATTGACCGGATCGTATGTCATTAAAGAATCGCTGGCATCTGCGAAAATGATGTATAGTCAAGGATCGGCAGCGAGTGACAGTATAGTTAAACAAATTTTAGACATATATCAATGCCAAAGGAAAGCACATAGCAACTGCGTTCAGTTTGGAGGAGCGGCAGTATACCATCGATAGAACGAATATATAAGGACTGGAAGATCAATTACTGAACAGGAAGAGAGAGATTCATCCAAGCCATAGAGAGAGAGAAGAGAATGACGACGTCAAAAGGACTGTAAAGAGTGCAGAGAACACAACTGAGAAGAGATGTGTTCTCAAAATGTATGGTCATTAACCATCCGATGACAAACGACTGTAGAGAGAGCAACAAGGGAGCTCTCTGGCTAGAACATATCCATCCTTTTCATTTCAATTGAATGTGTAAGTCTCATTTCCGCTCGACAAGTTGTAGAATAAGGCAGAAAGAGTATCATTTACTCTGATCATCAACAGTCTTTATGCTTCAATCAGTATT
This sequence comes from Aspergillus clavatus NRRL 1, assembly GCF_000002715.2. Taxonomy (NCBI): domain Eukaryota; kingdom Fungi; phylum Ascomycota; class Eurotiomycetes; order Eurotiales; family Aspergillaceae; genus Aspergillus; species Aspergillus clavatus. The sequence continues at coordinate 1,061,365 of NW_001517101.1, read as the reverse complement.
TGCGTCTCGTCCCTGCTTCTTGTGAGACATGTATCAACTGCATAATGCACCAATTTCCAGGGGCAAGGGACGTTGCAGCATTGATCTGCTCTTCAAAGCTTGGTCGAGCTATTCATATGATAAAATTAAGTATGCTTTGCTCACATATTGGACTACAAGCTTCGGTATATGCTGGCATCGTCGCGGGTCGCCTTTTGCAAAGGGCTGAACTGAGGTCAATGATAGTAGAAGAGAATGAACAGAGGACACTCTGTGTCTTGCACAAGCCTCGACCTCCTTTTGGTTGGCGCCATCGTTGTGTAGTGTTGATTGGCAGTACCCTATCTTCATCAGCATCAATCATCATCATGTATGGGCTGCTCCCGAAAGGAGATCTTCATATTGAGGTCAGATTGAGCGAGCGAGGACGAAAAGTCTCAACATGGCATTGTGGACAAGCTTCAATCTCTCTCGGCGTGGCCATCCTTCGAATCATGCAAGGGTGGGAGCAACGAAGGGAGAGAAGAGTCAGAAGCACGCTTTCTCTCAACGCTCAGATCGAGTTTTAGCCTGAGCTGTTGAGTCCTATGATTGGCATCTTCGAAAGCTATAATTTGACGATCTCAAATCCCTCAATCAAAATAGTGGTGTAGTGTCGGTTATTGAAGTTGACGATGGTGGTTGGGAGGACGAAGGATGACAAACCTCCGTCAGGTGTCGATAGTTCGATACCCCAACTTCTTGCAGCTTTAATCCCACGTCTGATTAACAAACGACATTTTTTTGGCATTACGACCAGGGGCAATAATTATGCTCAGGGCTACTCAAGTCGAAGAATGGCCTTACGGCAAAAAAGTCATATTTATTACCCGCATTTCCATATCTACTTTCCTCCGAACTGCAACTTCATGATCTTGGGATAGGAAATATAGTACATTCTCTTGCATCATATTCATCAATTCAATCTGGTCCCATCACCCTTCATGTTAATTCTGAAAAATTTGTCAGCAAGAGTATATTGCCGTCCAGGACCATTGAAACTCACAAGGTTTGCCAGAAAGTGCTTCATAAACGTCGTTAGATATCAGAGCCGTTGGATATCCCAGCATCAACATGCATTGAGCCGCGACAAATCAATGCTCCTCAATCACTTGATGACACTGAACCCAAGTAGTTCTCACTCATAGGCCAATGCATGATTCACCATGTTCATCAAACTCCATCAAGAGACAATGGCCTTCTTCGGTTTCGCTTCAACAACGTCCGACTCCTTGGAAACCTTGCTTGGCCATAATTGACGCTCGATTTGTTTCCAATTTAAGCCTGCCACTTCTGGGGCCCCTGCCATGTTCACTAGAAGACACCAATGCTCTTTCGAGATTCTGTGGAAAGTCCCCAAGATAAGGGCCACAGTTTTCCATCCATGGATCCGTTCACCGGGGAGTAGAACCTCGATATTTTGTTCCTTCCAGTCGCAGCAGTACATCTTGGTGTACAATTTACTTTCTTCTGCGGGCATAAACCCGAAATGCTTCGTCTTGACGCGCATCTTGTGTCCTTTGACAGCACACATTGCTTGTTTCAGTTGCAGCTTCAGGAAGAGTGAATTGTCGTCAAGACCATGCAGATTGACAAGGTGGAAAGTGCGTGCCTCGAGCTTCAGATAAGTGACATGGGTCATTTTGCGTGTTTCGGAGTTCTTGATTATCTCACGTATCGTCATGGTGTGCTGGATCAGGTCGAAGAACACATCGAGCTCACCGGGCTGGTGTATCTGGCAGATCTGCTCGGTTTCCGCACCACGCAGGAAAATTTCAATACATGGAGGCTTCACTGGAGGCTTCTTGGGAGGCGGATGGCAAGTACAGGTTGGATCGTCACTAATCCCCCGAATGAGGTAATGGGTCAGCAATGGATGGTTTCGAGTGTTGTGTCTTGAAGCTCACCAGCGCGGCATATTGAGGTTGATTCGAAGCCTTCAATCTTGAGGACAGAATCTTCTGCAGATTAAAATTGGATACTGTGTTGTTTGAAGCTGGGTTCTCAGAGGTTGGAGTGCACTGAAAGGTAGAGGTCAGTGACGAGATGTGAGATGCCTCATTTTATAGAGGTGGCAGGGCATCATTCACTCTCTACACGCCAGCAGCACTATATGTGAATACATAACGGAATATGCCGTTAAAAATTCACTGAACAGAGAGTAAAGATCTCTTCAATCTCATCTACGTGTGAGTATCTCTCTAATTATCCTTCAGGTGTTCGACCACATGCTATCCCACCTTGAGGAGTATGAGTGTGTTCCAGAATGACAAGCTTATTCACATGGCTTTTATGTGATATAGCCTCAATAATAATGCGAAGTGTTGAACATTCTTTAACGCGGAACAGCTCATAGTCACGTCAGCATATGGTTCAAAGCTTTACTGCCGAAGAAACACAAGTTGAGAAGCTATCAAGGATAAATCTACCTCAGTGAAATAATGACATATAGCCTTCCATCACAGTCTTCAGTTAATTCCAACACTGATGAACCACATGAGCTACACCGGATCTACAATCCTCTCAGAAGTCTCCCACGTCCATCAGACATTAATCTTAATAGTTGGATTCTTACATTTCAAACTATCTAGTTCTTCTGGGCCCGTACTCTCGATCTACTGCGATCGATGTCTGGCCTTGTGGGAAGCTATAGTACAAAATTTCCAATCCAATTGGAGAAGACGATGGCCATCAAAGAGTAAAAGTAGCCCGTGGTAGCTCGTCTAAATGGGTTTTCAATGATGCTCCATTGAGAACTGATTGACTATCAAAATTTGACATATTCAGTTTTGAAGATGTCAACAGCCTTTTCATCTGATGCCATATTCTCAGCGCAAATGATATTGATTGATTATGTAATCTCATAGCCAAGCTTTGGCGATGTCGAATATTAGTGATGCCGCATCGCAAGCAGCATTTATTGTCTCAACAGCAGTCGATACCTTTCCCGCCGTTCTGCCTATCTGTTACCTGCCAGTATCACCAGCTTGAACAGGCAATCATAATGTCGGCAGAAATGGAAGTTGACCCTCCAGTCTCGCAGGAGCAGGAGGAAGTCCCTCAAACGCAATCTGGTAACGATCCTCGAACACAGGCAGGAGCTGTTGCAGTGCGCAGTATCGAAGGATGGATCATCATCGCAACAAATATCCATGAAGAAGCGTCTGAGGAAGATGTGACGGATCTATTCGCCGAGTATGGGGAGATCAAGAACTTCAGTCTGAACCTTGATCGCCGGACGGGTTATGTCAAGGTGGGTTGTCACTATCTATTATCACCTATCTGCTTTGCAGCGGACCTCGCTCGGCTTTACGTTCTGCCAACTTATATCCTTCCTGAATGTGCTGGTTCTAATCGATTCTTTGCTAGGGATACGCGTTGATTGAGTACTCTACCCTCCCGGAGGCATCTGATGCCATCAAGGCCCTCAATGGAACCAAGTTGCTGGACCAGACAATTCAAGTTGACTACGCCTTTGTCCGTCCCCCTCCTTCGAACAAAGGGAAAAACGGAGCGCAGAAGGGTGGCCGTGGTGGAAGAGCCCGGAGCAGAAGCCGCGACAGGAGTCGCAGCCCGGGTGCCGACAACGAAAGGGATTAGGAAATGAATTACGATCTGAACGAGCATTTCACTTTGTGTTTCTTCCCTGCTGCTTGAGGCTTCTATCTTTTGCTTACCTTTCTCCTCGAATAAACCACGATGGATGATTTTCGGAGCAGCAACATCGATGATCTTGGGATGCGGTGCTTTCAAGTATGGATTGGTCTTGCCTGGAATGACTGCCGTGTGAGGGCTCATCGTATTTATGCCGCCGGCATTATCTTTCCCGCAATAAGGTGTCTCGTTTCTTACGAGAAGTGGGAAGATAGTTGTCGGCGCTGTGGCTTGTTTACAGCGTTGTAAGTATCTCAAGAATCTTTCTTCGAGAGTCTCTCAAGCCTTCGCTTGCTAACACCTAGTCAAGAATATACAGAATGATTGAAATTACAACCAATAAGATATCCATCGAGCTTTGCCGAGGTATTTTGCCTATATCCTGTAATAATACCATCGGAAAGGCACTCCATACATCGCGGACACTCACCTTCCTCTTCGTTGCAAGGATTAATCAATCACTCTATACGTGAAACCTAGACCGGTATATACCCCGTCTCTTCGAACGGGGATATTGAATGTATGAGAATATGGAATTGCAGCCTCGGTCATCACAAGATCAGTCACCTAGTTATATGAGGTCGAAGAGTAGGATCGCGTGATATCATTCCAGATCGACAAGCCACAAAGTGGAGAGGTCTCCAATGCAGGAAAGATTTGCCTGCGAACCCTTGTTCAAGTAGCAAGTAACTGGTATAATCATGGACGCTTCAACCTATAGATATCTATCTAGATACTGTCTTCCTCATTGTAGGGTCCCTGCGTGGGTTTCCTGGGCCGCTTTCGTCCAGCCGGAGATTTCCCCGCAGTCCAAGTGCAAATCCATTTAGCATCAACAACCTTGACAACCTTCTCTTCCATGCTGCTGCAAGTCCACAGCCAGCACAACTACACGGCATGACATGACGTACACCTCATTGCTCTCAATTGGTGGTAGGTCGCCTTCTTATCTCTATAGTTACTTGCATTCTCTACACAAACAGATAGAATCTGTGATTCACGGAGATCTGATCAGTTACACTCGCTCACTGAAATACGCGCAAGCTTTCTGCGGATGATTGATTGACAGAAGCTCGCCTCGGACATCATGGCGTTATTTATATTCCTTCTTTTTTATCTCCGCATAGTATTTATACATTTTGGGTCTGTTGCGCTGGCGCAACGTCCTCAGGATGTGCTTTCCCCGCAACAACCTTTCGCAGATGAGCAGGAAGTGCTCAGTAACTCAGGCAGACCGATACAAGAATGGCCATTGACACCGCCCAACCCGACTCACGAAACTGGCGATTCCATCCGTAGCACGTTGAAGGATCTTGTGGATGCCCTGGGTGTGATGCAAAATGAATATTTTGAGCTATGGCAGGGCAAATGGCCGACTGCGATCGACTGGACTGCAGCTGTCTTAGGGACACATGTCGCCGCTACACTCTCGTCATTGACGTCTACTGTGGGCGATCATCTGCTATCGACACTATCACCAGATACCGATGACGTCCAGAATGAACGCGAATCTGCTCTCGAGCGCTCACTGGCGTTTGAGAACTTCATCAACCGCTTTTTCGACCAGACGTCTGCGTTCTACTTTGGTGAAGATGCGATTTCCGTCAGAGGACAAGCATTCGATGACATGTTATGGGTTGTGCTTGGATGGCTGGAAAACGTCAAGTTTCAGGTTCTCCATTCCGATCTACACTATGCTCGTTCAAATACAACCTCGAATCAACGCTGGCATGGAACTCAATTCCGAATCCCAGCAGCTCATCGAGCACGACTGTTTCACGGGCTCGCTTCTGGCGGATGGGACTCTTCGCTCTGCGAGGGTGGGATGATTTGGAGTCCCTATCTTACCCCATACAAAAATGCCATCACGAACGAGCTGTACATCTCGGCCAGCATTGGCATGTATCTTTACCATCCAGGAGACGTGATCAATTCCCCCTTTGCCACAGATGCCCCAGGAAACGAATTTGCATCCGACCGATACCCACATAACCCTACTTATCTTCGAGCAGCCATCAAGGGATACAAGTGGTTCAATGCATCGAACATGGTCGGTGACGGGGGACTGTACGCTGATGGGTTCCACATTAGTGGTTGGCGAAGTGAAGAGGAGCCTGGCTCGCGCAACTGCGATGTCCTCAACACCATGGTATACACTTACAACCAAGGTGTCATCCTCAGTGGGCTTCGGGGTCTGTGGCTTGCAGCGGGCAACCAGGACTATCTGCAGGATGGACACGAACTGATCCGTAAGGTCATCCATGCCACTGGATGGCCCAATAGAACCGACCAACAATGGGCAGGTCTTGGCCGCCGCGGTGTGCTCGAGGAAGTGTGCGACTCTTCCGGCAGCTGTTCCCAGAACGCGCACACATTCAAAGGCATCTTCTTCCATCATCTCGCCGAGTTCTGCCGGCCCATTTACCCACAGGAGGAGCGATTCTTAGCCGCTGCAAATCGGACATCGAAAGCCGACGGGGACGAGGGCTGGGAGGACGTGTATGAAAGGCACTTGGCTCAATGCCGTGCTTATCGTGAGTGGATTGAGCATAATGCACACGCCGCGCTTGTTACTAGGAATGATGATGGCAAGTTTGGCACATGGTGGGGCAAGAAATATAGAGTCTTAGGCGATGCGACCACCGGGGCAAGCCCCTTACCTCCCGGCGCAGTGGACTATGAGAATTACGGCGACCAAGGCGAGCGCTGCCCGATGGAGTTGACAGGTGCGCTGCGCAGCCGTGCGTCCAGAAACGCTGATAACTCAGCAAGATCACACTCTCGCGATCGACAACGAGTCGCTGAGGGCGCCTGGATTTGGACGAATAGACCAGTGTTATCCAAAGTCAAAGCGGATGACTACAATGATCGAGGACGTGGACGTACCGTCGAAACTCAGTCAGGCGGCGTCGCTGTGTTGAGGGCCCTGTATCAATGGAAGACGACCGCCTCACTGTCATAGCTGCATGGCCCTTGTGATCACCCCAGACTCTAGTATCATTATCCTTACGAATAAAATGATCGTTTTCGACAGAAAAGAAAAAATATTTTGTCAAACAAAACCCTGTCCTCCGTCTCATCTCCCGGATCTGGAAACAGCGTGCAAGCCCACATGAATTGCAAATGAGAGGATTGAGAATCCCGATGAGCGTTCGGGTGATATTCGCCTCGAAAGCCTATTGATTGTCAAATAGCCAACCTCAAAGGACAACAAACGACCATGAGAAAGTCATCCGGATATTGGACCAGGGGCTAGAGTATCCAATGTCTTTAATGAAGGAGGACGGCCTCGCGCCATTTCTGCTTCAACCCAGGTGCACGTAATCACAGTAGCAACGCCATACCTACACATCGCTTCAATCCTATATAGTACCCAGGACAGCCAAAACCCAGCATATCCCCCATCCTGGTCAACGGAATCCAGCGCAGAGGTACTCCGCACTGCATCCAGCAAATAGTCAGGCGATTTTCGCACTTGCTGGATGGAACATGGATCATCTCCCCATATCTCGCCCACGCAGCAGGAAACCCCGGTCGTTGCAGTATGCGAGCCCCCCCAAGCTGCAGACCTGAGTTAAGAATACATATTCTTCAGTTGAAGGAATATCAATTTTAATTTTTCCTGGGTTATAATGACTTATTATGAAACACAATGATTGATTGGCCCCTGGTCTCCGCGGGTCATCTTCCCCAGTACCCCCGGTAATCTCAGGATGCGTTGAAAAAACCTTGTCAATAATACCGCTACTATCTAACCTGGGAGCGGAAGGTTTTAGATGGGGGTTGTCACTTGTCATCCTGGAAGTACCTTAGATAGGTTTTCCACCATCGAAGTTTAGCATGGAAGGCCCTTGGAACCCACGATAGGGCTTCGGTACATGAATGGCGTCGTTGTGTGCTTTTTGCGGAGAAAGTTAGAAGTTTGTAGTATGTATATGGATGCGCTATTGGATCTGGTGAACTTGTGTCAGTTGCCATCTCGTGTGACGATTCCATTCCCTCTAATATCGCCTTGTCAGTCCTTCGGTTGATATCCTTTCCAGTGGGGGATACAAATACCGAGTTGCAGCTAAAGTGCTCCCGTATGACTGACTGTCTCCCAGAGGGTCAGTTGTTTTGGTGGGAAAAAACCCAATCAATCATCGCAGGCGACAGTCTTTGTCTTGGCCTCTTGGCCTCTTGACCTCTTCTTCTTGGGGGCGATTTTTGAAACCCGCAGGAGATCCGAAGTCATGTCCCGATAGATAGTTAGACCTACTTTTCCTTTCCTTTCGATTTGTACTACCCTGCGATCTTCAGCTCCTGATTGGCAATGAAGAGTAGGTGAAGAAAGAGCATCCGTATCATTGGGTCTTCCGCGGTAGTCCCAAGCCTAAAAAAGCATTTTTCATTTTCAGCATCATAGCGAGCCGTTAATGGAATGCCAACTGTCAAGATAAACTTGAGAAGAGAACAGCAGTGAAGGAAGCAGATGATACGAGATCCCAATAAAGCCAATCATCTGCCAAGGGGTGATCTAAGCTGCTTTTGTGGTCCTGATGCTGGAAGCCACATGGGACTAGTCGAATGTGGGCGACGCAGTGTGGAAGATAAAAAGCCGTTGATAGTTGATATGTCTCTGATATAAACGAGGCTTGTTGTTGGTCTCTGAATGCTTATGCCAAGTGCAGAGCGCGGCAGTAGTACAGAGTACCTTTTTTTTTTATCCGATGATGACGATGATGATGCAAGAAGAGAAGAATGAAGCCGAGAGTAACTGCTATCCATGGTTGTCGTGTGGGAGATGGATATAGAAGGACATTAGACAGTGAGCCACGGCAAGAATCGAATTCTCGAAGAATTCAAATCGAAGATCAATGCTCAAGAAGAGCATGAGGATCATAGGATGGCAATGCCCGCCCACTCTGGCGGGTGCAGGAGCAAATCATTTCTAAGCGATGGACTGATGATCAGTAGTTCTTTATCAGGATATTCAGGATCGGCCGGACACGGTCAATGTCTTTTTTTTTTTCCCTTTTCTTTCCTTTTCTCTTCTCTTCTGCTTCTTTTTCTGCTTGTCTACCAACTTCAAACATTCTCTATAAATGATGCTTTCTGATGATATCGAACTTTCCAACCAGTCTGTATAGGTATGTACTATGTCGTTAAGGGTACTTCGTTCTTGCCTGAAAACAATACTATTATTGACCAGGTCAGGTCAGGTCAGGTCAGGTACCTTACGATTAACGTTTGCAAGATAAAATCATGCCAAAATCCTGACGGATTGAAATGTTTACTGGAGCAGAGGGACCAAAACTACCAATCACGGTACACCAGTGAGATGGGACCAAAAGTGGAGCCTTACAAAACAGTCACGCGGTAAGCTAATTCTGGTACCCTTACTCCATACATACCCATACTTTCAAGTCTTTCAGCCCATGCTGTACGGGTGGAAGCTGTAACTGTAAGCCTGTACGTAGTAGTAAGCTGCGAGGACTACGGAGTACCTAGATACCTCAGGTAGTAGGTACGTAAGAACTCCGAGTATTTAATGCCTTGGTAAGTCTTGGGATATTAGGCAAATCTGTCAAAAGAATGAGATTCATAAAGATACATAAATCGTTCAGACTTGGCCAATTTATCAATCTACATTTACCCATGTGTTATTTGTTAATTCCTTTCATGTTTTTAAAAGAAACAAACCGCACTTGAACAGCTGGCAGACAGGCCAAAAAGCATCTTCATCAGGTCACAAGGCTACATGACCCATTACATGGACGGGGGATAATGCATGCGATCCGGCGCCGATGCGGGGGTCGAGGAACATATTCAACTGGTTCGTTGGTTTAATAATGCTCGGCCGGATGAAATGAATGCTCGCAATAGTTGCTCCCGTTCCCAGACTGCTCGTACAGTAGTACTACTTCATACCTACCTCCATGTTGCTTCAGGCGACCTGGTCAGCGATTATCGTCCAATTACGCTCGTCGGGTTTACAAGTCATATTTGTTTTTTTATTGTTATTTTTTTTCTCGCTGAGGAATCTCCAAGTGTCAATCCCAGCTCGTGTTCGAAATCATACTATTACTACGGGGTGATGGCTGACCACCTGATTTCTTGTCGTGTGTACACTAGTGAACAGTGTAAGCACCTCAGCAACAACAGATTCGTGTGAAGTACATCGCAAAGTCAAGCAGACCAAGTGAGTTTTAAGCATCAAGCAGCGGAAAGCATCCGGTTCCAATCAACAAGCGAACAGCATCGTTCTTGGTTATGAGCAGGCTTTTCATGGCTTCATACCTACCTTGCTGGAATGCTGGCATGAAACCTTAGCCTCGACAAGAAATAATCACTAACGAACGCGAGCTGGTGAGAGGGAGTCGACTGTTTGAGATCCATTCTCTGGCGGTTTCTGATTGGACCTAGTGATATCACTACTATGTTCCTTCACCAGGACAGGCTTCTTTGGATCCTTGCTTGTTTTGATTCCATATCTCTATTCAATATCCAATGTCAGAAACCGAGAATAAATAGTATAGACTAGGATAAGATAGTCAGGACAGTACAGTAGTAAGTAGATAAATGCAGAATATCAAATCACATTGCACGCATCAATTTTCTTTTTCCTTTTTTCTTTTCTTCCTTTTTACAGTACAATGACGTGATTTTCCGTCATGGCGCAGATAGTTGCCCTCAAAGGTGAGCCATCAGCCATCAGCCATCAGCCTTTTTTCCCCAGCGGCAACTTCAGCCCACCGCAAGGGGCGGTTCTTTTGGTGTTGGATGTGGAAGAAATGGAGAAAAAAAAAAGAAATTCTCTCTTCTTCCTTACTTTTTCTGTTTCTTTGATCGGGCATTTAATGCTAATTTTGCTCGTTTTGCTTTTTTTTTTTTTTTTTTTTTTCTTTTTGTTCCTGTTACTGATGTTGATCAAATGATAGTAATCCTTCCAAAACACATGTTGATATTCTATGGAGACTTTAATGCCTCGAGATGGATGATTCTCTTCCCTTGCGCTGGCGCCGCTGTCACCAGTCCCCTCATCCCATTGAGTGGTTATTGATTGGTACATTGGTACAATCGTCTAACTCAATAGTTGTAGGACAAGAGAGGACAGGAGCGCCTCTAACCCCTTTCGTTCGGCATTGAGAGGTGGATGAGTGACATGTGGTTGTAATTCAATCCAACTGAGCGACGGGACAGACAGACCAGACAGAACGGTTCAGATGTTGCTATTATTCTCGGTCTCGGGAACTCTATGGGAAGCTTGGGGTCAACTCATGAAATACCAACCTTTCCTGTGCCCTTTCGCATCACGGGTCATCATATCGACATCCATGTTTATAGGTAGATGTGCTCTTCATGGCTGGCAACTACTCGAAAAGAAAGACTAAACCCAACTTGTCATCTACTCTACTTCAAATAGATAGTTGTTAGCTGTTACTCTTGTACATAAATAAACTGTAAAAGAGATTCGATCTGAGTGGAGGGAATGCTTCCGACATGATCGGCGTTCTGTACAATCCCTGCCGGTTTCACTTCCCTCCCAGTTTGGTGTAGCCATGGATCCGTCAAGGAAAAACTGTCGAACCCACGGGAATGGATCGTCCGTCCCTCTTGCCCCCCCCCCCAAAACCGTTTGTGATTTGAGGGACTATCTATGATCTATTATCAAGGAAGTCAAGTAGACTACTAAGTAGTTATAGAGTACAACGGAGTACTTACCTTATGTATCGACTAGTCAACGATAGGTAGCATGGATCTTGTCTATCTATCTATCTATCTATCTATCTATCTACCTACTCTTTAGTTCACTGCTAAACAAACGTTTAAAACATCAAGTCCCGCGAAATGTACACCGTCTTGATCTTCACTCCATGACGGGGGCGGATGAATTGGAGAACATCGACGACGACGTGCAGGCAGGCCGCAGGATCCTCCTACTCACGAGTATGCCGTGAGCCAGGGCAGGCTATTCTAGGAAATCCACCTCCGTACACCGGATTTGTCGACGAACACGCCGTGTTAAAAATCAAGCTTGCCACCACTGCCTATGAGATAATGGCAAGTCCCCGACGACCAGGAACAACTGACCTTGCTGCTGATTACTAGATACTTAGTATTTGCCATGACTCGATCGACATTGCATGACCACGTCCCTCGAGGGGTTTGATTTCCTGGAGACTCATACCAGTGGAGTGTGGATAGAGAAGTACAAGAGGTTTTAGTTGCACAGTGCTTGACATTCCCAATGATATCGTCTTTCCCCGGTTTCTCATCCCACCTAATGGATAGTGGCAATAATTTGATATGACCCATTGATCATGCACCAAAACGAAAAAGAGGCTACAGGCTACATGTACTCCGTATGATCTAATGATCTGCCTCTTAGTTCTGAGTCCAAAATGACACTGGCTAAAGAGTCCAACCAGTCCACTATCGATCGTAATGATTTTCCAAATCACACATACCGTTCAGCGTCATCGGCCACTGTGGCTAATGACATGGTATCAGCGGGATGACGGGATATGCCTTGAGAATTAAAGGGACGCCTACCTAGTAGTACCTACCTCCTCGTAAACTGGTGATCCGTACTCCGTATAGCCCTCAGCCTCTCTCATTTCGACATAGTACATAGCTCCATACTGGCGGTGGATGATGGGGATCATCCTCATTTCTCCGATAGCCAACCTCTCAGGTGTTTTTGGCGAGTCATTACTCCATCCAAGAGTTACGTACCCCTTCTCTAGCTCTAAAGGGGCCAAGGTTAGGTTGACACTAACCGCTCTCGCACTAAGTCGAGTATCTAGTTTGCTAGACAATATGTAATCCCACCCACTAAATCCACACTAAGCGAGACTAAATCGAATAAAATCGCTCTAAATGCAAAAGGGGAACCACCCCCCCCTTCTAAAGGTCAACCGCCCCCGCCAAATCCACCCGAACCCAACCAAAACAGGTGTTCTCTTCACCGAAAATTCGCAACTTGCACTCCAGTGCCTTCGCCTAGTATGTGTGTAACTGTGTATGGCTCTGACACCAGGTATTATCCACCTGTTAGCGGTATCGCCTTCCCTGGATCTAACGATAACGGGAGGACTAAGTCCAGTGGCGGCCACGAGTCTTTCAGCCACTAACTTTATCTAGTAAGGTAGGAACTTGTAAATAATGAACCCTCCAATACCAGATTTTTATTACTCCTTTTCTGCCCAAAAGTACACTCTTCTCCCGGAGCCAATTATGGGCGGATCATGTACCTCCGTCCTCCAGCGGTAGGTCTACGAGTACTAACATACGACTGTTCCATACTGCTACAAAGTAGACTACCTAGATGCAAGAGACAAGAACTTCCTCTTAGGCAGAGCGCCCATTAATCATGTCAATACCAGGTGCGGACCTTCGTGGTAGGTAAAGTATGGATAATTATACACACTGTACAGACAGTATGTAGGGATGGATGGGGTTTCATATAATATAAAATAATAATAATAAACAAAACGAATTAAATTTTTTTAATTCCGTTATTATTATTATTATTATTTTCATTATTATTTTCTCCCATTTTTCTTTTTTATTTTACATTATTATCCCTACCGCTATTCTTCCCCTACTAGTCTGTGACTCCGAAGAACACTACTACGAAGTACTCCGTAGCCCATACAAACTAAACTAAGCTACCCTCCTCTGTATAGTCGTCTACTCCGTACTCCTACTTAGTGGTAGTAGGGTCGTTACTCGTGAGTAGTTATTATTCACCAAGTCTCTATCTACTACTCTCCTACTACTACCAAGTACCAACACTAACTAGCTGTTTGTAGAGCAGTACTATCATCTTGACTATTATTCTTCTGTCTTCTTCCTTTCTCTCTCTCCCCTCCCTTTCCCTACTTACGGCCACGACAACTCCCCCGCCGCCTTTCCACTTGCTGCTCACTCACTACTAGTCAACTACTCCCTTCTCTTCTCTTTCTCTTCTTTTTCTCATTCTACGATCCTAAGTGTCATTATTCTTCTCCCCTCTTTTTCTCTCTCTCACTCTCCCCTCTCACTTTCCTCTCACGAATTTCGCTCCGTATATTGGGCTTCCGTCCCTTTTTTTTGTTGTTTCTTTTTGCCTCCTCACCCTCCCGTTTTCGGACTGCGACCGGGTCCCTTTCCACAACTCCTTTCGAACGCATCAATTTAGACGAACAAGAAACCGAAAGAGTAACGTGGGAGGAATCGCCAAGTCATTTGCCAGATAACTTCGAGTTATTGCGTGTTTCCGAGTCTCGGTAGCTCCAAGTACCGTCGCTTAACCGATAACGCTCGTCCGAAACTCTCCCTGTCCTCTTCTCCTGACTCGTTCCTGGAGTCCCTGGTGTCTCCCATTCTACACAGCCTTCCCTCCTCTTTTCGCCTCTGGAGATTGTTTCGCCTTTTTGATTCGCCATCACGATATTCTGAACATCATCTCTACTATTTTTAAGAGGGACGTTGCCAACATCCCCTTGGGATCCCGACAACTACCTCGAGCGACTAACACAGATTTTATCTGGAGTAAATCGCTGGAGGTAGTTCCAACTATTACTCGTTGAACCTCCCTTTTACTATCAATCTTACCTCAGAATTCAAACGTTCAGGAAACGTGGACGGCGACCGTTGCCCTGCGCGAATCAAGTCGTTACTTTTTCTGTGGTAACCATCCTCAACCACAGGAACCCATCCAGAGTGAACCGTCGTCACCATATCCGAACTACCATGGCCTCTGTACCGGATGTACACGGGTCTTCTCCTGTTCCAACGCTGCCCCAACCAAATGACAACGGTCGCGTGCATATGTCCTCCCTTTCATCCTCCTCATCCATATCCGACGCAGAAAGTGAGCGACGGGGCCGTTCTGAACGCCCCCGAATGGCCAGTCGAAAGCCCAGTGCGTCGATTCTAGTTCCACGCGACCATCCTGAAATTGAGATTGAAGAAGAAGAATTTCCGCCCGACGACGCTCGCGCCATGAGTCCACGTCGCAACTCTGCAGATTTGGAGCGCTTGGGCAAGGAGGCAAGACAGACTTTGCAGGAGTGAGTTCTTTTCGAGTCAACTAAACCCCAGCCTCCGTCATTCTAGCGCGCAATACTGATGCCTTCTTTTCCATTTATCTCTAGGCAAGCAAAAGCGCTCCAGTCTTCTCTCCAAGCCCTTGCCGAACGTATCGAGGCAGTTAAATCAGACCACGACAAACTCGAGAGCGAGAACAAATTCCTACAGGACTATATCGGCGGATTGACTCGCAATATGACTAAGAGCGAATTGACTCGATCGAGTACGAAATCCAAAAGATCGCATAAATAGCGTGTGCGCCCATATCAAACCCTCTCGGCGAATGCGATAAGGGCCCTAAGGGAGACGGGCCATTTCGGAGTGGCATCGCACATCATCTCAATTGACCAGATGCACACTTCTCGACTTCTATGAGCTGGGATCCTCCATCCTATCTCAATACGGGTTTGCTGCGAATGTGCGTTCTACACCGTCGCTGTTCGCTACTGTTTGAGTCCAGGCCACCTTCGATGTTATGATATGCAGAAGATGGCGTCTATGCTTTTTTTTCTTCTTCACACCCACATTGCTGCGAATTGCCGATGTCGTGTTTGGGGGGTTTTTTTCCCCACCCCAACGGATCAACATAGCATTGCTCTATCTCAACAACTCCAGAAACCCACAACCTTCCGATTTGAGCGGCATCAAAACCTATTTGTACAACAATACTTTTACTCCAAGTCAAGAAATCAAAAAGACTGCGGACTTGAGGATATCCCATGTGATTTGACAACACTCAGGGGAGAGCAAAAACTGTGACATCATATAGCATGCCAGTGTTGCTGGGGGAATTTGTTCCGCCACTTTGAGCCGTGCTTGCTCAGCCCCGAAGATCCTCGAAGCTCTACCTCCACGACCGATCATTTGAGACATACCTGCCTGCCAATCCCTTTTGCTGCCTTGCGTGGGGTGCGCATCGTGACCTTTTCTTCTTTTCTTCGCTTTTTTTTTAACCCTTCTGGTCGGGCAGATTACCTTCGTCAGTCGATACTTCCCCCACCTTTTTCTTCTCATTCTCATTCTCATTCTCATCTTCATTTTCCCTTTCCTTCGTTTTTTTTTTCTATTCCTTCTTCTCGTCGTTTCTCTATTGTTACCACGGTGGTCTCGTGTATTTTTGTGGCATAGCACGCTCGGCGTTTGGTTGCGGGATCATTTACCTAGACTTGAATGACTTTGGAGCCGCACTGGACGCATTTGATCTCATGGTCAGCAAAAATGGCGGGAAAGCATTTTCATGGAGCAGCCAATGAGGGTTTCATCTACTTTTTCGCGTGTACATTTGTCCCGTCCAGGTCTGACGGTTGCTTATTGTTTGTTTGACTCTGAGGACATTTGCTTTACATACCCAGGAGCGCGCAGGTTGTTTTTAGTGCAATAAATTGAATTCAATCAAATGAATCCTCCCGTCGTCTTGTAAGGGTGGTAAGGAGTAAGGTACTGGGGGCCTGTAGCTGGAGCAGCAGTGTGACCCGATCTCGATACCACCAGCATCCATCTTACTGTGCATAGCCAGCACATACATATCACCCACGCCTTCCCCGATGGTCACTACGACTACAAAGCAAGGCCCGAATTCTGCACACCCGGAGTCGACAGTCGACAGTCCACGATCCACAATCCACACCAATCGATTCACCTTCGGCCACCCGATAGCCACCCACCTAGCTCAACAATCAGACCGATGCCGATACCACCACATGAGGATGGGAAATTGAGAAAACCCACGATCGGATATCTAACCATAAACCCCCCGAACGCCACATTTTTGTTCCGCTTCGGTTCTCTCTTTTCTTTTTTTTCTCGTCGTGCGGGAGATACCGAGTTTCCAGTTTCCACCATCAAATCCAAGCCAAGATCCAAATACGGCGCTGGTGCATGGGGCACCTTGCAGTTTGCAGTCTGCAGTTTTTCTTCCTACATAACATAACTCCAAGAGTCAGTTCCCCCCGCGCGCCGCCGCCAGTGTTGCAAAGGGTGTAAAGGTGCATACCTAGTACCACGGAGGCGAGTATGTACGGTAAAAAAAAAAAAAAAAGTGAAGAGTAAATAAAGAGTACCAATATGCCGTCCCGTTGCTACCTACCCTTCCCCGGGGGGGGGGGTTCCAACTACTCCGTATGTAGATGTAAGTACATAACATACTCATACTTACTTACATACTTACAGACATACAGCCTGCCTAGTACCTACTTAGATATCTACCTAAGGTACTCTGTACATCCTACGCATCTGTCACAAGCGGCAAAAGTACAAATGGGAAATGGAAATACGGGCAAGGGAAAAAGGATGGAGAGAGGAATGACATCATTGCAGAGGGATAGGGAATAGGGAATTAGGGATGATAGGTAGGTACATCATGTCTCACAGTCACAGATCACAGGTCACATGTATTCAGTAGGAAACTTAGTAATCTACTAGTCGGGTACTTCGGTTGCCTTACAAATGTGGCTCAGCAGCTCAAGTCAGTCCGTCAGTCCGTCAGTCAGTCATTATTATACCACAAAACACATGAAGGGGCGAAATTTAAGGATGGCGCGGAAGGGCGCCGCAGACGTCATGGTTTCAGGATTGCAGATTGAGATTTGACATTTGACATTTTGAGGTCTGTAGCTGACTTTTACAAGAAACTTCGAAGTTCAGGCGCTAACTCTCGTTCTCATAAATAGAACTTCCAGAGAGGCTAGGTTTAGCGCTGGAGAGTCAGGAGACTCGGGCATGGTGAGATGGTGATGGTCGAGAGTAGTTACATCGTGGGGGGGTAAGTCTTGAATCCTGAGAAACAGCGCTAGGAAATAAAGTCACATTGCTGCCATGTCAGGACACGACAAAGGGTCTGCAGATACTTCTGTGTGTTGACTGGATCTCGTGCCCCTTTCTTACACGGGCTCAAGCACTTCAACTCGACGGACAACGAGCAAGTTCTTATGTATGAATTTCAACTTTCTTTGATAGCCACTGCTGCCTGAGTTTAGATCTAGATTCGAGCTAAGACGAAAAATCAAACGCCGGGGTGGCACAAATACGTGGATGGGGGGTGACCAATGTAGGATCCGCGACAGCACTTTACTGTCGCGGCCTTCGCGCGTAGGCAATTGGGGAGACTGGAGAGAAGAGCGCGATTCTGTAAAAAAGGGAAAGGTATTCTTTGGGTAATTGAGGCAATAAGCAAAAAAAAAGGGAAAAAAATATAGGGAAAAGATGGGTCAACAATAATAACGGAGAACCACGATCGGGGACAACAGGAGCATCGACAAAGTGTGCCAGAGAAAGACCGAGAAAGCGGAATGAGACGGTCGAAGCGAAGAGAATAGTAAAGGATCCAGAGCGCAGAACACAAGCAGATCTTCTTTGTCCATCAGCCGTGAACATTCTCTTGCAAGAAGAATTCCACGGCCTCTAGAACAATTACATGATACAATTGGGAGAATGCGTCTCGCTTCCCTTTCCTTCTGATGCACCGTTGTCTTTTTTTTTGGCATTAACGAGTCTTTCGCCCCTCTTGAGATCGATCATGGCTGGACGCGAGTCCTCCATCTTCTTTTCTCATTTATTCGGCGGGCTTCTCGGCATCGGCGGCGGGGGCCTCCTCCTTCTTCTCGGCGGCGGGGGCGTTCGACTCAGCAGCAGGCTCGGCCTCAGATGAGGTCCAAAGAGTCTAAAAAGCGTTAGAATATGCTTTGGGAGGTGGGAAATTCTCCGAGAATCTTATCTTACCAGGTTGTCTCTGAGAAGCTGCATGATCAGGGTCGAGTCCTTGTAGCTCTCTTCGCTCAGGGTATCAAGCTCTGCGATACGCGTCAGTCATGCTTCTATACTTGGTGGTTTGGGACTAGTCCTACCGGCAATGGCATCATCAAAAGCAAGCTTGGCAAGGTGGCAAGCCTGGTCGGGAGAGTTGAGGATTTCGTAGTAGAAGACAGAGAAGTTAAGAGCCAGTCCCAGGCGGATGGGGTGGGTGGGAGCAAGATCGGTCTGAGCGACTTCGGTAGCGCTCTTGTAGGCCTCGAGGGAGGCATCGGCGGCAGTCTTGCGGCGGTCGCCAACAGCGAACTCAGCAAGGTAGCGGTGGTAGTCACCCTTCCTGGATCACAGAAAAAAAAAAGATCACCGATCAACATTGCTCATCGGAAGCAGGGGGGGAATGCTGAAACTTACATCTTGTGGTAGAAGACCTTGGACTCGCCGCTCTGGGCCGAGGGGATCAAATGCTTGTCCAGAACCTCAAGGATATCATCGCAGATCTTGGCGAGCTCGGCCTCGATCTTCTGGCGGTACTCCTTGATCAGAGTGACCTGGGACTCGTTGCCCTTCGACTCCTCCTTCTGCTCAATCGAGGTGACAATTCTCCACGACGCACGTCTGGCACCAATGACGTTCTTGTAGGCGACGGACAGAAGATTCCGCTCCTCAACGGTGAGCTCGACATCGGAAGAGGCGACAACCTTCATGTTCTCGACCATCTCTGGAGCGAACCCCATTAGCATGATATACTCGCTGTCATAGGGATAGGGAGGAGAAGCACGAACCTTCATAGCGCTCAGCCTGCTCAGCGAGCTTGGCCAGATAAACAGCATCTTCGTGACCCATTTTGAAGGATTTCTAATCGGCAATGATCGTTAGTAAAAAGAAGCAGGACTCGTCAGATTCAATAAAATCAAAACGGTCGCATTGACAATTTCGTCCGGGTTTCAAGGACATTCCAGGCCATCATCAAACTTTCATCAAACTGGATGGATGGAAGCGAAACGTTGAAAATTATGACCCCAGAGTTGATGGATTGGAGCTACTGGGAAGTGAGGGCGAGATACTCCTCCCGAGCCCACTCCCCAGAAGGAGAGACGCCGACAGATACATTTCACGAAAGCTTGGAACGGTTCACTGGCGAAAAGAGACGAAAAGGAGTCGTCAAATCATGTAAACATCGCATGTCATCATTCGTCTGCTATCGTCGCGAAATCGTTCCTCGATATTGCAAATAGGTGTATTCCAAGGTACTCCGGTCGGCAAGCAGTGGGAGTAGAGCGAACAGTTCGTCCCAAACAAATAATCGGGTCATGCGACTTCATTCCTGAGGTTTTAAAGAAGATCCATAGAATCCGACCCTTGAAACCCAAGACGAGATTTTCTTATGATTTGCGATGATAATCATGGGGGGGGGAAGATGACAGCAATGATGAGGCTGATGATGGCATGCCTGGGAACAAGGATGGAAGAGTCAGGGAGAAACGAGGGGGGGGGGATGGTGGAAATGACGCGGAAGAGAAAACACAGAAATTGCAGAATCTCACCTAAACTTGAGGATTTGCGAAAGAGAAAAGGAGGATAAAGGTTTGATGAGGGAACAATTAATTGGATTTGAGGAAGAGAGGAAGAGTTTGGGGGAGTTGATTTGGGATAGAGGAGGGAGAGAGAAAGGGAGAATAGGTAAAGGAAGTGGTTTTAAGATATTTTGGAGATTGGGAGTGGATAATAAGTTGGTTGAAGTGGGAGGGAGAGGGGGTGGGGGGGGGGAGGCAGTCCTGCTAGTAATAATACTTAGATTCTACGGAGTACTTAGTCTACTGCTGAGTGAGTGACCTATGGAGTAAGTAGTAGAAACGCAGTGGTAGTGGTAATAGCACAGCAGGGGGGCGACGAGAAGGGGGGGCAAGATGGGCAACGGACTAGTACGAATAGTGGGTGTGCAGCAGTGGTAGGATCTATCTAGTATGGATGAATTATGACAGTATCAGACTATCAGTCTGGGTTTAACTCGATAGGCAGAGAGGGAAGAAAAGGAAGCACGGCAGAATCCAAAAGAACAATTATTCTCCTTCTTCGATCATTCTAGGGATGATGCTCCAGAGAGGATCCGACCTACTTCCTAGCAAGATTCTATATCCTTCTCTGTACTCCGTACTATGTCTGCATTCATGTACTCTGTATGTACTAACTACTACGGAGTAGTAGTTAGTACGTGCCAGAGGATAGTGTTCTCCTACTATATAAGTCCATTCTAATTTATATAGCTCTATATAGCTCTATAGATAATGATACTATTCATCCTCTCTATATCTATCTCTTCTGTCTCTCTCAGTCTCATCTCTCTTTCTTCTGGTCTTCCTCTGCTCTTCTTCGATGTGGTTCGGTGGGCCGTCCATCGTCATCCCTCTTTTCACTCCCGCCAATCGTTCCCGCGCCAGAATAGATAGGTAGTAGATAGGTACTTTGGGATGCTGAGTCCGGAGTCCTGACTGTTATCTCCAGATCCGAAAAATTGATTGAATTCTTCTGGTCGATGGAGCCCTTAAGGGGGGCATCGAAGATTATTGACAGAAGCCTCGCAGAAAAAGGGTTATTATTAGCTTGATCTTCCCCATCGATGGCAAATAATCGCAGCCTCATATTACTCCGTACTTCAATAGCTTCTTTTTCCTGATTCTTGGTGGGTTTGTCTGGACTCTTGGACTGGTCAGGGCGGCTGTTCCATGGTTATGAAGGCGATGCATCCGCAAGCAAACCACAACTTGCCTCGATAGATGGAGAGTAGTTACTTGCAAGTTGCAAGTTGCAACATTCATGTTGATGGCAGGGCCAAGTCTGCTGTTATTCTACGGTCTACATGGTGGAATCTTCTCATTTCTTTCTTTAATCTTAGCAGAGTATCCATCTATACCATAGTGACTTCAAATTCAACCATCTCCGTAGTCCGATCTGCCTCAACAGATTTTTTTTTTTTTTTTTTTTTTTTCCTTGCTGCTCACCTGACCTGGCCAAGTTGGCAGAATAATTAAGTAAGCCAAGTCCGAAGTCCGTCAAGCCGCCAGATTCCCTTGCCGGACTTTTGAGGGAAGGGAAAATGGTTTAGTGGCCATACTTAAGGGATGACCTTCAGGCATTCTAAAACCCTTTTATACTACATATCTATTATCTCTCATTCATCTAATTATGTATATTCTATAATCCTTTTAGTTAGCTACTAGATAGTATTAAATATTATAAGTAGTGGTAAAGAATATAAGAGTTAAGGGGGGAGGTAAGATAGCCTTAGCTATCTCTCTACCTCCCCTGGTGGTTCTAGGTACTTGCAGACCGAGCGGTAGACTTCTTACTACCTGGTGGCTACACAGTCAGTCCATGGGAGGAGTCGTAACAGACAAGCGTTTCCTTCTCGCCAAAGGGATTCCCACGTTAATATCCATACATCAATTAGTTCAAATTCCGTATATGTGTATGCTGTTTTCTAGGCCGCCATACGCTCAACACGAAGCTGCAGCTCCTTGACCAAATCTATCCCAACCTTGGTAGACTCATCCAGGCTCTCATCCGGCAATTCAAGAAGCTCATTCTGCGCCTTGGCCGAGAGATCATTGGAACCATCTGGGTAAAACGCCCTTGCGTAGAGCATCTTGCTAAAACCAGCCATGTTACCCACTTTCACTTGCGCCAGGCCATCCTCGTATCGCTTCTTGGTATCCTCGTGGGTAATCGTCCAGTCGGCATCGGTGGTGCCGGTGACACGCTTGACGCTCTCAAACATGTCGTTTTGGCTGACCACAAAGCTCTTAATGTACACGCCCTTGTTGAGGAATGTCGACAGAGTAAGGCTCTTATCGTTTTCGTTCTCGGGAAGCTCATTGAGGCTCAGGACCTTGGCCACGGCGCGCCCAACTTGCGATAACGTCGACGTCGAGGTCTTGGTGTTGCCATCGTCATAGATTGTCAGGGAACGCTTGTCAAAGTCGAACCCAAAGCGCGCATCCCCGCCGGCCAAGCTGTAATCGTACCAAAATCCACAGCACACTGTGATCCACTGCATGCCGAGCCTCTCAATCTCGTCCCTGTTAGCCTTAGCCACGGGCCCCAGCATTGTGTCTTCGCCGAATTTAATGTCGTCGATGTCGCCGCCATACCCGTTAGGCATGACGTAGGGAATACCGGCCTTGGCGGCCGCCTGGACAAGCTTGCTGTGGGTGTCCCGAGGCGCGGTAGGGGCCATGGTTATGATCAAAAATTGCTGGCCCTTGAGGGCGGCAACAATGGTGGCCTCATCATCGTAGTCGACTGAGGCGACTAGGACGCCCTCGGGGAGTCTGTTACCGCTGTCTTTGCGGGAAAGGGCCGTGACTGTGTGTCTTCCGGTCTCTAGAAGGGCCTTGGCAATATGCGATCCAACGGTACCTCCAGCCTAAGTGTGTTTGTTAGTTTTGTTGTACACGTGGTGTTGTTGAGGGGTTTACTTACGCCGACAATGGCGACTCTCTCGATGGCGTTTTTGAAGTCGACGGACTGGTTTTTGGCGTACTTCGGCATTATGGTTGGGTTGATTGATGGGAATGTATTAATCGCTGCTATTATGGTCGAACGAGGCGTTCGACGTGTTTAAGCTTGTGAGAGAGTGGTGAGTATCTGGCTATCCCTCTCTGAAGCAGGGAATGCCCGTCCATTTATACATTTCAGACCCAGTCTCGAGTGCTGTGGTTCACTGAGGTTCTCTCCATCTCAGCCTTGTCATATCTGATCGTACTCGAAAATCTCGGACAATAGATCTCCACATTCGGTATATGCGACTGAATCAGGTCGGAACTTCAAACTTGATTCGCCCGGAGATAATAGCACAGGGAGCGAAGGAGCTCCAGCGGGCGAAGGCAGCCAAATTAAAGACGGCGATGGTGGGAGGCTGATAAGCCCGCGCTTCTCCGCCGCAGTAGCCGCACGCAGGGGTCCGCTAACACTGCCTGATAGGTTAGGGCGGCGGTAGGTGATTAAGTCCGCAATAGCCGCACATAAGGCCGCACAAGACGCATGGCATTGATGGTTCACCTACGGACCGACGGACTGATGGAGCTCCGAGCATGTCTTCACCCTCCAGAATTATAAGGATAGAAAATTCCGACAAGGAGCACAAATTTACATATACTCTATTGCGCCTCGCGGCGAGGCGTTATAGGTCTACACGCCCTCTATCCAAGACGTCCAAGAACATGGTACAGGAAACAAGTCAATTGCAGTAAGATTGTTTTCCCAAGGTTATATATGTATTACATTATTATAGGTACAAATCGGAACTTCGTTAAACCATCCCAGAATATCACACTATAGTTTGATAATTCACATATTGAATCACTGTTGACTGGAGAGTGAATCAATATCCAACGACACCCGCGTCACTATAAATGGACGTCAGGACCGATCATGGATAAATAAGGCTCGATGAAGAATTGATCCCAGTCCACCTGCCAATCCATGTCTGACACCGCGGCGTTGGCCTCGGATACCGGCGGTGCCTGAAAGAATTCATAGCCCGCCTCGACAGCTTCCAGCTGAGCAAGTTCTTTTCGCTTCTTTGCCATATTAAGGCTGAGTAGGTGCCGCGCCATCGACAACGCCTCACGCGTCAGTCCTGTATCGGCAGCCTTGACAAGGTTCTCCAAGCCCTTGAATGCGGTGCCGATGTGGGCGGAGGCCGCCGGCGTGTCAATGGCCAACAGGATGCAGGTATACTGGAAGACGCTGCCGATGACGTTCCAGAACAGACGACCCTGGCTAGCTTGCTGCTCGGCCGCCTCCACTGCGGCGTTACCGCTATCAATGATGAGCTTAATGATATCGTCCGGTATGCGGATCTTGAGCTGGTAAAGGCGTCGATAGAAGCAAAACGCAATGTCCGCCTTAGTCACCACCAGGAACGGATGGGTAAATTGGAGCTCACCCAGCGCCTTAAAACGCTTGAATAGCTCCTCACTCGGAGTGGGAGGCTGCAATTCGAGCTGGAACGGAGAATTGGGCGATGGAATGATCTGGATCAGTTGTACGAACTGATCGGCAACGGACCCTGGTATCGAGATGATAGGCTGGCAAGTTACGGTCCGAAATCCTACAGGAGAACGATCGTACTCATAGGACAGCATGTTATGCCCGGCCCACGAGATCCAGAAAATTCTCCTCAGCCGGTCCGCATCATGTCCAACGACAGCGGCGCCAGCGACAGATGCTATCTTCTTGATGTTCTCTTCCTCATGTAGCCCTATCGCTTCACAGAGGTGCATTTGCGTGCACGAAGCGATCCAGGCATTGCTGGGCCGGGTCGTTGCCCGTAGGTAAAGCACTCGCATGCCCCATGCGATGATGTGGTCGATACCATGCAAACGCATGGAGGCCGGATCATCCAGGATGGCTTTGGCGTACTGCACCAGGTCAGACTCCCGCGGGTGTCTGTTGGGAGATAGGAAAGATCCGAGAGCAGCGACGCCAGCAGCCACGGCGGCAAAGGCGACAGCGTTGCTGCCCGAACTATTATAATAATCCCGGCATCGCTGGGCGTAGATTCTTGGGTCCATCACGTCGCCGATGGGGCCCAATACCGAGAAGAACGCACCCGAGAAAAAACTAAGATCCTCCTCCGAGATGAGATTTCCCAGAAAGCAGTGAGCATTGGATGCCTCCTCGGGGCGAATGCCAAAGTTGTAAGCGAACGGCCGCATCTTTGGAGGGCTGTCGGAACCGAGAGCCACACCCAAGATGTGCGGAAATGCCATGGCCGCCGATGCCCCGGAGTATCTGAACTTCTGCTCATCAAAGATGCCCGGGGACGCGCCGGCCACGATGGTGGGACTCTTGGTCGACAAACCGTCGCCTTCACGGCGGTCTCGCTCCATATGAGACCGGCTGCTCGAACTGCGGTCTGTGGCGGCCCGACCCATCAGACGACTTTCACCGTCGAGGCTGACGCGCTTGGCTGGAGGCGGAATAGGTACGCCGCCGCCCATAGTACCAGTGGTGTTGTCGTCGGTGTACCTGCAGTTGTATCCGTAGGTGGTGCACATGCCACAAGGATACACAGTGTCGCATTTTCGCTTGCGCTGATGGCAAGGGATACATGCCTTCCTCACACGCTTGCGCTGGGCGATTGTCGTCAACATGACTGGCAAGAAATTATGAGCTCCAAAGCTCACTGCTGTGGAAATAGAACTGTAGTAGAGTTGATTTTCTGGCCAGCATTTCGGGGCGGGGTTGACGCGATTATGGTATAGATTATTTTCTGCCAGCCAGCGATGGTGTGCATATATCGCTAGACATGGTTCGTGGTATATTAGCTATTATTGCTAACGCGTAAAGCGGCTCTGAAGGGTGATATTTCTTATAAGACAGCTTAGTATCTGGAGGCTGGTGGGCTTTGGAGCCAGAGAGAACATCCTTGGTCTAGCTCAAAGCGGCTAGCGCAACTCCATACTCAGATTGAAGGGGGGAAAGTTTGCAATATTAATGCCGAACCTCCATCAAGAGTGAGCCAACTGAGCATCCGAGTCAAATAGTCAGAACTCAGCAGTTGGCAAAGCTAATGGGGAGATGAAAGCGCTGACCCCACGTTTCAAGTATTGGTCTTTGCGAACGAACCATATTTTGCCACGCAATTAACAATTCGTAGGTCGCCTAGTTCATGCCCACGGACCACGGTTCCATGCCTTGTTGCTGTGGTAGTTGGGGACTGGGGAGACATAAAGAAAATCGGCGCTCATGAATTTGTGTGCTGCTGTCTGTTCGTGTCGCATGTGGCTGAACGGTCCGCATTATTATATGGGCTGAGCTCGAGGAACAATCCTGTAATACGCAACGGTTGATAATTTTGTGTTTTTTTTTTTACCAGTTGAGTATCTACTGTGCTCGAGTATCATAGCAGAGTTCGTTGCCACGCAGCTGAGCTGGACCCTGCGTCAATTTCAAGTCATGCAAAGCTAAAGGTTGAAGGGGCTCCACTTTACTTTATGTGAATGTGATGCCCATCTTGCGATCTTCTACGGCGTATGTCTTGTTGTCCTTTCTTTATTCATATAACCGCTGTAGATGTACTAACAAATCACGTCAACCATTCGAAATCACCACTGATATGCTTAAGGCGCAACTTGTTGCACTTGGGCAGACATTGATTACTATCTGTACTCCTGTTTTGCCTTCCTCGGGAACGCGTCGCCTTGTCTTCGCTTTATGTATAGCCTTATTGCTCCTTTGGCGGATTACTCCACAATGGTGGGCTGACAATTCAGCGATCATTTAGGTAGTAACTAGTAAGTAGATCTTAGTCGAGATCGAACCTCCCGTCGCTGCCGACCCGCCACCCATCCCCAGTTTCGCCGCTGATTTTGGTTCAATTGTTCTTATGTCGGAGCCAAATTGGGATAGTCCCGGGTCGGCCCCGTTCCGTTCACGGCCCGAGCGATCACCAGGCAGTCAGGCACACCACGCAAGCTTGTTGGACTTGGATAAGCTATCCCCGGTCTATGGACATCGTGGGTTGAAAAAAAAAAGGCAATTACTTGCAGCAAGTCGTCTCCTGGGCCCCTGGCTCATACCGCAGTTCAGAAATTGGCACTAAAGTGCTGCTCACTGCACAGATGATGTGTTCCGGCTGCCTTGCAGAACAACTCCTACTGCATTACCCTGCTTCCCGCATCTTCCACCTATATTAGAGGCAGTCGGGCTTTCTCTCATCCCTGACTTTCATATATTCCTGGAAAAGTCGCTTAAGGATTGCTTGATGGCTGGCAAAATGAAACCGCCAAAAATGGCAAAAAAAGAAAACGAAACAGCGCCAGTCGAATGAGGTGGCTATGCGTCCCCTGTCTCTGGAGATTTCTCCAAAAATTGACGATAATCATAAGTCCTTTCTAGAAGTTACAAGAAGCGCAATCGGACTTGTTCACTGGCCCTACGAATCCCCATTTGTTACCCTCGCCATAGGGAATAAGCGATATGGCCTTCCGACTCATTTCCTTCGGAAATCTATGGAGCAACTAGATGAGGAGATTCCTATTTTTGAGCTACTGCAGGTGACGAGGGACGTTTTTTTCGAGCTTTCCCGCAGGTGAAACATGGCTTACAAGGTATATCGAAGGAAACTTGCAGCGATTACTAAAGCCTGAAGATCCAGGGCTTGGTCTACGCGAATTTTACAGTATTCTCGGCCGAGACCATCAGTTTGATAATGTTATGATGAAAATGATTCTCGAGATTCTATCAATTCGCTTACTTTCTACCAGCACGGTAAGTCATTTCGCCGACAGATTGACGATGCGGTGGTGAAGCTGAATTGGCGTTTCTTCTGTATAATTAGCAACAAAGCTCAACAGAATCGACCCAATTAATTCTCTTCCTCAAGAGCCTGAGTCCGAAGTACCTAAACCTGTTACCGAAGAACCTCCTGCTGAAAGAACAATTAAGGAATGGACCATTCCCCAAGTGCCTCCTGATGCTGAAGGCTGGCCTAGTACTTCTTTATCTCTTAGCGATAGTCCTAATGCCGAAATGCTACCCGAGGCTCCTGACGAAACACAAGTTCAGGGTCGCATAGCGAGAATGTCATGGGCAGACTTAACTCTGTATAAGAATTGGGAAAGTCTGTCCTCGAAGAGAAGAGCTAAACAGGCTAGCAAGCTTGCGATAAAGGGTCTTCCTGTTCTAAATGAGGGTGGTTCCATTTCAATAGTTACAACTTGAGAATGATTTCTATCAGCTTAAATCAGTCAATCAAATACTTTACTCCCTGTTTCTAGATTTATAAAGCGCCAAAAGAGGATAAATATCACTCTTAGCTCTTGGATTCTGCAGAGTGCAAGAATGTCTATAAGAGTCCAGCTTCTATTGATTCTAGTGACAAGCTCCTAGGCAAACTTGACCTAGGACTAGTGAGACATGGTCTCTGTCTAGGAGCATACACCTACAGCTTTTCCAATAATTTCCAACTCTGCAAACGTCTGCATGGTCCAGCCCTAGTACAAATAAAGCTAGCGGGTGCAGTCGCTGACTGATGCCCTATCACCTGATGTCTCCGAGCTGGTTGTTGGCTAGTGTCGTCGCCGGGTCATCTTCGTTGTGTTACGAGATATTCCGGCCGACGCGTAGTTAGACTAACTCGACTAAGAATGACACAAGACTGGTTGAAGCAAGCTAGCTAACCTTACAAGTTACAATCCCCGAGCCACCACCACCACTACTAAAGGGAGACTAACTACTACCACAGTAACCACACTCAAACTTCATCTCACCTCACACACCTACCCTAGTAGTCACCTGTCCTTCCCCGGATTCTTCCCCTCTCCCACATCACATCAATCAATCAATCGATCAATCTATTTCTTACAACCTCATCCATCCCTCCCAAGATGTTCCGCCAGTCCGTCACCCGCCCTCTCGCATCGGCCAACAGCGCCATCGTCAACCGCTCGTTCTCTGCCCTGGCCCCCAGAATGGGTGCTGGCGATACTGGTGCTCCCCGCGCCGGCGGCTCTCAGTCAGGGTATGTCGATTCCAATTCTTCCCAGTCCTTCTCAAGCCGTTCCGACCGCAAAGAACCGGCGGGGCCGAGGACAAGCAACATCCATCAACAAGAACCTGGATTAAAAGAAGGGGAAAAAAAAAAAAAAAAAAACTAACACCGATCCTTCTAGTGATTCCTTCACACGCCGCGAAGCCGCCCAGGAGAGCCTGTACATCCACGAGAAGGAGAAGGAGAAGTACGTGATCGCACATCCATCCCCTCCCGGCAGGCGGGCAGACCGGTCACAAGGAAGAAATCAACAAAAGACTAACCGACTCCCTCGCAGGCTCGAGAGCCTCCGCAAGAAGATCAAGGAGCAGCAGGCCCATCTCGCCGAGCTCGACAAGCACCTGTACGCCTTTCCCCCCTCCGCCCTTGATGAATCACCACCACTAACTTACTCCCCTCTCTCTCGCTCTCAACTGCAGTGATGATTTCACTAAGAACCAGGGCAAGAACTAAAGCTCTAAGCCCCATGCATATCTCTTCTACCCCATCCACCGTGATATCTTAGATCAAAAATGACTTCGATCAATCAATCTATGTCATTTCCCCGATGTTATAGTCTCTAGTCTTTCAATGTATTTTATAGAAATGCTGCATGGCCACTGGTTCCCGCTACCTTGTACTACTACCCATCTGAAAGGCTTGACGGAGTCTACGGCAGCATCTAAACGCCCGACATAGCGACCCCCGCTGCACGCGGTGGTAGGGCCGATGCAGAAAGCACAAGCAACTCTAGAACATCACGAATTCATTATGCCTACCGTAGTGTGGAAATGACAAATCGCCATACCGTTTCAAAACCATCTTTAGAGATCCCTTCGCTCCAGTAATCACAAAATATGAAGGAAAAAAAGAAAACGAAAAAAAAACTGTAGTCGTAGTTACGCAATTACCGCCGGCCCATGTACGAGCGGTAGAAATCATCCGCCGCACTTCCACCTCCCATCCCAGAGCTGCCGAAGCCGTGCCCGAACCGAGACGACAGCGCGTGGCCGGACTTCTGGGCAGCACTGACCTTGGATTGAAGCTCGGATGTGCCCTGGTCAATGAGCTGCAACTGGGAGAGATGCGAGTTGAGAATGCGCACGATTTGGGAAATCTTTTTGACAAGAAATACATGTGTTAGCAAACGGTAGACCAAAAAAAGAAGCAATGATCCAACGTACCGGTTCATCGGCCTTGTTGGTCTTGCTCAGAGTAGCCGAAGCACTGTTGACTTCCTCGATCATACTGGTCAAGTCCTTGCCCATGTCGTCCAACTGATCTGACAGTTTCTCGGCCAGTTTGTAGCTGTGGCAAGATTAGCATCTATATTCCCATTTCATCCCAAAAAGAAACAACACCACATACGTTCTCTCACGCTCCTGATCCGGTCCTTGTAGAGCCTCGCCAGGTCCAACCTGCTTCGACATCATCTCGTCCACTTCACGTTCATATCGGTCCAGCCATGAGCTGAGCTCCTCCTGCTGGCCTTCGACAGACGCAAGCTGGCGCTCAATCTCCTGTGTCGCCCGGTCTGCATCGACGGTGCTTCCGTAAAGTTTCTGGACCTTGGTGATATTCTCTACGAGCATCCGATCCCACTCGGCGACCTGCTCGGCCTGCTCGCGGAATTCCTTCTGGTATTTGGTCAGATCGGTGGCCCACCGGGTGATGATCTCGTCCATAGTCTTGTTCTTCAGGCGAGACTGCGCCGGTGGAGTGGGCCCAGCAGTCGAAGCGCCAAGAGCAGTGCCTCCCGCTGCGGTAGTTGTCGGGGCGGCCATTCCGGTGGTCGCTGTGGTGGTTGTCGCCGAAGTAGCTGGTGCCGAAGTAGCTGTGAGCGACGGTTTGGCACCGCTAATAGTTGCAGCGGCACCAGTCGAAGTGCTAGGGGCTTGTGTGGATGGCGCTGTTTCCGCAGGCTTCGACGCATTGAGCCCTCCAAACAGGCCACCTCCAGTAGGAGCAGCCGCTGGGGTGCCCGATGGGGTTGCGGAGGTAGTGCCTCCGAGAGTAGGAAACGCTGGTTTCTGCGGAGTGGCAGAGGTGGTCGAGGTTGTAGCAGGTTGAGTCGTCGAAGCTGTGGTGGTCATACCAAGTGATGGGAAGGCAGGTTTTGAAGCAGTATCAGTGCCGGCTGATGGCATCTTGAAAAGGGAAGATCCCTGGGCTTGTCCAGCTGCCGGGGCAGCCCCGAATAGTGGTTTTGCAGCGCCCTCTGTTGTGGTTGTCGGAGTTGTTGATTCCGCAGGCTTGTCCTTCGCGGCTCCGAAGAGTCCACCGCTTGGTGCCGAAGGGGTTGCTCCGAATGCAGGTTTCTGTTGGGCATTGCCTCCGAACATACCACCGCCAGTGGATTGAGGCTGTGTATTCCCCCCAAAGAGCGTCGGGGTAGTGGTAGCAGGAGATCCTGTGGTGGTGGTGGTGGTGGGCGACGCGATCGACGAGGATGTTGTAGCTGTGTTCAATCCGCCGAAGATGCCACCCGGTTTCTGAGCTGTCTGTCCGAAGAGCGACTGGCCCTGGCCAGCAGCGGTTCCCTGCGGCGGAGGACCAGCAGGTGTAGTGGAGTTAGTGTTAAAGAGCGAATTACCTGGTGGCGCAGGAGTCGCTGCGGCGCCCCCAAATAGGTTACCGGTGGGTTTGGCGGCATTTCCGAAGAGGTTGCCGCTGCTTGTTTGCCCGGCAGCAGGAGTTTCACCGGGCTTGTTGGGTGTCTGTGATCCGCCGCCGAACAACGCCGGCGACTGGGGTGTGCTTCCGGGCTTGCTCTGGTTTGCGAAACTGAACGCAGGTGTACCACCGCTGGCCGCACCGCTGCTAGCACCACCGGCTGCACCACCGAACAATGTATTGCCCGAGCCTGTCGCAGGGCTAGCTCCGAAGATAGAAGGCGAAGAGGTGCCGCTGGTAGAAGCTCCTACATTGCCGAAGAGACCGCCTCCAGAACCAGTGCTGGGGTTGTTCTGATTGGAACCGAAAGCATTGCCAGCCGACCCAAAGAGTCCTCCCCCAGACGCACCGTTCGAGGCTGGCGCACCAAACGAGAATCCTTTCGACATGTTATAGGATAAGGTCGCGGATAATTCGTCAGGGCTGCCCTGGTGAGTGGAAGATCAGAAGCAAAGAAAACAATGGATTCGTCGAAGGCGGAGGTTGAGTTGAAGGAGAAAAAAAATAAAAATGAAAATAAGTCTCGCTCACGGCGCCCGAAGATGGCAAGCACTGTCAAGACTGAGCTTTAAAATAAAAGCGATCCTACGCAGACTCTGACTCAATTGCAGGGGGAAAACAGCGACAGGAAGCTGGAATTGAAATGTATTGAAACTGCTGGCTGTGACCTGGTTTCCCGTGCTTTCTTTTGGGGAAGGAAACGCGCGGTTGGATGATTGGCGGCGGTTAGCGTCTAGGTAGAGCTACATTCGTATGCCTCAGGCTACGAGGCATAAACCTTGTGTCATGCCTCAGGCAGGAGATCGAGACTCTAATGGAACCTGGTCATGGACAAGTACATATTGGCGACAACGTCACCCACGGCACAACATCCCTTTCTCCCCTCCACATCCATTATTAATCTGTTCCTTCAAGCATACCCTGTCCCTGAATATTTTCTTTACATGGGATTATATTGGACTATTTGCCTGTCTTAGATGTCGGAGCGGCTCTCCCGTTCGTCCAGTCCATATTTGGAGCCCCCGAGGAGGAGTGTCGAGTTAGAGGATCCGGGGGCTCAAGACTCAGGTACGGATTCCACACAAGAACTCAAGCGATTTTCAGAACTACTGGGTTTTATCAGCCATCTAACGCTCCTCCTAATAGTCTCCAACAGCGATGAAGAACATTTTTCGGATGCTAGTGAAGGCCAAGAGCATCCCCGTTCCCGTCCGCAGTCCGGTCGCGCGTCCCCTGTCCCGTTGACTCGAGTCGAAAAAGTGGATGACAAACCGGCACACGGCGAGATTCCTGGAACGTCTGCATTTGAGAAGAGGGAGCATGATGCTGTCCCCGATGAGATTGAAGTCATTCCGGACGGATCCCGCAGCAGGAGCTCTTCAACTGTGGGGTCGCAAAAGCGTTCCTTAACTCCTGGCGGTTCACCAATCCCTCGTACAGTCGTTGAGAAAGTCGGCCCAAACCAACCCAGCCACGGAGAGGTTCCTGGGACACTCGCATATGACAAACGCAGGGCAGATGCAGTCCCAGATGTTGTCATCAAAGCTCCAGAATCGGACTCGGGCTCACAATCGCATCACGTCGAGTCGAATGAACCTTCAGCTGGCTCTGATGTGCAGATCCCTGCAACAGTCGTTTCGCAGGTAGATGCTGCGCCGGTTGAAGACGCTACCCCTGGTCCACATGCTCACCGTAGACGGCCAAGCGATGCCTCGCCAGATATGACAGAAAAAATTTCAGATGCACCAGGTAAGCCTCACCTCATTCCTAAAACAGAGAATCTTCGGGAACCATTGACCAATTCAGATTTGTCAAATTCATTATTGGCGAATAGCTCCCCAGATCAAGATCACGCCTCACGAAGAGACTCATTAACAAATAATACTACCGATCTTGATTTCGATGATGAGATGGACGCTCAACCAGACATCTCTGAGGATCCAGTAGCTGCGGACGATTTTGATGACTTTGCAGAGGAGCAAGATATGGGTGATGATGATTTTGGTGATTTCGACGATGGATTCCAAGAGCCTAGTGAAGACACTGTTGTGGGCGAACCGATTGAGCCTCAACAGTCTCCCACTCTTCCTGCAGTTGTAAGTGCCATCCTGCCATTCCTTCAAATTCGATTACGGCACCGGATAGATGTTCGTTCTGCGCTTCAAAGGCTGACGTCAATCCAAATCTTAGCCCCCCCTTATAGACTTTGACGTCTTTCAATCTCTTCCTGATCTCTACGCCGCCTTAGACAAATCCCTCGACAAACTCTATCCTACTTCCAAAGATGTTTCATCGCTTCCCGCCTTAGAACCCATTCAAGACTCTTCTTCCATCTTCAGTACAGAACGGTCCCTGTCCCTTTGGTCTCAACTCGTGGCACCACCCTCCTTGCAACCTCAGAACTGGGTCAAGTCCCGCATTCGCCGCCTCTTCCTAGTCTCGTTGGGTGTTCCTGTCGACTTGGATGAGATTCTTCCGGCCTCAAAGCAAAAGAAGCTGGTGCTTCCTTCCATCAATCTAGGCGGATCGGATACCGCTGGACCTACTGTTCACTCACGCTCTCAAAGCCAGACCAGGAAAAGCGGCTCGCAGGATGGTATCGACAACTCGACAGCGTCTAGTTCAGCAGCTCGACATCGATCATCACGCCGCCGTGAAACATCTTTACCTCCCGACTTAGATCTATCAGCGGTGCGGCGGCTGTGTGCCACTACAGATGCCGCATTGGACGGACTGACTGATGTGGAGTTGAAAGCACATGTGAAGGAGCTGGAGCAGGTCACTCTTCGGGCGAGCTCAGTACTTGAATACTGGCTGAAGCGGCGAGACGGCCTTGTGAGTGAAAGAGAAGCATTTGAGGGTGTGATTGAGAATCTGGTCAATCATGCAAGGCGTGTTAGGAAGTGAAGGGACTACAGGTGATATCATATAATTTGCGTTTGGTCTTCCTTTCTTTTTCCTTCCCTTTTATTTCGTTTGGATGCCGCCACTTGGTCGTCTCGCAGGGGGAAAAGCGCTCGATACCAATGTTATTTCTCTTTCAAAGCGAGGTTGGGATCCCGGTATATGGTCCATCTGGTATGGGATCCTAACCTATTCATGCATACTGGATATGATTTTGTTCCAAGTTCGGGGTGTGACGGTTGTTTCTCGCTGTCAAATAGACATGGTCGGGCTATTTGCTATTCGTGTATGATATCATCGATAAATAGTGTCTGTTGCCTTGCCGGCGTCCTTGGTCATGATATCGTTCTTTTGTCGTTGATTGTCGATATTGTTGACACAAATGACTTCACTTGGTGCCATGTATGTGTGTCTCGAGTCCATACGATTGGGGATATATAGCCCTGTAGAACCGATCTTTCCATTTTCATTTACGAGGGAAAACTCAAGGCCACTTCGAAATCTATAT
The DNA here is from genome assembly GCF_000002715.2 of Aspergillus clavatus NRRL 1. Classification (NCBI taxonomy): domain Eukaryota; kingdom Fungi; phylum Ascomycota; class Eurotiomycetes; order Eurotiales; family Aspergillaceae; genus Aspergillus; species Aspergillus clavatus. Next base: position 1,026,266 of record NW_001517101.1, on the reverse strand, counting down.
CAATTATTCACATATACACGGCTCATAAGTAGGAAGTTCTTCCCTCCCCATTGTTGAGTTATCTGATGCCGACCCACACTGTTGCCAATCACCCGGCGAAACGTCGGGCCGCAAATATTTTCTCCAAAAGTTTCCCGGCCCAGGTGATAGAACCACTTACCACCACAATTTAACGCCAACATTGTTGCTTTTCTGCCTTCTGAAATATCATATCCCTCAAGCCATTAAGTAATCTCTACAGCTCTCACCATGGGTATCGCCAAGAAGACTCGCAAGTTCGCGCAGGCAAGCATTTCACGGACAAAAAGCATAGCATGGCAGACCCGCTAACCAAAAGCCTTGTACGGCGAAACAGGTCAAGCGCACGATCAGCCAGCGAGACCAGCGCGTCAAGCAGCCCCTGAATGGCAAGAAGGAAGAGAAGAAACCCCAACAGGGCGAGGAGCTCACCCGGCACATCCCCGCCGCGCCCTCGAACATGTTCTTCGCCGCGAACACCGCCCTGGGACCCCCCTACACCGTGCTCGTGGATACCAACTTTGTCTCGCATACGATCCGCGCGAAATTGGATATGCTACCGGCGATGATGGACCTGTATGTTCCTCCACGCAAAATGTGCTCCTGGCGGGTCATGCCTCGTTAAGCTGACAGGTGTTGTTTGTTCTGGCGTGCAGGTTATACGCAAAGTGCATCCCGACATTTACAGATTGCACAATTGCCGAACTCGAAAAGCTGGGCCCGAAGTTCCGTCTTGCGCTGAGAGTCGCCAAGGATCCGAGATGGTCGAGATTGCACTGCGACCACGCCGGTACCTATGCAGATGACTGCATCGTGGACAGGGTAAGCGACAACCTTTCCTCCTCCTCCTCTTCCGACTTTCTGCCGCCCATGCTCAACAATCAATCCACTAACATCCATGCTCCAAACCAACACAGATCATGAAGCACCGCATCTACACCGTTGCCACGAACGATCAGGATCTCGTACGACGTATCCGGAAGATCCCCGGTGTACCGATCATGAAGGTCGCGCGGGGCAAGTACGTGATTGAGCGCTTGCCCGACAGCTTTGACTGAGTGGTTTTCAATCCTTACATCTTTTCTTTTTGTTCCTTTTTGCCTCTTCGAAATGAAGAGCCGAGACCCGGCGCGAGAAGAGCCGATTTGCGGGGTTGCCTCGCACATCTCCATGCGCTGGCTGCGGCCTTGCAGAAGTGGTGTTCTATCCACAGAGTCGTGTCTCAAAGCAGGTTGGATATCGATATCTACGGGAGGACGGTCATGACTTGCTCCGGCGTGTTTCCTGCCAATCAAGCTATCAAGGCGGCATATCCGCGGCCCCTGCTGGCCTGGCTTCTGGGGAGAGCAATAGGCTCGGTGCTCACGGTTGTTAGAAGAGGATCGTTGGGCTTCATGGGAGTTATTATGGTGTTTTCTTTTTTTCTTTCTAGGGCTGGCAGTTGTCTTACGAATACCCATTGATCAATTCGAATTCAATTTATTTTCAGAAAAAATCCTTCTTTCTCTGACAGACGGATATACATTACCGGTGCATTCTCTTTGTGCTTAAACGTCGGAAAAGTTCGGTATTCCCTGTGTACCACGATCCTGTGCGGATGTGTTCTAATGGAAAAAAGATCTTTAATTGATGCGCAACAACATGGAATTGGGTATCTTATGCTATAAACCGGGAAAAGCAAAAAACAAAACAACTCTTGGGCGGTGCGCTACCGTACAATGAATGTTCATGTCTCAATCGAGAAGCCCAGCTTCGGTGTATACTCGACATTTCATATCAATCGAGTTCGATGACCCGGGATGTTGCCGATTCGCGGGAAGCAAGCGACTCTCGACCGACACTCTCGGTCTTCGGTCTCTGCGCTAGTGGGGATGTGACAGGACCGTCGCGTTTGCGTTTTAACGACGGGAAATTAGGCGTCTTTTTGATGCCTCTTTCCGACGTGTCTTCCCCATCAGCTTTCAGCTCCCACGATCCATCCGCCCTGATGTTGATTGCCCTCGCATTATCGAGCCGATTCGTGCGCTGCAGTTCTTCATGGATATTGGCCAGAAAGCCATCGATGACCAGGTTTTGCGGACGAGCATCTGCGCCACAGATCGGGCACTTCCAATTCTCCTTCAAACCCGTTTTCCCAGCCTTCGAGGCTCTGGTCACGATGTATGTCTCGAAATCAAAGCATTCGAAATGCTCGCAGATACTTCCACGAGCAGGGATATTAAATATGCGTGCCATGAACGGATCTACAAGGTTGACGGTGATGTAATCACTGACTATGCTCAGTTCGTCATCAGCCGTAGTAGACGACAGGCGTTTTTGAATCCGTTCGCGTGAATCTGAAGCGGGGAGGGATCGAGCAAGCTTCTTCACCTGAGTGAATCCTAAAATGTCCATGACCTCCACCGCCAGGGCATAAACCAAGTCATTACATTCAGCGGCACTGCGAATGAAATGCAGAGAGATAGTGTTCAAGCCTTCCCGCAGATGATCCGTGATGTCCAAGGGTATGTCCTTGCCGTTGTGAAATTTGCGGCGAACAAAGAGTTCTGTGCCATTCACGAAGATGTACATGGCACTGGGCCAGACAGAATCTGTGGCACACCAGGTATGCTGGGTCAACTCGTTTACAGACGGAGAAATCCGTATACACCGCAGACGGTATAATTGGCTACCGGCCACCAAGGTACGTTCAGAGCGCTGGGCGCTACCACGAGAATGAACTTGGGGAAGCCGCTCAAGATCAGCTTTGGTAAGAGTGAATTGCCATTCAAAAGCGGATTCTGTCTTTCCCAGGGAAGTGGGTGGTACCACGAATGACTTCGAGAATTGAAACAGACTTGAATCCTTCTCACTCGCAGGTTGTGAAGGGATCCACTTTATGGTGGGATCTCGAAGATGTGCTTGATGGACTGCAACTCGAAGTGGATGGAATCGGGCTGTGTTCGTCGGCAAGGAACCTGCTGGAGGAAGAAGCAGGTTGGAAGCCGGACCAGACTGCGGTGGCTGCAGGGGTTGTGGTGCCTGCTGTACCTGTTGTATTTGTTCAGTCTGTCGAACTTGTTGCGGCTGCTGAACTTGTCCCTGTCTCTGGGTGGCAGGGTGCTGGATAGGAGGTCTAGCTGAAATTGTAGAGGCGTGATGTTCAGGCAGATTCTGGTGGACGGGCTGCTGGGAGGGAACAGGTGGAACAGGCGGTGGATATGCTGCCGGCGCAGAAAAGACCGCTGGAGAGCTGGGACTTATACCGAGCGACTGCGAGGTCGCCACTTGGTGGGGTGAATTATAGTCGGGTTGCTGCAGATCGGGCCGCGGCGATAACGGGCGGTGGGAAGCCGGGTGATTATTTAGCACGGGCGGCGCGGACAGAGGGGCGGTCGTCCTTGGAGCAGGAACGCCTCCCATCTGTGAAGGTAGCTGAGAATAAGGGATCCCAGATCGCCTGAGACCAGGGTAGGGTATTTGACTTTCTCCGCCAGAAGCGTTAGTCAGAGGAAAGCGAGACAGAAGAGCGGACGCCGGGCTTTGTGGTGGTACCCCTGATGTCAGAAGCGCCACTTGTGAGGGGCGCATTTGAGGGCTCCGTCCCGCGATAGAGGCGGTGCGATTATTGGTGCTGGAGAAAGAATGCTGTCTTGAGTGAGAATGGAAAGGCTGGGTTGCAGCCTGTCCTCCTGCAGTCGGGGGAGCATGCTGACCAGTCGGCGATGTCTGAGGCCGGGAAAGGGATTTATATGCTCGAATTAAATACTCGTTCTCACGGTTCATCTGCTCCAGGGTCACTCTGGTTGTGAAACGCCTGAAGTAATTCTGCTTGTTTTTCTCGAATAAACCTCGCAAGCGCTCTTCATTCTGGGTCCCATAGATCCTTCGAGACATAGCCAGATATACAATTGATAACAGGACGGTCGATGTGAGGCCGAATTGCATGACAAGCTCATCAATTAGAGGGGGGTAGGCGCGCTCCCGCACGTGGCGATCATATGCCGCCCACCTTTCCGAGAGGAGAACCAAGCAGTTCGCGATCTGGTGGAGAGCTTTACTGAACTCGGGGGTCTGAAGCATTACTCCAAGTGGTCGAGGAAAATAGACGCTCCACCGCAGAAAATCTCCGGATAATCGATGATTGTCCACCAAGAGCTGCTTGAGAACATCAAACCCGGCCGAATGCTGCCTGGTCAGATGTGGCAAGCGCGCGAACTCTGAGGGGGCAAAGGTGTGCAAACAGTATATCTGATGAAGGATCAAGTAAAGCAGATCCTGAGAGTTACAGGCATCCCGTAGAAGACGGATCCGAGGTTGTTCCACCGTCTCTGATAGCATCATTGTCCCGTGAGTTCCCATAACAAAGGCGCGCAGGGTCATCTGCGATTGCGTCCAGAAGGCTTGATCGAAGAAGGAGGTTGAGGTAGGTGGGCTGGCTGGGCTTGCCGAAACAGAACCCGGTGCAACTGGAGAAGGGGCCGTTGCTACCTGGAATGTTGGTTGCCCTGAGTTTGCATGAACCGGGGCCTGCGGGTAAGTAGCATTCACCTGCGGCCTCTGCCCGCCTTGAGCAAGCGCTGGCGCCGCAGTCTTTCTTCCTCTGCTGGATGCCGGCGGCGACGCACTTACGGGCATTGTGCCTCTAACTTGAAATACGTTGGATTGCAGCTCTGTCTGTATCTGCATCGGGCCGGGTGCTGGTGGAGGTGAAGGAAGGATGCTCTGGGATAGACGCGCGTCATTTCGATCTCCAATGCTGGCCGGACTGGGGTGAGAACCAGTGCTTGGGTCCGGAGACGGTAGTGACGAAGCCTGCGACGGTTGAGACGCATCAAACGCGGCAATGGACCCTCTGTTTGGAGGAATGAAACCACTGGCGATGGTTGGAGATGCCGCAGAAGTTACGGGGGGTAAAAGCGAGTTGAAAGACGGAGATGGGAGTTGGTGAGCGTTGTCCCCTGGGGTCACGGGGGACATCCAGACTGGTGTGGAGGTAAGGGCAGCGGTTGTGGTGGCAGTAGCAGCAGGGGCAGTACTAGCAAGGGTGGCGGCGACATTATTGTTTTTCTCCGTTCTATCCTGCTGAACTCGAGAGAAGACTGAGACGGAAGGCGAAGGGAAATTTTGCATGCCTTGGGGGCGACCACCAGACTCATCAACAACTGCGGCAGCAGAGGCAGAAGTCGGGGCTGAAGTAACAGGGGAAGACGAGGGAGGAGAATTATGATGTGTAGTAACAGTAGTAGCAGCAACCGCGACAGGGGCTGGCGCCGAAGATGATGAAGATTGAGATGAAGCATCCAACATCCACGATCTCCGCACAGCGACACCGCCCAGGAACAAGTTGGCGGTGGAATTCGAATTCGACCATTCCAGCTCGGAACGCTGATTATTAGGTAAGTGGGAACGGTTGCGGCGGATCGACGGACTCATCCTCACGAGAATTCATGGTCTCGAAGGGTTGGAGATTTCTAATTTAGTGACGAGTCGAGGTGGATGACGGGGCTTCTCTTTTGTATTTATTTATCAATGTTGTCGTTTTTGTTTTGTTTTTGTTTTGTTTTTTCGTGCAGATCGCGCAGATTAGCGTTGATTCAAGGATGTTGATGCTGAAGTGCGTGGTCAGAGTGGGAGTATGAGGTCAAGAACCCAGAGAGACAAAGAAGATGGCGAGATGGGTTTAAATAGATACAAAGAAGTTGGGGTGAACAAAGAGAAGGGATGATCCAGTGAATCCCAGAGATAGGTAGTGATGATGGTAAGAGTGAAGGTAAGAGTGAGGGTAAGAATGAAGGTGGTATGGTATGGACTATGGGCTGACTACCTTGATGCAGTAGGACATAGACTCGAGTTGATAGGTAGGTAGATAGGTACTATTGTTTGGATGAACAGAGCAGGATAGGCACGATGCAAAAGGATGCCTGTGTATCGAAATATCGAGATAGAAGCCGTGGAAACGTTCTAGGAAGACCACTGCTTCCAGTAACTAGCAACATCACTATGGAACCAGTCTTTGCTCCCCTATAGTAGATGCATTGTCTACAGAATCTCCAAAAGAGGCACTGCTCCCAGGGTCAAGTCTGATATAAAAGTGATGTATAGGCATGCATCATGAAGATGATCCATCTCTGCAGAGCCTTAAGACTCATAACAAAGGTTCTCGGTTGATGCTCTCCTAAGTCTAGTAGCTTCCTCAATACGATCTGATAGATTCCATGGCTTGATGCAAGACCATCCCTTCGAGACTTCGAGTAGTGAAATATGGCGTTCCCACTTGGCCCCGTTCCGGCGTTAAGAATCTGATCCATGTAGAAAGGAATCATGCGATACTGATGACGGCCTTGACTCGATTCTTCTCCTTGCTCTAGGGCCAGAATCAGGAGTTCAGGACCCCTTGGATCGTCGCTGAGACGTGTAAACACAATAGCGAACTGGATAGACACTGCCCAAGTCGTTCTTACTTGTTCCTTGCCTCATATATAGGGCCACTTGTTTAATGAAGACGAGAAGTATCTATCTAGTTGTCGACTGTGGGCTGACTGTTTCAGGTGCGTGTGCAGAAAGTACGGACAGTTGAGACTTGAGACTTGAGACTGTATACCCCCGTCTTAGATGTCTACTCATATATCGCTGGGATCAATAGCGACGATGTTTTACCTATCTAGATATTTACCTACGATCATTGATTCATGTCAAAATGTTTTGCAATACTCTCTCCCCTTGAACCCCTGCTGTGCTCCACATGAAGAAGCATCCTGGAGAGGAATTGTGGGTGCTGTGCTCGAATAGACATATATCTATCCGACAGGGCATCTGGTTTCAACTCTGTGTGCACCAAGCGTTCAAACGATCGGTTATAAATCGAACCATTTGAATTGAGCTTCAAGAAGGCCTGAATCCCAATGATCCTGGAGTGGGAGGTGGCGCTTGTATAGATCTCCGTTGCTTGCCCCATACCATAACTAACAGCCTTGGACAGACAGAACGTGGATGCGGTTAAGCTTGACAAACATGTAAAGACAGATGGACAGCTACATTTGAAGGCCAGGTTCCCTTTACCGTCATCCGATGAGACTATCCTCAGATTGCTTGCCTCGTGCCAGTCTGGTCAGAACCTCTGCTAGTTGATCGAGATGAAGATGGGCAGGCTGACAGCAAGGAAGATATCCACAGACTAACGATACTTCGAAGGAGTTGTTCGCCCGTCGACAGTGAAGATAGTCTAGTTTCATGTTCCAGTGAACTACATACGACGGGTGTTCCTCCCTTCTCCCCCCCCTTGGTAGGAAATTCTAGATGTATATATAAAGTGTGCCATGTCCAGGTGTCAAGTGCGTGGTCAGTAAATGCTCAATGAGTGGCCCAAAGTCCCCTTCTTGGGAAATCAATCATCGCCAAAACAACGGCCGTACCTGTGTCATTTTTCTTGAGGTGGATATCTGAACTATGACTTGTACAACAGTTCTCTCTGAAGTATCGCTTCTGTTGGCTCCAATCATCAATCCTCTGCCATCCCATCTCATCATCGGAGGAATTGGATCTAAAGTATTGTATATCTCTGGTGCCATCTCTCTCTCATCCTCAGCCTCCTCGTCTCTATGAATATGTTCCCTCTTCAGTCTCTCAATTTAAGCTCTGCAAGGACGACACTTTGACATCCGCACGCGCCACGCATCAGTTTCACTTTCATCAATCATCGGTTCATCAACGTCGGCATCAGTTCGCTGTCAGTATTATTATTATTATCATTCTCATCATCGTCCCGTTTCAAACCCGTGGACCTTGCAACCCACCGCTTCATCCCCCCCCCCACAGAAGAAGAACAAGAAGAAGAACAAGAAGAGCACAGCATCACATTTGACACCTGCGCAGCCGCCCATTTGGCGCCGTTCCCACTTGCTACTGGGTTAGCGTCCCTGTCGCAGTGCTCGTCAAATTTCTGAATCCATACGTGGTCCTGGGATCGTCAGTAATCTGCCCCAGTTCCTGGCTAGATCTCGGGAAGCAAAACTTCGAGGCTTGAATTTGTCCTTTGTTTTGTTCTATTTTCGTCCCGACCGGAGTGAATTGAGGAGACATATAGAAAGCCCAACGGTCACCATTTCTCGTTTCCGTCGGATTGTACATTCAATCACCAGGCCACCAGAAAGAGCCGAGTCTGTCTTGCAGTCTTCATCTCTCGCTTCTCCCGCGAGTGTTCAACGGTTCGACCAATATTCGCTCCAATCGGCGCCCACTTCTTAGCCCCGCCGTTTTTTTGGCCCTGTCTTTTGATCTTCCATCCTCTCAAGGCTCCTCAATCCACCTTATCTACGTTCCCTGGTTGAAGGCGGTGGTGGTGCCTTCGCGTGGCTGTCACATTCTTGAACGCAACCGCATCGTCATACGCATTCCGTTTGCGAGCCCCCTCCCTTCTTCCTCACCTTCGAAGAACGCCCCGCCCCCCTTTTATTTATAAATTAATTACAGGAGAGAAGACGAAGACGAGAACATCGCGCCCCATTCTGGCCTCGTGAACTTACAAAAACACATCTTTTACCCCGGAAGGGCTGCAGGCCCCATGTCCTGCGCAATTCTCCCGCTACCACTACTTCTGCCGCTCTTCCTTTGACAACGGACAATCCCGCACTTTGCTCCCCCTTTTGTCACCAGTCGAGAGCACGCAATGGCTCTCTCAACTCCGCCCCGAGGCGTTCGCCCGGGAGATTTCCTGCTTGTTGTCCGTAAGTGGTTTCCCTCGCCTCGGCCCCATCCGCCACCACAGTCTCCCTCCGCTCGTTTATCGATCAGGGCTCATATTGAAACTTTCATGGCTGATGACCCGCTGTTCCTCCAGATGATTTTGATGCGCGAGGAACGGACGAGCTGACTTTGCGACGAGGAGAAAAGATTGAGCTGGTAGAACTCGATGAAGGGTTTGGAGATGGGTGGTACCTGGGCAAAGATCTCAAGACAGGGACAACGGGTCTCTTCCCTGGTGGTATGTTTTCTTTTTCCACATTTCTACAGTCAAATGGGTCGTGCGATGGGCTACAGTGGACATGACTGACAAGGTTGGTTGATTCAGTTTACACAACTGCCGCCCCAAAGATCCCAATTCGGCCTGCGAGGGAAGATGAAGTTGACATGGATGGTTCGAAAATCGATGGCGATGAAGGGCTAGATCAGAACCCAATTGCGGCTGAGGCCGTGACCTCGCCCTTGAGCGGAGAAACCACTCCCCAGGCGTCGCGACATACCAGCGCATCGGATATACAAGTACCAGATTTAGCGACAGACCTCGACTCAATGCAATTCTCTCCCAAACAACAGCAGCGCTCAAGCTCGTCTCCTCTGCCCACTTCGAAGTTGGCTGTTGATATCCAACAGTCGATCAGACAGACTTTGGACGGTCGATTAAATGGCCAGGACAGCCCAGTCATGAACGAGACTTTGAGTGTTATTGATGAACACATTACCGACCTGAGCACACCTCGTCATAGCGTTATCCCCCCAGAACAGAAGGTGAACAATGATTCATCCAGCGAATATAGCAACCATCTCGACCACCGCGTCTCCTACATCCGCGGCCATGAGACGGACGAAGAAGAAGAAAACCAGCCAACGGAGGCGGAAGTGCGGTCTTGGAATGCAGCGGAAACCTCGAAACACTTGCGAGAGTTGGGGGTCGAGGAGAAACACTGTGACATATTCCAAGAGCAAGAAATCACTGGCGATGTACTGTTGGATATGGACCAAGATTTTCTCTTCATGAAAGAGTTCGACTTTGGCGTCATGGGCCGCCGATTAAAGACCTGGCACAAAGTCAAGGCTTTCCAGGAGGAGGTTAGGGATATCAGGCAGCAGTCACAGCAAGGTCGTGGTTCTGCCTCAAGTTATCCCGCGTCGTCGGAGGAAAGGTCGCTCAGCAGGGCCAGTCATGCCGGCCCTTTTCTTCCACGGATCCCTCATCTGTCTCGAGGATCGGCTGGTTCCATGCAGCACCCACGACTCATGAGCAGCGGTGGACCGAGCAACACTACTTCCCTGACTTCCCAGACTCCAAGCTTCATGGACCATATGAGAAGGCCCTCAGCGGCCTCCATTCGAGACATTAATCATCACCGTCGTCATTCATCCATTGACGCTAGTCACCGTATGTCAACCGTGATGGATCCGGCATCCCACTTTGGCCATGTTAAACAGCCCTCATTCGATAGAGCCTGGACTATGACCAGTGGACAAAAGATGCCCTCTCGCTCGAGTACTTTGAACGAAGGGATCTTGCCTCAGCACGCATTTCGACGTCCAGATACTAACGAGTCCGACTCTGCAACTTCCATTTCCGACCGCCACGATGAGCTTGAACGCGGGTACTTCTCGGGCCCTGAAGGTGACAACACGAAGAGTCGGAGGTTGTTACAGAAACGAACTTCTGTGGCTGGCAGCGCGAGCCACTCCAGGAAACCCAGTTACGCCGATGAACATCTGACGGTCAACAAGCGACATTCTCGCGTTGGCAGTGTTGATTCCATTCGAGAGGTGGCTAAGGCAACTCCAGATGCCATAAGTGCACCAGTCACTTCTTCACCCAAGGGCCGTTTCAGGAGTTTGAGCACTCGTGTCATTGATCGACGTGGCCAGTCGTCACAAACATCTAACACCACCGCAGCAACAGACAAGCCTAGCGCTAGCCCCGGTTTCTTCGCGTCGTTCTCGCCACTTGCCCCCTTCGTTAACAGATCGGACACCGACGGCTCCACACGCTCTTCCAAAAGTACTGGGGCTAAAATTCGACGCGCTGCCGGACTTCGAGCTATATCTGACGTCGTTGGTAAAGGAATTGATACGTCTGTTGCTCCAGGTTCACCCATCAGAGATACCGACCCAACCTCAGCCAGAACTGGGTCGACTACCCCATCCACCTCGAAGAGCTCGGAAAGACATAGCACTGAAAGTTCGGTGAAGAATGCAGAGGGTGGGATCTCCTTCCCACGCCCGAGAGCCTCTGTCAAGTCCGGCCCAAAATCGAAGAAAGACACAAGCGCTTACATGCGAGGCTTGGAGAAAAAGTCTCCACAGGAGCAAATGGAGGGTTGCGACTTCTCTGGCTGGATGAAGAAGAGATCCTCCAATCTGATGACCACGTGGAAGCCACGCCTGTTTGTTCTACGTGGCCGCCGCCTGTCCTACTACTACTCTGAGAATGATACGGAGGAAAGAGGCCTCATAGACATTACCGCCCACCGTGTTCTTCGAGCCGATAATGACCCGATTGTTGCTCTGCATGCAACCATCACGGGTGCCACGGGGTCGCCAACATCCCCTTCGCACTCGAATGGTATCGATATTCCAGCAGCAGACAGGTCTTCTAAATCATCTCCTTCAGGCACCAAGGTTGTTGGAGAGGGGCCCTTCTTTTTCAAGCTCGTCCCCCCTAAGACAACTCGCACCGTTCAATTCACCAAACCCGCTGTTCATTACTTCCAAGTGGACAGTGTGAAGGAGGGTCGCTTATGGATGGCTGCACTGATGAAGGCGACCATCGACCGTGACATGAGCCTGCCGGTTGAGACGACAAATAAACAGAAGACGATCAGTCTCAAGCAAGCCCGGATGATGAGCCAACGACCCCCTGCACTGATGACCGCAACAGACATGCAGGAGCAGAGAGAGGAGGTCAAGAGTGATCCACCGTCAACCGGCACAGAGGAACGTGGGGGCCTGAGGATCAAAGGCTTGTTCGACAACGCTCCTGTTGATGATGATGAATACAGGGAGGACAACGCATCCTTGAATTCTCTCGGTGATATTGATGCCGGTCCACCATCTCTTCTACCCGAGTCCCTTGTTGTCAAATCTGACCATTGAGGCAAGTATGCTGGGTCGTTGTACTTCTGGGAGACTGTTCAAATCGGTTTGGCGTTTTAAGTGATATACCCCCGTTCGGATTTGGTGTTCTGTTTTCTGTTTCCGTCCGCGCTTTCTTTCCCAGCAATGGAGACGTCCCCATTCTCTCACACATTCTTCAATGCCGATTTTGCCGGGTGTTTGTCAGGCTCGAGGGAGATGGATATATGATGATATCCAAAAAAAAAAAATACGAAATCGGTAATAATAATAACTCCTTTGTACTTCATATGAAATCTTCTACATAACTGAGCCGTTAACCTCATTTTAATCTCATTTGACTTGTCTGAATCAAAAGTAAGGCAAATGTAAACCAGTGCTTTGTATGAGTATATAGTTCTGCCGCTCAAACTTATTTGTGGCTGTCTAGGCAGGCGGACTTTTTTCTCCCTTTAAAAGTTCCTCGACAATCCTCTATTTTCTAATTTCCTTTCCTTTGTGCTCTATGAGCGCCTTACTTCCCTGAGTATTGTTTCATGAATTTATATTCCTTACTATCAAAAGAGACACTACGCCGATGCGCGCTCCAGCAATAGTCATACCCCCATGTCCCTCGTCCGCCTTCTCCTATCCCGCGTCCTCAATGCGCTCATACCACTCGCGATAGCATCCAGTCTCTACCTCTACCTCTACCCTATATTCCAAGGCTGCGCCTTCCCATTGCCAACAAGCCAAAATGAACATCCCTCCAGCTCACCCTTCGGAACGAACAACCCGCTTCTGTATACCCTTTCGCAACACCTCCGATCGCAATTAGCAGCGGACTCAGCAGCAGCTTTCCGGCTGCTGGTCCTAGCAGACCCCCAGCTGGAAGGCGACAGCTCTCTCCCGAGCCCGGAAGAAGAGCTCTCAGCTCGAATCCTGTACTACTGGACGCTGATCAGACGCTCCGCGCTGGAGTCACCGTCGCCCTTCCACCCCGATGTGTTCAGCAACCTCACAGCCGCGGTACACACACTGTTTGTGGAGGACGTTCCTCGCGCTCTTCTTGCCGCACAGAAACGGGTCGATCTGCTCGGAAATGATTTTTACCTTGCGCATATATACCGCACGCTACACTGGTGGACTCGTCCGACGCATGTCACCGTGCTGGGCGACTTGATTGGGAGTCAGTGGGTTACTGATGAGGAGTTTGATCAGCGGGGAGGCAGATACTGGAATCGGGTGTTCCGGGAGGGCGAGCGCGTTAGTGACGAGATTACGATCACTGGCTCGGCGGGGTATGGAGCAGGAGCAGGAGCAGGAGCAGGCGATGCGCCGCAGCTGGAAGAGTTGAATGCAACTCACTCGGTCTGGGAACGCAGAATTATCAATATCGCGGGGAACCATGATATTGGGTATGCGGGTGACGCCAGTGAAGCGCGCATTGAGCGATTCGAGCGGGTGTTTGGCCGCGCAAACTGGGATATTCGGTTCCAGTATACGCCGCCGAATGCGACGGCTGATTCGGTCAAGCCTACCTTGCACCTGATCAACCTCAATACGTTGACCCTGGATGGACCAGCGCTGTCCGCAGAGGTCCAGTCAAACTCATACGCTTTTATCAACGACCTCATCACTCATCGCACCTACCCTGTTGAGGATAGGACGACCTTTACGCTCCTCCTTACCCACCTGCCTCTGCACAAGAAGGAGGGCATCTGTACCGACGGACCCTACTTTACCTACTTCGAATTTGACGACACGGATGGCCCAAATGACGTTCCCCGCTTCAAGGAGGGCGGTTTGCGGGAGCAGAACCACCTTAGCGACCAACTGAGCGCCGGTGGCGTCTTACAGGGAATCTTTGGCATGAGTGGTAACACAGACGCCGCAGGAGGAGGCTGGGGACGTAATGGTCTTATTCTCAATGGACATGACCATACCGGCTGCGACGTTGTTCATTTCGTCAACAGGTCTATCGTAACGACTGCCTTCGAGAAGAATACGGGCGAAATGTCTATTGAGACTGAGGAGTCCCCTGCGCCATCGTGGACATGGGCGGCGAAGCGCTACAATAGCCGCCGCCCAGAGGAGCGACTCGATGCACCCTCTATTCGCGAAGTCACTCTGCGTGCTATGATGGGCGAGTACGGCGGCAACGCAGGTCTCCTCTCCGTGTGGTTCGATGCCACTCCGGGCGTTAATGAGTGGCAGTATGAGATCACCATGTGCATGGCCGGTGTCCAGCATATCTGGTGGGCAGTTCATGTGCTTGACATAGTGACAGTTCTGCTTCTCCTTCTATACACCCTGTTACCCCGTCCCTCCAAGAAACCGGAGAAACAGCCGAAGAGAACTGTTCCCGAAAAGGGAACCAAAGACGATAAGAAGTGAATAAGTTGGGCTTGGACTTAGCATTGCATCTGTTGTTCTTGGATATGAGCGTGCAGACTATCAGCTTCCCTGGATCTCCTTCTAATGTATTATATTCTTGTGTCTGTATTTATATGGTGTGGTCATCTGCCCGCCGTACTACTGTCTCCCTCATCTACTTTGGATACCCTACGATGAAAACTTTCGCATGAGCAAATGAGGACCGTGCAGTGCCTTGTTCACATGAGTAAGACCACGCCCTTTGTAGCTGTGTGATGTTCATCAGGATGACTTTTAACATCGCTGATACCCGAAGGGAGTATGTTTCACGAGCAGAGGAGAGAATGATTTTGAAGATTTTTTGATATTATTGCCGAGCCGCCAGTGGTAGAAGAAACAATCGAGACACGTCATTTAGGAAAGAGATGCGCGGCTTAAGATGAATTCGGACCCGTTCATTGAAGTTCGTGGTTTTTGTGTCATGTGCACCGAAAAAAAAGATTTCATTCCCTGGTATCGCTGCTTCTATCTCCCCCCCCTGACTTCCAAATCACGACGCCTTTTTGTATGGATTCTTTACATAACGACACCGGCGTTGGAAGCAATACGCTGTTGAGGCAGACGATTAGTGATGCTCTGGTGCAGAATCTCGACATAGGTCTGCAGGGTGACTTACGGGCCAGAGCTCAGCAGCCTCCTTACCGACGGGGCCGGTAATGGCGGATCCCTTCATCTCACCCTTGGCGTTAACGATCTGGACGAAACCATCGAATTAGCAAATCATTTCATCTTGCCATAATCGCACACTGCCACGGCGCTGAATCCCACAAAACTCCCTGGGATGAAAGCCGCGGCCTCATGTGCAAACAGAGGATTGGGTTGTTCTTCTGCACTCACCACACCAGCGTTGTCCTCGAAGTACAGGTAGATACCGTCGGGTCTTCTCCAGGGCTTGCTCTGACGGACGACAACGGCGGGCATGACCTTCTTACGGAGCTCAGGCTTTCCCTTCTTGACGGTGGCCATGACCATGTCACCGACACCGGCAGCGGGGAGACGGTTCAGGCGGGCACCGATTCCCTTAACCGAGATGATGTACAGGTTGCGAGCACCGGAGTTGTCGCAGCAGTTCATGACGGCTCCGCTATACAATGTATTAGTTTTTCCTCTTGTTCCGTCAAGTTGGTCGAACACGTTGCGATTGATGGGATATGAGTTTGGGGCAGAGCGGTTTCGTGGCTGGCGTGGATATGATATGGGTCGTGGGATATCTTGATTTGAGGTCGCAAGAAGGGAAACATGCACAATCACTTCGACAATCGTGTTCGACTTCGGAAGGGTAGGAGGATTGCAGTCACATACCAAGGCAGACCGAGCGTCATCTTGAGCTTGTTGCCGGAGGCGGCACCACGACTATTCAGAATGCAAACATCAGCATTTTCGTTCCCTTCAATGTCTGTCCGGCCTTGCGTCTGCTTCTGCGTCGTAGAAAAATCTCATTTGATCCCAGCACATCCCACCCTTCTCCAAGAGTCTCTATCCGAGAGCAAACCCCCTCCGCAGAGAAATTTCACTTCCTCCTCTTTTTTTTTTTTTTTTTCATTTCGACAATAACCCCCCCCCACGCACTCATTGATCTCCAGGCGTGCAGGAGACTATCCATCTATGTGCCCTTTTTTCGACGACGCAGCGCTTCGCAAGAACCTGGAAAAGAATCATTTGCAACTCACCCTCTGGAAGACATCTTGACTATGTATCACGTTGTCGTGTCGGATACTGGGAAAAGGGCGAAAGGGCGACGAGGTCGAGAGGGATCGGGGCGACGTCGAGGGTTTGCACGGCGGTTCGGGTTTCGAATTGCTCTCGCTTAGTGTGCGTGGTGTGCAAAATCTTGGCGCTTACTTACTATTGGTAGACTGGATCCGCCATGGGTTGGAGCAGTAGCCCTAACACTAAGCTGTGACAGGACTAGTGGGTGATTATATAAGGCTGGGGAAGATGGTGCTGACTGCTATACTACTGAGTACTGACTGCCTTCTTACATCAAGGCCTAAGGATATCTATATGCTGGCCATCAAGATGGAGGTACTACAGCACTAAGAAGTCGTTATGAAGTTTGAGATTCTTCAATGGATAACATGTATGAGTAGACAGGTTAAATAAAGCACAGATATTTTAGTGCAAACTTATCATACAGGGCAAAGACAAGAGGCAAGGAATACCACAAGTATCATATCAATCCCAGGCAAGATAGCAATCAGGTTGAAGTATAAATAACCTCCTCAGTAAAAAGAAGATACAGTAGCTGACCGAAGTGTGAATGTAAAACAAGAAGAAAAACCAAACCCGCCTATCATAGAACACGATGCAATGATCTCGAGTGCCCCCAAACACCATACTACCATTGCCCTTTACGCCAGAAACTTCGAGAGGATGCCTTCCATTAGCGCCGGAAGTTATTCCAGGCTCTTTGCAGGCTCCTCAGGTTGTTGTGTTGAGGTTGGCTCTTTTTCAGTAACTTGCTTAGCCTCCTCTGACTCCTTGGGGGCTTCCTGGTCGGGCTTGACGACCTGTTGATCACTGGAAATCTCGGGAGTCGTTTCCTTCGTCTTGACCTCTGATGAATCGGTAGCTACCTTGGTCTCTGGCTTCTCTGAGGCGTCTGTCTCTTTTGAAGCGGGAGAAATCTTTGCTGAGGGAGAAGGCTCCGTAGCTGTCGTTTCTGGTGCCGATGTTTCAGGCTTTGCCTCCTCTTCCTGTGTCTCGACTGATGGCTCAGGCTGCTTAGATTGCTCCGGTTCGGGGACAGGCTCGCCCGCATCTTCCATGGTGGTATCTTCATCGTGCATCTTGGGAGATGGCTGACGAGAAGCGACAGCAGAAGCCGCAGTCTCTTCTGGTTCATCAATGGCCATTTCAGTTGACTCTACAACGGCCTTTTCATCTGCGCTGGGAGCAGGTTCAGCAGCGGAGGGGGTGGGCGCGATATCAGTAGCTGGTGGAAGCGCTTCACCCATCTTTGCATCGATGGTAGTATCCATCTCGTCATCTGGAATCGAAGAAGCTTCTTGCGGGGTCGCAATTCCGCTGTTGGGTCCAGAATCCAGATCGGCGTTCCGGTAGTTGGCTTGATTCCTCCGCTTCAGCCCTGCAGCTTTAGGATGGATTCCGTTGGCCGCATTCTCCTCTTCATCTTCACTATCACTCAGTTCACCGGGCTTCTCGATGTATTGGTCGAATCGTCGCTTCGTGAACCGTTTATCTTTGTTTTCATCCTCATCCAAATCATCAAGAATCGCGTCTGCCTCGTCGTCCATACCTTCGAGGAGCGGCTCACGAGGTACATCAGTCATCTGCACGGACGGCGCGAAAGCCGTACGCTTGAGATTCTCGACCACCTGAGCCCGAATCTTGTCAAGATAGTCCTTGGTATTGGCATTGTCCATATTCGACGGGCGGACATTCAGCTCGTAGTCGGGGGCGAAGTACTAATGCGACTGTCAGTATTGTCAACGCTCAAAGATAATATGTCGATCAACTCACCTCATAGTAATCATTGTAAGGCAGCTCTGGACCTAGAACCTCCCCGAGAAGGACGCCAGTCTCAAAAGCCCACGTTCGCGCAACATTGCGCATGGTATAACCACCACCACCGACAATCATGGTCGGCAGGTTGAAGCTTTTCACGAAATTAACGCAGTTTGCGTGGCCTCGCATACTGAGATTGAAACAGCCAAGGCGATCACCCGAGAGACTGTCGCCACCGCATTGAAGGACAACGGCTTCAGGGCGGTACCATTCCATGACACTGCTGATGACAGGCTCAAAAATGCTTTTGTAGGAAACGTCATCGATGCCGTCGCGAAGGGGAAAGTTGACCGCATAATTCTTGCCTTGTCCCACTCCAATGTCACGAAGCTCGCCGGTACCCGGGAAATACTCTCCATACTTATGGAAGGAAACGGTCATGACACGGTCGGTGGTGTAGAAAGCTTCTTCGACACCATCTCCGTGGTGAACATCAATGTCGACGTAGAGAACACGTTGCTTGAATCGTAGCAGCTCGAGGATACCAAGGACAATGTCTGATAAAGGCGGACAGTGTCAGTTGCTGTGCAAACCACGGAAGCGCAGCGACTTACCATTTACGTAGCAGAAACCACTCGCTTCACTCTTCTTTGCATGGTGAAGACCTCCAGCCCAGTTGACAGCGATGTCGCACTTGTTGCGATTAAGCCGCGCCGCGCCTTCCATGCTGCCTCCCGCGCTGATCCCGCAGAACTCAAACAATCCATCAAAGACTGGACAATCATCACCGACGTTGTATCTACCCTGCTCTTTTGCGAATTGATCCATATTGTCTGGTGTCACCTTCGAAAGGAAGTCGATATATTCGTCGGTGTGAAATTGTGTCATCTCATATCTGGACGCCGGTTTCGCACGCTGCAAACCATTACCTGTTAGTAGACCATCGATGGACCCAATAATTCCGCAAACCACTCACGTAGATTTCCATCTTCTTGTATAAGCCATAGTTCATGACCAAGCTGTGTGTCATCCTGATACGGTGTGGCTTCATAGGATGTCCCGATACGTAGGCATAGTTTCCAACGTCCGAGTCGTAGAAGTATGCGACCTTCTTACCGCGATCCTTGGAGGCACTGGAAAGATCCAGATCAACAGGAGGTAGGGCAGTCATCTTGGATGAAAATGTGCACGTATGCACTGATGCACCTCACCCCGGTTTGTATATCGTGGAATGGTGAGGTTGTTGTATCCAGTCGTATCTAGGTTGATTATGGGTGATTTGAAGAAGAGAAAGAAAGGAAAGGCACAACAGATGATCAAGGCCCCGAAGACAGGCTTGGATCACGAATATAAGTAAAAAATCACCTCAATGAAATAACAGCAGTGGAATTTGAGGGATTGTGGCACTGAGATAGGATTCCCTCCCATCGATTGGGGAGAATAGAAGAGAGGGCGAACAAACAGTGGAAGAAGTGAAGGGGAGCGCCGAGCAAAGGCCGCGAGGGGAGAACAGGCCGAGACTGCCAGGAGGAACAGCTGTGCCCACCGCCTTCGTCAGCTTGGTCATGCCCAAATGGGATTGCTTGCTACTTAGCATCCCCGAATCGCGCATCTCATTCTCACCAGCTGTCCGGTCATATCTCTCCTTCATCCTTCTTTCCATCTTATCGGTCTTCGCTATCTGGGCTTCGGATCTTCTCATTCTACCTACGTCTCCGCCCTTCGATCTATTCGCCACACGAAGTCTGCCTGTGAAGTGACCGATCAACCACTTCACTATTTGGAGCTTCCCTTAAGGAAGCTATCACTTGCATTTCCTTTGATCTTTTCGCATATTTGAGTCATTATGGATCGACTCAATCGAATGATTCAGGCCGCTCAGGGCATGGGTATGGGGAGCGCAGCTCCTGGTGGTGTAAGCTAGCCCTTTGCGTCATTTGTACCTACCGCTCGTACAGCCTGTACGGATTCAAGGGTCTTCTACATGGACTCGTATCTTTTGAGCACAGATAAAGCGCCTCCAAAATAGGAGGACGACGTGCTCAGAATGGTTGTGCTAATGCTTGTTGGCAAAGGATACCCCGAACCTGATCGATAACTCCGAAACTGTTCACATTTCCTCGCTCGCTCTGTTGAAGATGTTAAGACATGGCCGGGCAGGTGTACCTATGGAAGTTATGGGTCTGATGCTGGGGGAGTTCGTCGATGAATACACAGTTCGCGTGGTTGATGTCTTTGCCATGCCTCAGAGCGGTACTGGTGTCAGTGTCGAGGCTGTGGACCCTGTCTTCCAGACCAAAATGATGGAAATGTTGCGGCAAACTGGGCGGTAAGATTTTGAAGCAGTCGAAGATTGGTTACAATGGCAATACTGATTTAGTGTCTCCAAAAATAGGCCAGAGACCGTCGTTGGCTGGTACCACTCTCATCCTGGTTTCGGATGTTGGCTGTCATCCGTCGATATCAACACACAGCAGTCGTTCGAACAGCTCACTCCACGAGCCGTTGCTGTTGTGGTGGATCCAATTCAATCTGTTAAGGGAAAGGTTGTCATTGATGCTTTCCGTCTCATCCAGCCTCAGACCGTTGTCATGGGCCAGGAGCCTCGGCAAACAACATCCAACTTGGGTCACCTGAACAAGCCGTCCATTCAGGCATTGATCCACGGCCTGAACAGACACTACTACAGCATTGCTATCAACTACCGCAAAACAGGACTGGAGGAGAACATGCTAATGAACTTGCACAAGCACGTCTGGACAGAGGCCCTGCAGATGAACGACTTCCACGAGGAAGGCCAACACAATGTGGAGCGGATGAAGCAGCTCGTCAACCTTGCCGAGGGCTACGAGAAGCGGGTCAAGGAGGAGACGGAACTCACCAAGGACCAACTCAAGACACGATATGTCGGAAAGGTTGATCCTAAGAAGCGTAAGTTTTCAACTCATCTCTTTGTAGCTCAAGCCGCGATACTGACTATTTTCTTTCAACAGACATTGAGGATGTGAGCCAGCAACTGATTGAGGATAATATCGTTGCGGTCTCGCGGCAGATGATTGATAAGGAGGCGTCAGTGGCACGACTGTCTAGTGGAAAGGATGCCCAAAATCAGACGGGCATGGACGTGGACGAAGAGCTGTAGATGACTTAGTGTCAAGAAAGCGGGACGTCTAATGTTTCTATGCCTCTATAATCCAACATTTCTCCTAGTCTGGGGGGAATAGACAAGAAATTACCCATAGATGAATGATGTTCAAAATTGTAAAGCTGGCTGCCTCATAAAGCGAGAACAAAGCCGAAGATAATCTATATATGCATTTAATTGTTCTAATCTTGTATTGGATCAGACTACATAAAATCGTCAAAAACTCCACCCAATGCAGCAAATGGGGGCAAGTCGCACTTCGAAACTCGCAATGAAATTCATACACCATGTCGACATCAAATATTGAAAAGGATATACTGATTCATTGGACTGAATTCTGACATTCAGCTTCTTCATCATGATATTCTGGCTTTGGCTCCTTATTCTCCTCCCCATCCCAGTCGGTCCATCCTCGCTGAGTGCCCCAGAGAATCTTCTTCTGCGCCGACTTCGCTTCATGCAACAGGCGCTTCATCAAACCTCCGCCTTTGAGAACGGATGGGTAACCATCAAATTCCACTTGAACCACATTGGGCAACCTTTCCAGAATCTTTTGAAGTAACTTGCCCGCAAATTCACTATAAAAATCCTTGTTGATGCGGAAGCCTTCAAATACAGGATGAGATGGGTCACACTCGATGAAAACTTTTAATGTCCTCACACGAACCATTTTTTCCAATCCTAATCGATTATTCACTACCCAGTCACGAGGAGGCGAGGTCCAGCTCGAGCCCAGGATCAACTCGATGGTAGTCACGAATGGCCGGTATCTAGCCGATAGGCCTCTGACCGTTGGTGTCCGACACCAATCTTGTATCGGAAACACGCGAAACGTCAGCATGGAGTAGAAGTAATCGGTAGCTTCATCGTGGACCCGCCAGGACACCAGAAACAAAGCGATGCGATTCCGATACGGGGCGATAGGAGGATTCCTTGCGGAAGCGCCTACGCTGCCGTTGGACCGTTGCGATTTCCATCGATACGTCGTGAATAGATATAGATCGTAGATGCGCAGACGAATTTCCGAGGGAAGGTCGAGGAAACGGAAAGGTGTCACAATACTGGACTCTTTCAAGGAACTTTCCTCAACGTCGTGGACAACATTTTGGGCCCCACTCTCCAGAGATTGGTCCTGAATCTTCACCTCCTGGAGGGCATCTGCGATGCTCTCCATGCTGGAAGGAGGCACAGCTCCAAGTGAAGGAGGGGAGGTAGAGTGCATAAGTACGTTAAGGATGCTTTTTCTTTTCAAGAGAGAAGAGAAGGACAAGGTGGCGGTAAGTCAATATCTATATTCATGCCATTGGAACTAGTGAGTTCATCAGAACAACCGCGCCTATATGGACTCGACATCAGCGGCCACTCATATCTCACAATACATGAAAAAGTTCTGTATCCCACGAACGGGGCTGCAGCTTCACTGGAAACCTTTGCTGCGGCTCTTGGGAGTGGGATAAAAAAAGATCTTCTTCAGTCTTCCCAGCTAATACAACCCGGCATACATGGAAAAGAGGCCGTGTCGGGTCGAATTAACGTCTGGGTTGAATCAACTTTCAAAACTGAAGAAGAAAAGAGGAGAAAGAAGAAGAAGAAAGTTGACGATGATCGAAGACGGATTTAAGGCGGCGGAAAGGAGCTGCGTGGGTGGGTTCTGCCGCCCGCCGTATGCAGCAAGAGCGCTTTCGACTTTTCTGGCTCCGCGCAAGTGACGAAGACCGACTGAGTTCTATCATTACACAATCAACAGGGCAGACGACCTTTCTTATCGAGTTCATCTCGTTGTCTGTCTCCATATTATTCTTCCCATCTTCAAAGAACTAGCTTTCGAGGAGCGCTTGAGTGCGCTGTCTTCTCTATCCTACTTCCTCTCGTCATCATGCTTAGCCGTGCCGTGCTACCTCTAACAAGACCTGGTGTCCTTGCTTCATCTGTTCGCGTATCAGCCCTCTCTGCCCCCAGAACGAGATGGTACGCAAAGAGCAGCAAGCCTAAGGCTCCTTACAAGCTGCCGGAATCTATCAAATCTCCCCAATCAGAACAGTCCTCGACATCCCCTCAACCAGAGTACTCGGCGGAACAGACCGAGTTCGATACGAAGGCGGACCCCACGAAGAACACTGCGTCGCAGACTTCTGAAGCTGTGAGTAACATACTGCTAGACTTAAGTCGGGCTTATATCTAATCAAACATGATCCTCTTTAGTCCGAGACTGGTCCGACCGCTCCCGAAAAGGATACGCCTCAAAAACCACTTCCCGATCTCACCCAGGGTATTCCATCTACGCTTTTCGCCGAATTGGAAGGTCGTTCGAAGAAAGATGGACAGAGTGGGTTGAATCTGACCGAAGATCCCTCACGATCGGAAGACTATACGGATGATGGTCGGGGTGGTGATATCCCGAAGGATGGTTACGTCTCATCTCTCGACCGCCGCCGGGCTCGGATGGCGAACCTGATGTATGCACTGTTCCTTATTGCAGGCGTCGGAGGAGTGGCCTATCTAGGACGCAACTGGGAAACAGAAGAAGAGGCAAAGGCACATCCGGAGATTCCGTCCGGCTGGAGTTTGTCTTCCTGGTACGGCCGCATGAAGGCTCGTACGGGCGATATCACTAGCTACTACAAGGATCCCGCCTTCCCGAAGCTGCTTCCTGACGAGGATCCTAACATGCGCCAGCCTTATACCTTGGTGCTCAGTCTGGAGGATCTACTCGTCCACAGCGAATGGAGCCGGGAACACGGATGGCGGGTTGCAAAACGTCCAGGTGTCGACTACTTCCTTCGTTATCTGAACCAGTACTACGAACTTGTTCTCTTCACTAGCGTCCCCAGTATGATGGCAGACCAAGTTCTTCGGAAGCTCGATCCTTACCGTATCATCCGTTGGCCGCTCTTTAGAGAAGCGACCAGGTACAAGGATGGAGAATACATCAAGGTAGTTCCAAAATCCCTATAGCTTTCCAGACGCAATGACTAATTGAGACAATCTTAGGATCTGTCATACCTGAACCGAGATTTGTCCAAGGTGATTCTGATCGACACCAAGGAGGAGCACGCGCGCCTGCAGCCGGACAATGCCATCATCCTCGAAAAGTGGGGCGGTGATGCCAAGGACAAGAACTTGGTTGCCCTGATTCCCTTCCTTGAGTACCTCGCCGGTATGGGCATCGACGATGTGCGTCCTGTCCTGAAGTCGTTCGACGGCACCGATATCCCCGTGGAATTCGCCAAGCGTGAGAAGATCATGCGCGAGAAGTTCGAAAAGGAACTGGAGGAAGAACAGAAGAAGCGGCCCAAGCGTGGCTTGGGCAGTTTGGCATCCGCCCTGGGCCTGAAGTCCCCTCGCAGCCTTGACGGCGAGCAGTCCCCGTCCGAGGGTCTAGCTCAGGGCAAGATGCTCTGGGATCAGATCCGTGAACGTGGCCAGAAGAACTACGAGATGATTGAGAAGGAGATCCGTGAGAACGGCGAGAAGTGGCTGGCGGAGATGGCCGCGGAAGAGGAGAAGGCTCGACAGGAACAGATGAAGATGATGAAAGGTTCCTTCACCAGCGTTTTCGGTGCTGGCAAGCAATAAGAACGACGTTATCTTGCGGCCGTAATGCTTGGTGACTCGTGAAAGATCATGCTCTCTCTCCTATCCGCCATAATGTATAACTGGGGTGCTTTCCTTCAGGGCTCACGGGGTTTTGTCTTTAGAGGGTTCTTTTGGCTCCTGGGGATCACGGGGTTTTTTGTAAAATAGCGTTTTTGGTTGATTCGTGTGTGTATAAATTGGAGAAACGTTTTAATGCTGCTTGGTTTGGACAGGAATGGTAGCGTTACCACCATCTCACCTCTTAAATAATAGCTATACAAGGATATTATGTTCCATTGCTTTAAATCTCGAGCTCTCAGTACTGAAAAACAATCCGAAATAGTTACATTGAATGCTGTGTTTTGGGTATAATCCAAATAAGAAAGATATCCTCCCACGCCTAATAGTTATGATTCGCCTCGATTCCCGTACCCCGCCAGTCACCCATTCCAACACATTGAGATACTAAGTGAGGTTTACATCTTGAAAGACAGACACGTCCCAGATCCCCGTCATATCAAATGGAAAACCATCCATAGTCCCAAAAGTGCCCGAAATTGACATCATATCGTCGACGATGTCATTGTTCGTCTGCGTTTCCGGGAGCGAAATGGCGGCCGGGTTCACGATCTGGTTGTCGTAATGGCCGGCCGGATTCAGGGTGGCTTCCACAGTGGCTCCGTTGCCGGGAAGTCGGTTGAGGATGCGCTCGCAGTGGTCCAGACACATGTCGGCGACGTCCCAGTCCTCTTCCTCTCTGACGCGGCGGAGGATGCTCCGGAAGGTCTCGACGTTGGCGAGGCAGGAGCGTGCGACTTCGCTGTCGGTGGTTTCGAGCGCGCAGCGGACGAGGAGCGTGGCGGTCGATGTGAGATGGAAAGCGCTGTCTGGGGGGGGGATGTTAGAATTATCAATCGACACGGGGAATGGGCAGGGGATTGGCGTACAGGGTAGCCAGAATTCTTGGAAGTTCTCCTTACGCAGCGAGGAGATGAATTGGACAATCTCTTCTGCTGATTTCCGACATTCTGTCTGGAAATATCGGCGAGCTTCCGGGTTATCATTCTCGGAGCTGTTCACCTCCTGCAGTTGATCATCATCATGTTAGGAATCGAGCGTTGAGAGAGAGAGAGAGAGAGAGAGAGAGAGAGCACTATGAGAGCGAGGATAAAACTTACCTTGAGTTCTACCCTACTAATGAGCATCTTGAGGGCCAGAAAGGCCAGCTGCATGCTGCTGATACCCGACACGCGAACCTCGGAGCTGTTGCTTACTGGTGTTCTGAGCCAGTCGGGGAGAGAATCTTCCCACATGTCGAGATCCGTTCGAATCTGTCGAAGTTTCTTGGTAATCTCGCGCAATTGGCTGTGCTGCAGACCATATACCAACGGCAACAACTCTCCCAGGATCTCTGTCAAACGGCAAAGCGCAATATGGCAGTGGGCTGCCTTTACCCGTTCTGTGGTCCGGCATGAGGGCGGTACTAAGACATCGATAGTGGGAAGAGGAACATCATATTGATTCTTCGCGATTTGTGGAGGCACTCCATGGCCAAAGCTCCCCCTGATGCGGTAGTCAGCATGCAATTAACGGGCTGCAGCTTTGGAGGGGGTGCATACCAACGGTCATGTACAACGACGCCCCACCAGAGACGGATGCGATTGTTTTTCTCCTGCGGAGATATCTTCCAGTGACTCGGATCTCGGTTGAGACCGAGACAATGAGCCAAAGCGACAGTGCGGCCGCAGCTGATGGCGTTACCAGTCATCGAGAAGATAGGTCGTCCTGTCAGATCCACTAGAGCAGCGCTGATGGTCGACAAGCCGGGTGCGGAGAATTCCTCGTGGAGAGCAGCCACTGTCATATTGACCGCATACCGCACGTCAGGTTTGGGATGACAGGCGAGCTTTGGTGTATGTTTCCAGTAAACTAGTGACATGGAGTACACCTGACACAGAAGTGATGCTGGTGGTTCGCCTGGCGATTCTGACATGTACGCTTCCCAGAAACTCTCTCCATCGAAAATGGGGAACGCGACATTGAATCGGTCCAAGAAACTAGCGCCACATATCCGTTAGTATGCTCTTAGAGTGTCTGTCGACACCGGATGGGGAAGCTTACAGTCTGACTAAATCATGTTTAAAAGGTCCAAGAATCTGTTCAAGAACTTCTTTCTGGTTCTCTCCAGGAGGTACACCAACTCGCATACCCTGCCTTCGTCTGGAGACGGTAGTGTACAGGATGGGTTTTCTAGGATCGCTTGAGTAAACGTTGTACGGGTGGCTTTTTGGCTCAACCGATTTGCTCGAACGCTCCTCAGGAGGCATGAATTTCTCAATGACTTGGGCATCATCGGCCACAACCGGACCGACGATCAACATTGACTCGTTATGAGGATCGTCGAATCCATGGCGTCTGCGATCGCTCCCGCGACTGTCAGAATAGGCCCGCGGCCGACTGAAGTTCTCCTCTCGTCGTCGACCCGGGTTGGGAGAAGAGATAGTGTCGGGAGTACGCTTACGCTTCTGCCCTGCAGTCAAGCTTTCCCCGACATGGTCAACCGACCACCGTTTGGCATCTGGCGCGTCCGATAGCGAGGGATCCGGAACCGGTTCCTCTTGGTAATGACAATCCGCGCCTTGAACCCGGCATAATAGGCACGATTGACCGGGAATATCAACAGTGCATCGGGACTTGCGCTTCCTGCACAGATCGCACGCTCGAACCTTGTGTGACCTGTACGGTCTAGCCCCGGCATTGAAGCTGGGAGAAGGATGCTTCTGCGTCGAGCCATTCTGGGAAGCTGGCGGCATGACGAGCCACCGAAAGGAATATCTTAGCACAGCAAGACAGACAGACACGAAACTATGTCATCCAACTGGAACGCGCGCTAATTGAGGGTCCTGCAGGCTCCACGGCTGGCGGGTGCTTGAAACAGCGCCGAGCGAGCGGGAACGGAAGCAACGGTTTAAGAGGGGTTAATAATGCACAAGTCGGAGGCAAGAAATATAGTCCTCAGCTAGCAAGAGCTTAGGAGGTAACCCAATATCTCTCAGGTAACAGGAATTGTCTCCAAGGTAAGCTGTAGTCTAGGCACTAGACCAATCATCGGCACAGTCACTAGCGCACAGTCGATGAAGGCGGCATCGAACCAGTTGATGGACACTATGCGAGAGATGCTGCTAATGATCGCAAAGCCGTCCGCCGTCGCTCATAATATGGATCTGGTCTGTGAATGCCTTGCGCTCTACAGACCTAGAGGATCAAATATCGCTGTTCATGAAGAATCTCAAAGTACCAGCCCAGTTGGCGAATGAGATGGTTTTGCGGGGAAGTAGTAGTGGCTACGAGTCTTAACTTCTTAAGAGCTCTTGTGAGTTGTGACTTGTCTCTGTTCCACTTTTTTTTTTTTTTTTTTTCCGTTTCAGTTCTGGCTCTTCGTCTTTTTGATGGTGATTCGATTAGTCGATCCTCTCCAATCTCTTGTTTTAAGGTCGTCTTTTTTTCTCTTTCTCACCCATTTTCTTCTTCCGTATCGGGCGAGATCGGTGTGGAGTGATGACTCAGCATTCGTGACCAACCACGTGCCTCCACTATTTTTATCCCTCCCATACAAAGTGATGGTGAACTTCAGCCATGAAGATGACGGTGAGAAGGAGGATGAGGATCAGAACGAGAGGAGAGGGCATCAATCATCAAAGGTTTCATCTTAATCTCGCATCTGATCATCTCCTCTTCTTTCCGATCTGCAGAGTCGGTCCTATCCGTCATGCTCCTTGTCTTTTGCGGACAGCTAGTTGCAATTTGTATGCTTCTGAAACAGCTCCGACTCTCAGACGCACCTAAAGAAACCCGTCGCCGTTGGTGTGCAAACACAGCCACAGGCATCGTTTGGTGCCCGTGTTGGCGTCCTCATCCTTGCAGCCTCCCCCCCCTAACCCACGTCAATGTCACTCCGCATATCCGATTTTCTTACTGCTCGCTTTGTGGATTGGGGATCTTCATTTGTCTTGTCTACAGCGGAGGGAAATGGTTTCGGACATGATATTGCCTCACCTGATGTAGCTGTCTCCATGAGATTACCATGGAGCAAGATGTTCGCACACCCAGCGTCGAGAGGCTCGGGGGCTCCTTTCTCAGTTCGGATTCCATACAAGAAGAGCATTCAGTGTGCATGGAATCCCAGAAGGAAATTCAGAAGCAGAACCTGCCATCTTTCAGTCGCTTACCTCGCAGTGTAATCGAAAAGTAAGTGATCAGGCTTTTCAGTGACTACGAAGCACAAAGCGCTATGGCGAGAACACTTTACAATGCCTTGTCCTTCGTTTCATATTTTGCGCGTTCTGTGTGTGGGATGAGAGGTGTCCTGACAGCTCGTATAGTATTTTATATCTGGTTGATGCCAACAGCTTTGCATCCCTGGCCCTCCTCAATCGGAAATGGAGGCGTATATCGGAATCAACCGCATTTTATGCGTACCATCTATCCCGGTGTCCATCTTTCACCGCGGTGCGGGAATCTATCACTAGTGAAACTAATCCTGAGAATCTTGCGTCTCTAAAACGCCGATTCTTGTCGGAAGCGAGACGAAGTACATTCGAGGTGTTCCTCAAGCCCCGCAGGAAGCTGATCAAACTAATCTCGTCGTCCATGAGCTCCTCGACGGCATTCCCGCAAGGTGAAGCTTTTCGGTTCGCATTCTCACCTAATGCGCAAATGGTCCTCTGTATCAGCTCGTCGCGAATCCTTGTTCTGGATGTGACGACAGATTGCCCGTCAGTGAAGCACGAGCTCAAGATTTGGAGACGCCCGCTTAATGCGACCATCCTAGATGATGGGTCGCTCCTTGCGGTTGTCTCTTCCGATCATCAGGTCAATATATATAGCCTGACAAGCGAAGAAGCACATCTCATCCAAGATCTCAAGCTGAACGAAGTCCCACGGGCTCTGGCGCTATCCCCTAACGGAGGCGTCTTGGCAATTGCATACAATGACAAAATCGAAATGTATGCTGTTGGAGAAGGGGCTCTCGCCACTGAGCGAAGGGCTGTTCGATGCGACGGAGTTGACGCCATCTCGTTCTCGTCGGACGGCGTTATGCTGATTGGCTCTTCTGCAAACTGCGACAGTAGCAATCTGGTCACTATCTCAGTACCTTTCTACACCGATCCGGAAACTGAAGCATCGCCAAGAGAGGTCCAGGTTCGTATGTGGACTACTCAGATTCTATTTCCAGATCTTTTCCCTGGGTACAGCCACGCGTGTCTACTCCCGCTACATACGGAGGGTGAAGGCAGTTGGGTTCTGGGATTCGATCGGCGCATACGAGCGTTCAGAGCGTTTGGGGTCACCAATGCGAATTCTGGGACAACGTACTTTGTCGGACCTATCTCCGAGAGCACTCTTCATGAGTCTTTACCAATGATGGTCCCCTCTGCGGACTGTCAGGGGGAATTGGTTGCGTTGGGATTTCAAGGTTCCGGTCTCTGGGTGTATGGGGTCCCACATCGTCTCGATATTGCGAGTGCGATTGAACATACGCAAGATCTACCTGATGTTGCTCAAGATCGCCGGACTAGGAACCTAGGCACCTTGCCGCATGACAACTCCCTTCGGCTCGAGTGGGCGGTCGAAAAGCCCAGAACCCTAGTCAGTGGGCATAAAATCAGCGATATGTCTGGCCTGAGCGCTGCCCGCTGGGTCCGGGATTCGCCTTCTAAGTTAGGGCGACGTCGGCTGGTGGCTGTGGCCCCTGGCGGTATTAGCCCTCCCACCATTGGTGATGAGGATGTTCCTGTTGATGGCGGAAGAGTACTCCTCTTGGATTTTGAGCGTTCTCCGACCGATGGGCAGGTCACAGAAATCAATATTGAGATTGGAGAAGCGGAGCCCAAATTGCTTCACGAGCCGAATTCGAGTCTGGACTCAGAAGTCGAGTTAGAACGACGAAGAACTCTTCTACACCACAGAGCCGCTGCTTCCCAGATGAGAGCCGCGCCTCGAGACGTCCACCCCGCTGCACGCCTTGATAATCACCAAACACCATCATTCGACTCCCGCAGGCATACCTCTTTCTTTTCCGGCTCTTCAAATGACATTGCCGATAATGGGATACCGCCACTGCCCGATACCCCCTACGACAATACCCAGCCTCGGTCCCAGGATACACTTCGTCGTGCGGCCACCGCCGCATCTTCGAGTCGCGGGCGCTATAACCCCCTCTATCGTGACCGGTGGAGTCGTATCCAGAACGAGCGGCAAACTCCTCAGGTGCCTCAGTTATTCCAGGTTCCGCATGAGAGCGATGCCGACAACTGGGTCCCTCCACCCCCTCCTTACTCCCGTGAGCCTGATGCACCTCTCCCAGAGTACCTCAGACGGACTCTTCTTCCGAGAAGAACGGAGGCTGCTGTCAGAGCCGGTGCAACAGTCCTCCCAGTTCGCAGATCCCAAACCACTCGTTGGGATAATGCGTCTCAGGAAGGCTTATCACGATCTCCTCAACGGATGAACTCCGTCGCTGGCTCTCTTTGGGATTCACAGGAAGAATATGATCAAGACGGCATTTTACGAGGAAGAGATCATACTGCTCGCCACCTACACGACTCACGGGTGCGGCATTTCGACCCCCAGAGAATCGACAGCGGGCCAGCCCAGCAATTCCTTTCGGTCAACCCTCCTATGACCACCTTACAAATGAACGAGCAGTCTTTCATGGACAATCAATGGCACGCTGGCGGGTATGCCGCCCAACCAACACCGCTGGGAACAAGCCATTACCCGCTTTCTATCTCCTCGCCCAATCTACAAGTTCCAGTTCCTGAGAACAGTGCTGCACCCGTCGTGCAACCCAACAGTCGCCTAAACAGCATCCACCGGTCAACAACTCGACGCTCACAATCCCACGACTTCCGGTTGCCACCCACAGGGATACCACATCTCAATCGCCGCGTGTCCACCGATCCCACGCTCTCCATGACCTCAGCGAACGAGCTATGGCGGAGGCGGATCGAGGAATGGAACGAACAGACCATCTACGAGCGGAACAAAAGGCGAACAAGATGTATCGTGATGTAGTCGTGGCCGTAGATCTCTTTTCTCGTGCTCTCTGCTTAGCAATTCTCGGCGCGAGGCTCTTTTCATACTTGTATTGCGTCTATCTTTCTCCTCAAAATTTGGATACCCATGAGATTGAATCTCATTTGCGTCACTGGGTGCTGTCCTTTTTATTATGATAGATGTGGGCAAAGTCTTTCTGTATTGCAATTTTTTTTGTGATCCATGACAGATATGGTGAATTCAAACTCTAAGCAAATGGTATATCATAATCATAATCATCAGCAACATCAACATCAACACACCAAGTATTATAGAACAGATCACTCCGAATAGAACAGATGGGCTCTTCACTCAGGAACCACCGCCTCCACATCCGCCACCACCACCACCACCTCCTCCTCCACACCCACCACCGCCGCCGCCGCCGCCGCCTCCACAACCTCCTCCCGCTCCTCCACCATCACCGCCACCGCCACTGCACGCTCCTCCCATACCACCGCAGCCTCCAGCTGCAACTCCGCCCCCACAGGTACCGGCAGCGCAGTTGCCGTCCGCGCCTCCGACGAAGCTCATACAGCCGGGATTCGAGACGTAGGCGTCAGGGTGCACGCCGGGGTCACACATGTACGGACCATAATAGGGTATGTAGACCGGCACGCCCCAGTAGATCGGGACAGGATACATGCCCGGATCCGCGGCCGAGGAGCGCTGCTTTTGGTCATCTGTCTTGCCGAGCTTGCGGTTCCTCCTCTCGGCGCGCCGACAGGCCTTTTCGTAGTTAAGTCGGAGCCTGAGGGTGGTCAGTTTCCGCGCATCGACGCCGAGAGCGGCATCCTTTGTCTCGGCACGGACGGAATTGTGGGCAGAGATGTGTGGGTTTTTCTCCGGGTCGGGCGAGATGTCTGGGCGGTCGTGCAGGGTGGCGGCGGCTTCGCGGGCTTTGGCTGTCTTGGAGGAGACGAAGGGCCCGCTGCGGAGGTCCGGGGCGCGGATGGCTTCGCAGTACCAGCATGTACACTCGCTGTAGATCTCGCCGTCGGTGAGGTTCTTGTATGCCCTACTAGTCCATTCAAAGCCCTCGGAGAGTTTGCCCTCGTCGACTTTGTCGTCGTGGTCGATGAACGTGGCAAACCTGGATTGTTTTTTTGAGTGGTGGACGGAGTATTGGAAGTATCGTCCGGGTGCAAGCTGGTGCGTGTGCCAGGCGAGATCGACGTCGAGGGTGGGGACCGCCATGCGGCGTGGGTTATCTACCATGATCTGGAAAAATACTTGGTACTTGCGAATCAGGCGGCCCATGGTCGCCATGACAGTCGGTGAGTGTAGCCAGTCAATATTGTCCATCTTTTGGACAAAGGTACCTTGTCGGATGACTGCGCCGACCAGATCAAGGGCAAAGGGCCCAGTGTTATCCCAGTAGTGAGACATCATGCGGCGGAAAGCCACTTTCTCTCCTCTCAAAAGCATGGTTTGCGAGCCACTGTCATTGGCCTGCCGCATGACCTGTCGATCCTTGAGCTTAGATTCGAGCTTATCGCGCAGTTGGCTGACTGTCGCGCATCGATCTTGCCGGGCATCGGTGTAGTCAAGGAGATAGTTACCCAAGACCTTGACGAAACGGTTAGGGAATGTCATCTGCTGTTCATGCCGGCGTCTACCATTGATAGACTCCGGAACTGCTTGCAAGTTGTACAGTGTCCCTGGCATGGGCAACTTGTCCACCAGGAGAGCTAGGACGTCCTTCCTGAATTTCTTGACTCTCAGTCGCTCGTGGTTGATTTCCAGTTTGCATTTAGGGCACTTCGCGCTAAATTTCTTGTCCGCAAAGCCATCGAACTTGGAAAATGCGCGATGAATGGGGAGAGAGATCCGACCTTGTGTCCAGGGTACTGAAATTATGTCTCCACAGCCCGGACACTCGATTAGCTTCTCCAGAGGGTCGTGTAGGTTGTCCCACGCGCATCGAGTGGTATATTCGAATTTTGTCTTTGCGCCGGCTCCCGCATCATAGTCCAAGGTTTTGTCATTGATGCAGTCATTGATTGCTACCCAAGGGAAACCGCCAGCCCAGGCTTCCATCCTCCCGTCTCGGATGCAGTCCTCAAGGTAAGCTCTGGGGTTCAGCATGTGCGCATGCCATACCATGAGAACATCTGTCGATGATCATTAGTCGCCATTGCAAATGAATGAGGCGAGTCCTTGGTAGGAAGACAAAAAAAAAAAAAGAAGCCCTTTCATTTACTTACCTAAAGGCGGCAGCAAGTGCCTCTTCCAAGGGGTTGTCTGGCTTGGTTCCGTGATTTTATTGTAGCTTTCATCTCTCAAGTCCCGGACGCGGAGGTGTGATCTGGAACGGGGAACGCATAACTTCCACCACTTGGCGTAGCGGTCGACTGCTCTAGCCGTATAAACCGCCCATCTCTTCTCCCGGACCTGGGCGTGAACTTCCTCCACGTGCTCAGGGAACTCGGACAGTGATGGCTCACAGAGGCCAAAGAGGCCATCGGTGTTAGCGATGTTGTCACGCAGGTCAGCCAGCGCGGCGAGGAACTTGAGATGGGCGACACACTGATCCCCGGTGACGGTCGTGGAGACGGCCGACCCTGGATTGCAGGAGAGATTCAGTGGCGGGATGGTCAGTGGTTGCTCATCAAGTTGGTCATACTGAGGCGGTTGGTCAGTCGAGGGACATTCCTCGCTATTTCCTGCGTCATTTTTCACAGTGTTTGTGTCCGAAGTCATATTGACATGTATACTAGGGATTGAAGATCATCCAGTATTGGTGTATGGGATGGAGAGGGGGGGGGGAATCTTGGATGATAGAGATATCTTTTGGAACCGACGGAGTAAGGTAATGTGTTGTATTTGCCACAGATAGATGTTATAGCTCTGAGAGAAACTGCTGTTCTTCTGGCTGAATAGATATTATCAAGTGTTGGAGAGGCGAGGTCAGTATGAACACTTATATACAGTGCTTCGATGTAAGATGATGAAGAACGGGCGGTTATACCAAACGATAGGTCGTTCTGACCACCATAGATTGCCAACTCTGGTGGTATTGTTAAAGATAGCTCAATTCAGTTCGGTGTTCCAATATTGTCATTGGTAAGAATGAAGCTTGTACTCTATTCTTCGCTTATTTCATGCTGTGTTGAAGTGCTACAGACAATGAAGCGGGGGATCATGGGGCAAGGGCAGTGCAAGGCTGAAGACAGAAACGGGGCAATGCGACATAGCCTCCGAATCACTGCAGACTCAATAATGAGCTAGTGAGATTGGATCGATTTGGATCGTATGTCCGAATGGCGTCCGGAGGCTTAGTTGGACTTAGCCTCGTGTTGAACCGTTGGCACATGGTTCGTGGAAGGCTTCCAGGCTTCCAGGTCATGGGCATCATGGCCTGATGGATGCATGTTTGGATTGTGGACCGATAGTCTGAATTCTGATAGACCGGTAGAATCTCGTATAGCAGTGCCTTGTTCTTGGAGGATGGCAAGCCATGAATGAATAATATCTTCTTTGACGTACATGGATTGGAAGAGAAGAGAGACTACGGGAGTACTCCAGAGGAAAGTGCCTTGGGCCCTTGACACCTGAGGCAGCATCACGTGGGGTGCTAGACTGCCACGTGACAGCGAGATCGGACAGTTTGTCCTCGTTTTCCCCCCGCTTGTTACTCATCCACAGCTGAGTCGATTGATGATACAGAACTGAGAGATCATTATTATTATTATTATTAGTTGGTGGCTTGAAGGCAGATCCTACGCGGAAAATACTGTCGGACTTTATTATTATTATTAAGAAGATTATATTCTCGCATCCTTTTTTTATTTTGTCGCCGTGATTCGCTTTGGTGGTGGAACGTGGTCGGTTACCTGCCCCAGCCCGAGGAACTTTTTTTTTTTTTTTCCCCCTTTCAAGCTTTATCAGCCGCCCGCAGCCCAGTTATCGTCAACGCTCCCAGCCTGGCGTCAATCGGAGGATCGTCGAGCGGAATCGGAGGCGGAGGTGCGCAAGGGGACATTCTGGAGCCGAGGGCAGGGAATTCTAATAATGCTTCTGTCGTTACCGGTCCCGTAATGGGAGGTACTGGCCATTCATCCCCTGCTGTCGGTTCCGATGGCTTGGGTCACGTTAAGAAGCGCAATGTCGCCATGGCGGGGTTGGACAGCTCCCCTGGCAGTGTTGACGAGGCCGAGGATCTCGATCAGCGGGAGGAGAAGAAGAGACAGCCAGTGAAGCGAGCCTGCAATGAATGTCGACAACAAAAGGTCGGTAGTTGTTTGTCCTTACCGTTGCCGGCTTCGATCAATTGCTATCCAATACCAGCTGTACTGACTGTTTGCTTCTGCCCCGATAGCTTCGATGCGATGTGGTTCAGGACCCTTGGACGGACTGCTCACGGTGCCGCCGTTTGAGACTTGGGTGCAAGATTGAGTCCAACTTCAAGCGAGTCGGGAAGCGGAGTCGCAACGCCGAGATGGAGCGGGAGATCATTGAGTTGAGGAAGCAGATAGCCAGCGTGCAAGCCAGCCCTGTCGCGAGCATCTCGCAGCAGCAGCAACAGCCTCCCTCACTGCGGTCGGCACACGTCACGCCCAAACAGGAATCGACTCATGTCAGCCCGGCAGGAGTTTATCAAACGCCCTCCGCGATATCGTCTGATCAATACATGGGATCCCACGAGGCTGTTGCATCGCTTCTGGATCTCCGCTCGGGCTATGATGGCTCGAACTTTATGAGGAACGGAAACCAGTTCAAGCGAATTGAGGACGTCGTCGTGGTGCCGGAGAGGGTAACGGAGCTTTTTGATCTGTAAGGAACCCCTCCGATACTTTGTTCAAGCGATATCCTAATCTGACTAAATCAGGTTTTTCATGTTCTATCATCCTTTCCTTCCGTTCCTTGACCGACAACGGTCACCAGACGATCACTACACGGCGTCCCCACTGCTGTTTTGGACTATCATCAGCGTAGGCGCGCGGCGATATCAAACGGATACCCACCTTCTCAACTCGCTGGCTGGTCCAGTCACACGATTAGTGTGGAGCACGTTGGCAGACATTCCGCAGAGCTACCACGTCGTAAAGGCGCTATGCTTGCTCTGTTCATGGCCCTTCCCTACGAGCAGCACTTCGACGGACCCTACGTTTATGCTGTGTGGTATGATGATGCAGGTTGCTATGCAGCTTGGTTTACACCGACCCTCGCATACTCAGGACTTTAGTAAGTTCCGAGTGGAGCTCATCGAAGAGGAACTCAGGGATAAGGTTCGAACATGGGCCATCTGCAATGTCGTCGCACAACGGTAAGTTTTCATGCACTTGGCGGCTTCGTTGCTTTCCATGCTGATGCATCTTAGCGTCGCCACGGGCTATGGTCAACCACCATCGACTCTTTATGACTGGACGCTATTATCGAGCGGGCCAATGGATCCCAACTTCAAGTTGCCCGAAGATATCAAACGTCGGCTGGACATCGAAATGTTCTGCGACAAGGTCACGAGAGCGCTCTACACCAACCGGCGGGATCCTGTTGGGCTATGTAGTGATCAAGAGAGATTGTCGTTGATCTCTTTTCTCTCCCGTGATTTTGATGAACTTGAGGAACAACTCAAGTCGAAGACTGATGGTAAGTACCGCGTTTTCTCGTCGGATCTCTAGACCATTTTTGATTGACGTTGTCTTAGCTATCACCGATCTATATCTACGGGCTGCCAATCTTCATCTGCACCTGTCGGCGTTCTTCGACGACACGACCGGCAGGGACTATCGAGAACGTCTCCTCTCACTTTACGTCGCAACAACATCGTTCCTTGAGTCTACAATGTCTCTCGAGACCGACGTCGGCCCGGTCCTTTCCTACACACCCTACTATGTGTATCAGATGATGGTCGCGGCAGCATGCACACTTCTCAAGTTGTGCAAGAGCTTTTTCGCATCGCACATAGACATGGAGTATACCAAGAGTCTTTTCAACCGGACCATCTGGGCCATTCGGGGCGTGTCAGTGTCCAGCAACGATCTCCCCGAGCGGTTGGCGGAAGTTCTCGCCCAGATGTGGAGGATGGGCAGTACCCAGCATCAGAAAGCGACAGCTAACAGCGCCGAAGTGGATGATTCTCTGATGCTGAAGGTACGGTGCCGCATGAGCATGTCTCTCCTTTTCGACTCGGTCTGGCGATGGCGAGAGGATGCTCAGACGAAAGGGCGCAATATTGAAGGTGTGTTCTCTCGTTCTGATGAATCTGTGATTCTCAACTAACATATCAATCTCAGCTTACCTGAAGAATCCGACCAACCCCGATTCGAATGCCGAATCATCCGCATCGTCTAGCGCAGGGGTGGCAGGACGCACTTCGTCCACGCCGGGTATCCCTGGCGATCCCAGTCTCGCGCCAGCTCCCATGCTCGCACAGGGCAGTCTGGGAGTTTCCGCAGCGAGCGGAGTTGCGAATCTGCCCAGCGGCTTCCTCGAGCCCAACTACGAGGTCTTCGATCCGTTGAACTGGCTCCTGGACGGTCTGGTTGATCTTCCGTACTCCTATTCTGCCATGTCCGGTATCGAGTCGCAGGGTATTGCCTAGACAATCTTATCCCCCCCCCCCTCTTGTCTTGGATTTGGATATAAAACGGCGTTTTTCTTTCACTCTCATGGTTGGATGTTGTTGTTTTTTTTTTCCCCCTTGCTGCGAATCTGTCGTTGTATCATATATATACCACGTTAACACCGCACACCTGGGACCGGAGCAAGGAGTCAGTCGGTTGCCCTTTTTCTCCTTCTCATGCCATTTACGTCTTTCTACTGATGACTACTCATGTACGGAGTATCGATATGACCCAAGAATATACTACTTTAGTGACGAAGAGTCGACCTCTTGTGTCGTGTTGGTGTCTAGTGATTATGTAACGCCTCTCCGCATCCATCTCCAGATTCAACTTCTCCCTTCACCAACTCACTCCCACCACTTCCACTTCTCTTCTCCTTCCAACGCCAACCCTCCAAACCCAAATGTCTCACCACCAACAACAACAACAACAACAACGCCCTGATCCCAAACCCAACCCCCCACAGCCCCAAGTTCAAGCCCAACCCCCCTACCAAACCCACCGCGCCGCCTCCACCCTCCTCATCCCCCACCGCCAAGCCCTCGCCAAAGCCAAACCCTCCAAAGCCAACCAGAACCAGATCCTCCCCGACCGCAGCGCCCACGCCCTCCCCCGAACCACGCGCGCCCCGCCGCAGACCAACGCAGATAAGAACCGCAGACGAGCCACCGAGGTGAATCTCGCGGCGGCGCCGCAGCCGTTGCTGGATCCGGTGTTGTGGTCGCGCATGCAGGAGCGGGCTGGGACTGCGGCTGGGAGCGGGTCGGGGGCGGATGGGCGGAGGGGAGAAGGGAGTGGGTATGGGTATGGGCGGATGGCGGTTCGGGGCCGGATGGGGGGGTTGGGGAGGGGGAGGGAGGGATGAGGTATCATATGGGTATGGCTATGCGATAAATAGATGGATGGATGGATGGGCTGGGACTTGGAGCGGTGGGGGATATAACAGTATGTCGTTGCTAATTGCTATGTGCTCTCTGCTATTTATTTGCTGTTAGGTTGGTCATATACATCATAAGGGTCGTTTTATATCGCATGCAATGCAATGGAAGAAGAAGTGAAGAACGCAATAACCCCCCCCCACCAAAAAAAAAGCAAAAAACAAATTCAAACGAAATATCACACAAGATGTAAATGCATGTGTGAATCATAGA
Source organism: Aspergillus clavatus NRRL 1 (assembly GCF_000002715.2). Taxonomy (NCBI): domain Eukaryota; kingdom Fungi; phylum Ascomycota; class Eurotiomycetes; order Eurotiales; family Aspergillaceae; genus Aspergillus; species Aspergillus clavatus. The sequence goes on along the minus strand of NW_001517101.1, from coordinate 987,015 downwards.
CATATATATATCGTAAACCGTAATCGTAATTGTAATCGTAATTGCATCGCCGGAATGCAAATGCAAGCATACATGCAACATTCTAGGTCATAAATCGTTCCAGGTGGGTGGAATGTGGATAAGATAACGAACGTCAAGGCTGCCGCGCAAGTTCTCGCGCCTGCATGCTGCAACCCACCAGCACCGCATCCCCGATCTTCGCCTTCAGCTTCTCCCGCTGTGCCTCGCGCCGCGCCTCCTCGCGCTCCTGGAGCGTACGTCTCAGGCGCCGGCGGAGGCTCCGCACGGGGCGTGCGCGCGAGCGCAGCCGTAGCCTCCACCACGACGCGGAGAGGATGCGGCGCTGGTGAAGCGAGGTCTGGGAGCGCAGCGCTTCGGGGCTGAACAGGGCGCTGCCGACGAGGGAGTGTCGGCTCCGGGAATGGGGGCCGAGGGTGAAGCCGGGTCGCGGGCGCTTCATCTCGGGGCTGCGCGGTGCGAGAGCGGACGGCCCGTCGAAGACGACCCGGGGCTGCGGCATGCCCAGCGAGTTGTTGATGATCTGCTCGGGCTCTGGATGCGGTGCTTTTTCCTGCTCGGCGAATTCTTCGGAATCCGGCGAGTCGTCCCAGAAGCGACGCGGTCGCCAGAAGGGGTGCAGTCGGCTGTCGATATCTTTGTCGGCGGCGCGGTGCTTCGCGGACGTGATGGATAGAGACCGCACGAATCGGTCGAACGAGTCCGATCGCGGACGGACCCCCCATGGCCGACGGAGGGAGCCGAAGCGCCGGGAAGGTTGCCCAGTACTCCCCAGGTGATCACCCGCTACTCCCGGCTGAGAGCCGGCTTCGTGCGTCGGGCTGCCCGCATTGGCGTTATGCACCGGTGGTTTCGGTGGGGGACGGGGATTTCGCAACGGGGAAGCAACCTGGTTCGGATCCTGCTGCGACACAACCTCTGGGGTTTGTGGGGGTCTGGACAGTTCACGATTCTCGGACACTGGGGGTGGCGGTGGAGGGCGCGTGGGCTGGTTGACCAGTAGCAACGACTCGTTCGTGTGCGGGAAAAACGCAACCGTCCTCGCCTCGTTGACCTCGACAATCCCGGGAGACGACGATGGAATCGACGCAGGGGTAAACGGGAGAGACGGCGGACGTAGACCTGCCAAGTCCTCCACACCGATCCAAATGGACTGCGTCTTCGAAGCGTCAGCGGCGTCCCGGCTGCCAGAGCTCGGGCCGCGATGGTGGACGGAAGGTTTCGCATTGAGCTGTCCGGCAAGTCGTTGCGCCATCTCCGGAGGGTCAGTCGGTGGATGGTTCGGAAGCGCCACGGAGGTAAGCGACGTCGCCCGTGAGTTGTCTCGGCTGGTAGGGGCCGATAACGATGAGCTGCGTGGTGGAATCACGGGTCGACCAAAGATGTGACCCCTCGCGTCAGACGCTTGAGAGGAAGAAGTCGCGATCGAGTCCGACAAGGTCCGCTTCTTCCGACGAGGCAGATCGCGAGACGGGGGTCTGCTCTTTTGTCGAGATGAGCTTCGTTGCCGGCTCGACCGGCGGGACCCAGGCTTCGATGGGTTTCTGGTGACCGACGGAGAAGAGCGAAGAGAGGAGCGCCGTTCTGGAATGACAACTACCGGGATAATCTCCAAAGACTGTTGTTTGGTTCCCTCGGTTGAGCTTGATGGAATTGACATGTCTGATGCCATACTCTTGCGGTTTTGCTCCGTGATGCGGGCGGCTTTGTGGACGAGCCGGTGCTGAAACTCCGGATTGGTTTCCAGCGACGTGCGTTCGGACCTGGCCAGAGGTGAGCTTGCGGAGCGTAACGAGGATCTCTTTTCGGTGTGCCGTAGAGCTGGATTGGCCGGTCGCGGAGCTTCGATGATGATCACTTCGATGGTCGACGAGGTCGACACGCCCGACAATCTCTGGGATTCCTCCTCGGCGGAGGGCCAACCGATGGTGATGCCAAAATACTCAAGCGAAGACTGGCTCGCCAGGTCCTCCTGAGCATCCTGGACTTGCTCCCGCAACCGCCTGCCCCGGACGGGGTGCACTTCCTCTCCGTCGTCTTTCGACAAAGACCGTCCGCGAGATCTTTCTGGCCTGGCTGACGCACTTTCCCGGTCGCATAGCATGCCATTGTTCCCCTCGTATCGGTCGGGCTTGAGGAATCTCACGGTCTCGCTGGACGGGGTCAGAGTGGATGCATCGTCGCTGAGGCTGGGATTGCTGGAGCCGGCGGGGCTGTTGCTTCGAGACGACCTGCGTGTCCGTGGTTGATGTCTCCGTTGACGACGGAGGGACTGGCTGGATCGATAGGGGGTGATGGTTTCACTGTCGGAGATCATCTCCCGTGCTGTCTGGAAGGACTCGGCTCGCGACGAGAATGAAACGCGCCCGAACTGACTGAGACTCGGGCGGTCGGTTGAGGGGGTCGTTCGTGGGGGGGTGGTCTCCGGGGTGGGCGGATGCGACGGTTTTGTAGGCGTCCCGGCTCCATTGAGATTGTAGTGGATCGAATGGGATGATGGGGCGCTGTGCATTCCTGATGCAGGATGAGGTGGTGTTTTCTCGCGACCAGCGCGAGGCGGCGTCAGCGGTAGATTCGGAGCCGTCGCGGCGAGGGCTTCACTCGACCGATGGCCATCATGATCCGGCATGACCGGGGGAATAGTAGTGGTGGTGTCACAGTCAGCCTGCGAGTTGACGTTGGTCTTTGGGGACAGTGACTTGCGGGACTGGCCCACGGTCAACTCCGGTGAGGCGTGAGAAGCACGAGGGACATCCACACCAGACATTGTTGTTTCACTGGAGACAAGACAACCAAGGACGGAAGGGAGTCCAAAGGAGGATTGTCACGGGTAGATCAAAAGAAACGCCGCAAGATGGACATGGACATGGACATGGACATGGACACTGGGGGCTATTGATGATGATGATGATGATGATGATGATGAGCTAGCTACTATTCTTCAGATGGAAGCGGTGGGGAGCGAGAGGATTGGAGCCTTTGGAGACCACAACATCGCGAAACAGGGCGAGAAACACTGACGACCAAAGTCGTTGACCAGTCGGATCCGATCCCCTCAGGGACAGTTGTTCGGGACTCTTCTTTCGTGGTTCTTTATTTTTTCTTTCTTTCTTTCTTTCTCTTTTCAGGCACCGAAATCAGAGGGTAGAAGTGGCCACGAAGGACGAGAAGAGGTGCTGCGTGCGACAAGGGACTCAACGTCGTGTTGGCCAGCGTGTGGATAATTAGGACAAACCGTAGGAGGAATAGAAGAGGAAGTCAGGAACCAGGGGTCAGCAAATGAGACCCGATACGGAGAGAATGTAGGTAGTCTCTCAATAGGGAATGCGAGGGGAGGATCTGAAGCATTCCACGTTGCAGAAGTCTCGAGGGATATCCGAGTGATATATAGAGTAGGAGTAGTAGGCGTAGTAGATACTTTTGGAAGATAGTTATTCTCCAGTGTCTAGTGTCTAGCTATGATCTTTGTCTTTCTCCCGGTCAGAAGTTGAGTATCCCAGAAGAAATGTCTGTCTGTCTGTCTGTCTGTCTGTCTATAATCCAAGTCAATGACTGTATATGCCCTTGGAGATGTGGCAATGATGAGGGAGATCGATAGTGTTACTTAGTACTCTGTATTATTACTAGAGACTAATAGATATTAGATACTAGTTCAGACATGATCTAACACTCTAAGATTTCTGTCTTTGTCTCTCTCTCTCTCTTTCTCTCTACTCATCAGTGAAGGTTCATATCAAACTAGTGATGACATCGAGGCTGAAGATCCCCCGACGTCATTTCCCACGCCTCTCGTTTCCTCATTTTCGATCGACTATAGAGTATAGTAGACTATAGTAGATATAGACTATAGACTATAGACTATAGACTATAGTAGAGTAGTCATTCTACCAAGTGAAGAAGAGACCGTGACTGATGACGATGATGTAGATTCTCATCTATCAATACCCTCGTCTTCCTCCATCTCTCCTCCGGACTCTGGGAGTGAGTAATCCGACACCCACAAGTTACAACTGAGATCATCTTCATCTTAGCGTTGACTCTCTTTGATTTCTTCTTCTTCTTCTTCTTTTTCACCTACTTATCAATATAGGGTGTTGGACTGACTAACTATTACTACTACTATGACTACTATTCCCACTACCAAAAAGGTGGCGGGGTAAACAGGAAAATTATTCTACTTTTTTTTCTTCCCAAATCATCATCATCAGCGTCATCGTCATCGGACTCATCCCATCCTCTTTCTTTCTTTCTTTCTTCCCTCCTCCATCACTTTTCTTCCTTTTCTCTCTCTCTCTCTCTCTCTCTCTCTCTCTCTTTCTCATCCATCATCTCTCATCTCTCATCTCCTCCATCTTCCATCTTCCATCTCCCTCCCTTACCTCTCCCTTGAAATCATCATCCCCCACCCCCCCAATTCCCCTTACTCTTCCCCTTGACAATCCCCACAACGACACATCTGTGGTCCCGATTTCTCCATGATGAGCACAATTCAAAATCTCAAGAATTTCATACGTCATGGCAAACAAGCCCGTCTCGTCACTCCCCATGCCGAACCCACCACCGACGTCTCGCCCATTCATGCAGAGCAGCAACGCCAACCACAGGGGTCTTATCCTCCCGCTGCTGGAAATCTCGATGCGATCGATAGCAAATTAGGCCATGTCCAGCAACAACAACAACAACAACCACAACCACAAACACAAACACAACAGACATCCCCTGATTCCCAATCCAAACACGGCCGTACCGCCGAACTCGAACAAATTGTCGCAGAAGAGCGCAGCAGCAGGACAAAGATGCCCGTATACCCCGGTCTCGAACGATGGGTTTTGCTGGAGAAGATGGGTGACGGTGCCTTCAGTAACGTTTACCGCGCAAAGGATACCATGGGCGAATATGGCGAGGTGGCCATTAAAGTCGTGCGCAAATTTGAAATGAACAGCAACCAGGTAGGACATCGACCTTGACCCTTCTTTTTTCTTTTTTTTTCGCTTCAAGAACCAGCAAAAAAAAAAGAAAAAGAAAAAAAAAAAAAAAAGGACCTCTCGCCAATCTCTCTTCTTCTCTTAGCATGACGCCCATCTTCATCCCGATTTCCGGAAGAAACCGAAAGCTGCGGAGGTGCGCAAATCATCTTATCAATCCCCCACTCACTCCCTCCTCCTCCGCTCCTTTCCTTCTCCGTTCTCCTTCCAGCAGTCAATCCGGATGCTCGCAGGCTTCAGCAAACCCATCCGCTAACAAAATTCGCAGCGCGCCAACATCCTGAAAGAGGTTCAGATTATGCGACAGCTGGACCACCCCAACATCGTCCAACTGATCCATTTCTCCGAATCGCGCCAATACTACTACATTGTCCTGGAATTGTGCCCCGGAGGTGAACTGTTCCACCAGATCGTGCGCCTCACCTACTTCAGCGAAGATCTGAGCCGTCATGTCATCCTTCAAGTCGCCAAGGCCATTGAATACCTCCACGAAACGTCGGGAGTCGTCCATCGGTGTGTGGCCTAGCATCCCTCCCCCTCTTTTTTTTTTTCTTTCCCTTCGATGTGCTAACTCACCTCCTCTCCTTCAGCGACATCAAACCCGAAAACCTGCTCTTCTACCCTGTCCCCTTTGTCCCCAGCAAGAACCCACGACCGGTCCAGCCCGGAGATGAGGAGAAGGTGGACGAAGGTGAGTTTATCCCGGGCGTCGGCGCGGGCGGTATTGGAACTATCAAGATCGCCGACTTCGGTTTGTCCAAGGTCATCTGGGATAGTCAGACCATGACCCCTTGCGGCACGGTCGGCTATACGGCTCCAGAGATCGTCAAGGATGAGAGATACTCCAAGAGCGTCGACATGTGGGCGCTGGGCTGTGTGCTCTACACCCTCCTTTGCGGTTTCCCTCCGTTCTACGACGAAAGCATTCAGATTCTGACCGAAAAGGTCGCTCGCGGCCAGTACACCTTCTTGTCCCCCTGGTGGGACGACATCTCCAAGTCGGCTCAGGACCTCATCTCGCACCTGCTCACGGTGGACCCGGAGAAGCGCTATACCATCAAGGAATTCCTGGCCCATCCCTGGATCCGCCAGACCGACGAAGCGACCGAGGCCGCCGCCGACGCCCCGCCACTCGCCACGCCGCTCTCGACTCGTCAACAAGCCAAACAGCCGCTCGATGCATTCTCCGCGGATCAGGCCCCGTACGCACCGGCCAGTGCTCGCCTGCTGGGCCCGGCATCCGCCAATCTGGACCGCCTCATGGACTTTCGGTCCCCCGGCGCGATCAACCTGCGCGAGGTGTTCGATGTCGGTTACGCGGTCCACCGGCAAGAGGAGGAAGGCAAGCGCCGCAAGAATTTCCGACAAGGCTACCGGGGTGCCAATCCTACCACCGGCTTCCAGTCGGCGCTGAATCCACTGAACGAGGACTTTGACGACGAGGATGACATCACCTTACGGCGAGCCCAGAATGACGCGTATCCCCAGTCGAAGATCCCCAAGGCGTCCCAGCACGCCGGTGATGTGGCCGCTATGGAGGCCAAACTGCGCACGACGAACCTGGGCGCTCCCAGCCATGCTGCGCAAGCTCGGCAGCAAAACCAACCTCGACAGGCGCAGGGCTACGGGACCCACAGCGCCAACGTTGCGGCGGCAGCGAAGCAGAGCATCGGCCGACACTCGCGGCAACCGTTTGAGCTGAGTCTGACCAACGCAACTCTACTTGAAAAGAGAGGCCGACGACAACAAGGACAACCCGTCGTGTAAAACCTCTTCGTTCCCTCTCATCCACCCCTTCTATCCGTTTCCTCCTCCATCCTCTCTAACTTGATCAGCTTCAAGCCCCAACTTCCTCTCCCCATAGAGACCAATGTATCCGGCATGTATAATATTAGGATCATTGAGTACTAATAACCATATGACATTTCCCCGTTTTCCTCTTGACGCGTTCATGTTGTGGGTTGCACTGATCAAATGCATGTGTCATGGATTTACGATATTCAGCACTTGTGTGTGTGTGTGTGTGTATGTGTTTCTTGCTGACTTGCGTTCTGCTTTGGACTGGAGCACACACATCCGTCCCAATCTCCTTTTTCTTTTTTCTGGCTGGCTGGTCTGCTTTCTTGTTTTTGTTTTTGTTTTTTTTTTTTTTAACATATTTCTTTTGACTTCCACTCATGCATAGGAGATCCCTGGGGCTTGTGGCTTATGACCGACAACCCGGAACTCATGATAACTTGAAGCAAATTCCGCCTTACTTTGCAGTTTCCGTCCTTGTTCCAGATCCCAGATCCCATCCCCGGGCAGCCCCCGGTGGTTCCTCAGGTGCTTCCCCTTGGATACTTTGTAGACGCGATGTGGGTTGTGTAGAAGAAAAGACATGCAGAGCGGGATATACAGGTAAAACATTATTTATTGTCTACGGGCCTTCGCCCAGCTCGATATAAATAGCATATGCGCCTTTTGCGCTGAATTCATGTTCTTCAGCAGAGATCATCAGGATATCTACAATAGACCTCTGTAATATGCATCTTAATTTGTCAACATCAGATATATAACAATAATAAACTCTTCTCTCAGTACATCGTCACGCAGGGTATATGTCCAATGTCCAATGTCCAATGTCCAAGGGTAAATCTCATCAACATGCTATCATCAGTCGTCGCTTTCCTTCTGAAATACTCCTAATGTATACATGTATGTATATGTATATATATATAGGGATGCTTATATGTGCAGGAAGCTGCGTCTAGGCGTGTATCGCCATATATCCATCCTCTCAGCCCCAGGGTATCACAGTCCAGGGGGGAAACCTGGTTTTTATATAAGATAAGATAGGAGAGAGAAAAAAAAAAAAAAAAAAAAAAAGAGAGAGAGAGAGAAAGAAAGGCCATTATAGCGACTGCTTTCCCCTCGTCTCAATGGGGAGGAGACACATCGCCACAAAGGACGCGAGGATCAAGCCGCCCGATGCATAAATGGGGGCATTGGGGTTCGCGTCACCGCCGTAGATGGCGACCAGGGGCGCACAGAGACCCGCGATACGGTTCAAGCAGCTTGCGATCCCGGATCCCGTGCCGCGGCTCGGGGCGGGGAAGACCTCCGGGGTGTAGGCGAAGAGGACGCCGTACATGATGTTCTGGAAGAAGGCCTCGAGGCAGGAGCAGACGAGCTGGATATTGGAGTCGGTGGTCGTGGTGAAGCAGAAGAGGAGAACGGCGGTGATGAGGGTGGAGATGACCATGGTACCCTTGCGGCCGATGTACTTGATCTCAACGGTGTAGCAGGCCAGGATGGAGCCCGGCAGGCCGACGATGGAGGTGATGGCGTAGTTGCGGTAGGTCACGTAGGTAGATGTTTCGGTTGCACCGCCGGCGTTCTTGAGATATTGGGGCAGGAAGGCGTTGAAGAGAGGGTAGCCCATGCCGATGGTGGCCCAGCAGAACCAGAGGATGACAGCTGGACACGGGTTAGTCAATTTTTGGTGAACTCTCCAAAAGATATTTTAAGAGGGGAAGACGTACTGGTGAAGCCAAGCTTCTTGGTTGCGAACAAGGGGCGGATGCGCTGCAGAGAAAACTTGGACATGTATCTCTCGACAATCTGCTTGTTGCTGAAGGTCTGCGGCGCGTTCTCCTCGGGATAGCCGCCGATCTCATTGAGGATCTCGACGGTAAGCCAGGTCTTGGCCTTGTTCTTATGGGCGATTCCGTACACGGCGGCAACGGCTTCCTCCTGGCGGCCACGCGAGAGCAGGAACTTGGGAGACTCGTAGAGGTGGAACAGGAAGAAGCGGCAGATGAACATGACAATGGTCAAGGCGCCCATGGTGAGCACCAGGTATCTCCAGCCCATGTTGTTCGACTTGCTGCAGCACTCGACGCCGTCTCCGACTTTGAGGCAGGAAGGCAGGTCATCGGCGCAGGTGTAGGTGGGAATAAAAGCCCAAGCCAGAAGACTAGCTGTTTGTTAGACGGCTAAGAATACAATGAATGAGAAATTCAAGACTAACCTGGCAATGAGCTGACCAATGGGCCACCACACACTCAGCATGGTCAGGAGGTTCCCGGAGGCGAATGGCAGGAATTCCAAAAAGAGAGCACCGTCAACGGGCAGGTTACCACCAACACCCAGACCCATGCAGGCAAACAAGCCACAAACGCTGGACAGGACATATTAGTGTTAATAAACTCAACCCAAATTGTCGACAAGGGACTAGACGTACCCAACCCAGGTAGGGCCACCGGCGGCGGCCAAGCCAAAAGCACCACAGAGAAACAGGGTTATGTTGAAGGCTGGGCGACGTCCAATGATATCTGATGCCACACCCCAGAACGATGCACCTAGGCAAAGGCCCAGGAACAACGCGCAAGTAGTGAAACGAACATGGGTCGCAGAAATGCCAAACTCAGACGAGAGCGGTGTTAATGTCAAGGCAACTCCCTAAGTTTCGATTAGCTTTGGTCTCTGGGGAATTCGATAAGCCTTTTGAGAATCCTGTGTGGCAAGTCCCTTACCTGCAACCAAAGACTGAGCGCGACAAGATATGTTAGTGAGAATTCCAGCAGCAAACGGGGATCGTCAACACAACTTACTTGTCGGCCAACCATCCAAATCCACAAAGAACGAACAATTCCCACTGATAACGGCCCATACCGATATCCTGGATGGCTCGGTTGATGAGCTTTGATTTACCTGTAGGAAAAAGTCGAAGATCAATACCCAGATTCGCTAACCAGAAGTTCAGAGGAAAAGGAACATACGGTCATAGGCGGAATCATGGCCAGAGGCGCCAATATCAGACTCAACCTCGGCGCGAAGCGCCTCCAGAGTCAAATTACTCGACTCGGGAATAGAAGCAGAACCATTTTCCTGGGAAGGGGCTTTGTCGAGACTGGAAGCATCAGTGGTTTCATCGGGGCCGGTTTTCTTTTCAGAGTCAGGGTGCGCATGCGCGGGGGCACTGGCGAGGGGGATTACAATCCCGGGAAAGCTCTTGTGGTTGTGCTTTTTGAACGGATTGAAGAACGGCATCGTGACGGGTGGATTCGGATTTGTTTTCGAGCTCTTTTCGAAGCTACTATGGAACGGGTGGGATTTGGGGCGAGGGTTCGGATTCGGGTCTGGATCGCGGAGTAGGGCCTACTTCCGGCTCGGTTCCGCAGGTGTCGCAATTGGGAAAAGAGATAGGGGTCCAGATGGGCGGTTCCTGCTCGTTAGGACAGATATAGGGGCCAGCTAAGAAAACGGTGAAGCTATTGTCGCTCAGGGTCAAAATGGCAGGCGCAACGGCTGTCGGGGACAGTATGGATCGGACAAGGGATTCTGCTTCAGGGCGCAACCGTGGGAGACGTGGCGCAGTGGACAATGATCCAGGGAGTCCCGACTGTGTATGGGCTGCGGACGAAGGCGCTGGGGAGGGATTTAAAGCGGTGGGAAATCTTTGTTTTTGCTGTTTGCTGCTGATGCTGGCGCTGGAGCTGGAGCTGAAGCTGATGCTGCTACGGCGTATAGCTTGTGATCAGGACGCGGGAGCACAAACGCGCAACAGGATGGAAGAGTAATGGTATATGCAACAAAAGATAGATACTGAGGACTGTCAAGTTCAGTAAGAACGTCCGCCAGCGAGATTATGAGGCCCCGAGGGGTTTCAGAGAAAACGCGGGGTTGTTGTAGAAGGATGGATTGGGTGAGGATGGGGATCAGCAAGAATCAACCGAGCGAAGCTGTTTTGAAGATCAGCTATCACTTTTGATTGCTCCTTGAATAAGTAGAGATGAGGATGGAAGGGGAAAGGGTAAGCAAAGAGTAGAGACAGAAGGAGAGAAAAAGAAGAGCCAAATGAGGGCGCAGAGGGAGAAGTGAAGACTATAAGTATACCAGGGGGGAGGGGGGTAGTACAACTTGGGGCAAGAAAAAGAGGGAACGAGGGTTGATTGACCTCGACCAATCAGCGTAGAGACGGAGGAGTAGTATTATTTGGTAGTACAAGAAGAATAAAATGATGGTAATTAGTATAATCATCATCATCATCATCATCATCATTTCCTTGTGCTGCTTTCTCTCTGTCTCTGTCTCTCTCTCTCTCTCTCCATACGGAGTACATCCAAAAAAAATGATGGGAAAAAAAAGTGTGGTTCTCGTATACCAAATTGGGTTAGACTGGCGTCTTAGTGTGGTTTAGCACGTTCTGTATCTTACCGGTACTGGTATCACTCTGTACTCGCATGGAAGTTAAGGTATTGTAAGCCAAGAGTGACAACCTTACCTTCATTCATACTTACGTACGGATATATCATCTAACATCTTTTTAAATACTTTAATCAATTAGTCTATGCTGTATATCTCTATCCTACTGCATCTCATTACTGCGGAGGGGCAGCTGACAGTCCGAAACTGATGTAACAAAAGCAATGTTACCTGAGGAGGCTGAGGGACGCTCTTCCTCTGCGCTCAGCGGCTGCTTTTGAGTGTGTGGAGCTGCGGATCCTCGATGTTGGCGGCGGAGGAGGCGCTGATTTGATACTTTGGACCTTGGTCGTCTTCAGTATGGGGTTCATGCGATAGGCTCATAGGCTGTAGACTGTACTCTGTAGTCCGTACTCCGTAGACTCGGGAGTCGGGACTACAGAGTACTGGCAGGGTAGGTAGGATTCCCTACTCAGTGACCGAAAAAGGACTAAATCTCCCCCACAGGAATGTCAGACTCCGATCTCTGCTTCACTGTTTCCTATTGGAAATTTCATGCAGATACAACAGCCACGGCTGAAATAGGACTATGAATCCCTGAGCACGGATCACTTAGAGGGAAAGAAGGGTATGACCGTATGAACCACGGAGGACTCCGGAGTGGAGGGTGAAGGTCAGTGTCAGTGTCAGTGTCAGTGTCAAGAGAAGGCCCCTCCCCCAAAGTCCCGAGGCCCCGAGCCGTAGTGCATAATTGATGTGGGTGGGAGAGGCAGGTAAGAGAGAAAGGAATCAAAGGATACCAGAAGGGAGGATGTCTACTATAGGCTCTCTGAACGGTTGGGGTGGCACCGATCCAAGACCCTAAACCCCCTACTCGGTAGGCAACCAACATCGATATCAACGAAGTTCCCGCTCTAGCTGGCTGGCCCACCAGTCTAAGTGGAAAAATTTTGCATTTCTTTTTTATCTTCTCCCTTTTGCTTTTTCTCTTGTTGTTGTTTTTTAAAGCTTGTTGTACCTGGAGGAGACCTCATGATTGATAGTTATTAAGATTCAGCCTTATGCTAAAAAAGTCCACAGAGTAGCAGACCCAGATATGTGATAAACTGGAGTAGTAGTAGTAGTAGTAGTAGTAGTAGTAGTAGTAGTAGTAGTAGTAGTAGTAGTAGTTGGTTACTGGAACTTGGTTACTGGTTACTGGTTAGTGATAAACTGGTTACTGGAAGGGTGAATGTCCACGTGCGGGTCAGATATCCCCTACGTCATTGGGAACTTTTCTCAGCACTACTCCGGAATAGGTTACTCTAGGTACCTAGGTACCTAGGTACTAGTAATATACGGACTAGTCTTGCTTGGTCCTATTGGTCAGTTGTCGGTCCCCCCCCCCCCCCGAAGTCCGAAAGATTACCGTAACTACCTTACCGGATTACCTTATCAGTTTTTCACAGTACCGGGGTCATACAGTATCTTACACACTCAACAATCTACCTCCCTCCCCAAGGTAACTAACTACCTAGTTAGATACTACCTACTGCTATATCTCTCTGCCCAGAGATGGAATCTTCCATGTACTCCGTAGACCATTGTGAATGTCTTACTACAAAACACTGGCTAAAGGCTCTAGAGTCTAGTTAGTAGTTAGTTAGTTAGTTAGTTAGTTAGTACTCGTCTAAATCACCAAGGTGGTTCCAAGCCTCGGTCTTGCCCATATCCGGCATAGACTCCACCCGAGCCGAGCTTCGACGGTCGACTTGTCGAGTCCTTGGCAGTCCAGTCCCTCGAGTCATTAATTAGCAAATCGATTTCTGCATCCGTTGGGTTGACCTTTGGCGACTCCGCGACTCGCGACATCCAGGATTTCAGGATTTCAGGATTTCCCCTGTTGCCCACCGTCGTCATGGCTATTCCGTATTGCGCCAATCAGGCACCCTGCTGTGTTTTACTCTCCTTCCGAGCGGCTGCGAGGTGAAAGCGAAACAGGCCTCATCGGTGCCAGATTGCCAGGTACCACGCATTAATGATTAGGTAACACCGGATGCCATAGTACTCTGACCTACACAGTACTGGCTGAAGAATTGTAGAATCACTCAGCCTCTCGGCAATTCGATATTCGATTCGATCCTGATAGCAGCATAGTTAATTCAATATGGCCTGATCTATGTACCTCGCCTACTACTGCACCTAAGATCCCTGTCCGCCTTGTGAGTTATATACCCTTCCAATCATCGCTGAACCAACCCTACAATGTCTCGATATCAACGTATCTGCTTACCTGAACGGGCAGCTTGCAGCTAAACCTGAGGCATTATCCAGATATGCTCTGTAAGACTGTAAGACTGTACATCGCCCGGCACGTGGCATTCCCGGAATCAAGCAGCACCCGTGGAGAAAACAGCTAAGTATTTCCTCGAACCCGGTTCGGTTCGGCCGAAGAAATGAATGTAGGCTGTAGATCTAGGCGATCTGGATGCGGTGGCCACTGGCCACTTTGGTTGTTTGGTAGCAGTGGATAAATGAAAGAAGAGCTGCTGGGTGTGGCGGTTCATGTTGGAGGGCTTTTAGGCAGGTCATATCCGGATACTTCAGACCGGTCCGCTGTTGACCCGATTCGATTCCTTCCCCTTGATGATCCTGGGTGAAAGTAGATCCACCTTCCCTACTCCGTACTCCGTATGTCTGTCTGTCTGACTTGGAGGGGGATCAATGCTTTGTCTCTCGGTGCCAGCTTAGAGAAGAGATTGGTGGTTGAGGGTTGATAAGACATAATTATTGCATGGGTGATACGTTTTACCTAGATAGGAAAAGATTTGATATCAGCTGGCTTGGACAGATCGCAATACCATCCCCTCCCAAAAGAGGAAGCGTATCCTGCCTTCAGGACGGTTTAATAATATACTATGTATATTAGGTAGGCTGATGGAAATTATTACAGAAAAAAAAAAAAAAAAAAAAAAAAAAAACAAACTTCTGTCGACATTCCTTCATCATCACGCATTATATATGGCCATAAATTACATATATACAGTCGACTACAACGACTCGGTCTTGCCCAGCAGCCACTCGAGATGACGGTAGGTCACCCGAGGCTGGTACTGCGGCTGCATGTGTCCGCTCTGGTAGGTCTGTGCCCACATCAGTCCACGCTCGTAGTGTTGGATGCCCATCACTCCCTGAACATCGGTCACGCCGGCCTCGCCATTCTTCGCATACACATCGGCGTACTGCAGGTCAGGCAGCTCAACGTTGATAGGAGCGCTGGGCGCCGACTGGAAGCCCAGCTGTCCGTTCCAGGTCATGTTCTGGATCGCCAGCAGCGTTCCGTTGGTGAGGATGATCATGTCGTAGTCACCGTTGCCGATCAGCACACGGTTCGTCGCCTCGATCACCTGCGGGAGAACGTGCTCGATCGGGTTGGCCGACAGGTCACCCTCCTGCTCAGGTCCTGCGGAGCCACCGACGAAGACGGGCTGATCCGCACACTCGGCCCACTTAACGCTGGGGGCATGCAAGGCCCGCTTGACGTCCTCTCGGTCAAAGTAGACCGTGGCACCCTCGGGCTGGTAGACAAGTCCCGTGGGGAAAGCCAACACATCCCACGCGAGAGGGCACATCTGGTTGATTTCGTAGACGTCGAAGCAAGGGTTGACCGTCATGGCGGCAGTGTTGATCATGTTGAAGACGTCGCACTCGGCTTCGCTCGTGAAGTTGAACGTCTTAACAGGCTGAACACCCGAGGGAGGGAAAACCAGGTATTCATCGATGTACTCCTCGTAACCACAGCTCGTATGGAGTTTCTCCAGCTCCGCCATGAAGGTGGCATTGAAATTGAACAGATTGGCGTTTTGCTGAACGAAGGGCACGGCAGGCACTTCTTCTTGGACATAGTCGTACTGGCCGATACAGGCGTCATAGACCAGCGCACCTGTAAGAGACAATCACAGTTAGCATATATTGAACAGATATACCCGAGAGAGAGAGAGAGAGAGGCACGACTATCCTCACCTTTCAAATCATAGTGCTCCGTATTATTCTGATCCAGCATTGCCGCAGAGATATAAGGAACATATCGGCCCGCATAACTCTCTCCAGTGACATAGATCTTGAAGTTCTTGATTCCAAAAATATCCTGGAAGTTCTTGAAGAACTTGACGAAATCCTCTGCGATTTCCTCCTGGGAGGTGGCGGTCGGCTTGCCGGTAGCGAAGCCCGTTCCGACGGGTTGATCGACCCTATAAGGATAGAGACCAGGTCAATGACTCGACTTGGATTTCCGCGAGGCTCGGAGTCACGTACCACAACATGTTGGTCAAGTTCACCCACGAGTAAGGGTTCTCAACCGGGGCAAAAGTTCCTGGCTGCCAGGTAAATCTCCCGTTCTCCTGGAAGAAACCCTCCAGAGAACTACAACCTGGTCCTCCGTTGAGCCAGATGGTGACTTCATCAACTGGCTCACCCACGGTGGGCTGGAAGATGAAGAACAATTCTCTAGACTTGTTGCCCTGGTCAATGGGAACTGATCCAGAGTACATTTCGCCGATGTCGAAGTGAACGTCGGGCAGATGCTTGACGAGGTAGGCTGTGATTTCACTCCGGTCAGGGAAGCTCACAATCTCGAGAAGATATTGGCAAGATCACGTACGCTTTGTCTCTTTGCTTAGGAATCGGAAATCCTTGTGTTTTGAGTGCGACTCTGCCTCTCTGGAAACAAGCGGCGAGGTCCGTTTGGCCAAAGAGTCGCGAGCCTTCTGGCCAAATGGTCCATGTTGGCTAGCAGACACATTGTCTACGCACAACGAGAGGGCCACAACGGCGGTCGAGACCACCGACCCGAATAACATCCTGAATTGAGCAGGTAATGGAAGTAAGAGGGGTAGCTTTGTAGGAAAATATGAAGATCGGTTCCAAGTTCATCAGGGGGCAATCGGTTGTATTTATATCATTGAGCTCAGAGCTTGGGGTGTTTACTGTTTCCTACGTTAGGCAAGGTAGCGGCGGGGGAACAGGGCAATTCGACCCTTATCCTGCAGGTTGATGGCATAGAATAGTCGGAGAACAATCGAACGCCGTAGAGCCCGCAGGATCCCTGTCTCCACTGTTGGGCTTTCTTCTAGTGCAACGCAGACAACTCTGTAGTCTGTAGATAGAAGGCGAGCATTCCCGGCTTCGGGAAGTAGTAAGACAACTGACGCATGAGTATCACTGAGGGATTAAGGCGATTAATTTTCAGAACCTCAAGTGTTATCCAATCATGACCTAGTCGGTCCACAATTGAGAGGGGAAGTCAACGGCTGCCATCGGTTGCACAGCTTGAATGAATTGAGTCCGACTCCAAGCCCATGTTGTTGGTGCGGGGGTGCATCTCGGAAGATACGGACGGACATTGCTTGTGAGCTCAAGACGGGAGAACAAGAAGGTCAAGCCTTGGTGGAGTAGGAATTTGAACGGCTTGGTTTGCTAGGCAGTCAGCTTGATATGCAAGCAGATGGATAGGCCAATCGATTTGCTGCGGTTCCTGTTTATTATGCCATCCAGGACTTCTGTCTCGTCCATCGGGCGATTCAAGCTGATCAACCCGAGTGGCTGTCCTCAAGCCTTTCTCTTAGTCTTATCAAATCGATGAGGCAACCGCATTATCCATAGATACTAATACGAAGACGGAGATGAGGTCTGTTTCGGTGACGATCTGCAGCGTTGTGCGGTGTACGAAGTTGGAGAAGGCAAAGGTATCTCTGTTGCTAAGCTTTCTTTGGCGGACGTCCCCGTGACCCAAGACTCCAAGAGTAAGTAGACTACTACATCTCAACTTGAGAGGAGAGGACTGTACTGTCTGCACCAATGTAGCTATTATTATTGGTATCTATTTAGAGACTCGTTTGCAAACCCGAGTGACAGCTTATTGTATAGCCTCAATCTTCAGGCAACTTGAACCCCCCTGCAAACAATCCTTGAAGCAGACCGCCTCTTCAATCTTCTCAGTACGTAGTTAGTCAGGTCTATCTATGTACTCCGTAGTTAGTTCTTCTAGTCGAAATACTTATCAGTGACCCCTCTGGCCGATGTAACCCTGTTAGCAAGGATCCCTGATAAGAGGCAAATCAAAGTACTGCACATTATTGATTCAATGATGAGAAGCAATCAATTTATGTGGCGTCTGGCGTGATTAGGTTGACAAGGAGTGGTAGATAGATAATTACCAACAGGCTCTACAGCAGTCTAGCCAATTAGTCACCCACCCCAACAGTGCTGAATGGTAATGGTCATGGGATTATTCAGCACAGATAACAACAGAGAGTGGAACATTAACCACCTACCTTTCCAGGCCAACACTTTGAGATGATTCTATGGTAGAGAAGTTATAGGGGTTTTGCTTTCAGAAGAGCCCGAGAAAAAAAAAAAAAAAAAAAAAAAGAAAGAGAGAGAGAGGAAAACAGAAAAAAAAGAAACCAAAATGGGCCAGGGAGAGTCATTGGCGGACGAGCAAAAAAGTTGGACTCGCGGGGAATCGAACCCCGGACCACTCCCATGCTAAGGGAGTATTATACCACTAAACCACAAGCCCATCTTGATGACACCCAATTTACCTCGTGCATACATGGGGCTGCAAAATCAATCGTACCTAGAGGATTGCCAAGTCACTATTGCTTCTACGAAAGCGCCTCCTTCGCCAATGCGTATTTAGGACAGGGAGAAGGGCAAGGTAATACTCGGCTAAACCAATGCTATTGGAACATTTGATTCATGTCCTTCGCCTCTGGATATATGTTAGTGGGTATATTTGGTTGGAATGCGCTCATTCATATCTGGTGTGCATTCCCTTGTATATATATCCCACCACCGAGCCTTGCCGCAGGGAAGGAGTATTTATCATACATCCCTAGCTAGCCCCAACGCTCATTGCTCTGAAGTCTAGTACCAAATGCCAGCTTCTCTCACATACACATATAATAACTGGCAAGCCAAGCAACCAAGTGATGGCCGGATGAATGACTAGTTCACGCACAACACCGTAACACATCCATGCATCCAGGTTTAACCATGCCATGGAAGGTGTGCATGTACTTGTTCAAATCCCTGGACCCTTGTCCAAGCCGAAGAACACTATCCAGACCTAGCAAAATAAGCACAACACCATAGCCTATACCACCTGGGTCATTGAATTGGATTGGTCTGGTCAGGTTAGGTGCGGCTTGGTGCTACCTACCCGCCAGTGACTGTCCACGGAACCATTGTATCCAGGCTATACAACACGACAGAGGTTCGACCGAGTCACAAACCAGAGGCCACAGAGCCTGGAGTGAAACCACCAGGGCACCGCAATCCTGGAGCACTTCACAGATATGACACACGCCTTGCAATCAGAGATGCCAAGTACAAACCCAAATACCTAGCCGTAGTCCAGCAGGTATCAGGTAGACCGTCACAATCCCCATGGAGGCCGAGAAGTCACCGCGCCCAGACAACGCATGGGAATCCCACCTACGACAACTACGGGACTAGCCGATCCAAAAATCCAACACGGGGAATAGACACAGGACTGCCACATTGGCCGCCAAACTCAACAGAAAATGACAGCTACACTAGCAGACGACAGACCGTTCAACGAGTATAGAGATGTCCAGAGGCATGGCTAGGTTCGACACCCCCACCACCACAATCGATACCACAATCAATAAGTCAACACGTACCGGGGCGAATCGACCATATGGTGGAGAAGTGTCACACAGGGGACACAGAACTCAGCACTAGAAGACATATATAAAGTCATGTTCTACACGCTGATGTATGGGCAATGCCTGGCCAAAGCTCATATGCATATCACAGGGCAGATACACAGCAGTGCCGACATAGGACCAAGACTAACCCTGACGGTGTTACGGCCATACGGTAGTGCCTATCGAAGCCGAATACCAATGGAAGGATGCTTAAATACCCCTTATTATTGGACTGTTTGCAAAATCAATAATAGCATGCTAATAATGGCATATTCAACAAGGATACGTATGCAAAAATTAGAGTCCGAAAACATCGAATGGGCTTGTGGTTTAGTGGTATAATACTCCCTTAGCATGGGAGTGGTCCGGGGTTCGATTCCCCGCGAGTCCAATTTTTTGCTGATTGCGTCTGTGTCACCTCTTTTTGGTTGTTAAGCTTCAGCTGTCAATCAATGTACGCCGGGAAGTCAACCCCTGTTTTTCATATTAGTTTCCCCTACACTCATCTAAATTATGTATAAGTATGCTAGCTGGATACTAGCAGACCACAAGGCCAAAAGACTAATTGCAGCTTGCAGATCCAGACACATATAGTAGCGCATTAGGTGGGTAGCGAAGGCTCACGATCCTTACATATTATGTCATGGATGGAAGTGTCTTTGGATTCCACGCACAATCTGGGTTACAATATCAAACTTTTGGTCTGGTTCTCAACAGTTGGGCTTGTGGTTTAGTGGTATAATACTCCCTTAGCATGGGAGTGGTCCGGGGTTCGATTCCCCGCGAGTCCATCCTTTTTGCTGATCTGGTAGATTCAACTCCCACTTCACGATCACCACCTGCTTTCTGGGTTCTCTACCAACATCTATAACATACCTCTATGTAGCAGTCTATAATCACTGCTCATCACATTCCACACCCCACGATCCCCAACTGTCCTCCGTATCCCATATATCGACCCACTAGGTGCACCAACGGACCTTACACTGTAGCAGTGACCACCCAGAGACGACAAACCAGCAATATGCCACACTATTATCCCCATATGCACATGCATGATTTTGACAAAGATAGGGCAAACCAAGGGAGCTCTGATACTAGCTCACAAGTCTCCGCGGTAGTGGTCTTTCTTCAGACGATATGCGCCACACGCTCGGAACCGCGATAATAATTATTTGACCTAGGGGAGGCTATGAAATCCTACATCAAAAGACCGCCCCGAGCCTCGCCCAAGGTACATCATGCATGGATGTATCGCCAGTGACACCCCGCGCTGTAGGACAGACTATGAAGCACCTCCTACTTAGTGCCAGTGCTACCAAGTTGTTACTCCTATGAGCAGTTCCCTCTGGCATCCCATGCATCATATTGGCTGAGTAGCCGATGATGTCGCATTGAGTCCCACCAAATGACCATGGGAGCATGTGCCATATGTTGGGATGTACAGTCAATATTCCTTTCATGTCCCTGTAATCATGTCCCCGTAATCAATCAAACAACAGCAAGGGAAAACATATCTGATAGGTTGAATAGTAAGTACTCTATAAGATGATACCAACATCAGTCAGTAAACGCTAATGGGAGTGTCTCAATCATATTAGTAGCACTTGAACAAGCAGGTAGATGTAACCATTATTTCAGGGTATGTAGCCACGAGAAAAGTAAATGGACTCTTTGCCACAAATATGGGTTATCAATCATGCCTCAAGACCAACTCAAACAGAATCATAAGCTGGCAAAAAGAGACTGCCATTGCACAAAGGCACAGCCACATGATTGAACGACGAAAGGGAACCATACAGCGGTCAAAAGCAAAAAAATGGACTCGCGGGGAATCGAACCCCGGACCACTCCCATGCTAAGGGAGTATTATACCACTAAACCACAAGCCCAATAGATGTCACTCAGTTAATTGTTTAGAAATATCACTCAATGCAAAAAGCAACCGCCTGTGGAATGAAAATGGTCTGGCTGGCACCTTGGTAACTACTCATAGTGCAGTGTAAGTATACTCGAAAAGACAGAAATAGAAATAGTCAATACCCCATTGTTCAGATTGATACTCCCAATTTGCTCTCATATTCTGGCGGCCCCAATAAGTGAAGGGGCTTTTGATGCTGCATACCCTTCTCTCGCTACCAGTATTAAGCACCATCGACCAGGGAGCTACAGGACGTTTGATCGGGCCTTTGGAAGGGAAAGCACTATTTCCTCGCTTGACTTTAACAGCTGGGCTTGTGGTTTAGTGGTATAATACTCCCTTAGCATGGGAGTGGTCCGGGGTTCGATTCCCCGCGAGTCCATGTTTTTTCAATTCGAAACTTTTTTTTTTCCCCCTCTCTCAACTGAAAAATTTTTCTTGGATGGATCAATTCAATTGCCCATATCGACGTTGCAGTGCTAAATCGGCGGTCTAGATACGCGTCTCAATTGACCTTCCTGATCCGTCTAGCAACCCTGCAGTGAGCAAATGGTAATAATAATAATCAACCAGAGGACCTGTACGGAGTACGGAGCTGAAGTACTGCAATTAGTATTACCCCTACAAAGCGTTAGGATAACACTGAGCTGCCGCAACAGGTGTATAACTGTATATAGGGAGTAGTTATCTATCCAGCATCAAAGATCTATGCCAAGTGGGACATGACAAATGGAAATAGTAGCTTACTCCATAATCCCATGCTCTCTCTCTCTCTCTCTCTCACAGGTTCCGAACTAAGAACTTCGCCATCCAAAGGATTCCTTGACTAATGTTTTCATCCTTCTATTTGATCCGATGCCCCCAGACTCTGACTGAAACTGGCCCAAGTGGCCCGGTTTTCAAGCACTAAATTCGATTCAGCTTTGACCTTTTGCGTTTTCAATGCGTCTTTACTCTTTTCCATGCTCCATCATCCATCAGGCGTGCCTGCTTCTTCTCTTGGGTTTCCACTATTTAGATTAAGATTCTTTCCTTCTCCTTCTCCCCAAGCATCAACTCGGGGGGAAGATACACCCTCTTCTGAACTTTGTTAGAAGAAGAAAGCGGAAGAAGGACAAGGTTAACCGAGGTCCAGACCATCTCAGTAACCTATACTGACATGTTATCGAATGCCAGATTTCCTGGCTCTGCCATAACAGAGGAAACAAGTCAGCATGGGTCGGACAACTCGGCGAGCCAGTCTGTCTCTCATGAAAAA
Organism: Aspergillus clavatus NRRL 1; assembly: GCF_000002715.2. Lineage (NCBI taxonomy): Eukaryota > Fungi > Ascomycota > Eurotiomycetes > Eurotiales > Aspergillaceae > Aspergillus > Aspergillus clavatus. The sequence continues at coordinate 964,932 of NW_001517101.1, read as the reverse complement.
GACGCCTACGCACACTCCGAGAAGCAACTCAAGGACATTCCCGACACAACTACCGAAGAGCTGAAAGCTCCCTATGCGGAGAAGTCCGCTGAGTCACGAACACAATACGGTCTGCATGATCGCCTTTCATCAACGCAAGACCACCAAGCAGAGCTCGAAGCAGGGGTCCATAGACCGTCCCTCGATGACCTTCGCTCAGATCAGTCATCCCAGAGAAGCCCGATGAGTCGGGTGACTACCGATGCTGATGGCAATACCTATCCCGAGGGCGGCTTGGAAGCATGGCTGGTTGTCTTTGGAAGTTTTATGGGACTATTTGCATCTCTCGGCCTCATCAACACCATCGGTACTTTCCAAGCCTATCTGCAAGCTCACCAGCTGCGAGAGTACACGCCAGGGAACACAGGGTGGATCTTTGGCGTGTACTCGTTCCTGACCTTCTTCTGCGGAGTCCAGATTGGTCCAGTGTTTGATGCGAAGGGCCCACGCTTTCTCGTGTTCGCGGGCTCTGTCCTGACCATGGCGATGACGATCGCACTAGGATTCTGCACTCAATATTGGCATTTCATGATCGTAATCGGTGTTGCCGGAGGAATAGGCGCCTCATTGATCTTTACGCCTGCAATATCCGCAGTGGGTCATTTCTTCAACGAGAGACGAGGTGTTGCTACTGGTCTTGCTGCTACCGGTGGCTCTGTCGGGGGTATTGTCTTCCCACTGGTCCTAGAAGCCCTTTTCCAGAAGATTGGCTGGGCATGGGCCACCCGCGTCGTCGCTCTTATCTGCCTGGTTTTGCTGGTTATTTCATGCGTGCTGGTGAAATCCCGCCTCCCCAAAAAACCAGCATCGCGAGAGAACGTGCTCCCAGACTTCCGGATCTTCCGAGATCCAAAATTTGCCCTCACGACGGCAGGCATATTCTTTGTGGAATGGGGTCTCTTTGTCCCCATCAGCTATATCTCCTCATATGCCCTGGATCATGGCGTCTCGACCAAGCTGTCATATCAGATGGTAGCTTTTCTCAACGTGGGCTCGTTCTTAGGCAGGGCGATTCCTGGTTTTATTGCAGACTTTCTGGGCCGCTTCAACACGTTGATCGTCACAGTTGCTCTCTGTCTGGTGTGCAACGCATGTCTCTGGCTTACTGCGGGCGATAGTGTCCCCCTAATGATCGTGTATTGCGTGATATTCGGTTTTGCAAGTGGCAGCAACATCAGTCTCACTCCGGTCTGTGTCGGACAATTATGCAAGATTGAGAACTATGGAAGATACTACGCAACGGCATACACAATTGTGAGTTTTGGGTAAGTTAATTTGCACTGCAATTTAAACGAAGCCGCGGGATTTTGGCAGCTAATAAACCCACTTTAGCACTTTGACCGGTATCCCCATCGCTGGTGAGATCCTCAGCCGTTGCAACGGAGAGTACTGGGGCCTCATCGTCTTTACGACTTGTTGCTATGCTGTGGGCTTAGCGTGTGTCACTTCAGTGAAGCTTGTCCACGTTGGCTGGCGTCAACCGTGGGTTGTTTACTAAATCTCACCTCCTCCGAGGCCTTGTCCGAGCAATATAACAAGATTTGACAGCACAATCAGCAAATAAATGGCTATTGAGCTAGAAGAAAAAGAAATAGCAACACGGATTGTACTTCAATTTATCAGCTGAAATTCTATGACTGGGCTTGAACCTCTGGGTGCCGAGAACAGATGACTAGAGCATCCACAGCACCCAAATTGATGCTATTCGACTTGAATGCAAGCGACGGCATGACCGGTCCCTACCTTGATCTCACATTACTTACTCGATGACATTGTGGATGATGATGGATGAGATGATCAAGACGTATCAGTGGAAAGCCATTCCGCACAAACTCAATCAGCCAGAAGTTCCTGGAACTAAAGTCGTCCACCCAGGGAAAACAAACAATAGGCCAACAAGTATATCCTGGTATCATAGAGATGTTGCCAGCCTCCTCTTTGACTTCGTTGTCTTTCTGTCCCCATTGTCACTACCACACAACCACGAAAGCTGCCGCCGCCGCTGGTGCAAGTTCCAGACCAGCATACCACCTCTTGACAAACCAATTCGTGCTGCTTTTATCAGATCCATATCACCAGATCTCAGCACCAGGCTGAGAATCAGGATTATGGTTGACTCAACAGCCCGTGGTTGCAGCCCCCCGATGAGTTCCAATAGGACGTCCGAATCAAACTGGCTGTAAGAATCGCGCTGTAGCCATTACATCTGCGTCTGATACCGCACCCTGTGTTGGATGACATACCGACCTCATCATTCAACCGAGACCCGAGTACATAATGATGCCTCATCCCGAATTCAGGGTGTTGTCTTCAAAACCACCAGCTGTCTGAAAGCGCCGCTCATTACCCTCGAGTCGTGTCTTTCGTGTTGGCCTTCCCAACCCCCCCTCTGTGGCTGCCTTTGTTCAAGATGCACACTAGGAGCCAGCTCCTATCCATAGCTGCAACGGCATGGGTGCTTCTCAATGGAGCGGCAGCCGCCCCTAGTCCGGATCACGGCGAAGCCTCGCTCCCGGAGCTCTTGAGATCGGCAGGTCTTGCCAGCGCCGCCTTTTCCTCAGGCTTAATTGCTGCACCCTCCGGAAAAACTGCAATAGCACCAGTTTCAGCTACCGGGCCACCTGAAAGCGCTGCAACTGAATCACCCCCAGCTACCGGATCGCCAGGAACCGGTGCTACATCGATTCCAGGTACAGCACCTCCGGGAGGAGTTGCCACTGAATCACCCCCAGCAATCCCAACAGCTGGTGGGAGCGTCTCCCTCTCTCAACCTATTGTCACCTCTACTGGAGCAGGGGTGCCTCCTGGAGGTGGCGTACCGGGCATTCCAACCGCTCCCGAATCAGCAATTCAGTCATCATGCATTGTTGTGACACATTCCGTCCCCCCAGAGACGAGGCCGACCATCGTCTTGACAACTTCTTGTCCAATAGCAACCGGTCCGCCGGCAGGAACCGGTCCTCCAGGAGCGACAGGCCCACCGGCGGCAACTGGTCCACCACCAGAAACTGGTCCCCCAGCCGCTACAGGTCCTCCGGGGGCAACAGGTCCCCCAGCCGCGACAGGTCCTCCAGGAGCGACAGGCCCACCGGGGGCAACAGGTCCACCACCAGAAACCGGTCCCCCAGCCGCTACAGGTCCTCCGGGGGCAACAGGTCCCCCAGCCGCGACAGGTCCTCCAGGAGCGACAGGCCCACCGGGGGCAACAGGTCCACCACCAGAAACCGGTCCCCCAGCCGCTACAGGTCCTCCGGGGGCGACAGGTCCCCCAGCCGCGACAGGTCCCCCAGCCGCGACAGGTCCTCCAGGAGCGACAGGTCCTCCGGGGGCAACAGGTCCACCACCAGAAACTGGTCCGCCAGCCGCGACAGGTCCCCCAGCCGCGACAGGTCCTCCGGGGGCAACAGGTCCACCACCAGAAACTGGTCCGCCAGCCGCGACAGGCCCTCCTCCAGGAGCGACAGGCCCACCGGGGGCAACAGGTCCCCCAGCACCAACCGGCCCAGGAGCCCCTACTTGTCCACCAGCGGCTGTGTGCCCACCGTGTCCAGCTACTGAGGCACCTTCTTGTCCCCCTTCTTCCACAGTTACAATGACGACTACAGTCACTGAGACGCCTATTTGTCCACCTTGCTCTCCGGCTACAACGACGATTACAGCCACTTCTACTGTCACAGTCACTGAAACTGTCTGCCCCCCAGGTCCTACCGGCCCTCCTGCGCCTCCCGCCCCTCCGGGCAACACTGGTCCTCCTGGCGGCCCTGGTGGCCCCGGTCCCGGTGGTCCAGGCGTCCCTGAAGCACCTAGCGGCGGCGGCGGAGCATGTACCGTCCCAACTGCACCTCCAGGCGGTCCCGGATCTCCGCCTCAAGCTACTGGACCTGGGGGACCCGGTGGTCCCGGAGGACCTGGAGCCCCGCCTCAAGCCACTGGACCTGGAGGACCTGAAGGACCTAAAGGCCCCGGAACCCCGCCTCAAGCCACTGGCCCCAGTGGCCCTAGCGGACCTGGACCCGTGCAACCTGGAGGGCCACCTCCAGCCCCTGTTTCGACGTGCGTCACCGCAACTGTCCCAGCATCCGGAGGCCCCGCTCCACCAGAGACCCAGCCACCTGGCGGAGGTGCTACAGGCCCAGCCAAGCCGCCAGCCGGGACGGAAACCGCTCCTCCCAAGCCCGGAGGCGGAGGCGAGACCACCCCTCCCGCACCCCCGGGCACCAAGGTCCCGCAAGGTCCCGGCGGCGGAAGCATGACGGGATTCCCCAACACAACCGTCCCCGCCGTGCCCACCAAACCGTCAGTCGCGCCCAACATCACCTCCAGCGTAACCAAGCCCTCCGCTCCACCGGTCTCAAACCTCACCACCACCGCCCCGGGAGGCGGCATACATAACGCAACCACAACCCACGCCGTCCCCACGGGACCTGGCGCCGGTGCGCCTAACTCCACCAGTCTTCCCGGAGGAGGAATCCCAACAACCCACCCCGGCGGCGGCGGCGGCGCAGGGACGACTCTCACCTCTGTCCCCGGCTCTACGCCCAGCTCCACACCCGGCGCTCCCGGCGGCGCAGGAACGACTCTTACCTCTGTCCCCGGCTCTACGCCCGGCTCCACACCCGGCGCTCCCGGCGGCACAGCCAGACCAACTGGCCCGCCAGGCGGCGGCGGTGCAGGAACGACTCTTACCCCTGTCCCCGGCTCCACGCCCGGCTCCACACCCGGCGCTCCCGGCGGCACAGCCAGACCAACTGGCCCGCCAGGCGGCGGCGGCGGCGCAGGAACGACTCTTACCCCTGTCCCCGGCTCCACGCCCGGCTCCACACCCGGCGCTCCCAGCGGCACAGCCAGACCAACTGGCCCGCCAGGCGGTGGTGGTGGCGGCGGCGGCGGCGGCGGGAACACTGGCGCCCCCCCTTTAGCGACCGGTCCGTCTGGCACCCACACGACGACACAGGGTCCTCCCGGCCAGCCGCCAGCGGGACAAGCCACCCCGATGATCGACCCAAAAAAGCAGAAGAAGAAGCGGACGATGGAGGAATTCCTTCCCACGAGCATGAGAAAGAAGCCTTCTATGGTTCACTCTCGGGCTTGAGAGTCCGCGATGCGCGCGTTGACTGGGGGAAATAGGAGATGCGTACAAAGAGAGTCGAGCGGACGAGATAAAGCATCTATCTCCTGCTATATTGTGGTAGTGGTGGGAGTGGGAGAAATTGTTGCACGTTCACTGTTTCCTTATTGTCTGACCTGCTTTTCTTCTTTTTCTGTGTGCTGAGTTGTATGCCCTGGATTGAAATGCTCTATTGTCCGAGATAAATCTAATCTTTACCCAATTGGTTAGATCTAGATAGAACTAATGACATAAAAAGTGCTTTCTAGATGCTCCTGTGCCGTTCCAGAGTGAATGACTCGGGCAGACTTCTTGTAAGTGTGCTCTTTCTCTATTGTGACGTGTGGGAGCTTATGCTCCCTTGCGACGAACAATGAACGGTATGTGATCTCAGACTGTCCGTCAGAGAGGGAGCATTTTGTACGTGCCATGTTGGTCTCTAAGAGGAAGGAAGTCATGAAGAGTCAGAGACCCCGGGAAATATCAACTTGGAGCATCCAGACTCCGTATCGATGGCCCCGTGGGTCTCGGCATTGGAATTAAGTACAGTACAGGTAGAATGGAACCGCAAGAAACATGGCTCGACGCAAGAAAGGCGAGAATGATTGGGAATGCACAGGTGAGGAATCAAGGATAAAAAGATGCAGACCCCAGGAGAAATGAGTCTGAGATCTGCAGCGAAACGAAGGATTTCCCGAGGAGAATGCTGGTCTATCTTCGCCACTTCGACTGTCCCATATCGTCTAAGTCTCCAGACCGCAGGTCCATGCGAAAGAAATGCAGACCTCGCCAATGGATTCCATACGCCGGACACCTTACAAAGAATAACATCGAAAGAGCAAGGCCAGAATCAAAACCAAAAACACAATGTGATATGGGCAGCGACAGGAGGAGATGGCTTGCCTTGAACGTTGACACAAGGTCAGCGACAAGTTAATGCAAGGTAGTGATAGAGTTCCGGATTGAGGAAATAAAAAAACGAAGGAAGGCGTATGTCGTGATAATCGAGGATGTAGTCTCACAAGAGCCTTGATCCCTGGGGAAAGCACCTGGAACGGGCGGGCATGTATGCCATGCCAAGGATCAGGGTTTTTTTGCAGTTGCGCAAACAAGAAAGGGTATAAGTTCGCATCAAGGCTATCTGACATCATAAAAAGGAGAAAATGGGAAAGAAATTGTTTCTTGTTTGAATGCCTCATGAGCTGTTCGATCGCAGTAGGGCCTATCATCATAAGGTCATTAATCATGATCTAGAAAGGCAATGTCCACAGGAGCGAAGAACTTACCCTCTCCATTGCAAGATCTTCAGCTTGCTCGCCAGTGGGGCTTGCAAGGCCACGACCGATAGACCCGGAGGCTGTGATAGCCCTCGTTTCCATACCTGGACGTTTCCCATCGGAGTGGTGGAGCTCACCGCTGCTGGAAAGTCGAGACTCCTTGCTCTTCTCCAGAAGCGAACCGCCTAAGGTCGCGCACTTGAGGATTGTCTGCATCATCTGATTCTGCTTCAGAGGTTTCGACAAGTACTCGTCCATTTGAGCCTGGATGCACTTCTCGCGGTCACCAAGCATGGCGTGTGCTGTGAGAGCAATGATGGGCGTGCGGGAGAGACCGGCTTCCCTCTCATACTCTCGGATCTTACCGGTGGCCTCAAAACCACCCATCACAGGCATCTGGACGTCCATCAAGATCACATCGTAACGACGCTGCTTGACAGCTTCCACAGCTTCCAATCCGTTGCCGACAACGGAGACATTGTGATTGTGTTTCTCAAGAATCTTGACCGCCAGTTTCTGGTTGACATCATTGTCTTCGGCGAGAAGAATATCAAACGATCGGGAGTGATCGGTGGTGATCGGGGTCGAGCGTCCCTCTAGAGCGGGTAGCATGCCATTTCCGAGATCGATCGGTTGACAGGGTGTGGTCATGTAGGAGCTGATACCCAGATCCAGCGCCGACTTCAGGCTTACGCAAACCAGCGGACAGACTAAGACGATGGGAACGTACTTGAAGTCATCATACGTCCGCAGCAAGCGAGCAGTGTCTACCGAGTCCACAATGATAACGTCGTAGGCATGACCCGACTCTTTGCCGGAAGGATCCTGTATCTCTGGTGGCGGGACGTGATCTTCGTCTCTCACAATGATAGGCTCCAATTCAAGTTGTTGAAGCATCTTGATGATATTCTCCGCCTGGAAACCGTTTTGTCCCTTGTCGATGAAGAGGACACGGTGATGCTTGTACGGCATGAGCTGAGATGAAATGACATTCAAGGACTGATCAGCAAGTTTCACCACGCAGGTGAAATGGAATGTGCTGCCATGACCATATTCGGAGGTCACCCACACATCACCGCCCATCAGGTTGACGAGTCGCTTGGAGATGGACAATCCGAGACCTGTGCCGCCGAATCTGCGCGTGGTCGATCCATCCGCCTGTTGGAAGGTATCGAAAATGAGATCCAGTTTGTCCTCTTCAATACCAATGCCAGTATCGGAGACGGAAAACTCGAAGGCGTACTCGTTCGGAGCACACTGCTCTCGGTCCGATTTGCGGATGGTCAACTTGACCTCGCCATGCTCGGTGAACTTGATGGCATTGCCAACCAAGTTAAGGATGATCTGACGCAGGCGGAAGGGATCTCCAATGACATAGTCTGGCACGGTATTATCGACTTGATATGTCAGACTGAGGAACTTCTCATTGGCCTTGACTGCCAGCGTCTTCAAAGCGTTGAAGACGGTTCCTCTGACAGTGAACGGGATGCTTTCAATAACCATCCGGTTAGCCTCGATCTTTGAAATATCCAGAATATCATCGATAATGGTGAGCAGGCTGTTTGCCAGGTTGTGCACGACATTCAACATCTCTCGTGTATAAGGCTTCAAGTCATCCGTGTCCAGGGTGAGTTGGGTCATGCCGATGATACCGTTCATGGGAGTTCGAATTTCGTGACTCATATTTGCCAGGAATTCAGACTTGGTGCGGTTAGCCAATTCGGCCGCCTCTCTGGCGGCAGTATTTCGCTGAATACTATCTCGAAGGTTGGAGACCATCTTGTTGATCTTGCGCTTCAGCTCATCCATCTCTCCGGAGGCGTTCACGGTGATAAGCTTGGTGAAATCGCCGTCTGTGGCAGCGTCCGTGATTTCACCAAAGGCTCGCACTTGAGACGTCAAGTTCTCCGCCATTGTATTGACGTCCTCGGTGATCTCCTTCCAGGTTCCGGCAATGCCCTCCACGTTGGCTTGACCGCCCATTTTGCCATCCACACCGACATCACGAGCCACCTTCTTCAGCTCGGTTGCGAACTTCGCAAGCCGGTCCACCATGTGATTGATTGTGACTTTGAGGGTCAAAATCTCCCCCTGCGCATGCACCTCGATTTTCTTGCGGAGGTCACCCTTTGCAATCGCTTGCGTGACGTCTGAGATACTTCGCACTTGAGATGTCAAATTCTGGGCCATGGTGTTGACATTGTCGGTGAGATCTTTCCATTTGCCTTCCACATTGTCAACCTTGGCTTGGCCCCCGAGTGTACCGTCTGTGCCGACTTCTCTGGCCACCTTGCTGACTTCAAAAGCGAACGTATTCAGACGGTCCACCATGCCGTTGATAGTGCTCTTGAGATCGAGTATTTCACCTTGTACATTGGCCGTGACCTTCTTGGTCAGGTCACCTTTGGCGACGGCTGTGGTGACATCGGCAATCTCTCGGACCTGGGTGGTCAGGTTGTTGGCCATTCGGTTGACGTTTTCTGTCAGGTCCTTCCAGGTACCTTCCACATCATTGACAGTGGCTTGACCACCGAGGACACCATCCGTACCGACCTCCTTGGCGATCTTAGTGACCTCTTGAGCGAATTGCCGCAGTTGGTCGACCATGGAATTGATAATATTCTTCAGCTCGGCGATTTCTCCTTTGCAGTTGGCCTGGACCTTCTGGGTGAGGTCACCCTTGGCCACGGCCTTGGTGACCGTCGCAATATCTCGCACTTGAGTCGTCAAATTGTTCGCCATGGCGTTCACGTTCACTGTAAGTTCATTCCACATGCCTTGGACTCCTTCAATCTGGGCTTGTCCACCCAACACACCTTCTGTACCGACATCACGGGCGACGCGGGTGACCTCCGTGGCAAATGTACGCAATTGATCCACCATGGTGTTGATCGTCTGCTGCAGCTCCAAGATTTCTCCCTGGGCCCGGCTTTCGATCTTCTGGCTGAGATCACCGTGGGCGACAGCGGTCGTGACCGCGGCAATCTCCCGCACCTGGTCCGTGAGATTCTTGGCCATGATATTGACGTTCTCAGTCAGCTCCTTCCAAATACCGTGGACCCCGGTGATCTGAGCCTGCCCACCGAGGATACCTTCGGTACCGACCTCGCGGGCGACTCGAGACACCTCACTGCCAAAAACCTGCAGCTGATCCATCATGGTGTTGATTGTGCGCTTGAACGTAGCGATTTCGGGGTCCATTTCCAAGGGATGAATCTGGACCTTCATGGACAGATCACCGTTGGCGACCTGGGTGATGATGCCGCCGATTTCCCGGAGCGCTTTCTGGAAAGCCTCGTTGGCTTGTTGGTGTTTGCGTAGTTCACGCTCCAGAAGGACCACATCTTCATTCTCGACTTTGGTCAACGCTCGCCGCGTGTGCTCTTCCTGTTGTTGCAGCTCATCACGAACTTGAGCGATAATACCCTTCTGGAAGCTGATTTCCTCCGCCTGCTTCTGCACGTGGTTCCGGAGGTAACTGATATCTTCCTCGCGGACCAAGCGGGTTCCCGAATCGATTTCTTCATCGGCATCAGTCTCTTCGTCATCGAGAGCCTCGTCGGCTTCATTGTCTTCCGCCTCAGGGCGGCCACGTCTTGTTTTCTGGCGGCGTCGTGAAGTTTCCTGCTGCATGGCGCAAGAAGAGTTAGAAGCAGCTTCTTCATGAGAGGACAAGCGAGAGAGGCCAAAAGAGCACAGGAAACTATGTGAATCCTGGGCGGCAGACGGAGACGGGTTGGGGAGGATTCGGGGAGATGGTTGATGACTGACAACTTGAAATTCCAGATGGCGAACCCGTCGGATCAAAGCCTCCAACTCATTCTCAAACGCCGCTTGGGCCGGACTAGGATCGCCGGGTAATTTGACGAGTTTTGTGTCGCAGCCATTGGAGGCTGTATGAGAAGCATTCAGGTCGGAGCTCGAAAAAACATCGGGGTCGCGGGCCAGGCCTTGGAGAATAGAAGTAGCGGCAGCGAGCGTCACATCTGCGGCAGCCATCGTGCCTGTTGACCACCTGACGATTAATTTTGGGACATATGGAATGTATGAAGGGGAAGGGGAAGGATAGAGAAGGAAAAAAAAAGGTTGAGCGCTCCGAGTCGGATGACCAGAGAAAAGGGGAGGACGGAATTCGATATCGAGTAAATAACGAGCGTGAAGGGAAGTTGAGAGAAAGATTAGGAGGATATAAATGATAGGAAGGAATGCCAAAAAATTCGGTGAGAAGAAAAACAAGTGATATCAACGGGACAGACTTGAGGCGGACGAGAGAGGGAAGGGAAGGGAAGAGAAGGGGGATCGGGGGAAAAGAGGATGAGGCTTTCAACGCTCCGAAGAGGAAGGATGAATGTGATCTGTGAGAAAGCACAGCAAGATCGCGATCATTCAAGATCAGATTGCTGGTGATGAAGAAGAAGAAGAAGAAAATATTCGAAGAGGAAGATGGGATGGCAATGGTTGTGGGTTCCAACAGGTTGGTCCGAATAATGAATGACCTGGGATCGGTGAAGTGAACTTGGAACTGAAGTGATGAACCTACCAGACGGAAAGCCGTGGGTTACTGACACGAACGATCAGGCGAACCTGCTATGAAGACATGGGGCGTTTGTCGCGTAAAAGAAAAGAAAATCCCCCTCCCCGAGATGGAAGACTTTTCCCCCCTGTCGATTAAGATATATGGACAGGGAATGGAGGATGTGAATGGAGATTTTTGCGAGTCAAGAAACAAGAGTCAAGAATCGAGGGATTCCAGATAGGCAGACACAGAGGGAAAGATGAAAAAGATAGGTAGTAGTTATTATTTGGACGCGGAGGAGGAAATCTGGACGAACAAACTTACTCCGTACCGAGTCAACCTCAGGTAAAAAAAAAAAAAAAAAAAAAAAAAACCGTTGGTAAGGGAAAAACAAAGTGGGTAAGAAAAAAAAAAAAATACGGAACGATGAAAGGGGGGGGCAATAATGTACTCTGGTCGTAGTTCGTAAAAGCCACGAGGGAATCCTCCGTTCGAGATCCAGTAGACTAGATAATGGAAAGGTTGTTTATTTGCAATCCCCTGATGATCGAACTGAAGAGGTTTTCTCTCTCTCTTGAAAGTAAAAGAAGAAGCAGCTTCACTACTGAACGGTGACTGTGCTGGAAGAATGAAATAGAAGAAGAAGAAGGAAAAGAAGGAAACAGGAACTGAGGGGGTCAGGGGGCTGCTGATTGGATCATGGGAGAGAGGGGAGGGGGGGGGTTTGGCTGTCCACTCTAGTACTCTACGTTAGTATGATTCTGCTGATTTGATATACTATGGATTATTATTGGGACGGATTTGAGAGACAGTACTATGTAGTAGAAAGGTGAAGAAAATGGATTAGATTGAGCTCTCACTCTGCAGACTACAATGACCGATTTACTACAGTTGCAGAGCGAGCATCTATTTAGTACCAAGTGGAAGTAGGTACTGTAACTTGTAAGTAAGTGGTGGTTGTATCATTGTTGTATGATACATTCATGGGTGGTAAGGTAATGTGAATACTGTAGTACGGTACTGGTAAACCAGCCAATACATGGATTACATGCCTTGGTAAAAATCTGCAACAATTTTGCTATTTATATCTAGGTCCGAATCTCTTTTATGTATTGTTCAAGTATGGGTCCTCTGAAGCCTACGGAGGATCTATATAAAGTTGTCTCAGACTCTGTAGTTGATAAGAAAATTCTATATTCCTACCCATCTCTATCCCTGTAACTAACTAACCGATGAATGAATTGAACATACTCCAGAATCCGGATGCCATATGATAATCCTCCAGGCTCCATACTGATCTTCATCTCAGCCCCATCCACAGTACTATGTGTAGTTGTTCCTACTCCGATAGTCGAGGACCAGCGGTGATCGCCCCCCCAAGACCTAAACCCCATCCGTGTGTCTCCATCCAATCTTCTAACTTAAGTTCAGTCCGTCTACTAGGAACCATCACATCTTACTGGAGGTTGTCCCTTTGGCATGAGTGGCTTTAGAGACGATCAAAGAAGCTAGCTCTGCCTCATTCCGAAAGAAATACTATCCTATATTGGGATAGTTGGGATAAGAACTCGACTGTCCACTCATCAACTTGAATCCTTACTATATTTCATCCTCTGTACTTTCCATCTACACCGCACCACTGAGCCACTCACATTCTCCAGTTCCTCAACAGTTTGTGTGGTTAACCCAATCCCACTGGAGCAAATGGTTCGACCCTTCGTCTCATTTTTTCGAACTAGTGTCTACCGATCAAACTAAAAGCTATGTTATCCAGTCTGGTTGTACTCCGTTCCTTTGTTCTACTCTTTCTGTGGTCTCCGATGGAGAATTTAGAGCTGCGCCCAAACCCCCGAGGTTCCCTAGCCGAATCTTACCGGCCACTCTTGAGGGTCCGAAGAGACATCCATCCAGCCAATGATCTTGACTAGGGACTGCCCTGGTCAGTAAGGTATTATTGAAGTGTACCTATGTAGGTAGGTAGGTAAAGGTAGGTAAGGTACAGCGGTAAGATGGAAGTTAAAAAACCTGACCTGACAGTATCCAAGGATCCGTCGATATTACTTACACGTATGGTTAGGTATCATGGTATGGAACGGGTCTCATACATCTACGGAGTAAGGTAGATCCCTTTTGCAGGTTTGCAGCCCTGGTGATTATTACTTCTGATTATCACATTAGTGGACAACATATAGATTGCATGAGGCTTGAGAGATGGGACAGATCCAGGGAGTTCAATACATCGGATGGAGGTCTGTCCATCGACATGATTATATCTGTATTCTGTAGATGATCATGGCTTCAACGCTCCCTGTCACGCAGTCGCATGGACAGTCGAGGATGTACAGGCCCTGTCATCCTGCGTGTCCTATGTCTCACCTGCCCGTTGATTCCCTGTTCCTTGGCCATCATGGATAATCTGAATCGTTGAAATGTGACAGTTTCGCAATACGCAGTAGATCTATCGAGTTATCGACGTACGGGTTGTGCTACAGAGTGCCTCACAAGTCACAACTCTCTATCTTTTGACTTGAATCTTTTTCCTTTTGTTTCCGTCTCTCTTTTCTCTCTCATATTAAGAATGTTTCTAATCATCCTGCCATTCGAGCCCGCCTCAAAAACCAAGGGGGAATATTGGATCCATCGCGAGTTCGCGAGATATAGACCGCTCTCATTCCCATGCCAGCTGTCAGAATGGATATGCCTTGGGACCAGTCGCATCTTGACAAGAACAGGGATCCGGACCACCAAGCCAAGACAGATCATGAGAACAAGGCTGTTGCCCAGCTGAGAAGAGGGCTAGATCAGCCTGGGATCCAGATTGTAGGGATGACGCTGCTCCAAGTATTGTGTGGAATGCCCAGCAGGTAACCAGCAGGAAATCAGTCGGATAAAAAGCTGCTTCCGTGTACCTTGGACAGTATCGTTTCGATTATCCCACAGTCACAGACTCACAGTATCGAGCGAGGGAGATAAAAGACAAGACGCACCTAATACTATGCATCATGATGGTCAATAAAACTAAGAAGAAACGGATGATGGCGGGGTAGATCAATCCCAGGTCACGGGATTGCGCTTCTGGTCTGTTGCATCCTCCGTAACAGGGCCCGAAAAGAGTCACAATTTAGTAGTGGGTATTATTATTGCAATAGTGTTCGATATTCCCGAGTCACTGGAAAGGGTTCTCACCACTTCCTCCCACACCTCATAGCCTCTTCCACCACTCTCGCTCTTCCACTGCAGTCCTCCAAGACAGCAGCCATGGCGTCCGATATGACACAACCGATTTTGGACGCCCTGTCCACGTCCGACGGCCCGATTCTCTCCAACGAAGCCTTCCCCTCCACCCCCTCACTAAACGTCAAGAGTGCGCTCGATCGTCTAGCCTCGCGGAGCATGGTCGAATATGAGACAAAGGACAAGGAAGTCATTGCCTTGACCCCGGAAGGTGAAGATATCGCTGCCAATGGCAGCCACGAGGCCAAGGTTTTCGAGGCTGTAGTGGCCGCCATGGATGGATTGAAGATCGGCGATCTGCCTGGAATCGTGGGAAAGGAAAACGCCAAGGTTGGCCAGGGCAATGCCTTCAAGAAGGGCTGGATCAAGAAGGACAAGGATGTATTGCGGGCGACCACCGAATCTATCGTCGACGACACTCGCGAGCTGATGTTGACCATCAAGAAGACTCAGTCGCTGGAGGACCAGAAGGCGATTACAGACCTTAAACGCCGGAAACTGATCGCGCTGCAGAAGGTCATCACCTTCCGCATCTCGAAGGGCCCCAAGTTCGCCAAGGAATTCGTCAAGGAGGAGACTGACCTGACAGCGGAAATGCTCGCAAACGGATCGTGGAAGACAGCCACGCTGAAGCCCTACAACTTCAAGGCCAAGGGTGCTCCTACCCCGGCCGGTACCTTCCACCCTCTCAACAAGGTGCGACAGGAGTTCCGCAACATCTTCTTCGAGATGGGTTTCGAGGAGATGCCCACCAACCGCTTCGTAGAGACGGGCTTCTGGAACTTCGACGCTCTCTATGTCCCTCAGCAACATCCCGCCCGCGACCTCCAAGATACCTTCTACATCGCCGACCCCGCCGTAGCCGACCCTCCCCGCGAGGATCCCTTGAACGACCCCCACCGCCCCAAGTCCGTTCAGCCCGCCTCTGCAGCGACCACGCAGAAGCCCCTTGACTATCAGGAGTACTGGGATAATGTCCGTCAGGTCCACGAGAACGGCAAGTACGGCTCTATCGGATACCGCTACCCCTGGAACAAAGACGAGGCTCTCCGCCTGGTGCTCCGCACGCACACCACCTCCGTGTCGACCTATATGCTGCACAAGCTCGCGCAGAACCCGCGACCCGCGAGATATTTCAGTATTGACCGAGTTTTCCGTAACGAGGCCGTCGACGCTACTCACCTGGCTGAGTTCCACCAGATCGAGGGTGTCATTGCCGACTTCGGTCTTACGCTGGGTGGTCTGATCGGTTTCATGGAGGTTTTCTTCGCGAAGATGGGCATCCACCAGCTGCGCTTCAAGCCCGCGTACAACCCATACACTGAGCCCAGCATGGAGATCTTCGGCTACCACGAGGGACTGGGCAAGTGGGTTGAGATTGGAAACAGTGGTATGTTCCGACCAGAGATGCTGGAGCCCATGGGTCTTCCCAAGGACATGAGAGTGTATGGCTGGGGTCTAAGTTTGGAGAGACCAACCATGATCAAGTAAGTTTCCTCGAACGCTGCGACGAAGTCTCTGTATCTGGCAATATGGGAACTGACAACAATTCTACAGGTACGCCGTCAGCAACATTCGAGAACTCCTTGGCCACAAGGTTGATCTCAATTTCATCGAGACGAATCCTGCCGTCAGATTGGAGAAAGACTAGAAGATGGACTTGCGGGATGGGGGATACTGATACACACGGGAGGCTCTGATAAAAAGAATTGACCTTCGATTCGATACCTTGATATTCTCAATGTCCTCGTTAATGCAAAAAAAAGCAAAACATTCAAAATTTATTGACGTGGTAACGAGTTTGATGGAAAAATGATCATTGAATAGAACATCGAAGTCTTAAGAAGGCTTTTGTATTATTATTGCATTTGCATCAGAATACCTAGCATGTCTACTTATGGTATCATGGTATGCATGTTCCACCCGTATCTGTGCCCCAGCGCATGCGCTTTGCGACAGTGGCTCTTCAGTAGGCGGGATGTGATATTCGGCTGGATTAATTGTCTACCTCCTCGCTCATGGAACGGTGATCCGATGAATATCTTGACGACGCTCAATCCGATCCCGTGGGTGAGGAGGCCTTGATGCGCCGGATGTTATGCAAGAAAACTACGAGGGAGTAGGGCTCCCATGACATGAGACTGAGTTGTCTTGGAGAGTGGTCAAGACGACTCTTCAAACGAGCAACAGCAGACAGAATATTAAAAAGTAGGGCGAAGACACCTCCCCCACCACGAGTCCCTTGTGAAATAGATGGATTGATTGATTGGTTTGGATGAAATAGTCTGCATTGACTGTGGTTTAAGAAAATGATTTTTGAACATCAACTCTCCGACGTACCCCCATCTAATCGGCACGTCTTTTTCCTATCAACAAAAATCAGTACACAACGCTCCCAGTGCGACCTGCCAAACAGGAAAGAGAGACGCAAGACTTACATCCAATCCGACCCGTCAGCACCGCAAACACCAAGGGAAAACCCCTCATATTTACCGCTGGCTGGAGGCGGACCACACGTTGCGGACGTAACCGTCACGCTGGGCAAGGCGGTTCAGGGAGTCATCGCTCTCGCCACGGGCACGGATGAAGCCGCAGAGAGCGTAGGTCTGGTTCTCGCCGGTGTAGCGGCCGTTCTCGTCAACCTGGCCGATGGAGATCTGGACGGAGGCGTGGTCGTTGGCCTTGATGATGCGGTTGGTGGCGCTGCACTTGCGGGGCACGTAGCTGGAGAAAAGTGAAAAAAAAATATCATGTTAGTTTGGAAGTACTCCTTGCAGCATGTTTGGTATATTCCAATATGTCGCTTCTTGTCGTAGGTAACCGGGGAGCCCTAGGAGAAAGAGAAATTGAATCGCGAAAGATTTCCCAAAAAAGGAGGCTGCTGTCTCCAACGCATCGCTGGCCATCGAATGTCGAGAACTGTTCCTCTCATCTCCCCAGCCGATATCTCTGTGTGGCCCCGTGGGTGCGTGTAGAATCGCGATCACAATCTCAATTTCACCTCCCGGCTCCCCAATATACCCGCGGACAAAAAAACCAACTCAAGAGATTTGGGGTTTGGGGGGGGGTAGCATGCAACGTACAGATCGACGATCTCTCCCTTATCGTTCTCCATTTTGGCGGTTGTGTAGAAGGTGCTTGAGGTCGACGACGGTGAGGAAGGACGGAAGTGCGCTGGCGGGTTCAACTGGGCGGACTGTTTCGTGAAAATCCCGCTTTGACGAGCGGGTTGTGTGGGTCATGTGACCTTTTATCGAGGGCTGGCGATTTCGTGTGGCGGTGCGTGGGTTGTGGCGCGGGTGGCGGTATCGTATCTTACGGTTCGGGAATTCAGGTACGGTAATTTTTGGGCCAATTATTCCAGACTCGGGTGCGTCGATGTGTATGCATTATTTAGTGCTGTTGTGCTTCAGGTAGTCATGTTGCGATGTACTATGGAATTAGGTGATGTTTACAGATTGCTCATCTGCTGCTCGGCAAATACATCCTTCTTCCAGCGCACCTCGAGCTTCCGGGCAGTCCCCTTTTTGAACTGTACATACACCACGCGATCTGGCTCCCCTGCCCGATTCGTGCCCTTCAACTCCGGTCCGGGATGGTCCAAGGCCAATACCGTCCGTCCGTCCGAGGACATCTTGAGCATTTTGGGAGAGATACATTTCTCCGTCCACGGTGGGGACCCTGAATGAGCAAACTCAACCAGCTGCGCGCGCCGCTGCGTGAGCTCATTTAGCGAAGGCGTCGCTCGGGGCTCTTTATCCAGGAACTGCGATACTAGATGGAGTAGTAAGAACTGCGGTGGGAACATGATGATCTCTCCGCTTTGGGCTCTTCGCAGCCATTCGGCTGCGGGCAGGAACATGGCTTCTGTCACTTCGACGCCGCCGTCGCCGGTAGGCACCTGGATTTCTTCCCGCTCGCCTGGGCCTGGGATCTCATCTATGAGCGATGTGTTCGACTCGGCTGGTAGAGGTAGAAAGTAGAGATACATCTGTGTCGAGTAGCGCTTCGGGACATTTGTAGGGGTGATCCACCGCGAGAATGGGATTAATGGATCTGTGACTCCATGAGATAAACAATTCGGTATCTTTGTAGAAGATAGTAGGGTTCTCACCAATATCCGGTACAGCAGCGGCCTTATGCTTCTTCAACCACGCGGCGAACGTCGTCTTATTCTGATGGATTTCCCGCCTGCCTTTCTCTCTATCCTCCTCAGAGACAGCGAGCATGGCACCTGTGCTCTGATCTCGCGCAAGCAGGATCCCGCTCTCCTCGAACAGCTCCCTGACGGCTGCATTGCGGTAGCAAGGCGCGTCTTCGTGCCGTTTCGGATCCTCTGCCGCGGGACATTCCCCATCTTGTGCTGAAAGATTGCCTCCGGGAAACACATGGGCCGATGCAAATGACGTAGATGTCTTGACGCGGTGAAGTAAGAGGACTTCGTTCTTGGGTGAAATGAGAACAACGCTGCAGCGTGTAAGCTGAATACTGGGGGAAAAAACGATATCCGCAGTCGAAGCAATTGGGGGAGGGAGGGGGAGGGAAACGCAATCCCATCTCAATTGACATGATGGATGCTTAGACAACATGGCATGTGCTTACCTTGAGCTCGGCCGGGGTATTGCTGGCTTGACTTTGGAACGGTCACCCGTTTTGGCAGGCATTTTCTGTGATTCGACGGACTGTCCTGGATTCGAAACCGAAGAGTATCTTCTGAAGTCGGGCCTGTTCCAATGACAGGGTGTTTGGCGTTGTGTATACCACGAGCGTGTACCTCGGACCAGCTTTAACCGACGGTTGAAAGACACGACAGATCTGGAGATGATCCGAGACGTTGAGACAGCTGGAGGGAATGGGATCATGACCTTGAAGAACAAAGCGCCAGCAAGGACGCTCGGCAATAATGGCTGTCTCCGTTTATATATAAGAAATGGCCTTGTACTTAGCCTGGTGACTGGTTATGATGAACGGGGATAGCTCTGAACCATCAGTAAGGTAACCTTGGCAATGGCCAGTGGAACCTAGGCTTCTTCTGCGTTACCCCACGCAATGCCTAAAGGGCGCCATGTGGCTGCAGAGGGACGATAGAGCCTTAAGAGGATAATGATAATAGATTATGCGAGCGAATTACAAAGGAGCAAAAAGCATATTTTAAAATTTTTATATTCATGACAATGCGAGAATTGTCTCATAAGCATAATTACTTCGAACAGTAACATTGCGACCGAACAAGAAGATCATCCAAGGTGCGTTCCACATCAAAATCCTAACCCATCATGCCCAATTTTTAAATTTCATACCAAGCGTGTATCATCGTGTGAATAGAGCCTGAGTGACAAGAGACAACAGAAAAAGAAAAGTTGAGTTTTGACTCTTTACGAGTAGAGCTTCTTGTCATAGCTGTGCAGGCCGTGGACGTTACCCTCAGCCATAGCACTGGCGCTTCTCATCTCGAAACGAACAATGCCCTTGTTGACACCATCGTGGAGGGCCTCAAGGCTCTTCACACCGATGTCCTGCAGAGAGTGCTGAACACCTGCAGCAAGGTAGGGAACGAACTTGGTGACGGAGCCGCGGTCGAGGACGGAGCCGGCGACACCCTGGGCGATGAGGACGCGGTCCTTCTCGGAGAAGTAGCGAGCGGTACCAGCGTTGCTGGCCTTGGTGTCCTTGTTACCAGCACTAGCCTTCTTGTCCTCCATGGCAGCGATACTGCCCATGCCACGGTAGGCCTTGACCAACTGGCCCTCGTTGCTAACGAAGTACTCACCGGGAGACTCGGTGGTACCGGCAAGGAGACCGCCCATCATGACGGTAGAGGCACCCATGGCAAGACCCTTGACGATGTGGCCAATATTCTGGACACCACCGTCGGCAATGCAAGGAACACCGAACCGGGCAGCGAAAGAAGCAACGCTGCGCACGGCAACGGCCTGGGGACGACCGACGGCCATGACCTCCTGGGTGATACAGGCACTGCCACTGCCCATGCCAATTCTCAGGCCATCGGCACCAGCAGCGATCAGGGCCGCGGCTTGTTCCCGAGTGACAACGTTACCGGCGACAACGTCAATCTCGGGAAAAGTCTTCTTCACCCACTTGATCATCTCGATCTGGTACATGCTGTTACCCTGGCTGCTGTCCAGAATGACAATGTCCAGACCAGCCTCAACAAGCAGCTTGAGTCTGGTCTTGTCCTCCTCGCGAGTACCGATGGAAGCGGCACAGATCAGCTGCTTGGAATCGGGGAGCTTGGATGCCAGAGGGTAGTGGAGGTTCTTCATCAAATCACTGCGAGACAGCAGAGAGACAAGGTGACCGTTCTCGTCAACAATGGGAAGCTTGCCCTTCTTGGAGCTACGAAGGACATTGTTGGCCTCAGCCAGAGTGGTGCCGGCAGGGGCGGTGACAAGGTCGGTGCTCATGATGGCAGTGACGGGATCATCAAGGTTGGGGTAGAACTGGATGTCTCTGGAGGTGACCATTCCAACGAGCTTGGAACGAAGAGTACCGTTTTCTGTGTAAAGTCACGAGTTAGACCTTGGGCTTCCACATAACAATGATCAAAACAAAGAGGCATGATTGTTTGTGGTATCAGATTAATTCTGTTTCTCAACACCGACTCTCGTCGACTCAGTGGAACGAAAGTTATAATAAGAGATAGATGGAAATCATCACGCAAAACAAAGAAGAGGAGAAAATGTAAATAAAGTGGAACTTACCAGTGACGGGGAAACCACCGAATCCCCACTGAGCCTTGAGCTCCTTGGCCTCTCCAACAGTGGCCTTGGGAGAAAGAACAACAGGGTCCAGGATGAAGCCGTTCTCGTATCTCTTAACCTTTCGGACCATCTCGGCCTGATCCTCAGGGGCGCAGTTGTGGTGAATGACACCCAAGCCACCCAGCAGAGCCATGTGGATGGCCATGTTGTGCTCGGTGACAGTGTCCATAGGGGAAGAGAGAAGGGGGACCTTCAGCGACACACGCTTGGTCACGGGGGTATCAAGAGAAACATCAGAAGCAGCGAAGCCTTTGACCAGTATGAGTGAACGGTCCTTTCACGCAAGATCAGAAATCTCTGCGAATGGACTTACCGATGTAACCAGGCAGGATCAGGAAGTCATTGTAAGTCAATGCACCGTGCTTGTCCGAATCAAGCAGGGTATCAACATCAAGGCCATCTCTAGTAGAGTATTCCTTTTCCAGGACCTCCAGGGCCTTGGTGTGATCCTGAATCTCAGCCTTCATGGCGCGGCCCAGAGCGTCACCGTTGGCAATAGGCATTGTGTATATAAAGAGAGAAAACTCCACGGGATTTCTATCAGAACTCGTAGAGATGGATATCAAATGAAAATAATCAACAGATCGACGATAGAAACGTTCTGCTGATGGAGAAAGTCTTCCTTTCCCAAAGAAAGGAAAGAAAGAAAAAGAGAGAAAAACTCGAGGAGAAAAAAATTGCCTTTTGACTGTCTGCCCCACAAGCTAATCCCAGCAGGAATTATACCGGAAGCGGTATGGTCAGGGTGGGAGCTACTGGCTCGGTTGCTGTGATTGGCTGCTAAACGAATACCTTCAAGGCGGTGAAGCCGAGGGGGCGACATCTCGTTTACATAAGCAGCAGTATTTGGCACAGTGACTGTGCGATTATCCCACCAGGGCGTCGACAGGATGGTGAAGGTCGATGAGGGTATAAGGTGGAGGTCAAAGGCGTCTGGCATTGTTCGAGTTGATGTCAGTGAAAAGTCATCTAGACTAAACCGTGGTGTATATGCAGGAACATGCCGCTTTGCGGAATGGCCGTTCTTCTGGTTGACAGTTTTGACACCTTAGTCCATCTTGGCTCCAACCAAGTCTAGATCATTAGATCAACCCCGTAGCAGGTAGAATCTAGGTATCGCTGGATCCGAACGTCTGTAAATGGCGACAATAAGTTCCAGATCAAAATGTAGCTGACTCGCATGCTGCTTGATCGAAGGGAGCGATTGAAGTCGCCGGGTTTTGGACTCGGGCGAGTTGACCATTTCTTGAGTAATAATGACAGAGCAATTGCTGCTGTTATGTCCTTCGAAGTTCTGGCCTGGTGCCAATAATAAACTGATGTCCCGACCATTTGCGACAGGATGACGCCAGAGTGACAGACAATCTGTCTTCACCTTATAAGACGCATCTGATACTTTGGGATTTCTTAAGGATCATTCATCGTAAGACGTTGAAGATTGAAACGACCATCTGCCCTTATCGTGACTAAAACCTTGAACCTTTGTGACCTCCAAAATGGCATCTCCAATGGGTAATGAAGGCGTCTTCAAAGCGCCGCAGACACCGCAAAGTCAGCCGAAGCCAGGGTGAGCATGCCATCTTTCACCTTCATCCTGGGTACAGGGCCATGTAGCTCGACTAAGGATCAAATCAGGTTGGAGAAAAATATGATTCCACCCAGCGAAGCAACCAAGCTCGAGTCGAGGGGTCATTTTGTTGAGTATACGGGCTCAGGCAAACTTGCCGATAAGAAAGTCCTGATTACAGGAGGGGAGTATGTGGGGATCTATACCAGCGCCCTACCGACCTGAATGTCATGCTGAAAAGCCCTTAGTTCTGGAATCGGTCGAGCTGTTGCCATATTAATGGCTCGAGAAGGTGCTGATATTACCATCGTGCATCTACCCGAAGAAAAAGACGACGCCGAAGAGACCAAGAAGGCGATCGAGGCAGCGAGCCGCACATGCCTGCTTTTTGCCGGAGATCTCAGAAAGCGCGATACTTGCCGAAGAGCCGTGGAGGAGCATATGAATAGGTCACCCTTGGTGTTTGTTCTTTCTCGTCTTATGACCGTGACTGATCTGGAAGCAGGTTTGAGAGGCTGAACATCCTGATCAACAATGCTTCAAAACAATACATGTGCAAGGACTTTTCGGATATTGACCTTGATAAAGTGGAGGACATATTCCAGTGCAATATCATTCAAATGATGGCGCTGACGAGATATGCGCTGCCATATCTGTCGAAGGGTGACTCGTCAGTATATCCTTTGCTCACATTCCGCGATGCGGACTGACAAAGATACGCTATCAGCATCATTAACACTACGTCCACTGTGACTTTCCGAGGCTCGGGCAGCATGGTTGATTATGCGGCAACGAAGGGTGCCATTGTCGGCTTTACTCGATCCCTCGCTACTCAATTGATCCCCAAGGGTATTCGGGTGAATGCTGTTGCGTGAGTACTTGTTCGATCGTGGCCCCCATGGATGAGTTTCTTCTAATGGCACTATTCTGCAGCCCTGGTGCAATCTACACACCAATTCAAGCCGATACTAGGAAGGCCGAACAGATGGCCCACTGGGGTTCAAAGGGTCCCCTAGGCCGACCTGGCGAGCCAAGTGAAGTGGCACCGACGTTTGTGTTCCTCGCCAGCGCTGATGCTTCGCTTTACTGTACGTGTTACCTGGGGATTGTTCAACTTGGTAGCGTAGCACAAGACTCCGCTGACATGATGTACAGATGGGCAGATCATGCATTGTTATCCACTGGGTGATTGAGTAGTAGGATCCAAGGGAGCAAAATCCAGAGCACAACGAAGCATATTAGAAACCATTCGGGGAGGCATATCATTTTAATACAGAAGCCATGGGCTTGCCTGTGCAAGCGCCTTGTCCCACCCTTCCTCATTCGTCCATACAGCAAGACTTTCAACCTCATCCTTCCCCAGCTTCAGCCCATTGTAGAGGTGCTACAGCCAACAGTAAGTACGGTGCCGACCTTACGCTCCAATGCAAGGAGAGAAAAAAGTCAGTAAGTAGAGGACGTACCGGGAAAAGCCCTTCACCAGGCCGTGGCCCACACACATCTCCTTCTGGGGATTCCCAGCGGACGTCGGGCATGATACGTTCATATTCTATGCGCAGTACGTAGACGAGCGGCTCCTCCTTGTAGAAGAATTTTAGTGTTTTGGGAACTTGCGCTGCCGTCGACAGATGGATGAATCCTGAATCATGGTCGAGTTGGCTGACGGGAAGACGCTCAGGAAGCGGTTCTCGGACGGGAGATGTGGATGGGATGAGTTTGTAGACGTAGAAGGGAAGGGTGTCCGACATGTCTGCAAAGATGTCCCCGATGTCGAGAGTTTTTTCTTTGAAATTATGCCAAGGTAGGGAACAAAAAGGAAGAAGATATAGGATATAGTCCAGATAGGTATAAATCGACTGAGGACTTCCTACCTAAAGGTCTCTGAATATAGTAGTTACTCTGGAGCGATTCATGATTATCTGTGAATGGACCGCAAGAGTATTTTTCGGTCAGAAAGGCGGGTGGTGGGGCTCTCATCCTCTTCAATTTTTGGGTTGAAGTATAACGTCAACGATGAGGGGTATCGGCGCGTTCCAATGATCGAAGATGAATCCTGAGATCTGGGTAACCATTCATCTGAAGCAAGAAGAATCGAATCACCAGTACTTTTTTCAGTGTTGATACCACATAGGGTAGTCCGTTTGTTTTCAGTGATGCGATTTAGTAGACAAGAGAGCCCAGGCCTGGATGACAGTAATACTCATATTCAATCATCTATGGTCATCTGGATCCTACTGGGGGATAGAATGACTTTTTTCACTTTTATATGTCTTTTTGGGTCTCTCATTAAATCAGCAATATAATGCCTATCCAGGTAGTAGTAATAGACTAATAGTAGTAGTAGTAGTAGTTGTTGTTGTTGTTGTTCTTGTTGATTCATGGTCTTTGTCTCTTTGTGAGACAGACGGATTAGCTTAAAAGCCTATTCGACCAGCCACCGATGATATATATCCGAGATCGAGTTGTACCTACTGCGGACGGGAGAAGATGATCAGGCACAAGAAGAATACATGCGATATTACTCTGAGCCGCACTAGTGATTCCTTCCTCTGGGCCGTCCTCCGTAGTGATATTATTGACAACCTTCTGAGTCAAATAACCTGGCGGTTGCATGGGGGAATCAAGTTGAAGATGATTAGTTGCCCCACTGATGATCCCGATCTGGTGCTCTGGCTTGTATCGGCCATCCCGACCCAGGCTAACAGGCTAACAGGCTAACAGCAACACCCGTGTCAGTCTCGCAAGCAATTGCCGTGGCTGAAGAGGCCAAATGATAGGTCCTATCATGTTATCAGATATTGAAGAGAGTGATGATTTTTGACTGACCACACGTGCATGAAATATTGTTCATGAATCACCGTCCAGATCGTGGGAGGTGGACGGCACGTGAAGTGCCATCTGTGGCTGACAAGTGATGATCGACATGAAAATCAATTGCACGAGAAGAGTGTGGCGCAGTCACCTGACTGAGCGAGCCATACCCAATCGGGAGATTTGTTGTCCTTGTGCAAGAGAGTCTCCCGAGGGAGGGGGGGCTGGGAAATCAAGATTAGGTAGGTACGGACCATCTGCCTTACGATTATGATTATTATCATTGTTATTTACTGCGTGTCATCGTCAGGGTCGGTAGCGCTTTCCCATCTAGTCTGGGAGTGGTCCTTAATCTACGACTGTCTTGCTTACTCTCCTCTTGACTCTCTCTCTCTCTCTCTCTCTCTCTCTCTCTCTCTTTTCCTCCATATCGCTTTTCCTCCCCGCCTCATTGCTGTTCGATCTCTTCTCTTTCTTTTCTTCTTCATTTCCCCCTCCCCTCTTCCCCCTCCCAAAGTTCAATCACTTGTCTTGTCCCATTCTCAACAAGCCTCTTTTCCACCCCATCTGTCTTTTGCATTGGAAACCTTATTGCGCGTTTCTATATCAACCCGGTGTTTCCGCCAAATTCTTGTGGTTGCCATAGGGCAATGCGGCGGTCCCTCCCTTAAGTAAACATTCCCGTCTCTGCAAAAGTACCCCGGTACTCTTGCGCATTATTTGGCTCATATTTCTGCTGCATCTGCGGGTTGAAGCAGGTATGCGGCCAATTGAAGTTCAAGAGCACCCGGTCCTTATATTTTGCGCATTCTGATCCGCAGAACGTCACCAGTGATGTCGTCTCAGCCTATTTCTCCGCGGCGCACACAGACAGATCTTCCGATACATACTTCGAGTCCACTCCGGCACGGTTCAACCGCATCCACAAGCTCATCGGTCTATTCCCTATCGTCGAACTCGTTAGCTCCTAGTCGAACCAGCACCGTCTCATCAAATGCATCTATGGGATCTGCTTCAGGTCTTGGTCATAGGCGAGGAAAGAGTGAACTGAGCTCTGCAACTCGAGGGACAATGGTCAAAGACGTGAAACCGGCAGGAACGTGGACGAGCGCTGCAGCGACATATGAGAATGTCCGTCGCTCACTGCGTCCACTTCAACAGGCTCCCAATGCTACTCCTCTGGTGACAAAGCAATCCGTGTATCGCCATACGAGAAGCCAAACTGTCGATAACCCGCATTATTGGAAGGAGAATCGTCCCGGAACTCCCGAGTCGCACCTTGCACATAACCTGGAGAGTGATCCACCACGCGACAAACAGTCTCTCAATTCCCAAACTCCACCACGAAAGAACTCACTGCAACCGGAGTCTCCCCTCGGCGTTTCGCCCCATTCTCGACCACATGTGCGGCCGCACCATTCCCACAGCTTGTCTAACCCGCATCCACCGCCGCTGACAACCACCCTGTCGACTCCCGAACTGGAAACCTTCAAAAAGTCATCGACAGGCCATCTGCGGACTCTGTCCAAGTTTGCCAAATCTGGGGACACTGAAGAGTTCGCCCTTGAGACTTATAGTCCTTCTGTTGTGGGGCTGCAGGGACGACGGCGGTTGAGGCGTGCAGACTCGGTTGCTCATCCACAGGGTCCCGGCGCCGGTCGAAGGCAGAATGCCTCAGCGTGGGCCGCTGGGAATTGGATGGACAAGCAACGTCAATTCTTACAGGCGTACGAGTATCTGTGCCATATCGGAGAGGCCAAGGAATGGATTGAAGAGATTATCCACAAACAGATCCCGCCCATTGTCCAACTGGAAGAAGCTCTCCGAGACGGCGTAACTCTGGCCGAGGTTGTGCAGGCAATGTATCCCAGTCGTACATGTCGAATCTTCAGAAACCCCAGGTTGCAGTATCGGCACTCTGACAATATTGCTTTGTTCTTTCGATTCTTGGACGAAGTCGAACTACCCGAGCTGTTTAGATTCGAACTCATCGACTTGTACGAGAAGAAAAATATCCCAAAGGTCATCCACTGCATACATGCATTATCATGGTTGCTGTTCAAAAAGGGCTTGGTGGATTTCCGAATGGGAAACCTGGTTGGTCAACTCGAGTTTGAGCATCACGAACTGGAACAAACGCAAAAAGGTCTCGACAAGGCCGGTGTCAGCATGCCGAGCTTCTCGGGAATGGCTGCGAATTTCGGCGCAGAACCCGAGCCAGAGCCAGAACCCGAACCCGAATCGGAAGAAGAACGGATTGAGCGGGAACTGCATGAAAATGAATCCTCGATTATCGACTTCCAGGCTCAGATCAAGGGAGCGATGCTGCGTCTCAAGCTTGGGAATGTTATGAACGAGCTGTGGGACTTTGAACCGTTCCTCATCGATTTGCAGTCGCGATTGCGCGGCGACTGGGCTCGTCAAGTCATTCAATATCGGTTGAACATGCGCCTGTTTGCAGTCGGATTGCAAGCAATCTGCCGGGGGTTTATTGTGCGAAACCGTCAACGGGGAGATAAGGAATGGTGTCAAGCCCAGGAGTTCGACGTTCTACAGCTGCAAACGCTCATCAGAGGTGCGAAAGCGAGGACTGCAGCCCAATATCTCCGCGGTCAGGTACGCAATGAGGAATCCGGTATCAAGCGAATTCAGGCGGCTATTAGGGGAGCGCTGCAGCGAAAAACCGTTTGCGATCTATACGAAGACGCCATTGCCGCAGAAGGCCAAATTACTTCTCTCCAAGCGGCCATCCGTGGCGCTTTGCAGCGAAGTGTGATCTCCAAGCAGTGCGATGAAACACGAGGTGCCGAAGATGGCATTGCGCGACTCCAGTCCTTGATTCGAGGTACCTTCCTGAGGCAGCAGATGAACGTCCAGCATAACGAGCTCAATGATACACAGAGCCACGCAGAATCGCTGCAAGCCGCTATTCGAGGAATGCTAGCTCGTAACAGTGTTGCTCAACTTCGCGAATCACTCGCAAAGGAGACAACCGCTGTCACCTTCATCCAGGCAGCTGCGAGAGCACTCGCTGCTCGGAGACGCCATTCTCAGCTGGTTGAAGCACTTGCCAAGACAAAGGATAGTTGCATCTCGTTGCAGGCTTCCATCCGTGGTGGAGCTGTGCGAGCAAATCTCAACTCGCTTCGGCAGGAATTGGGACAGTTTTCCTTGCCATTTATAGAGATCCAGAGTATCCTGCGAGGCATGCGTGTGCGGGACTTTCTGGAGTTGCAGAGAATCGCCTTGTTGCAAGAGGAGGAAACGATACTCGAAGTGCAGTCTTTAGCTCGAGGTGTCTTGCTGAGGAGACGCCTGGAAGCAGATGCGGAGGCGCTTCGGGCCCAGGAAGACATGATTGTGGAATTGCAGGCCCTTGCTCGCGCCGCTATTCTTAGAATCGAGGTTGGAGGTATCCTTGATCAGCTAGAGGATTGCGAGGATGAGGTTAGTCAGCTACAAGCGCACATACGCGCAATGCTCATCCGGGTCGAGGTTGGTCAGACTCTGGCCGATCTTGCGGCCGAAGAAGACATCATCACTGATCTTCAATCGCGCATCCGGGGACACATCATCCGGTCCAGGTTTGAAGAAAAACGGCAGTATTATCGGGCGAACATGGAAAAAGTGATCAAAGCCCAAAGCGTGATACGAGGTAGAATCCAGGGCCAGGCCTACAAGAGTCTCACAACCGGAAAGAATCCACCAGTCAACACCGTCAAAGGATTTGTACATCTGCTTAACGACAGTGAATTTGACTTCGATGAGGAGATTGAATTCGAGCGACTTCGAAAGCTAGTCGTGCAACAGGTCCGGCAAAATGAACTGGCGGAACAATACATCAGCCAACTGGATATTAAGATTGCACTCCTGGTGAAGAACAAAATTACCTTGGATGAAGTTGTCAAGCACCAGAAGCACTTTGGCGGTCATGTTGGCAGTCTCTTGTCTAATGCCGATATCGCATCGAAGGATCCCTTTGACCTCAAAGCCTTGAATAAGACATCAAGGAGGAAGTTAGAGCACTACCAAGTCTTATTCTTCCTCCTGCAGACACACTCCCAGTATCTCGCCAAGTTGTTCCGCAGGCTTCGTGAGCTCAACACACCGGAGAAGGAATACGAGAGGATCAGACACTTGATGATGGGGCTCTTCGGGTACTCCCAAAAGAGGCGCGAGGAGTACTATCTCATCAAGTTGCTGTCCCGCGCAGCTCGGGAGGAGATTGAAAGTTTCGACTCACTGCATGATTACCTGCGCTGCAACTCGTTCTGGACCAAACTGTTCGCATCGTATATCAAGTCACCCCGAGACCGGAAATTTATGCGCGACGTCCTCGGCCCTGTCGTCAGGGAGAATGTCGTTGATAATGCAGAACTCGACCTTGAAAGTGACCCAATACAGATCTATCGCTCGGCCATCAACAACGAAGAACTACGTACTGGCAGACAAAGTCGGCGGCCGCTGGACATCCCACGTGAAGAGGCCATCAGAGACCCCGAAACAAGAGCAACTTTCATCCAGAATCTGCAAGACCTCCGGGACATTGCAGATCAATTCTTCTCGGCGTTCGAGGAACTTCTCTATCGCATGCCATTTGGAATCCGCTACATTGCGCAGCAGATGTACGAATGTCTTCTCTCTCGCTTCTCAGGCGAAGACCCTGGTTTTATTTTGCAGACCGTCGGCCACTGGGTGTGGAGGAACTACTTCCAGCCTGCTATGATTGAGCCCGAGAAATATGGAGTCATGGATCGTGGTCTCACACAAGAGCAGAAGAGGAATTTGTCGGAGATAGCAAAGGTAGTTGCTCAAGTCGCCTCGGGTAGATTGTTTGGTACCGAAAATGTCTACTTGCAGCCATTGAACAGCTATGTTGCCGACTCGATCCAACGACTCGGCCACATTTGGGGTGACAGTACGTTTTTTTTTTTTTTTTTTTCTTCCCCGGAGTGACTTTCACGTAGGAGCTGACTTGGTATACAGTGATCACAGTACAAGATGCAGAGATGTATTTCGACATCGATGAGTTCAATGATTTGTATGCGAAGACTAAGCCGACACTGTACATCAAAATGGCCGACATCTTCTCCATTCATCAGCTTGTCGCTTCAGAAATCAACTACATCTGCCCACACCCCGACGATATTCTGAGAGAGATTGTTCGCGATCTTGGAAATGTCAAGACCAATGAGAATGAGTTGATGAGTGTCAATTCGTCGGAAATCAATTTGACGTTGAATCCAAAGCTTGCACAAGTAGAAGGCAAGGAGTCCTGCTTCAAGAATGCACCGTTGGACCACCGGCTAACTAGGAAACCCTACAGATCCCGAGGCAGATATCAAGGCTCTCTTCATGGAAACGAAACGTTGCGTTCTCTATATCATCCGAGTGCAGTCAGGTGCCAATTTGATGGAGATTATGGTCAAGCCTCCTACTCCGGAGGACGAGGAGCGATGGATGACGTTAGTTCGGGACGAGCTGACCGCCAATACGAGTCAACGCAGTGCATATTCCGAGGCGAACACTCTGGTTGATATTGCGTCCATGTCATACTCCGAACTGAAGCGGACTGCGCTTGAGAACATTCTCCAACTGGAGCACACCGGCAAGATCCGCCGGGATAATCATTACCAGGATCTTCTCAACGCTATTGCCATTGACATTCGGACCAAGCACAGACGCAGAATCCAACGAGAGCGAGAGCTGGAAAGCGCACGGCTGACCCTGGGTCGCCTCAATGATCAAGCTGCTTGGCTGGAACAGCAGCTCAAGACTTACAATGACTATATTGAGCAAGCCATGATCACTCTGCAGAACAAAAAGGGCAAGAAGCGATTCCTACTGCCATTCACCAAGCAGTGGGATCACCAGCGTGAACTTCAGAAGTCTGGCAAAGTGTTCAAGTTTGGCTCCTACAAATACTCGGCACGGAACCTTGCAGACAGAGGCGTTCTGGTGTATTGGAAGGGCTACTCAGAGCGCCAGTGGGACCGTGTTGACTTGACAATATCCAGTAACGAAGTTGGCGTCTTCACGATTGACGGCAGCAGTGGTCCTATGATGGTGCCCGGGGCCAACGCCCAGGTACCCCTGGACGACCTATTGCAAGCGCAGTTCAACAACATGCAGTTCATGGACTTTTTTGACGGACACCTACGCGTCAACGTCAACCTCTTCTTGCACTTGATCATGAGAAAGTTCTACAACGAATGATGGATTGACATGATGGATCATGCATGGTACTCGGCCATGATATGAATGCGGGCACAACGGACGAAAATCAACGGTCTTCTATGGTTACCTCTTTTCTGTTTCTGTTTCTCACTTCCTTTTTTCTGTCGTCCTCCTTTGCCAGTGATATCCTTTTGCGATTCCGATGACTCCGAGAACGGGGTCGCCTTGCATGCTTCTTTCGATGATAACCCTTTGTACTCCCAGCGATATCCCCTTATGTTTGATTTCTCTCGATTGATTTTTTTTTTTTTTTTTTTTTCTTTCTAATTGGCCTTCATCCACTTTTCAAGACGCTCCATGCTTTTCGCTGTTTCACAGTTTTTTAAGACTTTTGAACCCTTCCCTTTCACCACCTTATTTGATGATTCCCTTCCCTTCTGTGATTGATGATTTAGACGAGTCTTCTATGTATGTATTGGCCCCTTATAGTGTTTAGTAGTATAGGGTATCTCTCTGGCCGAATGAACCCCTTCTCTTGAAGACTATGGGAAAGAAACGAGTTTCTATGCTCCCATCATTCCCGAGTAGCAATGCCAATGCCCATATATTTTGTCATCTGTTGTAGTATGACCTATTGTCCACGTTAATGTTTGTTGTTCGTCAGGGGCTGCCACGTGACTGCGGAGGCCAGCTGGAATCCCCGAACTTCCGCCTCGTTGTCGTTGTCTTGGTGGCTTCCCTCGACCTTGCATTGACACTGTTGCTGCCAGTCATCGCGCCCCCTTCTCTTTTTCATCTCTTCAATACCCTCTATTGAAATTGCCAATCTTCAAGTGACAGAATTTATCTGGAGGATCTGAGTTTGCGCCATGGATTTCTCCAGTCTGAAAGACCAGGTTAGCAACCTGACCTTGTATGATATCAAGGCGGGAGTCCGCAAGGTGCAGAATGGTAGGTACCCAAATGCAGCTTTTGATGTCAACCCCTCGATTTTCTACCGGACCCTCTTGAAATGGGATCATTCAATATGATATCGCATCACGCTTATACCAGCTTGCTAATTTCCTATAGCTGTCATGAATTACACCGAGATGGAGTCCAAGGTTCGTCGTCACCGCCCCGCCACGTTCTCATCCACTCAGTCATGCGCGATCAGTGACACTCACGGGGAAGTAGGTCCGGGAAGCTACGAACAATGAACCATGGGGCGCGTCGACCACGCTGATGCAGGAGATTGCCAATGGAACTCATAGCTAGTCCGTGCTTCCGCGCTTGTCGCAATGATAAACCGTGAGGTGATTGAGCTGATTTGCTGACATTGGTTGCTTCGTTGATAGTCAGCTGCTGAACGAGATTATGCCGATGATTTACAAGCGATTTACAGACAAGAGCGCGGAGGAGTGGCGTCAGATCTACAAGGTGCGAAAAACTTACGGACTGATGTCATATATTTGGAGCCGTGAAAGCTGATGCATCGGTCATCTTGAAATCACACAGGGTCTGCAGCTGCTGGAGTTCCTGATTAAGAATGGCTCCGAGCGAGTCGTCGACGACGCCCGGTCCCACATGTCCCTGCTCCGCATGCTCCGCCAGTTCCACTTTATCGACCAGAACGGGAAGGACCAGGGTGTCAACGTGCGCAACCGGTCATCGGAGCTGGTGAAACTACTCGGCGACGTTGATCTTATTCGCACTGAGAGGAAGAAGGCACGGGCCAATCGGAACAAGTTCGGTGGCTTCGAGGGTGGCATGGGGACCGGTGGCATGGGCGGAATGGGCGGCGGCCTTTCCGGCTCGGGTTCGAGCGGCCGGTATGGCGGCTTCGGGAGCGAGAGTCTGGCCTTTGGTGGATATAGCGGTGGTGTCTATGGTGATGGCGGCGGTTTCGGCGGTGCCTCGAGCGAGTTCCAGGACTCCGAACGGAGGGGGAACCGATTCGACGAATACGACGAGTATGATGAGGGTGATGCTAGCCCAGCACGGCGCCGCGGACCCAGCCCCCCTCGTGCGAAACCAGAAACGAAGAAGCCCGAGCCCCCCAAAAAGGCACCCGAGATGGATCTGTTCGATTTTGGCGAGGAGGAGACCCCTGTGGCTACCACCTCGACGGCCGCTGGCAAGAAGCCCGCCGGCAGCAGTGGTCTCGATATCCTGGAGTCCAAACCGCTCGACGACGACGATGACTTTGACGATTTCCAATCCGCGACGCCGGCGCCGCAGCCCACCGCGAACCAGTTCGCTATTCCTGCACCCGCATCCACGGTCAGCACGACCTCGAGCACCCAGTTTGCTGCGCCTCAGCCTGTCTCTGGCGTGCAGGCGCCGAACCTGAACGGTCTGGTTGGATTCTCGTCGGTGAGCCCGACGCCGATCTCGAGCACTGTCGTATCCCCTGCCCTGTCGCAGAGCTCCATGGTGCCACAGCAGCAGAACCCCGCACAGCCCAAACCGTCTGGTTTCCAGGCGGCCACCCCCAATTACTTCACCTCAGTCTCAACTGCAGCACAGCAGCCAGCTACCACTACTTCCAACCATCGACCAGGCATGCCTTCGACTTCCTCTTTCACCTCTGCGCGCAGCGCCTCATCGACTGGAACCAAGCCCGCGGCAGGCAAATCGTCTGGTGACGCATTCGGATCGCTCTGGTCGACCGCCAGCGCCAGCGCAGGTATCCAGAAGACGTCCATCAATGCAAACAAGGGCCCCAACCTGGCCAGTATGGCCAAGGAGAAAGCTAGCGCGGGGATCTGGGGTGCACCAGCACCGTCCGGCGGGTTTACACCTTCCATGAGCTCGTCGACATCCCAGCAATCGGGGGCAAAGACCGGCAGCTCGGGGCTGGACGATCTGCTGGGCTAGATGTCCTGAAACGTTGATGAAGTCATTTATTTGTTTTGTTTTCTTTCTCCAATACTTCCCTTCTCTCTTGCAAGAACATTTCTGGGCGAACATTCTCATTCTCTCTGTGATGCGAGTCTTCTTCGCTTCTTCTCTTCTTCATTTCTTTCTTTTTGATAGGCAACGACATCTAGAGTCCCTCGGTCAATCGCCGAAATCTTATTTTATTTTGAGCGCAGTATTCTTTCATATTCACTTTATGTATGATATGTATGTCTCCATTGGAGGGAGGCCTTCGAATCGTGGGCATTGTACACGTACATGGCGATATCAAGCGATTTCCCTTGAAGAAAATGGTCGGCGAAATGAGATCAAGATGAGGAAGTAGTCCTTCAACGCGAACTTGGGTTCGGGCTGCCTGGACTGGTGCAGGATTCGCCAAGTTGCGTTGGATCAAATTCACGGTTGAAAACGCTGTTGAGCGTGTATTCTGAATGCTATTGACTGTACCTTAGTATTGGATGTTCACTTTCAAATGGATCCGCAAGGATGTATGTACGTCGACTTCACAGGGGGAGGTGGAGGGGGGTGCAATTATTGTCTTTTATTTTCCTTGTTCTTGAATCTCGCAGAGACCAAGGTTGTTATAGAAACAGAGCTCGTACATGGAGTGAGCTGAGCTGGAACAGACAGACTCGAAACGGGGTGGGAAAGATGCTGCTAACACAGAGAAGGACGCCGGCGCTGGATATTCAAAAGATGAGAGAAAACACGCAGAAAATGAAAGGGGGGAGATAAGATAAAAAAGGATGTAGAATTATGTACAAGCTCAAAAAGGAGGAGAACCGCTTCGCTTCAATACCTCCTTCTGCTTGTTTGATTATGCGGGATTGAAAGAAATCCAAATCCCTTTTTTCCGTTGATGATGATATCGATCGAAGCTCCATAATCTCTCGCATTTGCATTCGCATATGCATTTGCATTCACTGATCTCCGGAATGTTGGTTGGATGTAGAACTCCTCATGGAGTCTATTTATCATAAAGATGGAGAAAAATGGCCGCAGGTTGAAGCTCAGCAAGCACAGCCGTCCTGTTGGTACATCTCTGCTCGTATTAAAGCAAATATGACCACTGCTTCAGATGATGTATGGGGCGAGAGATCCAGCCCATTCTGAAGACGAGGACGATGTTAGCGTCGATCAATCTCTTTGAGCAGAGGTACAACCACGGCCGTTTGAATGCCACCAAGACAAAGAAAATGGTGGTAGATAGTTCATGGCTAATGCTCATCTGGCCCGGGTTGACCGCCGTGCATAGGACATGTTTCATGTCTTCGTCGTAATGCCAATACGGCTTTCCCTTTTGGACTTGCGCTTCTCAGAAATCTCTTGTGCAATTGGCGGGGCGCTGTCGATCTCATGCCCGTTGCGCATCAAATGTGACGAGTTCGAAGTGGCTTCACCACCTCCGGTGGGTACCACAACCGGGCTTTGTGCCCTTGTTGTGCCATTGGTAACCGGGATTGACCCCCTGTCCGAGCTTAAAGGAAGTTGGTCGTTTTGCGTTGGTGTTAAAGCCTGCTCTGAATCCGTCGAGTCTGGACTCAGGTATGTGTTGTCCTCCTCGGTATCAAGATTGGGATCCTCACTGAGCGATGTCAAGCCACCCTCAATGTCCCGAAGTAACCTCACAAACTCTTCCGGCACCAGGCCGCTCTCGCCGGTTTTCGGGTCCTCCGCTACTAACCAACCTTGACCGTGTCGATACGAGACAAAGATGACCTGTCCCTCTGTCAAAGGAAGCTCATTCTCATGTTCCCGGGTGAAATCGAAGAGAGCAACCGCTTTACCGTGCATCTCCTCATCAGGACACCCAACCGCGAATTGGAACTCGCCAGAGTATCGGTCACCAGAATAGTCATCCTCGGATTCGAATCCTGCATCATGCTTCTGATTATGCTCGTTGCTGTATGATTCACCTCCCATGTGAGAATAACGACTCTCGCTTGCAGGATACGTAACATATTCACCACCCGGTCCATCGTCTGCGGCATCTTCGTCTTCGTCGACATAATAAGTCTCGCTGCCATCCGCGTTCATACTGATCAACGTTCCCCGATCGAATTGCCCGGAAAAGTCGACAGATCGATGGCTACGACCAGGGCTCCTCGTTCTGCGCGCGTTCAAGTGGGTCCCCGTCGATTTGTTCTTCCGATGTCGAGATGCTGAAAACACTGGGCTGTGTAGATCTTCGTCCTCACTATAAGGGGGCCCATCGCCGAATGACATTGCGGGTAGTTGCTGATTTCCGGGACTGGGATCCGTTCCCCACAGCCCCGACGACCACTGGCCACGGGAGGCGTCCCAGGAGGCAGGAGGGTCTGAGAGGCGCCGATGTTCACTTGCAGGAGTGGACACACCGGATGCACGAGGTGGCAGCGGCCCATAATGAAGAGGATGCGTTGGCGGGTACGCAAAATCCCGAACGAGAGCGTATGGCAAGCTGGAATGGAAGATAGGAAAGACGTGTGAGCCGGGACGAGAGCAATTCTGCGAGGCTACGGAGACATTCGAATACATGGACAAACGATCTTTCGCGTACGATGTTGGCCGCTGGCCACTCTGTGTCTTCCCAGGAGCCTCTGTATTGATTGGCGGCAAGACCGACAAGGTCGTGGGAGGAGTATTCAGCACCGACTGTGGTCGGGACGCAGATGTAGCCATGGTTGCCATTCTGTTCGAGGATATGGCAGAATTCCCGTGAGAGAACAAAGTGATGCTGTTGTCAAATTTGTTGGTGAAGGGGATGGAGATCGGTTTGGTGATAAGGCAAGCGTTTAGACTCTATGTGCGCATGGTGTCGTCCACTCGTTGAAGTCGATCAATGCTAGGTTGAAGGAACGCGCCGAATATTAGGAGACAGGACCGCGCGAAGTAATCCAGCCGAGGCAAAGGGGAGGATTCTATAGGAGCGACGGCCGTAGAGGCATGCAATCCAGCGAAGCACTTTGCGGACTCCTTGCTTACGAGCACTATACAGGTATTCGACCGAATGAGGCTGGAAGAGGAGAGACCTCGAGGTTCTCAATGCAATATCGCCAGTGGCAAGTCGAGAAGGACGATACTAGACGCCACCACCCGCGATATTCCCAGGGCGGCGATAGGCGACTGCTGCAACAATTGACGACTGAGATAGGTCCAGTGCGCGGCTATCGATCTCGCAGAGATTAAGAACCCCTCGTTCTTTGCTCGATCAGAGATATATCGACGAATAGGAAAACAAGGAGCAGGCCCAGCCGGAGACTTCGAAATAAACGGGGTAGTTATTCAGGGAAATTTGCGACCAATGACCTCTTCGATTGCTGTCAAGGTAATCTGGTTGTCTTTCTTCTCTGGCCACCAAAGGAATTTTGTCCCGCGTTCTGGCTGTCGAGTCGATGTCGGTGGGAAACTTCTAAATATAGCAGCTTATGCCAATGTCCTGGGTTAATTAGAGAAGAGCACCAATAACAACAACAGACACGGAGGCAGAGAAGCAATGAAGGGGAGAGACAGCGAGAACGAGGGAGGGGAGGGGAGGAGGGGGTTTGCAAGGACGATGAAGCAGAAGGACTAGTTGGTAGTCTACTACAGTGTGGTTGTGCTAAAGTGCTAGGCCCTAGCTCCCAAGTCCCAATAAATGGAAGTCATAATCAAAAGAAATAACACGATTAGGGGACGGCGAATAATGGGTTGGTTATGGATCCAGAACAGGAGGCCGGAGATTACCTTTTCCCTATCTCGCCCACAGTTCGACGCTGAAGAGTCCAAGCAAATCAAAGCGTTAACTCTGGATCATCGAGGCGCAGTTCTGTTCGGTGGTGGGGAGTCCTGACAGTAACTATCAAGCTGCGCGCAACAGTCGATAATTTCCAGATGAAGCAGTGCACTGACTTGGAGGGGATATGAAACAGCGATCAATTCGGTCTCTTGTATCCACAACGACCATCATCCAGAAAGGTCGATAGTTAGTTAAATTGATCTCCTCGTCGCCGCCGATTTTCCTTCGTCCGCAAGAAGGCCAGCCACGTGATGAACCCCATGCACGGACTAGCGTGTTTCAGGAATGGGTGCCTTAATCTATTCCTAGACTGGGATGGCATGCCTGAGGCAGGGGTATCTCCTTGCTTCGACTCTTCATACCTTGACACATCTTCGGACGCTTTCCCAGCTCCTGGTATGCAAAGCCTCATCTTCCTTGCGTGGCTGGATGGAATAGTGTGAGTCTGGGAACTCCCCGGGACGAGGAATCGGAGGCTAGGATTATAGGATAGAATCTAAGCGTCCCAGTGCCAGCCACACTAAAGTTGCCAGGCAGAGGACAATCTTTGACACAGCCTGCAGGCTTACTGAAGAATGGTTGGAACGATATTGCACTGAGCAGGTTTCTATTCTGTCTATGGAAGGAAGGAAGGAATGTACTAAAAACAAGGAAAACACTTCAGTAGGTACAAAACGACAGACACACAGTACCAGCTGTGATCAGAATGACAAGACTCAAGCACTTGGATAACTGTCGATCCGCTCCTGTCCGGCTCGGAACACAGCATCATGCCCAAGAGCGGCCGTCAGCACACCTAAAAGGTATTCATGATCCTACCACCTTCGAGCTGGCCTGGCGAATCTCGGTGTGAAGGAGCTTCGAGTGGAAGAGCTTGAGGTTGAGGGGCTTGCGATAGAAGAACTTGTGGTGGATTGGCTCGATGTGGAAACCTCTGGAGGGGACGAAGTTGGAATGGATCCTGGAGGGGACTCGGATACCACCGGAGTCTGATATACAGTCCTTACCGCGGTGATGAAGGAGCTTGTGGTAGAAGGACTTGTGGTAGAAGAGCTTGTGGTAGAAGAGCTTGTGGTAGAAGAGCTTGTGGTAGAAGAACTTGTGGTGGATTGGCTCGACGTGGAAACTTCTGGGGTGTAGGGAGTCAGCGCGAATTCTGGAATAGATTCGGAGGCCACCGGGCTCGGATATACTGTCGTCACCGCGGTTATGAAAGAGGTCACCGTCACCGTCGGAAGCTCTGTTGGAACAGGACTTGGTGTCATTGATGACTGTGGTATTGAGGACATACGTGACGAGCTCGGAGAACTTCCTTGTCCAAAGATCTCTTCAAACTGAGACGGGATGGCAGCATTGTTCAGGGATTGATCGTCAACATAGCTGGCTGGAACACGAACATGGCTCAAAGGACGGTCAACCATATCCACGTCCATGCAGGTTGTATAGATTTCCTGTTTCCCGTTTGGCAAGCCCGGATCCACCCCCGGCGCCGTAGGCCAGTCCCAAACCCAGTACAGGGTGTACAGTTTGCCGATCGGCACTTTGGAAGGTAGTGCGGTGTCCTGCTGACACCAGAGATCAGCTCCCATGAGTTGATTTGCCTCATGCGGGTACGTGGACTGGCGGTGCTGCGAGATTTGACCGCTGTTGATCTGGTAGCAACGGCCATCGTCAAAATTCTGCTCCGACAGCAGAACGCCGCGCTTGTCACCTCCAGTCCCTTCCTTGTTCCAGACTTTGTGAACATCAAGGAGCTTTTCATCTTCCTTGGGCTCTGTTGTCCCGTACACATAGACTGTCCCGCAGTTCGGGGGTTTGCCCAGCTGGTTCTGAGGTAGCGTCACATGGCCATTCTCCTGGAAACGAAGAGCAATGGCAGCACCAGGACTTGCCTGAAGTCTTGGGCTACCTTCGGTTTGGACTTGCTTCCGCTGCGTGTCCTTGCACAGTTTGTCGCTTGGCAGGATCTGGCTTAGGTTTGCTCGGCCGTTCGGCGGTGTCAGATAGGTCATGGTGTTGTCGTTGAAGGCAGGGTCACTGCGAAGGACATTTCCTCGCGGAAAACCTGGGGAGCCAACGAAAGTCCCATTTGGCGCGATTACTGTGAGCTGCTCTACCCAGGAATGGGCGCTGATAGGGACAACAAAGAGAGTGAGGAGGAGCAAGCTCAAAGCGTCCATCCAGAGGACATGCATAGCTTTCATCGTGTTTTTTTCCAACGCTAAGCTAACAAAGAAAGAGATCTTGAAAGAATGACCATACGCCGACCAGCGGAGTATACCTCAAGAAGTGAGCTCTGTTTGCGCGAAGTCAGTATGACTGTCAACATCTAAAATAGCGGAGGGGCATTACATTTAGAAGCTCATAATGTGGTGCCTATTGCTCTCTCGGTTACGCAGGAAGTTGATCTTGGCTCTTATGTTTCTCGAGACACAGTGACGAGATATGGTCTCTTTCTGTATTGAAACGATTGGAAGCCCTGCTCTTGACAATAGGACGAGGATTGGTCAATTCATGAGAAATGGAAGAGACAATTGACGGTGAAACACAATGTTTTCTTAGGGACCTGTTTTTCCCTCTTCTCGAATGGCTTCTTCCTTCTTCTAATAGTCTTTGTACTCTGTCTAGAATCACCAGATACAATAGCCATTATTGCAAGTCTTCGTTCGAAACACCTGGGTGGGTTCTGAATCAATAGAGCAATGTCAATGAGAGGACAGAGAGAGAGCTCATTTTTTTTTTTTGTTTTTTTGCACGGCGCTAAAGAAAACAGCAGGCTCGTTGTCTGAAGAGAACCTTGAGGCCAATCAATTGAACATTCTATGCTCTCTCTCAGGCAGGTGTTGGTACCAGATCGGGTGATGCAGACATTCCAGTAGATGAGTTGCCGGGTTATGGAGGCTACTATCCACTGCTCTGAGAAATGTTAGGAACCAAATAGAATCAAGCAGCATGGTGTTTCTCATGTCCTTGAGGATATATTCAATCCCCAAATAGTAACAGCGCGTAATGACATCAGGGGACTACCTATGTTGCCCATCGCGTGTTTGAAGATCTGTGAGGATGTTGCAGAGCTGCACGAAATACAAGGGAGGAAAACTGCCGATTGGCTTCAAGCTTCCCGATACGGCGCTTACCATCCGTCTGTCAAGATTGAAGGGACACCAGTACCGCTGACAGACATACCAGAACAACTTTGAGTCTCTTTCGCATGGTATGTCGTAGATACTAGTAATATTTAGACAAATCGATGGCTGACTCTTTGCTGGTTGAGTGACGCCTGTGGTCCTCCATGCACGTTTATATAAAACAGCAGATGGGCGCTATGTGCACTAACAGCCAACCTAGCCACTCCAACAGCCCAGCGCTTGCCAAATATATACTCTCTCTACGGTATAAATCGACTCATCCACGAGTTCGAATACCTTATTACACGAGAATATACACTGTGGTTGTGTACGGATACGTTTCTGCAAGCATCCTAGATGGATCACTTACTCCGTAGTTCATCGATCCACTCCGTAGTATACAGAGCACAGAAACACCATTCAAGGGATAACCGGAGGAACACAAGACTAGCTCCCCTTTACTCATCGAAAGTGATCTTTGTCTGCTTTCTCTGAGGTTGCTTTCCTTGTGATCAATTTCTCGAGCGGACCTCCCTCATTACCGAAAATTCCTCCTCTTCTCGGAAATTTCCGATTCGGGCACTTTCACGGCTTATTCTCCGGAGAGAAGATGGATAGATACTATCTTCGGATCTTACTACATAGAAATATCAGATTCAGCACGGCTGAGAAAGCTGACATGTCGGAATGGTTTCTGCATGTTCTGAAACGACCCCTTCCTGGAGAACAGAACCGGGTTAAAAAATTTCTTCAGGACACTTGACCATCCGGATTCCTCCGGACTCCAGCAACAGCTCTGATTCTGAGCCCCCAA
This sequence comes from Aspergillus clavatus NRRL 1, assembly GCF_000002715.2. Classification (NCBI taxonomy): domain Eukaryota; kingdom Fungi; phylum Ascomycota; class Eurotiomycetes; order Eurotiales; family Aspergillaceae; genus Aspergillus; species Aspergillus clavatus. The sequence goes on along the minus strand of NW_001517101.1, from coordinate 922,822 downwards.
AATACCGAGAAAGTGAACCGCTACCGGAGCTTTTTGCCTGGCATAAAACAATCTCTTAGAGATCCTAGAGACATTGTACTGATTGATTAGATCAAAGAAGTGGGTATCGTGTTATCTCCGGCGGATCAGGAATCCTTAATGGCCCTGGCTTTTTTCGTCCAGTGTCCACTCTACCAGCTTGGCCGTTCCACTACGGGAGAAGAAGAGGAAGAATAACCGAAGCCAAGTGCGAGCATATTGCCTGATCTGGGCATGCGGGATCACTTGGATGATACTGTAAGCCCAGGAATTACATAAAAGGTTCAGTTACGATGGGTTGAGTTTGCGGTCCACCAGCGCTGGGATACAGATGAAGTTTTTCGTATTGCTGACTGTTATTGGAAAACAAGCCCTCGTCGAAAGATGTGGGGACGCAATTCGGAAGGATGATGTTCTGAAAAGAAGAGATTTTGCTTTCCATAAGACATTGCGTACTTACAGTGTACATTCAGTTGGGGATCAGGATTTGGAGTTCTGCATAGGGGGAAAGGAGAAGGAGAAGGTCATCAATCAATTGGTTTTCCAGGAAGATAGCGGCATGTAAGGACTGTGGCAATGAAGGGAATATCAACCATGTTGCAATCAGCAGGACTTTGTGGCCATAGGATACCTTGGAGGTGCAGTTAAAACCCCATCAGTATCATACCCATTGGTACTGAAGTATATATCCTTGCATAACAACATGCACATCGGCCTCTGGAAGACTGGAAGAGCCATACTGGTGCATATATATATACCGACTTGGGAGGGTCGATATAGATAAGACCAGCTACTTCGCAACCTCAGTGTCAACATCCTCAGACAACAGTCATTGTTATTGGTTTTTATCAATCATTCTTCTGGCGATATAGAGCATCTCTCTGGATACTCGATATCTACGTAATCATCAACCATCACTCGAGAAACTGGAGGTCAGTTTCCTGATAAGTGGAGCTCATAACCTACCAACTGGTCCCAGCAGCTATTAGAATCCAGGTGGTTATGTTCGGAATATTATTGTCCTTTGGTCTTACTGATAAGAGGACACTGTAGGGTGCCTAATAGTGCCTACTAAGGTATCTGTACATACTAGGATTCTACAGTAAAGTAAGGTAGTAGCCCATGCATGGACTTCCATGGTATTTGGATGATTGCTTTCGATCAACAATCTGATGGTTGGTGCTGGCTGGGTAAAGTTACAATCATACGGGGAGTGTCAATGACATCCTGGATCATCTCTACCAGACACCTGGTTTATGACTGAGTGGTGATGCTCTAATCAAATTTCCAACAACCACAAACCCAGAAAAATTGGAAGGTGATCTTGGTGTCTTTATCCAAAGGATCAAGTATCTACTAAGCATGACTAGTCACTCCCTAGTCTAATAGTAGTCAATAATAATAATAATACCAAATCAGCCCAGGCCCCCAGCGTTGGATTATTTTTCTTTGACTAAAGTACTTGGGTCTATCTAGTACTTGGGTCTCCCCCACTCCCTTATTATTGTTCTTTTCTGCTCTTCCGCTCTTTTCTCTTTCCTGTGTTCATCACACTCCAGTTTTCGCTCCAGAAATCTAACTGTACTGTCGAGTTCAACCTCGCTGGGATCTTCGTTTAGTGGTTTCTTCTTCTTCTTCTTTTTTTTTTTTTTTTTATAAACCCAGGAGCCTGGAACACGCAGCTGCAGTGATCCACGGTGCTTGTGGCGGTGCTTTAGGCCGCAAAATTCAAGTCGGAATTACTTAATTCCTTCGCGAGCCACAGTTCGCCCTTTCACTCCAATCTCAGGGGGGAATCGAAGGCCAAAGAGATAGGCAAGGGAAGAACAGGAAGGTAAAGAAGAAAAGACAAAAAAAAAAGGAGTTACCGAAGACTCGAATTGGTCTTTCTGGAGTCAATCCAACTCCTGTTCAACCTGTGGGTAAGCTACCTCCATGATCTTCCTGAGATATATCTACGTTCTCTCTGTCTGGACTTGGTATCTTGGAAAATTAATTTAAGCTGACCGCATCGAATGTCGTCGTCTTCCATCTAGAGTCGTCCCTCCACCAAACTTCCCGATTTCCCCAGTTTTCCAACTCATGTCACCGTCTTCTTCGCGAAATTGAATTTTTTGACATCATTCGGCCTTCATTGAGCGACGTTTTGTGCGCGAAATTGAGACAGTACGAGGCGGTAATATCCTGCAGGGGTTCACCCTGTGGACGGTCACCTTCCCTTTAAACCGAGGCCTACACCGCCTGTCTCAATTCATCCCTCTCTCTGCACATCATAATGGCGACTTCTCTCATCACAAGGAAGTTTCGCTCGGCGGACGCAGATAGCGATGCTCAGCCGGGGTGGTTGAAGCGTCAGGTCACCGGCGCTCTGCAATCTATTTCCAGCCATGCCTGCCAGCACCCCATCCACACCATTGTGGTCATTGCGTTGCTCGCCAGTACAACCTATGTCGGTCTTCTTGAAGGAAGTCTTTTCGACAGTGTCCGGAATTCTCGAAGCATTGCCGGTCAAGTGGATGTGGATACCTTACTCCAGGGCAGTCGGAGTCTCCGATTGGGAGAGAGTACATCTTGGAAATGGCAGGTCGAGGACGCTTCGGCCGATCAGGATTTTACAGTATGACCTCCTTTCTAGACCTCTTGGTACTAGCGATCCCTAGTTTGACTAACCGCCAATCGCCTAGGCTGCCCACCATCTCGCGTTGACCACCTTCATTTTCTCGGATTCCTTGTCCAAGTCATCTTCGATTGCCCCTGTCGCCGCAGAAGTGCCAATTCCGTCGAATGCTTCTGCTCAGCCAGTGCCGGATACCCCGAACCTGTTCTCTCCGTTCTCCCACGATTCGTCTCTCGCTTTCACTCTTCCATTCGGTCAGGTCCACCAGTTCCTGAAGTCAGTGCAGGAGATTCCCGACTCCTCAGCTGACGGAGTCGACGGAGAACAAAAGAAATGGATCATGCGGGCTGCTCGTGGCCCCGCCTACGGCTCGGGAAGCGCTATCAAGCTTTGGTTGACAGATGCATGGGGTTCTTTCGTTGATCTGGTCAAGGTACGTTTTTGGAGCCTACACATAGGTTTTGCTGAGAGATTTGCTAATTTCCGTAGCACGCCGAAACAATTGACATTGTAATCATGACTCTGGGTTATCTCTCGATGCATCTTAGCTTTGTCTCCCTTTTCTTCTCGATGCGCCGTTTGGGTTCGAAATTTTGGCTGGCCGCGACTGTCCTATTCTCGGGCGCATTCGCCTTTCTGTTTGGTCTTCTGGTAACCACAAAGCTTGGAGTCCCGATCAACGTTCTCTTGCTGTCTGAAGGCCTTCCATTTCTGGTTGTCACCATTGGCTTTGAAAAACCCATCCTTCTGACCAGAGCTGTTCTCAACGCGGCGGTGGACAACAAGCGGCAAGTGTCCAGAACTGGCTCCGGTCGGGCCTCGAGCACAACCAAATCCATTCAAGATTCCATTCAGATTGCAATCAAGGAACAAGGTTTCGACATCATCCGTGACTACTGCATTGAAATTGCCATCCTTGTTGCTGGTGCCTCTTCTGGAGTCCAGGGTGGGCTGAGACAGTTCTGCTTCCTCGCGGCATGGATTCTTTTCTTCGACTGCGTTCTGCTCTTCACCTTCTACACCACAATTCTCTGCATCAAGCTTGAGATCACCCGTATCAAGCGCCACATTACTCTTCGCAAGGCTCTAGAGGAAGATGGAATCACCCACCGTGTGGCAGAAAATGTCGCTTCGAGCAACGATTGGCCCCAGACTGGATCCGATAGCAGCAATGAGACTAGCGTTTTCGGCCGGAAGCTCAGATCAGACAGTGTCCGGCGATTCAAGATCCTGATGGTTGGTGGTTTCGTCCTGATCAACGTGGTTAACCTGTCCGCCATCCCCTTCCGCAACTCAACCCAGAGTGTTGGACTGCCTATCCTGTCCCGCGTCTCCAACGTTTTCGCCCCTACGCCAATCGATCCTTTCAAGGTCGCTGAGAACGGCCTTGACTCGGTCTATGTCTCTGCCAAGAGCCAGATGATGGAAACCGTTGTGACTGTCGTCCCCCCCATCAAGTACAAACTCGAATACCCTTCTGTGCACTACGCCGCGCCAGGAGAGCAACGTACCTTTGATATTGAGTACGCTGACCAGTTCCTTGATGCCTTTGGCGGAAGAGTCATTGAGAGCCTTCTGAAGAGCATCGAAGATCCGATCATCAGTAAATGGATCATTGCTGCGTTGACTCTGAGCATCATCCTGAACGGTTATTTGTTCAATGCCGCCCGGTGGAGTATCAAGGAACCCGAGACTGCTCCTACCGCCCCCCAAGAAGCCGTGATCGAGCCCAAGAAGGAATACCCCAAGATCGATCTGAATCCTGATGCACCCAAGCGGAGCCCGGAGGAGTGCGAGGAGCTGTTAAAAGCCAAGCGAGCTGCCTACATGACTGATGAAGAACTTATTGAGCTTTCCTTGCGTGGCAAGATTCCCGGTTATGCGTTGGAGAAGACTATGGAGAACGAAGAGCTTCTGAGCCGTGTGGATGCTTTCACCAGAGCTGTCAAGATTCGCCGATCAGTCGTTGCTCGTACCCCTGCTACCTCCGCCGTCACCAGCTCTTTGGAAAGCTCAAAGCTCCCCTACAAGGATTACAACTATGCGCTGGTCCATGGTGCTTGCTGCGAGAATGTCATTGGTTACTTGCCCTTGCCCCTCGGAGTTGCCGGTCCTCTGACCATCGATGGCCAAAGCTACTTTATCCCCATGGCCACCACTGAGGGTGTGTTAGTTGCCAGTGCCAGCCGAGGTGCCAAGGCCATCAACGCCGGTGGTGGCGCGGTGACTGTTCTCACCGGCGATGGTATGACTCGTGGTCCTTGTGTTGGTTTCCCCACACTTGCGCGTGCGGCTGCTGCCAAAGTTTGGATTGATTCTGAAGAGGGCCGAAGTATTCTTACTGCCGCTTTCAACTCGACCAGTCGGTTCGCTCGTCTTCAGCACCTGAAGACTGCCCTTGCCGGTACATATCTGTACATTCGATTCAAGACGACGACGGGTGATGCTATGGGTATGAACATGATCTCCAAGGGTGTTGAAAAGGCCCTTCATATCATGGCCACTGAGTGCGGTTTTGACGACATGGCCACGATCTCTGTTTCTGGAAACTTCTGTACTGACAAGAAGGCTGCCGCTATCAATTGGATTGACGGCCGTGGCAAGTCTGTTGTCGCAGAGGCTATCATCCCTGGTGACGTTGTTCGTAACGTGCTCAAGAGTGATGTGGACGCGCTTGTTGAGCTGAACACCAGCAAGAACCTGATCGGAAGTGCTATGGCTGGAAGCGTTGGTGGATTCAATGCGCATGCCTCGAACATTGTCACTGCCATCTTCTTGGCGACGGGACAGGATCCCGCGCAGAACGTTGAGAGCAGCAACTGTATCACAACCATGAGAAAGTAAGCCGTCCCACTTTGCCGGTTCCACACCCTATGTTACTCCTGGACTCTTATGCTGACAAATTGACTTCTTGCAGCATCAATGGCAACCTCCAAATTGCCGTGTCGATGCCTTCCATCGAAGTTGGAACCATCGGTGGTGGCACCATTCTCGAAGGACAGTCGGCCATGCTTGACCTGCTTGGCGTCCGTGGCTCTCACCCCACGAATCCGGGTGACAATGCTCGCCAGCTTGCTCGGATCGTCGCCGCTGCTGTTCTTGCGGGAGAGCTGAGCTTGTGCTCTGCACTTGCTGCCGGACATCTTGTCAGGGCGCACATGGCGCATAACCGTAGCGCCGCACCGACGCGGTCGTCGACGCCGGTCTCGGCCGCCGTTGGTGCCGCTCGGGGCTTGACCATGACCGCTATGAAATGAAGAACGACGTGAACATTTGACGCACTTGGGAGTCTGTGCACCTTGGCATACTTGCCTCGTCGGAGAATGCGGTTAAGGTTTTAGCAATGACCGCCACGCTCGCACCCGCAGCGTGGCTCACAACATTCTCTTCACTCTCCCCGCCCCGTCTTAATGATACCCTCTGGATCTCATGGCAACAGTCTTTTACAGGAGCTTTGGATTAGCTCATGATTGCTTGGAGGGGACTATGCTGTTTGATTACGGTATCCCTTCTCCTCTGCTGCGACAGCCCCTTCATGAGGGGTTGGGAGCGATGAAAACTTGTTGACAAGGAGGCATGGAGTGGGAGTCGGATCTGGGAGACCTGTATAGAAATATCGAGGACTGATCTTGTAATAATTGAAATGAATGAACGAGTGAGCTTTATTATTCGCGTATCGTCAGAATCTCACAGGACATGCAATTCGGGTACGAGTATTATTATTATTACTATTACTATTAATATTATGTATTGAAACGGCACGTTATCATCAGTGGTAACGGAGCCAAGCCGACCGGTCTGGACTCCTAACAGTGTCGACTCCGTAAGGACTAAGCTTAAGGCCCATAGCAATTTTAGCAGCGAGAGTTCGTTTCATGCAGGCTGCAACTTGAATGCCTATATGGACCTGGTTGAGATGAGATGAACAAGAGACAGAACACGCATATATTTCATTTCCCTAGGTAGCATAGACTAGAGATGGAAGTATCTTCTCTTCAGCCATGTATAAGTATGTATATTGGTGCAGGCACCGAGTATGCAAGTGGCAAGCTGACCTGCGGTGTCCTCTCTGTCGTTGAATAAAATAGATAGTTACAGGGGGAAGACACCTTTTGTGAGTTGTGACTGACACGAATGTACTCCGTAGATAGTAGCCTTTTTAGGAGAGAGAGAATCGTGAATCGTCTCGAGCTGTCCCTCTGTCAATCCCCAAAGAGGCAAAGAAAATTATTGTCCGAATTCGGGACCTTTGGTGCCTCAAAATTTGGTCTTTGTTAGGAGTGCCTGTCGCTTCCTCCCCCCTTTTTTTTTCTTCCCTTTTAACTCTTTCTCTCTCTCTTTCGTGATTGTCGTCAAAGCGAGCATGGCACTCACTCGGCTGCTGATTGCCTCCACGTAGACTACTAACTAACTGGATAGATACCTAGCCTAGGCATCGGTTCCTGGGGGCCTGTGGACTGTGGAGAAGGGGATGCTGATTTGGTGTTCCGGAATTTTTACTAAGGCTTTCTGGTGGGAGGCTAGGAGGTATGTTCCACGTCCAGATGATGGCGATAGTGATACTATCAATGAAGACAATTTAATTTATCTTTTTATGCTGGAATACTTCAGTATATCCTTTGATCATTCCAGCATGGGGACTTGAACTGGGCCTGCATTTATAGCTTGCTTCCATTACTGGATGTAAGGTACCTAAACCACCGATTTCAATACGTGTATCGATCCTGCACCGTTTGATACCTACCTTGGCTACCTTAGTAGTACCTTACCTACACTCTGCATCGTGATCACAGTGGAAAGTTACCGGTTCCCAGATGGTACCTGAACCTGACAGTGCTGTTCCGTGGCTCATAACTGTATTTCATCCCATTCGTTGTTTTGTCCTCTGTTGGCCCCGTTTCCTTCTCTCTCCCCCAAGTGACTGACCTAGTACTACTGTACTACAAGTGACTTAGTAGTTAGTAGTATAGTACTACTAGTGCTCACTCTTTACTCTTTACTCTTTAGTCTCTCTCTCTCTCTCTCTCTCCCCTTGAAGAAGTCGGGATTGCTTGCATTTCTCTCTCACGGCTATTGCTTCCACTCGTCTTTTCTTGTCTTTTCTGTCCTTATCATCATTTTTTTTCCCCCTTAGGTTATCATTGTTGTGTTGAAAGGCGGTCCTTTATTTTTTTCTTCTTCACCATCTTCTTCGTCTTTATTTTTCCCTCCCTCCCTCGTGCGCCGAAGGAGTCCAATTCCATTCCTTGCTGCTAGGTCTTGTGCTTGATTGTCGGCCCCTTCTCTCCTTTTCATTCCATGCCTTGCTGCCGTATCTAATTTTCGAGTCGCCTCAAACCTCCTTTATCTGAGCCACGATCGAGGCCCTTATCGTACCTCTATCTTGCCGAGTCCGAAACCACTGTCGACGGTGTATGTTTTTGTCGCGATCGATCAATCAATCAATCAATCAATATATCCGAATACATGGAATTGGCTTCCGTTCCCTTGTTCCTGTCTGTAAAGTACTAAGCCACGAGCACCACGAGCCAGCGCTTGGCAGAACCGACGCGATAACATCCCATCTCGGCCCCATATGAATCCGAACCCAGGAACCATGTCGCCTGTCTCCGTGGACGGCAGTGACTGGTCCGGGATCAACCAATACCAGAAATCCGAACCCCCGTTCTCTCCCACTTTTTCGAATCGCGGAAATCTAGCGACCCCTCCGACATCAGGCGTTTCCAGCGGGCTGGCCCCCAATGGCGCAGGCGCGCCAAATGGGTCTGCAAGCGGTGTGAGCGACTCGGGGAATCCGTCGCCTCCGAGTTCCGTAGCGGCGCGGTCGAGCAATGGAACCCTGGCGGAGGATCGCGGTAAACGCCAGAAGAAGATGGAGGAGTTCCTAGGGCAACACTACGTCGCGCTGAGAAGATTTCTCAATGCGCCTTATCGAGATGACAGGGGGAACAACAAGTCGAATAAGGCCCGAGATAAACTGCTGCGGCTCTCGGCCACCCAGTTCCACGAGCTCAGTACCGATGTCTACGATGAACTGCTCCGTCGACAGCAGGCCATGCCACCTTCTGGACGACCGGGTCCTCCACGTCCCGACGTGCCACCGTTCCTTCCCCCGCGGGAAGATTTTCACGAGAAACGCAACCAAGCACGACAGAAACTCGCCTCTCTCCACCATGGACGGTTCAGAGACTTGGCGACAGATGTCTTCTGCGAGCTGGAACGACGGTTCCCCCAGTTCCCAGCGCGCGAATCTCGCAGGGCGAGTCCTGCTCCAAGTCTACACGGGCGGCCGTCGAACGGCTATCCCCCCAACGGGTACGGCCCCAATGGGTACCCTCCACCGCCAGGCAGTCGGCGCTCCCAGTCTCGGGGTCCACCGGGCCGCACGGGCATGGGATATCCGTCCGGTGGCCCGCCTGGCAGTCCCATGGCTGGATATCCTCCCCGTCAAGGATCCTTGGGTGGGGCATCATCAGTAAACGGCGACTCGGGCCCGCAAGCCAAATCTTTCCAGAGTAATACTATTGTTCCCAACAAGAGCACAATGGTGGAGGATGATGACGATGCGGTCGGCACGGAGGACGATTATGATGCCCGAAGCGATGCGTTCGCTCTAGATGGGGTTTTGCAAAGCAGAAGAGGTACTACGACAACATTAGGCGAGGGAGAAAGGAAGCTTTTGGCAGAGACACAGTCCCAGGCATCGGCATTGCAGGATCATGTGAGCAAGTTAGAAGAGTTGCTCAAACAAAAAGATCAAGAGCTCTCCAAGTATCAGGCAGAGCAGGGAAAGGTGGACAAACTTGAGGAGCTAATCAGGTCAAAAGAGAAGGAAATCTCAAAGTATCAAGAAGAGCATGAGAAGTCGCAGGTAAGCAAAAATCTTGGGAGTCGTACGGACCCCTATGTTGGTATTCTCGGCTTTCTAACACGCGGAACAGGTAACAAGCGCGGAGAAAGAGGAGTGGGAAGCCCTCAGGATGGATCTTCAGAGTAAAATCTCCCAGGCGGAGAATCTGAACAGCTCTCTCCAGCTTGAGTTGGAGAAGGTACGAACGGAGCACGATGCCACAGAACGAGATCTTCGCAGCCAACTCAGCGAGGCATCGCGACAAAGTGTTGGCGACGTGGAGCTCCAAGCCCGTTTTGCTGAATTGGAGGTCAAGCACCAGAGTCTCCAGGCCGAGTTACAGGAACAACAGCAGGTGACAGAGGAGGTCAAGCGAGAAGCATCCGCATTTTTGATGGAAATGAAGGCCTTGACGGAGCAAAGCCATTCTAAATGGGAGCATGAAGAGCGACTGTCAGGCGAGGTTCAACGGCTGGAGGAAGAAGTCAAACAATGGAAGAGCCGGTATGCCAAAGCTAAAACTCAGCTTCGACATCTTCGGGCAGCTTCTGGTGACATATCAGATTCGCATCCCGGCCTTGGCAGAGTGGTGCCTGAGGATGAAGAATTCATGCAGGAACGGGGGTTGGTCAGGGACATACATGTTACCAGGTTCCAGATTTCCATCGACGAGTTGCTCCGTACCGCACGATCCGACGAGCATCAACTTGTCATGAACCAGATCAACGGTGTCATTCTCGCAGTCCGGCAGGTTCTTCGGGATATTGAGATGACCCAAGACCCTGCAGATGGACTAGCTGCTCTGCGGACTAAAGCCACACGCAGGGTGTCTGCGACGGCCAACAATATGATCACTGCCGCTAAGAACTTCGTCCGATCGAACGGCCTCTCACCCGTCTCGCTTCTGGATGCTGCTGCCTCACACTTATCAACTGCGGTCATTGAGCTCGTCCGTCTCGTGAAAATGCGCCCCACCCCGGCCGAGGAGCTCAACGACGAGGATGAAGAGGAGCGAGAACAGTTTTCACAGATGAAATCTCCTGACTACTTTAGCGTTGCCCCCAGTCATAGTCGGATGAGCAATAATGGGTCCATTTACAGCGTCATGAGCCCTCCCTCAAATCATTCTCGAAATGGAACAGCTTCCCATTTTGAGACTGGATTGTCCAACGGCATTACACCAACTCCACAGCGGAAACCTGACGACCATGAGCTTCAGGAATTGAAGGTGAGATAATCTGTGATCCCACATTATATTGGAAGAATTGCCACTAAATGAGCTTACAGATTTACGTCGAAGACCAAACAGACGGCCTCGTCCAGTCCATCCAGGCCCTTGTCGCCAGCATTCGAGCCGAAGACGGAATGACAGCCATTCGCACTCATATCTCCGCCATCTCCTCCGTTGTTTCCAATGTCACCTCATCCACCGAACATCTCATCAACAAACCCAACATGAGCTCGTCTCTGAGAGAGCGCTCTGGCCCCATCCTTCAATCGCTCGGCCACCACCGGGCCCGTCTCATGGAGGCAGCGAACGAGGGCGACGATGCCATTGACATCTCAGAGCTTCGACAAGTCACCAAGAAGTTCCCGCCCATCGCATTTGAGATTGCGAGGGAAACAAAGGAGTTGGTCCACCGACTCGATCTCACTGATGACAATGATTCCGAAGAGGACGACTTCCGGTGATTTTCGATAACGACATAGGCATGTGTAGCTTGGCTTCTCAACCGAGCCTTTTCCACATTCAACTCATCTTTTTTCAATCCTTATTCTTTTGGCCATCTAGCACTGGTGTCTTTCACTCCCGTTGATCGACCCGGCTGCCATCTATGAGCTGTCAATCTTGCAGCTTTTCTATACCTATCATGCATGACAATGAGCGACCATGTGACATGAGATATTCTATTTACTGGAGCCTCATAACTTTCTTCTTCATCTTTCTTGCCTACATCTTATCGTCGCCGACTTGATGTATCATAGTTGATCTGATTGTAAGCTTCACTTCTTGTACAGCGCCTTTTTTCTTCTCTTCACCGCTGTTCTCCTTGATTAGCGTTTTCTTTTCCTCCATAATCTCGTGTCGCATGCCCTCCGGATTTTTTTTTTTTTTTGCCCCTTTCTACAGGTTGTCTTGACGCCCCTGCTGGTTGTTTGTGTTTGGAATCCTATTTATCTTTGACTTCTTTGTATTTAGACATTTATTTCCCCTATTTCTTCATCTTGGCCTGAGGATTTTGCGCAATGGAGAGATTCTCCAGAGAAACAATAATGAATGACAGAATATCGTCATCTTCCATGACACTCTCTAAGCCTAGGTAGAGTGCCACTGTAGATGACTACTGATGTTGGTAATCAGCACGTGACGCAGCACCCAGCTCTCCCCAGACCGAATTCCGCAATCCGCAATCCGCAATCCGCTTCCCTTCCGGCTGTGCTGCTTTCAGGTGGTTGCAGGTTGGATGAGCTCATAATTTTACTCCAGTGAGTGGTAAATCTATAAATTATAAGAATAAGTCATATAATGCTTATATAACCTCAGAAAAAATTTTATCTTACATCACCTCTTTCTAAACCTTATACTATACCACTATCAACATAACTATGGCTTAAATTACTAAAAAGATAATTATTTATTACTTAAAAACTATCTTATTATTACTTAGGATATAGATAGCTAATAGGATAATAATAGCTAAGATATAAGTAGTACTTAGAGATAGTAGTAAAGAGTATATTATAATTACTAAAATATAAGATAGTAAGAACTTATATTATTACTTCTAAGTACTTAGAAACTAATTTTTAATTACTTATAGAATAATAAGAGAAAGATTATTATCTATTATAGAGAGATTTTTTACTATATTCCTAATTACTCTAAGAGATAGATAAGTAGTTATTAATTACTTAATAATTACTTAATAACTATTTATAAACTACTTAATAACTACTTAGTAAAAATATACTTTAATAAATAATCTCTAATCTTACCTATATCTATATAAATTAATAAAGGCCTAACTTAAAGAAGGAAATACTAGTAGCTAGGTTAAATAAATAGATATTAACTAAATAATAAGTATATTATATAATTAAATTAATTTATAAATACTTACTAACTACTTATAAACTACTTAGAATAGTATAATAAATTATTTAGTAATATAAATATAACTTTAGCTACTTTTATTACTATTACTATAAAATTAAATATAATTTTATAATAGCCTTTAAAGCCCCCCCTCCCCTATAAGAAAGATAGCTCTATAAGTATTTTCTAACTATTTATAAACTACTTTCTAAGTAGTTACTAACTACTTAGATCTATATTATATATATAAGATAATAGATAGTAAATCTTAGGTAGAAAGTTCCCTATAGCCCCTATAAGAAGTATAAGAACTATTATAAGGATATTAATTAGTATACTTATTTTCTTCTTTTTAATTATAGAGATTTAATATCTACTCTTATTTATTCTACTTCTATATCTACTTTATTATAAGCTTAGAGACTATATATTCTATATAATAATAAAGATATAGAGGAGACTAAAAAGAAGATAAAAAAAGAATTAAATAAAGAAAGTAATAAAGATAGTATATTATCTACTCTTTCTAATCTTAGTATTAAAGCTAAGAAGGAAGAAGAATATTAGCTAGGATATAATAAGAGATCTAAAGAGATTAAAGAAGCTAAGAATACTAAGAAGATAGAGAATATAGTTAAGACTAAGACTAAGTAGTAATTAATTTTAAAATACTTAGTAATTACTTAGCTAGTTCTTATATTAGGATAATAAATAATAATTATAAGATATAAGAGAGGTAAATTCACTATAAAATATAGCTTTAAAATATCTTATAACTACTTAGAAAGTACTTAGAAAGAATATATTATAAGTTTAATATATTAGTACTAAATTAATAACTAAGATATATAATCTTAATATATCTAAGGTACACTATAACTTAATATACTTAAGTACTTAATAAGTACTTAACCTAATTACTATATCTAGTATACTATAGCTTAATATTCCTAAGTACTTAATAACTACTTACTAAGTACTTAACCTAATTACTAGGAGTGCTAAATTAAATATGATATTATTATTATAGAGGAATATTTAACTCTAATTACTTTTAAACTACTTTAGAAGTACTTAGAAACTACTTAATCTATATTAAGAAGTCTCTCTAATTTATATTTACTACTTTATAAGATTTAGTTCTAATCTTTTATTCTTAAGCTACTATAAGTAAATTTCTTCCTCCTATTTCTTTATTTTAATTTTAAGCTTCTTTAATTTAAGCTTCTATTATCTCTACTCTATATTTATTATATTTATTAAGATAATATAGTAAAAAGAATAGCTAGGGCTAAATACTTAGTAAGTAGCTAGTAGATACTTCCTAAATAATTAAAAAGTACTTATCTTAACCTTCTTATTTAGGATAGAGATTATTAAGAATTAATCTAGGTATTACCTCTTCTTAATTCTAATATACTTTATATTTTAGTAATATCTAAAGAGTCTAACTAGTAGTATTTCTAGCTCCTTAAAAAAGTAGTTAGTAACTACTTTAAAACTACTTAGTAAGTACTTAATAAATATTAATATACTTTCTTAACTTATATAATAGAGGTAATTTACCTTTATATTTAATATTTAATATAAATAGTAAATATTTAACTTAGAAAAGTTCTTATATTATAAGATATCTTCCTAATTAAGCTTTACTAAACTAAATTAAAGTTTAGTACTTAATAAGTAGTTCCTAAGTATTTAGAAAGTACTTACTTCTTAACTACTTCTACTAATATAAGATATTTCCCTAAAGTATATAACTTCTAATATAATTACTTAATAGTATTAGTATAATTTCATAATAAATTAAAATAATAAGACTAAATTTAAGAGTATACTCTATTTAAGCCTATTTTAATTACTTAGCTCTTTTTCTATTATACCTAATTTTAAATATTTAGACTTTTATATTCTAAAAGTAGTTAGTAGGTATTTCCTAAGTAGTTAGTAAGTAATTTATAACTAATTAAAAGTTCTAGTAGTTTATTATAGTCCTCTTTAGATAGATAGTCTAGAAGACTTATTATATAGCTCTAAAGAAGGCTTCTCTAGCTTCTTATACTAATAGTCTTTAAAATTAAATATTAGAAATAGATATAATAAAATAGTAAAATATACTCTAACTACTATATTACATCCTAATATAGAGAATTAACCTTAAAGAGATATTACCTAAGGCCTAAGTACTTAGTAAGTAGTATTTAATTACTTATTAATATATTATTTTAAGTCTATATCTATTATAATCTTATATATCCTAGTACTATAGAGATAATTAAAGAATATTAACTATCCTAGAATACTTTCTACTAAGGAGAAAACCCTTTTAAATAATAGATAATATTCTTTAATAGAATTAAAGCTTATAAAGATATAAAATAAGATAATAACTAAGAGAAGTACTTAGTAAGTACTCTCTAACTACTTAGAAAGTACTTATTTTTTAACTAATTAAATAGAAATATTATAAAAAGGACCTTATTTATCTCTTTTAAGTAAATATATTTAAAAGATATATCTACTTTAAAAGAAGATAGTATTATAAGTAGTTAAATTTACTCTTTATATATATAAAGAATTATAATTTCTTATAAATTATAGAATATCCTCTAGATATATATCTAAGAGCTATAAATACTTAGAAATTACTTTAAGACTACTTATAAAGTACTTATCTTTATATATAGATTAATTCCTTAGAGAAATATTAGACTATTTATATCTTATCTATTTAGATATAAAAGAAGCTGTTACTTCTAAATAACTATAGTAATTTAATCTTTATTATAGAAACTCTTATAAATATCTATTAATATAGAAGTATTATACTTCTTATAGAAGGCTTTAAGCTAAGGATTTTAAAGAAATTAAGCTATTAAGTACTTAGTAAATACTATATAAGTACTTAGGAACTACTTACTAGTTATTAAGCTAGGGTCCTAGATCTCCTAGATAATCTATCTTACTACTTATAGAATATATTTAGGAGGCTTAGTAGATAGGGGTAGAAGATACTAATAAATACTATATAAGATAAATAGAATATATAGATATTAGGAAATATCTATAGGGACTAAAATATTAAAGATAATATTATAAGGAGTATACTTTAGGTATCTAGAGCCTTATAGATAATTATAATCTAAACTAGTTAGAAAGTACTCTTATAGGAGTTATTAAGTACTTAATAAGTACTTATTATAGAACTTTTACTAAGATACTAGTAGCTTAAAGACACTATATTCTTTAGACTAAGATATAATATCTTTATTAAAAAGCTTCTCTAAGAAATTAAAATTAATAGAAGTATATTCTTAAACTACTCTATAATAATATTTTATTATAATATTAGCTATTTTATTTATATATCTAATATAAGGTATATAATTTCTAAAAATATTCTAAAGTAGTTAGTAAGTACTTAGTAAATACTTAGAAAGTGCTTAAACTATACTAATTATTAATATTTTTTAAATATTAGCTTATATAATAGGAGCTATAATATATAATCTAATCCCCTCTTAAATAAGCTAAGTTTAGAGTAATAATAGCTATTAAGTAATTAATAAATAATTAAGAAGTACTTATAAACTACTTATCTATAGATATTCTATTTCTAAATATTAGATTTAAGAATCTAGATTAATCTCTAAGATTCTTAAATTCTTTTCTAAATACTCTTATCTACTAAGGTATAATAATAAGAAAGAAGAGATAGACTAAGATATTTATAAGCTAGAATATTTAAGTACTTCTATATTTATTTTTTTACTAAATATAATAGGAAAGATAAATAAATATTATATTTTCTCTAGCTAAAGATCTGCTTCTAAGTATATTAAATTTAAGTAGTTTATAAGTAGTTTATAAGTAGTTAAAAAATACTATATAAGTTAGTCTTTTTATATCTCTTATATTATTTACTTTATTTTATTCTATGTATATTATATAACTAGAATAATATATATATAACTAAGAATATAGCTAATAGGATACTTAGGGAGATTATTAATATACTTAGTCTTTAATATTATAAGAGTAGAGATTTTTATATTAATAAGAGAAATTAATAGATATTAATCCTAAGTAGTTAGTAATTAGTTAGTAACTACTTAAAAAATACTTATATTAACTATACTTTATTACTTTATATTATATCTTCTAGCTAGTTAAATAGACTATGATTTAGTATAGAGCTTAATTAAATTAATACTATATTTATAGGGTTAAGTCTTAGCTACCTCTATAATTAATAAATTAATTATGAAGTAGTTACTAAGTACTTAAATAAGTATTTAAAATATTTACTATACTAGAATTTTAGATAGAATAGTAATTTATTATATAGATTATATAAGCTATAAATACTTATTAATAGTCTTAGTAGTCATATATACAGGGTATGGCTTATATAAGCAGTCCAGACTGCTCATGTGAGCTGTGTACACTGCTTTTGGTTACCTCTCTTTTAGCCTGTCATTACATAATCAAGTTTTCCGATCCATACCTCTTTCGGCTCCTGCCTGCTCTAGTTTTTCTCTCCCTGTCTGCTGTTGTATCTCAAAGCTGGTTCTAACTGCTCTCCCATACAGCACGTCACTATCCCCGGCTCTCATCAGCTTTCATCATCAATTCAACGTAAGTAGCACTCCCTGACTTCAGAAAGGAACATCCAAATCACTAGGAGGCTTGATTGAAGTTTGAACGAGCTCGGTGTATTCCGGTGCTGGCCTGCTCGGGGTAGCTCGAATGCTAGCTACCTACCTCAAGAGAGCTTCCTCCCTGCAGCGGAGTGCATTTGTGAGGCCTGAGGCCTGCGGCCAGCGGCTCCCGGAAGGGATTACCTAATCGGCAAAGGTGCGCATTTGGCATGTTTTGGCTGACGGACTCTAGTCCCGTGACCTCCCCGTCCGGCTGCCGTATTGTCCCGCGTCTGCCCCTCCTTTTAGTTCCAGCAGCGAAAAGCAACAATGTTCTCCCGAAGCCTGAGGTCAACAATAACCCCACCTTGCTCGTCCTTCTCTTCTCGTCCCCTCTCCTCCGTCCTCAATTGCAATCAGTCCTCTTTCCTCTCCCTTCGCCGATTTTCCCAAGCTCCATCCGCCATGTCTCAGGTCTTCTTCGACGTTGAGTACGCCCCCGTGGGCACCGCTGCGCGTAAGTTGATGCCATCTCTTTGCTTGCTTGGTTGTACTGGCGTCCTGGATCTGGGGTACGGCTGGACTACTGGACTATCCTCTCCATCCTCCATCCTGTAATTTCAGTGTTGGATTGGAGGTTCTTTTTTCTTTGTCGCTCAGCCTCATTTCATGTCGCTACCGGTGTCCATATCCATTGCCTTTACTTTGTGGTTCGGTTTACTAACGTTCTATCGTTCCGCGCCTATAGCCAAGACGGGCCGCATCGTCTTCAACCTCTTCGATGATGTTGTCCCCAAGACCGCTAAGAACTTCCGCGAGCTCTGCAAGCAGGCCCCTGGCCAGGGTTTCAAGGAGTCCACCTTCCACCGCATCATCCCCAACTTCATGCTCCAGGGTGGTGACTTCACCCGCCACAACGTGAGTTCCTGCCATTGACGGCTTGCCTGTCCCCGCTGGACCGGTTACTCCTCACCGGACCATTGGGGGCGATTGCTTTGTCTCTCTATCAGAATTGGGATCACGAGTACTGACCGGTGGTTATCTCATTTGCAGGGCACTGGTGGCCGCTCCATCTACGGTGAGAAGTTCGCCGATGAGAACTTCAGCCGCAAGCACGAAAAGCCCGGTATCCTCTCCATGGCCAACGCTGGTCCCAACACGTAAGTCAAACCCGCGACTCTGTTTATCTTTTTATTGTCTTCCCGGGCAAGCTTAAAGAATTGCACTAATGCATGGCGTAGAAACGGCTCCCAGTTCTTCATCACCACCGTCGTGACCTCTTGGCTCGATGGCAAGCACGTTGTCTTCGGTGAGGTCGCTGACCAGAACTCGATGCAGATCGTCAAGGAGATCGAGGCTCTCGGCAGCAGCTCCGGTGCTGTCCGCTCCGCCACTCGTCCCAAGATCGTCGACTGCGGTGAGCTGTAAGCGAATAATAAAGGGGAATTAGCGATTTCCATTCAGCGGGACCCCCGAGGCTCTGACGACCAGAAGCGAAGCTTACGGCTCTCCTTCACTTTACTAAACCAGGCTTCGGGGATCTCGTCGTCTTCTTTCTTGCGTGGTGTAATCTAGAACTGTTTCCGATGTCTTAGCCAAGCATGCCTCTTTACCATTCCCATCTCCGTGCAATGCAATGCATCTGTGCCTGTAATCTGTTCAATGTTTGATTGCCTATATGCTGGGTCATATCTTGATTGTAATTAAATCTCCTGCTAATCGGGGGCGCAAGAATCGTGGATGACAGAGCAAAAGGAAGATCAGCAGGCTTAGTCCGGGTTCGGATTTAAGCAAGCCGAGAATTGGTCCTGATGATGATGGACCCGGGATATCTAGATATGCTTCCACGGCCGTGGAGCGACTCCCAAAGCCACTTGTCATTCTTGCGGACGATGTGATATCATTAATCTAAGGACATTAACTAGAACTATTTCCACGAGTCTCTCGAAGATCTGTCGTGCTCCCCCCTCCACTCTGTAGGTATCATATTTAGTGAGCAAAAAGATGCAAGCCGCTTGCAACCGCAGCAACAAAGATTATTCAAATCGAGGACTAAAGTGGACCACGGCTCAGCTCAGATGAGCAGCACTGTAACACACCCGCCCCGTATCGGTTCCGTTGTACCGTCGCCATCTTCCCGTATGTACGAACGCAATACAATCTAGCCACAGCACTTGGTGACAGTAGTTGCATCGTTCCTGATTCGCGGTAGTGGTTAGCGGCGAGTCTCTGCGAGATACACTGAGGGAAGGGGGGGGCGGGGGAAGACGTACTCCTTTTGCAAGTTCAGCGGCTCCCAGGAGAAAATGAACGAGCCCAGGAACGCGCCGATGAAGATGCAGATGAGGATGTAGCCGTTGTAGTACATGGCGAGCAGCATGACAAAGTACGCGATTGCGAACTGGAGCATGTGCAGCAGGGCGCGGACGAGCTGTTCGACTACCGTGGGGCGGACGGGGGTCTGGTCCTCGAATGTGCTGCAGGTGGTCTGCGCCGCGGCCTTTGCGGGGGCGCCGTGTGTGCTGGAGCCTTGGTCGGCCGCGGCAGCGGCGAAGGAGTCGGTTGCTGGGTCTGTGGTGGTGTTGAGGGCTTGGGACGAAGAGGTTGCGGAGAGATATTGCTTGCGGAGACGGGCGCGGCGGACGATGAAGGCGTCGTACTCGCGGCCGACGCGGCGGAGGAATTCCAGGCAGAGCACGAGGCAGATGACGCCGATGCAGGAGCCGGCGAACATCCCATTCGAGGTGATGCGCCATGATCTAGCGATGAAGCCTGGAAAGGGGTGCTGGTGTTAGGAAGGCGGATAGAGCAAAAAAAGAAAAAGTGTGTCTGGGTTGGTAGGGGTGGAGCTTACAGGAATCGATAGTGTACCAGTTCCACAGCATCTGCGCGGTTGATGACGGTCAGCTTATCTTACAGACATTTAAAGTAGTGACTGCGTCAGAGCCCCGCATACCGAGATCTTGCAGGCGTTCCCGCCCATGCCTCCCATGCCCCCCATACCCGAGGGTTTGGCAGTGCTCATGGCGGCCCCAGCGGTAGAGGTTGCAGTCATCACCATGCTGGTGGCCATGGACATCACAGTGTCCGTTGCATGGTCCATATGATCCATCGTGAAGTATAGAGTGTAAACACAGAGCTCTTGATAGCTTGAGAGGTCTTCAGAGGCACTCGCGGCGGCAAATCAGTCAATCCCTGAACTGGCGATTAACAGGCAAAGGGAGGATGAAGAAGAAGGAGGAGAGAAAGACAGGGGGGAGCGAGAAAAGAGGAGAAAGAAGAAGAAAGGTATACAAGCGGTTAGATAGGTCGATGTGCCACCTTGGGAGACGGTGTGAAGTTGTACGAGGTACAGACAGGGTCCCCACGGCATCTCAGCTGGTGGACCAGCCATCTCTCTGGGCAGTGAGCTGATTTTCTCCGCTTTTCCTTCGTTTCTTCTGCTTGATTGCCTGTGATTGTCTGATGTGGTGATCCATTTAACAAATTTGTGTTCGAATGGCCCCAATCTGGTCCCTGCTCAGGAAAGCTGGCTGCAGAGCCAAGCGTTTTAGGGTTTGACTGCGAGCGGAATTGAGCACATTTTGTTTTTTTTTTTTCTTGGTCCAGGGTATAAACGAGCTGCAAGGCTGGAATCCTGTACTTCCCTGTATGATAATGATTTAGTTGAAGCAGGAAGAAAGATACGCAATTTGGACAAGAAAATAACAGATGAATTGAAAATAGCAGTAAAAGACAGGAACATCGATACAATCATACCACCCGCACTCCGTCTACCATAACCAGTACGCCCAACAACACCCTTAGAGTAGGCAGGTATAAATGCAGGGTATAGAAAAGAGAAAGTTCAATCACCATCTCGGGTTTGAGCACTTGCACAGTGCACGGTTGCGAACGTTTGCGTAAAATAGGAACTATACTCCCCGGCTCGATCCTTTAATGACTCCTTCTAAGATCTCGCGGATTTGCTTGCATCCATCAATTCCGACAGCAAGCATCGTCTCAAGATATGTGCAGTGAACCTTGGAGTCCATCACCAGCATAGAAACCTTCATGTCGTCTTCATCGTCGTCCATCGCATCTTCACCCACGGGGATGGCGGTCGTTGTCCCCACTGTCAAGAACGGAAGCTCCTGCTCTTCGGGCAATGATAGGTCCAGAAGAGGATCCAAGAAGTCGTTTCGAGGGTCACGTGGCGTCGAGGCACTGCCGCTCATGCCGGATGTGCAGGCAGAAAGAAGACCCGGCATTGGGATACCTGCATCCACGAGCGCCAGTGTGCAGGCATTGACAGCTGCCGCGAGAAGTGATCCGTCGGATGATAGGACAGAGACATGAATGCTTATTGTGCTGTGCGGATAGAGGTGGGTGTGAAGATGCGACTGGAAGGCAGAGCGCAATATCGTCGCAATTCGCGAGGATTGCCTGAGTAGAACATGTCAGTATGGGACGGCCACAAGGGCATGATGATTCCCAAGCCATTGTAGGGGTATCATTCATACCTGTCGCTTCCTCCCGCCCGTCTCTTGCGGTCGACGCCTGCAAACCCGGCAACGTTGACATCCACCTCGACGATAGCCCCCGCAGAACCCGCGGCTCCTCCTGTCGCATCTCCTCTCTTGCCTTCTGCCGGACCGTGAACAGAGCACATGATAGATGTATTTCCCATGGACAAGAAGGACGACCCAGAACTGGCGGGGTTCGTGGAAATCTGGGCGGAAAGGAGTCGGAGCTCGTTCCAGCGGCGGCCATCGAGGCGCAACTTCGTGAGAGGATATGTTGTAGACGTGTCGAGAGGCATTCTGAAGTCTTCAAATTGCCAAAGCGCGACGGTTTGTTGTTGAACTGGGCAACTGCTTCCCCGCACTGTCTGTCGAGAGCGCAAGAAAGAAAATTTCTGAAGAAGTTCCGGTGACGTGACACTGAGGATATAGACCAAAACAGCTAAGAGAGTTTTTTATCGAGAGAAGAGGAATTGAAATTTAGTTCCAACCGAATAGATGTTAATCAACGGCGTAAATCAAGAGAGAGTGACAAACGGGGGATGGAAGAGGAAGCGGACAGATTCAATCTGCAGAACAAATTGGACAGCTCTTTTCCCAGTCAGGAAATCCCGTGCTGATAACAGGCCGACAATCTGATCTCCGCATTAATATTCCGACTCTACTTTTCTACGCATCTAGACACAACAGTCCATCCGCTGCGATTCTTCTCCTCTTGGCCATCAAGATGGGCGGAGACTGGGAGCTGCAGGATACGGATGCCTCTACTGTTGATCCTTCCGACGACGATGATCTCGAGGCGACCTACATTTCCCGACCCTCTGTGCCAAGTTCCTCTCGGGGTATGCTTCTCCGCATCTCACACTCCAGACGGGGCTATGAGATAATCTAACGGCTTGCAGGCACAGATCATGTCGCGAGGATCGATCCAGATACACCTCGTCCCGCGTCTAGAACCCCAATCAAGCAGCCTTCATCGCCGGCTGAAGTTGATAGCACCTTGATCAACATCACCGAGTCGGACAGTGGTGAAGACTCATTCAACGATGGCGAAGCCACGTATAAGCAGTTCAAGGAAAGGAAATCGTTGAAACGGAAACGGAGCGCAGCAAACCTACGAAGGGAGAAGAAACCACGCGTGGCAAACCCAGAGTCCTTCGTTGGTCGAAGGCCCAAACGAGACGAGAATACTCCACGATCGAGACCAGTTCTGAGGAAATTAGAGGAAGAAGCCTACTCTGACGATGAGCTGATGGAATATACTCTTCCTGATTACTTACAGAAGCGCCGGGCACATTTCGATCGGCGGATGGAGCATCTCAAGCAATCTGGTCTGAAACTGCCACCGGACTTCAACGAGGTGGAATTCTCCGACGACGAACAACTTGAATTTCTGAAAGAAAGACCTGCTTTTAGGAATATGAAACCTTGTGGAAAGTACGAAGATATCACTCTCCCATACTCCCTCGGTTTAATCCCAGCCCCGGTTGCGCAGTGGTTGCGCCAGTACCAGGTTGATGGGGCTGCATTTCTACATGAACTCTTTGTCTATCAAAAAGGAGGCATTCTCGGGGATGATATGGGCCTGGGAAAGACGGTGCAAGTAATTGCATTTCTTACCGCTGCTTATGGAAAGACAGGGGACGAGAGAGACGCAAAGAGGATGAGGAAAATGAGACGAAGTGGGCAAGACCGGTGGTACCCGCGGACCTTGATCGTGTGCCCGGGGACTCTGATCCAGAATTGGAAATCGGAGTTCAACCGCTGGGGCTGGTGGCATGTGGATACATACCATGGCGACAACAAAGAGCTTGCCTTGCAAGCGGCGAGGTCCGGTCGCGTGGAAATCCTGATAACAACCTATGGTACGTATTTGCACAATAAGGATGCCGTGAACATGGTCGACTGGGACTGTGTCGTTGCCGACGAGTGCCACATCATCAAGGAACGAAGCTCGGAGACGACTAAGGCCATGAACATGATCAACGCACTTTGCAGAATTGGATTGACGGGCACTGCCATTCAAAACAAGTATGAGGAATTGTGGACTCTTCTTAACTGGACCAATCCTGGCAAGCTTGGCCCTGTCACGACCTGGCGACGAACTATTTCTGAGCCTCTGAGAATCGGACAGTCCCACGACGCTACGCTCTATCAGCTAAGCAAAGCTCGCAAGACGGCCAAGAAACTCGTAGAGAACCTTTTACCTCAGTTCTTCCTCCGACGTATGAAGACCCTCATTGCGGATCAGCTTCCTAAGAAGAGCGATCGGGTCGTATTCTGTCCGCTTACCGACACCCAGGCGAGTGCGTACGAGAATATCCTAGACAGCGATATCATTCAGTACATCAAAGCATCTACCGACAAGTGCGATTGTGGCTCGGGAAAGAAGGCTGGCTGGTGCTGTCGCAAGTTTCTTCCTTCAGGAGGCCAATGGCAGAACTATGTATTCCCTGCCATTGCCATACTCCAGAAACTCAGCAATCACCTTGCAGCTCTCATAACGCAAGGGTCAGACTCTTATGAGAAGCAGGAGAAGGATAAAGAGATGCTGGAGATAGCAGTGCCAGATCAATGGGAGCAGCTCTATCGAACACGGGATTCCATTGTGAATTATGCGAACCCCGAATTCTGCGGCAAATGGAAGGTTCTCCGCAAGCTACTCAAATGGTGGCATGCAAATGGGGACAAAGTTCTAGTCTTCTCACACAGCGTCCGTCTACTCAAAATGCTTCAGATGCTGTTTCACTACACCAGCTATAACGTCAGTTATCTCGACGGCTCGATGAGCTATGAGGAGCGGACTAAAGTCGTTGACGATTTCAATTCCGATCCCAAGCAGTTTGTCTTTCTCATATCGACTCGGTCTGGAGGAGTGGGATTGAACATCACATCAGCTAACAAAGTCGTCGTCGTCGATCCGAACTGGAATCCCTCCCATGACCTTCAGGCCCAGGATCGAGCGTACCGTATCGGCCAGTCACGGAACGTCGAAGTGTTCCGCCTAATCTCAGCGGGGACGATCGAGGAGATCGTCTACGCCCGCCAGATCTATAAGCAACAGCAGGCCAATATCGGCTACAACGCCAGCTCCGAGCGAAGATACTTCAAGGGCGTCCAGGAAAAGAAAGACCAAAAAGGCGAGATTTTCGGACTCAACAATCTCTTCGAGTTCCAGAACAACAACATCGTCCTCAGAGACATCGTGAACAAAACCAACGTCGCCGAGAGTCGGGCCGGCGTCCAGGTCATGGACATCGCCGTGGATGAAAACGGCACAAGCACCACCATGCCGGAGAAAACCAAAACCAAAGGCCAAGACGACGAAGTCATGAGCCAGCTCGCAGCCATGATCCGCGGGGACACCGCCGACGCCGACAACGCTGACGACACCGCCTCCAAACCCGCCGCCACAATGACACCTCAGAAACACGATCCCATCCAGGCCATCCTCGCCGGTGCCGGGGTCGAATACACACATCTGAACAACGAAGTCATCGGCTCCTCAAAGGTCGAAGAGCGCCTCAGCCGCCGCGCGGAACTCGCCGACGAGAAGCTGGGCGACGTGCAGGTCTTTGGATCCTCGCAGGGTGGGACGGGCCCTCAGCGCGTCGCAGACCGGGACGGCCGGCCGGCCCGGTACAAGTTCCATCCGCCGCGTAATGTGATGAAGCGGCAGTTCTGTAGCATGGCGAAGCGGTTTGGGTTTGCGAATGCGACCGAGTTTGCGCTCGTGGTGGAGGGGATGACGCAGGCGCAGAGACGAGCGTGTCTGGATCGTTGGTATACGGAACGACGAGAGATTCTTGGAAGGGGCACCTGATGGTTTGATTTTACGAATATGGAGTATGGATACGGAGCTATGCGTTTTGTTTGTGTGCAAGATACCCCTGGAGTTTGGTTTTGTCAAATTTGCTTATACATAGTTTAATTGGGTTGGCAATGTTATGTTGTTTTATGGCAGATTACACAGTATGAACATAATGTTGAGCAAGAAATGCAAGGTCAAATGGTGGGTTATATTGTGGGGAGGTATCTACTGCTACAGCCAGGACAAAGTCCACAAAGCTGGCAAGTTAGGCCACGTCTCTTGCCATTGAGCAAGTATGTCAGGAACCCTTTCGTCAAAGCTCCTCCGAGCTTCGCCGGTACCGTTCTCCCAACCCTCAGAGCCATGCGCCTTGCGTTCTTGAGTAGCAGCATCATTAAGTCTGCCAGCAAGATCGAGGATAGCTTTCCCTCCAACCAGAGCCTCTTCATGATTATCTTTGATATCGACATTGAACACATGAACGGGCCGGTTGAGAACCGCGCCCTTGTTCATGAGATCGTCGACAACGGCATCCCAGCACCGCTCCTCGCAGGTGATGATGACGTCGACAGCGCCTCCTTCTGTACCCAGGGCACCTTTGTCGCCTTTCGATACATGGTCCACACGCGGCATCCCCGGAACCCAGTCCTGGAAGCGCTCGGGGCCCCATTTCAGGTTGCGGTTGCGGTCGAGCATGTTTAGAAGTCCATTGTTACGGTAAAGCCGCTCATCCTTGGATTGGAGCTCATCGTACATTTGAGAATACGAGGTAGTGTTGAAATGGTAGACATTAGGTTGAGTGATGGTAGGGCCCGGCAAACGGACCAGAGAGCCTGTCCCGAATGAGATAACGGGGTAGGGAGCGGTTGAGAGCCGGAGGTGAGCCTCCATCGACCGATTCTGGTTCGATGCACAGACAGTACAGAACTTCAACTTGAACGATTCTGACTGCCCTGGTACGGCTGCTTCTGCGGCCTGCGCCTCGCCAACCCCCGCCGTCGAGGACTCCGGTGGAGGAGGAGGCGGTGGGGGAGGGGGATTGGGGGTGGCAGTGCCCGCACTGGATAGTCTTGGACCATGAGCCATGTTGATAGACAATGGCAAGATATTTATGAGATCCCAGGTAAGATGTGTTATTCTTGGTAGGGCCAAAGAGCCGACTTGGCGTGGGAAAAATCAAGGAGGCTGGAAAATGTTTTCACTTATTCCTTGCAAGAACTATTTCTGTTAGCAATGCTCGAGAATTTGAGGAAATCAAAGCAAGCAAGGCAGAGTATTGAGAATATTTCAGTTATAAATGCGTATGTAAAGGTTGTCCGCATCATGTAGCTAGGACAGCTCCAATATATAAAGAGTTCATCATAAAAGGGTATCGCGTGGGATAGTTTGGGGGATCATATCTAGAGTACAGTGAGTACATACCTTGGAAATACCTCTCATTATCCGTATTTCAGGATGAGACTGCTGTACTGTGATTTAGGGGAAGATAGATGATGAATGGACGAGGGCCGCAGCCCTGATAACGGGGAGTGAAGAAGTTTGAGTGTGTTTTTGCTTCACGCGAAGCTTTTGGTGCTAGTCTGCTTAGTCAGTAGAAGCTCCATCCAGTCGCTAACCACTTCAGTATCACGTGATTATACTGTGTAGTACTACGAAGTAGGAACCTATGATTTTGTGTGCCCGAGAGATACTGGCATACTTACTATCATACGGCATCAATTTACAGTTATTTGCTTTGTGGATGTAAGGATAGATACCGTTCTTCCTTCAATGGAAAGGAATGTCGTCACATGATTTCTGTACTAGTCCCTCTGCAAGCAAGTTGTATATCTACCTGACAACATCCATCACCAGTTCCACAAATCTGATACTCTACAACTTCCCCTCGTTCTCTATTCTTGAGACTATGCTGATTTAGGAGCCAGGTAAGGACGCATTTATTCCAGAAACCCAGGGCTGTCGAGCGACTCAGACGACAAGAACGGAGTTACCACCAGAAAGTGACTGGCTGCCAGAGAAGCAATATCATTGAGACATCTGCACCTACAACTGAGGGGTACAAAACCCAACTTCAAGATGAGAGCGGCTTTACTAGTAGTAGACATGCAAGAAGACTTCTGTCCACCAGTAAGCGATACACCCACCACTGCATCTGTTCTTCTCCTACCCATGGACCCAAAACTGATCGTAACAGGATGGGTCACTCACAGTTCAAGAAGGTCGTGCAATTGCCCCAATAATCAACACTCTGCTCGCCAATCCTGGCTTCGTGATCCGCGTGGCATCGCAAGATTACCACCCACCAGACCACATTTCCTTCGCAAGCAACCACACCCCACCCAACAACCGCCCCTTTGAGTCATTCGTCCAGATGGCTAATCCAGCACCTGGTAAGCAGGCGGAGACCAAGGCTCAATTGCTCTGGCCCGTGCATTGTGTTGCAGACACCAAAGGCGCCTCAATCATTCCCGAGATCGATAGTAGTAAGATCGATGTGCATGTGAAGAAGGGGATGGATGCGCGCGTGGAGATGTACTCCATGTTCTCCGATGCGTTCGGAAACCTTGATCCGACACTCACTGCTCGGTCGGTAGACGTTGACATCAAGGCAGTGCTGGTGGAGAGAAACGTCACGCATGTGTTCACTGTTGGGCTCGCGGGGGATTACTGCGTCAAGTGCACCGCCATTGATGCCGCGCGGGCAGGCTTCAAGAGTTACCTCGTTGAGGATGCGACTCGATGCGTTGATCCTGGTGCGGGATGGGAGGCAGCCAAGCAGGAATTCCAGGCGGCTGGAGTATCACTCATTCGATCGGATGGGCCTGAGATTGCGACACTCGTATCATCCTGAGCGCTGTGTCATCTGCTAGTTTTCTGGAGCAAGGAATAACTAATTGGTAATAGAAGAATAGAGTTGTTGAACGATGGAGTTTCATCTTGGCGCATATTCTTCCACGTTTCGAGTGCTTGTACTTTTATTTATCTAGAACCTGTCATCCCCCTTTCACGTTGAATATGACAGGTTTGAATATGACACTTTCTCCACTGCGGAGAACTTCGACACGATATTGGTACGGATAAGTAGGCTTCCTTTCCTATGCTGAACTTTTTTTTTCAATGTTCTATCGCTAACATCCAGTGGCAATTATTGCATGAATTTATACAAGAAGTCTCTCATCAGGTCTTTGAAAAAGATCTCCAATGTACTTCTGAATATATGTGTGGCAAATGATCTGAAGACAGATGACCACCACAGATACCATCAATGGTTCAACGGCTCAACCCCCCTATAGTATCATTATCTACTAGATAATGGGCCTGCGGGTCCTTTATCTGGCGATCCTTTCTGATGATCAATGACCAGTTGCCACGCGGATCACCACAGCGAGCTCTCCCCTTGCTTCAATCCAGGAGCAAGCCAATTTCGACTCTGAGAAGGTTCATCAACGGCCATAAAGAATGCATCGTTCCTCTTAGCATGTCATTATCACCACTATTTTTAAGTTTAGTCTACTGAGTGGAAGTTCTCCAACTGCTATATCTGTTTCTGCCCCGAACAATCTCTCTCTCTCTTTGAACGTAAGGGAGCCAACCATACGCCATGTCAACGACGACAGGATTCTCAACACCCGCCACCACCTTCGGTGAGAGGCTTGAGCTGTTCGATGTCAGCAGATCAACTGCACGTCCGAATGGAGGTAGCAATCTGGCCAACACTCTTCCGTATTGGCTGGTCAATGTGCCCCGGACCCAGTGGCCAGCTGACTGCCCTGCGTTTCTTCAAGATCTGCCGGCAAAGTCTATTGCAATTTTGTCGACGCCAGACGAGCAGTACAAGCGGCAGGATTGGGAGACCGTGAAGGAGATAGTTAGTGAGTTAAATCGCGGGGAAGGAGCGGTACCTATCCAGTGGGCATATGCGCTGACCAAACTTTCCAGGAACCAACCGGATCGACCGGTTTCAGCGGCTTCCGAGTGACCTGCGAAAGTATCTAGAATTCAAGGCGCATGTTGTCGCCAAGTACGGGTCGATCATGCGTTTTGTGGTCAAGAAGAGGCTCCGCTGGGGAGAAGGGTACGCGGAGGATCTGAAGCCGAAGGGACGGCCGTTTGAGTGCGATGGTGAGTGGATCTCTATACATCAGCGTCTTGTAGCGGGATTTGGCTGGTTGAGCTAGAGTCTGACAAGGGAATGCTCACAGATGACATCAAGATCCTATTCAATGACTGGCCGTATGGGGTTGAGGAAGGCATTATTCATCTTGTGGTATGGACCAAGTTTGAGTTGGAGGATGATCCTGTCACGGATGATTTGACGCCTCAGGCGAGGAAGGAGATCGATGACTTTGTGAAGAAGAATTTCTGCTCCAGAGTACCAGCGGAACAGGTATGCTTACTCTTTTTGGTCCGGGGGGAGCAGCAGAGGCTAAAATTTGTGGACAGGTAATCTGGTTCAAGAATTGGAGATCACTGAAGTCAGTGCATGCGGTTGAACACTTTCATGTCATGCTCTACCGGCCGGACATTGAGTTTGTAAAGGAGATCACTCAAGGAGATGAGCCTCTCCTGATCAAGGCGTGAACTGGGAATCAGTATGCTTTGTTTCTCTGGGATAAGCCAGCTATTCTCTATAGATGGTCATACTTTCTGTGGTACAAGACAGGGAAAACAGGAGGGCAATAATCGGTGAGAGGGCATCAGACTAGACAGACATCGCGAGAACCACATCTAGAATAGATTCTATAGCAAACATGATCTAGCATATCCATGGGTTTTGGTATGCAAGCCGAGGTTTTCCCAGTTAGAATTATACGAGAGACCGCCACTGTTGGGACATCTGTAGAATCGTCCAGAGCCTGATCAAGGCCAAGGCAGTGCTTGGCCCTTGTTGATGTACAGAACTAAGCCTAACTGAATGTGGTATGAGCAATGATCAGACAGAAGTGGTATATCTAGATGACCAACAGAAATCACAAAATCCTAGTTAGTTGGTGGGCTGTGCATGTAGCGCCCTTTACTCAGGCCTTTGGCAGGGATAGTCAGAAACAACTGACGTGGTTCGTGGTATGGAGGCAATATGACATCGCTTATGAGTCTTTGCCATGAGCATGAGTCAGATTCTCAGGGCCCAAATGAGAATGTTCTAGGCTTAAGAACAAGGCTGCAGCGCCCACTTGATAAAATGTATTGTAAGTAAGTAAAGAAATCATCGAGACCCACCGTTATTCTGATATCATACATCAACATGGGCTGCAGCAGAGTGAGTATCTACAAGTCCATGAAAAAACGCAGGAGATATATATCCCAATCACACATATCCAATCTCGCAGTGCACAGAGCTAACAGAGCGATTCCAGATTGCCCCTGAGTTCCTGAAACGCATGAAGCGCGATCCCTCTGGCAAAGGGTTCACCCATCTTGGCAAGGATGGCGTACTGCGTACCATCTCGGGTGATTATGAGGTTCTTGACGCGCGTGGCCTTGACCCTGAGCAGATCAAGTTCTTCTTGGATTGGACGCCTGACGAGCTGGTCAAGAAAGAGGAGTTCGATAACGTGGATGGTACAAAAGTGACAGGTCACGAAGCACTATTCCATCCAGCGCCGGGGATCTTGCTGAAGAAACCCGAGGGTCTATAAGCATTAAGCAGAATGAGGGGAAGAAGAACAGTGGAATCTTTCCGCTGTCGGGGGTTCTCTCTATGTGCCATCATCCAGGGAAGATTCAAGTTCTGTCCGAAGATATATTCATGTTGCCACACATCGCCTCATACATGATAGCTTGAATGTTATTTAGATGGTCATGGATAAAAAATCTCCTATGACCCTGAGAAGTTAGTATTAAGAGGGGGTAACAACCAACAAGCCTCACTCCTAGGCTTGATTTAGTGAGTAGACTGATGCCATAGTAACGACATGGTTATTTTAGTGGGATCGTTGGGCATAGAAACTGATTGGTCGATCCTTGCTTACTCACCGCTCTGGCTGGTAGACCCTGGCATAAAACAGTGTAGGTACTCCGTATACAAGATCTTGTACTCCGTACAGCAGGAAAGATGGAGAGACAGAGACTCGTCAAGAATGAATATATAAATTCATGAAACACCGAGCATACTGCTCCGGATGCTCGCAGCGTCTATCCGGATTTTTGACACCTCCTAAATATTCCGAACCAGCGGCTGAGTTCTGTAGTCGGCAACGTCTCAGTTGAAGTTCTCCACTCCAGCACTTTTAGTACTTAGTTGTACAGCTATCTTGGTGTATAATATTGACTTCTACTAACAGAAATCAGAATAGCATGGGCATTAATATGAGCATTAGGTCAAAAAAAGCTGTAATGAAAAAGTATGGATGCCACAATACTCAAGCGAGAAAAGAAAAAATAAAAAATAAAAAAGCTGTTGATCATATAATTCTTGCCCCCCAAAGCATCCAAGCATCCCAGCGTCCAACATTTAGCATTCAGCATTCAGCATTCAGCATTCAGCATTCAGCTCCATCGGTAGATCTTCATCGCTTGAAGCTTTATAGCTCTAGAGCTTTACGGCCCACAGTCTCTCTCCCCAAAGCAACCACGAGACTCGTCAGCTGGTTTCGCCTATATATTGATTGATATTACAGAAGAGAAGAAGATTAAGACACCTGGAGAAGAAGAAAAGAAAAAAGAAAAGAACCCCAAAGCGACATTATTATTCTAAGACCCTTTCTTCTTTTTCTCTTCTGGCTCTTCACGTGGTCCCCTCTCTCTCTCTCTCTCTCTCTCTCTCTCTTTTGCTCGTCGTCTGCCCCTCTCCCTCTCTCAACTATCGATTCTCCCTACGCGACAACCATACTCTCGTCACCGTCATCATTCCTATTGCTCTGACTTCTTTAAAATACTACTATTACTCCAGTAGCACCATGGCCATATCTGTCCCGCTTATCCGCCGCCGGTCATCAGCAGCCACTGCCAGTGAGTGCGCCAAACAATACCGAGATTATTGTTCCTCTTTATGAAGGATGATGACTACTTATGCGTCTTTTTATCCTCCGGTGCCCCACGTCATTCCTCCTCTTCCTTTCCTCCCGCATGCGCTTTGGTTACTACTGTTATCTTTATCAGCATCTTCTCTCCCCTCTCCCTTTTTTTTTTTTTTTTTTTCTCCCCCTTTCTGTGGTTTGCGTTGCATCTCATAAATATATATAAAATAGTCATCTCTCCACGAGTACACCTTGGATTCCATCATGTCCACTGACTGGGGTTCTTTTTTCCATTCTTCAGGTACACGATCCTCCATGGATGAGCCTAAGCCGGAATCCGGCAGCGGGGAGGATGAGATCGTTGAGCCTGACCAGGGTAATGGTATGTAATTCAATAGCTGTGCAATAATCGCAATAGGCAGAGCAACAACCGGAAGAAAAGTCCTCTCTATAAACAAAATTCTAACCACTGTCCTTTAGTGCTCTCTCATATTATCTCCCAGCTCCGACCGGGCGCCGACCTGAGCCGGGTTGTACTGCCTACCTTCATTCTGGAACCTCGCTCCATGTTGGAGCGAATCACCAAGTAGGTCCCTTGCGGTCTCACAGATAGATCCTCTGCTAATTTGCGAACGTGATTGGTAGCTTCATGGCTCATCCGGAGACCCTTCTACCCATGCCTGACATCGATGATCCTATCGAGCGCTTCGTGTCCGTCGTCAAGTTCTACCTGAGCGGATGGCATATCAAACCTCCGTACGTACAGTTACTGTGTCCTGTGCATTTAAAAGAGAAGATAGATCGGTTTTGACACGTATTCCGCAGAGGGGTCAAGAAGCCGCTGAATCCGATTCTCGGAGAGACATACACCTGTTACTGGGATTATCCCGATGGCACAAAAGGATACTACATCTCCGAGCAGACCTCGCACCATCCTCCCAAGTCGAGTTATTTCTTCATGGCCCCAGAACACCACATTCGCATCGATGGGACACTGAAACCCCGCAGCAAGTTCTTGGGTAACTCGGCCGCGAGTATGATGGAGGGAGTTGCCATCTTGCGTTTCTTGAACCGTGGTCAGAATAAAGAAAAGGGTGAACGATAGTATGTAGAGCCCCCGCATATCATCCTTGCAAAACCTCATAAGGTTGCAATTTTAGTCAAACCAATTGCTGACTGAACTTGCGATAGCATCCTCACACAGCCCAATATGTACGCTCGGGGTATCCTCTTCGGCAAGATGAAATATGAGCTCGGTGACCACAGCTATATCCGATGCCCGGAAAACCACCTGGTGGCCGATATTGAGTTCAAGACCAAGGGATACTTTTCCGGCACCTACAACGCAATTGGTGGGACCATCAGAAACGAGAAGACCGGAGAGGTATACTACGAGCTTTCTGGACTATGGAATGGAGAGATGCACATCAAGGACGTCCACGTGCGTAATATCGATTTCGAGTTTTGCTCCAAGAATCAAAATGCTGACAACGGCATAGACACATAAGAAAGACCTCTTGTTCGATGCCACACACGCAAAACATGCACCCCCCTTGACTAGACC
Source organism: Aspergillus clavatus NRRL 1 (assembly GCF_000002715.2). Taxonomy (NCBI): domain Eukaryota; kingdom Fungi; phylum Ascomycota; class Eurotiomycetes; order Eurotiales; family Aspergillaceae; genus Aspergillus; species Aspergillus clavatus. The sequence continues at coordinate 888,764 of NW_001517101.1, read as the reverse complement.
AATTGAACAGCAGGGAGAGCGCGAATCACAGCGATTGTGGCAGAGCACGGTCAAGGCGATCATCGCTCGCAACCATGAGGCGGCAACGGATGAAAAGACCAAGATCGAAGACCGGCAACGCGAGGAGGCCGCAAAACGGGCCGACGATGGTGTGGAATGGCATCCAAGGCTCTTCCGTCCTGTCGAAGGAGGCCCCGGAGGCCCGGATGAGGGAGAGGAAGACCTGGACTGGATCATCAGCGCGCATGTGTGAGTTTAACACCATCTCCCCTTGCATTTTTGTCGTCTTCAAGGATAGAAGTCAATCGCTAACTATTACTAGCGACTCACACAATCCCGAACTCGCCACGAAGCAGATCCTGTCCATTGCTCCCATCCTAGACGGTCAGAAGGAAAACAGTCAGTTCCAGATCCCCCCGCACGCACCAAAGCAAACGAAGCAACATGTTGCCCCCACATCCGAAACTGCCAACACAGAGAACGGTGGCGCTGATGCTGTGGCAACCCCATCAGACGCACCCCACCCCACCAAAACCCAAGAACCCGTGGAGCGCAAGGACTCTCGAACATCGGAAGTCGACGAGTATGTTGACGCAGAGGAGAAATAAAAGACCGGGGTTATACAAAATCCACGTAAACAAAATCATCTCACGGCCCAATCCTCTACTCCTCTTCTGTCACCTTGAGGAACGCTGTCCGCATCCATCTCGCTTCCGCCTCACCCAAGCAAAAGCTGAACCTCAAGCAGTCCTTTCGCCGGAGACAAGCAGATGATGAAACCATGCCATGGTAGTCAACCTGCCAGGAGAGAAAGAAGGAGTTTAATGAATTCCCCACGACCCTCTACAGCATAATCCGACGCGCAGCCGACGGGATATCGCCCTTTCTTGACTTTTATGTTTCAACACATTCCATTCCAATCTTCTTGCTAATCTTTTTTTGTTTTTTTTTCACTTTCTATTTATGCTGATTGAATGCGTCGCCTGTCCTGGGATACCCGATTTGAGATTTTGTGAAGTGACGATGGAAACATGGTGTAAGGTTGGAACGGAAAGCAGGCTGCGAGCAGACAAGACGGTGATGGACGATGTTTTAATATGACGTGCATGTAGGTGGTGAAATTCTTTAAAAACACAACAACAAAACGGACCGCGGGGGGGGGGGGGGTAGGATAGGGAGGATTTAATGCAGTAATATAGGAACTCAACTCTCTACAGTGATTCAGGGAATATCATGCCATGGACAAGTTGGTTTTGTTTTTATTTATTTTTGGATTCCCGAGTCTGTCTCTGTCTATCTAAAGCAGCGGTCGAGTTCATAGAGTATTATACAAGGAAGTGTACAAAGAGAAAGAAAGAACCACAGTATCTGTTCTGGGATATCATTAGACCAAAAGAAAGAAAGAAAAAAGAAAAGAAAAGAGGTCAATGGTCAACCCCCAACGCCCCGAGCACCCAGTTTCCCAGTCCCGACCCAAATCCCGAATGATAGAAAAAGGAAATAAATACCAAGATGATGGAGAGGCCAACCATCATGCATACAGTTCCCCACGGGTCCCCAGACCCTTCTCGAGCTCCCGCCGTCGACCGGCCTTGGCCACTGTGCCGCCGGCGCCGTCCCGCTCCTCGCGCTCCTCTTCAAGCATGGCGGTGGCCTCCTCAATCTCCTTCTCCGTGTCCTCGCGCAGGCCCAGAATGTCCGGGGGGATGAAGCTCATCTGCACGCTGGGGGCGCCCTTGATGTAGCGGAGCTGCTCGTGGACGGTTTGGACGAGGCTGGCGAGGTACTGGCGGGTATTCTTGTTTTCGAGCTTGCGCATCTCGGACAGGGGCGGGAAGAGGGAGTAGTCTGGGCCGAAGTGGTTGCGGAAGGCGACGGTGTCAGGGATGTTGGGGTCGATGAGGTCCTGGGCGTCGATGAGGATGGAGGTCTCGTGGGCCCAGGCGCGGGACACGTTGCGCGGGGTGTAGCCGCCGCCGCCGACGACGAGCATCGGGAGGCCAAAGGTCTTGACGAAGGCGACGCAGGCGCCGTGGGCGCCGACGTTGAGGTTGAAGCAGCCGAGGCGGTCGCAGCCGAGCGAGTCGGCACCGCACTGCAGGACGATGGCGCCGGGATGGTAGGTGTTGATGCAGGGGCCGATGACGTCGCGAAAGAGCTGGATGTAGGACTCGTCGTCAATGCCGTCGTTGAGGGGGACGTTGATAGCGTGGTGGGCGCCCGGATTGAGCGGGTGGGTGGGGCCGTTGCTGTCCAGAGGGCCCGTGCCGGGGAAGAAGTTGTCGCGGTCGTATTTGTGGAAGGAGACGGTGAGGACGCGATCGGTCGACCAGAAGGCCTGCTCGACGCCATCACCGTGGTGCACGTCAATGTCGATGTACATGACGCGCGGGTGGTGCCGCAGCAGCTGCAGGACGCCGAGGACGATGTCGTTGACGTAGCAGAAGCCGCTCGCCTCGGCCTTTTTGGCGTGGTGCAGGCCCCCGGACCAGTTCACCGCGATTTCGGACTGGTTGTTGCACAATTTGCGTGCCGCGTCGATGCTGCCGCCCGCGTACAGCGAGCAGTAGTTGTACAGCCCGTTGAAGATGGGGCAGTCGTCGCCAAAGTTGAACCGTGCGACATTCTCGCTCTGCGCCGGGTTCTCCATGTCTCCCGGCATTACCTGCTGCAGGAAATCCAGGTAGTCTGTTGTGTGGAAATCAGCCAGCTCCTCGTATGTCGCCGCCCGGGCCAAGTAGAGGTCCATCGCGTGATGCATCCCGTACGCCATGACGAGTTGTTTCGTGAGCGTCAGCCGCCAGGGCTTCATCGGATGCGACTGGCCAAAGTGGTGTGGCTCCACGGCCGGGTTGGCGTGCCAGGAGACCCGGTAGCCTTGCGGACGAGGAATACCATTTGTCTGTCGCTCAAGGGAAACCTTCTGGTCGAGACTGAGAGTGGGCGTTGTTGTGGGAGGCGGATTATACTCCTGGACAATGGCGGAGCGCGCCATGAGGACGGGAAGGCGTCGGTAAGACTTCAAGAAAAGGAATAAGAAGGGAGGATCGTCGGGATAAAGAGAGTAGAAGGGAAGAATATTAGGATCCTCAGATGTTCATCGACGTACGGACCATGCTGTGGGGGAAAACCAAGCATGAACGATGGCAGACAAATAGTTCGATGAAGCTGGAGAAAGAGTGGTCAAGGGCAAAGTTCTAGACGGACGGCAGAAGAAGCCCGAAGCCAAGCGGTGGCGGTCACTCGGAGATCCATGTCAGTACTTACTATCTAGACTACTACTACTACTACTACTACTACTACTAGACAGGTACCTGCATGCATTAAAGTGCTGATTATTCCCTACCATGCTTCTGAACTACTGCGAGCCAACAGTTCTGATTGATATCTTTCTTTTTATCTTTGTGATAGCTGGCTATACAATCCACCCAATATGGAGCTCAGAAAACTCGAATCTTTTACACACAAAAACCATCTCAATTGTCTCGAATGAACCCCCGAGAGCTTAATAATCGACTTCGGATCTCGGAACCGTGGCAAATCAAGACTTGCGATCGGGTCAAAAACATAAGAAAGAATACAAGAGAAGAAAAGATGGATTCAATCCAAACCCCTAGCAGAAGCCAGCTGTCTAGCAATCCGGAGACTTGTGGCCTGGGGTGACACTACTGTGCGCTTCAGTGCGACCGTCGAAAAGTCAACACATCGCCGAATTCTTTCCACTATACATTTAACGCTTTGCTGAAGCCTTATCGGATCCTCGTTGCCTTATCGCAAGCGCCTTAGCCTTCATATAAAATCCTCCATTATGCCCATTGTCACGGCAGCCACAACTTTGCGACGGTCTCTCCAAGACCCCAAATCATTCATCGTTGCGCCGGGTGTTTACGATGGTCTTTCGGCTCGGATTGCCTTGTCCGTGGGCTTTGATGCTCTGTACATGGTGAGTGCTTGGCTCTCCGGGATCACATTGTCAGTCTCTATAGGCATTCCCAGTAACAGGTTCAGACTGGCGCAGGGACGGCTGCCTCGGCGCATGGTCAAGCCGACCTTGGCATCTGCACCCTGAATGATATGCGCGCGAACGCGGAGATGCTTGCCAGCATCTCTCCATCCACCCCTGTGATCGCGGATGCAGATACCGGGTACGGCGGGCCGATCATGGTCGCTCGTACAACAGAGCAGTATTCGCGCTCAGGCGTTGCCGCCTTTCACATCGAGGATCAGGTGCAGACCAAGCGCTGTGGGCATCTTGCGGGTAAGATCCTGGTGGACAAGGAGACATATGTGGCGCGCATCCGGGCCGCGGTGCAGGCGCGGAAACGCATGGGCAGTGACATCGTCGTCATTGCGCGGACCGATGCTCTTCAGGGTCACGGGTATGAGGAAAGCATGGCGCGACTGCGGGCGGCCCGGGATGCGGGTGCAGATGTAGGCTTCCTTGAGGGGATCACGTCAAGAGAGATGGCCCGACAGGCGGTGCAGGAGCTGGCGCCATGGCCTATGTTGTTGAATATGGTTGAGCATGGGGCCACACCGTCGATCTCGGCGGATGAGGCCAGGGAGATGGGGTTCCGAATGATCATCTTCCCATTTGCAGCGATTGGGCCTGCTTTGACCGCAATCCGGGAGGGTATGGAGAAGCTCAAGAGAGACGGGCTGCCAGGCCTGAGCAAGGACTTGACGCCGCAGGTGCTGTTCCGGACATGCGGACTGGACGCAAGTCTCAAGGTGGATGCAGAGGCGGGGGGAGCAGCATTTGAAGGTGGAGTGGACCTGGAGGATAAAGAGTAGGAGTAGTTTTCATGGCGTTTCGTCCATACGTTTCAGTGTGACCATCAAGTTCTTTAAACCAGGAAGATGACGGGATCTGTATCCTGACTTCTGGTAACGATGCTATACTACGTAAGTCTTCCGAGTTCCAACTCAACTCTGACCTCGTGATTGAGGATTGCCCAATCCGGCAAGCCCATACGCTATGCTTGTTTAGAGATAGCGCGATGGATCACATGACAGCGGTCGATTTCCACTGTAGGATCCGTATTATTTCGATAGAGTTGGATTTTCGCACTGCTTGTCGATGATCATCGGTCGATTCCTCGTTGATTACGAATCCTTACGGAATAGTGTCTGGCTGGTGAAAGCATCATGATTTCTATCTACAGTGTGCTCCTCGTGATCGGGGAGCCAGCACTTATATCGTGTTGAATCGCAAGAGTAGCATGTCTAATGCCAAGATCATTTTAAATGACTGCAATCTCCAGGTTCATGGGTTCATGGTTGAAATTCTGTGGTTCCGCAGTCAACCATAACAGTCACTCCCAAGGATATCATGCTCACTTCGGCACTGACAGGATAGATCTAGATGCTGAAGGACCAATCAACAACAATCCTGTTATTCCACTGGTGCTTCGTATAGGGCGCACAAATATGCCGTGAAGGAAGACTTTGTCTTTGAATCGAGACTGCTGGGAAAAACTCAGCTTGCGTGTTTGTATAGTCTAAGCTTTTGCCGGAATCAACATGTACCTCTGGTGGACATATCCTATATGTCATTGTTACGAGTCACAGCCTCAGGGACGATGACCCCTCTCTTACCAGTGGATTTGCCCATGCGAAAGTGGACTGTTTACAAGTCAACGAGCCTGTGTACCTGATTCCCTGCTGTGCCGTGATGGCCAGATGTGGCAATCCAACCGTGGACAATGGACACGCAGTGGTGGAGTTGCCTGTAGTACTCTGTTACGGTTGATTTGCTTCCAATCCTCCAATATGATTCTAGAGTTTCTGGGTGGATTAGCAACATCTTTTCGCAAACTGCATTGGCTAATGAGTCTTCTGGCCCACATAGATGGGGGATCATTCAGAGGACCATTTGGATGATTAGACACCAGCTATACAGTGGAAGCCCGGAATCAATCCAAAGCACTTTTGTCAATGTACCATGATTCGTTGGAAATGACTGGGTATAAAGACCATGGTATGGAATTGGTGTAGAGTTGGCTGGAGAAAGAGTCGAACTGATTAGTAGTCCAGTGTATCACCAATGTTGGGTGTTGGGCGGGCGACTTGGACTGTCTGTCAGGTGCCAGGAACGTGGCAGCATTCCAACCATCTAATCAACTGGAATATGACATCAGATCTCTGTGTGAAGAATGCACCGAACCGACTGACCGTTTCAGTTCTGAGATGCCGATGATGCATCAAACCCTCTGAGTTGTCCAAGTCTGTCTGCTTGTTCATGCTGAGATGAAGCTGACTGGGCCGCAGGTACTTTCTTTCAGGTACCGACTGTCGCCCTGGCCCGTAACCATACAGTACTGTACCGTAGAACGAATCAACGATCCGTGGACAGGTTTCAAGGATCCAAGGCCTCGACCGCTGCAAATGGTGGACCCTAAGAGCTAATATGTCCCAATCAGATTGCTCAAAGCAACCGCGTCAGGAACCGTTCCTCCCCCGCTGTCCAATCAGGCGTGCTGGTGGCTGCTACTTCCCCTGATCGCCCCCTTTTTCATTTAACACGCTGAATTTGATTGCGAGACGAGACTTCCTGGTCTCTGTGTTGGTCGTAATCTGGCGCCTGTGCATCCTGTTTATTACGCCCCCCCCCATCCCCTCTAACTCGACTTCTCCTTCTTCTTCCTCTTCTTCTCCTTCTTTCCTCATCGTCTGTTTATCTCCCACACTCCTTTCGGGTCTTATTCACTCTCAATCCAGTGAGCATCGTCTTTGTGTCGTGCTCCTAGTCATTCTTTCATTGTCAATAAGACGCTATTGTCCTTGTTGCGTTTCTCGGGCTCGTGCCTCTTAGCAGCGTGATACCCCTTTGCTTATAAACAACAACAACAACAACAACAACTCCTTCAATCTCGAATCAATTATCTCTTCATCAACCACCAACACATCCAATCTTCAAGATGCAGATCAAGAACTCGATGCTCTTGCTCACGGCGCTGGCCGCTGGCTCTGCCGTTGCCCGTGTGCACGGCCATGAGCGCCGTCACCTTCACCATGCCGGCCAGAAGCGTGCCGTCGGTGACACTATCTACGCTAACATTGATGGCGTCTTGGTCTCCTGGGTCAACGAGTGGTCTGGCCAGGCTAAGACCGCCGCTGCTGCCGCTGCTCAGCCTACCGCCGCCAGCCTCGCTACCCACCCTGTCGTTGTTGACGTTCCTGCTGCTGCTACTTCCGCAGCTAGCTCCACTTCTTCCTCTTCTTCTTCTTCTTCCTCCTCCTCCTCTTCTTCTTCTCCCTCTGGCGGCTCAGCCACCTGGACCAACACCCCTGCTAAGGGCGAGTACTGCACCGAGGGCTTCGGTGGCAAAACCGAGGCCAGCGGCGAAGGTATCTTCTACAAGGGCAACGTTGGTATCCCATGGGGAAGCAACATCATTGAGGTTTCCGCCGACAAGGCCCACAAGTACAAGCACGTCGCCGAGATCGTCGGCAGCAACACCGATCCCTGGACTGTTGTCTTCTGGAACAAGATCGGCCCCGATGGTGGTCTCAACGGCTGGTACGGCAACTCCGCTCTGACCATCACTCTGCAGGCCGGCGAGAAGAAGTACGTTGCATTCGACGAGAACTCCCAGGGTGGCTGGGGTGCCGCCAAGGGTACTTCCCTGCCCAAGGATGCTTTCGGTGGATACTCCTGCACCTGGGGTGAGTTCGACTTCGACAGCGGTATCAACGGTGGCTGGTCCGGCTGGGACGTCTCTGCTATTCAGGCCGAGAACGCCAAGCACGAGGTCCAGGGCATGAAGATCTGCACCCACACCGGCGAGCTTTGCTCTATCATCACCAAGGGTCTCACCAGCGTCGTTGATGCTTACACCGCTGCCCTCGCTGCTGTCAACGGCATCGGTGGCAAGGTTGTCCCCGGCCCTACTCGTCTGACCGTCAGCATCGACTTCAGCGACTAAAACATTCAATTTGCTTATGTTTTCGCCGTTCTCTGCTTAGTCTCTGGTTACCATTCTGGGTAGAAATCGGGCGATGCGTCTCCGGACCTACTGCCTGTTGCCTTGTTTCCTTGGTCTTCCTGCAAGGCTTTCTTCCAATATCCTACGCCACGTCGAGGGATAAATCTACCCAGTCTTGACGACTTCCTGCATTCTCTGTACATACCTTACAAACCACTGCCGACTTGTGTTTCATTGTTCAATCAATTTTGACAAATACCCTTTAATCTTATCTCCACACTTTTCAACTTTCTATTATGTCAGTCCTTTTGCTCAGCACGAGTTAACCTCCTTGTAACAAAGTAAATACTATGCCCGGGCATCCCGTCTCCCCGGGTATCCGCATCCTGTATCCGGAACCTTGCCTCACCTGGGAAAAAATCTCCTTGGAAATCAAGTATCTAAAAGAGGTCTCGGCTCTCCAACTCTCCATTTCTCGAGTCGAAATTCCTCCGTATCCCACGCCGATCTTTCCCACCCGGCATCCAGATCCCGAAGCTCGAACCCGCGGGCTGTCTAAGCGCCGCGCCGCCGCCTAATGAGTAATGACCATGGGGATGGGATTATGGAATATGGAATATGGAATAGGGATATTGGATGGATCCCCATCCCCCAGTCCCGACTCCGGAGAACCTGAAACTCACTAAACCGAATCTAAAAATAATCGATTCCGTGAGCCGCGGGCCCGCGGGCCCATAGATACTCCATCGTCATCGTCATACGAAGCCTGGTCTAGATAGATAGTAGATACTTAGCTAGTCCTTGCTGATCATGCCATATGTCGTATGGAGGATGGAACTCTTGTAGTTGTAATAGTCGTCTGATCTCTATTCTTGAGATTAGATCTATCTTTAGATCGGTGCGAGACGGATTACGAGTCTGTGCTTGGCGGCTAGCAAGGAGTTTGGGGGGTTTTTTGTGGATACCGTGTACGTACGACGTTGTCGTACTAGGTACGGAGTATGGAGTACGGGTTGGTAGGTATGGGATACAGCGTAGAAACAAGACGAGACGAGACGAGACGAGACAGGCTGCGGAGTGTAGACGCTCAATTCAACAAGTCACCCCAGGTATCTTCTAGATAGTAATACAGGGCGCCCTGAGTTCAGAAATTCAGAAACTCGGTGGCGCTTAACGACTCCGGAATCCCAGCTATTCCTCCCTCTTGCTGCTCTTCTTCCTCCTCCTCCTCCTCCTCTTCCCATTCCTCCTCGTCCGACCCGTAACTTATTTGGAGGAGGCCCACGTGCGCCATGTAGCCGAGCAGCGCCGCGACGCCGCCCACCACCGCAGCGACGGAGACAAGCACGTCTTTCTTCTGGCCGGTGGCGTAGGCGGAGAGGGCGTGGCTCTCGACGCGCGAGAGGCCCGAGTCCGGCGACTGGGCTGCTTGCCGAAGCCGTTCGTGCGCGCGGATGTTCTTGAGGATCGGGGTCGCGTCGGCGAGCGTGTTGAGCAGCGTGCTGCCCACGGTGACGGCCGTCGCGCGTGCGGGCGCCAGCCAGGGCAGAGGCGAGGCGGCGTCGGTGGCTGGCCGGCTTGGGCCGTCGAATGCGTGCGAGACGTCGACGGCGACGGCGCCGTAGCAGTGCTGGCGCAGGCGCTCGGTGTATCGCGATAGATTCGGGGCTTTGATTTTCATGGCGTCGCGGAGCCAAGGGTACGGCAGGTCCGGCACGAGGGCTAGGGAGAGGTAGCCGAGGGCGAGACAGTCGGCGGTGGCTGGCTTGTCGCCTGGGAAGAAGTATGATTTCTGTCCGAGCATCTCCTCGAGGGGGTCGAAGAGCTCCGCTGTGAGGGCTTCCAGCTTGAACCGGTTCTGTTGCGCGGTCTTACCCAGGAGGCCCGAGACCGTGTCCCGCGGCCGCTGGATGAGGTTCTCGGGGATCTGGCCGGCCGCGACGGCGGCCGAGTGTTCCCGTTTCCGTTGGTCTTCCATCGCTTGCAGGTCCAGAGATGATAGCCCCAGAGGCTCTGTTCGCTTTTTGGCGGCCGAGTGCAGTCTCGGCGGGATAATCCACTGGTTCGGCCATTGTAGAATCGCGCCGTAGGCGGGTGAGGTTTTGTCGTAGTAGTTCTGGCTAGTGATGTAGAGGGATAGGTCGATGAGGGGCTGGCCGCGCGATTCGATAAACGACGAGAATCTGCGAAATCGTTAGATCTAACGGGCTAGAACGTGTAATGTGATCCAGCTCCAAACTCACGCAATGTTATCTGCCCGGTCCGTCCCGCTCAGTACTTCATCCAGATCCCATTCCCCATTCGAGTATTGGCGCAGGTAGTCGACGATATTCCGGAACCGGCTCACCCAGGCTTTGCCATTCTTGAGGGCAGGGAGTTCATCTGCACCAATGGTCAGTATTTTTCAGGCTGAAACAATGCTGTTCTCGAGGACATACTAGTTGGAGACACGGAAGGGTCGCTGCTTGCAATCAGCACCCACGCGTCCTTGGGCAGCACGAGGGAGAAATAGGCAATGGTCGCCAAACACTGCGGATCAATCGATGGCAATCCAAATGCCGGACCCCAGACATGAAGTTCCAGAACCATTGTGCACGTCGTGAGAAGACCGAAACCGCCTAGATCATTTGAATGTTGACGAGTTGGGGATGAGGTAGATCACGTGTGGGGGGAAGAAACGTGCGTGGATTCCTGAGGCAGGAAGGCAGCGACAATTGCCGAAGATCTCGGCTGCCAACTCCGCCTGAATCAGGAAATTGGGAGTGCTCCATACCCCTGGACAATGAAGCTCCCTGAGTGCAGGAGGTTGTCAGTTGACTCATTGGAGTCACCTTTTTTTTTATTTTTTGTTTTCTTTTTTTTTTTTTTGCTCAACAGTACATGAGACCTACGCGTCATCAACCTACAACTTGGAGTCTGATCTCAGTTTGCGTTATCTCACGTTGACGATGCTTATTGATCAGCGCGATAAGAACACCGTATCGTCTTCTAGCTAACTAACGGGAGGACAGAAGCCACAATGCGAGATGTATGGGCATTGGACAACAGTGCGTTGGAGCCTCAAGCAAAATTTTAGGCTAAAGAAAAAAAGAATGATAAGATGGTGCATGTCAATGAGTGATTCGTCAGTAGTATCACTGAGATGCCTCGAAAATAAACTCTATAGATTTCAAGATGTTTGAGTTTAGAGACAAAGCCGTTAGATAGTGACTCAACCACCATTCTCTAGTCTCTAGCATGTGCTTCATCATGTGGACGGGACTATTCCTCGAAAACATGAATCCGGCGAGAAAAGCGGAATGCCTGGAAAATAATAATTAATCATTACAGATAACACCATCGGAAAAGTGAGAATAAGCCTCTCTCATTATTGTGTCAGTTGACCAGCAAGACAAAACCCAAAAAAAAACCCCCTCCAATAGTCTAAATCAAGGCAAGGCACGCCTAAAACAAGGCACGGGCTACCGCCTGATTCAGGGATTCGACGGAACTTGTCTCCAATAGACACTTTGAACATATTGGCCGCCTAGTAGTTTATCAGTCAAAGGGGGGATGTACGATCCAATGGTACTAAGACAGAGGTTGTCCAAATGCAGTCCATCTCGTCATTCCCTGCTTGTGTCGTACATATGCAGGTAACATGGGGCCAGAGGGAGGGAGGGTACTTACTACTTACAGTTTACACAAAGGAAACACATCAGAGCTGAAGATTGTGTTTGTATGGCACGGTGCCTGGCAAGCATGTAGACTTGGCGCTGCCAACGAACGAGGGGAAAGAGTTTGAAGGCTGCGCGGAGACACCTTCAACTCCTCCAGAGCACGGACATGCCGAGATACGGGCGTACAGCCCAGATGGCTGAGTTGACTTCTTGAGGAGATACGGGCGTACAGCCCAGATGGCTGAGTTGACTTCTTGAGTCTTTCAGTTCCATGGGAATGAGATGAGCTGACATGTCTGGCTTAACATGATTATGAATGTATTGCGCCACCAAAGGCTGAAGATACTGACTCTCCCCCCCCCCCCAATAAGTCTTCAGCCCTCATGAGCGAAGGATGAGGATGTTAATATCAGCCTAGCGATAAGGATAGCACGCAATCCCAACTTGCAATGCATTATTATGCAATCAACCTAACTACTACTCTGACTTACCGTAGTAGAGTGGAGGGGGAGGAAGATCGAGTCATCCATCGACCTTGTGATTCGATCAATGAATAGAAGTGGTGCCTATTGACAGGGAATAATGACACTATTGAACTCACCAGCCTTGCCTGTTGCCCGGACCAATGAACCACTAACCCTCCTAGTGAAACTTAGGGTACCTACTAAGTACTTGATGATTAATGTTTAACAGCTCAACCGCATTAATGAGATGCTGTCATGATGAGACAACAAGAGAAAGTTCCTGGAGAGGGTCATCAAGTCATCGCACGGACACCAAGCTACTGAGCTATAGTAAGAGAGTTGCAATGTGAAGCAGCCAGGTATCATTATTAACTGTATCCAAACACTGGAAACAATGCGATGTGGGTATATTAGTCTATAGTACATGCCATTGGATTTAAAAAAAAAAAAAAAAGAGTTCCCATAGTATAGAACAAATGAGAAGCATCAATCACAGAAGAGAGTAAAAAAAAAAAGATATTAAGAAATTCAAGGTTGAAGAATGTGATCCTGCGCATGGCAATCGAGGCACCGAAGACATCCTTGATTATAACGCATTGATGTTAGGATGCCAGGGCGATCAGGAGATCCAAGCTTCCGCATTGGGCTAGACAGGCATTGGACGAATATTTTCTCCGAAATCTCAGGCCCAATTTCAAATTTCAGACACCCGTTGGACTTATGTCGTTTCAAGTTCCGACCAGCCTTTTAATGGTGTCTGCCATGTTTTCGTTCTCTTTGCGGGGTTTGCAATCTTGCCGACGATGCCGCAGAAATCCGCAAAAAAGAAGTGGGGTTTCGGAACGATCTTCCAACGCATGTTGATATCATTGCGATGTCAGATAGTGATCGATCAGCTATCCGCGCAACCTGATACGAATGCGATTGGCAGAAATATCGTGATGAATGTCGAATCACCAGTACAGGGTAAGAGCAAACAATGCGCCGGCGCATGTGCTCATCAGAAGAAGTTATGCCGGAAATAAACTCCCGCAACGGTCATTGTTGCAGGACGTAGGCCGAAATGGTTCGGAGGGAATCCTCCTCCCATGAATTAAAATGGTTCAGTATTGGTCGTCGAAAGAAGACGGAGAAGGGTTGGTTGACTAAAAGGGTGTAGTTGGAAGTGCAATCGAGCCGAAACCGAATTGAAGTCGTGATATCCATGCCGGAGGTTGTAGCTCCTGTCTCATGAGCGCCTCGAGTCGATCCGCTCTAGTATCCATCCGTGCGGGTTTGGAATCTGTGACGTCGTGGATCGACCGCTCGAGTGCGCTGAGGTCATCAAGTTCGTGAAAGGGCGCCAATATCGGTTATTTGGGAAGAGGAGGCAGAGGGCCCTTGGGCGGAGGACCAGGGCAGGGAGGGAATTGAGAGGCGGTACCACCGATGGAAGGCATGTTGATGATGTGTGGGTTGTGGATGGTGAAGGTCTTGGGAGTATCGATATGTGAAGTAGTGATAGAGCTTAGATGGTGGTCTTTGATACTTTGAGGTTTAGAATAAGAAAGCGAAAGGCAAAATTCGAGGACGAGGTCAGGCACAGCTTAATATAGGGTTCGCAATCAGAGATTCTCTCTTTTTTTATTTTATTTTTTTTTTTTTTTTTGATTTTATATTCCTTCTTTTTTTTTATCGGAACGATTGGCATCAACAAAAAAAAAATAAAAATAAAAAAAAGTGAAACTACTAAATAATGAAATCAGAAAATCAAATCAATAAAAAAAAAATGGAAAAAGGAAAAAGGAAAAAGGAAAAAGGAAAAAGTCAAAAGTCAAAAGTCAAAAGAAATAAAAAAGAATCAAATCCAAGACCATCCTGGCATGAACAGGAGCTGAGCTCCACATCGGACGGTCAGATTATTCTGACGTAGTTCGTTTTTGCGATGGTGCTTACACTAGCTCCATGTAGTGGGCTGCCAGATGGTATCACTGTTACCCTGTACTGTACCTGGAATGTGGGTAAACTGCCTCAACTTCCTCAAGGGGAAATTCCAGGGAAAGTTTCTAGAAGCTCCTCCCGTCCGGTTCCACTGCTTGTCTTCTGGGGATTTGCTTCACCGCCAGGTTTTACCCCTTTCCCTAGTCCCTCCCCGTCCCACTTCTCCGTGCGACTGGTTGACTGGTCCAATCATGGAACACATTAGATGCTTTGGAAACATCAAAAGAAATGAACAGAAAGGAAAGATAAACCAGTGGCAAATTCAAGAGTCCACGCGCGCTGTTCTATTTGGTGGTTGTCTGTCTGCTTTGCCTGTTCCTGAACTTCTATTTTCTGTCCGAGGTTCATCCTCAGATACATCCGATTACTTGATCATTCTTTCATCATCATCATCATATTAGCTACTAATTATTACGTAAATACATACCAAGGACATCAGGTAGGTATCCAGATAGAGAAACCGAATATGCGCTTCACGGTTCAAGAGGCTTCAACCCCGGGAATTGATGTCAGGAGGCTGGTGGGATAAGAAGATGAGCATCCAACGACAATAAGACGATTCGATTCTCAGGATCAAAGCCCCGTCTGCGCAGTCAGCAGCTGCCTCAAAAGAGTCCAATCCCCATGCATCCGTCAACATGCAACTCGTATCGTATCTAAGACCTAAGTGGTATGTACAGGTCTCACAGACACTTGCTGCAGGCCTGCAGCAAATCATATTAGAACTCCAGACTAGGAGAAAATGCAGACACGTGGTTAGTTCGTAGATCGTTTGGGTCTGAGGAAGGGCAGAGAATCCTGTTGGTGATCCCAACATCGAAGTCAAGAGCATGTCAGTGTTGAGACTTGGAGACTTGATCCTTCTCAGCAAGGCTGTTGCTCGAACAGGTAAAGCTCGGCATCTCATCGCCAGGCAGCCAGGGCTGAGTCCCTGTTTATCGCACCATATGATTTCACCCTAGGAGCATATTGGTCAATAATATGACTGCTCCGTCTGGATATCATCAAGTCATCATCGACTCATACCTAGTCAGAATGTCAGAGTCATAGGCTCATAGCATCATAGCGATAGGTAGAATTAGCCCTCCACCCCAGTTGAAATGCCGGGGATCAAATCCAAGGCCCAACTCCAAGCCACCACAACTTACAAGTCCGCCCCTCCCTGCACACCCCTCAAAAAAGATCCAAATGTTCTCGTCCTACATCTCTTGATTCTAGGCTCCTGTCGGTTTTTTCTCTCGCTGGCCTGATCGTTCATGTCTAGTATGTGCGACTCATCATTCCGTCTGGATAGACAACCATTGACTCCTTGCAGACATGATCAGGGGGTTCAATCAAAGTTAAGGGTACCTCGTACCTGGGTGATAGACAGATTTGACAGATCAACTGGCCCCAAATTTGGCGTGCCTACCTTAGTGGTAAGTATGACAGATTCCTTTTGTTAACCTAGTTATTCCTAGGTTCTATCTGCTGTCTACATAGGGACTCGGAGAAGAGTGGCAGGACCGTAAAGGTGTAAAGATACGGTAACCTGTATCATCAGCCATACCGATTACAGCGGCCGTAACAAGACAACTAGGTTGTTTCAGGTTTCAGGGGCAGAAGCGCCTCATCCAACACTAACCAGATCGGATTTCTCCTTGCAGATGATTAGTGAGCCTGTGTGAGCGAGTAAGAGTGTGACACCGTCAGTCCGTCGTCATCCATGGGAGTGACGGGCTTAATGTGCCTGGCTTTTCCATGTTTCGATTCGAGATGTTTCGGGTACTCCAGGTTCGCTAAAATTTGGTTTAACGGCTGCCTGTCATCATTAGAGTGTCATATTTGTGATGCTGAAAATATCATGGTATATTGATAGATATGGTAGACTACGGTACGACCGAATCGCTGGTAACTTGATTCTCATTATTGTGGCTGGTGCCTGGGACCGATAGCTTATAAATGGAGTATGGCTCCTACTCCTAGACTACCCCCCTTATTCGACGATCGTACAAGAGATGAGGTATCAAACTCTAAGATATCCTGAGGAAAGATGAACAAGAGGACACATCTACTCTGTAATTTTGAGTATGGGAATGTCAGGACATTCCCACGGTATGTGTTGTCCTCCGAGTGCAATCTATTTCGCTGCTCGAATGCCCAACGGCGCGCTATTCCTAATATCAAAGTCTGCAGTCGGTATGTACACTCCACGGCCCCTTTGGTATGTAGGAGTAGGATCATGTAATGCAACATCACTAGATCCTCCCCGAGTCGACTGACAGACATCCGTGCACAACATACTCAAATCAATAAATAGTCTTAGGACAATCTTCATGGGTACAGGACTACTAAATACAGGTTAACATGTCAAGGCAACTGACTCTAAAAAAATTATCCCTGCTAAGTGGTCAATCGGGCGACCTGAACCCTTGTCTGCAAGACGGCACAGGGGGGGATCTTCGGCAGCATCTTCACGGTTCGCCTTGGAGGTATGGAAAAGGGAATAGTCGCACCTGCACGTCTATATTGCGGCTTCTGCACCCAACTCATCCTAATTCCAGAGGAAGATTCTTGACCTTGTCCTCTATTGATCCGTGATCTGTATGGCGGTCGGTGGTTCGCTCGTCGATCCCCAATCGATGTGCGGTTTCATCGCCGGTGGTCTCTCGATTTTGACTCTATATGAAACGAAGGGTTCTAGGTACCTACTGTGCTGTGCTTAAGCAGGTCTCCTGCAAGCATTGCTTGGCTGCGCCTGCAGGTTGCCACTCGCATGCATGCATGTACGGTTTAGTCGTCCCTACAGTAGTCTAGTACCTACTACCTACTACCTAGGTACTAGCTCAAAGTCAATCAGGTACGGACCACGGAGTAATTTATTGTGGATGTATTCCGTCGGGCAGAGTCCAATCAGTTTACCGGTTGGTCAACCAGAGAAAACAAAGCTCACAGTCACGACTGACAGCCTCACCTCATCCTCAACGACTCCGGGGTCTACAATTGGAAAAGTGCTGTTGAGCTCAGAACTTTTTTTTTCTTTTTTCTTTTTTGGAGTCCCCGACTTTCTGGTACAACGTTGTAGTACTGACTACTCCATAGTAGGCAAATCGCCTCATCCTAGTTAAAATCCGCTTCTCAATGTCTGAGACAAAGACTGTGGCTTGGCTCTCTAGTGGACCCCACACACAAAAGAGGGGGAGGATGTTGTAGACTTGTAGGGAAAGAAAACACAATAAAAAATAATGAAGAGAGAGAAGAGAAAGAAAAAAAAAAAAAAAAAAAAAAAAAAAAAAGCGACCGGAGTACGGAGACAGCGGACCGATTCTTTAGCAGAAAAGGGAGGAGCAACTCTGAAAAACACATGGCAAAAACCGAGTTTCTCTCTTGCGCAGGTGGAGTTCAAGACAAGAATAAAATGAGATCTCCACTCGGAGCGCAAAACTTGGGGGGTTCATTCCGCATCGTTGAGAGTTAGATTGACACTGGGATCAAATCCGGTGTATTTCGTTCGCCTGTTGAGGGCTGAATGGGTTAGGCCTGAAGCTCCGAACGGGTCTACTATGGGACTGTCCGTATTGCGTAAAGATTGCTCAGGAAAACCCATCAATCAAGCAGGAGCAGGTCGCAACATGGGATCTGATGGGATACGACGGGATGTCGGCTATTGCAATTCCTGGCCTATGCAGACACCTACTAACTCGCCACAGAGGGTAACCAGCCACTATAAGCGAACAATCTGTCGTCACTGGATGGAGTACCACGGCAACTTCGCGAAATCAGCGGGTAGAAAGTGTTTCGTCGGAATCTACTCTGTATCTCGTCGATAGAACTCTCATATCAACTCGGTAGCGAACGTGCTAAGCGCTAAGTGCTAAGTGATATGTTCCTAACACTCTAACAACCTTCAGTTTATCCTCGCGGCTAACTTAACAGGCAGTAATTAGGGCTATCTATCTGATATCGTTTGTCTCAATTAGCAATTGAATAGATAGATAATGACAAATTGTCATGGATTCCCAAGCACTTTTATTGACTTTGAAGGCGCCATTTATACGGTTGAAGCATGAATACCTTGCAACCGACTACCGAGTCATGTGTCTCTTATTTGCAATTCCCCGGTATGAATTGTGGAGTGGAAGAATTGATGACAAGATACCCATAATTCCACCGAGAATGGTGGAATAGATAGTGTTTGGTCCCCCGATTTTCCAGATCTCCCATTATTCCATTATCCATATTTTTCCCTTTCCTCCTAGAATGTTTCTGGAAGCCTCTGGTTCCATGGTTTACTCTGCGTTAGTGACTCCGTAGTCCGTACCGCAGAAACACACGGCCAAGTCCGTTCGGTTCCGGCGTCTCTCTTTGATTCTCCGAAGATTCCTCAAACTTAGCGCTCAGTAGTCCATACTCTGGACGGAACTATGGATATAGAAATAGAATACTCTGTACAGAGTAGTTCAGCTTTTAGTCCGTAGTATGTCAGTAGTCACCCCAAACGGTGCTAGATGCCAGGCTAGCTATTAGCTGCTGCGTGCTAAAATGCTAATATTATGCTGATCACGAGACTACCTAAATTCTACAGAGATCCACCCGTGACTCCATTTGGAGGAGATGGTTGTGTAAGAGTTTCAACTTTCAAGAGACGGAGATCACGGATGGAGTATTTCGATTCCTGTTTCCATGATGTCAAAGTGGGAGGTTCAGGCTTCTGCAGCTTGTGCTTGCAAGTCGCAATAGCTCCTGCGTCTCAACGATTTCCTAACAGTGTACATCGTTCTACAGTTTGAAATATAGGCGTTAATATCATCCTCAGAACCCCACCATTCTTCCTCTGAGCAACGGAGACTCAGGATCATCAGAGGGAGATTTTAGGTAGATCCCGTTATCGGCAAACCCCATTGCCAGGATTGGCTACTGGCCGCAGTTGAAATTCTGGGGACTTCACCGACTTGGCCAAGAGCGACAAAACTGGGTGGTCTACCATCTTGTTCTGCCGCAGTTGTTACTTGTTGAGCACAACGGTTCCCTGTTGTCATTGGGATTCCAAATACAGAGATTCACATATCCCCCTTTTCTCCACATAGACAGCGACAGCATGATGATACAAATGTTGACTAGCTGTCCTAGATCAACAGTGTGGCATTCAATTAGAGAGTCATCCTGGATTAATTTGACCTGCGATCAAAGCACAAAAAATTTGAAGGTCAATGTCTCAAATCTCAAAGTTGACTTAACCCAAGCCAGGAGTCCAAACTTTAGTTCTGTTTGGTCAGGGGTATCAAGAGCATGGCTGTGGATGGCATCCATGGCAGCAGACAAGCTTTATCTCGGTGATGTGGCTTGACATGGATGAAACACGGAAATATCCGGGGTTCCAGGAGGCTTGGGAACCTACTAGTCTATGGTACGTTTGACTGTTTATAAGACCACTGTGAACCCCTGTCTGAAACTCGACCAACAAATGACCATTTCTGTGCCACACATTAAGGTGACCAGCTGCAACCCTGTCTGAAACGATTCCGCATCGAGGTTCATCATCCCTTAAGTGGCGGCCGCTCGACTGAAAGGTTGGTCTTGGTCTTCCGACACAGCTGAAATTGCCAACTGAAGTAGAGAAAGCGCAGCAAAGGTCACGCTTCCGTCGTGCAATGATGGCAGGTCAGGAATCATGAAGATCTGCCTGCAAGGGCATACGGCGTAACCAAAATGTCGCACAGGAACTAAGTAACCACCTGACACGCCTGAAGCTACTGGTCTCTGATTTCAACAAATGTAGGTTCCGGCCGTAGAAGCCTCAGCACACTTCAATGGACCTGATCCTGGCTGTTGGACAACAGCAGGCAGGTACCGAACGATATGTGTAGCCAAGGTAACGCCACTGCCTTCATCGAATTTTTCTCGTACGAATCGGTGGCGGGGAATGACAGGGGCCTGCCCTCGATACCTTCCACTGTCAATACAGGTCCCAAGAACACGATTGTGTGAGGTATGCCTCGGTACGAAGGAAATCCAGGAAGTCACCAGACGCACTTCATTCTTCATCCACGTCTCCTTGCGCCTGAGTGGAAATCCACTCCTCCATCAGAACCTGTCGTGAGATGCCCGAGTCAGCAGGTCTGAGTCTAGCTCTGGCCCCTTTCCGCGTCACCAGCAGACACAGGGTCCAGCCGTAGATGTTGAATCCCTCGTACTGTGTACGGAACCGTAACTTCTTGTCATCGTTGCCACCTTGTGGCGGTTCCGGTGTCTGCTCATTTTTTCGCCGCTTTGATGTCCGGTGGCTGCCTGGGCTCTCGATCTGCTCACTCATCTCACGACCACGCTTGGCACTGCCCTCCCCTCCAGCCGCTTGAGGAATATCACGCAGATTCGTATCAGCTTCGCCATCGCTCTCGATTAGGATTTGTGTGTCTTCTTTCCCAGATCGGTTGGTTAGGATGTCCGATTCGTTCTCAGCGCCCTCGAAGACCTTCTGCCGAGTCAGAAGCGTGTGACGCGTCCGAGATTCGCGAAGGAATAAAGCGACCTCGAAATCGTCTGTAGAGTCAGCCAATGGCTCCGCGTTCGCCCAGCAAAGCACGTCTTACCCTCGGCTATAACATCCTTGACTGGCTTCCCTTTCTTCTTCGCGTAAAGTCTCTCGTTTTCTTCGCGCAGTTTTGGCAGAATCAAGGGGCGGATTGCAGCGAAGATCCGTGGGAGGACGGGGTCTCGGCTGTCCAGCAGCCACCGTGTATCTGAGGGATTTTCGAGGTAGATGCGACATTCGAGGACCGAGTATTTGCTGATTCGAAGGTATCGCCGAATAGGTGCCATGTTGTGTTCAGGAGGGATTGACGTCACATGCAGGTGTGAGCTTCTATGCTGGGATGGGTTGGGATGACCGCTTTGGTGACTAGGGGGAGGGAGAGGGAGAAAGAGAGAGAATGATCTCTTTCCTGCAGGTAACGTATGATCAATATGGGTATTTTGAGCGGATTGATTCTACTCGCAAACTTTGTCAAGGTGATGTACTTTAGCAGAGATGGGTAGGTTAGCACGTAGTCTGACGGAGGTTAGAGTGGTTCAGTGCCAAGCCATCTTCACTGAGGAAGCTCTGGCCATGAATAAATATATTGTGAGCAGTTCCCTTCCAAGCTACCAATGAAGATGAACAACCACTCGGTAGTGGTAGTATATCGTAGTCGTGTTTATTAGACTCTTACTATTGCCCTTAATGCCTATAGGATCCGAGAATGATTACTTATCAAAACTGGCTATTCCCTCTAATCGACCACGCACAGGCGATGGTCTGATCCTCATAGACTTCGATCAAGCGAGAAGACGAAACCTATAATCGACTATCAGAATCTCGCATACCCCAGCCATGCTGCCATTAAGTCTACGGAAAACTCAGTTGTAATCTTAAGAACCTAATGAGCTCATGAATCTCTTTTCCGTGTAGATAGATACCAAAGGTAAAAAAAAAAAAAACATACAACAGCCGGGATTCGCTGGTGGTCACCCACCCAACTACTAACCGGCCGGCGTGTGGCTTAAGTACAGCTGAGCGGACGGGAAGCCCTGTTCTCCACACCCTATGGTCGTATGTGCTTGATACTTTAAAAAAGGACATTGTATAGTAATAGATAGTGTTAGATAAAGATGGAGGGGTGGTCACTGGTCCCTTTCCTGATCAAGGCGCCGCTGCTTGGAGCCTTGGGTTCGTCGGAAGATCGAGAGTCTAAATCAAGATGCATTGGCCATGGTGTCTCCATTATTACCGCCATAACTCGATGGACCACAAATCTCTTGTGCCCAAATCTCAAGGCACTTCCAGTAAGCTACTTGACATTCTTGATACGCGAAGACCGTGAAATGAATAATGTACTCAGATAAGATGACGATTATCTCAACTCGGCGGCTACTTATTGATCCCAACCCCTCCATTTGGCCGCACACCGCCTTTCATACAGCCGCCGAAGTTGACCCCCACGTCTCTGGTACACATTTCCCACTGACCAGATCACGACAGTTGGTCTGACAACCTCAGATAATTCTCAGGATGTTGCCTTGTGCCTAACCCCTTGGCAGCCGGGTAGAGAGAGACTTATACTCCTTGCATGCCATTCTTGTACCACGTTTGCCAGCATGCGACGATCTGAACAGCTCCTTGCAGCGCAGAAAATTACACGTGACCGAGGCCCATCTCGCCGCAGCTCCTGGCCAATCAGACCGCGTGGAAATGGCAGTGGACATGCTCCCAAGGTCCTCACGACAGAACGAAAAACTCTTTCTGAGTGGTTCGGTCCTGACGTTGTTTTGTTCGAAGCGGCCCTTGGTGGCATCTGCCCTCTCTCCCAAGGTCCTCATTCAGGACCCCTCTGCTGGGAGGAATTCAAGCAGAGATGATTAAGTGTGATGTGGGAGAGTGTCTCTTCCCCCCCAATTCTTCGTCACCATGGACTGACTCGACTTATACCCATTACCTATTATCTACCCTCACCAACCATCCATACCGTTATTCCCGAGTGCCTGTCGACTTTTCTTGCTATCAAGCTCCCATTCTCACAGGGTTCCCGTTTGGTCTCTCCGGTAGATCGTAAACCAAGCAGACCGTGAAATCGCGCAAACACATCGCAATCTAACTATCTACCGTGAGACATTGCAAATCCAGATTCTTTGAGGTCTCTCAGCAGTTTTGCTCCAAAGGTCCTCAACTGTGGACACTAGATCCCTGCTACCGTCTTGCTCGCCAGTACACCCACAACAAATCACCTAGACTGGCGTCGCTCTCATGACAGGCTAAGCAACCCACGCACCTGCTTTGACGTGGATCTTGTAGGGACCTTGAGGACTGTCATTTCCGACTCCTGTCACCTTGTTGGCGCCCTGTTCGCATAAACTGGCAGTATAAAAGAACGCCAGCCAAGGAACCACAAGACGGCAGTTCAGAGGAATTGAGCACTCGGATTTGCTTTGATCATCGCAATCTTGCACGCATTAGTCGTTGACAGGCATTCAAGCTTTCTCCCACGTGTTTTCTGTCTCAAGATCATCTGTCCAACCTCTTATCTATCTACCTGAAACTGATTGGATTTCTCTCCCGGTCAATATTTCCACCGCAGTATTTATTTGATCTGTGCTCCTTCCTCTTTCGTTCAACTCGTTGCACACCTCAAGGCTGGTCCGTGCTGCTTTGAATCTGAGATCGTGAGACGACATCTTTCTCGATTAGATTCATTTTAGCTGATTCGACATCACGAGTCACACAAAACACAGCCATGCAGGCCCTTCATACTCTCCTCGTGCGGGACCCAGAGACGGGTGCCACCCCTTCTTGCGATACCGGAAACGAGTATGATGGTCGGATGGGCCTACGGATATCGTCCATCTTCGTGATCATGGTCGGTTCGATGTTCGGTGCTATCTTTCCAGTATTTGCGCGAAACCTCGGCAAATCTGGATTTCCCAGATGGGCGTTCTTCGTGGCTAAATACTTTGGCTCCGGTGTCATCATTGCCACGGCCTTCATCCATCTTCTGGCCCCTGCGGAGGAGGCATTGACCAATGAGTGCCTGACGGGCCCCATTACTGAATACTCTTGGGCGGAGGGCATCATCCTCATGACCATCGTAGTGCTGTTCTTCGTGGAGTTGATGGTGATGCGGTACGCGCGCTTTGGTCAGGGGCATGCCCATGAAATAGACCACGACCATCCCTCGGATCATGGTCTAGATAGTCCCGCGTCGACAGTGGACCCTAAGAGCCACCTTCCGGGTGAGGATCATCTGGGTCACTCCCGCGAACATCCTGACCCTGAATCGGGCAAGAAGGACTCGATCGAGGACTACGTGGCTCAGTTGACATCTATCTTTATCCTGGAATTCGGCATCATCTTCCATTCGGTGTTCATCGGCTTGACCTTGGCGGTATCCGGAGAGGAATTTGTCACTCTTTACATTGTCCTGGTCTTTCATCAGACCTTCGAAGGCCTGGGTCTGGGTTCTCGACTAGCAATGACACTCTGGCCACGATCGAAACGCTTCACCCCCTATATTTTGGGATTTGCGTACGGTATCTCCACACCAATTGCCATTGCGATCGGCCTGGGTGTGCGCAAGAGCTACCCTCCGGAAGGCTACACCACTCTCATTGTCAACGGAGTTTTCGATTCCATCTCGGCCGGTATTCTCATCTACACGGCCCTTGTGGAACTCATGGCGCACGAATTTATGTTCAGCCCTTCGATGCGCAAGGCTCCTATTCAAAATGTCCTTGCGGCGTTTGGGCTGTTGTGTCTGGGTGCATTGCTGATGGCGTTGCTTGGAAAATGGGCATGATCATGGTTCGGGTTAACTAAAGCTTCATGTCAATCATATTTTATCTGTCTTTATGCATTGTATATAGATTCTATTTAGATAATATAAAAGCTCTAGCTGGCAATATCTATCTATTCCTACGTCCAGTCTGATTACTGCGAAGTACGTCGAGCCAATAATAACGTTGTGCAATGCCTTGTACCCCTGACACTCAACATCCCGTCTGCGGAGTAGACTTACAGCCTACGGACTTATCTACGGAGTACCAAGCCCCATCTCCGCATCCATCCATCTAACCACGTTTCTTCTCAATCCATCTCTCAACAATTCTACTCCCTACAACAACATCAACTCCGCGACCGCAATCCCTGCTTCCAACCGTCCGCCTCACCAGACCAAACAAAACGCACCCGAAACAAAATGCAGCTCCCTCTCCTCTCCACCCTCCTCCTCTCCCTCACCACCCTCGCCCTCTCCGCCGAGCTCGGCATCGAGAAAACCCACGAGGTCGAATGCACCCGCAAGACCACCAAGGGCGACATGGTGCAGATGCATTACCGCGGCACGCTCGCCTCCGACGGCTCCGAGTTCGACTCTAGTTACAGCCGCAACTCGCCGTTGAAGTTCAAGGTTGGCGCGGGACAGGTTATCAAGGGGTGAGTGCTTCCCTCCCTCTCCCCCCCCACCTTTCTCTTGTTTTATTTGTCGGATATGGATGGGCATTGGGGTGCTGATGACGTGGGGACGTGGGTAGCTGGGATCAAGGATTGCTGGATATGTGTGTGGGTGAGAAGCGGACACTGACGATCCCGCCTGAGTATGGGTATGGAGACCGTGGGGTTGGACCGATCCCCGGCGGTGCGACTTTGATTTTTGAGACCGAGTTGGTGAAGATCGAGGGCGTTAATGATGAGCTGTGAGAGGCTGGTTTTGGGCATTGTCTATAGAGTATACTTCGATTGGTATATTACTTCATGCTATTCCTCTTCTATGGGTATCTAGTTCAGCAGGGTAGGGAGGAATTCTAAGCCCGAGTCCTCTGCCCCCCCGGCGAGTCTAAGAAATTGTGTAGTATGTGCAAGTAAAAACGAGAAAGAGAACTCAATCCATCGCGTCGAGATGGCTCTCGTCGGTGCTCACCTCATTCCCCGAAACGAGTATACCCACGAGACATTCCCCAAGGATAGCGTCCCAGTTCACCCACGGGTGGATCTCCATGAACAGTTTCGCCGAGTCCTTGCCCGCACCCCGAAGCAGCTCCCCCTTGCCGCCTGGATGGAACGGCAGATACCGCGTGATGTTGTACACCTTGCCTTGGTACGACGTCCACGCATCGCGACCCTTGCGCCCATTCTGCGCCTTCAGCATCGACGGTGTCACCCGAATGAGCGACGGGGGCAGATTCGCTCCGCGCAAGTTATTATTCGGGTTCGCTGTGAGCGCGGCCCAGTCGAGCGGCGAAAACCCCGGCTCCAGCACAGCCTTCTTCGCCGCCTTGGAGGGTTTCAGTGTGAGGGAGATGGGCGCGAGGGTGTTGTTGCTTGCGGGGCGGCTACCCGGTGGCACGCGCAAGGAGGCGGCGGCCGATGGTGGCGGAGAGAGTGAGCTGCCTGCACTGGGACGTGGGGGGAAGCGTCCGGGAGATAGTGAGGAAGAGGAGGAGGAGGAGGATTGTGCTTGCTGGTTCTGCTGTGTGGAGGGGCGTAGGCGTGGAGGGGGAGGGGGCGGCATCAGGGAGGAGGTGCTGGCTGCGGTGCTCTGTGGAGGCGGCATGGGGATCGATTTTATTCCGTTTGAGGTGATAGGTGTAGAAGCTGACAGCGGTTGCGCCGAGTTGTTTGTAGTTTGCTGTCGGTCATTTTGCTTTTGTGTCCCAGTTGCCTTGTCAGCCTGGTCGTCGTCACTGGCAAGCTGCAGGGTTGGGACATCGAGCGCGGGCGCATTTGTTGCTGACGCCTTGGGGGTGGACTGCAAATCTCCTGTATCCCCACTTGCATCCTTTGACGCCTCCGAAGCATCATCTGGTGTATTCACATCTTCTGAGGAGGGCGTTGTGGGCGTCGCACCGGAGGTTGATTCCGGCCGTTGAGGCGGAGGGATGAAAGATTCTTGGTTCCATGCTGCTGGAGGATATCGATAAAGCAAATAGCATGCGGTCGCCAGAAGCGTCACCACTCCTACCCAGCCCATACCGGAGGATGAAGGTCCAGAACAGTCGAAGGAAGGGATGCGTGGATGTGTCCGAAGATCAAATAGGGAGCAGAGACAAAATACTGTATGACGGCAGAAACATGTGGGCAAATCACTTGGGGAAAAGAAGTGGCTCGTGCTCCACCGCGGTCGACTATCGGTTGTGGATTGATCAGACCAATTTACCATTGCCAGCATATTTGATTCTGGATCTAAAAAGAACAACAAGGATCTTGCTTTGAGCAGACCATCGAATGTAGGAGACTTTCTGTGTTTGTTGCTATCCTCAAGCTCTTCTGTATAGGAATTTTATGGTCACTCATGGATTACGGCCGGTCTTTTTAGTATCTCCCCCAATGCTAATGGCTCAAGTATGCCATCGTTTCTTTGAATCCTAATCCCACGGATTGACAACAAGAGTGGCCATTCAAAAATGAGCATGATATGACGGCTGAGCAATGATTGATACTAAATGGCCTCATGATGTCAAATCTCCATCACTTGGCCGGTAAAGTCCCAAACATTGGGCACAGTTTGTCCGCCTGAAAGATGCCAGGGGATAGATGTCATATTACAAGAGTAGCTATCCAAGTGCATATCTTGTCTGTTATCCTGATCCAGGAGTTCTCGCCATAAGTTGGGAGACTGTGACACCAGATGTTCCGAAATACTATTCTGTCCACCTCAGATGCGCTCCTCTTGTTTGATGCTGGAGCAGGCCAAGTAAGAGGAACCCCAATGCTGTAAGGTTACCCTTGTGTGGTAGCTAAGAATGCGACTTTTAGTCTCAAGGAGGTCGGCCATCCCAGGAAGATCGTTGCACGTTTGTTCTACCAGATCAATTTCCTTCCCAGACAGATGACAAACTCACCTACTTTGCGGTCTATGACGGGCAGTAAGGATCCCAACGGTGCCAGGATAGGGAATGTAAGCTTATCCTTGATTAGTGGCTCCGAACTTGTCTCAGAACATGCCAGCCGGAACCTGCATCTGTTACTCGCAAAACGACCCGAATTCGACCAGGGCAATTATGAAGCGGCAATCCGAGGGGCGCTGGCTGACGAGGACGCCATACTACTGGAAACCTTCAAGAACCAGACCACCGAACCTGCTATGTCTGGGTCCACAGTCGCGCTATGTTTCGTTAATCTCACTAAGGGGGATCTCGTTGTAGCCAATCTTGGGGACTCTCACGTCATCCTGGCCGAACGCGATATCATATCCGACCATCCATATCAAATCGTGCGTGAGAACAGCGCAAACTGCCGATCTTCGAGTTAATATCAGTAATCGTGCTGACTGCGGTACTAGCGACGACTCTCGAAGGCTCACAAACCTGACGCTCCTGATGAACAGGCTCGAATTGAAGATGCCGGAGGTGCTGTCAATATGAGGAGTGGGACTGCACGCATAGGTATGTGATGGTTTGCAGATTGTTCTGCCCATACAGACAGAGTTGCTGACCGTCGGCATATGGAATCATCCCTAGGTACTTTGAATATGTCCCGAGCACTGGGCGATCTCCAGTATAAGAACCCCATCAATAACGTTAATGACGAATATTCATCCTTGAAAACCCGACGGGCGTCTTCGAGCTCATCAGCGCCAGAAAGACGAGGGAATTTCTTGTCCGTAGAACCGCACATGACTCGAGTGTCGCTCTCAGCAGATCGACGCTACCTTGTAGTCGTCGTGTCGGACGGCGTCAGCGACCATGTCGATGATGCGACGTTGATCCATCATGTGATGAAGCTTTCTATGCGTGGAATGAGAGCTTGCGACATCGCTCAGGAAGTCGTCACCACTGCTGCATCGAGGAAGACCAAGGCGGGCAGTGATAACGCATCCTGCATTGTCGCTCTTCTGGACGGTCAAAACTCCTAGAATAGGATCCGAGCCTGGGAAAAAAAGTTTGATGGAGGTGGGAAGATCACATGCGCCAAAGCACATGCTAAAGATATTCTACTACTGACATTACTCTGCACATGGAGGGATCATGAGAGACTTTGTGTATGCATGGGACTGGATCAACATCAACATTGTGACAAAAAATGGAAGGAGGGTTGCATCTCGAAGACACTAAGCGTAGATAGATTAAATAGACAGTACTCCGTAGGAGTTGGTTGCATTGCAAGATTGAATAGCTTGAGACCAAATGCGAGATGAAATCCCTGTCAATATCAATACACTGGACATATATCGCAGTATTACACACACGATAATAGTGAATAGCCCTCATTTCGACTGCGCTTAGAAAGATGCCTGAGGCTCTATTCCCAAAGAAGCAGGTGGTTTCCTGGTCACTATCGTTGTTGACCTATTTTCATTCTTCGCCCCAATCAGACGCTCCAGCTATTCAAGACTGCTGAGCCTTCACCGAAAGATCCCGGGCATGGCTCTACAACCACCCGCATATTCTTTATAAACAGAAGATGGATGCATCATTGCATGGCTGTCTTCTACTTACTACTACTAGGCCCTCCTCCCCGGCGGGCTGAGAAACCCATACAGATCAATTTCCCATCAGTGACAGCGGGCCAATCAACTCAATGGTGCGGTTTTGTAGCACAGATTCAGCCAATTTATTGACCTCTTTATCCGAATTGTGTCACCATCCATTAGATATGGAATAGGGATGATGGACTCAATCGCGGGGATATTTTCAGATTGCAACTCGCTAGGCATGTGTGATTGGACCCTTTTCGGCGGCAGCTCCCCGGCGTCAGCTCTTGAAGAGTCCACTGACCCAGGGTTGCGTGGATGAGGCCCTCTATCACCTTCCTCTCTGGTACAAAACCCGTTCGTCCTAGTCCTGCTCCCGTTGGACCATCTTCTCTTCCTATCAACTACTACCACCTGCCTATCCAGTCTGCTAATGTCTCAGCTTTTTCTTCTCTAGGTCTGGAGCTCCGTAATTTACGGAGTAGTCGCTGCCAGTGTTGGATTTCCGGTTGAGTGGAGACTCGGATTGGCTAATAATGGCATCAAAATCACAATGCGTCCCCTGCGTCTTGTCGGAGGGTGTGGAGGCCAAGAATGACTGGAGTTGACATATTTCTTCTCCTCCCCGTCCATGGTCTTCCTGACTTTCTCAGAGCTGGGTTCTCCTCTTCGTTCCTGCTATCTGTGTGGGGGAAACTCAAAATTGTTAAGGCTCAGCAGCTTTTTCTTGGTGGCGGAAATACTCCATTGATCCACCACCTTCAATCAAGGACAACATCATGAAGTTAGAAATCACATCGGAATGCCGGTCAAACCACATTGGACGCAAGAACGGTCATGCACGGTGGTCGAGAAGTATCTCCCCCGCGCTAACCATCGCCTCGGGGGAGATAGTCACCTTTGACACGATTGACAGTAGCAATGGCCGGATCTGTCGAACTTCCGACGCGACGGTGATTAGCTCTCTGGATATTGACGATGCAAATCCTGTCTTCGGTCCAGTTTATGTCAAGGATGCGCAGCCAGGCGACACGCTGAAGGTCGAAGTCCTCGCATTGGAGACGGCGGACTGGGGATGGACAGCTACCATTCCTGGATTTGGACTCCTGGCAGATGAATTTCCCGAGCCATCGCTGTACATTTGGGACATTGACAAAGCACAAGGGTGTGCATTTTTCAAAAATAATATACGCATACCTTTGCGCCCCTTCCTGGGTTGCATGGGTCTGGCGCCCGCAACATATGAAGAGCTATCTACTGTTCCTCCAACAATCGCCGGAGGAAACCTTGACTGCCGTGATCTGACGGTTGGGTCTATCGTGTACTTGCCTGTACAAGCGACCGGGGCTCTATTTAGTTGCGGTGATGGTCATGCTGCTCAAGGTCATGGGGAGGTATGCGGGACTGCGATTGAGACCCCGACCAAGGCAACACTTCGTTTTGAAGTGTGCAAGCATATGGCATGGATAACATCACCACAATACGAGATCCCCGCTAGCGCGCGGTCAGCAAGTTCTGTCTCCCAGTTAGGCCAATACGCAACAACTGGCATCGGTCTAAGTCTTTACGAAGCCACTAGAGTCGCCGTTCAAAATGCCATTCAGTGGATGGTTGCCACCAAAGGGCTGAGCCGAACTGAGGCCTACATGCTAGCTAGTGTGGCCGGAGATCTTCAGATAATAGAGGCAGTGAACATGCCTAATTTTGTGGTGTCGATGAGTATTCCCTTGGGGATATTCGGTTGAGTGAGGTCTCGGTCATTTTAATAGCGTAATGTCAATTCAACTTATGCTGCCCTCGTTTATTTCAAGGAAGTCATCTTACGTTTTGTTTGTGCCCCTGTGCTACTATGTATTTCAGAGTGTGATACCCATTTAGTTCATTGATTAATACACCTTACGGCCCATGGAAATATTATATAGACAATTGTCTTTTTCAACTGCCCATATTGCATCCTACACGACTTACTGATAGTGGTAACAAGTACGGAAAGCTATGATATGTGGTGCTTTGGGACACATATCTGTCACATGACTTCGTGTTGCAGCGTGTCTTGACCCGTCGCGATGAGGTCCATGCAATCCGAGTAAACAGTACGCCCAACACTTCAGACCACATGGATTCCATATTGGATGGCTTAAACACCGCTCAAAAAACTGCAGTGACCTCACCTGCCCATATATTACAAGTTCTCGCCCCTCCAGGGTCGGGAAAAACCAAAACCTTGACGTCGCGCGTCGCGTATCTCCTATCGCATTATGGATACCAGCCGCAAGATGTCATTTGTTGCACATTCACTATCAAAGCAAGCCGTGAAATGCGCGAGCGGCTTGCAAGGCTGATAGGCGATGAAGTGCAGAGTAAGCTGGTACTGGGGACCTTTCACTCAATATGCCGCCGGTACTTGGTGACCTATGGTTATCTGATCGGCCTTCGGAGAGGGTTTGGAATCGCAGACTCTGGCGACAGCTTAGCAATCATCAAAGTAGGGACTACTCTGACCATGTTTCAAGTTATTGGGGTTTCTGCCGAAGCAGTGGTTGCTGATCGAAGAGATTCTTTTTATAGAGAATACTGAAGCGTCTGCGGTGCAGTATCCAGCCAAACGCCGCTCGAGCACGCATATCTCATCAGAAGGCGCACGGTATCAGTCCGGCGGAGGCTGCAGCGAAGTATTCCAGAGGTGCAGCAAAGTCGACTGAAAATCACGAGTTCGTCCAAGTCTACCAGGAATATGAGATTTACCTTGCAACGTCCAATCTGCTCGACTACGACGACCTTCTTCTACGATGCGCCGATCTACTGAGACGACATCCAGAATGCGTCTCGAACGTCCAGGCGGTCCTTGTCGACGAGTTCCAAGACACCAACCACATACAGTACGAGTTGATGAATCTATTTGCGTCTCAAAATCGTCGTATCACAGTCGTGGGAGATCCTGACCAGAGCATTTATGGGTTCAGATCTGCGGAGATCAAGAACCTTGGACGTATGCAGCAGCGGTATAAAGATACATCCGTGATTCTATTGGAGGACAATTATCGCTCGTCCGGCTCCATCCTCAGTTCGGCGCAGGACGTCATCGAACAGGACTCCTCCCGGCCCGCAAAGAAGTTGCAGCCGACTCATTGTCTAGGTACTATGCCTGTGCTTCGGAAATTGCCAACTGCGGAGGCCGAGGCCCAATGGATGGTGCTTGAGATCAAAAGGTGCATAGCGATGACGGGGAAACTGCTTGATTACTCGGACTTTGCAATTTTGCTCCGATCGGCTGCTCTCTCACGTCACATCGAGTCTGAAATGGGGAAGCAAGGCGTGCCGTATAAGATGGTGGGCGGCCTGCGATTCTTCGATAGAATCGAGATTAAAGTACTTCTGGACTATCTGCGAGTCATCAGCAATCCGGGGAACAGTGACGCTCTGCTGCGCATCATTAACGTCCCAGCGCGGAAAATCGGCGAGGAATCCGTTAAGATGCTGATGAGCAGTGCAGAGGCGGCGAAAACTACTCTGTGGAATTTCGTTCGGGATGTAGCCCAGGGACGCCGGTCGACTGAGAAGAGCTTATCAAAACCCACTGACCAGGGACTTTGCACCTTGGTCGGGATCATTGAGTCTTCCCGAGAAAAGCTACTCGAGTGTACGGACAGCTCTGCACCTCGTAAGCTTCTTGAGTTTGTGATCAAGAAACTCAACTTCCGAGACTATCTCACAGCGATGTACTCCCAGAATGAGGAGAATCGGTGGGCAAATGTCGAAGAGCTGTTGAGTCAAGCTGGTGACGCTTCTATAGAAGAGTCGGTGAATGATCACGATGACAGTCTACCTGAAATCCAGGGTCTCACACAACAGGAGGCCCATCGCGGCGAGGAATCACTGTCACGGTTCCTGGCGAATGTAGCATTGTCGACAGAGATTGTCTCTGAGGAAGGGGATCAGCCGCAAGCAAAAGTCACCATCTCCACTATTCACGCAGCGAAAGGCCTGGAATGGCCAGTAGTGTTTGTGCCGGCCGTGTACAATGGGATCATCCCTCATTCGCGGGCGGAGGATTCGGACGAAGAAAGACGATTGCTTTATGTTGCCATGACCCGAGCGCAGGCGCTGTTATACTTGAGTTATCCGCTAAAGCAATCCCGCAGCGAGGAATCGACCACTAGCGTGACCAGTTTTCTTCCGCAGAAAATTATCGAGCGACGTTTTCGATCACTTGGACCGAGTCTGCAGGAGAAGATTGTCTATGGGATCGCTGATATCCTACGGCGGCCCAGACCTTCTATCGAAAGCATGCTCGCGGCACATGAATCACTTCCTTCGCTGCGGGATGATCAGTGGACGGCCGATGGCCAAGAGGCTCCCGATGCCGTGATTAGATGGGATGGCTCGAGGGCTTTCGGCGAAGAGCCTGACTCTAAGAGGCGGCGACATAATCATGAGCAGTCGTCAACATCGACCATCACCACGACCTACATGTCATCCTCCACATACAGCATGACTAGTTGTCAGTTTCCCGCACCAACAACGATGTCTCTCGGTTTCTCAACAGCGCGAGAGTATATCAACACTGCCCCTGTTCCGGAAGCAGTGCAACCAGCTGGCGTCAAAACCGACAGCAAAACGAAAACCCACGCCGCAGTCGCAGTCGGTCGTAAGGCAGTCGGACTGTCCCAAGGGAACATTTCGCGATTCTTCGGGCAGTCCTTGGCAGAAATCAAGGACTCCAAAGAATCTGAGCGCAAGACGAATCGTCAAGCTCAGATTGGTTCTCGAGGTCTCGCCGGACACCCTGGGCAGGCCTCTTCGTCGAATTCCGCCTTCAAAAGCGCCATCCCTGCACGGTTCTCGTCGCATCGCCCTCAAACACAACGTTTCCGACCGCCTCGGCCGATGCTCGAGTCCTCGGGTGCCAATGAATACAATTGGCTTGCCACTTCTTCGAGGCGCACGGAGACAGGGCCTCCATCCGGGGGTCAGGAGAATCAGGAGGCTCCGAACGTCAAACAGGGAGCAGTTACTGAACATGGAACTGATGGCAATAAGAAGACTTTGGGCCAGACGAGCGACATACGACCGGTGACCACGTTTCACACCACTACGATGTCTATGGTGCAACAAACTGGGCGAAGGACACTGGGGGTTCGTCGCAGCATGAATGATGGGTGGGCAGATCGATGGAAAAAGGCAGGCAATGGGCAGTCATGATAATGAATTAAGGGGGCGTTTATTTTAAATGGGGATTTGAGGTCATCTTCTATGGGATGATTCGGACTGGGGGTTTCGGATGGTTGGGCACAAAAGACAAGAGCATGGCGTGGCACCTATCAAAGATGATCTCCGAAATGTTCTACTATCTAGTAGTCTACCATAATCCCTAGCATTTCCTGGTTAGACATGCCACGCATGTATACCTGGCAGTACATATAACGCTGATATCGGGAACCTTTCATACATATTCTCCATTTGTCACTAGGAAACGATCCAGTCCGAATTTGTTCTACCCAGCATGGAACAAGACACGATGCAGATTGGCAAGAAAGACATGGAGATACCGCCATCCATAACGAAATTTGTTGATACTCAGGGGCGATGTATGAGACTATCCCCCATATCACCCCAGATACGACTTGGATAAATATTGATTCTATGATTATCATCAACGAAAATACCATCATCTGACCATACAGCATGGTTCTTAAGTGGGAATAGCCTGGAGGTGTCGGTCAAGACAGCCCCCCGGCTCCCAAGTACTCTAATGTTCTTGAGCAAGTACTTCCTGTACCATGACTTCTAGGGATTCAATCAAACCAGAGCCCTTGAGCATGAAGCCCTTCAAAGCTCTCACAGATATTCCCCATTCCGTCTCCGTACCTGGTAGCCAGGTAGAACCAACCGCCCGAAAACATGCACATGGACGGTTTCGGAGCAGTGCGTATGTAGATACCTAGTATCAGCAAGTAGATACAGTATATTGGCTCAGGGAATCTGTTTCTCGCATCAAGCATGAGCTAGGTCCATACGGGGGTCCTCTGTTCCGGAGACCACAAGCTCACACACCGCAACTCTGATAGAATGATTGTCCAGCGGTGGGTTTACGAAGCGTCTATAAATCTACATAGAGGGTCGAGACACAGAGTCTCGTACTATCTGTACAAACTACAAACTGGTTACTGGTGATGAAGTACATAGTACCTAGTTACAGAGGTACCTGTGCCAGTTTGGTAATTTGAATCTTATGTCCCGTAGCCCGGACGATGATGGTGAGCTCCAGCTGTACCCATCAGGAGCTGGAGTATGTGAGTCTGTGTTGACTTGGACTATCTGGCTAGTCTAACTAGTGTCAGTTTGATGGATTTGTCTCTGGTGGAGCAGAAACTACATAGTACTTGGTAGGTACCAGCGCACTATTGCTGATTCAGGTCTAGTTATTAATAGTCTGATGATCAGGTGATTCGATCCACTTCCAGTTAGCCCAGCTTAGTAGTCTCTCCGTTTTGGTATCAAAACAATAAATACGCATAGTTAACCCATTCAAAGCTGGATCTTTGGTGTATCATGTGTAAGGACACGTATCGAGGCACCTGATAATGCTGACCTAAGGTATGGCATGGATGGACGGCTCACCATATCCCCCTACCTCTCACTACGTCCTACGGCAGATCCGTAACTTCTAACAATAATGAATAGGTCATCTAGCAGCATGTACGAAGTACGCTGGCGATGCAAACAGACCAAAGCCAGCCAGAGTAGAAGTGACGGAATAGGAGGCAGATACCAGGCTCCCTGGACAGCCTCAGCCCTTGGACAACAGCCACATCACACGGCGGTCAGGAGTCAAAGATACCTACTGACCCATAGACATTCGTACTCTACTCCATACACATCATCAACCCCCATTCTTCGTCATCAGGGGGTGGTTATGAGCCCAGCTCAGCTTCATGAGGCTAAGCCGTGATGCTGACTGCTGAGTGCTGACTTGTGGTATGAAGGAGTGAGAGAGTAGTAGGAGAAAGGAATGTGGCTAGTGAATTGGGCTTGGCTTGTCCGTAGATAGTACAGACAAGTCAGTGTTGAAACAGAAAGAGAGAGAGAGAGAGCATAGGACAACGTTGGTGCGTTGGATTGGTTGATGGCTCCCATCAATAATGAAACAAATCGTGTATCAAAGGGCTCTGTCAAATGGGTACTATTTTCTGCCATGTTCGAGAACCTGGATGGATGCTTTGACAGAGAGAATGAATGGAGCACAAACATGCCCTGTAGGATTGGAGTATGATTATTTTAGTGCTTTCACAGCCAACTATAACCCAATCGACTAAAACAGTTGATCAACCGCCATCTGCATCGCCCTTTTGTGATAATCGATTCCGGTTTGTCGCCTCGTCTTTCTTCCCGCTGTTTGGCTTTCCCTTTGGCTTTTTTTTTGCCCCTGGCAGCTCCAGTGGAGCCAAATGAGTTGCACCCGAGCATCGCTGAATGGAGACAAAGCGTGTCTTTCCCCGGAAAACAAGAACGCCTTGTCCGTATTCTTGCTTCTCTGCAGTCTGCATCGCTTTTTTTGGGGAGAGTTCCTGGGCTTCTGGATGGATGAGGAAATGTAGATGACGTCTCTGCTGCTCCAATATGGCTGCCGTGCTTCATACCTGTATCGCCAAAAGAAAAAAAAAAAGAAGAAGAAGAAGAAGAATGTCCTATCGTACTGTTGAAGTGATTGATCCATCTCTTGCATTGAGGGTCTTCCCACTGCTATTTTAGTGTGGCTTGATTTGGGATTCATGTAGAATTATTTCATTTCAGTTTCCATCGTGTTTTGCATTATTCTCCTCGCTCCTCTTTCTGCTGTATCAACCGTCCTATACTTCTGTTCTATTCCTCTTTCGACCGTCATACCTATCCAGCAATCCAGAGGCATACAAAAGGCTCCTCTTCGTCCCCCATCTCATCTGCCCTTCTATCTCCATCTCAATCAACCATCATCAACAACAACAAATCTACTGTTCATCGACAACGCTTCCTCCTATCACCCCATCCCATCTCTATCTATCTTCTTTGCTCCAGATTCTCTTTCTCTGCGCGGTGCTGCCTACTGATTTACCCATCTATTTGCCCTACTCCGCCACAGATCCCAGCAATCTATATAACGCTTCTCCATCCTCTTCATCTACTATATTTTCCATTGCCGATTACTATTCAACATACAATCAACTTCCATCAAAATGCCTCACAAAGTCAATGATTCAAATTCCACCCTAGCTAGCAGTGCTAGCAGTACTAGTGGCGATAGAGTGGTTGTCGCAGACCTCCGAGGTATGCTCCAGTCCATGATCTGATGCATCTTTAAGAAAAAGTCGCGATCCTCTTTGAATCTAGAATCCGTCACTAACTGGGTCCCTTGTTCTCTGCTTCCAATAGGGTCGAATTCTGTCCCTCGCCGAACCCAACCCGCGGTAATCATCCACAACCAGGGTGGACAAATCTATGACGAGACACGACCCTCTGATTGGGACAAGCAGCGATGGAAGTAAACCACCATCGCATCCTTTTTCCCCAGCTTCTCACCTAAGAAACGGGGAGAGAATGGAGAAGAGAAGCGAAGAAGGGGGAATGAGCAAGGTACTACGCGAATTCAGGCTCTCCCCCTTGGCCCAAGCGCTGCTGGCAGTTGCTGCTGGGCGGGAAGAGCGGCTGAGCTGGTATCTGGCTTGTCTGCTGATTGTTATCCGCGCGGCTTCCCTTCATTCCTTTTAGGAAAGGAAAAGTGAGGCGGACGATCGACACCTCCAATGAAGACCGTAAACGACTCGGGGGCACTGTGTGTCTCTGTCTCCCATCCATCCATCCATCTATCGGGTTTTATCTCGAACTTATTTTTCGGCTGTCGACGGATGCCTTCCCTCAACATTCTGGACTTTGCTCTTCTCGTCATGGCCCACGTCCCGATCCGTCACCGCAACAACATCACCGATTATGATGATGAGAACAACCACGCACCCCCCTAATGTCTGAACCGAATAATGTCCGCTGCCGAAGCTCAGCCAGCTCCAGTCCATTTTGGAATTACGACCTATCCACGCCTCGGCCTTTCCATTGTTCCTTCCCAATATCATACCGCCTTGCCCCTTTTCGCTTCCCTTCTCCCCTTTTTGTTATACTATTATCATTCATAGATGTACCACTGTACTTTACGACCGGAGTTACTTGTCCCTTGTTGTTTTGTTCTGCTTTCCCTTCCCTTTCTATTCCTTTACCGCTTTTTCTTTCCTTGTCTTCTCTTTGTCTTCCAAGTCAAACAGCAGCACACGTGTGACACTCCGACCTCCGCTTCCAACTAACAAACAACAATGAAGTCCCCCTTGGGAGTGGCCCCATCCTTCAATGAAGCATGAGGCCTAACTCTAAACAACCCTTGCATCGACATCATCATCGTCGCCACGCCTGTTTCCCCAGGTCAAGCAAGCGGTCCCATCAACCCCATACTTCATTGGTCGCTGTCCTCGCTAGCTGCTGTGTCCCTTTCTTCTTCCTTCCACCAGACTGTATCATCACACATTGCCGTCCTTTATCCTTTTGCATAGCGTGGGGTTGGGTTGTATAATGTTCTGCCATCTCATTTCATTTCTGGAACTGCTGTGGAACCAACCGTTGGGCTTTTCGATTCGATTCGATTCAGAAATCCAACTGTCCCCAGTGCAGACCAACGCTCCTTGATGAATTTCTTGTTTGCTCATGACCGTTCCATCTCACTCTGCTTGTCGATCTCCGTTGAGATTCTGATGTTGATCTGTACTACTATCCTACAGCTACTCTACTATTTTCGGGTTGACTTCCACGTCTACAAGTGCGGTTGACTGACTACTGTATCTCCGCGACATGGCCCCAAGGTCGTTGCAATGCAAATAATAAATAATTCTCGGACTTGGCCTTCTCCATCAATCCATCTGAGTAGTAGACTACCTTAGATTCAAAGCAGTAAATTTAGTTACTTCGTTTCTCCTTCAGTCTTTGTGACCAACAAATTCCCGACGGTGGAATTGGCCCCTCGTAGAACAAGAAACACGATCCATGTATCCCGCAACGTGGCATGCTTCCTTATTATAATCATCGAGGTCTTCTCGTCCGAGTAAATACCATACCAAAATAAGTCACTCCCGCAGAACAAGGAGCATACGCTCTGCGAGCTGCAGCAAGTATTCGGTAGAGTGCCTATGATGATTCGATGATTGTCTAGATCAACATATCGCCGTGATATCGGGCTGAAGTCTACTTGAATTTAGAGGTCCCTACTTCATGCACTGAAAAATACTGGCATAATAGGATATCATTCATGTCACAGGACTAGCAGATAATATGTATGCAGGTATGTATGGAATCAGTGATGTCTTTTACCCTGATCCATGGTATTCAAAATCTTCCGCCAACCCTATCCCTCGAAAGAGAAGAGAAAATAAAAAGAGAAAAGGGAACAATGACGGGAGATCTAATGACAAGAGGGGGAGAGTTCGATGGGGGAGGGAAGGTTGGGCAAAAGCTCAACCTCGCCGGGTTCAACAACAGAAAAAGGAGCCGCTGCTGTTTTCGTTTCCTTCTTTTTGAGCTTTTCCTGGTTTTTTTTCTTTTGTTCTTCGTTTTTTTTTTTTTGTTTTTTGGAGGGGCGCTCCTGTCTCCTTCCGCAGAGAGAAAAGAAAAAAAAAAAAAAACAAATCCCGAGCCCTCGGTGAAGATCGGTCCATATGTATATTGTGCACGGGAGGCGAGAGGCAAATCCACATTAGTAGTTTGGAGAGGGATGTGAGGGGATGAAGGTATGATAAATGCTAGATGAGGTGGAAAAGGAAAAAGAAAAAGAAAAAAAATATGAATGCCAATCGCTACCACGACAGGCCGCCATCTAGGAAGCCGCCGGGTGGATCGGTCTGCAACACTTCGCACATGAATTGAAGATGAGGCTAAAAAGATGTGAGCAGACAAATGCAATTTGGACTCGAACGGCTCGCGCTTGCAATGCTAGATGTGAGAAAAGATGACAGAATGCAGATCGGAAACACCCAGGATATGATATGTGAATAAACACAAGGAAATGGGTATGCAATTTTAAAAATCAGACAACACGCAAGGAAATGAGAGGATGTTCAAACAGTCATGTCGGTCGACTGTAGAACTGCGATTTAGTTCAAAGATAGACAGATAAATCAGGTCAAGCAGCTGTTGCATGAAAAAGATGGAGATCATGCGGAAGTGAACGGACCGATGTTGTCAAGAGACACCTCTAATCGCTTTCATCCAGTTTAGAAACTAGCAGTGAAGCTCATTTGAGGTTGCTCGAAGGCTTGGTGTGCATACGCAGCCTCTGGATTGTATGAATGGCTGGACGCGAATTGCACGCTGGGAGATGGAGACGGCGAAGGAGAGCAAGTGCTGGGTTCTGCCACGTCCTTAACAAAGTTCGTGTTGCAGGCACCGGCGAACATCTCATTCTCCGGTGTGATGGGCGGAGTCGGATAACCATTTGCCATGTTCTGGACCGGAGTCTTTTGCGGAGTAGCAAGTCCAATTTCCCCATTGTAGGGCTTGGATTCCGTGTGTACATCGGCTGGCGGGCTGGGCGGCGTGTAGCTAGTGATGGAAGCCTGTCGAGCAAGGAATTGCTCCAGAATCTTTGCAACACGCGAGTAATGAGCCGAAGAGTACTTCCTGGACACCACTTGAGAAGGTTGGTGAAGCTGCTGAGAGAGGCCCACTAGGGTCATCGAGTCGTACTGCGATGCCCACTCCGTGTGGCGTGGTTGAGGTCGGTTCAGAATGCACCGTGCAAGAGCCAGGGCAGCTCTAGCAAGATCGGAGGACAATTTAGAAACAAATTCCCGATGGAAGAGAGATATTTCCAAGACATAAAGTGCCAGATGTTCCACCTCGGGATCATAAGGAGTGTCCAAAACGGCCATTTGAAGGAAGCTATCAACGGTCGGGTGTCCAATGGTCCATCCCAGAGTTTGAAGAACATGCCATTCCATCTGGATGAACATATCGTCATCGTAGAGAGAGCAACACATCGATTTGAGCTCCTTGATGGTTGGCACACGGTCTTTCTTGTCACCGTACTTTGCCGCAATGAGGAGTGCCGCACACCCAACAAGTTGATAATGTCTCTTGTACACGACACGCTTGGAGCAATATCTATCGAGCAAGTTGACGGTCAAGAAGAGCGTCGCAGGCAGGAGCTGGAAGGCAGTGTGGGCTTCAATCAAGAAATCAAGCAGGTAAGGACGCATGAACCACTGAATCTCTGTTTGAATGTCAATAGATTCAACATCGGGAACGGTGGCAGCCTAGACGGAGGGATATTGGCATTAGCTGATATTCTCTGAGCAGGGTGGTTCTCAAGAAGTATACTTACATCCATGTCCAGCATGTGCGCCAGGATGTCATCACGAAGTTCATCACTGGCGGCTTTTGATAGCTCATCTGCAATAGCGTACTGACGTTCCCGAGCAACAAGCTTCGCATGCTCCTTTGGTTCCATACGGGGCGCAGGGAAATCATCGTAAGACTCCACGAAATAGCTATCGCAAGGCTGATAGCTCGAAGGACGTTTGTGGTAAGCCATTTTGTCGAAGGGGTCACAGTTTCACTCCGAAATAGTGTTTTCAGAGCTGCGTATTAAAAGAGTGGACCTGAGTAGAAGCCGAATCTATCAGGAAACGACGGGATCAAGAGAGCGACAGTCGTCAAAATTAGTTGCGAGTAATGAGTGGAAATCAGTTGGAAATATTAAAGAACGGCCAGTAAAGAGACAATAGTCTGAGTACTGGGAGGTTGAAAGATGGCCAGGTAACCGGAACAATGCTTTCGTGGCCGGAGCTGAAACGAGTGGACAAATATTAGTATGAGCTATAACAAAGAACAAAAAGAAAGACGAAAGAATGAAAAAGAGGTAAGAAAGGAACGTCGAGTGTGTAAAGACTGGAGATGAATGAGCGAGCCAGCGAGTTAAGATAAATGAACTCGGACTCGTGAAGGGCGGAAGACATGAATAATAAATGCATCAAGCATGAAAGGGAGCCTTCTTGGAGAAGCATACTAACCCAGATAAGGCCTTCGGGCAGAGGGTACTATGCAACCCTTACCGTGACGGCGAGTCTGGCATCTAGGCTGGGGTACAGATGCAGGAATGAATGGTTGAGTTGGACTCGGGAGTTCTGAATACCAATCCTAGAAATGAAGGACGACTGAACGTCTTCACCCTAGGAACAGGCGCTTGAACTTGCGGGCCTATGGCTCTTCCGGAATGTGGAACAGGGTACACAGGCACAAACCCTATGTAGGGATAGGGGAGATGTCAGGGGGAGGGAGGAAACTCAATGTGCAAAAAAGAATGAGCACAACGTACAATTACAGCAGTGCAGTTTCTTCTGGCGATTATCTTTGTACAAGCAAGATCTCGTGAGTTTGGAGGAACGT
Source organism: Aspergillus clavatus NRRL 1 (assembly GCF_000002715.2). Taxonomy (NCBI): domain Eukaryota; kingdom Fungi; phylum Ascomycota; class Eurotiomycetes; order Eurotiales; family Aspergillaceae; genus Aspergillus; species Aspergillus clavatus. Next base: position 846,363 of record NW_001517101.1, on the reverse strand, counting down.
TCCACGACCAATTTCGACATATAAGGAATTGAGGATACGTCGACGTCAAGGTACTGGAGGATGGGGAAAAATTGTCTCCTGGAAGTAAGTTTGACAGAGTCAGCGGGCCAATATCTCTGGAGAAAGAGAAAAAAAATAAAAAATAAAAATAAAAATAAAGAAAGAAAAGAAACAAAAATGGCATTGGGGCTTGATAGCTCGAAGGTTTCCCAGGTATGATCATCTTCAAGCATACCATTCCATTGGAGACACCTGGGGGTGGCCCCTTTATTCAGTCCAAGGTTAGAGAACAGGGCGAGCTGTCTGGTTGGCATCGACTTTAAGATAGCAGATCAATTCCGGCAGGCTCAGAAAGCAGCAGATTCAAAATCTTTTTTCACCCATGCACTTCATAAATCCCAATCTGCCCGAGCCATTGTGAATCCGTCCTGACCAACCGACCCCCTCTGTTGACACCAAATTTTCTCGGACCACGAAAAATTATCATTTCCAATGTCGATTTGAGCATAACGTGTTCCAGTGGGGGCGTTTTGACCCTCGAGACCTCACAATGGCAGCGGAACCACATCTCCACTGTCGACGGTTTTCTGATTCCACTCGGTTTGCAGGCGTTTTTATTGATTCCAACAGGGGCATTTCAGCCAATTTTGATTGCGGGAATGGTTGAGGGTGGGTGCAATTGCCGTTCGAAGAGACCCATCCCAATTATACGACCGAAAAGCCGAGGATGCATCGAAGGAGATAACAGCAAAAGAAAAGAAATTTGCTCACCTCTCAAGAAATCACGACCGAGATGAAATCATGTATAGAGAAACGATAAAGAAGCAATGAGAAGGAATCCCCGTCTTATCGCTCTTCTAACCGGCAGAAGCAAAATTAGGGGGACCTAACCGTCGACGTCACGGAACAACGAGGGCACCGATGGTCAGATTAGGGGGTAGGAGCTCGCCGTTTGAGTTAACAAACGTCGAATTGAGGAGGACGTCGAAGCAAGAGCTGACGGACACACTGGAGAGCTAGTACAGCGGGCTGAAGACAAAGTCGGCTGATATAACACAGTCGACTAGATCTCTTTGCCTGTAGACCAGTCTCAAGATCTCTCCGAGGAATTGGCGGGAGTCTGGAAAAGGGGGAGGAGAGGGAGAGGGAGAGAAGGGAGAAAGAGGTAGAAGAATGGAAGAAAAGGAGGAGGAGAGGAAAGTGAGGAGTTGCTCTCTCTCCAGACGGGTGTAGAAGAGGGAAAAGAAAAAGAAGAAAGAGTAAGAGAATGAACGGGACGAGAGCCGGAAATTGAAGTCTCGAGAGATTCACTCCAGGCTAAGGTAACTGCTTGCCCACTGTATCGTAAAGCGTAAAGCGTGACGATATTTCCTGTACTGATGTGTCGCAAATTGGTAATGGGCCGGACTGTCAGGTATTACAACTGTGTACCGGGCAGAGAGGTTAGGTAAGTATACTCTGTATGTTCCATTCTTGCCTCAGTAGTCAGTATCTGTAATCCTTCAGAAGCTCTATATACTGAGTGACGCCGACTATCGAACATACTGCCAGTCAAGTATTCATTCACTTCAATCTCCATCTATTCAGGAGGCATAGTCATCCTCTACTGATGTGAAACAGCAGTGTCACTGAGCTAATGGGTGATGCATAGTTGATACGCACTGACTGGAGTATTCTAGGCTGTTGTTACCACCCCCTGTGGCACTATTGTATGAGACGATCAAGTCAGAGTGAATGTTACTGGATCATACGATAACTTTCAGCTGGACTTGTTCGCGTCGAAGTGGAATTATTACTCAAGAACCAACTATCATAACTGACCATGACAGCAATCATACTTAAAACTTGAGGAAGACGCTTGCTCCTGTTGAAAATTCCAAGCCCATCCACTCAATAATATGGTTACTATGATTTATGAGACCTCGCACGCAAAAAATACTAGCAAATGATCTCAACGCGGCCTGAGCCCTTAGGTAAAGTCAGCCCTTACTGCAAGTGAGAAAATCAATACCTTCGGCTTAGAAGTGTGGTACTACAGCTGTGTGTGTAAGGTTGTGTAATGATAATACAATTCTGTATGGCTCTTCGTCCCTCCTAAACTCCTGTATCCAGTGAATTTACTCCTAACGCTGGACCAGCCATGGGCTTTCCCTTCATTTCATCAATAATCGATCCCTTTCTTCCATATTGGGGGAGACAGATGATTAGGGATGAGTGTTGTATCTCTCACCACGCGGTTTGATCATCGAAATTAACCTTCATTCTCCAGTAGACTCATCGATCTCTCTCAATGGCTCCTCTTTGGCTGTCGTCCTCTCTTCTTCTCTCTGACAGCCTTGCACAGCGCTCCTTTGGTGGGCTAGTTAGTGGGGTGATCTCCATTGCTACTAACCATTCTTCATCACCCTTTGCCTCCCGGCTTCGGACCAGGAACACCTCGGGTCCTTGGCAGAGTAGTAACTAAAAAATTGCAAACTGAAGCGGAAAAGCGGTAGTATTTAGTACAAACCCGACAATATGACACCAACTATCTACTCCGTAGTAGGTAGATTACTACTTGTAAGTGGATAGGAGAATGGAGGACGGAATACGGAATTATTGACTAGAACAAACTAGATAGATACTATCATGGCTTCTGGGCATAATTTATTGTTCACTATGGAATACAGTTACTCCTTGAATGTAAGCATATATCAAGTGGTTTAATTTCTAAGGCAGGCTATGGTTTGATCACGATGATCCTATGTAGATAGTTTGTAGGTACCTTAGCCAACTTGATTCTTCTTACTCTGTAGTACGGAGTAGTACTGACAGTAACAGCGATAGTACCTACCTCCACTGAATAGCATCATCGAATGCTCAACGCTTTCAAGGACATGGTTTGTGACTAAGTATTATTGCCCAGATGTACTCCATAAGTAGAAACTGCATTGCATAAGTAGTTGCTCCTCCTGACCTAATACATACATACAGTCATGACCTACATCTGCTCACACTTACTTACATACATACGTGCATACAACCGGTCGCGTCCCAGGTTCTTCTACCGCCAACATCGACAGCTGAGTGGCTCAGTCACATCGCCCTTACCTCCGTTGATTCCATCGCGTGTCTTTTGCCGCAGCCATTCACAGCCGGCCGCTGCGATACTCCAACGCCATGGATGCCAACTTCCTTTCAGCCCGCCTGCTGTCTGTCGGTCGGTCCTTGACCAGTCGATGTTCTCTTACGGTCTCTTTGTCTCAATGCTGACAGGGATCCTGCCTGAAAGTTCGACAAAAGGAGAGATAACCAACGATTCATACTGTTGAAAGCCGAAAAATTGAAACCCAATAGATTCCCTCACCGGGCTGAGTCGTGGAACACGAATTCAATCCAAAGATTGGAATCATTGTCGGTCGCACTGGCTAAGGCAATAAAGAAGCCCTTATCAAACGACTAAGATTGAATGGACCTTTTGAACATTGAATTCGGTACCCTAAATCCGATCTCCTCATCATCGCCATCTTGATGCTCAATGTGAATGAACCCTTGCATTTTCGATAGGTTATACTCTGTACTATGGCTTGGGAAACCAGAGCTCATCTGAGGCTCAGGCTCCAATCAAATGGACATTGTTCGTGTCTATTCCTCGTCTAGCTTTCATTCATGAACATCACCCTTTATCCTGGAAGAATCACTGAGGACCAACGTGTAGGATCGGACTTGTCTTCTGGTGTTCAACAACTAGTGTCGAGAACCAGGTGTGAACCAATCCAAACACCGGCGGTCGAACCTGATCGAGAAGTAACCGCCACTTCGCAATTGACTTAGTCCTTGCACAGAACACATGTCAAAAGAAAGTATGAGTGCATGCGGACCCACTGTGGCATTGGTCTCCTCAAGGATGTTTGCGGAGATTGGCGTGATGGTACATCTTGGGGCCCTTGGAGGTTGGGGATCAAATCAATGATATTGCTTCAATCTTTCTATTTGGTTACCAACTCAACGACTGGAACCATGGTTTGCTGCGATTCCGAACACCTATTGAGAGAGCATACACCTAATGCGAGGTCAGAGGCTTGATGGCATCGTTTGATCAATGTGTCAACTAAAACAATCCCAACGAGTGTCCATAAGTTGTCATCTCGCTCATAATGAGCATGAGTCGTAGTTTCTTCCAAAGTCCCACATATCCACTTGGAATCTTGGATCAGAGGTCATCATTGTGGCTGGCAGTAGCTTGCTATAAGTTCATCTCTTCGAGCGTTGCCTTTTTGTGCTCTAGTTACCATTTTATTGTTCGTGTGGCTGCATTATGACCAGTTGCCCCTAATTTACCTAGCCCTTACTTCAGCCTGGCTGAAGTCCCCCATAGTACCTCCTTTTCTTTGTCGCAAAGGACTCGCTCTGGAAAATACATGGGCTAAACCATGGGTTATAAGAGCTCCTTGAGTATGGTCTATTACCATGTCACGGAAGCAATAGTTGTAATCTCCACCAGACGAATCGAATTAGCGATGAAATAAGATTTCACGTAGAGAGATTCAGTGGTTAATGTGACCTCTTTGGCATCGGTATAGACTAAGTAGCCCCTTATCACATCGGTTGGGGACTATTCGAGGTAGAAACTTCAGGGATCCTTCACTCTGCTCGTCTGTTTCCGTTCACGACATGATATTCGATAGTGACAAATTACTTATCGTGTCTTCCGCGTCATCCTTAAACGAAATGATTAGTATGGACTATAGATTAGGATTATCAAAGGGAGGAATAATCAGAATATATCGTTATCAATCCATAGGCCCATGCTTTGAGTAGGCAAGGCCCTGAAGATTGAACCATTCGACACCGGCATAGCATTACCAAGGACTTCATACGAAATCAACACATGGATACATATCGATGCGATGCAAAGCGTCACTTATTTTCGATTGATAAACAGATCATCAACCACTTAACCAGTCTAGCAAGGTGCAAGACCCCGAAGCATGACACTCGAACGCTTTGTACTTACTCCGTAAATCATATAAGCAGGTGGCTTAGCAGATCATGGAACAGTGAATACTGCTCGATGGAATCATGGAAGAGAAACTCCTTGCGCGTACCTGCAGATAGCCATGGCACTATTTGGTTGTTATGGATCATATCAGCTACCGACTACTTGCATGGACCACTGCATTCAGTAGAAGCAGATATGGACGATTCAAAGAGAGCCTAGAAATCGAATGATATCAAGCCCGAAAGTAACAGCCGAACAGGAACAGTGTCTGCAAGGGTTATGGTCAAAGAAATCTTCTTGGCGAGTCAAGGACGTGATATGTACTCATAAGCCCCGGTCTACACTCTACATACGCAATAGCCCAATATCATATTGACTAGGTGAGGAGAGCAATCGTTAGAACATTACCCAGAACATCATGCTAGCCTCCTGTCCAGTTGCAAATTGCAGCTTGCAAATCTCCAGCTTCCCCATAATTGAAAAATATCTTGGCTCCACGCTTCCATTTCCTTCTAGACGTTTTCCTAATTTGTACAAGTACCCACTCTTGTGCTGAGAAAAATTGCCTCCATACCAGTTAACTAGTCCAAACGGACGGCGACATTATGGAGTACCTACTACTGAGTAGTTCCTAGACAGCAACATGACTTACGGAGTAGAATTGAGAGTCAAGTACACTGGGGATCTTGAAAGAAAACAAATTTTTTTTTTCTTCAAGACACAGCTTCACTTCGTGGCGGATAGCAGACACTTATGGAGACATCCCAGAGAAAAATTCTTCCGCCCACTTGAAGATACCACGGATACAATTACGGAGGTCAACGTACCTCAATAATTGGGCACTCTGGGCCGTTCCGAGAGGTCGGAACGGAAAACCCTAAGGAATTGTTAATATATCACGACGAGTCCTTCTGTGCTTAACAGCGTTTTGGTGCTTGTCACTCGCTCAAAAAGCGAAAAACGCTGCTCTGTAGCCCCGCAACTTTGCATACCGATCCACTTGAAACCAACACTACTTGTATACTGGTTCAAAGACAACATCCACGCTATGTATGTTGTATGAAGTAGCGGTACCCGGAAGTTGCGGGTATTGTTGAAAGAAGCTATGCGGTGAAGAGGGTAGAAAAAAAAAACAAAAACTTCTTAAGGAGGGGCAAGTCCAAAAAGGCGGGATGTATTATGGATGCAACTCAAGATGTCAATGGGAAGTGTGCAGGAAAGACGCGAGGTAGCTCAGAATGATCGGCCTGCAGATATCAAAAAATCATTCGCTCAGTCCAGGACCTAGATGCCGACGATCATGCTTTGACTGTCAAGTATCAATTTCATCATTAGGCGCTTATGTTAGAGTTCCTAGGAACTGGACAAGTCAACCAGGTTTAGATTCGAGATGAAGATCCCGTCATTGATCGTTTATGGCTTCATAGTAGTGCGTTTGGTCTATCTGTCTCCTAATAGTTGATGCATCGCCTTGTACCTATCAGTTGATCCATGGGATGATAGAAAATACTATGTTGTCGGGTGCTCTTGGTAGATGAATATAATACTCTTCAGTGCAAATTGACATCTTCTTCGAACAGGAGGAATGTTTTCAAGTATGTATTGTGGTTGCAAGTTTGAACATCAATGGCCTGATAGTCGATACAGATACATGGTCCACTGGTCATATCTTTGGCGTTCCTTCAGACGACAAAATTTGCTGGTTGTTGACGAGGAAATGCCCCTCCATTGTGGCGAGCAGTTCTTCGAAGATGAGACTACAACTGCCGGGTATTCTGGTCTGCATGTATATCCTGAATGCTGTCATCGCTTGGGAATTTAGTATCTAGCATTTCGTTCACTATAGTGACTATACTGATTGACGGCCTCGTAGTGAGTCCTCAACATGAGAGAACATTCGACAGTAATACAGCCTAGTCTAATGATTTTATGAGAATCTTATCAGCTCGAACTGGGAGAGTGCATGACTGCATACAAGTTCTCTCCATCTACAGATGTGCCCAGCCGAATCCGAGTTTCAAGCATCCTCCAGGGTATTGAGATTTGAGAGTCTTTAAACGCACAGCATGCTCCAACCAGAGACGCGCAAAACGTAAGGACATCAGCGAGCTGAGGCAATATTACCTTTTCTGGCAAGGCTGTGTCTTCCACGATTGGGGCAGCGGAGAGCCTCAAACCATGGGATATCTTCTTCTCTTTTCTCCATCCTTCTTAGTTTTCTTTACAACGGTCGGCTTGAATCCGCATGGTCGGTAACAGTGGTACGGAATATTGTATGTATGAATGTAATGTCAAGACAGTATGTATGTGGAAATAATCATACAGGGTACAGTAAGAGAGCTCGACAAAATACGACTCTCGATACGCAGATCTTTGCATACACTGCGCTAAGAGAGATGTGGTATAGCCGCCAAAGTAAAGTGGGACCCGATTGTAGTGTAAATAAACGACTCCACATTTGACCCCAAAGCTGCGAGAAGGGATTAATTGCTGGAATGGACCATCAACGACTTCCATTTGTCTTCTGAGATCCTCTTAGTGAGACTTATAGTATCCTATATCGCGAAGCTCTACATAACACAGAGTTGACATTATGAAATTCTGCTGGAGAGCAGAAAAACGGAAATCGACGCGCGTGTGGATGCGGAGAACATCAACAATGTACGTGATACAGTGGCCTCTTTGCTACAGAATCATTGCGTCATTGATAGACTCGCGTCCCACGTCTCAAGCGTTTGGCCTGCCCGTTCTGGAACCAGGCGATCGAGCTTCAAGTCGACAATCGCCTTCTTCAAGATTTAAACCCCCGGTTTTGGCGAAATGATTGCGATACTTCGTTTTGGCTGCTGTTGATTACAACTCGTGCCTGTCTACAGCATGTCCTTTCTCATGCAACTCGTGCGAATCAAAAAGTTACGACAGCAATATCGCGAACAATGGTTCCGGAAATTGGAAATAGGGGGGAATAGGTTCTTACACAGTAATCCAGGTGTTTTTGACGTGCTCTGATTCAGTAATTGTAATAAGATTATCATGGTGCTTAGGGTCCTTGAAAAGTTACAAAGAAAATCTAGTTTGGAAATTTCAGAATTTTCTAATATTTTTTTTTATTCCATATTTTTCCACTAGTTAAACCCCCTTAATCTAGTAGTAATACTAAGACTTTTTTAGCTAATCAGAGGCTATAGTTTTTCTTATCCTATAAGAATAGATTAATTAGAATTAATCATATAAATTCTTGAAATCCAAGCTACACAGTATCTATTCTTTCACACTAGTCATATTCTGCATACAAGATCTAGTATTCTCACAATTAATAAAAAATTTAGTTAAATTTATAACTATTTATAAATTCTATAAATAAAAAAAGTAGACTCCTATATAAATTTATATAGAGAATTACTTAGAATACTTATAAGAATACATATCTACTAGATTCTATATATCTACTATTAATACTACTCTAATTTTAATTAAAATTTTAACTCTATCTATATAACCACCTATATAAGCTAGTGTAATAGATTATATAAGATATAATATAAAGAGAAGATAGAGAAGTATAGAATTTAGTAGATAAATATCTTTAAATATTAAAAAATATCTATCTTAGAGATAAATTAATAATTAGAGATAACTATCTTCTATAATATCTACCTCTTTTATATATTTTTAATACTAAGAATAGCTTTATTTCTTTAAGTACTAGATCTAAAATACTCCCCTTCTTTATCTAAGGCTATAGCTACTACTATACTAGATTCCTACTATAATTTTATCTAGATAAAGCTATTCTAGTAGCTTTAAACTATATAGTATCTAGATCTTATATATAATAAATCTATAAATATCTATAAAGAAAGAATTATAAGTCTTAGTATTAATTTATAGGGATATAACTATTTTCTTCTAGTAGAAGATATATTAGATAAAAGCTTAACTTCCTATATAATTTCTATATAAATTAAAGCTTAGGTTAAAAAGCTTCTTACTAAGCTAAATAATAGCTAAGAGGTATAAAATATCCGGTTTTCAATCACCAATGGTTTACTAGATTCCATCCAAAGCCAAGGAAGGGAATTTTCCCGATATATTCCCTTCAACAATTTCCTTTGCGTCGAATACAATCACAATGCCATCCAGTCAAAAGGGGCCTCCCCCCTCACCATCCACTGCTTCGTTGAACTCATCCAAACCACTCAATAATAACATTTTGTATCGGTGTTCGACACTTCGGCTGTTTCTTCCAAAGTGGGTGACCAGTCTCAGTAAGTGACAATAATTTGAATGCGAAGTACCAGACACAAGAGCATCCACTCTATTTCAATGCATGTATGAGGCAAACCAGGATCTTTATTTCCCAGATCATCCAACAAGAGCGATCATGCTTCCATCTTGGCTATATAATCTAGGGTATACTGATCTGGGTCCCAAGAGAGAAGCCTTGTCTCATTCTCCTGAAGCTTCAACTCCACATATCTATCCATGGTTTCCTTTTCTTCAGGTTCCAAGAGATGAAGTCTTTTCTTCCATGCCTCGCACACATTGTCGTCAGGTTGATTGGACCCGAAAAATCGCTGATCGATCTTGTTCCAATAGATGGCGTCAAAGGCAAAATTGTTCCTTGCAGCATACATGATCCAAAAGTCTCCGCTCTCCCAGCTATGTCGCATACGACTAGAGAGTCGCTGACTTTCTTCAAGTCGTTCGTTCCGGGTTAGGTATGCGTCCTCTTCGCAGTCCATCATTGCCTGAAGGAAGATCTGAAGCCGTCTCTCGTACTGTGCACACCAGTCATCAAGGCCTTTGGTCCAATATTCCGGCTTTTCGAGAAGAAGCCACCAGGGTGGAGCATGAGTAAATTCAACTGGCGCGGTATATGTAAACTCCCAATCCACCGCCCCAATGACTTTTTCAGCTTTATCAACCATAACATTCTGTGGTCGAAAGTCGTCGCACCAAACTGGAAATGGGCCATGCTCGTGAGATATCCATTTGTCCCTAAGCTCCCGATCTCGAACAAGTTTTCGAAATAGAAATCTAGCGACAAACTTGCGCCGGCAGTCGTCGGCCGAGTCTATAGCATTGTTCCTTTGGTGTTTGAGGTGTGAGATATGCAGCTCTGCTAGGGCTTCAAAGTACAAAGACGCTCTGTCGTACACCGCGGTGGGGAGCTTCGATCGGGGTAGCGTCCCAAGACGTACAATTTCGTTCATAGAAATGGATAATGGTCGATATGCCACTTCCCACGCTGATTTGCCGGTCTGTTTCAGAGATCCAATCCGGTTCGCAGATAGTGTAGATAGAGAAAAGACAATATTGGCTAGTTCTCTATAGAGAGCTTTTAGCTTTATTGTGCTGATATCTGGATTTAATTCTGGACGTTGTTTTGATTGGCGTCCCGGTGTCTCAAGAAGATCAGATATGCTTCTCTCGTGGTCAATATAGCCCATGATTATGAATGGACCCAAATTTGAGGGGCTCTCGTTTCTCTCTCCCCAGCGGGAGACCATAGGAACAGGAATCGGCATTGTTTGTGAAGTTCGTTCCGTGATGAATTGCATGATAGAGGCCTCATTACGAACTTTTTCCTCGGGAAACATATGAACGCCAGGCAGTGGGAGTCTTAAAACAGCGCCGCCAGTATCGGTATCGGTGAATGTCATGAGGAAGCTAGCGTTGAAACCGCCGCATTTTAAAAATTTGAAATTGGCCCATTGGCGAGGGCAATGATTTTCAGCAAGAAAAATTCCAATCTCATTGTAGATGTCTTCATCGAAGAGAAGATCTAGCCAGAAGTCTTCTATCTGGTCGTTTTTTTCCCAGGCAGCATCATCGAAGGGCAAACGTGGATTCATCTTACAAAAGTGACAAAACAAAATCAGAAATGTCGAAAAAACTTGCAGATTGTTGGGGTGAATAGCTAGGTATGTCTATAGAATTATTTTTCTCTAGGCAGTGCTTAATTTATAGGTTAAAGATGTATAGGAATTCTGTCCACCTTATATAGTATCTATTAAGGGTTTATATTATCAGGAAAGTCCATAGATTAGCATGATTAGTGAGAATTTCTACTGTATTACTATTACCCTTAATATAGTGGAATTACCAAGGGTAAGGTAGTATCACCAGGGGTGAAGAGAGATAGGCTGGGCTAATGCCTCTTTACTTACCTGGGGTAAGATCTTATATTTATATCTAGCTACTAGCTATCTATCCAAAAGATAAGTCATAGATATTATAGAGATTTCTTAGGTTAACCTTAGTAACCTAGGGTTAACCTTAATAATCTAGGGTTAACCTTAATAATTATTAATCTACTTATAATATTTATTTACTAATATTACATCCTCCCCTACTTAAGGTGAAGCCCATCCTTAGCAGGTTATCTAGCTTCTTACTAAAAGATCCTTATAGTCTAAGAGAGTGCCATCACATATAGTAAGTAGGATTAGATTTATACTTAGTAAGTAATATTAGATTATATTTAGTAAGTAGTATTAGATCATACTTAGTGAGTAGCATCAGATTATGCTTAGTAAGTAGTATCAGATTATGTATAGTAAGGAGGATTACTAGTATAGTTATTATAGTAGAGATAAGGTAAGATAAGGTTATATATTATTTATTTTAATTTTAAGTAACTCTACTTTACCTTACTTATTCTCTTTTTACCTCTTATATTTCTTCTTCTCTTCTTCTTTTCTTCTCCTGTGAGCATCTTCCTTTTTATTATATTAATTACTATCTTCTTTTTTATTATATTAATTACTATCTTCTTTAGTAATCCTCTTTCTTTATATACTAATCTCTTATATTCTTCTTATACTTAGTGAATATAAGTACCTCATAAAAGAAGAGTAAAGGTTATCTTATCTATTAAAAGGATATAGTTACTTCTAGTAAGTTTAGTAAGTATTCTTTCTAGCTTTAGTAATTACCTCTTACTAATAGTAGAAGGTCATCTTAATAGGCCTAATAAAAGTATATTAAAGGTGATGAATATTATTTACTTAATTATCTAGAAGTTTAATAAAAATAGGAAGCTAGATATAAAGGAATATACTTACTTAGGCTATATATTAGCTATTATTCTCTAGTAGTAAGATGCATCTTATAACTATATATTAGCTTATAATAATTATTTTTTAGGTAAGGATCTCTTTAGGGGATGTATCTCTACTTCTAGTTATAATAGATTTATATTCTTTTAGAAGTCCTATACTAACTATACTTAAAGTAACTAGGGATTAGTATATTTATTTTATATATAGGGTCTTTATATATAAAATTTTAATACTCTTAATAAGTATATATTCTTCTTAGTAAATATTTCTTATCTATAGTTACTAATTTTTTTTACTCCTATAGACCTATTATTTAAGCTAGTAGTCTTAGTTTCCTTATTAATTATAATAATAAGTTATGTAATTTATCTATAGAGTTAGTAGTAGTAATTAATAATTATAGTAAGGAGTTAGATAATAATACTAATAAAGGTTCTCTAGATAATAATAAGTATATATAGTCTAGTATAAAAGATAATATTAATTCTCTTATTACAGAGATAGATCCTTTAGGTATTTCTTATAATAAAGATTCTTCTTCTATAGTAGGAGTAGGTCCTTCTAGTATTTCTTATAATAAAGACTCTTCTCCTATAGTAAAGAAGGCTCTAGCTAAGAAGTATTATCTTTCTTTAAAATATTCTATAGTAGTAATAATTAGTCTAACTAAAAGATATTATTCTATTATAATAATTCTTTCTTATACTTAGGCTAGTTTCTCTTTAATAACTCTCTCTTTTATTTAAAATAGTTTAATTAGATTAGCTCCCTCTCTCTCTTAGATTAATTCTATTATAGTAACTCTTTCTTATACTTTAGTAAGTATCTTATTAGTAGCCCTAAAGAAAAGTCTTATTAAGTATTATTCTTCTTTATTATTACTTAGTTATAAAAATCTCTTTAATAGAGTTTATATTCCCTAGCTAGTAAGTTATATTAATTAAGATAATTATTATAATCTTTTTATAGTTCTTTAGGATCTTTAGATATTTACTTATTATATTAAGGCTTATCTAGAGGAATTAGCACCTCCTTCTAATAATAATAATAATTTATTCTAGTTAGCTAAGGTATTATCTTATAGGGTTCTTAATATAAAGTTTAACTTAGACTTTTAATTAGTAATTATTTATTACTTTAGTTAATTAGTATAATTCTTAATATCTTATTATAATTAGTTTTTCTTTATAATTAATAAAATCTACTAGTCTATAATTCCTTTTCTTCTTCTTAGAAAAGTAATTCTAGTATAGTATTATTTTCTAATCTACCTATATAAATATATTATCTTTATACTACTCTATTTACTCCTAATAAGAGAGTATTATAACTATAAATAATTCTTTAAAATCTATCTCTCTAGTATTCTTTTAAGATATTAATTCTAAATTATTACTTTAAATTCTCTCCTAGTCCTTATTATCTAAAATAATTAAGTCTTTACTACTCTATAACTCTAATAACTCTATTTATTATTATATAAGATAGCTATTCCTTACTAATTTTTATTTACTAATATATTAAGTTTTCTACTTATTTATCTTATATTATATCCCTAATCCCTCCCCTACTTATTATAAACTTTCTCCTAAATATTTTTATCTAATATATCCTTCTGCCATGCACTATAATAGTTCTTTATATAATAGTATTAGGGGGTTAATCTTATTAAGTATCTTTTATATTTTAATTAGATTAGAGATTAATAAACCTATTTTTTATAGCCTAATATTAAGACTTACTAATATCTATAGATATTATAGATTATCTCCTACCTCTACTTCTACTAGTGTCTATCTATTAATAAGATTCTTTAGGTTATATCTACCTAGTTCCTATAATATATTGTGATATCAGTGAACAAATATCATGAGTAGATTAATAATTATTAAGGTTGACTCTGGGTTACTAAGGTTAAGCTAAGAAATCTCTATAATATCTATAACTTATCTTTAGATAGATAACTAGTAGCTAGATATAAATAGAAGATCTTATCCTAGGTAAGTAGAGAGATATTAGCCTAGTCTATTTCTCTTTATCTCTAGTAATACTATCTTACTCTTAGTAATTCTATCTAGTAGTATATCTAAAGTTATAGATAGTAAGAAATTAAATACTCTTACTTTATTAAATCTATATTTATCTTAGTAAATACCTACTGCTCTTCTCTATAAGTAACTACTAAATTTAAGCTAAAAAATAGTAGGATAGTTATACTTAATAAAGAGTTTTTACTATAGGAGAACTCTCTATTAAGCCTTATTAAGAGAGATAAAAATAAAATAAGATATAATAATTTTAGGCTAGAAAAGTATTACTTAGTTACTAAAATAAGTCTTAATAAAAAATAATCTCTATAAGATAATATTCTTAAACCTCCTTACTAGAACTACTAGTAATAACTAGCTATCTATAATAAATAATCCTACTAGAGATCTACTAGAGAATATAAGATAAGTCTTTATTAGGCTATTTAAGATAATAGCCTAAGAAATATTACTTACTAATATTAATATACTTTTCTAAAGTATCTATTAAAAATAATATAATAAATAAGTACTACCCCTAAGATTATAAAAGATAAATAATTATTATAAATTATTATTTATCTTTAAGGTCTTAAATCTTACTCCTATCTTAGAATATAAAGATATATATATAAAGGATACTACCTAAAAATAATAAAAAAAAATTAAGAAATATTTTAAGAATATCTTATTAGTAATAGAGAGAGTTCCCTCTAATCTAGAATATCTTATTATTATTAAGTAGAAACTTATAAGATATACTTATAAGAGATAGGAAGTAGATAAAACCTAATTATAGATTAATCTTATATTAATAATTATTAATATAGAAATCTTTTATATATAGCTACTAAGGAACTTTAAAGAATATAATATAAATAATAAAAGATAGAAGGAATATAAAAGCCTTATCTAAGATTTATAATCTATATAACTATATATTACTATCTTAAGTAAAGCTATAATATATATCTCTCTCCTAGTATATAAAGCTTCTCTTATTTAAAAATTTATTATTAAGAGTTAATCAGAGCTTAAGAAAAGATAAATAAAGAACTAAATATAATTATAAATATATAATAAAGTAATTAAATACTTCTCCCTCTATAAGATAACTTAGCTACTATTTAATAACTTAGAGATAATCTATAATTAAAACTATAATTTAATTAATATAATAAAGATTTAATAGATCTAAGTATAATTACTAGCTCTTCTTAGCTAAGAAGAAACTTCTTATAACTAAATAAGGATTTACTAAAGTAAAAATTATAATATTATTAGAATAAAGTATATTTTATATATAGTAAAACTAGATATCTTTAATTATACCCTATAAAAATAATAAAAAATAAGAAAGATTAATAAATCTAGAGATACTTATTAATTAAATAAAGAAAGCCTCTAACTATTAAAATATATAGTATAATCTCTTTAAAGATAGGAAAGAAGAACTACCTAAAAGGAGGAATCTTTAATTATTATAAGGAATTACTAAAGTATACCTAAATATAATAGGTATTAACTCTATATATTATATAATAAAAGCATAAAATAAGAGATAAATAATTTAGATTAAGGCCCTTATTAACTATAGAGCTAGTTACTTATTTATATTATAAATAACTACTAGTTATCTTAATATAATAGAGCCTCTTTATAATAAAAAGAAAATATCCTTAGTTATATAACTACTAAATAGAGCTATAATAAATATCTACTAATAAGTAAGAATATTAATATAAATTAGGTAATAGACTAGTCTTATTAAGTTATAAATCCTAGATATTAATAAATATAAGGTAATCTTAGGTTATAACTAGCTAAAAGTTACTAACCTATAGATTAACTAGTGATTAAGCTAGATAATCCTTTAAAATAAAAAAAGAATATACTTTATCTACCTTATTAACCCTTAATATAAGATTAAATATTATAAAGATAACTTAGTGTAGTAGGTAACTATAAAATAAATAAAGTAAATCTTATAAAAAAAGAAGTTAATAATATAATTATATCTTCTCTAAACTAATAAAAAGAAATTAATAACTATAAATTATAATAAATAAATAAAAGACTTTAAGAATATATTCTAAGAAGAACTTAATCTAGGAATACTATTTATCTAAGGAGTAGACTATACTATTAATACTAGTAATATTAAACTAATTAATATAAATACTTACCTCTAATTACTAGAGAAGTTTAAGAAAACCTACTACTAAATAGAAGAACTACTATAAAAGAGAGTAATCTAGGCCTTAGTAAGCTAGTAGGGTTTATTAATAGTATTAGTCCTAAAGTTAGAAAGAAAATAATAAATATATATAGATTACTAAATACTTAATAAAGTTATTATTAAGAATATTTATCTACTTCTAAGAATTTAGGAGTTAATTAACTAAGTTAGTTAAGTAAAGATCCTATTAAAAATTAATCTTCTTTTAGAATACTAATAATTATAGATAATAAATAATTTAATTATTAAGATAATATTTAATACCTTCTTTAGGAAATATAAGTTTCTTATAATACTATTTAGACTCTGTAATATACCTATAATATTTTAGATATATAAATATAATTAACTATAAGATCTCCTGTATATAATAGTATATCTTAATAATATCTTAATATTCTTAGTAAATAAAGAAAAATATAAATAATATATATAAGAAGTCCTTATCTAACTATAGAGGAACTAGCTATTTATAAAAGCCTTAAAGTATAAATTTAGTTAATAAAAAATTAAATTCTATAAATATATTATTAGAGAAGAAACTATAAAGCTAATACTAGCTAAGATAGAAGCTATTATCTAATAGCTAAAACTAAAAAATATCTATAAAGTATAATAATTCCTTAAACTTATAATATATTATTATTAGTTTATACTAGGATTTATATAGATTATAGCTACTCTCTATAATCTACTAAAGAAGTTAGATAAAGATCTTTAAAAGAAGAAATTCTATTTAATTACTTAGATAGTAAGATGCTAAGATACCTTTACTAACTTAAAGAAACTAATAATTACTATATTAATACTATTAATTATAGACCCTAATTAATCTTATTAAATTAAGACTAATATCTTAGAATAGGTAGTAGGAATAATTTTAATATAGAAAGATAAGAATTATAAACTTTATCTAATTATATTTAATAGAAGGAAGCTTAGTAATATAGAAAGAAACTACTTAATATAGGAGAAGGAGCTACTTATAATAAAAAAAGTCCTTTAAAGATAAGACTATTATATTAATAATAAAAAAATAATAATAGTAGTAATTAATTATAAGAGTCTTTAATATCTTATAAATATAATTAAGTATTTAAAGTAGCTTACCTAGTAGGTAAAAGAATTCTAAAATTATAATTTAGAGATCTATTATTAAAAAGATAGTAAAGTAAGAGTACTAGATATAATTAGCTAATATTCTAATTTTATAGAAGAAGGGCTAGGTAATATTACTAAAAGAACTTTACTTAATATACTAGAAGTATAGGAGGTAGTAGAGATAAGATATTTTAAAAGTTTAAATAATTTTATAGAGTATAAATAATATAATACTATAATAGAATATCTAGAGCTATAGATCTTACTATAAAATAAAAAGAAGTAAGAGCTTATACTAATAATAACCCTATTTTTTAAATTAAAAAAAGAGGTACTATACCTCTTACTAAATTAAATTATAGATAGATAATACCTAGGAGGATAATTTATATATTACTAGAAATTAATCTATATTATAGATATTAGAGATGCCCTATACCTAGAGATTTTATTCTAAAGGGACTTCCTATAAGGAATATATAGAGAATATAGCTATATAGACTATCTAGTATTACTAGGAGCTATTAAAACTTAAGCCTAGTAGCCTTCTCTATAATATACTATCTAAGCTATAGTTAAGGAATGCCTAAATTATTAAATATTATAAGGGCTGAAGAAACATCTTAAATAAGAATAGTAATACTATATAATAAAGAAAGATATCTAATCTTTTAAATACTAGGATATTAATCTTATTAGATGCCTATTAGTAATATTAAATAGTAATAAATAGATTATTACTACTATTAACTATATAATAGGATAAGTTATTATAAAAGCTATTCTATATACTATAGATAAAATAATAGTAAAGTTCTTATATAAAGAGATATTTACTTAGTATAGTATCTTTAATAAGATAGTATCTAATAATAATATAAATCTTTTATTATATATAATAGAGATCTTTATAAAAATCTTAAAAGTAAAATACTAAATAATAATACTAAACTATCCCTATATAAATAGAAAGAATAAAAACCTTAATAGACTCCTAGAATAAATACTTATAAAATATTTAATAAGGAAACTAATATAGCTATAGGATAAATATCTTTATCTAGTAATATTTATAATATAGATATATACCTATATAAATATTAGTAAAAGCCCCTTCTACCTACTATAGAGGATTAAACTAAGATTACTAGGAGATATTAAAGAACTTATAAAGAAAAATAATTATAATAAGCTTATAAAAGTAATATATATATAAGTACTAGTAAATAAGAAGCTATTAGAATATATAATTAAAAAAGAGATAATCTAAGATTTATAAATAAAAAAGAGTTATCTTAAGAAGGGCTAGTAAGTCCTTATATAAAATAAGAGCCTCTAGAAGTTTAAGAGTAAGTAATTTAAGCTATATAAGATAATTAAGGCTCACCCCCTTAGAATATATATATAATAGGAACTAGGTGGATATAACTTAAAGAACCTTATTAATAAGTAGAGACTAGTAGAAGTAGAGATAGGAGATAACCTATAATATCTATAGATATTAGTAAGCCTTAATACTAGATTATAAAAAGTATGCCTATTAATCTCTAATCTAATTAAAATATAAAAGATACTTAATAAGACTAACCCCTTAATACTATTATATAAAGAACTATTATAGTATATGGCAGAAGGATATAATAAATAAAAATATTTAGGAGAAAGTTTATAATAAGTAGGGGAGGGATTAGGAATATAGTATAAAATAAGTAAGTAAAAAACTTAATATACTAGTAAATAAAAATTAGTAAGGAATAACTATCTTATATAATAATAAATAGAGTTACTAGAGCTATGGAATAATAAAGACTTAATTATTTTAGATAATAAGGACTAGGAGGGAATTTAAAGTAATAAGTTAAAATTAATATCTTAAAAAAATACTAGAGAGATAGATTTTAAAGAACTATTTATAGTTATAATACCTTCTTATTAGGAGTAAATAGAGTAGTATAAAAATAATATATTTATATAGATAGATTAGAAAATAGTGCTATACTAGAATTACTTTCTTAAAAAGAAGAAAAGGAATTATAGATTAGTAGATTTTACTAATTATAAAGAAAAACTAATTATAATAGGATATTAAGAAGTATACTAATTAAATAAAGTAATAAATAATTACTAATTAAAAGTTTAAGTTAAATTTTATATTAAGGACCTTATAAGATAATATCTTAGCTAACTAAAATAAATTATTATTATTATTAGGAGGAGGTACTAATTCCTCTAGGTAAGCCTTAATATAATAAGTAAATACCTAAAGATCCTAAAGAACTATAGAAAGATTATAATAATTACTCTAGTTAATATAACTTACTAGCTAGGGAATATAAACTCTATTAAAGAGATTTTTATAATTAAGTAATAATAAAGAAGAATAATATCTAATAAGACTCCCTATTAGGGCTACTAATAAGATACTTACTAAAGTATAAGAAGGAGTTATTATAATAGAACTAACTTAAGAGAGAGAGAGAGTTAATCTAACTAAACTATCTTAAATAAGAGAG
Source organism: Aspergillus clavatus NRRL 1 (assembly GCF_000002715.2). Taxonomy (NCBI): domain Eukaryota; kingdom Fungi; phylum Ascomycota; class Eurotiomycetes; order Eurotiales; family Aspergillaceae; genus Aspergillus; species Aspergillus clavatus. The sequence goes on along the minus strand of NW_001517101.1, from coordinate 826,435 downwards.
GAAGTTACTAAAGAAGAACTAGCCTAAAGATAAGAGAAAGTTATTATAGTAGAATAATATCCCTTAGTTAGACTAATTACTACTACTATAGAATATTTTAAGGAAAGATAATACTTCTTAGCTAGAGCCTTCTCTATTATAGGAGAAGAGCCTTTACTATAAGAAATACTAGAAGGACCTACCTCTATAGTAGGAGAATTAATATTATCTTCTGTACTAGACTATATATACTTATTATTATCTAGAGAACCTTTACTAGCACTATTATCTAACTCCTTACTATAATTACTAGTTATTATTACTAGCTTAGCAGGCTAATTACATAACTTATTACTATAACTAGTAAGGAAACTAAGACTACTAGTATAAATAATAGATCTATAGGAGTAAAAAAGATTAGTAACTATAGATAAGAAATATTCACTAAGAAGAATATATACTTATTAAGAGTATTAGAATCCTATATATAAAAGCCCTATATATAGAATAAATATACTAATCTTTAATTACTCTAAGTATAGTTAGTATAGGACCCCTAAAAGAATATAAATCTATTATAACTAGGAGTAGAGATACATCCCCTAAAGGGATCCTTATCTAAAGAATAATTACTATAAGCTAATATATAATTATAAGATGTATCTTACTACTAGAGAATAGTAGCTAATATATAGCCTAAGTAAGTATACTACTTTATATCTAGCTTCCCCTTCTTATTAAACTTCTAGGTAATTAGGTGAATAATATTTATTACCTTTAATATACTTTTATTAGGTCTGCTAAGATAAGCTTCTACTACTAATAAGAGATAATTACTAAAACTAAGAAAGATACTTACTAAACTTACTAGAAGTAACTACACCCTTCTAATAGATAAGATAGCCTTTACCCTTCTTTTATAGGGTACCTATGCTTACTAAGTATAAGAAGAATATAAGAGACTAATATATAAAGAAAGAGACTTACTAAAAGGAGATAATAATTAATATAATAAAAAGGAAGATACTTACAGAAGGAGAAAAGAGAAGGGGAAATATAAGAGATAAAAAGAAAATAAGTAAGGTAAAAGTAGAGTTACTTAAAATTAAAATAAATAATATGTGACCTTACCTTACCTCTACTGTGACAACCACACCAGTGACCCTACTCACTAAGCATGATCTGATGCTACTTACTAAGTGTGATCTGATGCTACTCACTAAGCATGATCTGATGCTACTCACTAAGCATGATCTGATGCTACTTACTAAGCATGACCTAATGCTACTTACTAAATATAATCTAATGTTACTTAATAAGTATGAATCTGATCCTGCTTACTATGCATAATATTACCCCCTTAGACTATAAGGATCTTTTAGTAAGGAGCTAGATAACCTGCTAAGGATGGGCTTCACCTTAAGTAAGGGAGGATGTAATATTAGTGAATAAATATTATAAATAGATTAATAATTATTAAGGTTAACTCTAGGTTACTAAGGTTAACCTAAGAAATCTCTATAATATCTATAACTTATCTTTAGATAGATAGCCAGTAGCTAGGTATAAATAGAAGATCTTATCCTAGGTAAGTAAAGAGGTATTAGCCCAGCCTATTTCTCTTCACCCCTAGTGATACTACCTTACCCTTGATAATTCCAATATATATTCCAAGGGGGTGGGCCTTAATTATTTTATATAGTCTAAATTACTTACTCTTAAACTTCTAAGGACTCTTATTTTATATAAGGACTTACTAGCCCTTCTTAAGATAACTCTTTTTTATTTATAAATCTTAGATTATCTCTTTTTTAATTATATATTCTAATAGCTTCTTATTTACTACTACTTATATATATATTACTCTTATAAGTCTATTATAATTATTTTTCTTTATAGGTTCTCTTACATCACCTAGTAATCTTAGTTTAATCCTATATAGTAGGTAGAAGGGGCTTTTACTAGTATTTATATAAGTATATATCTATACTATAAATACTACTAGATAAAGATATTTATCCTATAGCTATATTAGTTTCCTTATTAAATATTTTATAAGTATTTATCCTAGGAGTCTATTAAGGTTTTTATTCTTTTTATTTATATAGGGATAGTTTAGTATTATTATTTAGTATTTTACTTTTAAGATTTTTATAAAGATCTCTATTATATATAATAAAAGATTTATATTATTATTAGATACTATCTTATTAAAGATACTATACTAAGTAAATATCTCTTTATATAAGAACTTTACTATTATTTTATCTATAGTATATAGAATAGCTTTTATAATAACTTATCCTATTATATAGTTAATAGTAGTAATAATCTATTTATTACTATTTAATATTACTAATAGGCATCTAATAAGATTAATATCCTAGTATTTAAAAGATTAGATATCTTTCTTTATTATATAGTATTACTATTCTTATTTAAGATATTTCTTTAGCCCTTATAATATTTAATATTTAGGCATTCCTTAACTATAGCTTAGATAGTATATTATAGAGAAGGCTACTAGGCTTAAGTTCTAATAGCTTCTAGTAATACTAGATAGTCTATATAGCTATATTCTCTATATATTCCTTATAGGAAGTCCCTTTAGAATAAAATCTCTAGGTATAGGACATCTCTAATATCTATAATATAAATTAATTTCTAGTAATATATAAATTATCCTCCTAAGTATTATCTATCTATAATTTAATTTAGTAAGAGGTATAGTACCTCTTTTTTTAGTTTAATAGATAGAGCTATTATTAGTATAAGCTCCTACTTCTTTTTATCCTATAGTAAGATTTATAGCTCTAGGTATTTTATTATAGTATTATATTATTTATACTTTATAAGATTATTTAGACTTTTAAAATATCTTATCTCTATTACCTCCTATACTTCTAATATATTAAGTAAAGTTCTTTTAGTAATATTACCTAGCCCTTCTTTTATAAAGTTAGGATATTAGCTAATTATATCTAATACTATTACTTTATTATCTTTTTAATAATAGATCTCTAAATTATAACTTTAGAATTTTTCTACCTACTAGGCAAGCTACTTTAAATACTTAGTTATATTTATAAGATATTAAAGACTCTTATAATTAGTTACTATTATCATTATCTTTTTATTATTAATATAGTAGTCCTATCTCTAAAGAGCTTCTTTTATTATAAGTAGCTTCTTCTTCTATATTAGATAGTTTCTTTCTATGCTATTAAGCTTTCTTCTATTAAATATAATTAGGTAAAGTTTATAGTTCCTATCTTCCTATATTAAAACTATTCCTACTACCTACTCTAAGGTATTAATCTTAGTTTAATAAGATTAATTAGGGTCTATGATTATTAGTACTAATATAGTAATTATTAGTTTTTTTAAGTTAGTAAAGGCATCTTAGCATCTTACTATCTAGGTAATTAAATAGAATTTCTTCTTTTAAAGGTCTTTATCTAACTTCTTTAGTAGGTTATAAAAGATAGCTATAACCTATATAAATCCTAGTATAAATTAATAATAATATATTATAAGTTTAAGAAATTATTATACTTTATAGATATTTTTTAGTTTTAGCTATTAGATAATAGCTTCTATCTTAGCTAGTATTAGCTTTATAGTTTCTTCTCTAATAATATATTTATAGAATTTAATTTCTTATTAACTAAATTTATACTTTAAGGCTTTTATAAATAGCTAGTTTCTCTATAATTAGATAAGGACTTCTTATATATATTATTTATATTTCTCTTTACTTACTAAGAATATTAAGATATTATTAAGATATACTACTATATATAGGAGATCTTATAATTAACTATTTATATATATCTAGAATATTACAGATATATTATAAAGTCTAAATAGTATTATAAGAAACTTATATTTCCTAAAGAAGGTATTAAATATTATCTTAATAATTAAATTATTTACTATCTATAATTACTAGTACTCTAAGAGAAGATTAATTTTTAATAAGATCTTTATTTAACTAATTTAGTTAATTAACTCCTAAATTCTTAGAAGTAGATAAATATTCTTAATAATAACTTTATTAAGTATTTAGTAATCTATATATATTTATTATTTTCCTTCTAGCTTTAGGACTAATATTATTAATAAACCCTACTAACTTACTAAGGCCTAGATTACTCTTTATTATAGTAGTTCTTCTACTTAGTAGTAGGTTTTCTTAAACTTCTCTAGTAATTAGGGGTAAGTATTTATATTAGTTAGTTTAATATTACTAGTATTAATAATATAGTCTATTTCTTAGATAAGTAGTATTCCTAGATTAAGTTCTTCTTAGAATATATTCTTAAAGTCTTTTATCTATTTATTATAATTTATAGTTATTAATTTCTTTTTACTAGTTTAAAGAAGGTATAATTATATTATTAACTTCTCTTTCTATAAGGTCTACTTTAGTTATTTTATAATTATTTACTATACTAAGTTATCTTCATAATATTTAATCTTATATTAGGGGTTAATAAGATAGATAAAATATATTCTTCTCTTATTTTAAAGGGTTATCTAGCCTAATTACTAATTAATCTATAGGTTAGTAACTTTTAGCTAGTTATAACCTAAAATAATCTTATACTTATTAGTATCTAGGATCTATAACTTAGTAAGACTAGTCTATTATCTACCTTATATTAGTATCCTTATTTATTAGTAGGTATTTATTATAGCTCTATTTAGTAGTTATATAACTAAGAGTATTTTCTTTTTACTATAAGAAGGCTCTATTATACTAAGATAATTAATAATTATTTATAATATAAATAAATAACTAGCTCTATAGTTAATAAGGACCTTAATCTAAATTATCTATCTCTTATTTTATACTTTTATTATATAATATATAGAGTTAATACCTATTATATTTAGGTATACTTTAGTAATTTCTTATAGTAGTTAAAGATTTCTTCTTTTAGGTAGTTCTTTCTTCCTATTTTTAAAGAGATTATATTATATATCTTAATAATTAGAGGCTTTCTCTATTTAATTAATAAGTATCTCTAGATTTATTAATCTTTCTTATTTTTTATTATCTTTATAGAGTATAATTAGAGATATCTAGTTTTACTATATATAAAATATACTTTATTTTAGTAATACTATAGTTTCTACTTTAATAAATCTTTATTTAGTTATAAAAAGTTTCTTCTTAGCTAGGGAGAGCTAGTAATTATATTTAGATTTATTAAATCTTTATTATATTAATTAAATTATAGTTTTAACTATAAGTTATCTCTAAGTTATTAAGTAGTAGCTAAGTTATTCTTATAGAGGGAGAAGTATTTAATTACTTTATTCTATATTTATAATTATATTTAGTCCTCTACCTATCTTTTCCTAAGCTCTAGTTAACTCCTAATAATAAATTTTTAAATAAGAGAAGCTTTATATACTAGAGGAGAGATATATACTATAGCTTTACCTAAGGTAGTAGTATATAGCTATATAGGTTATAAACCTTAGATAAGGCTTTTATATTTCTCTTATCTTTTAGTATTTATATTATATTCCTTAAAGTTCTTTAGTAGCTATATATAAAAGATTTCTATATTAGTAATTATTAATATAAGATTAATCTATAATTAGGTTTTATCTACTTTCTACCTCTTATAAGTATATCCTATAAGTTTTTACTTAATAATAATAAAATATTCTAGATTAGAGGGAGCTCTTTCTATTACTAATAAGATATTCTTAAAATATTTCTTAACTTTCTTTTACTATTCTTAGGTAGTATCCCTTATATATATATCTTTATACTCTAGGATAAGAGTAAGGTTTAAGACCTTAAAGATAAATAATAATCTATAATAATAGTTTATCTCTTATAATCCTAGGGGTGGTACTTATTTACTATATTACTTTTAATAAATATTTTAAAAGAGTATATTAATATTAGTAAGTAGTGCTTCTTAGGCTACTATCTTAAATAATCTAGTAAAGACTTATTTTATATCCTCTAGTAGATCTCTAGTAGGATTATTTATTATAGATAGCTAGTTATTACTAGTAGTTCTAGTAAGGAGGTTTAAGAATATTATCTTATAGAGATTATTTTTTATTAAGACTTATTTTAGTAACTAAGTAATACTTTTCTAGCCTAAAATTATTATATCTTATTTTATTTCTATCTCTTCTAGTAGGGCTTAGTAGAGAGTTCTTCTATAATAAAAACTCTTTACTAAGTATAACTACCCTACTATCTTTTAACTTAAATTTAGTAGTTACTTATAGGGAAGAGTAGTAAGTATTTATTAAAATAAATATAGATTTAGTAGAGTAAGAGTATTTAATTTCCTACTATCTATAACTTTAGATATATTATTAGATAGAATTACTATAAGTAAGATAGTATTACTAGGGATAAAGAGAGATAGGCTAGGCTAATGCCTCTTTACTTACCTAGGATAAGATCTTATATTTATATCTAGCTGCTGGCTATCTATCCAAAAGATAAGTCATAGATATTACAGAGATTTCTTAGGTCAACCTTAGTAACCTAGGGTCAACCCTAATAATCATTAATCCACTCATGATATTCATTCACTGATATCACAATAGTATAATAATAGTTCTTAAGCCTTCTCCTCTAAGAAGATTATATAAAAGTCTATAAGCTAATCTAATATAGAGTTCTTACTCTTTATTATCTCTTATAGGGCTTTTATAATTTATACTATTATAATTATTATATTTTCTACTTTTATAAACTCTTCTACTAAGACTAGATAAATTTATAAAGCTAACTCTATACTAAAGATTATCTTATTTTCTCTCTAGAGGGTTATAGGGTTATACTACTTTAACTATAGTATTCCTAAGATAATATAATTTATATCTAGAGATACTACTATAAGCTTTATAAAAAGTTACTTTATTTCTTTACTATCCCTAACTAGAATAGTAGCTTCTACTACTCTCTTATTTCTTATTTCTTATAAGGTTAATATCTCTATAAAGACCTGCTATAGTAGGGTATACTAGTTATTTTTCTTAGTTAGTATTATAAGGATAAGATTAACTAAGCTTCTATTATTAATTAATATTTATAAGGCTAGTCCGTACCCCTTCTCTCCTATCTAAGTTAAAAAAAATATACTTAGATAAGAGAGTAAGAGCTTATAATACTTCTTATCTTACTCTTTAATAATAATAATAATAACTAGTTATTTAGCCTTTATAGGGCCCTTTTATTTAGGCTTACTTAGATAGTATCTTATAATATATCCTTTCTTATTATAATTAAAATAGATCTATAAGATACTAAAGATATAAGGCTATAGATCTTATCTCTTTATAAATAAGATAGTTATAGTAGGTTATATTATCTTTATCTTCTTAATAGTAATATACTCTATAAGGGGCTTCTCTAAGTTCCTAAAGCCTTAATAATCCTTATCTTTATATAGGGGGTCCTAATAAGTATTCTATTCTATATTTAGATATAGCCTTATAAGTAGGGAGACTATCTCTTTCTTAGATTTTAGGAATTTTAAATACTTATAGATCTTCTATTTAAATACTATAGAGAAGGACTTAAAGAAGAGGTATATTTATACTTTCTTTATATTTTTTATATTATTCCTAATTTTAATTTATTACTTATACTACCTCTACTAATATATATAGTCTATTTCTCTCTTATAGGGCCTTATCTAAAATATTCATAATTATACTTCCTACTTATAATTCTCTATATTATTTAGCTATAATTCTAAGAAAGTATAGAGGCCTTTTTATTCTTAATTATAAAAGTCCTTAGATATCTTACTCTACTAAAGATTAGAGAGGATATAGTCTAGATAGGCTATTATAATTTTAGTATACTTCTTCTTATTATAGCTATTAGCTTCTATAATAGACTTCTAGCTTATAATAAAGACTTAGTATATTATATAGTTATAGGTTAAGTATCTCTCTAACTTAAGTAAGGATTAGATTTAAATATTAGTCTTCTTTATAGATAATAAGAATAATTTCTATTATTTCTAGCTTTATAGATACTTTCTGAGGCCTATACCTAGGTTATTATAAAACTTCTAGATTTTATATAGAAGCTATAGTTCCTATTATAGATACTCTCTTATAGGGGTTACCCCTATTAACTTTAGGTCTACTAGAATAAAAAAATCTTATAAACCTAGCTTATTCTTAGAGCCTTCCTTTTTATAGGCTATCTCTTTTCCTACTATCTAACTTTATATAGTTATAAAGGAGGGTTTACTAGATAGTTTAGGTCTAACTAACTCTTTTTATAATATTATTTTTTAATAGACTAATTTTAAAGATTAAGTAATAAAATATAAGGATCTATAATCTATAAGAATTAGAACCTAATATAAAAGAAGAATATTATAAATAGATTTCAAGATAGATATCCCTATTTAAAGAGATTATTACTAAACTTTAAAGTTTAGTAGTTATAGGTAAGATTTATATCTTTATATATTATATAACTATTTACATGACCTCTTATAAGGAGCCTTCTCATCAGTAGGTTCCTCTGTAAAGGTAGCTTTAATATAATATATATGTGATATCAGTGAATGAATATCATGAGTAGATCAACAATTATTAAGGTTGACCCTGGGTTACTAAGGTTAACCTAAGAAATCTCTGCAATATCTATGACTTATCTTTTGGATAGATAGCCAGTAGCTAGATATAAATATAAGATCTTACCCCAGGTAAGTGAAGAGGCATTAGCCCAGCCTATCTCTCTTCACCCCTGGTGATACTACCTTACCCACAGTAATTCCATCTAATAGACCTTCGCAACCCTTACATATAGGTATTCTAGGGCTGTAACTAGATATATATAAAAGTTTATAAAGTTAGCCTACTAAAGGGATTTAGATAATTTAGCCTTATATATATAATATTTATTATATTAATTATCTATAAGTTAGACTAAGGCTATCTATACCTAATTATTTTTAGATTTAAATTAGCTAGGATACTCCTTAAAGTATATCTATATTTAGTTTATAAAGATAATATACTTCTATATTATTATAGCTAAGAATAGTTTTATATTTATAGATTTCTTTAGTTATTCTATATAAATTCTTTTTATTACTCTAGATATATCCTTATCTATTAGAGTTATTCTCTCTAGTAGTAGGGTTTCTCTAGTACTTTCTAGGGTATAATCCTATAATTAAGCTTATTTCTTATTTAGTTATTACTAGATTTCTATTCTCTAGATTTCTAGCTCTAGATAGTATTTTTCTTCTAGAAGAAGTTAGATATCTTCTTCCTTAACTTAATAACTTAAGTTTTATTTACTATTATTCTATCTCTATTAGATTTAGGATTTAGGCTATCTTCTTCTATCTAAGAATATTTTTATTATCTTAGTAACCTCTGTAGTAATTTAAGATATTTCTTTACTATATTAGGTTCTTTAATCTAGTATTTACTAGAGGGAGGGTCCTAGAGTAGATTAGCTATAAATATTTAGTATTCTTATAGTATTCTAGCAGGCTAATTAGATTTTAGGAAGTAATTAGAACTATTAATATAATATAATATCTAATAGAAGATAGTAATAGATTAGCATAAAGAGATTATAAGGTTATATTATTATTAATAGAAGAACTAATTACTAGTCTATAGAATCTTCCTCTACTAGGGAGGTTTTACACTAGGCTATCATGTGCTAAACTAGCCCTACTATTTACTGAGTTGTGGCCTTGGTGCCTTGCCCAGCTCATTTAGTAGAACTATTCTCCAGCACCATTCCTAACAATAAGCCTATATAAAAGCCTAGAAGATAGAGATAAGGAGCTTATATAGTAGGAAGTAATCTTACTAAATAATATAGAGTATATCTTAAGCTAGGCTACTAATAAGATAGCTAGTACTAGTAAGGTAGCTAGTATTAGTAAGGCTCTTATTAGTAATTAGGCTAGTAAGTAGATAGAAAATACTTAGATTTTAGGGAAGTAAATATAGAAAGAATAACTCTTTTTTTATAGAATTAAATTTTTTATAGAGGATGAAAAATAGCATCTTTTATATTAGGTATAATTTTAAAATTTACTAGTAAAATATATAGGCAGAAAGAATTAGGGGGAGATATTTTACTTATATAAAAATTTCCTCTAAAAAGATAATATTTTCTTTATAGAAAAAATATTTTTTTTTCTGGAAAATTCAGAAAATAGAAAAGAAAATAAGATTCCCTAGTTGCGCTTATTGCTAATCTGGCGTGTTGTTCTCCAGAATCCAGAATTCCAGATAGATAAATCTTGGTCGAGGAATTCGACGGAAGTTGCTCATCCCGCTTTTCAGACTTCACCACTAACCCAGTTGATGAATGGAATGAATCGTGGTGTACAATAGTTTACTGCTAGCTACCGGTTTGTTTCACTGCCCATTCGCCTATGCCTTGGAAACCCTGCAAATGGCCCGACGGTTCCAAGATTTTCTATATTAAAATATTACTGAGAGGCGGAGCGTTTCTTACTCGTAGTCTCGTAAAGCGTTTGCAGCCTTGAATCCTGAGGCTGGAAAGGGGATGGGTTCAATTTCCCATCCCCTGGAGGCCTGGACTACTACCATATCAGCCACCTCCTGAAGCTAGATACGAACGAAGGCTTTACAGTGTATACGTCGCTACTGTTAACTACTACTCTGTAAATCTAATTGAATTATGGCAAATTGTGTTCAATGTACTAGAGTCACATGTCCTCGGATAATGCTCTGGTAGTGAATGCTACTCCACATCTCAACCTCCTCGCCGGATCGTTGAGTGTCGCATTTCAAATCGTGGATCGATACTGTATAGTAATCGCTCGACTGGAGAAAACTAGAAGACCGTTCTGGGTTCTGTAACCGAGCTTGCAATATCGCACGAACCGGCCGTGAAACAGTATCATGCGACGTGTTCGCTTCTTGTCTTTTTCGGAGGGCCTTTGGACCATCGCACAGCATAGGATAGGAGGTTTTATAGAAAGGTAGCTATATCGAGAAGGGTTCTTCAGACCAATGTGTTTCTCGGCGATTCCCCGCGGTCGTAACCAGCCAACCTGAAACACCTATTCATAAAGCCGCCGGGCGTTAATAGTATCTACCTACTGGGTTGTTTTTACAAGTTACACTGGCGACTTGCATGCGCCCGATGACTGCCAGTTTGCGCGGGAACTTGGGGATCCAACAGAGTATCTATTGGGCACAGCAATCCTTCGACCCAAAAGTCATCGGAATGTTTCTAAAAGCAGATGCCAGCAGAGGTTGTCATGATTCCACATTCTGTCGGAGTCAGCGATGATGGCGTTACCAATCAAGCCCATTGAGCACCCCGCACCCATGCGCATCTCGGGATCAAATCAGACCTCGGAACAGTTCCCTTTCAGCTGGACATGAAGAGGGACAAGACGAACATCTTTAGGCTAGATTCTTTTTCAGTGGCTCATTTGCTCAACTTCACATTCGGAACTATATATCCAAGAGCCCCACTACAATCCACTTCTATACATCATTTGACGGTGGCTGACTGGACTCAGATATGGGCTGCGTCCTATCTGTCCACTCACGGCTGTCAGCTTCAATGATAATCTCTGTGTTCATGAGCGGTAGGCCCGTAGCTCTTCGATGCCTTGAAAACTGGCTGGTCTAAGGCACAATGAATGCTCCCCTTCAACGCGCTAAATAGGCGAGAACCAGTCTTCTGCTCTATGATTCTGACTGTGCTGGAAGATATATCTATCTTTGCATTCAGAAAAACAAAGTTTGTATGGATCATGGATGTTTCTTCCCTGCTTAGCCCACCCGCACGGGACTAGGGTTGGAATGACGTGGCAGTCCTCCGATCTCTCCTCGGGCTATCAATAACCAACGGCATTAAGGATTGTCTGTGTCATTGATACGACACGGAATGAACGCAATAGAATAGGCCTTGCAGCTCATCAAGGTTTTTTTTTTTGGTTCTGGTCCAACTCCATGGCCATGGTGGCTCCTTTGATACTGATTCCGCCCCCCCCGTGTCTGCACATGCATGTATATAGCGCATGGATGCGATGCTATGCAGTTCTCTTCCGAGAAGGCATGGGACACTTGCAAGTTTGGGATTCATTAGGCGCAAGGCCAGATCCAGTACCTAGTTTGCTATCATGCTTTAACTTCTAACTGCATGCCTGTGTAACAATGTTCCTGTCGTGTTGAACGATCGTTCTCTTGGTAATTGTTTGCTGCTGGCTGTCTCGTATCTGGTCTCCAGAGTACAAGAACGTCAAGACCTCTAAATGGCCATAAGCATGATCGACTGATTGCGTTGAACAATAAGGGATTTCTCAAGATAGAAGGGAAGTCCCAAGGAGCATCGATATGAACGCGAACCATAGAGAAATGAACACCAAGGTCTTTTCATGAGAAGCATTCGCACAGCAGTCATACCATCTCGGGTCCTGTTGCATTTGCTTGTATGGGTACAGCATCCGAAGTGTAGATGGTTTGCCAATATCAGTCCTAGTTCAGACGAGATAAACTTGATTCTTAATATTTGCATCTTATTGTCTCTATAGAAAAACAAGTCAGTTACCAATAGTATTGTTGTCAACTGCATACTGGTATCTTCGAGTAGAGCAGTCATTTGGATAATCGTATGCATTCGAGATCAGAGCCGTGATCAAGCACGTAGTCCTAAACAAATCATTCTAATTGCATGACCCTTGACAAGAGCATTGCAGGTCTACAATGATACAAAAGTGGTTGATCAGGGAGGCTGATAAAGACCACGTGACTCAACCTCCGCGGAACTTTTTCTTGGCGCGCTAAAAATTATATTCTACAAGTCTGCAAAAAAAGTCGGGAAGCAAAGAAGAAGAGCGTATCGGACTCGACCAACACACCAAGCAACATTATCTTCGCTATACTACCGGAATGATCGTTTAGCGGTTGGCTCTATTCCCTGAGCCAGGATAGAATTTTATTTCTCCCACGACGAACCGATCGTCATCGCTACCTACCTTTTTTTTTTTTCGACTCAAGAATCTAAGCGCATCCAGTTGCCAATCATGGATATCCATCGCTGTCGTTTCGTGCCTTACAATCCGCAGGCGATCAATGCGCTCGCGTTCTCACACCCCCCCTCTGCAGAACTTGCTGGACGAGGTGTACCTACCTTGCGACTTGCCATTGGTCGCGCAAATGGCGACATTGAGATCTGGAACCCGATGCGCGGCGCCTGGTTTCAGGAGACAGTCTTGAGAGGAGGAAAGGACAGGAGCATCGAAGGACTTGCGTGGACCCTTGATCCCCCCGAAGCCGGACCCGACGGGACCAAAATCCCCGGCAAACTGCGTTTGTTCAGCATCGGATACTCGACTGTGGTGACGGAGTGGGATCTCGAGCAAGGTCGGCCTCTGCGCCATTTCAGCGGAAACTATGGTGAAATCTGGTGTATCGCGGCACAACCAAGGTGGCAGGCTACGAAGCGCGGCAAGGATGGGAAATTGCTCCCCCCGGCTGAGGGAGAGTACACCGGGCAGCATCTTGCGGCGGGCTGCGCCGATGGCTCGATTGTGATCCTGTCAACTGCCGACGGGGACTTGAAGTTCCTGCGTCTGATGCGCCCATCTACGAAGAGAGCGAGAGTTCTCAGCGTTACTTTCCAAAATCGCAACACAATCGTGGCTGGGTATGCTGACAGCTCGATTCGACTATTCGATATTCGCTCCGGACAGCTTCTGCGCACCATCTCTCTTGGAAAGGGACCTACTGGAGGACCCAAGGAACTGCTTGTTTGGTCTGTCAAGTGTCTGCCCGACGGTACGATCGTTTCTGGTGATTCTGCAGGCGAGATTCGATTCTGGGATGCCAAGAACTACTCCCTCATCCAGCGGATACAAGGTCATATGGCGGATACGCTTGATGTTGCTGTGAGCGCTAATGGAGATACGGTTGTCAGTGGAGGTGCGGACCAGAGAACGGTTGTGTACAGAAAACGAGAGGGCGATAAAGGCGACAAGAAGAACAGATGGGCTGAAGTGATGCACCGCCGATATCATACCCATGATGTCAAGACCTTTGCTGTCTATGAAACGCGAGATATCAGTATTGTTGTATCCGGAGGTAGGACTTGATCGCTTTTATCTGTTACTTTGGAACATGTGAAGACTGATAATTATTAGGACCTGATGCATCACCCGTGGTCCTGCCCTTGCGTGAATTCGGAAAAGAACACCACCGGAAGCTATCGAGTCTTCCCCAAATTCCACAGGTGGCTTCGTCTCCTTCGTCTCGCTTGGTGATGAGCTTCTGGGACAGAGAAGTCAGCATCTGGCGCTTGTCTCGTGGCCCTACTACAGCACTTGACGCCCAGGAAGGTCAGAAGCACCGACTAGTAGGAAAGGTCCTGATTCAGGTAAGGATATTGAACGCTCCCTCCAAAGTTTTTGTGGAAAGGCCCCTAATATGTTATGTTTTCCGGCCACAGGGAGAAGAAAATATCACATCAGCGATGATTTCCGTGGACGGCAAGATCCTTGTTGTCGCTACAGTATCCGAAGTGAAGGTGTTCTCCGTTCGAAGACGTAAGAGCGATGACCGGGGCGCCCTGCGCATACAAAAGTTGGATTTGCCTCGCGCATTCTCGGAGGATGGAGCACGAGCTGTGGCCGTTTCACCGGACAGCCGATGGCTCTGCGTGGTTCGTCCCAACAGCGCTATCTATCTGGCCAGAATCATACCTGCTTCGTCCCCACAGGAGAAGCCTCAGATCCTGCCGCAGCTTGTGAAACTCAACAGAGCTACCCGGCACACTCGTCACGAAAAGGCTTCCCACGGTACGTTGGGGGATTATGAGAGGACTATTCGCTGTGTGGCGTTCTCCGACGACAGCCGAATCCTCGCAACGGGTGACCTTTCTGGCTGTGTGGACAGCTGGTCTCTGGAGAACGTGGAAGGCTCATCTTCAAACGCTGTCTCCAAGCGCAATGGGGCAGCGGACTCTGATGACGAGTCTTCAGATGACGAAGAGGAGGGCCCGGTGATTGAAGGAGAGCGCTGGCAATACACTGCTGCTGATTCGCCTATACCCAGACTCAAGTCCGGCGTGGTCCTCCTTTCATTCCGCCCGCGGAGCCTAGCAGAAACGAAAATGCTGACAAATGGGGCCGACATTCCCACCGCCGACGCCTCCAAGAGCGAGAGTCGATTGATGGCACTGACAAGCGAACACCAGCTTGTCGAGTTCGATGCTCTCGAGGGCAGACTCTCAGACTGGTCGAGAAGGAACCCTAAGGCATATCTCCCCGAGCAGTTCAAGGGCGTCAAAGACCGCGCGATGGGCTGCGTATGGGATTTCTCCGAGGAGCGCGAACGGCTTTGGCTGTATGGTTCTTCTTGGCTATGGATGTTCGACCTGAACCAGGATTTCCCCTCCACGGAAGAGATGAAGGAAATGGCCGACGGCCAGGAAGACGGGGAAGGCTCGACGCAGCTCGTCAAGGCGTCCTCATCCCACAAGCGCAAGCGCGAGCAGCTGGAAGATGACGAGAAAGAGCGAAGAAAGACGAACAGCGGCGCCGGCGACCGGATGCCCCTCGCGCAGTCCGACGTGCACTTCGGCGCCAAATACCGCAAGATCGAAGGCCACGACGACTCCCAGGGCGAGTGGGTCTCCCTGGACAAGGAGCGCCCTAAGACCACAGCCGCAGACGAGGACGGCTTTGAGTACGACGAGGCGTCCGCCGCCAGCAACGACGCAACCCTCGCCCGCCTGCGCAGAGGCAAGCTCGCCGACGACGAGACCACCACCAGCACCCCGCGCAAGACACAGTCTCTCGGCGCCCGCGACAAGCTGCTCTCCCTCGTCAACAGCCTCAGTGACACCCCAACCCGGAAGCCCATCGACGACATGCTCGACACGCCCCAGAAACAGCTGGTGCCGTCAAACGGGACCCAGCCCGCCCGCCGGTGGTGGTACACATACAAGTACCGAGACATCCTCGGCATCGTCCCCCTGCGGCCCCTCTCGGACGATGAGCATGCTAGCGAGAGCACAGACAGCAACAACAGCACATTGGAGGTGGCGATTGTCGAGCGACCCATGTGGGACGTTGAACTGCCGGGCCGGTATGTCAGAGACTACGCGTAGGCGAACGGCAACGGCAAGGAAATCAAGTCCCTGCCTGATCCTGGCCGTCCGGCTGCCGGGGGGGCATCATACCAAGTCTCTCCCTTTTTTTTTTCTCTCTTCTAATTCGAACCCTGTCATCATGCGAACCCATGTTTGCTAGATCCCCCCGTTGTTCTGGCGCTGTGCATAGAGAGCTTGTCTCGTTGTTTTCCCCTCTTATCATGTTCTTTTTTTTTTTGCCATTCTGTACTCACTTTTGGCGAGCTGGATAGGTCACGCTATTCTATTTCTATAAATGGATAAAAGTTACTTCTTGGACATTCTTCATTATTGCTTTGCTCTGCTACCTCATCGAGCTTGAGCAAGATTGTAGGCGATGTCGATACCGCTAAGGGGCTCCATTTTAACCTACAATATTGATTCGAGATTAATCCGAACGACAGACAGTCTTCCAGGGTAGTCCGCTCAGGATGAGGTCTTCCTAGACCTCTACAGAACAATGAGATGTGCAGACATTATGAGTATCCATTTGAAGTTCCTTAAAGATATCTAATTGAAAGACCGTTAGGGAAGAAGACCCGCGTCCCATGCACCGTGGTAAGAGGAGGAAATAGGAACAAGTGAGAAGTAAATCAATAGCCGCCACTCCGCAATCATATATCATACGTCGCAAAAGTACCATAACGTGAGAAAAAACAAGTCTGAGTAGATGCAGGAGGAACGAACGTAATGCAATAGCGGCGTGCCGATCGCCCGATTTCTGTTTTCCTGTTTATCGTGAGAACACCGTTTCCCTAAAATCCGATATGCAACCAATGCCCTAAGATAGGTGAGGGCAACATAGAATGTAGAGAAAAACGCCCCTCGACTAGTGGAGGGCAGTCCATCGACAAGTAAGTGCAGATAGGTGCCCCATGTCGAAAGTAATTGGTATCGAGGAACAGCGAGATACTGGCCTCGTCACGGTCTGTCCGTCAGCCCACCTGAATTCTTTCATACAGGTGGGCGGGAGCGTGAGAGTTCAGGTATTTCTGTGTGGCGAGGAAAGCAGCAGGAGTGCCGCACTCAAGAGATCGCATGATGGCACTAAGTTCGTGCTTTTGGGGAGCCTGAATCATAGTCCAGCATGCGCTCGTCCACTCAGAGTGGAATGGAGACAATGTACATTGTTGAGGATACGTAGCGTTCGACCACGATGTATGGCATAGGCTCGGAATGGCTTCGTGATAAAATTTGCGGAGCCAATCTCGTGGCAGATGATCGATCAAGCGGTTAATAACTTTGCGCCGACACATGAGCGGGCTGAAAAACATTAGCGATCAGTATTCATCGAAAGAGGGCACGTAGCGTATAGAAGAAAAAAGATGCGCAAAAAAGTCTCGCCATTGTTGCACAGGGAAGCGGTGCTTCTCCTTGGCGAAAACGAGAAGCAAGGGTCAAACTCACAGGACTGGCTAGCATGCTATTCCGCTCTTTCCTGCCCTTCTTAATATGGTTCTTCAGGGCCGTGGAGTCGAGTGGTTTCAGTAGCTCGAAGCTACAGAGTAACTCCCCGGAAACCGACATAATGGCGCCCCAGTTATCGAATTCGCCACAGTACTACAGCAGCAGTCAGAAAACCCGTTTCGGCTAGTGAGGAAGGGTGGAAGAGATGCCAAAAGGGGGGGGTAAGACTCACGTTAGGTGCTGAAAAGACTGTCACCAAGATACGGTCTTGATAAAATTCGTACCCGTCCTCGACCACCATGTGCGCGCGGCAGACCAAATCAAAGTCATGGCGCTGCAGGAAGTTCATGATCACCTTCTTCCCGAAGCAATAGCTGACACCCCGTTCATTGGGTTCCCAGTCTTCTTCCATGTCTGCCGGGTCACTCCACAAAAGATCATTCAGCAAACCGTAGTCGGGAACATCGGTTGGCCTGGCGATGCCCCGGATATCATCCATATGAGAGAGACTGGGCGAAAGTCCACCATGCACACAGAAAATCTTGCCAGCAACAGTAGCAGCAATGGGAAGGCAGTTGAAAGTATCAATGAAGGTCTTCCAGATTTTGATGTTGCACCGCCGCTTACACTCGTCATAGAATCCATAAACACGCGTGACATTGGCACATTCATGGTTGCCACGGAGAAGGAAGAAGTTCTCAGGGAACTTGAGCTTGTAACAAAGGAGGAGGAGAATTGTCTCCAAGCTCTGCTTGCCGCGGTCGACATAGTCGCCCAAGAAGAGATAGTTTGAAGCAGGTGGAAACCCGCACATCTCGAAGAGTCTGATCAGATCCGTATATTGACCATGGACATCTCCGACAATTTTTACGGGGGCTGACAGCTCAAGCAAGGCAGGCTGGGAGAGAAAAAGCTCTCGTGCTGCAGAACAGATCGCCATGATCTCGGCATTTTTGAGGCACACGGTCTTCGTGACCTTGGTGGAATAGCCAGCATCGAGGAGGCGTGAGATCATGTCATCCAGATCGATGGACTTCAATGCACCCATTCCCATACCCGGAGACCCCGATGTCTCGACAGGAGGATTCATGATGAAGTCCAAAATCGGATTCAATTGATTCTCCCGCTTGATGAGAATCGACTCGCCGACTTTGTGCGATGACGGTGCCGACAGCGCAGCACCGGTGGGAGGCACATCGGACACATGGTCGACTTCGCCACTCTGCTGCATCGCAGTGACATCTTTATGACCCCGTTTTAAGCTGTTCGACAGGGAGGGTGAGGGAGGTGGCTCGGGAGCATCGATTTGCGAAGCGATATCATCAGTCGACTGGGCATTTGGGTTGGTGGAACTGCGTCTGCTAGTTGTCGACTTGATTGATCCTGCATCAGACTTGTCATCTGCCAAACCTGCAGTTGATCCTCGGGGACTGTCGCTGCTACGGATCTTGGACTTGATTGAGCCACGGAGGGAACGGAGAGACTCCTTGGTTTCGGAGCGAGAGAAGGATGGATAGGATTGCAGAGAATCGCCAGGGCCGGAATTGCCCTTGGAATGCGACTGACCCATCACTGCAAAGCGTGGATGTCTGCCAAGCTCGATTTGAAATGGGTTGAGAAATTTTGAATTTTCAAGTCAATGGGTATCAAATCCCGGAGTGGTATTGGAATGCTTGGGCTTGTCTTGGCCGGTACCCAGGTAATGGAGGATATAAAGCGAAAGCGGAACCCGTCGGCGAAGATGGACGGAGGGATGGTAGCCTCTTTGACGAAGCACCAAAGAGACAAACCTAAAAGCAGTTATAATTCCAGCTACCGGTTGAATGCGACCGAGGATTGTGGTGAATGAATAAATGACCTCAAAGGTGGCAGTACCGGGCGATCGCGGTTGAGGAGTGAGGAAGAGAAGCTGCAGAAAGCGACTGAGAGGAGAATGGCATCACAGTGTGCCCAAGCCACAGAGCTAGCTGGTCGGAAGGGAAAGCTCCGATTCGCCGATAAGAAGAAGCTTCTAAAGATATGCGAGTTAGAATGAACGGAGGAAGATATAATGGCCGACAGCACCCTGGGGAGGGGGGGGGGAAGTGGACAAAGGACGGATCTTATGAAGCAAATTGGAGAAGCGGTATGTGGAGGTGGCTAGGAGGGATTTTCGCCACGGGTAAGCTCTCTAATGAGATCGGGGGGAGGGATGGAGGGGAGATCATAGGTGTAGAAAATTGGGAATACTGCGTCATTATGGGGGGGTGTGGGAAAGGAATAGATGGAGATAGATAGATAGCAGAATTCAGAGGGGATAAAACGGACCTGTCTAGGATAACTACAAATCCCAAGAAGCTCAAAATCAAAGGAGAATGGAGAGTAGAGACGGTTGAAGTTGTGAGGAAAGTAAGATGAAACCAGGAGAGAAAAAAGATGTTGTATTATTGAGTAGCGAAGATTGATCGTGGCGTTGAAGTGATTGATTGATTGATTGATTTGATGATTAGTTAGTGAGTAAGTAACCTTAGTCCAGCTTTTTTTTTGCTCCCAGTTCTAGAGACAGTGAGAGAGTCTCGATTCCCCCAGTACCGGCCGGATCAACCGGCGGCCCGGATAGCTTTGGTTTAGTAGTGAATTGATTTGTGCTTAAGGAACCCGAGTCAATGATGTTGACAGTTGATAGTTGTTGATACTGGTGCCTAGTTCTATTAATACCCTTGCACACTTCACCACTTGCACTGATGATAAGTAATGACAGTAATAGTCTAGCTAAGCTGGAGTTATTCTTATTCTTATATTACTATTATATTATTATTATTCCACAGAGTATTGTATTTGCTTCATAGAGCTCGGACAGCTCTATGTCTGAACTCCCAAGTCTCCAAAAATGTTTTTTTTTCCCGTTTCAAACTCCGTAGGTCCATTGTATGTCTGACTACCTAGTACCTAGTACCTACTAGTAGTAGATCGTTAGATACAGTACACATGAGCTGTTATAACGACCAATCACTTTCAAAGGCCGGATTTCCGTCTTTCCCAACATCTGGACGTCCGGATGCTGCTGAGCCACTGGCCAACAATGGACAACGCCGCTGGACAGCCTCGTGACAGGCAATTTGGGGAATTGAATTTGAGACATATCTAGCAGTCAGCACAGACAACACGGTGTCGGCTTCCCCCTCATTTCGCTGGGCTTGGCGGCGTCCTTGAAGTGTTCCAGACTTTGTGTTGTTTTCTCGACACTGGATCGTTTTTGACGATTTAGATTTAGCTTGGGGAGCATGTGACAAGGCAGTACATACGAATCACTTGTTTATCCAGAAGGGCATACTGTCACGAACTCACGACCAGCACAGCCATCGTGAATGCTTCATTCCGATGATACCCGGTTCTTTTCGACACATTCAATCCGTAGTCTACCGGACCGCTACTTAGATAGTCTAGATACCTGCGACTCTTTCTGCTCCTTTTCCTGATTGTACGGACAAACGCGGCGTGTTCCGGAGAACGCTCGGCAAATCCTACAACCTAGTTCTATGTCGTTTAAACTTCCCAGGTAAACAAATTTGGCGAAAACAAGCTATGTCGTCAGGCGCCTTGATTGATGGTTTTAGCTAATACTATGTAGTTAGAACTAGCCACCTAGCGGTATCAACTCCGTAGTCCATCCCAACGAGATGTCGGTCAGAACGCCAAAAAAAAAACCCCCCCTGTTCCATCGCGGGCGTCAGGAACACCGCCATTTCAATCCCAGAGCTCAGATGGCCAGGCCGGCACTGAGCGACCTGTGGCTTCGGTCGCCAAGCTCTAATGCGCTATGCCAAGTGTTTCTCCCTCTTTCTCCTGACCACGTTGTCGATAATGCGAGGAGCTGCATCGCCCATGCTGATCTGGGGCTTGGCGGCGCATAATGGTATTTGATTTGTGCCCGTCAGGTAAGGCCGGGCCATGGGGTTTGCAGGTATCCCCGTATCTGTCGCAGCTGGACATGTAGAGCGTGTCAGGATGTTGTACAAACGATGCATTTGACCCCTCCTACTGAAGTCTTGTTCTCTTGTTCTCTTGTCATCTATGCCATTCGTCGTTGTGTGCTGCCCACGCGAGCTGCCGGGCGATATCGGAGAAGATGGCAACAAAGAGCGCCATGGTCATGGCTCGCGTGCTCAACATCCAAATAAGAAAAAAGTCCGCGTCTGCATGAGAGAATGACCGTTCTATGTCTTTCTCAGTGTGTCCCGGAGGTGGCTTTGTTGCGGGGTTTCCTCAAGCTCAATCTTCGTAATGTGTTGACTGGGCACAACAACAAGACCAATAAACCGACTCGTCATATCCAATTTGATGTTTCTTCGTTCCGGAGGTGCCACGACTTCTTCTCCGTCATTCGTCTTTGCTGCTGCATCCTTGATGGCCGAGGAGGAAGGAAAGCGATATTCGTACGTGTTTCCGAGGATAATATTCCTTTCCTAGAAACAAGCGGACAGTCAGAAAATGCTGCTACCATATCCCCGCAAGCGATCCACATTACAAGTCATTGAGCGATGTCATCAAGTCAAGTCGAGGAGATCGTAGCCACCTACCGCATCCGTGCATTTGAAAGTGCCGACAAACATGCGGGTGTCTGTGGCGTGCACCCGCAGCGTCTGGCCGATCAACGATTCCAGATAGCGAACAGCCTGCAGTTCATCCATCACTTGACGTTTGTATGGGTTGCTGACTCAATCCGACGGGCAGGTTCACCGTGATTTTCGCCGGGTCAGCCAATAACGAGAAGAGGGGTCGGTGATGCGCTGCTCACTTGACGCGAGCAGCAGCAAAAGACTTTGGGCTGATCAGTCAATGTGGCTTATTCGAGAGTAAATCTCAGTAACCAGAATTGAGTAGAACTCTGTGCTTGATTGATGTCGAACCACCGTAAATAAGATTGACAAGTGATTATGTTGTGGTCGAGACCCGTAGCGAGATGAAGCCTCACTAAAAGTTGTCCGCAGTCCGCACGCGCCAACCACGTCACATGTACGGACTACGGAGTACCCCATACAGATAGCCCAGTACCATTTAAGCCTATTCAACACACAGAGTAAACAACATTATTCCTATGAACAGAGGAGGTTTTCCGATAGCTGGGGAGTCAATTTCTAGTGCAGAGAATAAATGAGGACAATAGCTTATAGCTGAGCACCGCATGATACAATCTTTTGGTTCCTATCAGCAGCTAGAACCTCTCACTTTAGTAGTATAGGTTCTCATTGAAGTTTTCTTGTTTTTGATTGAGAGGGTTTCATAATATTCAGAAAAGTATATCGAATCTGCTTGACATAAAGGGGTATATGCAGACTTGACTGCCAGACATGGGGATATGCGTCTGAGACAAAGAACAATATATACAAAGTTTGATAGACAACGCCGTCAATCGGAGCCAGAAGAGTGCTAGGAAGGCGGCAAAAAGGCGCTATAGAAAGAGATGCGACTCCCTCAAGACACTATAGAGGAGGCTGCGGAAATGTGATGACCCCCACAAATTATCACATCGAGTGATAACGTACTCAGGGCGAGTGACCATCGCACACAAACACCCTGACAATTGCCTGAAATTGGCAGGCGCAGAGCAGTGGGTTCGCCGAAGAAATGTGATGAATTATGAGGTGGGCAAGTGTTGAGACTGGATGTGAAATCTGTTTCATATCCAGGCGAATCCTCCAACCCATCTCTTCGATTCCTCTATCGAATTATCGCTACTAGACTCAATCTCCATAGAAATATCGTCGCCTGTGATTCTCAGTCCTGAGCCATTCGGGCCGCTTTCAGTAGAGGTCGCGGGCGAAAGCATGTTGTAATTGTACTCGCGCGGTAAGCTGTCTTTCGATTGGGGGGTATAATCTGATTGCCGCTTTGAATCGAGCCGGCGATGAGGAAAAGAGGATTGGGTTGGTTGGAAGAATCTATGTAACGTTTGTTGACGAGGATCGGTAATTTCTGACGGCGGTAGAGTGTCTTCGTCCATGTCTTCGTCTTCGCCATCATCCTGACCTATTGGCGGAAGAGGTCCATGATGGGATTTTTGAGCATCGAATAGCCAGCGGAGAGTATTCTCTATTTACTCCGGTCAACAAACGTAACAAGGCGGGTTTGAACGCGACAGGTAGCAATAGCCACACCCACCATATACCACTTTCTCATCTGGACGATCATTTCGATATCTCTTTCGGGTTCGGCTGTGCAGATGCTTTGATGAGTCCTCTACTCGTCGCGATGGTCCTGCAACAACGGGCATTGTGTGCATGGGAGCCATCGCGGAGAACGAGGCCTTGCGTTTGAGAGACATCGTTGTCTGTCTATATACTTCTATCCACAATGGCGGTGTTGTGGCGGTTGACAGCTCTTTACTATATGAATCTTCGTTCCTGGAAAAGACCTTTTGAGGGTAGATTGGACGTTGGGAAGATCCGCGTAGAGATGGGGGAAGCTTGGGGTTTCGTTGATACCTCGCACGAGAATCAATCAACAAGGCTGACAGGATCAGCTTCCATTAGTAGGAGGAAAATTGCGTGTGGTTGGTTTGACTGAGCGCGTTCTGACGAGACAATGAATTCGCGTGATGATTGGTGGAATACGACAACAACAATGCGCTAAGCTATGTTTGGCTTAATTGGCATCACCATGGCCATTCCAGTAACAACGATGTTGACCTTATATCGGAGTCGTAGGCACTCGCTCAAGGAATCTATGTCAAAATCATAAGTTGAATCAGCTGTATGAACTCGCGATTTAGCCTTGTCTTGAGTTAGTATTCATATTCTCTGGTACCTGGTCTTATCTTGGTTTCTGGCATGAGGGCCTCAAGTATAACTTATGTTGTTGTCATGTGATCCCAAACTCGCTCAGGAGCTAGCTCTGATTGAATCTGGATATTATGTGTTTCTTGATCAGGTCTACGCCTGTACATATTGGAGGAAGTATGTAACTTTAGTTGTATGCTGCTTTCTTCCTTGATACAAACATGCTTAAGGCACGTCCATTCCTTCGCAGGGAGATCACATACTCCACTGTTGAAAGGGAAAATGTGAACATTCTCCATCGGTTAAAGTACCCTGGTCAAAGAGACAGATTTCTCGCAAGGATTCTAGAAAAGCGCCGGTGAATAGAAGCCATAGTTGATCACCACCTGGATTTAGAATCATCCCAATCATGCTGTATGGATGGGGTTGAAAATTGGCGTCATGGGAGCTTTGATCTATGCGTTTCAGTCACCGAAAGATGGAAACAGAAACAACAGCCTGGAAGACGCGTATTACTTCGGTTCCCTCTTTCATATCGTGCTGGCGATGGGTTTCGACCTGGAAATGGAGATGAAAAGCTGAGATGTGAGGCGGGAACGTATGCATGGCTTGAAGAGAATTGCCCAGCTGTCCCTATACCGAGACTATACGGCTTTGCTACATCCACTGGCGAATCTGTAGGCTTATTTTCTCCTTTCCTTCTCAATCTTTCCTCTTAGCTTAGTACACCTTTCCGTCTCATAGTCTTCGTGAACTAATTTTCAGGCGATACTCAGTTTACACGATTGGAGAACCTGCCGTTTCTTTCCTGTTGTTTCCAGCAGATACGTCGCCAACTGCTTTCATGCTTTGGCTTCCCCACCCCTACCAAATTGATTCGCGACCTAAAAGAGGCTGGCTACTTGCTGACGGAGTACATTGATGAAGAACGAGGAGAAATGCTTTCAAATATTTGGCCGGAGAAGCAGCGTGATGGCAGACTGAGGTCCAATTTCTTCCATGATCTTGTCCGGATTCTTCTGAATATTGCACGCATTGCCCCTACCAAAGGTCGGTTCTTTGTTATTGACGGGGACTGGTTCTTGCAATTGATAAATCGTCCGCCATCTCTTGAAATTCGGGACTTGGGAAATGAAGAGATACCGATAGATATGCTGCGAAACTACACGTATACGACGGTCGATTCTCATGTGATGGATGCTCTTCGCGTGCTCGATAGTCGGCTTCGACACTAGCCAAACTCAATCAATGATACAGGAGACTATATCTATCAGACATCGCCTCTGACGGCAATACGTTCAACCTTTTCCCCATTTTTCAAACAAGACGTGGTCTTTTCATATTCACGCTGACGGACCGTCAACAGAGCAATATCTTTGTCGGTAAGGACTAGCACATTACATACTTGGTTGATCTTGAATGGGGCTGTGTTCGCCCAAACGAGATGCTTCGAACTCTAACATGGCTCACGAACAAAGCCGTGGATGAGGTAACCGAAGAGCCAGAGGCATACGATGAAGTACGTCAGAAACTCATTGATGTCCTGGTCTATGAAGAAGAACGAATTGGAAAGTTCAAGGGATACCAACTGTCAACAATTCTGAAAGAAAGCTGGGCTATCGGAGCTTCTTGGTATTCACTTGCGCTCGCCAGTCATACTGGTCTCTTTTTTGATGGTGGCTAATGCTGGAACACGGGACCAGCTTTTCAGCCTAGGTGTCGGAACTGTCAACTGCGGGTCCTGGTCGGGGTTCCGTTGCAAAGACGTTGATGTCTTTCCTGATCAGAACACCAACGTCTGAGAGATGGATTGGATCCAGGACTCCAATCACTGTATCTCGCACTGCATCCAAATCGCGTCTTGCGTGGTGATTGACACCTAGAACAATAGTGACAGGGCATTCCTGAGGATCATCACTCAATCCGATTCTTATACAGGTGATGTTCACAGATCTAGTTGGGCTAGAAAGGTTGCGCCAACATCCCCCCATAAGAGATAGATCGAATCTGACTGGAAACATGGAAACATGGAAACATCCGCGGCCGTTGATCGAAGAAGCGAGGGTCGATAATCTCATGGAAATCAATCTTCTGAACCCCCATACGTCCATCCAATCAGATGAGCTCTCTATAGGTGATAGATGCTGAGAATCATTCTCAGCGATGCTCAATAATAAGCACTTAGTATAGATCTACATCGGTATGCCGCTGGTAGTAGGATAATTGGATTGAACCTCGGCATGCCGTTGGGCAGGATTGAGATCTACTTACAAGTAACTAACTATTATTGCTGTCTGTTGATAGAGAGCGCTCCACTATGACGAGAGTTCCACTTCCCCGCTTCTGACTGCTTTTTCCCGACTTCCTCAACACCACCACAGACCTTAAGTGTTATATCGACAGCTCTGCATGTTGGATGCGTCGGTTTTTCAGTCGAACGAAGAGAAAATCAATCATCATGCAGTCGAGAGAAGCATCGCACGCGGGCTCGTGGTACTCTGATAGCAAAACCACCTTGACCCGTCAACTGGACCAGTGGCTTGGTCAAGTACCCAACACGATCGATGGCATCGGTGACTTGCCTGTGCCTGGCTCCCGAGTGATTATTGCCCCGTATGTACTGAGCTGAGCGTAACCGTACCATAAACAAATTACTCGGGAGTTTGGTGCTGATATTCCAGGCATGCGGGCTATGCCTACTCCGGGCCATGTGCGGCCTATGCATACAAGGCTCTGGACCTATCTCAGGCGTGAGTGATTCCTCTGCTTCTGATCTACCAGTCAGTCTAAACTCTCCTGTAATTAGCAAGCGGATCTTTATTCTTGGACCCTCACATCACCATTATCTTTCAACGCTTGCCGTCCCTCAGCTTACCTCGTACTATACCCCGCTCTCCGACGAACCCCTACCGCTGGACACTGAGCTTATCAGCCAGCTTCTTTCAACAAAAGCAGTGAAACCAAATGGCTCGACTGTTAGCTTTACCACCATGACACGCTCAATCGACGAGGATGAGCATAGTATTGAGCTTCATTTACCTTATATCCACCGTCTACTGCAGCTTCAACACCCGACCAAGCGGACATCAGAATATCCGCTTTTGGTGCCCATCCTAGTCGGAAGTACTTCAACCACGACGGAGAAGGCATTCGGTGCCCTCCTTGCCCCGTATCTGGAAGATCCCACCAATGCTTTCATCATCAGCTCGGATTTCTGCCACTGGGGCTCGCGGTTCAGTTACACGTACTACGTCCCCCAGGCTCCCAAACCTGGGCCAAAGCTTCCCCTCTCCGCCAATGCGTTACCACAACCAGGTGAGAAACCCGATGAATTCGAGGAGAGCGTCGAGCAAGTATCCGCTGGTCATGCTCTCCAGCGACGAGACCGCATATCGAGTCGCGAGCCAGCAATTCATGAGAGCATCTCCGCATTCGACATTGCCACAATGGCTGCCATAGCTACGGGAGAGACCGAGAATTTCCTTGATGTCATTCAGAGAACCGGGAATACAGTATGCGGTCGGCACCCTATCGGAGTTATCATGGCCGCCATCGAAGAGACTGCAGCCCGGGAAGATGGGAAGAAGGGCATGTTTCATTTCATTCGATATGAACGTAGCTCAGATGCAGTGGATGTGACCGATAGCTCTGTGAGCTATGTCTCAGCATTTGCCATTCTATAGGGGGCCATCTTCATCCTCTGTTCATACTCGCGGCACTTTCAAGGGTGAATCGCCAGTGTGGTTTGCCATTGCCAATGCTTCTTAATTCTGTCACTAACTTAGCGAGTTCAGTATCATTATCATTTTTTCCTCTTTACGTCCTATATCGTAAATTCTCTGGCATACTCACTCATACTCAAACACTCTTTCCCAATGTGGATGTGTAATGAACCGCCATCGCTAATCACGCAGACTTCAATGACATGGTGCTTAATAGACCTTGTTTCTAGATGTAAACCAAGATGTCACAGCACCTTATTTCGAATCCTGAGAATGGCCACGAGATCTGACATCCACGACTCGACTTATGGACAAAGGATTTCCACAGCAAGAAAATGAGGGGAAGAGCCAATTATCACATGCTGCCCGTACTATCACACTCCTGTTACACAAAAACTACAATAGTGATGTGTCAGTGGTTGAATTAAGGTAGCAAGCCATCCCGCCACATCTAACATGATCTCAAGGATTCGAACTGCCGTCCTCGAGGGGACGACAAGCCTTATGACTCCGTCCAAGGCAGTGAGCGCATGTTGACAGACTTTCAATCTCGTCTCCCAATAACTGCCGAAAAGCCCACAACGACACTTATCCCGAGCGTCTGGTGATGGCATCGCGTGGCTGACCGGCCAGGAATGCTACCCCGCAAACTCAACCTCGATACATTCTTCAGGGTTGCAGAGGCGAGTCAAGTTGTTGACAGTGCGTACTACTAGACTGCTGTAACCTGTTGCTTATACCGTCTCGGAATACTGGGCCGGGCTAGAGATTGACCATCACTTTGTAGATCATCGCGGTCGCCGGCACGAAGGATGCCTGTGATTGTACCCTATAAACCACAAGACCAATTCACTGTACCTATCAAAGGGAGATCTGACCGTGGGCACGTCAATCTCCTTGTCAGTGAATTAGACTACTGAAGGAGTTAAAATCCAGCACTTTCTAATTCTGGTTACCCTGAGAAAATTCACTCGGATCTATCCGAATCCATAGCCTCCCTCCCCCTCGCACTGTGAATTGAACGCGTCTCCGTTCCCAACCGCTTCAGAGAAACATTGTATACAACACTTTAAGATTCTATCAACCCAAATGATGTCGTCGCTTGACTGTGATGGCCCCGTGGCTCTTCCTGAAATGGCTCTTGCTGAAACCAGAGAGAGTATCCTCTTCGAAGAAGGGGCTTATTCTTCCGTTCATCCTGGCGCCAAAAGGCAGTTATCCATTGGAACCGCGCTAACTTCTTCACTTGGGACCCTTAAATCTTGGTGATATTAGCTTGGATATATTGTGTGATACCTTTGCAATCATTCGCTTCATGATAAGAAATTTCTGCTATCCTGAAGCTTGACTTCAAACCAATGATGGATGAGTGTAGAGTATGAGATCGTAAGATGTCTGCTGAGCCCCCGTTTTTGTCATCCAACGCTCTAGTGAATAATTATGTTGGTTTCACCCCTGAAAATATAAAAAGATACCTTTGTCCCGTCAATTTGCCCTGAGGCTATGCTGGTAGAGTGAAAGACAGAGAATCTCCTTTGTTCACTCCACGCTGCTTCATTCACTCCTTTGTTCACTCCACGCTGCTCCATTCACTCCTTTGAACAATAGTCGATCCTTCAATATTTTTAGCTACTCTTGACTTCTTTCCCTCATTTATTATAACCTCAGTAAACTTCTCCCACTTCATCGTTCACTGAAGGGTTTTTTTTTTCAACTTCATTGCTAAGCACAATGTTTCTCAAACCACTCCTTTCTGCCCTCGCTGGGCTCTCAGCAATCGCATCCGCCATTCCAATGCCAACGAGCTTGCAGAATAACATATCTACTAAAGCAGAAGCGACCGACAGACTTGTGTTCTGCCATTTTATGGTAAGAGAACGGCCTTCTAGCTAAACGCTCAGTAGATTAGTGACTGATATTGTCCTAGATCGGCATCACCAGCAACCGTCAAAGCGCTGCGGACTACGACGATGACATGCAGCGTGCCAAAGCTGTGGGAATCGATGCATTTGCATTGAACATCGGAGTCGACCCTTACAGCGACACTCAGCTCGACTTCGCGTATGAGTCGGCCGCAAAGAACAACATGAAGGTCTTTATCTCCTTTGACTTCAACTGGTACAATACTGGACAGGCCAGTGCCGTCGGTGCGAAGATCAAGCAATATGGCAGCCTCCCAGCTCAGCTCAAGGTCGATGGTAAGATCTTTGCGTCCTCGTTTGCCGGTGACGGTATCGATGTCTCTGCCCTAAACGCCGCGGCTGGTTCCGAGGTGTATTTCGCGCCCAACTTCCATCCTGGCGTTGGAGATTTCAGTGCTATTCAAGGTGCTCTGAACTGGATAGCATGGCCCAACGATGGCAACAACAAGGCGCCGACCCCAGGTCATAATGTCAGCGTTGCAGCGGGTGATGCTGCCTATATCAAGGCTCTGAACGGCAAAGACTACATTGCGCGTGAGTTCTGAAATCTCCCTGATGTGTCGATTTATGCTTATATGGCGTTTAGCTGCGTCTGGCTGGTTCTTCACCCATTTCGGTGGCGAGGTTCCGTACAGCAAGAACTGGGTATTCCCCTCTGATCTTCTCTGGTTTGATCGCTGGAAGGAGATCTTGACTCTCGGGCCGCGGTTCGTGGAGATTATCACTTGGAATGATTATGGCGAATCCCACTATATTGGACCTTTGTCCTCGCCTCATACAGATGACGGAGCTTCCAAGTGGGTGATGGACATGTAAGTGACTGAACCAACTTCTGGCTAAATTCATACAGATGCTGATAGTTTCTACCAGGCCGCACAATGGTTGGCTAGAGATGTCGAAGCCGTTCATTGCCGCCTACAAGGCCGGCGACACATCTGTGGACAAGTACGTCACGGAGGACAAGTTGATCTACTGGTACAGACCGACTCCAAAGGATGTGAGCTGCGATAACACGGACACTACCATGCAAGGAAATCCAAACAATTCCAGCGGCAACTTCTTCCGCGGCCGGCCCAACGGTTACGAGACAATGAAGGACGAAGTGTTCGTCGTGTCGCTGCTCAAGACCCCTGCTACCGTCGAAGTAACTTCAGGAGGAGCCAGCAAGTCCTTCATTGCAAACGCTGGAGCAAATGCCTTTGCTGCCCCCATGGGAGTGGGCCAGCAGAAGTTTGCGCTTTCTCGCGAAGGAAAGACCGTCATGTCCGCCACGAGCTTGAAAAACATTGTCGATACCTGCATCTGCGGCCTCTACAACTTCAACGCCTATGTTGGAACTGTGCCCCCAGAGGCAACCATCGACAAACTCCAACCGGCTGGTCTGTCGATGTTAAACCAAGGGTTGAATGCGCCATGCCCAACCAACACCCTAGGGCTTGCTATGCCTCGCATCACTGCTTACTGATTTATGACTTTGATAGTCCTTGAGCTTCGTTCCTTTTGTGCCAGTCGAGTTGTTGGATCACTTCGTTTCACAGGGAGGGTTAGGGCTCATTCGTTTCATTGACTTTGCTGGCCAAGTCTTAACCTTATACTTCGCTCCTCAGCATCCATGATGGACTTGCAGGGAGGAAGTGCCACTCGCTTTGAAATGGAAATCGTGTTGATAACGATGATGATGATACCACGAACAATTGACGTTTTACTTTGAAAGCTAAAAGTAGCAAGGATCTCCGTACCCGTCTTCCGTCGGCGCATTTAGTCTCTAGTACGTAGGCTGACAGCCGACAGTAGATCAAGAGCCAGAATCCAGGTGGAATTGTAAGCGTATTTGCTTCGCCATGATACCATCCCCTGGATGATTTAAATCCCTATCAGATCGGAGGTTCTCGGGGATCAGCGAGATTCCGAAACGGACCGAGACGTGCTATCTAAGTCTAAAACGCAGTGGGCACCTGTCAAGGGCTCAAGGCAGTCTCTTTAGTGGACAACCATCTTATCAGTGAACCATAGCGTTATCTCTCCCCATCCTTTATTTAGACCCAGGGCTCCTCTCAACGCATCTTATATTTCTTCACCGACTCTTTCGCATCATCATCCTACATTTAAAATCATACATATACACCATGAGGCCTCCAGTTCCTGAATTCACACGGATTTACTTGGCTACAGCTCCTGACGCGCTTACTGTCGGTTTCCCCTCCCCCACCAGCCACGTACATCCCGACGTCCGGATAGCGCGTGATTCGGATCTCCTCTCATTATAACAGCATTCACTCGTCTGTGAGACGTGAATTATCGGTCGATCCGGAATTCCTACACTATTGCTATTGCATCTCGAGT
The DNA here is from genome assembly GCF_000002715.2 of Aspergillus clavatus NRRL 1. Classification (NCBI taxonomy): domain Eukaryota; kingdom Fungi; phylum Ascomycota; class Eurotiomycetes; order Eurotiales; family Aspergillaceae; genus Aspergillus; species Aspergillus clavatus. The sequence goes on along the minus strand of NW_001517101.1, from coordinate 794,151 downwards.
ATATCGAGCCCATCATGATTCTTTAATTCTCACAAGCTGCGCGGACAGTTGAGTTGGGTCGATTTCGCGGAGACGACGGTGCTGGATTATTCATTTACGAAAAGAGAATCGTGTCTTGGTATCCGATTGTTGGTATCTTATCATGGCCAGAATCAAGCAGGGAATGTTTTCCTGGGAGGATGTGCTTGCCCAGCGGTATCAGAGTAAGTCAAGCAGTTTTCTTCTCTGGGATTTATCCCGATATGCATGTCTCTATGATAATCGCATCTATTGCGTCTGAGAGGGGCGATTGTCTTCATCCAATTTCCCAGAAGGCAGCATGACTCCTTTGGTGCGTGTATATCTTGTCAGGCTTGCGCCTGAAGAGGAGAACATTGAGGAATATGTTCATCATCATTATGGCTAACTAACCTACTTTTCAAGGCAACAAACCAGCTGGTCTGCCCAGAGCAAGAAGATCCAGTGCCCTCCCAGGTCGAAACCAACCCGCAAAGCAGCCTGACACACGGCTGGAATGGTCTTCCCAGCCGGACAGCTCGCTTCTCACCAAGCTCTGTCCTGAGATCCATCTTATGATCTGGGAGATGGTCCTGGGGGGCCTGCGTCTACACATTGTTCAACGGCCAAATCGCCGGATGGGTCATGTCGTGTGCCCCCTTGTGGAAACCTGCGAGATCTGCCAGGGAAACCTGCCGCAGCTGGCAAAAGACGGGAGTGCCAGGCCAAAGTCTCAACTTCTGGCACTCGCGTTGACTTGTAAGCAGATGTAAGTAGGATCTTATGGAAACCATTGTCCGATTTCTATTCTGACCAAATAACACCCAAGCTACTGCGAATCTATCCCATTGCTCTACTCCCTCAACACCTTCGAGTTCAGCAATACCTGGTCCCTCACATATCTCCGGCCCACTATTCCCGCGGAGTATTGGGACAGAATCCGCGAGGTCGAACTGCGCTGGGCATTCCCAGGCCACTGGCTTCCTAGCAAGGACCCCGTCAAGACGGTTTACTTCTCCGCAGGACGCCAGCAGTGGATCGAAACCTGCCGCACTCTGACACATATGAAGGGTCTGCAGTCCTTTACGCTGCAACTGATGGGGAATTGGTTCTGCGAACCAGTGGAGAAGATCCCCGTCTTCCTGGAGCCATTGAGGGAATTGAACCTAAAGGACCGGTGGAAGTTGCAACTGCCGCGGCAGCCATACTACATCAAAGAGATCCGTACTATTCATGGCGATCTGGGGATGAGGGGCATTGACTGCTCTGTTCGAGCTGTTTGATGGATATTCAAGGCTCAGAACATCGGATTTGAGGAGTGTTGTGCTATCCCAGTTGGGTGCAGGAGTACATTGTGGGTAATCCGAAACTACTTTTGTAGGTTACATTAACATATGCAGATCCTCAAAAGGATACGAGCGCTTTATCAGAGCACGCTGCGAGCATTATTTATATTGATACATCCCCATGAAGACTACGGAGCTGGGTTTACCCATCCTTTAACCGAGATTCGGAGTATATACGAAGCAACAGAGACTCTAGCCCGTAGTACAGCCCGAACTCCTCAGTTTTCTTGCATAACACTAAATTAATAGGGAAACTCATTCTCCAATTTCCCTGGACGCAAAGAACAAAACCAAGAACTCTCCCACTGACATCAGGTTTCCTAGTACTATGTAGCCAGTCCCTAAGTTCCTAACTAAACTACGTACTAACCCTAGACTAATCCACCGTCGGACCCGAGCCTCCCGAATTTCCGAACCTCTCCCGTGACCCGTTCCAAGCCCTGAAGCCATAATAGGCCCAAGAATCATGGAGGCTGGAGGCTGGAGCCCATCCAGAGCTACAGACAGAGCGAAGACCAAAGCCGTCAACGAAAAGAAAAGTCCCCCCCCAAAAAAAGCAGGGCCAGTAGTGCCCACCTGACTCCCTAATAATGCCCGTGAGTTGGACCTGGAAGTTCCCCCAACGGCCCAAACAGGCTAAACACCCTGTACTCTGTAGATCACCTCCCTATAGATCTTTCCCCCGATGATCCCATTCCCATCAATCACCCAATCACCCAATTACCAGAAACCCTCTCGCTTACGGAAACTCAGAAATGAACCCACCCAGTTAAACACCTCGATTTCGGAGTTTTGTCTATCTAGTTTCCTAGAAGACTGAATGACTAATTATAGATGGATCGGACATCCTTAGCTTCTTAAGCATGTAGCTAGGGCGCTTGGAACCGGGGACTCGGAGGGTTCAAGCTTGAAGCGGGTGCCTGGGCCTCCCCACTGGGGCTGGGCCCATCGTGGGGACTCAGACCAGCAAGTTAGCTACAGACTGCAGAAAAGAGGATATGGTCGTCGCATATCGTAATTTAACGGGGCTTGGGGATGGGAATTCTGGATTTGTGATTGATTGCCTGGTTGTTATGTGCATGTCTCGGAGATGTGATGGGGCTGGTTTAGATTAGGCTGACTCGCTGTTTTTGCTGATTTGGGATATGTGTACTGCGAGTCTGTGTGGATGCGAGGAAGAGGCTTTGAATAATCCGAAGAGTCTTGTTTCTGCGCGCCGATATTGTTGGTTGGTTGGTTGGTTGGTTGGTTGGAGTCTGTCCACTGTATTTTGATAGTCAATGTAATACGAGTTCTCAGCCTATATATCCATATATATATATATATTCCGCAATGCAAAGTGTCTATTCTTCAAATGATCTCCCTTGATTATCCATTGAGTTTTAGATGAAGGCTAAAAGAGATTATGAATGATTGATGTCTGAATTCGCCAGGAGTCAGAACCACAGAAAAAGGGAAAATTTGTTGCTTCATCAGAGTGCGTGATCACTAGACGCAAAATTCATTCCCAAGGCAATGGTAGTTTCCGTGTCTCATATAACATGGCATTGACTGGTATTCGCATGCGTTGGTACCTCCGGGTCCCGAATAGAGTAAACTGAAAAAGAAAGGAGAAATGAAAGAAAGAAAAGGGGGAATAAGTAGAGAAAGTATTATAGTAAGAATTAAAGGTATAGTCATGTCCGTCTCGCATCTGCAAGAAACAAGGCTCAAGAATATGATGACCACAGAAGATGCTCGAACGCAGAACGCCCTATCAGATCTCAAGTGAAGAAGAGAAAGAAATGGAGGTTTTTGATGTAATGAGTGTCGACATGAAGTCGCAGAATGCATGGGTAGTTTCATACCACATGTAGATAGAACGAGGCGATATCCTCGATCGGTAAATTCACGGACATGGATTCGAAGACAAACGTGTCTAAGATCTGTCAAGAGTCCTTGCCGACAGTATGTGAAGAGAGGCCGATATGCCGGAGTGTTGACAACTAGAATTCAGTTAAGATCGCGAATTCGATGGTACTTGTCGAATACACCCCCGATGCGAAATTGAAATTCCGTTCGTCTCAATGGTGATGCCCTGGGCCACGCGAAAAGCTCGCAACTAAGTCGAAGATCGCGTGATAACTTTGGCATCGTCCGAGAACCAATAACCAAGTAATGCACTGGTGAAGGTTTTATGGACCAGACTCAGCCGTCAGGGGTAAATTTGGCGTCGGGGTGACGCCAATCAGGAATCCCTTGAGACGGTGATAACCCAGAGTCATGAGGTGAGAAAAAAAGGATCGACATAAAGCGATTGATATTATCGACCATCTTGTGTGCGATCTGGACCCGACTGCGGATTTGTTTGTCGTGTTGCAAGCCAATCCGCTGAAGCTTCTTGTCGTGAAGTTGGTGTTTTCTGCTCGTCGGCTCGACCAGTCGTTTGTTGCCGAGGGAGCAAGTTGTTGATCTCCGCGGCGAGAGCAGAAGCCATGTACGCACGGAGTTCCTTTTCTTCGCGCTCGTCCTCCTTTATGAGTCGTCTCTGGTCTGTCTTGGACATGTTTTCGCGACGTTTTTTCCGAATTTCCTGAATGACCCACAAGAGCACTTCCTCCGGCGCACGGTTCCGCTGGGCACCGTGTTTGATCGGACTGCGCACATATCGTCTGGTGACATCTGTCGCACCGTCAATGGAGAAGGCAACACAGTAGGAAATTTTTCGGCCCCAACCTATGATAGCGATATCGGTCAGCGATTGTCCATACTATCAGTTAGCCAATAAAAAACAAAAAGAAAAAAGCTCACCCTCTGTGTAGAGACGAGGCTGATCCCACGCTTCTTCGCATGCATCAACGTGCACCCAGCGTCGTTGATGTTCCGAGTAAACTTCGGTCCAGACATAATCCTCCGAGTTCCATACCCAGCGAACCCGACCACCCAATGCTCTGCAAAACATGCTGAAGCAGTTGGCCCATTCGCCGACGCGTCCTCTCTTACTTTGTAGCAATTGCCAAACATCTGAATATCGCGGGAATCTCTCATACGCGCCGCAAGTTGATTCGGAACATCGGTAGAGTTCAACGCGAGTTGCACCACGGGCAGTTTCGTCAGGAGTAGGAGGGGTCATGCCCTGAGCGATTGTCGGCGTAAAGCATCTCGAGCACGGGGGGTTGTTGACAAATTGGAAGAAGGATCGTTTGAACCATCTGTATTTTCATTCGCAACGATCAGTATGACCCTAGAGAAGCGAAGATTGTAGATTCATGCAAGGAACCAACCTTAGTAGAGCCCTGATGACGCAGTCCTGATAGCCCCATTCAGGCTTTCCTCCGACGCTCGCTGCCTGGGCTTGCATAATCTGACTTTCCTCCTCCGCCTCAGAGTATAGCCGATCGAGCGGGATGAGGGATAGAGCTTCATCGAGAAGACCTGGATTTTCATACTTGGTCGGGGTGACGGATAGAACATGGAGGAGGTTTCGGAACTTTAGAGACTGTTGATCTTGCGGCGGCGAGGGAACGATGGGGAGGTTTCTTAATAAGGGTGATGCGGACGGCAATTGATGGTGTTGCTGCTGCTGCTGCTGCGGTGGTGATGATAGTGACTGGGATGACGAAGAGTGAGTAGCGGTCGGCGGCGGCGGCGGTGGTGGTGCCCGCGAGGGATGTGGTGGGTAGTATGCGGTGGCAGGAGACGGCGATTCTGTGCGAGATCGAGATCGTGATTGCTCCTGGAGAAGATTGAACCTCTTTGTCCGCATCAGTTGCTCGAACGCACGGGTCAGTTCGGTAGCATCGTAGGCGTTGGTGGTTGGCGCCCGTCTAGAGTGCTGGTGTCTACCGTCCGCCATGATGGTAGGGGGTCAACTACGCCAACAGTCGAACGATTCGAGACTCCAGATTGTAATGATATGCGATGATGCCCTTTCATAGAATAAAACAGAACCTGCTTTTGACCCAGCTTCACGAGAAAGTCAGTTAGTTGCGTTCGTGGTTGCTCAAAAGGAAATATGGTTAGGAGTGTGTTGTTGGGTATTGTGATGGATGGTCGCAGAGCCCAGCCAAGTGTGGCGACCGCTTGGCGCTGGTTAAGCAGCAAACCGGACAACTATGAAGGAAGTGATGTGGGAAAGCCAGAGGAGTAAGAGGTTACCTTTTTGCTATGCAATGACGATAGAAGGGTTGAATCTCGATTGACAAGAAGGATTAACGAGAGATGCTGAGAAGAAAGGGTCTCGGGGATTGAGGGTTGGTTGGCAGGGAGGGTGGACGACTAGGTAGAGAGAAGACTACAGGCGAAAGGGAAGGGGAAACGAAACGCAACAAGAGGGAGAGCAACCAGAGTAAGAGTGAAGCAGGAGTAATAGTTGTGGTATTAAGCTAGCCCATAATGACTTTTTTTTTCCTCTTTTTTTTTTTTCTTTTTTCTTTTCTTTTTTTTCTCTCTCTCTCTGTCCTTTTTCCCTAGTGCAGACTACCTACAGACACTACAGAGTATTTTCCCCCCTTCCACGCCAGCAGTGAGGGCGAAGCGTCGTCAGCCTTGGACTCCTCCCCCAATCACGGCCCCGCGAGAGCACCGCAAGCCGCGTGTGTCCCGCCCCGAAACAGTCAACGGTACCATGGCCAAGAACGCTTTCTGGCTGGCTCCCACGCACGCCCGATCTGGCTTATGCATACGGACTACTAACTACTCCTACTCCAAGACATACGTGTACTACAATACTGATCATTTCTCCTCCATCGAGGATGCATTTGCCGACGATCTTGGGTTCGTCTTGCTAGACTTGGAGCAGGCACAATAATGACAGCAGATATGTATCATCATGATAATCATCATCGTCACCATGTCACAATTCCATACTCAATTCATACTGTCCACATTCATTCATATACGTGAATTGTTGGCCTCCATGACTCTTGATGACTTCTGCAACACATAAAAACCGGACCTGAAAATCTCCCAGTACGATCATTGATTAACGACTCCAGTGATCCGGTCTTTAAGATCTGTGGTCATTTGTCTCCACCAGTTTGCTGAACAGCAGGCTGCACCTGGTTTATCTAATTGGCATCGTGGAAAATTTGGATCGAATCTGCTTATGAACGGTGTAGATAAGTGGTCTCTCTACCCTCTGAGGAGCCCGCTGATGAATCTTTCAAAAGCTTGGCTCCGACTACTCTGGCATTGGCTTTCTGCCTTTTCATCTACTGACATGACCACGCAAGCTCCGAGTTATCCCTCACTCACTCCAGTACTGGCCTTGAGAGATTTTCGTCGCCATCGTCGGTACCAATGATCTGTCATTCCAACGCCAAATCACACTGTATTGAACCTGTATCCGGATAGCTTCGTTCGACGCCAGGTAGTCTGTCTTACGCGGCGCTTTGATCAACAAACTCAAATATCTTCATCTGACGCTTGCGATGCGCACAGTGGCTATCGTACTGACTCCATGGGATACGTCAACACTTGGCTCAACAGACCCTGACTTGTTGACATACGAGAAAATGGCGGTAAAGAGTTTTGAAGCTCAACCCACCAGGAAGACTAACGACTTGAAAGGAGAGAGACATCTGGCCGACAAATGGGCGGGTTGAACCGACTGTGGACCATGCCCCCGACCTTGCCAACTGTTGGCTAACGAATCAAGATCGCATTGGTCATGTGCTGCCATGAAAATCGCAAGGGAACCGGCGCAGCTGCACGCGCCATGCGCCGTCAGACCCAGATTCCAGGGCAGACTGACTTTCGAGTCTCGACGCCTTACAAAGTTACGGCATCTGTCCAAAGAACGTATCTCTTCCGTTATAGAAGACACTGACAGCACGCGCGTAAGTCGCACTGCAGTAGCGATCGAGTGAACGTTGTTGATCCTGATGGTCCTGACTTGGAAGTCTCGGGTCTCGGGGAGATCGTGGAGCATGGCCACATACATGCGTTGAGTGACTTAATGTCAATAACCCATCGAACCTCAGGTGAATATAGCTTATTATGAACCCATATTCATCTTCAACTGAGTTGGAAGTCAAGGCCACTATCCGATATCGATTTTCAGCCCTGAATCCTGCCTATGGGCAGTAAATAGTGCACAGGCACACTGATGAGTTTGCATCCCCACTCTGACAGCAGGTCAAAATACGTATGCAGTATGCACACACATCGACATAACTATGAACACGCTCGAGTAGCCTATTGCCACCTCCTCCCAAAATCCCTACGAGCTATTACTCCATACGGCCGCGTACTCCGTACACCCAGACATGATTATTTCATATCAACTCATCACCCACATTTTCAGGCCCTGAAATTCAAAGCAACCTCCGGGAGAATAACAAAACGCGAGAACAGAATATTCAACAAAAAGAAGAATCAACAGACCAGCCTGATCACCTAGACTCTGGACTTCCAGACTACGCCGTAGCACTCACTGTACAGTACCTATAGATTACTCCGTAGAATTAGATACTGAGCTCCAGTCGAACCTACGTAGTACAGTCGTCCCTCGACAGTCCCAGACTCCCAGAGTCCCAGGATCTGATTTACCGCCAACCTGCCTAGACGGGACAAAAGTGGACGAAATGAGTGGCGGAGACGCGCAAGCGTCCGTCTTGGCATTAGACAAGATCCGACTAGCGTCTGGCCAGGGCCCCCACGGCGCTAAACCGTGCTCGGCCGACGGGCTGCAAATTGACAAGTCACCAGGCCCGTCAGCGCCTCAGGCACTGCACGAAAACAAGCCCTAGACCCTGATCCAGGGGGGCTTGGCACATACCTCGGCCGCGGTCTGGGTGGCTCTGGGACAGTCTGGCTGCCTGCACGCCTGCAAGACCTGATTTCTGAGTTTCGGGCGCGGGAATTCCTCCTGAGTTGGATTGCTGGGTTTTTTTTTTTTTTTTTTTTTTTTTTTTTTTTTTGGATGATGGCTGTAGGTTACAACTTACTAGGTTGTAATGTTGTTCGGTAGTTGTACCCTTGTGGGTAGTAGGTAGGGATGGAGAGCCGGGGACTTCGATCATTCGATGACTACAGGATATGGTTCCCGCCCTGTACTCTGCAGAATTACGGATCATGATTCATCACTTGGTCCATGAGTTTGAGAGTATAGACTCGATACTTACTGCCTGAGTCACTACTGTCAGTCAAAAGTCACGGGCAACTATGGTAATTGGTAACTCATCCTTCCACTCTGTAGTCCGTAGTCCTGTAATCTAAATAGACTAAGCGCCTAACCATCACCGGTAAAGCTCAAAAGCATGACTGTGACCAATGTGCGGCTCCCCATTTCTTCCCGATTCGTCTTTAGCCTCTCCAGTGGAAGAGTACACCACCAGCCCTACCAGAACCAGGTGAGTGCGAGTTGCAAGTTGCAACTATGGGTGACGGTAAAATTACCAAGTTGGGGTTAGCGCTTCTATTTCGGGTATGGCTTACGTTCTAGCTATGGAATGTCGCAATGCATGCTCTATACAGAGTACATCCAGAGGCCTTGAATCAACCACCCTGCCAGCATCAAGAAAAACAAACCTATCCGCGAACCTCACGGTCTCATGCGGGTGGGTAACCATAAGGGTAGTCCACCCACAGTGACTAAACTCTTCCTTCAACAGTCTCTGCATGAGCAATGAAGTCTCACTGTCAACTTTACTATCTGCTTCGTCGAGCACAATACCGCCATGGCTGTGGCCCCCATAGCGGTTCATGACTTGATGTTTCCGCGCGAGTGCACGAGCGAAGCTGAATAGCTGCTGTTGGCCTGTGCTCAAAGAGAGTTCGCTCTCGGCGGTGTCGAGATCACCCTTCTCCCTGATCATTGTCCCACAGACCTACCGCGGTGAGGGCGGAGATCATTAGTTCGTCAGAGTTGGGGTTCATATTGCCGGTGGTATGATCTCTGGGGCTCAGGTTGAAGCGTACACAAAAGGCACAGGAGCAATACTCCCAAGGAAGCAAGGTAGTGATTCACAGCACGCAAAGGGCACAATTTCTGACCCAACAGCCACGCGCAACTGTCACTCCATCCTCTAGACTCCATGTAGTAAGAAGAAGTATTTATGGATGCTGGCTGCTGCGCCAGGACTGAGCCACACCCTGATCTGACTCCAGACCTCTAGCCAGCCGGCTTGAAGTTCCACGAACCAACGTAACAGGTTTGCTTATCACATTTTCCCACAGGGTACGGTCATGCCTTCATTTGTTAACCAACTATCTCAGACAATGCACGCAAGGCATCTGGGGTTGGACCGTCATCCATCAATCCGCAAGCAGTCGAAGCAAGTTACCTCCAACTCCCGAATCGAAGATTTGTGCGGTAGATGAGAGTTAACCAACCTTGGCAAATCTCGACCGTGGGTTAATAATGGTTAAAGCACTGTGTTCCAATGATGAACTCATGGGTGGATAATAGCACTTCTGGACTATCGACGTAAATCAGTTGAGAAGAGCTTGTTCTTGTCTGCTTGTAGCGGTAGATCATGGATGCAGGATTGATGTCAGGAAGACTTGTTAGTAAGTGATGCTGGATAGACAACCACCAAGCATCAACTGGATCTTTGGTTACTTCATCTTGCAAGATCATCCCCTGTCCTTATAGGATAACCTCATGCGATCTATGCAGGGAATGGAAGCAAACAGACAGAATAATCAGGGAAGAAACGCCATATGTCTTGGTTCATGTCTGCGTTGCCGAATTAGGACTATTAATCTATTTGTTTATGTTTAGGTCATCGCTATGCAAAGACGGGTTGCCACACTTGAATCCATGCCTCCATGGATGAGACAAGATGAGATGAGAAAATGAAATTCATAAAGAAATGTCTGTCGTCACAATCATGTCGAGCACTGAAGTAGTTCTGCCACGAACGATTTGCCCCAGAAAGCACTACACGAAATCAGCAATTGCGCCCTTGGTGATGATCACATCGACAAAAAAAAAAGGAAACCTACCTGGTGTACTTGGAAATGTACTTGTAAAGTTTCTCGAACTTCTGAGCGCGCTGGTCATCACTCATTGAAACGGCCTCGTGATATGCCCTCGCCAGTTCTTCAGTGTTCCACGGGTTGACAACCAGACTGCCGTTCAAGCTTTGAGCGGCTCCAGCGAATTCGGAAAGAATCAACACGCCCTTGCGCTTCTGTTGCGTTGCGATGTACTCGAACGATACCAAGTTCATGCCATCGCGAGTAGAGGAGACAACGCAGGCATCCGACGCAGCATACAGGGCGATAAGCTCGTCGAAACTGACTGACTTGTGCATAAAGTGGATGGGCATGTAGTCCACAGTTCCTAGGCAAAGGTATCAAGGTTAGGAATGAGCTCTGATGACGATGCGGGGTCGGGCAGATGCATGCTTACCGAACTTGCCATTGATTCGGCCCACGAGTTCGTTGACCACCGCTCTCAGATTCTGGTATTCTTCAACGTCCTGTCGGCTGGGAACGGCGACCTGAACAAGGACAACCTTGCCCACCCACTCAGGATGGTTCTGAAGGAAGACCTCCAGGGCGTGTAACTTTTGGGGGATGCCCTTGATGTAATCCAGGCGATCTACGCTGACCATCAATTTGGTGCCCTGGAACTTGTTTTCGAGGCTGGCAATGCGGTTCTGCACCTTGGGGGTCTTCAGCCCCTCGGTGAACTTGTCGGGATCGATGCCGATGGGGAATGCGCCCACGGAGACAGATCTGCCTTCATATTTGACGCTGCTTGGCGTTGTGACGAGGCCTCTGTTGCACATAGTCAGTGACTGTCACAAAGTCAACAATAGAATGACCTTAATCACGTACAGCAAGTGAGAACAACTGCTCAGGAAATGACGAGCATAGTCATAAGTGTGGAACCCGATCAGGTCGCAGTGCAGGACACCGCGCAAAAGCTGGGCTCGAACGGGGAGGATTCTGTAGATTTCACTGCTGGGGAAAGGGGTGTGCAGGAAAAATCCGATCTTGTTGTTTTTCTTGCCTGCGGCCCGGAGTTCCTCACGCAACATCTCTGGCAGAAGCATGAGATGATAATCTTGGACCCAGATCATGTCTCCATCCTGCGCTTCCTGTGCGATTGTTTTGGCGAACAGCATGTTGGCCTCGCGATAAGCGTCCCAGGCTCCCTCATCGAACACGATCTCACCCGGGTGGTAATGCAGAAGGGGCCACAGAATCGAGTCTAAATAGAAAAAAAAAAAAAGGCTCTGATTAGCAAGGTACGACCAAAAGAGGTGAGAAGCGGGAGGAGTAAACATACTGGAGAAGCCATTGTAGTGGCGGTCGGCCAACTTGTCATCCATGAACACCGGGATCGCATTGAATTCATCCTTCAATCTCTTCTTCACCGAGTCGATCTCGTCGTCTGGAACCTCCAGACCTGGCCAGCCATACCATTGGAAGGTGGTTGTTTTCGACAGACCGCTCAGCCCAGTGACCAGTCCCCCTGACGACATAGAAAACTCATACTTTCCTCCATCAGAACGTCGGATTGTGATCGGTAGACGATTGGAAACAATCAGAAGGCGATTATCGCCTCGCGACCCGTTTGTTTCGGCCATGAGGAGGGAATTGGTAAGGTAGATGGATGTTTTAATCTGAGAATAACCACTACTTGGGAGTCTTGGAGATGACCAAAAAGTGCTGCCCCGCTTTGAAAGGGGAAAAGGGTCGATGGAAGGGATGGATGAGATGGAAGCAATTGAGATGGGCCGATGATGATATTCTAGATTAAGCGATGATGATTCTGGGACCAGGATGAAGCAAGAAAGCAGGAAGAGGAAAAACTTGGAAGCTGTTAGACTGTTTGGGGGGTCAACTTTGAGTCCAGTCACTTTGACGTCTGGCCGGTTGCACTATTCCGGTGATGTTTTAGTTCTTAGTCCATGTCTATTATATCTACCCGCAAGGACACACACATCCTTATCACCGTTAGTTTTTATTATTAAGTGTCTCAAGTGTGCCATTGTAATGTAGTGTTGAATGCCCTACGAGGGAAATATCAGGGAAACCGTTTAAGATCAGACCATTCTGTATGTCTGTATGTCTGTCTATTAGTTAGGCTCCCTTGAGTGTTCATGACCAGCAACAATAACAATAATAATGACAGTAATAATGAGGGGCAGTTTTGTTTGGCAACGCCCAGAGTTCCTGTTTGTCTAGACTCTTAGGTTGGATCGAATCATCGAATAGTCGAGAAACATCTGTTGGACTGACCATCTATCATATTATCATATAGTTAGTTAGTCACTTCGTCACTTAGTGGGGATACCATACCAGTCTATCATCTTCATAGATCATCTGCGGATCTGCCCGGATTTCGCAGTGACGAGGAATCATTACCATTGGGCCATTCCTTGGTCAACTGCAATCCCAATGCAAGTATCTAGTTTAGTGGCAGAGTACAGTCCCCTAGTCTCTTAGGCTCTTGGGGTTTGGAACTTGGGGGGGTCAGCAATGCATGCATGCATACCATTCCCTAGTGTGCCTAACTACCTACTACCTGGGGATCCTGGACAGTACATACTGTGTAGTACTCTCTGTACATGCGAACTATCTCGTAGGAGTCATCCATAACAGACTCAATAATAATAATTAATAGATACTCCTGTTAAGTATTATACGAGCCCAAAGCAGTCACTAAAATGAGGGGGAGGGAAAAAAAAAAAAGAATAGAACGCAATTAAATTGCCTTTCTCTCTTTCTCTCTCTCTCTCTCTCTCCCTCCCTCCCTCTCTCTCTCTTCCTCTGCTCCGCCGTCCAAGCAGAAAAAGGCCTCATGTTGAGACGTTTTTGAGATAGATTGATTGATGCCCAAGGCACCAGACAGGAAAATCCTCCCGGATGGCGCCCCTCCGTTCGTCGTCTTCCATTCGGTTTCATTCTTGATGTTCGGACTCTCCTTGAACTTACTACTTTCTCTCACCTGGATCTATCTAATTATTTTCTTGCTCTTCCCTAACCCGAAAAGCCCAGAATGTTCTTTTCTTGGAATCATATCTCTCAGCCTGGAGACCGTGCAGCTTCCTTGGCCCAATCATTCACGTCATGAACCCCTCTCTTTCCGTTGTTTATTCACAAGATTGCAAAGCCATCCTGAATATCACCGGGAGTTTCAGGATGCTTTGGCCTGGATAACCCGCAGGAACATATAGCCAGCCACTTTTCTCTTCCTTCAAGGCGTTTGACCCTCAAACCATCAGGCCAGTCCCACCACTAGCCATCCTCTCTCCATTCCACTCTTGTTACTACTAGTAACTGTACTGCTCTGTTCTCTCTTCTTCTTGAGTTATCCAGTTATTTCTTGACTCCGCCATCTCTTGGTTCTCGTAAACTCGGTCCACTCTTCTCTCTTCCCCGACTTAGATCGATCAAAAGTTTCTTTTGACGGTTGAACGAGAAGGTCTTGGTGCCTCTTGTCAAGCATACCTGCCATCGGGAACCATGACGGTCTACATAGCTTCCCTGTATGTATGCCCCCCCCTCTTGCATGCGTTAGCTCAACATAGTTAGCGGGCATCGTCTGACAAAGCACATTTTAGCTTCCTTCCATACACCATTGACTTCAAAGCTACGGAGTTGAGGCATGCTCGTCGCAAATCTTCTACCAGCAGCCACCACAGCAACAATGGTGTCATTGGACGGCTGGCTGAAGCTCGCCAGCGAGGCCACAAGCATTCTGTCAGCTTGTCGAGGACTCCTGGTGCGACAACAGACGATGAGAAGATCTTCAAGCCCTACATCTCCCGATCTGCAAGCGAGATTCCTCAGGCAGATGATCCTAATGGTCCAGGCCTAAGTGAGCCCAGAACCGTTCCTTGGGGTCAAAGCCGGAAATTCAATCAGCCCCGATCCACAGCTCAGATTCATCTCACTCCCTCCATCCTGAGCCGCCCGGAGGGAGGAGATGAATCGACCAATAACGATGTTCCTCCTGCGACTCCAGATTCTGAAGAGGATCATGGAAGCCCACGTGCGTTGCTATCGATCGACGACTGGGTTGTCAAAGCCGCAGAACAGGGCAACGGGGGCCTGCGCAATGGAGTCTATGCCGCTGAGGAAGCGGGTATCCTCACTGACAAAATGTGGGTGGGTACCTTGGGCATGCCCACAGACTTGCTCAAGGATGAAACGCTCGCCAGTATTTCCGAGACACTCCAGGATGAGTACGAGTCGATTGCCGTCTTTGTGGGTGACAGCGAATTCGAAGGCCACTATGCCCATTTCTGCCGCGCTGTCTTGTGGCCAGCTTTCCACTATCAGATGCAGGAGAGTCCCCGACACACCGAGTACGACGACTATTCCTGGAAGCAATATGTCAAGGTCAACGAGGCCTATGCTGATACCATTGCCGCTCGCTGGCGCCCGGGCGATAGCATTTGGGTCCACGACTACCATCTTCTTCTCCTGCCAGGGATGCTGCGGGAGCGGATTCCTCAGGCAGAGATCGGCTTCTTCATGCATGCTGCCTTCCCGTCTTCGGAAGTGTTCCGATGCCTGAACCCTCGCAATGCCCTGCTGAACGGGTTGCTCGGCTCCGATTTCATCGGTTTCCAGACAGACGAGTACTGTCACCACTTCCTTCAGACATGCAGCCGTCTCCTCAGTCTCGAGGTGACGGTCGACGGCGTTCAACTCCAAGATCGCTTTGTTCGTGTGAAGAGTATACCCATCGGGACCGATGTCAAAGCGCTTGATGATCTACGACAAAGCCCGGAAGTGAAAGACTGGATTGCAAATATCACGTCAAGGTACAGTGGAAAGCACCTGATTGTCGCGAGAGACCGTCTCGATGCACCAGGTGGGATCAAGCAGAAGCTTCTGGCCTACGAACTGTTCTTGAAGAAGTATCCCAAGTGGAGAGAAAATGTAAGTTGTTTTACACTTTCATTGGACTTACGTCAAGAAGCAATGGCTAATCGACCCAGGTCGTCCTGATTCAAATCGCCTCGGCGTCTGAAATGCCAGAACTTGAATCGCAGATCTCGAAGGTTGCGACTCGGATTAATTCCAAATACTCGTCGCTCACCCATCAGCCGCTCGTGCTCCTAAGTCAAGACATCAGCTACTCTCAATTCTTGGCTTTGATGAGCGTCTCGGAGATATTCATGGTCACGAGCTTGCGTGAGGGGATGAACCTGACGTGCCATGACTATCTTCACTGTCAGGACGGCAAAGTGACATCCCAAACCCATGGCTCTCTCATCCTGAGTGAGTTCACCGGCAGTGCCTCGATCTTCACTGGTCACGAATTCCTCGTCAACCCATGGGATTATAGGGAAGTCGCAGACGCGATTAACAAGGCACTCGAGATGTCCGCTGAGGAGAAGCAACGAAATTGGGAGTTTTTGCTTGAGAGGAAGGCCCCACACTCTGCCGTCGCCTGGTGCAACTCATTCGGAACGACGCTTTCCGAAGCTCACAGCGCGCAACTCTCCCGCGAACTCAGTCTCGTTTCGACGCTTTCAGTGCCTTCGCTGAAGGAGTCGTATGAGGCGGCAGGCCTGCGGCTTTTCTTCCTTGAGGACGACGGAACACTCGGCCCTGCCACCCCTGACGCTCTCGAGACGATGTCCGTGCTGGAAACCCTCCTTCAAGACCCCAAGAACCGAGTGTACATCACCAGCAACAAGAGTCCGGAACAGCTTGAAGCACGGTTCGAAGCGGTCTCCGAGAGAATCGGCTACATCGCCGAGAACGGTTGCTTCAAGCGAGAAATCGGAACAACCCAATGGAAGCCGCTGGTGGACATGGAGAGAGCGAAGGACTGGCGTAGCGGCATCCGCCGCGTCATCCAATACTACCAGGAGAGAACCGACGGCAGCGTCATGGAAGAGCGTCGCTGCCTGCTGACCTTCTGGTACGATCAAGCCCACGACCCGGAGATCGCCGCGCGCCAGGCCTCCGACCTCGCCGACCAGCTCAACGGCACGCGCGGCAACGAGGCCATCCGCGTCGTCCTCACGGAGGGCACGGTGAGCGTCGAACCCCTGGACGTCACCAAAGCTAAGGCCGCGGAATCCATCCTTGAAAACCTGCCACAGACCCCTGACTTCCTCCTCGTGGCGGGCGGCTCCCGCGGCGACGAGGCCCTCTTCCGTTGGGCCAACCGCCTCCATCTTGACGAGAAGATCGCGCACGTCGCCACCGTCACGGTGGGTGTTCACGCCACGGAAGCTACGGCCGTACTGCCCACCGGCATGAGCATCGCGGATGTTGTCAGCGATCTGACCTCCGCGTCGGCGAGCGTAAATGGCCACGCGCCGGTGGTAAACGGGGAAGACGCCGCGATCGTGGATGGAGAAAACTCGACGATCGTGAACGGAGATGAGGCAGTGATCGTGGAGAAAGAAGACGCAATGATCGCGAATGGGGAAGACGCAACGATCGTCGTAAATGGAGGAACCTCCTCCACGATCGCCACCGGGGGAAAAGAAGACGCAAAGGTCGCGAACGGAGACGATGCAACAATCGTCGTAAATGGCGAGACCTCCTCCACGATCGCCAACGAAGAAGACCCGACCCCGACTCCACCCTCGTGACTAACGCACCCGCAGTCACAATGAACCGGTGGATTTCCTGCTACGATACCTATTGACATGAAGACACGATTCCCCTTCTCTTCTTTCCTATGTACCTTACCCTGAGCCTGTTCTTATTTTTACCTTCTTCATCGTTGTCTCGGAAACATGGCATACACGTGGCGATTAATGGGTAATAATGTCTAGACGCGTAGACAGACCAATATACATTTTTATTTTCGATTCCTACCTACCCTCACAATGCCCCCTCCCTAAAGCCGGGTAAGTGACAAGAGATGCGAGATGTGAGGTCAAAAGTCGAACAAAAGGAATAAAAAAGAAAGAAAAAAAGTAAAAACGAGATACATGTCGATCAAAAGGATACATGCGCGCCATACTGAAACACGACAAATGTCCAATCCAGCCCGACCGAAAACCCAGCATACGGTGGACAAATCCCCTTGGGAATATTATAACAAACGATAGGAGACAAAACCAGGATGACATGATAGGTAAGAAGGAGAAAGAACATTAATTCATCAGGGTAGTGTGAATGGGGAGAACAAGGCAACTTACGAGTCCTTCGCGAAGCCGCCAATGCTGATATATGCTGTAAACTCTTGTTGTTAAGATAGCCTCAGCCACCCACACCTGAATTATGTGAATTGTCTTTTGGGGGTGAAATGGAGGATGAAGTTCCAGCCGAGATGAGCGTTGGAGCGACGCGTCTCTTCTTCGGCGGCTGTACTTCTGCCGCGGAACCCTGTTTCTTCGCGTCCTCGTTCTCGGATTCGCTGATGTCTCGTTTGCCTAGTACGCTGTTGCTCACGGAGTTGGCCCCGCTTTGAGAGACTGTCGACATAGGAGTCTGCGGTGGTGTAGTAAGAGGCAGAACAGGCGGCTGGGCCGACTGAGCAGCGGTAACCAGCGGTACTGACCCTAGTGTAGGCGTCGGGTTGTTGACCACGGATGCCGCCGTCACCTGTTGAACAGGCGATTGTGCGGTCACTGAGCATGCAGAGTTGGTTCGTGCGGGACTCGCTGGGGGCACTTGGGTTGACTGGACGGTCACATTTGAGCTCACAGGAAGCTGACTCAACCTAAGGGGTGCTGGAGCTGGAGCTGGAGACGGCGCGGGAGCTTGGTTGGCAGACGGAGTACCGGAGCTTGCTGCTTGCTGCACTGCTGGTACCGGAGCGGTGTATGGCTGGCCCAGTTCTCCAGGCGCAAAGGATAGCGTCGAGCAGAAGCCGTCGGACGAACTCATGATTAATGTCAACCCATCATTCGACCTAAAATGCGTCAGAGGCCTGTTTGAATATACTTATATATTGAGAGAGATTGATCGAACTCACCATGTCAAATCTGTGAACGTCGCAAAATGCAGATTGCTCACCACACACAACGGTGTCTGTTGCTGCGTATCGTACACCAGAACAGCATCTTGCGTAGCTACCGCGTAGACGATCCGATACGGCAGCGAGAAAACAGGGCCGGGGCTCTGACCAGCAGTAGCTCCTTCACCCTCAGCGTTCTTAGACGCTGTGTTCGGTTTCGATGAATCACCCGTAGAAACATTCGACGATGGGGGCTCCATGGAAGGCTTTTCGGGAGTCGGCTTCGTAGAGACTACTGGCTCGGGAAGGGATGAAAAGGATTCTTCTACAGAAGAAGTGTCCAGAGTGATATGTCGAGCAGGCTGGGGAGTCTTCCGCAGGGTGTAGAATATTGGAGAGCATTTGACCGCAACAGAGGGTTTCTTGTGACCCGGGAGATGAGAAATTGGAGGTTTGTTGAAGCCCGCACGAGTGTAGACGTAGACTGTGTTGATGACCTCGTCCGTGCTTTTCGTGGGATCAGTGGCAGAAATATGTGAGGTCTTGTATTGGCCAGCGGGAGTAAAAAGCAAACTCCCGTCAGGAGCAAATGTCAATCGTCTGAAAAAAGATGTGAAGGTCTCGTTGGCGTAGATGTTAGTATTCCTAACAGATAAGCCACCCAGAACGCTTGGCGATGGTACTTCCAATGGCTTCACAGCAGGCAATGGTAGGGAGGGTGCCGGCGACGCAGATCGGCGGATTGAAGGAGAGCCGAAAGAAGAACGACGACTATGAGATACTGGAGGAGGATCCATCGGCAGATTAGAGGTCAATGGAGTACCCGGCGTCGAGGGAGCAGGGGAAGCAATTGCGACCGAATTGCTTGTTGGCTGGGATCGAATTGAAGGATCTGGCGGAGCAGGACTGCTGGACGAGATCCGTTTGGCCGGAAGATCCATTTTCAGAAATTTTCCATGAGAGGTGAGTGTGAATTGTCCGTCCTTTGTCTTCAAGCTGTAGATGTGAACGGACCGATCTGAAGACTGGGTTGCGACAAATTCATTCAAAGGATCCCAAGCCACTCCTTGAACATAGTGTGAGTGCTCTGCGATCTGCCGAACCATTTGTCCTACGGGTTATCAAGTATCAGCGCCATGTCGAAGCCGGAAATCCAAAGGGGTGTCAAGGCGACGAACCAGTTTGGGCGTTGTAGATCCGAGCAATGTTGTCCATGCTTCCCGTAATGATGAAGACTCCATCTGGAGACCACGCCAGATCATAAATCTCAGCACCGGACGATCGACACATATGCTTTACACGCCATGTTTCTCGATCATCCGAGCGATCCTCCCCTAGTCCAGGTTGCGTTTGCAGCTCTGACGGGACCCAGAGCAGAACATTGCCATCATCCCCAGCCGAGGCCAGCATCTCGCCTGTTTTGATTGATCAGAACATGATTGCTCAAGCGTAAACAGACCGACATGTGTACCTTTGGGACTGAAACGGACCACATTGACAGCTTGTGTATGTTTCACAAGCGTACTGAGATAGCTCACTTTTCGGTCTTCGCCTGTGGACTCGACCTTCCATAGCTATTGATTCGAGGGTCAGAGAAGGACAGAGACGAGATTGGGAGATGTGGGTGGGAGAAAGCATACTCGGACATTGTTATCACTAGGTGAAGAAAAGTAAAGTTAGCAAGAATTCAATGACTCGAGTCTGAGAGGGTATTTAGCCATACTTTCCGGCCGTCGCAAGACGCCCTTTGCCATTGGGATCGAAATGAGCGGAGTAGATTGGGGCATTGTCATTGTGCCACGCGATGAGCAATGGCGTAGCCTTCATGGTGAGCACAGAAGCCCAATGCCCCTGAAAAGGCCAAAATAAATATAATCACGAGAAGTTGAAAGAGAACCGCGAAGAATCGCTGTTCAGGAAATCGAGGGTTGCGCTGGGATGGGGTTGCTTCAAGGCTGGAATCTGTACGAGTGCGTGTAGATAGATAGTTTGCAAAGTTGCCGTAATAGCTGCTGTTGTTTGTGGAGCGAGGTATGTACTGATGGCAGCAGATTGAAAGAGCGAAAGATGTAGCAAATTATTGCTGACAGGAAGATGGAATGATTAGAAGAAAAGAGACAAAGCCAAGCAGCTGAGGCCAAACACAAAGACAGTGGTCAAATGGTGATGTCGTTGGTCGGTGGTTTGTTCCTTCGTTGCCCGTGTCTGTCCGTGTCCGTTCCTCGTGTTGCGTTGCTACGCGCCCGCTTTCATTTTAACCCATTTGGGCTTCCCTGACCAGGCGTAAGCCGATAATGGCAAAATGCACATATCAAAGTCTCTGTCAGGCCGGGTTTATCGAGTGCTAGCATGCTATTGGATCAAGTTTGGGAGATATGAAGATTTCCGAATCGCCGACCCTGTTGTCGCATATACTATTCTCTTCTCCTTTCATTTCTGTTGACAGAACGCTCTGAGCAAGACAGACCAATCCCCTCATGATGACACCAAAAGCCTCGGTGATTTATTATAAGACTACGAGCTACCGGCTGACCAAGTATTATAATGCAAAGATGACCAAATAATAATAATTCATTCCTCATACCATGTTGAACGCCAAACACTCGCTTCAAAATTCATAATGCCACATCTTTCCGACCGAGATAGATACAGTGATCCAAAAGTAATAATACAAGGGACAGAAGATCCGTGGAAAGAGATAAAGGAATCCAGAGAAGATGATCAGGTAACCCATTTGCCAATAGTCTCTCCAAACCAACTGACAGCCTTCTCACGACGTTTCGTACGCGCATCTTCGTGTGTCTTCATGAAGGGACTGGCCTCTTGGATATACATCTTTTGCTGTTCGATCTGCGCATTGTGAGTCCGGATCTCCAATTCCCTTTCGTGCGGTGTAAGCTTCTCCAGTGGCTTCGAGGGTTTGAAACCAGGCGGGATCTGCTCGCCACCAGGGATCTCGACATTTCCTGGGGTATCGCTAGGTTTAGCTTGTTGAGAGTCGGCCTTGGGGTTGAAAAGCGATGTGAGCGGCGGCGGTTCCAGACCAGCCGCGCGGGCTTCCGCGGCTTGTTTTTCATAGTTGAGCATCTGGTGATATAGTTTGTCTGCATGCATTTGTATCCGTTCTTCCCTCTCCTCGTCCCAATCGAATGAGGAAGCGTAGCCTAATGCTTGGAGGAATTTCTGGGTCCGTGTCAGCATCTACTGCCCATGAAAAAATGACCCGGAGTGGTTTTAAGCTACTTACAGCTTGCGTGGTGAAGCAGCGAGAGAACGTCCCGTTCTCCTCGGAGCACGCAGTCGCACGAGCCTGCAATCGCTTTGCCCATGTACCAGTTTGAAAACATAAGGTCAGGGCCTCATGCTCCAGTGCGCAGTTCTCCATGGCGGCCCGGTGCACGGTATCATTATGCTGCTTGTATTTCTCAATCACCCTTTCCGCACCTTTTGTCACAGATCCGGCCTCTTCCTGAGGAGGTGTGTATGTTTTCCAGAGGTGAGCATAGCGGCCGTCGGGGAAGAGCGAGGCGGCGGGAACGGACGGTTTGGATTCATCGGTCTCTGATGAGGCGCTTGAGGGAGTATTCACAGGTTTCGATGGCTGTTGCGACGACGGGGCAGGTGTTGTTGGCACGTATTTTGCTGGTGCTTCATTTTCAAGGTACTCTCGGAGACCCGGGTCAAGCTTCTTGACCGGATCATCTTGATTTGAATTGCCCCAGAACCAGCCCATTGTAGCTCACTTGCGCGTCGGTAAGAATTCGAACAATAAGAAAGAAGGAAATGGGACAATTTCAATAGCTTGAAGCCAAAAGTTAACGTACCGACAGAGAACTGCGGAGATGTCGAGACGCCGCCGATAATTTGGGCATTTCCCGCCAAACCGCTTTGGGCCAATTCAGTGGGCGCCCTCCATCAACTCCATCCAGCTGCTCTTACAACAACAGAGCTCCATCTTCAGTTCTACTTTTAGCATTTCGCGTCAATTTGCGCGTTGATTTTGATGGTAGCGCCGCTTCTCCATCATGAATAACAGTACAATTTCACGCTCCATTCCACAAGGAAACCAAGCTAACGAGATGACAACAGACCGAGAGGAGCGGCTGCAGATGCGGCAGCGCGGAGCAGCGTACGCGCATCGCCTTTTTGACCCCGCGATCAATTGCTCAAGAGATGCGAATGCTAACACTCCAAGATATGCTACAGGACGCGCAAACCTAAAGAAATCGACTTCGGATTCTCGTTTGGACTCGCCTCAGCAGCAGAAGAGCCCACCTCGCAGACCACGTCACAACCGGCTGAAACTGGGATTGTTACTGAGCTGGCTGCACCTCCAGCACCAACACCAGTTCCGGAGGTAACAGGACCGCCGAATGTATCGCCCGTAAGGGCGCCGTCTGTATTACATGGTCTGGAATCAAGTCAGCGGACACCAAGAAGCGCGCGCAATGGTCTCCCCGAACGACCGTCGATGTTCGATATCCCCTCCGACGAGAACGTGGAGCTTGAGCGCAGCAATAAAAGGAGAAAGATCGGTATGTTTACATGATGTTTACAAGTGGATTGCAAATTCTAACCATGTGACATGAGAAGGATCTCCTAGCAAGTTTGCTGCTGTTACTACATCCACTGGTCTCGACCTTACAGTTCCCGATAATAGCGACTCGCAGCCCCTGCCGAACGAGAGCGCGTCAAATGCGCCAATCCCAGCCCCAAATGAACCCGACAGCTTACCTTCAGTTATCACGGTACAGGCACCACAAAATGTCTTGGAATCCGATGCTGCGGCAGCCTCTAGTGGTCCAGTCGGGGGCGAGATGCAGAAGGCAAATGGTAATGCAGGTGCCAACCATGCAGGCGGAGCGGTTACAATAATCTCGGATGAATTACAAGCGCAAATTGTCTCAGCTCCACCACCTGCAGACAACGATCGCAACATCCCAGACTCAGAATCTCACAACCGTGCACCGCCACAAGATTATGTGGCACCAGATCAATTGGTGATGACGCAGTCACCAGCAGAACCCGATAGAACAGAGCCAACGCCGCCAAAGCAAGTGCCGCCAGCGCAAGTGTCACTAAAACAAAGATCACCCAAGTCGAGGTCACCCGCACAAAGGTCATCGAAGCAAGTGACACCAGAGCAAGGGCTACCGGAGCAAACGATACCGGAACAAACGGCATCAAATGAAGCGATATCAGAACAGCTAATAACAGAAGAAATAGCACTGCAAGAAGTGATAACACGGCAAGCAACACCGCAACAAGACTTGCCGGAACAAGTGGTGCCGGAATCAGGCGTGCCAGAGCAGGCTGATGAGTCCGCACAGCAAGCTACGCAATCTTCCCAAGGAGGGGATACACAGCAGGTTTCTATAGTCGACGCAGGAGAGTCTCAGCCTCAACGCCAGAGGCGACCTCGCGGCAGACCGCCCGCGGCTAGCCGAGCAGGCTCATCTGCTAACGCAAGCACCCAAAAGGCGAAAGCAGGATCGATAGAAGTCTCTCCACCCCCGGTGAACGGTAACCAGAGGCTTCGAAGCAGAGGTACAAGGACCGGTCAGAGCACTTCCAGAGTTGCTGCTGAGAACGGTGCGCTGAATGGTGCACCAGCTCCAGAACAGGAGGAGACTCAGCCTGAGGCGAAGAGCGATAACATTACAAACAAGGAACAGGAAGCAGAAACGACAGTTCCGCAACATCTGGTTCGAAAAAAGAAAGGGCGTGCTGGACGTCCTGCTAAAGTCCGTCCTGCAGAAATTGAACAAGACAAGCCCCAGCCCTCAGATCAAAATGCAGAGCAAGAGACGCAAAAAGACCCTGAGAAGGAACAAGAGCCAGAGTCTCAGCTAGAAGTCGAGAAAGAAGCTCAGATCCCACCTGCAAGTGCAGATGAGTCACAATTACACAGGCAACCCGAATCTGCCTTAAGACCCAAGAAGCGCCGCGGTAGACCATCATTGGCATCGAAACGAAACGAAGGCAATGCAGGTGGGGCTGAGGAGCGGCAGGAGCGGCAAGAAACGCAACCGGAGACCGGGGAGGAAGCTCCTCAGCCCGTGAAAAAGAGGACTAGACAACCACGAGGCGAGACCGTACCAGTGACTGTTCATCGTCTCGTGAATGTCGCTTCACTAGCAGAACTTTCACGGCCCGATTCGCCGGCCGAGGAAGAGGACTCGGCTGACGAACTCGCTGCGCGACGGAAGACCAAACTTCCCAAGAGAGGCGGCGTGAACCCGGCCGACGTGTTAAGCCAGATTTGCCGGGAGACACTAGAAAAGACACTCACGACACTCAAGAACGGAATTGCCAACGAGACGAATCCCGCCCGGCGGGCGGAGTGGACACGCAAGAAGAAAGCCGTCGAGGCATTTGAAACGGAGCTCGAGGGACGACTGTTCGAGCTGAGCGAGATGCTCGATAGCAATTTCGTTCTGAGCGTCCAATTGAGGAAAGCGAAACGGGAAATGATGGACTTGCGTGGTCGCCTGTATCAGGTGCGCAAAGAAAGAGAGGGGGTAGCATTGCGTGTGGATGCCGTCCGCAGAAAGCATGCGGAGGAGGAAGAGGCAAGAATGGTACGCTATTTGATTGTGCCTACATGTGCATATCTGACTGGTTTTTTGACATTCACAGGCCCGCATGTCAATCAGCAATTCCCTGCATAGCCTCGAGCTGGCGGTTGAGCGAGGCCAGAACCGTGCCTCGACTGCTGCAGACGAGGAGGATCCAACCGATGCCTCCCCAACCTCTGGTCTGGAATTTCTGCTCCGCAGCGTGGCGGAGAACGTGAGCTCCGCGGCTCCAGGAGCTCAAGGTGGGCTCTTAGATCAGATGAAAAGCCTCAATGCACAGCTAGAAGCTACAGCACGGAGGCTGGAGAGTTGAGCATGCATTCATATTTTTTTTTTTTTGCTGACGGTTACCATGATTGTTCAATACCCCTGACGAATTCTTTGTATCTGGTGTGCCCAAGTATAGGGACAGACAAATGGACTTTTCATCTGCATTTGATGTATTATCATTAATTAGATATCCCATTTGTGATTGACTCGCTTCTTCTGTCGAAGACTGAATAATAATATGTGATAAGAGATCACTAATCATGCAACTGGTTACTACGGAGTACAGTGTAGTTACCTGAGGCAGGAATACATTTTCAACGGCGAACCGGGCTGAATCAGCGGGGAAGACCGAGCTTTGTCAGCGCCATTTGTCAGCCCCAATCTGCAGTCTGTATCACGTTTTACCGTGTTTTACCAGGGTATGGCCAACCATGAACACTGCAGCCCGGGATGTTGAAGGAATGAAGGAATACATGAGGAATATTATGCATGGCTCTTCTTCACAATCGTAAGAAGCTCTCACTATGGCGCAAAACGGCTTGATCGCATTCAAGTCCGAAGAAACTTCTCGCAAATCTATGATTTGCAAGCAGACCCCGGAGGTAGTGGCTCTGTCATCCTTCCAAGTGCCGTAGAATAAATAAATACAACCCGATGGAGCCCCCCCTCCATTGTCACCAAGCCTACATCAATTGATACTTGCTTTTCAGTAAACAGCACTGAGCGACCACTCAGAATTTGGAGCCAGGAAGACCAAGACAACAAACAGACCATGTCGAAGCTCTTTTCACCGATCAAGGTAGGGCGCATGCAGCTCGCGCACCGCCTCGCCATGGCACCCATGACCCGGTTCCGCGCCGACGATGACCACGTCCCCCTTCCCATGGTCACAGAGTACTACGAGCAGCGCGCCGCCGTCCCGGGCACCCTTCTCATCACCGAAGCGACCTTCATCTCCCCGCGCGCGGGCGGCTACTCCAACGCCCCGGGGATCTGGAACGAGGCGCAGATCGCGCAGTGGCGGCAGGTCACCGACGCGGTGCACGCCAAGGGCTCGTACATCTACGCGCAGATCTGGAGCCTCGGCCGGGTCGCGAACCCAGACATCCTGGAACGGGAAGGACCATTCGACCTCGTGTCCAGCAGCGCGGTGGCGGCCAGCGAGCAGGCGCGCGTGCCGCGCGCCCTGACGGAGGACGAGATCCACGCGATTATCGGCGACTTTGCGCAGGCGGCGCGGAACGCGGTCGCGGCCGGCTTCGACGGCGTCGAGATCCACGGCGCCAACGGATACCTGGTTGACCAATTCATCCAGGACACGGTGAACCGGCGCACGGACGGCTGGGGCGGCGGCGTGGAGCAGCGCGCGCGGTTTGCGCTGGAGGTCGTCCGCGCGGTCGTCGATGCCATCGGTGCGGATCGCACGGGGATCCGGTTCAGTCCCTGGAGTACGTTCCAGGGCATGCGGATGGCGGACCCGGTGCCGCAGTTCAGCTATCTGGCGCGGAAGACGGCGGAGCTCGGGCTTGCGTATGTGCATCTGGTCGAGTCGCAGGTCACGGGCGGTGCGGATGGCGAGTCGACGGATCAGCTGGATTTCTTTTTGAAGGCGTATGGTGGTGCCGGTCCGGTCGTCATTGCTGGAGGTTATCAGGCTGATTCGGCACGGAAGGCGGTCGATGCCCGGTATCAGGACCACGAGGTGGTGATTGGAGTTGGACGGCCTTGGACGTCTAACCCGGACCTGCCGTTCAGGTTTAAAGCAGGAATTTCCCTGCGGCCGTACGAGAGAGAGGTGTTCTATGCGCCCAAGGACCCGAGGGGGTATATCGATTATGGCTTTAGCGAGGAGTTCAAGGCTACCCAGGTGGCTGCTTGATCGTGACGGTTCACTGTTTCCTTATCTTCCCTATTTGTGATACCGAGTGCTTGTTTTTTTAATTTTATGTTTGATGTTTGTGTTTTGCATGGCATGGATGCATATAGACCGATGCATTGACCCTGTTTGGAGTTCTCTTTCATATTGCCATCAGTTTCAATAATACATATAGAAATTAGCATATTTGGCCAATTAAGAGTGCTCAGACTTCACATCAATCATAGAGGGCCAGTCCCTTCAAAAGGATTCACGGCATGTATCTGCTCCCCAGAGGCATCCCTTGTCTCAGTCTTTCCAGCTCTGAGGGATCTTTTCTTCCGGATTCTGACTATTCCGGGAGAAAGGACTGACAACGCTGACTAGCTATCGTGATTGTTTCCCTCGGAACCGAAATCGCTTGATGGAAGTTAGACAGTAGCAAGGCATCTAAATGACGCTTTGCTGATACGAAATGGCAATAGTACAGCACCTACTTAGCAATAGCTCTCACGATTACACCGACATCTACAGAAAAAGAAGGTGCTCGTCGCCGCCAGCGATCAACGAGTGATCGAGTACGCAAAGATTGTCATCTCACATAGCTATAGCTCGGGAGAGTAACTCGTAGTAATGTATCTATCTTATGATCTGTCCCTTAGAAACTAGAGCTGAGGAGGTGGGCAAGTGGAGCTATAATCAACGCATCTAGTAGTCAGTGCTTTGTTTGTTTCGTTGCAGTAGTCTAGGGGACCCGAGTCTTTGATAAGTGCTAGTTCTGCTACGCTCAGTTGAAAATTATGCAGAGTCTCTGTCTAGCATACAGAAAAGAGAATAACATCGATTCCAATAGTTCCGGCAGCCGTCCAATCTAAGCCGTCGGTGTGCATATGGCTGCTGAAATCTCAACTGCAAGATGTGCAATCTGAGCAACTGCATCAAAAGCATGGTTATGGATCATCTCCAGACTCCGGAGTCCTTTGCTTTTATGGAGATCATTGTAGCGTAATCTGTTGAGCGTCGAGAATGGCGCCCAATGGCCCAACCGATTAACTGGTAGACAGCATCATCATATTAATTGTTGCCATTTCCTGGAGTGAGGGCTGTGCTGATCCGCGTGCTCCGTGTGTTGATAGTAGATACGGGGCGCAGCTCTGCAGTCCACACTCTGCAGCCTGGCTATGTGCACCGGGTTGCGTGGCAAGAAGATGTGCCGTCTATTGCTGACTCCGTAGCAATGAATGATCCATTAGTAGTGGAGCAAGGGCTGGTCATGCTCACGCTCAGTCCTAAGTCCCAAGTCCCAGGAGCAACTGAGAGTCGGCCAGCTTCCGCTTCTTCCAGAGGGCGTTGTGTTAGTTGCCCCCCATCCCCTCTCCCCAATGTTCCACTCCGCCTCTTTCCATAATCAGGAAATGTTGGGTGACGGGTCTTGGGACTGGAGGCCTGGTACAGCAACTTTCGAATCAGATCAACCACCGTATCCCCCGGTTTTTGGAAAACACACGGTGGGTGTATCGTCCCCAGAAAGCACGCTGCTCCGCATGGATGTAGGATCGCCTTTGACTTTGTCTGCCAATGAGGCCAATCAACCATAAAGTCGAGTTGACCAGAAGTGTATCGAGCAAGGGTCTAGAGTGGAACCCCGAGCGCAAATTCCTGGGTAGGGTAAACTTTGAGAGGCTGAGCCATGCAGACTAAGCAGTTCGTGGCTGGCGATTCGCTTTCAGTGCTTGGTGCTTCTAACTTCAGTAGCTTCCGCTCCGCCGAGCCGAAGCGTAACCGAGTCTCAGCCGAGATTGTTGGTTAATCTGGATGACTTGGCGGACAGAAAGAGAGATGTACTCCGTGGATAGCTGGATAGCGGATTATTGAAATTGGCATTCGCTGAATCTGATTGCTCAAACTCAATAGTACTTCCCCAGGATCCCGATACCCAATCCCCAGACCCCGGTTGTATACGGGGTTATCCTCGATCCTTGGCATCTGGAGAATGGCATGACTTCTATCCAGTGATATCGATGCTCATGCTGTCTGTGACACCTAGACAGTTAAACTTCACGTGGTTTACTTGTTAGTTTCAAAATGACGGCCACCAAGCGAGAAAAACGTGGCAGTCTCGTGGTCTGGTGCCGGGGCACGGGCTGATGGAACGTTCATTTTTCATGGACTATCCCGTATCTCAAGATAATGTCAACAAGGGCAATCCTTTCGAACTTTGTGTCCTGTGGAAATCTTCAACCCCAAGCGCGGCCAAGGCCAAGGCTATGACCGTATGACGAGGATAATGACATTTTGAGTTGGATATGGCATTCGATAGTGTCATCTCGAAACTGGCTGTCGATCCTCTCATAGTCAACCAGCACACGTGGTAAGCGAGGATCATCAAGAGACAAGGGAGCTTGTTGTTTGGTTGCTCTGAGGTATCTTGTTGATCAATAAGACAGGCGCAACTATAGTAGTTTTCAGTAGAGGATGCTCGACCCTCCAAGGTCCCAGTCCATAATCCGATCTCACCATGAGGACTCTCCGAATGAGTAATCAGCATCAGCATCATCCCCAACCTCCCCAGGATTGATGGAATCAGGGACACGATCTTCCCATCTTGGATAAGCGGACTAGTCAACAGTGACTTGTATCGATATGGAGGGAGTGGCCTCGGATTATTGGATCGAACACCAGTCAGGATGGGGGATATGAGCCTGGGCAGTACGCCAAAGCCGCGCCAAGGAAGACTGTTGTCGTAAGTCGAGTGGGAATGAGAATCAGGCAAGAGAAACTAATTAGTAGAAAGATATCAAGTGTCAACAGCCAAAGTTAGAACAGATCTGTTTCAATTTCGTATCGCTGACAGACACACAGACACAGAGAGTAAGCTCACCCATTGATTAGAAATGGACGATAGAATAGAGCAAGGACAAACAGGCTAAATACCCCCGACGATAATGATCTAAGGTAGTTTAATAAATCTCACGCAGAGCACACGTTGCAGACGTCTTTACTCCCTATTTGATAATTGTCCAGTCCATACATTATTATTCATGGAAGAATCGAATTAACTATCTTTTCGGATTGAATTTTACCAAGAATGTCTCCTGAGCTTAGCAGTTAGCACACAATCCTCCTTCTCAATTTCCACCAACACCTTACACCACATCCGCCTAGTCATGCAGCTTAAACTTTAGTGTCGAAATCATTCCCTTTGCTTGCAGTCGCTAGTTACTCGCTCCTCGCTAGTTGAGTAACTAAATACAGTAGGTACTACGGAGTAGCTAGCTAGTATCTAGCTAGTGGCTACAGCCACGGCTGAACACAGTGAACACTGAACAGCGATTGGCATTGGCACTTGGCAGCGCGAACATGGTTCTACTTTAGTCTGTTAGATACATACAGGGGAGTCGGGAAAAACCAGCTTGTAAGTTGCAAGTTGCAAGTTGCAACTCTCTAATAATAATCCTAGTCCATAAGCAAAGAGCTATAGATAGTCTGATGTCCTTCCATACAGTTAGGCGAGACAGCTGCGGGGGGACACGAAGGGACTAATAAGACCAGAAGATGCAGGGGATATCTATATCATGTAATTGGACGTAGGTAGGTGCCAGGTGGTGCTGAACCCTGGCCAGAGCGGTTCTTAGCTCTATTCCTGTTTCATTAAATTTGATGGTTGGAACAGTCTGGACTTGACCACTGAATACTGATCGAGTCAAGAATTTCCCTGGCTGTCACTGTCAGTTGTCATTGTCACCATCAGTACTTGTGTTAAAACCAGGAGTTAGGAGTTCAAGGGATGATCCTTCAAATAATGATAAGCCATTATATGGGTCTGATCTTCTAAGCTTGTTCATCCTCAAGCAGTGCAGTGGAGAGAATGCATCATTCTGGAGTACATGTACAGCATGGTGAATCATGTACCAGCACTGTTGATGGCATTCTTACAGTCTACTTCAGAGTCTATGCAATTGATATTCCAAAAACAAAAAAAAAAATCTTGCAACAGTTTCAAGTCTCATCTTCACATTCTTCAAGGGTATTCACTATTCAGCTACACGGCTGATGGCTGTCCGAAACTTACCTAGAATGGCAACTCGGGCGGGGAGACGGCAGCATTGCAGCAGTAGTAAATAATATCAATGTACGCAACGAGCATCCTCCGTAGGAGAGACAGAAATGGGATTGTGTTACGAGTTTGATATTTCCAATGAATTTGTCCTACAGTCAGCTCATTTTCCAGGCTAGTCATACTGTCCTTCTGGTGCGTGTTGTTTGCTAAGGTAACTAGTCTATATACCCCTATCCCAGGTCAAGCAAGCATCCTGGCCAAAGCCGCGGCCATTATTGGTGTAATAATACGCCATGGGGAGAGCTCAACAGTTCCCAGTCCATAGTAGGGGCCGTCCAGGGATGAAAATCCCCCTAAGGGAGGATCGACTCGCACTATTCGTACTCCGTGCTGAAACTGAAAGTTAGAGAATGCCTCTAAATGGAAGAACTATGTCATGTGTCTTTGATTCTGATCATACAATGGTTGGAATGACCCGGTCGATCATCAAAGAAGTATCCAGCGACAATGACATTCCAATGCCACGAGGGTGACACACTTCTTCTGCTAAAACAATACAGATAGACGTCTAATCTACCTGTAGTCTCTCTTCACCTAACCCCCATCCGAAGATGACAAAAAAAAAAAAAAAGAGCTGGAGGGTGCTTGGCAAGCCTGGTGTTATGAATCTGGCCATTCAAGGCTTGTCGGTTGCTATTATTACTCTACTCCATACTCCGTGCCTAACAGCATGTAACCACCCCGTGCTGCTGGAAGTGCGGCCCCCTCCGTCCTCCGTCTCCGTCAAGAAGCTTTTCCCAGGCCTCGGGAAACAAGAATGTGAGAAGCTGTCACAGCCGGTCCCCCGAACAACCGCGTAGTAGGACGAAAGGCTGGGTCTGACAAAGGTGACCATAGTACTCTGGACGATTTAGGATTTAGGTTGGCACAGACAGTATCTAGGCACTAGAACTAATGATCCTATCTCATTGGCCGTCTAGTCATCAGCTCCGGACAAAGGAGTGAAAGGACATGGTGCAGCAGTAGTCTTGGAAGATGGAGTCTGGATCCGCAGAATTGTTGCCTGAACGGGTTGATTTGCATCACGATGCTTCCCATTATTAACCCGCGGCGGAGAGAGTTCGACTCCGTACTCGGTCCTCCCTTCCAATGTGTTTCAGCCAGTCAAGTTGATGAGACAGTCCGGTTGAGGAGACTAGTAAGTGGAAATGAGATTAAGTATTCGAGATGAGTTCCTAGAGAAACTAGCCCGCAAAAGAACGAGGTGACGGAAGTCGGAACCCCCGGCCCATGATTACTAGCCGTCTGTGCTGCGAGGAGGAATGAGAACGGGGACAATAATGACAGCCCACGCTCACAGGTAAAGGAGAAATCTGTACTCCGTACACGGAGTAACATTTCATATGATAGGTATTCTAGGAAGTACTGTTTGTACCTTTGTATAAGACGATCATTCCCCAAGGAGAATTTCCCCAGACATTTCTCCAGTAACCAAGACCAAAGGACAAGACGCCATGCTAAGTCTAATTGTCTAAGACTGTTCCCCGGTCTTGGACTGGCAATCTGGCAGCTGTCCAATAATTACCTCGTAAAGGATTCCAAAGTGAATGGAATTCTTGTTAATTACTATTGGACTCCAGTCTGCCAATCAGCACCTACGATCCATTGGACGAAGAACAAGTTCCTTTCATCCATGATCTTATCACGCTGGACCTGGAGGCTTTTCCGTCTCTCCATCTGTTCTAGTCTTCTAGGTTGCCTGCTTTCTTGCTTCTTACTACTACGTAATAATAGTCTAAACTGTGGTCTTTATTATTAATGTGATTGTTACTGAATATACTGATATTGTCATCCTATGATTATTGAGTTTGTCTAAAGCTACGCCTCTGCGCCTCCAAGTCGCTTGGCTATCCTCCTCCCCGCTTTCTTCAATCCCTCGGATTCCTTCCATGCTTCAACCAAACACATCCCAAAGCTGGTCGCAAATAGGAATAATGGAAATTCAAAAAGATAGAAAAATGAAATAAAATAAAATCCACAAGAAAAAAAAGTTCATAAATCCCGCCGGCACAAAATAGCCATAGTACGTACCTTCATAACTTCTACCAAAATTCATCCCCCTTATGGGTAATTGGGTATAGGACGGAAATTCGCCATTGACTGCACATCACGAGATCCTTCCCTCCCCAAATCTCCCAATCTTCAACAGCCGATTTTCCTAACCGTCATGACTTTACTCGTTCAGTCGTAAAACGGTAAACTCCCATGATGAATCAAGAGCCCTGCAGCCAATCCATCGTGCCACGGATGCCCAGTATTCCCCCGGACTTCCCCTTCCTCCCCTTCCTCCCCTTCCTCCCCTTTCTCCCTTCCCCCCGATATCCGCATTCCTCTGGATGTAGAAAATTACTTAAATATTTCGTACCCCTACCTCAAGACATCATTGTCAGTTGTCAGTTGTCAGTGTCACTTCCTCGCTCAGCCTAAAACCAACACCAAACTAGAGCTCAACTAACTAAAGCCACGCCCACACTACTAGTCTACTACACTTAGACCCTCTCACCAACTAACTAACGGCCTTCTCTCCCGATTCAGGTAAGTCGACTTTTGCTTCCAAACTGCATGGATCATCTCATTGTTAGTCGGTTTTGATTCTACCCTCCTCTGCACAAGTTGTGGTCCGTGTCAATCGTTGTTCGTCAATGGTGAATGGTCTTTTTTTTTCTCTGGGTTTTTGGGCCTGGCCTGACGCATGCTTTTTCTTGTCACCGGAAAATTCCAGACTATTTTTTGACTTTTGACTTTTTTTTATTATTATTTTTTAACCCCAGCCAAAAAAAAAAAAAAAAAAAGCCCTTTTGCTGGGGTTCAAAAAAACAATAATAATAGATCAACATATCTCTCCCTCTTGTCGCCCCCTCTCCTCTCCTCGACTTACTTCCTCTTCTTCTTCTTCTTTCCTCTTCATCCCCTTTGGATCCTTTTCAGTCTTCGTGGTTGACAGCTGTGCTTCCCTTCTCCTTCCTGTCCAGCAGCGCTGTGTACTTACCTTGTTTCTCAAACCCCTTGGATCCCGACCTCATTCCTCGCCCCCTCCAGCAAAGCTTCTTTGTCTTTCTGACTCAAGAAAAAAAAAGATATCTTGAATAGTCACCATGTCTACCGAACATAACCCTGCCATTGAGAAGGACATCAGTCCTAGCCCTGGCAATGGCGTCAACGGCACCTACGACAACACCATCGCGTCGCAGATGACCCGCGAGGAGGAAAATGTCGCCAGGGCCGCTGCTCGCTTCGGCTATGGCCCTCTGTCCCACGTCAACACCAAGGAGTACAACCTCCCTCCCTTCGGAGGTGAGTTCCAGCCTGGTTTGTACAAGTCGGTCGAAAAGCGCAAGTTCGCCAATCCTGCTCCCTTGGGTCTGTGCGCTTTCGCCCTCACCACCTTCGTGCTGAGCTGCATCAACATGGGTGCGCGCGATATCACCGCGCCCAACATTGTCGTTGCGCTGGCTTTTGGTTATGGTGGTCTTGTTCAGCTGCTTGCCGGCATGTGGTAAGTTTCATTCTAAGTCTTTGTGATAGCATACCGTTCCAATGCGCCGGTTCCTGACCAATCCCAGGGAAATGGCTGTCGGTAACACTTTCGGTGCCACTGCTCTGTCCTCCTATGGTGGTTTCTGGCTCTCCTTCGCTATTGTCCTGACTCCCGGCGGTTTCAACATTGAGGGTCTCCTGATCCAGGCCGACGGTAACGGGGCTAGCATGTTCGCGAACTCCTTCGGTCTGTTCCTCATGGTAAGTGTTGCGCCTTGAAAAAGTCCGTCCGTCCATGTATCCCAGGCTGACTCCTCTCCCAGGGCTGGTTCATCTTCACCACTATCTTGCTGTTCTGCACCCTGCGATCCACCGTAGCTTTCTTCCTGCTCTTCTTCTTCCTCGACCTCGCCTTCCTGTTGCTCGGTATCGGATACCTCCTCCACGATGCCAAGGGCAAGCCCAGCACCCCCATCATCAAGGCTGGTGGTTTCTTCGGCTTGATGGCCGCCTTCACTGCGTGGTACAACGCCCTGGCTGGTATTGCCGACAGCAGCAACAGCTTCTTCGTCATCCCCGTCGCCCACTTCCCCTGG
The DNA here is from genome assembly GCF_000002715.2 of Aspergillus clavatus NRRL 1. NCBI lineage: Eukaryota > Fungi > Ascomycota > Eurotiomycetes > Eurotiales > Aspergillaceae > Aspergillus > Aspergillus clavatus. The sequence goes on along the minus strand of NW_001517101.1, from coordinate 759,090 downwards.
TCCCCAACCGGACAGGCCCGTCGTGGCAAGACCGAGCGCGAGACCGTCTAAACCGGCGACCTTGGTCTTTACGACATGCTGTGTAAAGGGATGTGCCGCGCGGTATATTTCTCGTTTTCATGCTTCAGATACCCAATCCTGTAGGATCATAGCTGTTGGTTAGTCGTCTTGTCTGATCAGTCGTATCAACCACAGCAGGTATAGATGATCTTGGATATTTTAATCTTTTTTTGGTGGAGGGATTTCCCTCTTCTCCTTCATGTTTTGTCGGTATAAATAATGCGCCCCGGATTTGGACGATGTGTGCCGTCGGTTATAAGGGCGGGTCAGTTGTATTTAGTGACTGGTATCATGAACGTTGATGAGAATGTCTATGTCCTATAGTAGGTTAGTCAGTCATGGTCATAAGGTTGTATCGAGGTATTGATAAGCCGACCTTGCATGAGTTCCTCAGGCATACCCTAAGTCGATCATCATTCATTACTAGGAGTATACCTTTTGACTCCTCTGGCGGCTTTTGATCAAACAACCATTGCTCAAGTCATGCTTCTTCCCTAAAACTAAACAAGTGAGTATCATATCGGTCAGTATATCTATTGGTTAGTTCCAGTCAGTCAAATCAAATCAAGACTCTCAGCGCAAGCAGTGCACTGGACTGCACTACCCGGAAACAAATGATATACAACCACCACATCAAAAAGAGACAAGACACAAGATGAACGGAAGAACGAGGGACGAACCCCCATCTTAATATGTCGTTTCTTTTTTTTTTTTTTTTTTTTTTCTTCTTCTTTCCGAGTCAGGGGTCGCAGTGGGTCATCGTCTGTCGGAACGTGGCTGGTTGGGAGGAAGGATTCTCCCGATAATCAGAAGCAAGAAGCAATCCCTATTGTATATACGGAGTATATATGAACTCGGTGATTTCTCGGGTGTTGCGTCATCTGAGTCTGATGATGGGAAGATTTCTCTCCCAACCCAACATCAACATCGTCATCACCAGGACTTCGCCATTTTGAGTAGAGACAAACAAATTCGAAAAAGAACAGTTCTAGTAGTCTTCACCTTTTCTTTTTCCATATCTGTTCTGTACTGTCTATCTCTTTTTCAAAAGAGTTTTTTTTTTTTCAAGAAACTGAGGACGAAAGACAAAAAAAAAAAAAACACAATAACGGCAAGTGTAGAATGGAAGTAAATCCTTCGGCGCAAACTCGGTTTTCGGCGGCCCGTGCCTCGGGCGCTCCGAGCGAACGCCGTGCAGGAAAAATGATGTGATGCTGGTCATGGCATGCTGACCACTTTGATTATTCTTACCCGTCCAATCCCAGTCCCAGCCCCACGATAGGGGGAGATGATCATGAAGGACATGCATGGGGGATTGTAGATACAGTTGTACATGCTATTCCTGTGGCTTCCTTGTGCAGCGTGGGGGGAGTGATGCCTGATATCTCGGTGGTTTCGGTGTGATATCAAGTCTTGGGTACTCTTGTAGAGATGGTTTTTTTTTTTTTTTTGTCTCGCTGTCTTGTTGCCGGATGGTCCCTGCTACGCCTTATCCATATTCATGCAGGTATGGTGTGGTTTGTGCTGGGTTCTGATTCTTCATCATCTGGGATGCCCAGGTCAAGGGGGTCCAGTCCACTTGTTTCCTATGGTTCTGAGGGTGAGATTTTCCATGTTTGTGCTCACTGCTCCAACGCTATGGACGTAGAGACGGGCACAAGGAGGATAAGTGCTACTCATAACACAGAGGCAGTCGTCATTGGTATACCATGTCTCATTATTGTATCATACATTAAAGGGTCGGTTGTATATTAACACAGGTTCAACCTACTAGTATCGGCATCGATATGGAGCTCGTCCCATAACTCCCGCAGTGGAGTCAGGTAGCAGCGGTCCACGTAAAAGTACCCCAGCAGCAGCTCTCGCACTTCCTGCCAGGAACGGCATCCCTGGCTCCGCAAGGTTGTCGCCAGCTCGGTCATGAAAAACGTGTGCTCACGGGACAAAAGCCGTGAGCTGCACGCCCCGATAAAGAGAAGCCAAATCAGTAGCTCCCGGCACAAGTTGAAGTACCCAGCTGGGATCGTCGTCTCCAGCGCCACCCGCAGTCCGACAATGGGTTTCGAGAAGACCGGTCCCATTTGCGGATAAAACTCCCAGATCGTCGTGTTGTGGAACAGCAGGCACGCCAGTCGCACGCAGCCTTCCAGTGTCGCGTCTCCCTTGGCTTCACCGGTCGCCGTGTACCGGTCCGTGTGGAGGGCGTACTCGACGTACAGCACCTCGGTGTTGAAGTAATCCTCCGTCTCGTCGTCAAATCTTTGCGTATTCAGGTCACCCTTTATCCACTCCGCATACAAAACAAGCTCGGTCAGGTCGTATATCGTTTTGGACATGGCATCACCAAAGACACCGGGTATCTCTATCAATGGAATCAAACGCGATGCGGTGCGCGCATGGTCTTTACTGGGTGGCATAATCGAGAGTCCAGAAGGGCGCGCATAGCGAACAAAGGGGAAAATCGGTTTGGTAAAGGCCATGCAAGCCACTCGAATGTCGGTCCTGTTCCATGTTAACACCCTCGTTCGATGCTTCGCCATAGAAGCTCAGTCACTGACCATGATATTTGGAATCGGACATCCGGAGGCACATCTGCGAAACTATTCCTCATAGCAACCATCTGCCTCAAGCCTGCCAGGTGGATCTTTAAATAATCGGGGTTTCCAGACGCAATCTATTCAGTCAGCCAAGTTCGGGCCTGAGTTTGTGCACACCAGACATACCTCGATTGTCAGCAAGATGGATACAGCAGCGATAAGCTCGTCACTAGACGCCTTGAGGGGATCCGATAGCCCCTCGTTAACGAGGCGGATGGTCTCCCCTCGATGATGAAAGGTATCCAGTATCAATGGACTCGTCCGCGCTTTGTTGGGGTCAACTAGCGGGAATTCGCCGGACTGCAAAGCTGCACTGGATGCGGCGACGCATATACACGCATGTAAAGATGCAGGATCGTGTTGAACCAATGATGCCCAATGAGCCTGTAACCTCGGTCCGTATCGGCGCTGCAGTGGGTATGCCAACCTGGTCAATTCGCATAGGACTAGACAGGATTAGAGAAACCACCTTTGTTCCAAGCGAGGGGGTGACTTACAGTGCTGCAAATGCCGGTACATACGATCGGAAAGCGGTGTATGTAGTGTATTAAAGGGATCCTTCCCTCGTCCCACCACATCCCATGAGCCACTAGAGGACTCTAAAGAACCGTTTGACTGAGGCTGTGACGACGTACCACAATCGTAGGTCTCCACACCGCCAACGGGCGCATTGACTGAGGAATAAGCGGAACCTTCTGTGACGGGACCATCAAACTGTTGCTCTTCCTCTTTGATCTGGGATTGGTCTGGGTCATAGTCTTGATGCTGCTGCTGGTGTTGCGGCTGCTGTACAGAGGGAACCGACGGCGGAGAAGTCGATGGTTCATGTTTGAATGTCGAAGACGCAGCGTCTGCAAGCGAGGGCTCAGAAGCAGCCGGCACTGTTGACGATCCCGGTGCTGCGCTGGAGGATTCGGAAGGCGCGGTCTCGACAGGCTGAAACGCAAGATGCTTCCAGGTCTTGCTCTTATAGCGCTTGGTGTTCTCCAACCTTTTCTTGCGATTGTGCTCGGACATCACGTGCGAACGGATGCGCTTCAGCGTCTCCTCGCGCGTCCCTTCCGACACCGATTGCGGGTCCGTATGGACCCAGAAGAGCGTTGACCGACCATTAGACGCATTGTTGCCCTTGCGAGATTTGCGAAGCTTCGATGAGGTACTCTTGCCTACATCGGGGCGAGGAGGAGGTTCCACGACAGCAGGCCGCACGGCAGCCTCGTCGTGGACAGGCGATGAGGAGGAGGAGGAGGGAGCGGTGGCAGAAGCGGTCGGGATAGCTGGGACGAGGTGTTGGTGTGGATGTTGATGTTGTTGAAATTGTTGATAGGGATGATGTTGAGGTGGAGCTTGAAGTTGATGATGATGAGGATGTTGTTGTTGCTGCTGGTGATGAGTATAATTATTGAAGATTGCAGGAGAGCTGGAATCCCAAGCAGCTGGTTTACCAAGCATTGGCAGGACCTGCTCGTGGCCACCGCTGGCAGAAGAGCAAGCGGTTGGCTGGAGGTGGGGATTCTTGGCATCCATCGGAATTCAATCAGCAATCACAGATACTGCTGACGATGATCTTCATAGGTATGAATTATTCATTTTCGTTCCAAGAGTCGGCCAGAGGGGGGACAAGAACCCGGGAGGGTGGATGTATCGGATGGGGATTGGAATTGGATAGAGAGTCAGAAATGAGATGAAACTGAACAGGGTATGACAGGCCAAGGAAATGCTGAATGGTCAGCACATTGCCCCTATCAGGAAAAGCCCATCTTAATCTGTCCGGGGGTGAGTGTGTGATGGGTGTGTGGTTTGTCGTAATTTGCTGAGGATGAAGATGAGGAAAGATAGTTGCAGATAGGGCTATAGGTTATTTATCGTCAGGTAGGTCGAGTTCGGGAGGATATTATTGATTATTAGAAGAAGCAGAAGAGGGGGATGGCAAGAGGAAGAGAAAGAGAGAGAGAGAGAGAGAGAATAATAGTGGGAAATTGCGATAGTAAGCAAAGCAGAGGAGAGCAAAAGTTAAGTCAAGCAAAGTTCATTTAAACAAAAGCACAGGCTTCTGTCACCTGTGTCTTTTTTTTTTTTTTTTTTTTTTCTTATTATCTTTTTTTTCCCTATTCTTCCTTCTACACTACACTTTTTTTTTTATGGAATGTAATCTGTATTCGTTATCTTCTGGATCTATTCTTCCTCTGTTCTCCCTTGTTTCAGATGCACGGATACGAATTGTTGATGTTGGTAGAGAACCTGAAGCTGCCTGCTGCAACAATAGCAACACCACCACTAAATTATCCACCACTATCTATCTACTCCTCCTAACTCACAAGTGGTTTAATGAGTTCATTCACCCAATTTAAAACTCTGGACTGGTCAAAAACCACTAAAGCAAAAAGACCCTACTCTGTACAAATTCCATCACAAAACAAGCAGCCAGATCTCGGATGCTGTTGATGCCGGGCACCGAGTGGAGTCCAGAACCAGTATTGAACTGTATGGACTATGGACTACGGACTCTGGATGTCGGCTTGAAGATAACAAAGTATGAAGGGTCTCTGGTCATATTCTGCAGGAGGATTGCAGACACACAAACATCTGATATCCTCGTACTACAAGGATCGACTGTTCGACCCTACAGAGTAGCTGTTTTGAGGGAAGAAGCATTGAACCCATCGACACGGACACTGGAACTTGTCGTTCTTCAGGTCAATGACAATGAGTGTCAAGTCTGAATCCGACTCCACAGCCCACATGTTCAGAGCTTTCGATCGGACAAATCCTAGACTCACGCTGGGAGGTTATCTTCCATGTGTCTCCGACCCTCCTTGCATACTCGAAGTATTCGAAGTCTTATAGAAGGGGATCGATCTTCTAACATGACTCTGACCACAAGTCCTCATTGCTGCTACTCTGGTAAAATCATGAAGAGTTAACTATCTATTCCAGGTTACTTCCATAATCAATTTCATGGAAGTTTATTTTCGAACGGGTACAACACGACCTACCTATCCATACTCCATACGGATAAGACTGCAAGAATACCTTACAGAACCCAACCTAGAACACTTACAGATACAGAGAACGGATAACTGGGTATCCTGAACTCCGAAGTACCGTCCAGGAATCATATTCCCGTGCGGATATATTTTCCACCTAAGCACTTGGCAGTCGGCAGTCTAGTGGTACAGTCCGCAGGCCCTGCGAAATCAAAGAGACCTCTTCGCAGTCCTTGGAGCCTCGAACTCGTTTGTTCCCGCATCCGCGCTCTCTCCCTGTAACTACTTATCTACCTATCTACCTACAGTACGCACGGCGTACTCCGTACCCAACTTTTTCACCCACATTCCTCACATCCATCCATCCCAGTCGCAATTAATTGCCTTGTATTGCTTTTGGATACGAGATGCAGCGCTGCATAAGTGCCAATATCCCAAATCTGCGGCTGTGGCTGTGGTAGAGATCGTCGATCGCATTCTTCTAATCGATGTTGACTCGACCGTGCTGACCGCAAGATGCAGGATGGGACGCGGGCGACATCGGCTCTTCCAATCATGAAGGTCGGTATTATTGTTCTGCACGCACTACATAATTATTATGCATATCCTTCTACTCTGTAGCTCCGCAGATGCATGCAACAACTCGATACGAGATACGGAGTAGATACATGATATGCCCTTTGTAGTGGATAGTAGATCGTAGTACGGAGTAGGTTTCTAGAGACCATATCCCCCCCGCCAGTTGAAATTGTTGTAGAAGAATCAATTAGACTACTAGCTCAGAGTGAAGGGTTAGCGGTATCAGTGTATTCCAGCAGCTGGGAATTGACAACGCAACTAGGTGCACTATATAATATTGGATACTGTGTGCGTGCAACATGCAGAACCCCTCAAGTGCACTCCAGTACTCCGTACATACTCCGTATATATATATATCTTGGACGACCTTGACTCCACCTATTCCCCAAAATTCTTTTCTCAACCCACACAAAGTAATAAACCATTTATTGTATACCATCTTTAATATTACCTGCTAATGCGCTACTTTATCTTCAACGAGAAAATGCGCCTGCGCTGCAAGCTCGCTCAATGCATGAAACACCAGAAGCCGTCTGATGCAGGGAACAGGTGATGAGAACAACCGGGGGACAGGTCTTAAAAATGACAATGAATGAAAAAAAAAAAAAAAAAAAGTAAATAAAAATAAAAAGAAAACCCCCCAAAGAAAACGATCGCTATTACAGGGTTAGCCCTTGGCTAGCCATCTAGACTGGACCTCAAGAGCTGTGTGCATATAGGCCCTACGCCATTCCCGGCCGCGGGAACACTGGTACCGTTTCCAACGCTTCATACCCGCCCATTGTCCCCTGCTGCCCGCTGACATGCCATCCCTGGCCAGTCTGTTGGTTGACAAAGGCGCTCTGCCGGAAAGGATTGGTGCTTCCTGTCGGATTCGGCCGCAAAGGCGCGGCCGCTGGTGGCTGCAACCCTTGGGCTTGTTGGGGAGGGACGGAAGCGCTTCGAGCAAAAGGGTTGGTCCCTGTTCGTTGAGGTTGAAGCAGTTGTGGCTGCCCCAGGGAAGCCGCTTCAGCAGGGCCAGCATTAAGTTGTGGATTCACGGTCGAGAGGCGTCTGGCGAATGGATTCGTGTTCTGTCGGTTTATTGGCGCAGCTGGCAGCGCCGTTCCTGTTGGCGTGCTCATCAACATTGACTGCCTGAAAGGATTCGTCGTTTGCTGTTGCTGCTGCTGCGGCTGTGGAACACCCAGCATAGGTTGTTGCTGTGGTGGGAATGATGCAACATCGCTTTGCGGAATGGGGCTGAGATGGTTTTGGAACCCGTATGTCTGTGGCTGCGCAGAGTAGCCGCCAAAACCGGCACCGGTTGGGGTAGCTTGGATAGGCTGTGGAATTTGAGCTTGACCAAACTGATTGTTGTCTTGCTGAGGAAATTGTCCCCCAAAGGCCGTCTGCTGAGAAAATAGGGCGCCTTGGGGCAGTTGTTGAAATCCATTCTGCTGGGTGTAGAACCCCGTCTGTTGAGGCTGAAAGCCCGTCGGCTGAAATGGCATACCTTGCGGATGCTGTGTCGGAACAGGCTGTTGAAATGCGCTCTGTTGGGTCATCGGCTGCGGGTTGGGTTCGATCGAGTCAAAGAAATCGATTAGGTCTGCAGGATTCGCCTTCTTCTGAGGTTTGGGTTCTGTTTGGGGTCGGCTTGGGGTAGAACTTGAATGACTGGGAATTTGGTTGCCCCCGGTGATATTGCTTGTCAGCGCCGTGTTCGGACCCCCACTCTTCACACCTTTTCGAGCAAGATATTCCCTACGACGGAGGTTAAAATCGGGATCATTGAGATCGTCTTCCAGAAGGCGCGTCAAGTCGGTCGAAGCATGTTTGAGTTTGGGGATTTCCAGTCGAGTCGCTGATTGAAAGTGCCGAGCAACGCCCAGAAATTTAACTACCTCCTCTGTTTGTGTGGTGAATGTCTTGTAAATCTCGAGAGCTCGCTCGCTGTCCGGCCGCGACATCTCAAAATAATGTTCTGGCGCGCATCACATTAGTCACGTTCATGAAATCTCCAGGAAAGTCACGTACCCAGAACATTGATTGTGCCCTCGTTCATAACCGAGTATAGAGTCAGTAGGTCCAAGGTAAGCAATCGGAATGCTGTGAGCGTGATCTCATTTTCGACTTCATCTGTCAAGAGCTGGGGATGGACCGTCAGTCCCAAATTGCGACAGCCGCCACAGCAAGAGGATAACGCACATCGCAACGTAACAGAGCCCGAATCTGATTCTGAACAATTTCAGTTTCCCTCAGGAGGCCCCTTTCGACCGTCAACCGTTTCATCCGCCCCTGTCCGCTGCGAACATAGTCTGTCTTCGTGGAATCAAACGCTTTTGCGCGCGCCAGGAGGTAGTCGGCATATCGTCGGATATTATGTCCCTGTGTTTGTACTACAGCAATAAGCCATCAGCATTGTGGGCACATGTTTCGCAAACACCCAGTCCGGCCTCTGGAGCCCTGCATACTCACCCTCTGAGTATCCGCTGATTGCTAACTTGTTCGGGTTCTCTGCCACGAACTGTAATGTGGCGTCCAATTGCCCCTCCCGTATCATAAGGTGAACAACGATTAGCGACTTGAAAACAACCGTCCACGTCGATTCGCGAACTCGAATTTGTAATGTTCGGAATATCTCTGCGACTCCAGCCTCGCCTGTATGCGTTGCCACAAGAATATGCTCGATATATTTCGATTTAGGGGCCGCCAGCTGGTCGCGTGCAGAGAGTTATCAGCGATCCATCAAATTGACGCCAGCGGTAAGGGAGTTGAGGCATTCAAAGAACCGACTGACCTTCACCTTGGTAGCCCCCTTCACTGACTTCTCAAAGTTGTGAGACATTGTCAGAATGGTCCTGATGCCCAATTGGGGCAGTGATAATAATCAGAAGACCAGCGGGGTGAACTCTGTAACTGTGATTTATGAAGAAAAGACCGTGCCTGCGGAGTAAAGATGATACACGTCTATGAGACTGATCACGAGAATTTCTGAATCGATGCGTTTGTTGCAGCACGAAAAATAATCATGGTGGCTCAAGAGGACATGCTGCGGAGTAGGTGGTTCTTGCGGAGTTAGATCAGGAACAAATAACAGAAAGCCCCTGATCACACGTCGTCAATCAAAGCGGAAGAGTCGGATTGACGACAGTCAAAAAAAGAGCTCTCTCAAAATGAGGGAGAAGCAGATGCTGATGGTATCTTCAAGATACAGCGAGAGCCTGCGCCTGTTCGCAAGTTGGTGTGTCGTCGGCGGTGGAGCTCCCTAGCTTAGATCATTACGGAGTACGGAGTCGTTAGATGATGATTTCCCGCTACAAAGTGAGACTCTACATGACTAGTGCTGGCATGAGGAGCAGGCCACTTTCTTGATTTACAACATCCCACCAATGCCATCGACGCGCTGCTCTCTACGCGTCGATTAATCGGACTCGTTCTTTACGTGAAGAAAATAAAAACCTCAAAGGATCTTAGTCCTGATACCCATCTCTGATGGTTGGATGAGCAGTGCGGCCAATCTTCTGCATCTCTGCAGCATCGTCGCCCATCCATGATTTTGAACCATGGATTATTCTGTCAATTGAAACATATTATCTGGAGTAGGATCCCGGTAGTTGTTTTTTATCTGGTCTACCTCGTCGGCTCATACGAGGCAAATGACTTCTCAGGTCGACCGGTTCGACTGTGCAGAGTCAAGAGCATGATGAAGAGTAGTAGTCTGGAGAGGTGAGAAACTCTCATCTCATGCTATGAGAATCAAAATTTGATGTTGTCAGGGAGACTTGAGGGACAAGAACTAGGTAACACTTCTCAGAACATATGACTCTTGCTCCCTCGCCATGGAGCTCTCATATTTCATTCATTTGAGACCTCTTTCTTCATCAATTCTTGCTTCCTCATTCATTCACTACCTCACTTCCGGGCCTGATGCCATGAAGCTCATGTTACCGCCAGGTGGTTGACCTCTGTCTGCACTGAATCCAGTGCTTCAGATGGGAGGCATTAACGTCCCTCAGAAAACAGCAGATTATGCTGGCCTGATCTTGCAATAACTGGGAATTTGTGTTCTAGATCCCGACACTTGACACGATTGCTGCATCCCTGGGGTCGATCTAGCTTCTTACTGTGCCTTTTCTAATGGAACTTGTGTTACTCTGAGCTCTACTCAAACCAAGTCACTCCTTCTTTCAATCCATACACTGCCTGGTTTCAATAAGCTCTATTCTCTGTCCAGTTTGAACACATAACTCTACAAGAAGGCATCATTTCAGATTCTCATCTTGAACTTGAGCTTTGTCAAATTCCAGCATAGATTCAATGGACTTTACTGAACCGAAGCCTCAGGTTAGCTGGAATGAAGGCAAAAGGATATTTATCTGTTGTCTATACAGGTTTTTTGAAAAGGACAGAGAGGCATTTGAAAGGATTTTTAACACTCATTATGAAGAGGACTTGAAGAGGGATGGCTTTAACAACAGAACTTCTTATAGCACCATCCGCACCCAGATTCGTGATATGAAACGGCAGGGGAATCCTTTATGGGGGCGCGTTCATCATTCTCCATTCTATAAGAACGGTCGTTGGCGCTCAATCCTCAATGTGATCTGGAGTGTTGCCGAGTCGCTGGGGATCACACTTGTCTACAAAAAGGTTGATGACACAGACACTTCTGGCTACCAGCCAAGAACACCGAAGACCAAGCCTGCTATTGGAGTAAGCTACCCTTTAACCATACTGGATAAGCGATAGGGTCCTAAGCATTGGCTACAGGCATCCCCAACTAGCTCATCCAGCTCATCTGAACCATTGACTGATACTACTGTCCCGCCGTCTCAAAATATCTTCAACTCCAACATTCGTTCAGGACCGCCTCCAAGAGTTCAACCGGAAACCACCCAATGCTTGACCCAATTCGGCGGGAAAGTCTGTTGGTGGTGTCAGGACCAAGGCAGCAGTGTAAGAAAGTGAATAAATTATTTGCACCCATAAATACAGCTGACAATGGAAATAAGGATTATGATAACAGTACCAATACTCAGTTACCACGTCTCCTCTACAGATGGTCCAACGCAGACTCTCAGGGCATAAATACCCCGAAACATTTCATCGCTGGCCTATTCTCCGACACGGAAGCTCCTCGTTTTCGACCAGAGAATATCCCAAGTGAACAATTTGACAAGTATGTATTAAATCATGTCAGTATTGCGCAAGAGACCAGTCCTTTCATATCCACATTTCAATCAGTTCTGGCTCCCATCCATAGGGCTCTCCGGGGAATGGAGGGAGCAAGGGTCACAATAATTGACTCACAAAGGCTAACAACCCCTGTGTACTCTGCGAGAGACCTGGTGCACAATAATGCGATTCATATCAGAGGCTACAGTGGGATAGGGGAATTTCTTATCTGGCATGAAGTAAGAAGCCCCGCGATTGTATGCTCATTTAAGATCACCACTCTTGTGCAATTTGCACAAGAAAATGAGGAGATTAATACTCTTCTGCAGCTCAATAGAATCGCTTCATACAGGCGTGTTCGGGGCCGATTGAGGACGGTCCTCTCAAGGGAAGAGGGTAGCATGAACTTAAATCATCATTCTGGCCAGGGCATTGGGAGACTTCTACGATTCATCAATATACCCCAAGAATACTACCAGACAGTTGGGGAGGGGATTATGAGATCATGGCAATTACGAAAAAGGGGATCATGGCCAGAGTTTTTTGAGGGGATGCAGCTTGGCTTCTTTTCTATGTCTGCGCAATGGCTCAGGCCTATGAAGATGGCTGCCACATATGCACGCGAAAATGAACTTGCTCAAGATATTGAAGATGAGCGCGACCTATCAATCAATGAAGACGACGAAGAGGAGGATGATGATTCCGATATTGATACACCTTCTCCCGCCCCCATGAGCCCCATTGATACAGTCTTTAATCACGTCGAACGATAAAATCCTGAGACAAGGAATTGGTCTGTGGCTAGAGACCCTCAAAGTCCGATGGAACTTGAGTCCTCCCCATCTTCTGATTCTAGCGTGATTGTGCTTGACGGATTTCTTGAGCAAGAGCTTGAAGAGCTTGGAGACCTGATCGTCGCAAATGAAAGTCCAGAGTTTTCCGAGACAGATATACCTGAGTCGAAGGATAAGTTTGCCTCGGAACGGGAACGCATCAAGCGTCTTCTTCAGTGAGACCGCGGTTGCCCTGTGACATAGGTATGGACGCAGAACAACTTCTCAATGTGCGCCGTATTTTGTTATGGGACAGCAATTACAGACTATCTGGCACAAACAGTGTTCGACGGATATATCCTTCTTACCTAGGTCAGACATGTTTAATGACTGCAGATTGCATTGCGGCTCTCGATCATCATGAGGGAATGTCTCTACTTGTTTTGTAAGCCTATCTGGTGTGATTGCAGATATGGTGGCTGGTAGTGTGATGGACCTTGGGCTCATGATCTATGATGGAAATTGATCCGAAGGGCAAGGGTCAAAGAATATCGATTCCTCCAGGCGCCGTAAGATACGAATGGACATGATTATTTTAACCATGAAAGAAAATTTGCATTCCCAAAGCCACCGTGCGTGATAATCCCCAGTCCCTGGTCTGCGGTACTTCTCGTAATCTAACACAGGAGGATCGAGTTTTTTTTTTGTATTGGATATTTCCTGCAGGAGGGTACCTGGGACATGAAATCGTTAAAACAATCCCAACCCGCTTCGCTTATATCCAGTCACGCCGCTGCCCTAGGTTTTATTTCCCTAACAAAACACCCCCTTCAGCCATTATCGACGCTTAGAACTTGCTGAACGCCTTGACGGCCTTGCCGGTACGGGGCAGGACACGGAGGACGTTGAAGCGGACCTGGAAAGAATGTATTAGTTCACATTGTCCAGAAAGAGTGTTCGCAGTTGCTGGCTGCTAAAATCCGATCGCAGCAGCTCAAGAGCATTGCGCGACAATTCATTTCTCGAACAGGGATTCCACATACAGTCTTGCTCAGAGGACGGCACTGGCCGACGGTAACCCAGTCACCCTCCTCAACACGGAAAGCGGGAGAGACGTGAGCGGCGAGGTTCTTGTGTCTCTTCTCGTAACGGTTGTACTTGGGGACGTAGTGGAGGTATTCACGGCGGATGACGATGGTACGGTGCATCTTGGTGGAGACGACACGGCCGGTCAGGATACGACCACGGATGGAGACCATGCCGGTGAACGGGCACTTCTTGTCTGTTTGAAATCAGCATTCTGAAAACCTCCCTTATCGTCTCGTCGACAGGCCTTGATCCTTGGGTTGTGAGGATGAAAGATTTCTTGACACTCCGCATGGCCAAGGCATCAATTTCCGGTGCAGAATCGGATTTTTCCTGACAGTCTCAGTCGTCCTCTCCCTCCATCTTTTGTAGATTCTGCGCCGTAGATTTTCGTGATTGCCTTTCAATATGCCGCGCGGTGCTCTCATCCTCACAAAACCCCGGAAGATCGTAGCCCTTTCTCCGAATCTAGAATTTGATGTCGCCGGCAGAAAAACTCAGAACAGGTCGTGCATACCGATGTAGCTGCCCTCAATGGCAGTCTTGGGGGTACGGAAACCCAGACCGACATCCTTGTACCATCTCCGGGCCTGGCCAACCTTCTTGCTCTTCGCCTTGGTCTTGGAGTTGAGGAAGATGTGAGGCTGCTTCTGGAACGCACGTTCCGACTGGACGGTCAACTCGGTCGCCATTTTTGCGAGAATTCAGTCCGACGAGGAAGCGAAGTCGAGCTGGGTATAAAATTCGTCGCGAGGGGGGTTGTCGGGGGCCTGCGGTGGTCGACGTCGATGTTGAGGAAGATTTATTCGATGATGGGGTTGAATTCGGTGTGGTGAGTGTGCGATCTTGACACTAGGCCGAAAATGGTATGGTTTGGCTCGGCTAGGGCTTTTTGGGTTTGTTTACTTCGGGGCCCGATCACATGAGCGGCGGCCCGGGCGACACGCTTGTTGTATGTTGTTGTTGATCTTATCGGACGGACAGAGCATGGGCGTTTCCAAGTCCACTATTATCACATTTCACATAAGTCGGAAACCCAAAAGAGACGAATGAGTAGCGATCGAAAACCAAGATAGTCCTGTCTATGCTCCCCTCTAATTAGTATCATGGCGTCCAGAGGTGACTCCGCGGGGTCGGTTCGTCCGCGATCTCGTCGCTCTATCGCCCATGTACCTCGATCGAGATTGACGTCGGTTTTGGATAAGGAAAACACCACAACGGACATCGGTGCAGCTCAGTCTTTTGATGGCCAGATGGGATTTACAGGGAAAGAGAAGAAATCTCGGAGTAAGAGCTTGGGACCTGGTGGTTTAGATGCTCTCCAAGACTCGAATGGCAACCGGCGCAAGGTAGGTTCTCTGCCTGCATACGCATCGTCCCCATAAGCGCACTGAAGTTGACATGACCGCTACTAGTCTACGATGGCTACCCCCCTCAAATCAATCCTCAAACCGACGGTTCCAGTGTCTCCGGTTCGAAACATTCCATCTTTCGAGGAAACGCGCAAACGAACTCCGGCGGGTCATAGCGCACAAAAAGACAACGCCGACATCGAAAACAAGAGTAATGAAAAATCGGATCTGTTGATTGATTTCGATACTCCCGCGCAACTGACAGCAGCTGGCACCGAAGACCTAGCCAATCCGTTTGACACCTTCAATGCATCATCTGCCATCGCCGCTGCGAGGGAACAGGAAGAGAAAGAGAGGCGGGAGCGCGAACGTAAAGTGATTATGGAACGTCGCGAGGCGCGCCGGAAGTCAATGGGTTAGCCAATCCCTTGACCCCACCAAACATCACGGCAGTGCTAACAACCATCCGCTCGAAGCGAACCGCCGGGTATCTTTCGCACCAGAAGCGACACTACACACCTGGAACGTCGTTGAGATTCCTGATGACTCGACTTCCTCATCTGCTTCCAATTCCACACGACGCGCTTCATCCCTTGCTGAAAACCAGACCCCTGCACCTGCGCCTGTACAGAGGGAGCCACCGTCTACGCCCGACACTGAAGCCGAATCCGACATTGCATTTTCTCCGGTGGAATACCCGGACTTACAAGAGCTCAGAAATCGTCCCACTTCAGCTTTCAATGGAAGTTCGCATGATACATACTCGAGCCCTTTCAGCGAGGGCTCCGCAGACGGTACAGAAGACATCGGTCTACACGGGGAGTCAAGGGAAGACGATGGTTCATCAGAATCTGAATTTGATGGGGAGAGTACTGCTATGAGTATGGACGACATGTCTGTTCATTCAAGTGCGAGTGTCCAATCAGATAATTCGGGCTCGAGTACCAGTTCCAGCGCTCGTCTAAACGAAGCTTTACGGCAAGCCGCTAAAGAGGCAGGTACAAGAGGTGTCGACTTTGACGAATATGGCGAAATGTCAATGGAGATTGCTGATCAAGAAATTACTGGTGCATTCCAACCTTGGATTAAGAAAGGTCAGAATCTTGAATGGGAAGACATTAGTGCCTTGCATGACCAAGAAAATGTTGATCCGTCAAGACTTTCACTGCAACATTCAGGTGCTCATGCGGCTGATGAGAATGATGAAGATCTCACTATGGAAGTGACGAACGCCATTGGCGGTATAATCCAGCCAAATCGCCCCCAAAGTGTTTCCCGCCGCAGATCGAATGGGGAAGAGACCGACTATGATGAGCAAACAATGGAGTTTACCAATGTTGTCGGAGGTATTGAGCAATTTGTCTCTCCGGCAAAATCTACCGGTGGCGGCGAAAGTAATGCAAGCGATGAGGAGATGACAATGGAATTCACCTCCGTTATTGGAGGAGTCCTCAACAAACCGTTCCAGGTTCAAAGTACTGGGAAATCAAGTCTGCCCGACTGGAACACCGAGCACAATGATGATGGCAGCATGGAAGATGATGCGGACATGGAGATCACTGCTGCAGTTGGTGGCATACTCGCTCCAACTGAAGACTATGATGAACAGGAAGACGATGATCAAACAGCAGGAATGGATTTTACGGCAGCTGTGGGCGGAATTTTGCCAGCAGACGTTGAAGCTGATGACGAAGCCCAAGATCAAGGAGATGCAATTCCAGAGATGGACCACGAACAAATTGGAAGCTCACCCTTCCAGGAGAATGTTCGCATGTCTCCTTCCAAGCCACCGATCTCTTTTCATGTGGCTCCTGTCGCTTCGGAAAGTGGTAGCCCCAGCCTGGCAAGTGTAAGGTCTCGCTCAACTAGGCAGAGTCTGGGCCGTCGAATGTCAAACACGCCGTCATTACGTTCACCACAAGCTTCGCCCGTCAAGAACACGACGGCACCAGCCGAGAATTCCACACCACAGAACAACCAGTCCTTGACTCTTAGTCAGACACCCCCCAGCAACAAGTCTGCTCGGAGTGCATCGTCGAAGAAGCTCTTTCAGCCTGAGTTGCGTGAGATTGCAAGTCAGCGTAAATCCCCAGGACGAAAGAGTATTTTTGGACAGACTGGGACGACAGGTGACTCTACTCCTCTATTCCCACTACGTCCGCACGAGAAACGACGCTCTTCTGGTCTTGGAATTGACAAAGAAGGCCTCGGATCGCCCCGTGTGGCAGCTATTCTAGATAAAAGACGATCAATTGGAGAAGATGCTCCGCGGTTTGTTCCTCAGGAACAGCCCAAATCGGGCGTGCGTTTCGAAGATCCATTGAAACTTCAAGAAGAGGTTGACCTCGAGCGTGAAGAGGAAGAAAACCGAGAAGATGGGCACATCGCGCCGCTAGACGCTACAGCAAATCTGAAGGATATGATATCGAGTCTCACACCGAAGAAGAATAAGCTACGTGGTCGAAAGAGTCTACATGTTGGGGCTGCGCGAGGTTTACTTGGCAAAAGACCCATAGAGCTTGACCAGGACGAGGAGCAGGATTCCGATTATACCCCGAAGCGGCTGAAGGGCCGCAACGTCAGTCCTGTGAAGAGTATCAGGCTTCCAGCACCCCCAAGCAAGGACGAAACATTTGGACACTTGACTCGTTCTCCTACTCGTAGGTTGGCGAGTGTGCCGTCTGCTGAAATCAGCACAACTCCAAGCCAAGAGCCAAAAACAAGCTCTTTCTCATTGAGCCCAGCCAAAGCTGATTCGGAGTCTTTCAACTCCACGGAATCCATCAGTGCAGGGGACGAGCCCATCGCATCTCAAAACACCGAGCCAGAAGTTGAGCCCATTCAGCTCCAGGAATTCCTAAATATGACCAATATCCATTTTATGGAGCTCACTACGACCAAAAGACGGCACACCACTGCCCCTAGTAGTGCGAGCAAGAGAGCAATTCGATTATCGATCGATTCAAAACCTGCCAGTTTTGAGGACTGTGTCGCTGCTGGTTTCTGCACCGTGCCGATGCTTGAGTTATATCAACATGTAAGCTGTTCCCCTCCATTCATGCCGATATTTACTCACTATACTCCCAGTCCTGTCGTGAACTGAAATCATATATCTCCGAAGGGAGACAAGTCATCCGATCCATCGAAACCGAGACTTATGCAGAAAACCCGCCATTGTTCCGAGAATATGCCACGGCCCCTCCTGACATCCGTCTTCTGATGGACAATCAATTCCGCAACGTGAAGACCCACGCTAGATTACTGAGCAAAGCCACATGGTACGAGTGGCGCATGAAGTTACTTGACGGTCTGAAAGAAGGCCTCGACCGGCACATGGGTGATATGAAGGCGGACGAAGAACTTTTGACGAGATATGAAGCACTCCTCAATGACGCAGTACCTTCACTGGCAGAGAAACATGCTTCGCTGCAAGAAGAGGCTACAAACTTGCAGCAACTTGCCGATGAGATGGAGAACTGTAACCAGGATGAACTGCTCAACGCAAGAGAGAAACTATCCAGCTTAGAAGATGAAATTGAGTTGAAAAGGCAACAGTTGCAGGAGTTGCAAGCTCAGTTACAAGATAAGACAGACGTTATCGAGGCTGGAGCTGAGCTTAAAACCGAGTTTTTGGCGCAAATACAGGAAGCGGAGAAAGTGAAGGAAGAATGTCACGGTTGGAGCGCCAAGGAGATCAGTGAGTTGAAAGGTAAGATTCCCGGCTTGTTTTCTTCAGCAACCATCGCTTAAAGGGTACTGACACCCACCAAAGAGTCAGTCCAGAAGATTGAGCATCAAACCGGCTGGTCTATTTTATCAGCCACATCTTCGGAAGAATTACCTGCCGGACCACAAATAACGATGTCTTACCGGAACCAGCTCCGGCTTGTTTTCCATCCGGCAACATTTTTGATTGAAAGAGAAACTCAAGCAACGTCAGACTTGGACAAGAAGACAGTCTTTTCTCTTGAGCTGACTTTCAGTCCAAAACGTACACGCAGAACCTCAACCGAAGCACCACAGTTGACACCCATTGCTTTGTTAGTCTTGAAGTCCTTACAGAAGCACCTCAAGACCCTGCAGCACAAGACAGCCACGCTTGCCCCGAGACATCTCCTTCGATTCATATCAAATGCCTGGGATCTTGTCCTCAGCTTGGAGGAAGAAGCCCGCATGCTCGAATTCTGCGGCGTAACCAAATTGAATTTGACTGAGAAAGATGACAAGCTGTCACTGAGAGCTCGGTGCACCCTACTCGGCGCCGGCGCCCAGAAGGCACCTGCGGCGAAATCCACACAGAACTCAAATGTCGGGCGAAGGAGAATCGATGTCGACTTTGCCATCACGACCCGTGTTGTACAGGGCGAAGACGCCGGCGCTGCGGGTGTGATGGACTTTGAAACCGACGTCATCGCTAGCAAGGTCTACGGATTCGGGTCACATAATGACCTGGGTATGTCCGAGGCGGAGATGCAGAAGATCCTGTTCAAAGGATTGGGAGAGACGGCAGCCGGAGCTCAACTTGGGAACGGTCTTTGGAGTCAAGCGGTTCGGACACTTACGGGAACGGTTTTTTAAGATTGTGAATGGGGCAAGCGTGGGGTACATATTTGTTCAAGGAGTTTCACTGTTTCAGCGTGTTTTTTTCAGATGTACAGAGGTGTTCTGGGTTCTCCCCTTTCTGGGGTCGGTGTCTAGTCTGGGTGGGGTTTCTTTGTCTATACTCTATATCCATTAATGTACATGTGAGATTGAATTCATTCAAATTTAAGAACTCAGTAATTATTCTTGTGCTAGTGCTCAGCCCATATTCGCCATCACCTGACCTTTATGTATATATCCAACTTGTCCATGCATATATATGTAACGCCTCGAAAACGAAGATATCTCAAACTCGACCTCATAGCTCATACATATGGAATGCCAAATCCTCCACCAGGCCACATGGGTTGCTGGCCCGGCCCCTGACCAGGAGGAAGGTTGCCTGGATTTCCATACGGGAAGCCCATGTTCACCGGTGTGAGGGGGACGTTGATTGGCGTCGCCGCGGGTCCCGTCGACGACGCGGTTGGTTGAAAGAATCCTTGCGTATAGTAATCTTCACCAAACTGGTTGGGATCCCAGTCGGGGGGAATGGGAATTTGCCACAAGTCAGGTTGAGGGAAGTTCATGGAGATGGGGATAGGGAGGAATGGTTCGAAGGGGTAGATGGGAGTGGGAGTGGTATTGAGATTGGGATTGTAATTGTTGCTGTATGTTTGAGGAGGCATTGATGGTTGGGTTGATGCTGGGATTTCTTGGTTGAAGGAAGGAGCGGGCATTGTGATGTCGTCGGAAGCTGGGGGGCTGCTGTCGGGGACAACGTAGCCGGCGGAGTTGATGCGGGGAAGGCCTGGGAGATGGGGGATGTCGATGGTCGGGGGTGAGTGGACGGGGGAGGACGTGAATGAGGAATGAGGCGCGGTGCTTTCTTGCTGCTGTTTTTTGTTTTCGTCGTCGTCGTCGGTGTCGGGTACAGTGCGATTCCGGCTTTCGGCCCGGGACGCTGAAACACGATAACCCGTTCTTTCGCTGGGTTTGAGCACCCGCTGCTCTCTTTCGAGGACGGCCCTGGCTATACGCTCGAAATTTGAGCTCATTCTTGTCATGAACCGGGCATAGTTGGTTGGTCCATCGCCGGGTATAAGTGTAGCAAAGAAGGTCGAGGCCATGTTGAGAGATTGGAGGTCCTCTTTGACGTGAGCATGTCGTGAGTCTCGCAAGATATTTATGAAGATGGTCATAACTGCCCCAAAAATGTAATACAGCAGGGACCTATGCAAATTGTCAGATTGGTGATGAATAGGAGACAGGTATATTTCTTCTTCAATTGCCTTACCATATCCATGCTACATCACCCCAAGGCAGATTGTTGACAAGCCGTAATGTACCCCGAGCAGCTTCCGTACAGATAGCGACGGATAATGATAATTCTTTGAGGATAATGTTTGTATCGTAGGGGCCCGACTCCACACTTGCGAGATGCCGTTGTTGGGCAAAATGGATGACCAAAGGGACCCTATGAATCAGAATTAAAGAATTGTAGTAGACTAATTGCATGCCAGCAGATGCAAATCCGCGCAGGAAATCTTCGCCTGTCGCTCCTTGCTTTAATTGTTCATCATATGTGTTATCTGCCCGCCATTCTTCAAGTTCGGCATGGAGTTCTCTGACAATCTGAACGACTTCTGCTGCAGTCTTGTTCTGAAAAGCCTTGGCGCAATAAAGCTTCGCGTATATTCGACCCTTGATAACAGCGATCCGGCAAAGCTGTTGAAAAAATGACTTGTTGTTGCTCAATATGGGTTCGATCTCACTATCCTCAGTAGGGATTTCGACATCAAAATCATCTAGATGTTGAGTTGGGGCATTTCCTGTCCGTATACATGTACTGCATATTGTTCATATTAGCTTCGGATGGCTATGGCACAAACAGTCAGTCATGGTTGCCTTACCTGTGATCAAGAATGAAGGCAACCCAGAAGACCCTTCTTCTTTGTTCCTGCTCCACTTGTGAAAGATGTGGCCGTGGGGTTTCACGGTGAAGACCCATTCGATGACATGACTTTATGGCTGCTGTGATCAATGGCATTGCAGATTGAGTACCTGAATTACCGCGAAGAAAAAGAGCCATGCCCAGTAGAGCCTGTACACTGAGCATGTCGGTTCGACGCAACGTCAGTTCTGCAAAGACCGACATGGCGTTCTTGTAATAAAACCAGGCCCTTTCTTTATCCTTTTCCGATTTCTGGCTGTTTGTGTACCTGTATTCATACGCGAGCGCGAGAATGACATTGATGCTGGCCCACCGGGCAGCGTCATCGCATGTCTGCTGCGTGTATTGCCACTCGACCAGTTCCATAAAGCTTGCTTCATGGTAGAGAGGGAATAAGCGATTGATTGTGCGGAAGTAGTCGCGCAACAATGAGAAAACTTCTGCTCTCGGCGGCAGCGGCTTGAAAACCGTCGAAGCGAAGACATCATGAAACACATCGGGACGCCAGTAGTCCCAGGGGGAGTCGTACTTCGAGTCTGAAACCAGCAGACGGAGGAATTTAACTTCGCCGGCCTTGTGCTTGATCCATTCGATTCCTTCCCGAGAGAGTATAGACAAGGAGGATGAACGCCCTAGTATTCATGTCAGAATGCTTAGATAGTGAGGGACGTTCGAATAAGGAGAAACACACCATAATAGACAGAATCGGCTCTGTTATCCCATCGAAAGATAGGGGCATGCTGACTGTTACCAGCCGAACGTCTACCAGCGGGCCCAGAAATATGATCCTGATTCGAGGCGTTCGAAACACCTGTTCTCCCGGCGCTGGGTAGGCATTTGTCCGAGTCGCAGGGCGGCGAAGTCGAAGAAGAGCCTTCCCATTCATCCTCAGTTCCACTGCCATCAAGCGATTCGTCATCATCGCTAGTTTCAGAGATTCCGAGGTTCTCCTGGTTAGGGATGCCAGCAGCTTTGAGTAGCGACTCGGTCTTCCTCAAACGCTCTTTCAAAGCCTTCACGTACAAGCGCCTGAGTGGGTTGATTAGCCATATTACCTCTAGGAGACATAAAGGCCGAAGGATCGGGTTCGTTAGGCCTACCTTTTTCGACGATCAAGCTTTTCTTTTCTGGTGGCGAATTCGCACGGGATGCGACGCCGCATACATTGCCTACAAGATGAGCTTGATTCATCAACCTCACATGGAGCCCCATTCCTGCAGCAAGATTCACATGCCTGATGCACAAATTCGATCAGCGTCGTTTCCTCTGGAAGCGCAATATGACGGATCCTTACTGACGAGTCAGCTCTCCGGCTTTTAGCTCCGAAGGCCTGATATCGCGAGGCTTGAGGCACACTCCCATGACCGTCCAGCGGTCCTGAAGGATATGCGCCTTCAAATGTAATCGAGGGACTCTGCATGGCCAACTTCAACCAGGCAGTTGGTTGACAGTGTCATGGATAGGGGACATAGACCAGGCCCAGCCGGAGTGCACGGGAAAGCCGAAATCCGAAAAGTTCCAGCCAAAGAGCGCCTATCTAATACGGAAAATTCCGCCGTGGTGCGGGTTCAGATGTTTGGATTAAGGGTGCGATATATCAACTGATGCGCTCCACAGGGCACAGAGTCCTAGAGTCCTAGATAGTAAAGCTTGTGATCGAAGCGGTCGACCGGGGAGCCTAGGTGTTCCGCAATTCTTGGTCGATGCAGCCATGAAGCAGCCCGAGCTCTTTCTATAGGGCCCCGATTCTCGAGAGGTGGATTTGTTGATCGAGATGGACATCGACCAAAAAGTTTCCAACCCGAGCAAAAGACGACCCTGGAATCAGAATGTCTTGAAGACTGGAAAATAATACCGCATCGTTGGTTGTCGGAGGCTCGGAGCATCGGGATCGCCGAGTTCCGACCCAGCAGGCTCTTTTGAAGAACCAGTCAGCGCTAACCAAATATAGTAATCGGTTAGAGTGCTTCATAATATGTATATGATCATGAACCTCGCAGTAACTATAGCGTCAGACTTGACAAACGTGTTTGGAGAGAAGGATTAGCATAAATCTATATAGTTCTGATGGGTAAAGACCGAAACTGGATGATCATGAGATGGAAGGAGGCATTGAAGAGAGCCTCAACTCCTTGTCAAATTTCAGCCTCAATTGTATATAAACATAGGCGACTGAATAACCTCATATAAGATTGAGAACCATGTTGACAACCAATTTTCAACTGATTATTCCACCGACAAAGCTTTTTCATATTCCTTACTTTGGAGTACACGAATCCAAAAACGAGGAATAGAAGTTGACAGGACAACTTGATCCGTAAGTGTTGAGGCTTCTTGACCAGAACATCCCAATGTGATATTTTGATCAGACCAAAATTCTCGTTTTGTCCCTATCAGCCAGGTCTAATCTGTTTTCCATATATAGTTGGAGAAATCTGAGAGAGATAAACATCACATCACACATGTAGTAGTTCATTTCAACCCTGGATAGCAGATGTCTGGTCGACTTGGAGTTACCCTAACAAACCCAAGTAACAAAGAATCCGCAATTTGAATACACCCCCAAGGACTTTCATGAATGGCAGCAAATGCAAAGCTCGCCAGCCTGCTTACTATGCTGAAGCATCTGGTTTCACTTCAGTGCAAAGATCCTTGCTTACCGTGAGTGTTCGCGTCTGAAATTGCGGTCAGGGAGAGGGAACCCAGGAGGGTCGATTGCGTCCGTCCGATGGGATAGTGGCAGCAAATTCCAACACAGGGACAAAGCGTTGATCGTAGAGAGCAATCTTCTTCTCTATGTACTGAAAGATGAAGAAAAGTACCGAAGTTCAGGAATCCGTCAACCATCAGGGTTGTTCTAGACGCATCGAAAAGCCTGTGTTTCTGATGAGTCAATGACCCCATGAAGATACTCAACGTAGGTCTCGATGCCCAGTCGCGATCAGATAGAAACAGCCATTGACAGCAAATCATGGCGACCGTACCAGCATCACCCAGGTAAAGTGGTGCGTTGTTGACGCCTTCCTCGGGCGCGAAGAATCAGACCTGAAGCTGGAAACAAAAAGGTCCGATCATCGTAGCAGAATCAAGAAAAGGAAAAAGAAAAATCGGATGTTCAGATGACCAGGCGCTTGGATTTATCATGTTGTCCATGTACTACCGAGGGAGATGAAAAAAGCAACATCCCAGCAGGCGCCGAATATAGTATACTTTGGGTACTTCAGTGCGACCGATCGTCAGAAGCAAATCTTCTTCTAGACTCGATCGGTGGAGATACGTAAGGACGGACTGAAGTTGCAGAAGAATTGTATCTATCCCTGTCAGGCCGATAACAAGACAGGATGCAAATGCCTTACGGAGTACTGACCTGGGGTAAATGCATGTCGGAGTGTCACGATGCAGCAGCTCTGCTGGATCTACTCAGTAAAGAGTCCAACTGAATGATCTTGTTATTCATTTTTTTTTTTTTTTTTTTTTTTTTGGTTAGCTTTTGTTGACGAGTAACCAGATATCCACCGATAGACAAAAAGTGACATCCCGCAGGGAAGTGTATGGTGGCTTCGACTGTCTCCCCATCACATGGGCATGGGGGATTATTGACGTGGCTTGAATCCGTTCGCGGCAGGCTTGAGTACCATGATCCCGACCCGCGGGAACCCAAATTAAACCATCTGCTGGCTACTGCTTGTGACAACGACACAGTCCAGGCAGTTATCCAAGAGACCTGAGCAGCAGAGGAGCCGTGCTCGGAGAAATCCTGTGTGGCACTGGCATGGAGTCATGGCGTCCTCTGATTGTCGCGATGGCTGGCATCGAGACAAGGAGACATAAGGGAAGTGGAATCATCGCTATACCGCTACTTTGGCAAGGCGCTGATGCTGCTGGTTGCGCCCATCACACGACTGCTGCGAGGGGATTCTGATAGTACATGGTATCGGATGATATTGTGATGGCTGTTGGCTGGTGATGCTTGAAATTGGGATTTTGATATCCGCTGCGCTTGTTCTGCCAAAGCTATACAGTTTTGATCCTTGATTGATTTTTCAATTTCCTTTGTGATCTCTCTTTCTGGAGCAAAAGTACAAACGTTCATTGATGCTGATGATTTTGTTGCTTGTGAGCCCAGGATAGGTACTTACGCACTTACTCACAGTACATGCAGATCGGCTGTAGGAGCTTCGTATAGGGACGATTCATGCACAGCGAGGTTACAGTTGTCTCAGCCACACGAAATAGAAATGGAATGTATCCATCTGTAGCGCATCAATGTATAGAGTAGTCTCTGTAGTATCTAGTCAGATCTTCAATACCTCCTAACAAGGAAATGACTCGGGAGAACGATTGGTTTATCCGCATAAGGATCCATCATTCGGAATGTATCAATTCTCGATGTGCTAAGGCTTTGTGGAACCTATCATTTAGCGACCAAGCAGACAGCGCCTCAGATATCCAACTGATCACCCCCAACGTATCTAATTCTTTGACCACGATAATCGCCCCCAAGAAGCCAAAATCATGAAACACGGCCGTCACCACGTGAAGCGACTGATTTCCTCAGGAACACGAATCACAAACCAGCTCTTGGACTATATCGAAGTCAGATGGCCTGGACTGATTTGGCGTTGCCGCCTTAATCGGCGTGTGGAAAAAAAGGATCCTAAGGCTAATTATCCTGCCTGGTGCCTGATTCCCTTCTGCTTTAGGCTATTCGTATTGATTCTTGAGGCAACTGGAGTGCATCGTTTTTGTTATTTGTGCCTGATACTCCTTCGTATATCCCTATGGAACGGTGTTTCAGCGCATGATAGAGACCAGCTGGCTGACTGTGCTTGAGTATCAAATGACCGATCTTTAGGCACCATGACTGAATCGAAATGCGCATCGGTAGGGGCCGCAGAGACAACTGGATATGTAGTATCGATCGAGCGCAGTGAGATGAAGTATGACTGTCCAGAAGGTTACAGTAAGGGTCAAACAGGAACGGAAACAATACCAGTCCTCATATACCATACGAGTATTCTATAGAATCGAGCAAGAACAGAAGTACGAACATCCTGCTTCAGTTTGTACTCAGCACCGTGGCATGTGTGTACGTATCATTGTTGTTAGGTCTGCATCCCTATCCAAGGCCCCTTGTGATCGACACAGCCGCGAGACTTTGGTGGCCTAGAGGAGAAACGGTCAACATGCCTGAGCTCCCAAATACCTGGACACATTGATGCGCTCGAAGATGTACTCTTTCCAGGCTGGATAATGTATGCTGACCACAAAGAGGGATGGATTGTGCGTGTCTTATATTCTATCGTCTGTGAATCTTCAAAGTAAGTCTCTCCCTCGAAGGAGGTTGAAAGTTAGAATCAAGGGATCGTATCAACTAGAGTGACTCGGTCAAAGTCTATGCTGGTGGAGACATTACTACCATAAATTGTTCCTGGCCCGTTGGAGACTGACTATGCCATCATTGCCATGTTGTGTGCCCCAGGAATCAGTGAACTGCAGATATCAAGCTTCATGCTAACCCACGGTGATAGCCGTACTGATATGCAAAGCCTGGGCCTTGGAGATTTGGCTTGTCCTGGGAAGGGTCAACACACAGCAGCATGGCAACCATCATTCAATTCCAAAGGGCCCAGATCGTGAGATCAGAAAGGGCAGTACAGCTCATCTTCTCGCCGAGCGGCCCATGAACCCTTCTGTTGAAGAACGTTGACCCTTCGGCGGAAGACCGGCTTGGACCCGACAAGAAGACGACCCTCCATCCATTGATCCTATGACGAACAGCTCGAGATCTCCTTCAGCGCAACAAAAGCTCAACTCCACTCAAATCAACCCTTGCATCGAAAACCAGCTCCTGGAAGGTGGAGAGGAAGCTTGCCGCAAGCCCATGATGTGCATAAGCCACCAAACTCTTCCGCTAGTCCAGTTCTCGAACACATCGGACGGATTTCAAACACACCCTGACCACGGATCATGTATGTGAGCACCTGCTTTTGAGCGACGTGATCGGTATTCCCTTCATATTTTGCTGATCTGATGGAACTTCGGGGACTGCGGGCCGGACAGATGTGTGGAATGTGACTGCTCCAAAAAAAAAGTAGAGAACAAAAAGAAAGATATCCGAGTAGAAACGTACACAACATCAGAGCTTCGATGGAATGAGCTTACGGCCTACTTACTTTGACTAGATGGACGCCAGGGGAGGCGGCACATTTATTGAGCACCTGACTCGAGTGCAGGATGCTTGCTTTGAAGTTACTACTTGCTGGAGCATACTTCGTAGAGACAAAGGCATCACATCCCTTGAAAGCTCAATCTAGACCTTCCTTCTCGACGATCCCCGAAATATTGATATCTGAGCGCAATCCAAGCTTCGAAGCTGCACCCAACACAGACCAGAAAATGAGGGGACGCTCTTGAAGGAGATCTGAGACCTAGAAGAATCCGACGCTTAAGTACTACGTATAGGGCTGGATGAATCAACGCTTCGACTCGGCCACGGAATGTCCAGAGTAAACAGTAGTATGCTCAAACATGCATACCACATCCCTCATAGTGAACCCCCCGGTAGACTCGTAGATAGCTATCCAGCACAGGATACTAGCGTTGTTCATTCATTGATGCAAGTGATACAAGTATGAAAGTACAATTCCATCATAATGGTTACTGGTAAGGTCCTAGTTGGACCAGTTCTTTATTCAGGGACGAGAAGTAACCAGCCACTTACACATACCTCCACCCCTGGAATCAAGAAAGATTGCAGATCTTGCTCGATTATGGAATATTGCTTTGATAGACGATGGGATTGACTCCAATGCGATGTATGACGGCGTATCACTGGTTTACTGCACAAGCACAAGTAAACTGATGTCAATTGTAGAGAGAAACTGTTGTTAGAGATGATAACAATATTGCTGCACGTACAGCACTTCTCTCTTGCCCATCACAGTCTGCAGGACACTCAATCGAGTATGTACTTTGTAGTCCTTAGTATAAGCAGAAGAGACCTTGCAAGTAAGGGAACAGCTACCTGTCAATCGCTATGCTTTCCCAGAACTCGCATGCAACTTCACTTCAAGATCAAGATGAACTCAAAGCAATGATGATGATCCCGCATGCTTTTCAACCCCTATTCCTTCAGACCGAGAAGTTTATGCTCCAGCAGCCTCCTGGTTCCCTAGCTCTGCCGCTCCCACGGACCAGTATCCATTTCTCTAGTCGCCGGGCAAAAGGTCAATAGTACTGAAAGTCTGAAAGATGCTCTGGATTCTCACGGGTCAACCCCACATCATGTGACGATGGAGGTGTTCTTGTGACTTTCTCCCTGGTGGAGTTTCGCCACCGAGCTGTATCGATTACCGTACCGTCGAGGTATCTTACACGTTACACAGATCTCGGACCGAGTAATTGGGTACTGCATACAGGTCAACTTTCGCACCCCACGTCAAAAGAAACGAGCGGCATATAGAGTCATGGTTATGATCACGGCACGGTCAGGAAGGAAGAGTTGAATTTCATGATCGTGATTGTGTTGAAACTTGACTTTCCGTGAGTGAGAAGTAAAAACATCAGGTGGTGCCTGCGAGTGATGCTGGCGTTTCCTGACTTGTTCTCTGTCAAATAATGTTCAATGTTTTCAAAGACTCTCGGTGGGGTGTCTCTATGGAATATGGAATACCACATCTATCCATCCGAAGACCTCGGATACTGAAGAATAAATCCTTAGTACTACTAGTAGAGACTTACTTTTCCTTCACTAGTCTGGGAGATCCCCCGTAGGTGCCGTATCTAGTCGCTTACTGTCCGGGGTTTTCTGGGTCATCAACTCCGTCCCCAATACACATCATCGATCATTTATCCCCAACCTAATTACTTAATCATATCCATTTAAAGGCCAGTATTTTTCCAGATCATGAGGTAGAGGGCGGCGCCGTACAAACCTCGTCCAGAGGCTGACTCGATAGGGTAAAAATGCGGAGAGTATGGAGAAAGATAACCATGCGAACCATGCGACGATGAAAACCCAGACTTGTGGAGGAGTCGCAAGACTGATCATCCAGTCGTTCTAGAGCTTCCCTGAGGGTTAACCTATCTATCTGCTGCTGCTAAGTCGATCTTCCTGGTCGGCTCTGCAGTACGCCTGACATGCACCCCGGACTTACAATAAAGTGGCAGCTAGCTACGTGGCTCCGCTCTTCGTTGCCACTGTGGAACTGGATGTCTGCACGAAATAACTATGGGCAGCTGAACTGTCGTGAAGAATGGAGACCGGCTGATTTCGCCTCCCATCTCCCACGGCTCTCAAAGCGAGTTTCACTTTGAGTTTTGTGGAGATTGTTGCCTGTCTTTGGAGTGAGCCTTTCGTGCTGTGATGACTTGCGTCCGCGTTGAAGATTGTATGCATGGGATTGCGGAGTATATTCGCATGTAATGAAAGCTGGTAATAGCTACTTTACTGTCCGATTCGTTAGGTAGTTGACATCATGGGTCTTTATCAAGTCTTGCTTCGACGACTGCTGCTATTGGTCGTGAGTTGGATTCATCAGGACAATCTGCCTGGAGTACTTCGTTGATCGAGTAGATTCCCTGTGACTCGGTCTCTGCAGATGTCTTCTGCCTCGATCAATCATAGCAGCTTATATTGCCGTCTCCTCAACAAGGCTACGCTGTTGGTCAAACACTGTGTGAGGCTTAGAGCTCGCGCGGGTCGTGTCTACCACTTACTGTTCATAGATACCTTGTTTGTGCCCTTCATAGCAGACAGTGTGAAGCGACTTGAAAAAAGAGCGAGTCGCGTCAATCGCGCGTTATATCATGTGGCTGATGCTTATCTCCACACTGAAAAAAAGGCGAGAGGCGAAATTTGACAACTCAGCTATCAGCTGCTCTGGCGATCTGGGCCTCATTATAGGACATCACATGATTGCTGAAACGTGCGCCTGTGTTACTGCTGCACAGTAGTGCTGCTGCCTGTGGAGCGTTGGCAGGGCACTGATCGAGGGAAACATCTATCGGTCGTGGGGAACCTGAATCATTAATATCTGGACAGGGCGATATGGGCTGGTGTCGGTAGATCATTCGATACTCTGAAGCTTCTACAGTCTACATAACCTCCAAAAGCTATCCAATTATGGAATGAGGTGAGACGATTGGACGGGTTTGACAGATCAACGGCCATTTATCGGGGCCCAGGATCGAAAAGCATGATCACGGTTTTGATGCTCGTCAACAACGATTTGGGACATCTGGTACCTTGTGACTCGTGATGAACAGAGAAGGACGATGCTGTGACACTCACTGGCTTGATCCTTCTGGTCCTGGGTACGGAGTGGACGGAATGGACACAGCTTGGATTTGCTCTGGGATGGGCGATTCGAACAACATCATCCATGCCGTGCTTACAACATCCAAAGTAAAATTACGGAACGAGATGCCTATTGCCGCGAAGATCAAGTGTGTTGATGTGATAGCAATCACCATAATACTGTTTTAGCAGGGGATCCCTTGGTGGATGGCGGCTATCTAGCCTCAATCTCCAGCATGAAAGAAGCCTGGAGATCGTCGTTGGTAGCACGGAATACCGAAGCCTCTAAGATGTTTGATTGCTTTCAGACATATCAACACCTCAAACATCGATAAGAGCCAACTAGGAGGATCAACCCGATCGGAACCTCCTCTTGACTTCCCCGGTATGCAGCTACTTTCGTTTGGGGCAGAATGCGGATTAGATTCACATTCCACCGGCTAATAACAGGGAGGGAGATCGACTTCAGCCATGATCATCAAGCCAGCAATGGGAACACTCTACAGAGTTGTATAGTAATACCCCCTATGAACTTACGGACGGAAAAAATCCACCAGACATCTGGGGAATATGGGGAAGACACTAGAGAGATTGAGAACTACCAGCTATAAACTAGATATCCCGTAACTGCACTGCCGAAATAGTCAAGGAGATGACTGCTGGAGGTCATCTCGACAAGCACAAAGCCTGCTGGGGCACGGCTTGGTTGCTGGCTCAGAAGAGCAAATTCCGTGACAAAAGCAGTTTAAGCATCGATCACCAGGGACTGCAAGCGAGACTGCTATGGCCCCTGAGAAGGGATGTGGCGTGTCAATAACCACCAATGTCTAGTCTGGTCCGAAGTACGGAGGAGAATCACATTTGAAACAGACTCTTGAAAGAGGACAGTGATGGAAGGCAACCCCTCTGTATCTGAATTTCTAGCTAGATATCCCCTTCAAGGTCAAGATGGGGGTGGATATGCCTGACTAGAATTGAGGCTTGTTTCCATGACTGAAGATGTGGAGTCACGGAGTGATATCAACCTAGTTATCAAATATCAACAGCAATCATCCGTCCGGTTGGACCAGCGCTTATCGATATGGACCCATCTGGAGAGTCAAGTGACTGTGTTGGAAAAAATGCCTTGTTCTTACTCAGCAGCAGAGCAGGTCACAGGACAAGAAGATCCTTTATTCAACTGTTTGTCTCTCTCTCATAACTATGTACCCTCTGTGGCATGGTACCTTGATGGTCTGGACTGGTAACTGACTGCTGTTTTTCCCTTGATATTTTTAGCTCTCTTCGATGTATCATCAGTAATATCCAGTTTCTCCAGTCCAATGTCACTCCAGATGGAACTAGACCTTTGACAATGGGCCTATTTCTCTAGAATGGAATCGAGGCCAGCGAAGCAGCCAGCAAAGACGGACAGTAATAATAATGACTATCTAAAAGAGAAAAGGAAAAATGGAAGGGTATCATACAGGATCTGATCATGTGTCAATCAAGTACTGTTACCTGTCTGAATGCAGTTTCACCGGGGTCAGTGACAAACCCTTTCCCATTTAGCTTGCAAAGGAGCTAATAGTACGTAAGCCGATCGTCTAAAGTATTCCTCTGCCATAAAAGTTCCGTACTTTTCCTTTTTTTTTTTTTTTTCTTCTTGGTGTGGAACTCCGGAAACAGACCGGTAATATTACCCGTGTTTATGACGTGGTATGAAATACCAGACGACCCACGGGGATACTCCGGAAGTGACACACAGCAATAGGGAAAAATGATCAAAAAATAAAATAAAATAAATAAAAAAAAAAGGAAAATAAGAAAGAAAAAAAATACTTAGGCTATGATCCGTTATTACTCTAGGTACTTACTTACCACTTACCGCCCCATCCCCCATCGCCGGTCACCGTAGTTCGACCTGTCCCTCGGTACTCTCCTCGGCCTTTTCTCTGTGTGGCCACCCTCGATTTCCTTTTTGCTTCTGGTTCTCTTCTCCTTGTACCGTTACCATCTCATACATACACACACTCCCCCCCCATAAACGAACTATTTGCCCGTTTTCTCTTTCTTCATCCGCTCCTCCTCCTCCACCTTTTTCTCCCCCATACTCTGGTGCTACTTTTTTTACACCTCTCTTTTCCTCTCTTCTCCTCAGATTTCCTCTTGTTGTGGACGCCGCCTATCACCCTTCCTAAAGATCCCGCTATACCTCGGTACGATTGTGTCGATTATCCATATCACCTTTTTGCGACATCATCTGCCTATATCTACAAGAGACATCCGCTCGATTCTCTCTCCGCATACCTGGATATTTCTAAAGAAGGAAGGTAGCTGGAACACAGGATTGAAACAATCGTTTGGTCCATTCGTCATCTACGACTCGTCAACTTCACCTTTGGACTGTGGATCCGGCTTGTGTCTCGGTCTCGACTCGACTCAACTTGCCGGGATCTTCAACAGCTGTGTCCCTGCATAAGCATTCGACCGCAGCTCGGGCGCCACATCTAGTTAAATAAGTTCTCTTCAGCACGCCCTGCTGAACAGTTCACACGAGCCCAGGCCTCCTGTGATAGCTTCTGCCTAAGGGGAATCCTACTCTCATCTTTCTCGCGCCGTACGACCACGATCGGGGGAGACGGCGACCCCGAAACGACCTAAAAGAATCCTCTTTTGTCAAAAGGAATACGGATCACAATTCCGAAATTGTGGCATCGATAGAATGCCTTCGCGTTTATCAACTCCTGTCCTGACCGTGGACGCTGCGAAAATTCACAAGGTTGATACGGCTAATGCACAGAGTCTCCATGGCATGTGGATGGGTATGTTACTATCTCTGCGTACAGATTTGCTGCGAGCGATGGCTGATTTTTCCTGATTCATTTTGAATAGTATTTTCCAAATGTGCCGATTACATGGAAGAAGGTCGTCGGTTGGAGAATTTGAGTTGGAGACTTTGGACACGTGAGACATTTTGTGTGGAACCCGATAACTCCAGCAATACATCTGTTTTGCCACTCCTTCGATCAGAGGCTGGTGACTTGCCAGAACTCTCCGCCAGTGTTGAATCTGCGGCATCAGAACAGGCTGAAAGGATTGAAACTCATCTTCAGCGTGCTAAATGTGAATTGAAGCCTACCGTTGTCCGCGAAGACTCGTTCTCCCAGTTAGGTCGTGGGAAGGAGAAGCACATTACGTCACTCGGCTTGGAGCGGATGGTGCTTAGCATTAAAGAAAAGAAAGATCTCGAGCCTCTTGCTTCAGCAATGACCACAGTCGCCCCTCCAGTGGTTGACATCGCATCGCGACCAGCAACGCCAACACCCACTCCTCCATCCGAACATACTGTTACCCGCATTCCATCGTTTCCATCTTTCAATCAACAGGCTTTGCAGTCTACGGAGTCGTGCTCGACGACTGCGCCCGAAGGTAACGAGAGCGATAGTGAGAACATCAATGCTTCCGACACCAGCGTTTCTTCCTCTGGCATGCTTGCCTCTCGGCCCGGTCTTGTTAAATCGCCGAGTATTGTGCGTGGGTTTTCTCCTTCGCTCATTTCCTCTTCATATCGGTCGCAGCCTAAGCTGTCAGCCGACCCTGAACCGGCACAGCCACCAGCCCAGCTGAAACCAACGCCGTTCAAGCGGAAGGGTGGCATGTTCACCCTTGGTGGTTCTTCTGGTGACGATGATGAGAGTTCGTTTGAGGATCGGATATCGATACAGAAGCCGCATCGCAGTTCTCTCTCTAATGAATTAGGGAAATCGGCCACCAGCAACCCCAGTCCTTCAAGGAAGGTGACTTCATTCAAGGATCAAGTCAAGATCATTAAGCCGATCAGCGAGCGATCATACGAAAATGATGAAGATGCCATCGAGACTGAGGACGAGGTTTCTGAGAGTGCGATTGAGGATGATGAGGATTCCGACTGGGAAGACTCTGTGACTGAGAGTGGAAGGTCCAGTGTCGAAGAAAGGGAACTCTTCCAGCGGGTTGACTCCCGACCGAACCTGGTCTCGCGTCCCTCCCTTCTTACAATGATGATGCACCAGCCTGCCAAGATGCAGGGGCCTACGTCTCGGTCCAGTCCAGCCCTCCAGCGTTCGCGCTTAACATCACCTAATGGGCCATCCATACCCGCTTCGCCGCCCGAAGATGATGAGGAGAGTCTAACAATGCGTGGTCCGGACGTTCCGCGCTCTAAGCCGATAATTGTGAAGCCCACATCGCACTCGGTCGCTCACTCGCCTCGGACTACTCGCAGAAACATGCTTGCTACCGAATTAACAGAATCACTCCGGCGCCACTTGCTTTGGGAACGACAGCAGAAGAGTGCGACCGCAAATGCGTTCTTGAAGCGCCGGCATACAACTCATGACATGGCGAATCTTCAGGAGTATCCTGAGCCAAAGGGGCCTCAAAAGGGAAAAACACCTCAGCAAACCGTTCCCCCTTCCACAAATCGCAATCCTGCAAGTTCAGCCATTGACAAAGATGTCGCGAAGAATGGTTCATGGAACCATTATACAGACTTTGGACCGTGGGAATACCACGTCAAGGGATGGTAGAGGCAGTCTACCGACCCAACCCTCCTGTCAACTTTCTGACATTTCTCTTTATCCATTTTGTTCTTTTCATCCAAGTCATTGACAGATACCCGTCTTTCTGAAGGGTGATGTTTTTCGACCAGTGATACCCGATTTCTTGATGCACCCTTTTCTCCTTCCCCCTCCCTTTTTTTTTTCTTCCTCTTCAATCATGTCAAGACTATCGTCTCAACATGCCTGTGACACGTACGATCACGACTGCATTGCATATCGGCGCACTTGGGATCCATATTGTTGTTTATCTTGCGACTTATGCCGGTTTTCCTTTTCGGGCTTCCCGGTCTCCATCAACCGATACATGGCATCGAGTGGCTGTCTGATCATGTTTTATTAAACGAGCGAACGAGCCGCACGGGGGACACTTCTACACAATTAATCCTGTACAGATGATATCCTACATTCGGCGGTGAACAGCTGCGAAGGTGTTTTTGGAACCAGGCGGTCTTTTGTTTGTTTGATTTTTTTTTTCTCTATCTCTCTATGAATCGATTCTTCTGAATGGATTTACCAAAAATCATCATCGGTGCAAGCGACAGCTTCATGTCGAGGCTGCTAGAAACATTTTCTCGTGGTCTCACATTGGCATCTGTTCTCTGTTCTGTTCTGAATTTTTTTGATACCAAATACTATTTCGCAATTGTGATATGTTTGGACTCATTGTTGGTTGGATTGTGATCTGGTCCAATTTGCAGCATCATCTCATCATACCATGTATGCATATTCTGAGAGTATATCTAAAAAGGAGCGTTTATCACAATAGAGCCTATTATTTAGTGGATGACCATCTGTTTTTGTTGCCTTAACATAACCCCCATATCTACAATGTATGTACATACAAGGTGGAGTGACGCACAGACTTATCGGCCTCACATCATTTGAGCGAAGCAGGGATATATGTGCTCATCGTCTCACAGAATCCGACCATACGTACTCCATGTAGATATCAAGTCGTGTCTCTCTGGGCGCATATTGCGATGTTAATCTATCGAGATTAAAATCCCACTGCCAGACGGGCGGACCCCAACGTGCATTTGTTTGGGTCCAAGATCTAGAATCAGAATCACCGCACTGTTCGCTTCCCATGAATGGGTTTGCGTCTTCTCGCTGTTCGAGCTTCAGGAATCTTGCTTTTCTGAGTTCTGGCCCTTGCGATTCGAGCTTTGGGTTTGTTTCCCCCCCCCCTCCCTTATCTTGACCGTTAAACTAAACCTGGGGTGGCCATGTTGAGACTCGACACACCTCATGGATCCTGCTAAATACATGGAGCAGACCGCTCTCCTCGCTTTCTATATCCACCACGGTCAAGCGAGATAGATACCCACCAGAGCAGGAGCTATGACTTCTATTCTATGACTTGGAGCTTGGGTGATATCATGGACTGATGAACCACGAAGCGACTAAGGATTTGCTTCCTCCTCTCCTTCTCAGCTCTCATTCTCTCTAGGTACAACCTCTAGACGGAGCATATGATGCCCCTGCCACATCACATTGACGATTAACATTGAGGCGACACTTTACCACAAAAGGTAATATCCGATCCATGAGATGGGAATGACAGAACGAGTAGTAACTAGGTACAATGGCCTTGCGCCCGTCCGCGGATCGAATCGAATCGAGCTAGACTTCCTCGCAAACCGGTGGTTTTTTTTTTTTTTTTTTTCTCTCTCTCTCTCTTTCTCCACCCTTGGGGTTTTTTTGTTTTGTGTCTGCTGCTGTTTGGGGGGATAAGCTTTGAAGGGGAGATGACTTGGAATTATTAGTGTTACAAGGGTATTTTCATTGTTGGTTGTCTGATACTCTGTAGATGGAAGTGCTTTTGTCTGTGTGGTTTGTATTGATGATTGTGCTGTATATTAAGACTATTGGTGTAGATGTACACAGTGGGCGACTGATAATCCATGATTGAAACCTGGTATTCATGGGAAACAGGCATAGGAACAGGATATATGCTCAGATCTTTTAAATGTGGTGAATCTTGGATAGCTTTATTGCATGGAAGTCTCCATGATGTAATGGTGAACACTCAGCCTTAACAGACAAACCTCATCAGTTATCAATCGTTGCAGAGAGCACACACTCTCTCTTTGACTTACTCTACTATCACTAGTCAACTAGACTACTAGATAATAGGTACTAGGTACTATACTAGGAGAGTAGTCGAGCTGTCATGGACTCGACTCACTCGAGGTCTTAATCATACGGAGTAGACTCTGTCTGCCATGCCATCCCACACTGGCCCCATCAGCTCCACAATCATACAAATACATACAGAATGCCAGGCGGACTTGTAAAGTCGAATGATCGCACACTCTGCCTCAAGTTCTCAACCAACACAGCCCGGTACTCCATCCAGTAAGCAATATAATATCGCGTACCTGATCTCTAGCCATGAAGGTCGATAGAATGCAGACCCCGTAACCAGATAGATTGCCCTGCCTGTGGAGAAA
This sequence comes from Aspergillus clavatus NRRL 1, assembly GCF_000002715.2. Lineage (NCBI taxonomy): Eukaryota > Fungi > Ascomycota > Eurotiomycetes > Eurotiales > Aspergillaceae > Aspergillus > Aspergillus clavatus. The sequence continues at coordinate 721,624 of NW_001517101.1, read as the reverse complement.
AAACGCAAAAAAAAAAGAGCTCCTGAACTTCCCGACTTCCCCAGTGCAACATCCCACCGTTCGAACAAACAGGCAAGCGCGGCTCCCGACGGCACCCTCGAACGTGGAGCGTGGAGCTGAGGCTGCTGATGCGGCTTTCTGTGGCTGGTGTCTTCACTCGGGGGCGACTGGCGAGGGTGGATCGTACCTTAACCTATCCTCATTTTCTCATTCCTTGCAGGCTCAGAGGCTAAGGCTGAGGCTGATCCAGTGGTCTGGGTTTGGTTCTTGAGGTCTTTGGTAGGGTAAGTAACTGAGTACTGACTACTGATTACTGAGTAGCGGGTACTAGGTACTCTGCCGATGAACGGTCCAACCTCTAAGGATCTAGGATAGTGGAAGACCGGTCGGTACGTGAGGCCTTTCCCGAAAGGAGTTTACACGCTGCCCTTGTAGAAGAAAGGCCGAGTCCTTGATTTGTGATTCTGTACTTGATGGTGGGTCGGTGTGGATCAGAACAGGGTGTCGCGTAAACTTCACCGGTATTTGAATTGTTATACAGTGACAGTGTATGTGCAGTACGGAGGGGATTTGATCAATGAGGTTATTCAGATAGCATCTAAGCCCTCATGCAGCCGCCTTCTCGCCTAGCTCTCACATCATCATGGAAGGGCGCTATCTTCGGCTTTCCCCTGTTGAAAACCTCTTTTGCTGTGTCTAAGGTCTTTGAATATCAATATCACTTTTAGTTATGGAGACCTGCTAAGCATGTCATGAACATTTAATAATTATATCACTGTCATTCCTTGGGAAACCGCATGTATTCTCCTCTCCAAGTAGTTAAGCACCCGGTTTGGTATCAATCCCTTCAACGGTTAGGGACGGAAAGAATCAAGGGACTGGAGGCTTGGAGTTAAAGCTCATGATCAGTGCACGAGCTGTGATTTCTGCGCCCTACGGAGTACCGAGATTCTGATTGATACAGCCTGGGTACGGACCAGGTACGGAGCAGTGTACGCCGGTTCTTTAATTCTAACGACAAGGATCGCTTGCTCATTGGTGATTGGAGAGCACCCAGCATGGGTGGACACTTGGACACTCGGCAAGCCGATGGATATTAGAACTTGGGAGTCGGCGGAGATCTGGGCCTGAACTTCTTGACTTCATACATACGGAGTACAAGATTTCGATATCCCATCAGATCTTAGTCTCTTGGTACTTGGTAGTGAAAGAGAGCATCCAACAGGTTTTCCGTCGAGTTCCAGGGTTATCCTGATATCGATACTCTACCCACGAGGATGTGTTCACATCAGGCTATCTTCCCGGCATCTTAACGCAGCAGATAATTCCCCAGGTCCTAATATTCACAAGGCGCGACAACCTGTTCAACCTTCACCCCTGGACTCTAATCCGCCACCATCGCATGGACTCCTTCTCAAAAATCCCCAAAAATCCCTAAAAAATGACTAGTCTGCTCATACCTGCCTTTGTCCCTTGATGCCTGACCGTCGGCTAGTCCGCTTTTTAGTTGGATGCTACCAGGATGTGGCGGCGAACAATCTCTACTCCATAGTTTCTACTCCGTATAACTATGCAGCAAAAAAATTCTTCGGTGGCTCGGGACCATCGTTTGACGCATTTCCCGATCGAGTCGGGATCATGGCCGTGCCGACGGAGTACCTTACTTTGGATTTTGGCCCGGTCGGCATAGCCCACCGTCCGACTAACTAACGACCGAAAAAACACACCACTTGTTGCATGGTTGATTTAGATGTCATGAGACAACCCAAGTAAAGCCGCAAGTAGGGTTTTTTTCTTTTTCACGTGTGGGTATTGGGCAGCAGCATGAACTCTAGATGAGACTTGTGGATTTTCGCCTCAGTCATGTTGCAACTTGCAATGGCCACTCGATACTAGATATTAATGAGACATTAGAGGCGACAAAAGGATAAATCTTAGAATTTGGGAATCATCTTGATAGGGAGCCAAGGAGAAACAACTCTGTAACCCCCGGTACTTATATCCGTTACTACTTACTAGTCCGGTCTACTATGGAGAAGTAAGCCAAAGTGGATTGTCAGGCATACGGATTACGGAGTATGTCAGTAAATTGGCGCTTGGTCCATGTTCGACTCGTCACGTGTTTCTCTTTGGTACCAAGAAATTCAAATCCAAGCCCCCGTTGCCTACACAGTAGTAGGTACTACTCAGCGCAAGCAGTCAAATTGGTAATAAATTGATCGCCGGGAAGAAAAAGAACGCTGGAATTATCGGCCAACCACAAGCCGTGGATTGTGCTACAAAGAACAGCTTTCTACCTACCTTAGGCTCTGGAAGTAGGCTTCGAGAAGGCTTCTAGAAGAGGGGCGCGGTATTATGGACGATGCTTAAACCGCTTTGATGATTGGTGGTCTAAACTCGGAGATTTCCTAGTGTATTGTACGGTAATGAGTGGTATCTGGTAGAAACGTTACCTTACCCTGTGTGCAGGACTAAAGGATGGTAACTTCATTAATTAACCCAGTCAAATTGATCCATGCTCAGTCGGTGGGTCTTTTCCGTAGCCTGGGAAAAAATGTACCTACCTGTGTAAAAGATAAAAGCTGTCAGAGAGAACGCGTTATAAGGACTCCAAGAAGTTCTTGATTATCTAGTGCGGTACCTGATTGTATTGGACGAAATGGAACTACCTAGGAAGGTAAGGTACCTATCATGTGCATCTGATGTCGATATGTTTGCTTCTTTTGCCTCCGTACTTCATTCGTATAAAGCGGGGAATATTCTTGCAAAGCTGAGAAGCTTACTCCATATATGAGTCGGATTACTCTACTCCTACACCACCAGCACTGCTAAACTCTACTTTGTACGGAATCCTCCGTGCAAATGAGAGATTTACCTCTCAGCATCTGAGGTATGAGATGTACGAAGTACAGACGTACCTACACCGATCTCTCCGGTGCTGATTCGCCCAGTAACTGCGATGAATACATGCTACCAATTATATTGATTGGCTGACCACTGAATTGAGGGGAAATCGGACAGGGTGGTGGTGATTTTTAGAGGACCTGGATTCCGTCGCGGACCCCCAAAGTATTTTTCGAGATTCCCGTGGACGGAGGAATAACGGAGAAACTCAGTTCCTCTGTTCCTCCAACGAGTCAGCAGGAGAAGATACACAGAGAGAGTCCCTAATAGTCATGGATGTCTTCATTATTATTGCCGCACACTGTATCTACTTGTAATCATGATCTTATCCCCAGGATGTCGTGTGCAGCCATATCGAAATCATAGTATCGTTTTTCCTTTGCAGGTCTGGTGACTTCGAGGGAACGGGGACGGTCGTACTAGGTATTTACTCCGTACCTTATATTTGGGAGAGCTCCTGATTATTTTCGTCTAGTGGATCGAGGTTGCATTGGAAGGGGAAAAAAAAAAAAATTGGAAACAGTCATTTTCAGAGGGGCGCGTGGGGAGGGGACGGGTCTAGATGGTTATGTACTGATCTGGCGGGGATGACACTTAGGTCAAATATCATTTCATCAAATTTTCCTCCTTGATGATGAATGTTTATTAGGGCCAGCATTGGTGTAGATGCTGTATAGAAATCAGATCCAGTAATGGAGATATCTTGCATTTATTTTCATTTATTTACATGATTCACATGGAAGAAATGGTTTCGTTGCTTGTCACGATAGTCCAATTATTTGCCTTTGATCTAGATCTCCAACTTCCGTGCGAAGATCCCGAATACTCTGCCCCTGCAAATAGCGTATGGTAATCTGGTAAGTATTGGTTAGGTTTGGTTTCCGTATTCAAGGATACAGTTACACTTACATACCTAAGTACGCTTTTGGTACTTCTAGACCAAAGCTGACCCTGGATCCAATGAAGAATACTACCCTTGTGGGATATCAGAATGGTGATAATAATTAGGTCCCGTGTCTATGTCGAGAAACTGGGGAATATGAGCACCAAGTAGGAATCTATTGCATGCGTGCATACTGAATACCCCCTGCCAGCAATCCATAGCGCATATGCGAGTCGGAGCTGCCGACTGCATGCAGTCTATGCTGATGTGCATAGAAAGGTGTAATTATGATAGCATCATCTTGGTAAATACCCTCCAGTTGGGGCTAATTGATGGAGAAAAGTGAACATCTCACAGCGCCACGGTGCATCGATTGAGATCCGACCGTTGAAAAAGTGAAGAATTCAAAGAGCTTGAAATCGGCCAACTGGCTTGCCTTGGTTGAGACGGACTACAGTATACGGGGATGAGACCGCTGTGAATCGAGCATCCATTGAAGGTCATCCCAACGCTCAAGGGCTTGTTTTATTCAGACACTCACCAGCAGAAGATCGAGCACAAGGCCAAGCAGCATCTTCAAGAATTGTACGAGCTTGGATCAGACTATGACTAATTATTGTGTAGTAACGCTTTTGCATGACTCCTTTAATTATTTCTGGGTGACTCAACATGAGTCTCGTCAGACATTCTCAGACTCATACTTCCCCACACACAGAGGATGAGGTCATCATCAATCGTTTGGCTAGATACTTCATGATCCCTGTGAGCTCATTAACTCTTGAAAAGAAGAGGCGGGTGACACATCCATAAAACCGAATCAATATCTTCTGTTCATCATCTCTCCGCCACTGGACACAGTGCATTGAGGCTTCGGTGTGTGTTGTCTTCCTGATAGTAACTTGAATCCAGCAACTATCTCACATCACGTGTCGGCTGACCGCCCGCGAAGGGGAACGATCATCAGTCAGCATCACAGCGACAACGACAACAAGGTCTCTCTATACCACGGTTGCTGCATTTTCTACTAAGCAGAGTCGTGTTCAAGATAAGAATAGGAAATTCGTATTTGGCCCTGACTATCTAGTGTTGGTAGACTGGTACCTCCTCACGCAAGAGCTGCATATTTCTAATCGTCTCCTGCGTCGTTCATCCTACTGTGCATTTGGTTGGCCACCGTTGATCCTACGGTCACCAGATCTCTGTGTTGGCAGGTTGATCACTGTGCTTCTGTCTGTGCCCCGAAAAGTTCTGGGATTGATAGATTGGCCGACAAGTCAGCATACTTCCTTGTCTTGAAGGTATCTTGTTGTTATTATCCTATATTGGCCTTTTTGGAATTACAGCCCCAAGGTAGCGTTCTCCCCCCCGGGGCGTGATATTATCTTGAGACTGCTTGATGTTGTACTGATACACATATTTGCAGAATGACCTCCACAACAGGCCATGGCGCGCCTGATGGCTCAACTAATCCTGAGATCTTGCCCAATGGTAAGTTGTCACCTCCCCAATCCTTCACAGAGTGCAGTGAGGCTGGACTGCCGACTGCATGAACCTCTCATACTTCGGGTTGTTCGCCCTGCAGTCATCTTCCTCCTCTTTGTTCTATTTCCTAGGCAGCAGGTCTAGCTCTAGGTCTTTGTGGGTCTATGCCTGTTGCGCATCTGCTCTCAAGCTGTCTTACCCCTAATTTCTACCTAAATCCATACGCGCAGATGGCGCTGCCATGACCCCCTTCTTCCCCTGATCCAGACATGGCGGCCCGCAACCTTTTTCAGTCACGCGCACATCACGGTACCCTAACTTTGACTAGGTCAAGCACCCGCGGCTGGTGCTGAGTTGGCAACGGCTCAACCTCCCACTTCTACAGCGTCAAACCGGTCAGATGCTAATCGTCGGCCAACTGCGAAGCGGAAGGCTAAATGCCGCTTTTTTACTTCCCAGAAGGGTAGGTCCATTCTGATCCTTATGCCCGTCATCGTATCAGAGTATCGTTTGCTGCCTCTGCCTCTGCACGGCTGTCATCCTGCACATTGCCTTGGTACATCCTCGGATGCTGAAGGATCGTCGGTGTCCGGGAATATCGGCACACCATTACTCATCTCTGCTACAGTTGCTTTGCTCCCGATAGAGATTGACAGTCCTTGCTTGCTTACTACTGACTATCTGTTTCCTCGATCTTTTTTGACTGACACAAACCCAGGATGCCGCGCGGGTGATGCTTGTCCTTATTTCCACGATGTGGCTGACCTTGAGCGGAAGACTGCGCAACAAGAAGTGCCAGTGCAAGCCAACCCAACCAATGGTGGTGTCAGAGCTCCCAAAGACTCCGTACGAGGTGTAACTACCGATGTCAGAAATCTATCAATCAATGAAACCAAGGCTGTATCTCAGACAGGAGTCAGCTCGAGCTCTACAGCTGGGCAGAGACCAATCTCAAAAGTTGAGAGCTCAAATCCGAGAGAATTTCAGATCAACCAGCTACGACGGCGATTTCATCCAAAAGAAACCACAGATAATTCAGGGTTGACGCTGACATTTGGATTGGCACCTTCTGATCCTGACTTCCCCTTCGAAATGGATAAACTACAATGCATACTGCATGTTCCGCTATCTTATCCCCATCAAGGAAGACCTACGCTTAAAGTGGTCAACCCAGATATGGAAAGAGCCTTCCAAGCGAACGTCGAAAGGGGATTCAATGATATTGTCGATAGCACTCTGAGAAGTGGCGGCCGAGGCAGCCTGTTGATTTGGATGAATACCCTCGATCGACATCTTGAACGCTTGCTTACCACGACTGAGAGAGGGCCCACGCTCAAATTCGTTCCTAACATTGGTAGCAAGCAAGTGCTAGAACATCAAGAGCCAAAGCAGGAACCACTCCCTCGTGCTGAGGTCTCCGCAACTGAGCGAAAAGTCATCCCTAAAACTCCGTCGGTGACTAAGCCTGTGAGGCGGCTCTATACCGCAGAGGAGAAGGCTCAAGCTGAGAGAAGAAGAGCGGCCGAGACAAAACAAATCGAGGCTCGATTGGGTAGACTACCCTTGTTCCAGAAGTCTCGAGACGAGTTGTTCTTTATTGTGCCTGTCCAGCCCCCTAAGGCGGATCGTCTGCCTGCACCCCTTCGGCCAATCAAGACGGTGAAACTTTTAGTTCCTCATCTGTATCCCCTGGAGCCCAGCTCTATTGAGCTTCAAGGTGTCACAAGCCCAGAAGCTAAGTCAGTTGAGATCGGATTCTCGCAATGGGTGAAAGAAAACTCGCAGCTGAACTTGACGTCACAAATCAACTACCTCTCGAGTAATATGCATAATTTTGCCATGACAACCTTCGAAGAAGTCCAGGACACAACCCAAACCCTTCCATCGCAGTCTGTCGACCTCCCTGAGGTAATATCGCCGTCTGGAGAAGCTGAGCCTGTCGTTGAGACAGACAAACCACACATTCGGGTCATACCAAGGCCACCGGAATGGAGTGTAGGGAACGACGGTGATGACAGCGAGTCCACGGATTTCACGACATCAGAGGATGATTACACAGATGAAGACGAAGACGATGAAGAAGGGGGAGCTCCAGTGCCAGATATGCCTGCTCCTACAACTGAGCGTGGCGTAGCCCTTTCCTTTCCATACCTGGAGCTGTACGGTATTGAAATTCTGGAGCTCGTGGGGTTGTATATCACGATCAAGTGTGACCGGTGCAAAGAGCACATGGATGTGAAGAACATCCCGCAAGCCAAGGATCAGGGTGACGCCTTGGACCCGAAAATCGAGACCTGCAAGAAATGCACTAACACGATGAGTCTTGGTAAGAGAGCCTATTCTTCCCCAATGTAGGTGCCAAGTCTTGGAGCTGATCATGATATCTCTACAGGGTTCCGAAGACAGTTGATGCATGCGAACTCTACTCGCGCTGGCTATTTGGATCTGGATGGGTGCACCGTTGTCGATCTTCTTCCAAGGTAAGATTTACTCATTGTGCCCGCATCTGCTTTCCTTGTAAAAGCAGCTTACACCCCTACAGTAGCTTCATCCCGACCTGTGCAGAATGCTCGACGACATTTCCCGGACCTGGCGTTGTTGCAGTTCGCGGCGAAAGTGCAATGGCCTCCTGTCGCCAATGTCATCGAAAAATGGGTGAGCATCGGAACCATATGACAATGAAAGTTTGTTTAATGATCTGGATCTAGTCTTCAAAATTCCCGAGGTGAAGTTTCTGATCGTAGGATCTGCTGCATGTGAGTTGTGACAAGTCAACTGTCCTCGGCAAACATGTGCTGATATAAGTCCTCTAGTCACCCTTCGTGACCGTGTCCCGAAGCGGAAGCAGGTATGTGAAGCAACCTGTCACTGTGATCAAAAAGCTTACTCTGAATGCCCTTAGCCTAGAGAAACCCTTGGCATTGTCGCTGGTCAAGAGCTTCCACGTCGCGGACGGTGTACGCATTATGGTAAAAGCTATCGGTGGTTTAGGTACTACACTCTCCGTCATACTACGCGTTTCGGCCCAGACATTGACTTTTCAACAGGTTTAGTTGTTGTGCAAAAGTTTTCCCGTGTGACAAGTACGTGTCCCAAGACAAGAACTCGAGAGTCGGCTACGCGCACTCTGATGAGTGGCCACTCGTGTAGCACATTGCTGATATACGTAGGTGCCATGATGCGGCCACCGATCATCCAAATGAGCATGCGAACCGCATGATATGGTCAGTTGATTGCCAACTATGTTCAAATTCTGTGCGCTTTCTTACATTTAATAGTGGCTTCTGTTCACGGGAACAAATCTACCGACCCGATAACTGCGGCATTTGCCGTGCGGTCCTCGTTGGCAAGGCGGGAAGTGGGTTCTGGGAAGGGGGCAAGGGCACAAGAAACAGGGCCTTGATGAGCCGAAAGGGTAAGTTTTCATTCTTTGGCCTGCGGGTTCTTACGTGTTAACAACGACTTCCTAGACCCGCGCAAGTACAAACGAATCGGCGGGTCGAAGGTAGGTAGCTCTTCAAAAAAGAAGTAAACCCGGCGACACCATCGCCCTGGGCATCTACCATACCAGCAGTATCAATCTTGTGGCGGAAATACTCTTCATTAAGTGTGGAATGGACTTCCAGCTACCTGATACAGGCTTTTTTGCTGTCGGCATATGATCCATAACCCACCTTCACCTGCTAGGGCTAGGCCATGTCAAGATATAGAGGTACGATCTCAGGATGTAGTCACTGCAATCCGGTCATCGCCAACCTCAGAGTGGTTTAAGCATTTCCGCCGGATGGTCAACTCAGAAAACACAAGTGGCTGAAGTCTCAAATAGGATCAGGAGGCCCCGAACAGTAGATATTATCATTCTGCATCTACATCTGACGACATATCACGTCAAGCCTGCACCATGATTGTTTCTTAAGACATACATTTAACTGCACAACTGTACAGATATGATATGCATTGTCCGACGGCCACTTTCCACATATCCTTCCATCTACACCAGGAAACCCATTAAACCATCCACCCCTAGCAGATACTAGAACTAAAGTCCTCTGTGTGGGATCATCGTCGTTTTCCTAAACCGACAGGTTATCCTACACGTACGTAAAGACCCAAGGCCGATACCTATGCACCAAGAACATCAAGCCAACCCGCCTGTAGGAATCTCGTAAATCATTCATCAATCCCAAACTATGTCCGCTGTCTGATCGACCAAGGGTATCATCTGGTGGAAGGATCATCAAATGAGAGCCTTACTAGGTGCGTGTTTGGCAAAAAAAGGGTTGGTTGGTTTGTTTGTCATTAATTAACGTCCAGCGGGGCTTCGGGCCCCTGAGAGGCTGAGACCTCCCGAAGGGGTATTGGGATGTGTAGAGCTATGGATATTTAAGTACATGCAAGTTCCACCGAGTGCATCCTAGTCTTTATTTCTAACAGAGTGAGTGCTTGGCGGCAAAAAAAAGGGTGAGAAGTAACTAGCAGCAGTGATTTGCTTCTCTCACCCATTACCCACCGCAGTTAGAACTACAAGGATTTTTTTTTTTTTTTTTTTTGGTATGCAATTCAAAAGTCAGCGTGAAGCTCTCTTTCAGGTAGCAATGAATCGAATTTTGGTCATTAGCAAACGCTATAGAAAATGCTTCCAATGTACACGATTGGTATTGAACAGAAATGCAAAAAAGGCAGCAAACCAAACAAGTCCCAAAGATGCCCACTCAAGAATAACTTTTCTTACACCAGGTTTCCACGCAGAGCCTGCTCGCGCTCGATGGCCTCGAAAAGTGACTTGAAGTTGCCAGCGCCGAAGCCGGAGAAGTTGTGTCGTTGGATGATCTCGATGAAGACGGTTGGACGGTCCATCAGATGCTGTGAGGACGGTTAGTATATGAGCTCTTGGATTTGGGGGCTGCCTGATAGGGACATACCTTGGTAAACAGCTGCAGGAGGTAGCCACCCTCGTCGAAGTCGATGAGGATGTCCAGGCTGCGGATCGTCTCGAAGTCCTCGTGCAGAGTCAGGCCGGCTTTCTTGAGCCGCAGCTTCACGTCCTCGTAGTATGAATCTGGGACCTTGATGAACTCGACACCCCGGGCCTTGAGGTTGGTGATAGCCCGGATGATATCGTCGGTCAGAAGAGCGATGTGCTGGACGCCAGCGCCGTTGTAGAAGTCGACGTATTCTTCGATCTGGGACTGCTTCTTTCCCTTGGCGGGTTCGTTGATGGGCATCTTCACGACCTCGTTGGGGGAAGCCATCACGATACTCTTGAGAGCAGAGTATTCACTATGCTGAAGTCTTAGCATCTTGTGTATACCTCGTGAAGCGGGTTCCACTTACGTGCAAACTTGCGTGTCGTCGACAGACCAAAAACGGTGAAAACCGAGGGCCTTTTCATAGCTTCAGACTGGTTAGCAATCGCACGTGAATTCAAAAGTATAGCGGACTTACTATTCGCAGATCTTGTCCATCTCGTCCCAGTCCTGGTTTCCGACGCAGTGATCGATCCGCTTCAGATGCACACCCGGCAGCAGCTGGGAAACAGGATCCTCAGGTCCGGTCTCAAGACGGTAGCCGGGCAGGAACGCACCGCGATACGAGCCCCTCTCCAGCAGAGTGTGTGTTGTCTCACCGTATGTCTGGATGGTAGCAACCCGGACAGAACCGTCGGCATCCTCCAGCGTCTGAGGATGAGACACAACCTTAGCCCCGTTCTTCACTGCAGCGTCAAAAACGGCGTCCACCGAGTCGACCTCAAAAGCGACATCTTTGACGGCATCACCGTGCTTCTCGAGATGAGCGTGAATCTCCTTCAGCAGCTCCTGCTCCTCCGCCGGGAACCGGTCGATCTGGTTCAGTGACCGCAGAGGCGAGGTCAGGATGAAAGTGATGTCGCCGTTGCGGACAACGTGGGAGCAGATGCTGCGGGAGCCTGTCTCTAGACCACGGTAGGCGACGCGCTTGAAGCCCATGCGGGTGATGTAGTATGAAGCAGCCTGCTTTGCGTTGCCCACGTACCAGTGGACATTGTCGTAGCCTCTGTAGCTGGCGAAGCTTGAGGGAACCCGGTCGGCGGGTGCTGGAGAAACAGCCGAAGGAGCCATTTCGTTTCAATCCGAGGGGAATGTAGACGTGATTGCGGTTTATTCAAGCGAGAACTTAGCCTGCGCTATAAGTGTTATTGAAAGTGGCGGTTGGATGCTTGTTCTGTCTGAGTCTCACTATGATCATGGCCGGATGGGCCACATCTCTTATAAGTCGAACCAAACATCCGGTGACGGGTTGTAAGCATGTCTCACACTTTGTGACAGCTTGAAACCTCCGTCGTTGGGTCATGATGGCATCGGCAGTGTATTCGAAACTCTGGGATCCTTCCACGATAGCCGTTATCAAACTGGCGACGGTTGTGGGCGGGTATTTGGAGCAATCGCCGGGGAGGGGCGGGTATTTGATCAAACATCCGGCGGTAATGACGATCAATCAAAGTGAAACTCCCGAGACTATCTTGGCGTGTGATCAGCAATTAGTTTGGTTATCATTGGCTTGATGAGCTCATAGCTGGGAAGATCGGTAGTTATAGTTATCAGCGTTATCTTTGATGCCATCGCGGTGTTCAACAGTACCTTGTCCAACTTCTCAGTTCTCCCAGCACCGCTGCCCTAAGGATCGAAAACACCTCAACGAAGAGAATACATACCAAAATGGCCATCGGCACTACCATCGACGCCAGTCGTCCTTCTCTTACCTCCAACGACTCTGCCGTCCTCCAAGCCCTCTTCGACGCAGAGTCCTCTCCATCCTCCGCCGTCGCCATCGACGCAGCCCTCTCCCCATTCCCTGAATACCTCCACATCTCAGCAGAGACTCACGAATCACTCAGAGAGTGCGAGCTGAGCATCATCCGCGCCCTCCAAGCCGAGGACGTCTCCCCAAGTACCATCGAATCCGCAATCAAGGGCCTCGACGCCCTCATCGTCGAGCATCCGACGTATCCCCCCGCCTACGTAAATCGAGCCCAGACAATCCGCCTGCTCATCGAAAAGACAGCACAGAGCACCGCGTCCACAGACGCAGATGACGCCATCTTCGCTCCCAACCACGTCGAATCCGCCTCGCGCCTCCTCTTCGACCTGGGGAAGGCGATCACGCTCTGCACGCCCAGGTCGCCTGCGGATCCCGTCTCGACGGTCCAGGCGAGGATCCTAGCGGACTCGCACACGCACCGTGGATATCTGATGCTCAAGGCGGCGAGGATAAAGAAGAATCTGAAAGAGGGGGAGGCGATGGGTGGGCCGGATAAGTTGCAGGAGTTGGGGCCTGATCAGCTCGAGGAGATGGCCAGTAGGGACTTTTTCTTCGGAGGAAGGTATGGTAATAAGGTCGCACAGCAGCTGGCTGTGCAGACGAATCCCTACGCGAAGATGTGTGGTGCGATTGTGAAGGAGGCGTTGAGGAAGGAGGTTGAGGGGTCCGTTTGATGGTGGGGTTGGTTTTTGTGTCGGCCCTTTTTGTATATACCATATTGTTCTATAAGGGCGCAGCGCGTCAAGACTAGAATTTCTCTTTAACAATAGTCGTATCTTTAAATGACTTTGGCATTTATTCTTCCAAAATACTATAGACTTATCTGGAAGCTTTCATAAAACAAAGATGTGAATGCCAGCCTACGAATACCTGTACTGAAGAAGCCTTACATCCTAGGGCTGTGGGTATTATCTTAAGTTATACGGCACCAATCTCAAGGGCACAGAGGTTTCTGGGGTAGAGCTGTAGGGAATATCTTGACTTATCGAGTAGTAGAAATTAATTAAAGCTTTATCGCAAGTCCAAGCAGCTGAACACGGGCTGAGACTCAAATGGTATATCGAAATCGAGCAAATGGTCAATGATACAAGAGCTGACGCCAACTATGCTATGCTAGGTTTATCCCAACTCATGCCTTGTTGAAATTCTTGAAGTGTCTCTTCAGTGGCTGCCAGCTGTGTTCATTGTACTTTTCCTGCACTTTCTGGCAGGTCTTGAGGCCCCATTCGGACACGCCAACCATGAGACAGCTAAAAAAAAAAGAGTTAGTAATTAAGTCATACACGGTAATTGCAATACTGCGTACCTCTCAAACATGAAAGCCATGCTACCATCGCCGACCTTTTGGGGTTTCAGCTCGGCATTGCTGGCGCCCTCAAAAGCGTCAGTATCGGGACCGTGAGCGCTCATCACATTGTGCAGACTGGCACCGGCCGGTTGGAAGCCACCGCCCGTCTTCGCATCGTAGCCGCCGCAAATCAAACCCATGAATTCGGACATGGTGTTGCGGTGAAACCAAGGAGGCCGGAAGGTACCCTCGGCCACCAGCCAGCGAGGTGGGAAGATCACAAAGTCGGCGATGGCGGTGCCAGCGTGATCCGAGGGTCCAGTCAGGACAGTGAAGATTGAGGGGTCAGGATGATCGAAGGAGATGGAGCCGATGACGTTGAAACGACCAAGATCGTACTTGTAGGGGTAGTAGTTGCCGTGCCAGGCGACGACGTCGAAGGGCGAGTGGTCCTGGCGCGCAGAGAAGAGCGTGTTGTTGAACTTGCTGTAAAGGCGATACTCTTCTTCCTCGTCCTCAAATGATGCTACTGGAGCTTGGAAATCGCGTGCGTTGGCCAGGCAGTTGGAGCCGATTGGGCCTAATTCAGGCAGCTGGTAGTGGCCCTGGTAGAGCTCGCAGATGTATCCTCTCACTGGGCCCGTTGGAAGAGTCACACGGTATCTGCATGTCACGTCAATCAGCTTTTTGACGTCATATGGGCGAAGAGAAAATACCTGATGCCGCGAGGGATCACACAAATCTCGTTGGGACGGACAATAAGCCGTCCCAGCTCGGTTTGGATGTCCAGCACACCATGCTGAGGGACAATCAGAAAGTCACCATCGGCCGAGTAGAAAGCCTCCTTCCCCATGTCCTCTCCAGCAGCATACAGGAGAATACCCAAGCCCTGTTTCAACGTTGGGTCACCCGATCCCGCGATAAGATGAAGGCCATGGACCCAATCGACGGTCTCATCCAGATCGAACGGGTCCCATCTCAACTGATTGGGGATATGGTGTAGCTTGTGTGTCTCGGTCGTCATACGGGTATGGTAGGAATCGGCATCCTCAGCCACGAAGTTCTCGTGTGCAGCGGCGGGGATGATTCTGTAGACCCAAGTCTGCTTGTTCTCGTGTCTGGGGGCAGTAAAAGCGGTTCCGGAGAGCTTCTCGGCGTATAGGCCATGAGGGGCCTTCTGAGGCGAGTTCTGCCCTACAGGGAGGGCTCCTTCAATAGCTTCCGTCCTATAACGTCGATTAGCTTGAGAAGTCTTCAAAGCTGATGATCTACTACAACACATACTCATGGTAGGAATCGAATCCAACCTGGTACGAATAAGGATCAGGATGCGAGAACTGGGTGACAGGCATGGTATGCAGTGCCCGTAGTACTATACTATACCTGACTCAAGCTGCTTATAGTGTAGTATAGTATAGTATAGTATAGTATAGTAGAGAAAGGGTGGACTGGTAGTGGTATAGAGTAGTATTACTATTATGAGGATCAGTCGAGGAGAGAGAGAGACTAGCTGCTCTTCTTATGAAGGGGGCAAACACTGTTGACAATAGATATCAAGAAGCCGTCAACCCTCCGGGGGGACGGGGGAGGGGGAAACTGCTCATCCGCAGCACTGATGAACTCATGCTGGATAAATCTGGATTTTGCGGGGAGAACTGCTGGACAGTGCGGAACTGGCAACGGAGGAGGACGAAAAACAGCAATAGCCGGTGATAAGCGGGTGATGGTGGTGGTGCAGGACCAAACTGCCGCGGGGCGGTTCCGCAGTGCGTGATCGAGCACAACGGAATCACCCATGGAAGAGAGATGGAGATCATGGGCGAGACGCCTGTGTTTTAAAACGATGGAGGAGGGGCAGAGAGAAGCGGCCGGATGTTTGGGTTCTTAAGCTCCCTTTCGTGTCGCTGAGTGGAAAGTCAACTTGAACGATTTCACCTTTTTTTGGTTTGATTGCTGTCCCGTCTCTTCTCCAGATTCCTCCTCACATCACGAACACAATGGCTTCGTGGCTTCAGATCCCCAAGAATTCGCCTTTCTCTCTGGCCAATATCCCATTTGGTATCATTTCCTCTGCAAAGGCCACATCTCGCGTTGCCGCAGTTGCGATCGGAGACTATGCGTTGAACCTCAGCGCGTTCGCCTCATCCGGAGGTTTCTCGCAGCTTTCCGTCATCCAGCCCCATCTTGGCGTGTTCAGCCAGCCTACCCTGAACGCATTCGCTGCTCTCGGTCGCCCAGTGCATCGCGAAGTCCGTGAATATATCCAGACTGTTTTCCGTGCCGACACACCGTTCCCCCAGCTCCTCAAAGACAACGAAACTCTGCAGAAGGAGGTTCTCGTGCCCTTGTCGGAGGTGACCAACCATGTACCCATGCAGATCGGCGACTACACGGACTTCTACGCGGGCCTCAACCATGCTTACAACATAGGTGTGCTCTTCCGTGGACCTGAAAATGCTCTGCAACCCAACTACAAGCATCTGCCTGTCGGCTACCATGGCCGTGCTTCCTCGGTGGTCGCTTCGGGCACCCCCATCCGCCGCCCCAACGGGCAGATCCTGGCCAACCCCGCCGCGAACCCCAAGGTGCCAACTTTCTCTCCCTGCAAGAAGCTGGACATTGAGCTGGAGCTGGCTGCTTTCGTCAGCACGACCAACGAGCTGGGCCACCCCGTGCCCATCGATGAGGCCGAGGACCACATCTTCGGCGTGGTGCTCATGAATGACTGGTCCGCCCGTGATATCCAGGCGTGGGAGTACGTTCCCCTGGGTCCTTTCAACGCGAAGAACTTTGGCACCACAATCACACCGTGGGTGGTCCTGCTGGACGCCTTGGAGCCGTTCCGCACGACTGGCCTGGAGCCCGGCAACCGCGAGGCCCTCCTGCCCTACCTGCGCGAGAAGCGCGAACAGAATGCCTTCGATATTCCCCTCGAGGTGGAGATCACCAATGCTGGCGGCCAGCCCACTGTGATCTCGCGCAGCAACGCGAAGAACCTGCTGTACTCTTTCCCCCAGATGCTAACCCACCACACCATCACGGGCTGCAACCTGAACACTGGTGATCTGCTGGGCAGTGGCACAATCTCCGGTAAGGAGTCACAGACCGAGGGTAGTCTGCTGGAGCAGACCAACGGAAAGAACCCCATCAAGCTGGCTGATGGCTCCGAGAGGCTGTTCTTGGAGGACGGTGACACGGTTATCCTGCGCGGTATGGCCGGCACCGAAGGCAACTACGTCGGCTTCGGCGACTGCGTAGGAACCATTCTTCCGCCTGTCAAGCTGGACTTTTAGTTGTTGTGTGTCTGATTGTTCCTGCCCTGTATCGGGCATGCCAAAGGAGGCTGATTTTTATTGGTACGAACTAGCTATGAGAATTTATTTGAAGATAGACTACCAGTCTCCATTTACAAGCCATCGGCATACTTCGCAATCAATGTAGTCAAACCCCAGCACATTTGATGCATACAAGCATCATCTCAACCCCGTCTAGAATCTTATCTACACCCAATCCCCGCCTTTCTCTCTCTCTCTCTCTCTCTCTCTCTCACTCACGACACCTCCATCCGAAACTCCTCCGGCGTATCAGGCTGCGTCCTCCAATGCGCCCTCTTCACCGCATCCTCCAGCTCCAGCCGCTGCGCAACGCGCCAAATCGTCGGAAACTCCTGCACCTTCACGCCCGCGCGCTCCGCACCCCACACCGCAGGAACAAGACACACATCGGCCATGGTGATGCTATCGCCGACGCTGAAGACTCCCGCCGTCCGCGCGGCAATGGCCTCATACGCGCGGAAGCCGTCCTCGATCAGCTCCTTCGACCACGCGGCCCTGTCGACGCCGAACGGCGCCACCCGCTTCAGGATCTTGAGGTTCGTGACGGGCTGGATGTCGCAGGACAGAATGTCTGTGAGGGTGCGGACGAGGGCGCGCGCCTCGGGATCGGACGCCGGTGGGAGCAGCGCGTGGCTGGACCCCAGGGTCGTTTCTTCGAGGTACTCGAGTGCGGCGAGGGACTGGGTGATGGTGGTGGGTGCTTTGGTTGGGTGTGTGATGATGAGGGTGGGCACTGTGGCGGAGGGGTTGAGGGTGCGGTTTTCTGGGGTCAGTTGCTCTCCATTGAGTAGGTTGACGGCGATGGAGGTGTAGGGGATGGATTTGAGGTTGAGGGCGATGCGGAGTCGGGCTGAGCAGGAGGAGCGGAAGTAGGTGTGGAGGGTGATTTTGGGGGTTGTTGAGTCGGCCATTTTTTTTATTTTGTGGTGGGGTTTCTCTGGGGACAGGAGAAGAGGGGAGTTGACTTGGGTTTCTTTGAAGGATTGAGAATTTGAGGCAAGTATGTCAGTGAGTGACTTGAGTGACTTTACTTGTATACTCGCTGATAGTTGACACTTGACAGGCGGGGCGGCGGAGGATAAGTACCGTGCGATAGTCTTCAGTGCGATGTTTTATGCATAAGGGTTACTTACATACACTACGAGACTGCCTATTCCTATTGCCAGAGAATAAAGGTCAGTTCCTCTACCAAGACATCCTCATTCGTCTCTTTCTCAAGTTTGGCGTACAGACGACGACACGACACAAGAACACAAGACGCAAAAATGCCCGCGGCGGAATTTCTTCCGCAACTGGAAATATCCGACCTTGAGCGCTCCGATTTCCGCTCTTTTCCGAGGTGATTTGACCTCTGGAGAACGCCAGCCCCAGAATCCTAATATGGACACTGGAGTATGGACAATGGAGTCATGGGCACTATAGCAATTAGTGAATTGGTGCTATAATTCTATAAATCTATAATAGTTCTAGCTAGTTCAAGCTCCGTGTTTATTTTGTGAAGATATACTCCGGAGCCATCGAAGCTCACGAGGCGCGCTCCATCAAAGTCAAAAGACCTCCACTATAATAATGTCTAGCCGTTTTCAAAAGACATTCTTGCATACGCCATACATGTATGATGTTCCTTCCAAAAGCATGTCAACTGTTAAGTAATGTAAGCATTGCTAATCAAGGGATTATGACGCGGCAATATATGCATGATGAAAATCAAGAACCCCCTTGCACCCTATTGCTGTGCTGTGCAACAGCAGGAACCTATACGGATAGATAGTAGAAAACCAACTCCCAAGTCACGCGCCCCTCTTTATCTTTCATTCTCCTTAAAAAGTGGATAAGTAGAATCGAATCCAACTATCCAAGACTTCATATCTGGTTCTAATGAGACCAATAACCCCCACAAGAAGAGAGCTACCTATGGAGGCCTGTGACACCCAACAAGTTTCGTTTGTGATCTTGACTGCCTACCGGATATTTTGTTCCTCCGCTGGGGCCCGGCAAGTGACGGGTATTTCGCAAACTCCCGCCCTGCTCTCCCTCTTGTTTTTTTTCCCCCTTCATCCCCTGGTGCAGATATCCCCAATATCCGGCGGACCCAATCCGGAAAATCTAACTCTTTAGAGCTTTCCGTCCATACATCTGGCGATATGATAATGACAACAATATAGGATGTTTCAACTGACATGATGTGATTGGCCAATTCACTATACCGGTACCTTGCAGTGCAATCGTAGGTAAGGTACGGAAGCAATGGAGACTCGGAGGCCATCCCGCAGCGGCAACAACTTCGACCGGACATATCAGCGGACTTACAAGGCATGCATCTCTTGTCGGCAAAGAAAGGCTAAATGTGATCTGGGGACTGGTCCGGATGGTCTGCCTCTAGGTCCTCCCTGTGCGAAGTGTCGTAGAGAACAGAAGCCGTGTGTGTTTGACGAGAAGAGGGCATGGGAGCGGTCGAAGAAGCGAGGTTTGTTCCCCGGCTATTTTCGATTGTCGATATATCTGGGGTATGAGAATATCAACTGACATTCGACGCAGGGCGGTCAGAAGATGATACTTCAACGCCATCACGGACACAACCTAGGTTGGCTACTGCTGCTGCTGCGCACGGCGATGCTGTTTCATATCAGCCGCCGGCACCTGCACAGGGACCTAGCCCTGTAAGCCACAACACCAGGCACGCAGATAGGGCTGGGAGCCCGCAACAATCATACGATCATGACAACCGGTCAAATAGAACGCAGTCCTCCTCCAACCTGGCCAACTCAATGATGCGGACGGTCGTTTCTAGCGGGAATGATGCTCTCAATATTCTCTTTGAGGCCGCCACCGCCCAAAGTCAGCCAGACAGCTTGAATGAATCAGACTCTCTACCTGACAATGGGCGGACCCTGGCAGGTCATGGTAGTACTCGCGATCATCTGATGAAGCAAGTGGACCTGGCGGTTTCTCCGGCGATCTTGGAGAAGGCCATGCGTCCGGTTGAGCTGTCTCAGGTGGTAAAGGAGGTGCTGAGTGTCTGGGAGGCGTGCAGATTCGTTAAGATGGGCTGGTTCACGGCTCGAGAGGCCGTGACGCTTATTGATCTGTATGTTCCTTGAGATGCTTCGTCAATGTCACTGCCGCTGACTACCTTCGTTCTAGCTTTTTCAAGAACATGTCGATTCTATCTCCAGTCCTGACGGACTTCTATGCCGATCACAAGAACCATCGTTGGCTCATCTCCCAGGACCCTGTCCTCTGTTGTACGATGTTAATGATATCGTCCCGGTACCATGTGCTGCCTGGGGCTGGTGGCCAGTCACGGAATTTCTTTATCCACCATAGGCTATGGCAGCACTGTCAGCAGCTGGTAACGAGACTCACCTTCGGGCAAGAAATCTCTTCGCAGCCGAAGATCCGCAACATCGGTACAATAGAAGCCCTGTTGCTCATGTCCGATTGGCACCCTCGTTCGCTCCACTTCCCTCCGGAGAGTGACGGTTGGGATTCCGACCTGGTTACAGTAGATCACGAGCCCCAAGAACAGGCTGACAGTAGCGATGTGTCCGAGAATAGATGGGCAAAAGATATGATCGAGCCTGCTAAGCGATCCGATCAAATGTCATGGATGCTTCTCGGATCAGCATTGTCGCTCGCGTATGAATTGGGCATCTACGAGACTGGAGATAAAGGGCGCAATACCTTTGCGGTATATGAACGCTTCATGACGCAGGACCAGATACGGCTGCGTAGGCAGCGGGTGCAGCGGCTGTTGTACGTATATATCAACCAGATGGCATGGCGCATAGGCTGTGTGTCCCTCATGCCACAGGGTCTGAGCCACTCGATCATCAATCGACAGACAGCAAGGGAGCTGAGTCAATCGGGAGAAGAATGGCTGACGTTCATGGACTCCTGGATGGACTTGACCAAACTCGCCAAGTCTGTCACGGACATGTTCTTCCCTTCTGTTTCGTTTGCGAGACAACAGCTACAAAGCGGCCGCTATATCGATTTGCTCGATCATTTTCGTCCACTTCTTGACAAATGGAAGGAACGATACCTACAGCCACAGCGTAAGTTTGCACGGTCTCTCTGCTTTGGATCCCTTCAGGGTTGCGAAGGAATTTACATTGACCTAATTTAGTGCATGACAAGCCGTTCTATGACGATATTTTCATCGAATATCACTTTGTCCGTGTCTATACCCACTCGGTAGGAATGCAGGCTGTAGTAGAGCGCGCCCTTGCAGACTGCAACGCCGAGGGAGAAGTTCGCTCCATGAACATCGACCCAATTGACCACGAGTATATTCAAGAAGTCATCGATGGCTGCTGCCGAATATTGGAAAAGGTCACTCAGCTTGCTGAAATTGGAGCACTGCGGTTCTCGCCGGTCCGGATATTCATCAAAATCACAAGTGCCTCCATATTTCTGATGAAAGCTCTCAGCCTGGGTACTCGCCAGGCAACGCTCCGCGAATCATTGGATATTCTTGAGCGGACGATTCAGGCATTGAGATCAAACGCCTTGGATGATATCCATTTAAGCACGCGATATGCTACCCTTTTAGAAACCCATGTATCACGGTTGCGCCGGAACCTGTTAGCCTCATCCAAAGCTATCAGAAAGCGGCATGCGTCTAGCACACGGCACTCCCTGGCGCCCCCATTTTACATAAATCACACCAGTGACGAAAATACCCCACTGGGAATGAATCCTCCCGTTCCCCAGAGTATATCAGAAATGGGGTTTACTCCATCCCTGAATGACATCGCTGCCGATGACTGGCTCTCGCTTCCATTTGACCCATCCATGGCGCCGTTTGGTATCAACAACAGCGGACAGCTTCCAGCCTACGAGTGTGGAGCTTTGGATTTTATCTGGAATTTGCCGTCATGAATCTGACACCGATGTTCCTGGCCATTTGATTTTTGTATTTCTTTTGCTTTTCAACAACGTATATACCCCCAATACCGATAGACGTGGAATCTATTTCAATACTCGGAGAATCGGAACGTCAAGGGCTTCGCGGCCGTTCGGACCTTGAATCCTTGCTCTGAAAAAAAAAATTTCTGTCTCTTTCAGCAAATCCCTGCATGATACATCAGATTTATGAAAACCCTGACGCAAAAGGCGCGTAGAAAATAAGACGGGAGTGGCAAAGCCAGTTAGCGTTCAGCTTTGGTTGTTCCTGCAAATCGACAATCGGGCTGCCCCGGGTTATCTGCACGTGACCTCATCCCAGCGAAGTCACGTTTTCCCGGATGAAAAAAGCCAAAAGAACTTGTTGCGCTCCGCAAACCTTCTCCAGTACCAAATTTCGCCCTCCCAACCCAACCCCCATACACGCAGCGCATCAACTGCTGTCCGATCTTCTCGCAGCGATTCTGACGGCTTCTTCTTTCCGTCACTACAAACAACACCACCCTCACCGATCTCCCCTCGACCTTTCCGACCAAGTCACGGATAGCTTGTCAAGGTACCGCTTGACCGAATCATCCAGGCTTCCTGAACGCCTATTCATCGCGACCCACAGCCACCTGAGCTCGTCGTTACTCCGTTTTCCTCTTCACCCCTTTTAGCTCTTCTAATCTCAATCGTTCACAATGGATCACTCGAGAGATCCCTGTCCCTGGGTTGCCCTCAGCGATTTCGGAGGTGCTTTCTGCATGGGTGTACGTCTCCACTGCTTTCCGGTTATACATCAGCCTCTCGGAATCTCAGGAAACTGACAGAGTGTTGCTCATATAGGCGATCGGTGGTGCAGTCTGGCACGGTGTGAAGGGTTTCAGAAACAGCCCCTACGGCGAGCGACGGATAGGTGCCCTCACAGCCATCAAGGCCCGAGCGCCCGTTCTCGGTGGTAACTTCGGTGTCTGGGGTGGCCTGTTCTCGACATTCGATTGTGCGATCAAGGGGATCCGGAAGAAGGAGGATCCTTACAATGCCAGTATGTTGCTGCTTCCTTCCTGCTTGTGTCATGCGTTGGGAACAAAAGTTGGAGTATGCTTTGGGGATATTCAGTCTAACCTGGTTGTTTCCTTTTTCTAGTCATCGCTGGTTTCTTCACTGGTGGTTCTCTGGCTGTCCGTGGTGGTGTCAAGGCTGCCAGAAACTCTGCTATCATGTGCGCTGTCTTCCTTGCCGTCATTGAAGGTGTCGGTATTGGTTTCCAGAGAATGATGGCCGATAACACAAAACTCGAGGTGAGCACTGTCGATTTTGATTGTGTTGATTGGATCGTAATTGAGGCTGACATTGATGGGGTCGATAGCTTCCTCCTCCTCCATCCGGCGACAAGGCCCTCGCATAAATCCTCTAATGTCTCTGCAGCGCGGCTACAACTCTCTCCTTGCCGTTTGCCCATCCGAATCTATATCTTATATCATTACGTATCTCTCTTCTCAGGTGTTGGGTCTGGATCATTTCATTTTCAAGAGACATGGCATAGAGGTTATTTTTCACTTTTTCACATTGTGCTTCTAGTCCTACTTTTGACTGTCTCTAAGCACTGGATTTGCCGGCGATTATGGATTGCACAGCCTTGAGATCCTTTGTGCTTCTCTATTGCTTTTGACGGCGAAAAGAAGAGCTCTCCACACACATCCTCTGGGTTTTGTCTGGGACATATCCCACTTCTTGTACATTAACATGCAGATAACCCGGTCTAATGCGACTTTTCAGTACAGACATCTGATTCTCTGATTTTTTGTTCGCGTTGATGACGTGGGAAGGAATTGCAATGAAGGAGGCGAATTGATCTTCACAAGGGGGCAAAGGCTACGGC
The DNA here is from genome assembly GCF_000002715.2 of Aspergillus clavatus NRRL 1. NCBI lineage: Eukaryota > Fungi > Ascomycota > Eurotiomycetes > Eurotiales > Aspergillaceae > Aspergillus > Aspergillus clavatus. Next base: position 698,162 of record NW_001517101.1, on the reverse strand, counting down.
CTGCGGCTGCCGATACGATGATACGACAGACTGCACTGATGACACCGCTCATCTGTCATCATTGCGATGGTGGGCTGGATCAATTCTGCTAACAGGCAATAGATAATTTACTAGGTAATAAGCAGCAACTGGATAATGCAGTGAGTTGGTCTTCAAAAGGATCACATTCATCGAAAGCCCGACTCCATTTTGTTGATTGGTTTTCTCTTCCGAGACACTGGTGGTTTAGTCACAACGCATGCATTAGGTTGTTGACAGCCTGATTCCCGCGGCATAAACCCCCCCCCCCCTCCCCTCCCCTTTACCATCCCATCCAGCATCCCACACCCACAATGTCCGATTCCCGCCCACAGACCTTCCAACCCGCCCTAATCCTCCACGGCGGCGCAGGCAATATCCAGCGCTCAACCCTGCCCTCAGACCTCTACGCGCAATACCATGCCTCCCTCCTCTCCTACCTGCGCTCGACGCGCGACCTCCTCGCCGCCGGCGCCAGCGCGCTCGACGCAGCCGTGCACGCCGTCGCGCTCATGGAAGACGACGAGCTCTTCAACTGCGGCCGCGGGAGCGTCTTCACCTCCGCGGGCACGATCGAGATGGAAGCCTCGGTGATGGTGACGTCCACAAGGAACACGGACGGCGGCGGCGGCGACGATGATGGTTATGGTGGTGACGACGATACTCTCCGCGGCGGCATCAAGCGCGGCGCAGGCGTCGTGGGCCTCAAGAACGTGCGGCACCCCATCCACCTTGCCCGCGAATGTCTCTTACGGGCCGGGTGTGATGCGCGCGGCGACCCCACTGGCGACGGCGGCAATATGCATGCGCAGCTTGCGGCGCCCGGTGCAGAGGATCTGGCGCGGCGCTGGGGGCTGGAGTTTAAGCCGGATGGGTGGTTTTGGACGAAGAGGCGGTGGGAGGAGCATCGGCGGGGGCTAACGGGGGAGAAAGAAGGCAGGGAGGGGGAGGGGGAGGGGGAGGGGCTTGTTTCTGTCCTGCCGAGCCAGGGGACCGTGGGCTGCGTTTGTCTGGATCGGTGGGGGGATCTGGCTGTTGCGACGAGTACGGGCGGGCTCACGAATAAGCTGCCGGGGAGGATTGGGGATACGCCGACGCTCGGGGCTGGGTTTTGGGCAGAAGCGTGGGACGAGCGGCCGGGTATGGATGGGATGGTGTATCGGCCGATGGAGGAGGATGCGGTGCAGCGGCATGGTGGGCCGAGAACGGCGGGCGCTCTGCTGCGCGCGGCGCTGGCCGAGTGTGTTCCGCCGTTCTGGAGCAGCAGGTCCGTATCCCCGTATACACCGTTGTCCAACCTCGAGGCTCCACCGGGGCAACCGCGCGGACCGCAGGGCCGGGGATTTGCTGCCCCCGCGCGGAGACGAGCCGCGGCATTGTCGGGCACGGGGAACGGCGACTCCTTCCTCCGTGTTGCTGCGGCCCGCACGGCGTGTGCGATGCTCCGCTTCTCGCAGTCTTCTCCCGGTTCCCTGGCGGAAGCTGTCGCCGCTGTTGCTGGGCCGGGTGGTGAGCTTCAGCGTTCTGCGGGCAGGCGATGGGGCAAGACCGGGGAGGGCGAGGGCGGTATGATCGGGATTGAAGCGGAAACAGTGGTCGAAGCCAATGATCCTGGCTCGTATGGAGATAAGAAGCAGGGGCTAAGTCGTGGTAAGGTTGTGTTTGATTTTAATTGCGGGGGCATGTGGCGGGCATGGATAGAACAAGATGCGAGCGGCAGGGAGCTTGAGAGAGTCATGGTTTTCAAGGAAGAGTATCAATAGCCGTATGTCTTCTAGCGCGAGGGTATTAAAATTCATTTGGCCGCGGGCACCTTATTTTTAATATATATATATATACATCGCTCAAGAGAACGGCCGAACTATACAAGCGGGCACGTGGTACTCCATACAGAGAGTACCAAGGAGCCAAAGCTATAACAACCCAGACCATTTTTTACCACCCTTCCAGCGGCGTGAATTTTGCAACTACCCCATCCTTAGGAGCAACCGTGGCTGACAGCCGAACCTCAAGTTTCGCCTCCGGGTCCTTCAGCTCCATCTCGAACCGTCCCACCGTGGCAGCGACAAGACAAGCCAGCTCAGCTTTCGCAAACCCCTGTCCAATACAGCTCCGTGACCCGTGTAAGAAAGTCAGGAACGAATAGTTGCTACTCGCACCGCCGGTGTTAGCTCGGCCGGGCCCCAGCCACCGCTCCACGTTGAACTGGTCTGCATCCGGGCCCCACAGTTCCTTGCTGTGGTTGACAACCTCGGGCGAGATGAGGATTCGCGTGCCCTGGGGGATGGGATATCCGACCAGCGAGGTATCGCGGGCGGTTTCACGCATTGTCCCCGGGACAGACGGGTGGAAACGGAAAACCTCGTTGCAGAAGGCGTTGAGGTACGGGAGGGAGTCGAGTGTGGCCGCGGAGAGAGGCTCGGGGTTCTCGGCGGAGATGGCGGGGAGATTGGAGCGGACTTCCTCGCGGAGGCGCGTCTGCACGTCCCGGTGCTTGCAGAGGGCATAGATGGACCACTGGAGTGCGGTGGATGTGGTCTCGTGGCCGGCGGCGAGGAAGGTCATCATCTGGTCTACCAGCTCCTCCTCGGTGAACGCGCCGCTTTCCAGCGCCACGGAGACAATGTCGATCCCGGATCCTGGGGCAGATTGGCCGTCCTTCATTTTGGATTCCTTTTCGCGGATCACCTGGCGGGCTACGTCCCGGATAAACTGGGAGCTCTCACGGAACTCGCGGTTCCGCTTCAGGGGCAGGCTCTGTATGACTTGTAAATTCGCTAGCAAAATACCGACAACGAAGATGATGCGCATCCCGACGGACGGTTCGCTGAGCAGTCGCTCATAATGCTTGGTGAGCTCGTTCTGGGAATTGCGAAGGGACCCAAAATCGTGGTCCATTCCGGCGACGCCAATGATATCCAGAGTAGCCCTGCTTGCCCATTCGCTGACGCGGATGACATTGTCCTCGGTGTCTGCTCGGCGGCGAAGATCACTCTCGATCAACTTGACCATCTCAATGCTCTTGGACCAGAACACCGGGTAGAGGTCCTTGATATGGCGATAGGAGAACGCCGGCATCAGGTTCTTTCGTTGTTTCTGTTCGAAAGATTGGCCCATGAGCTGCCCCGTACACAACAGATTGAGATGAAAGTCCTGCTCACCTTATGCTTCTCCCCTTCCACAAGAAGCACGCCGTGTTTTCCCGTGACGCGCGAAAGGCTGAGTCTAACCATCTCAGGTTTGGGGAAATCGTATACCTTCTGGACAAGAAGTTCACCCAGGGCTTTGGGGCTCGTCAGTAGTATACGTTCCTTATTGCCTACGATATAATAACGAATTAAACCGGTGTTTGGCACAGTACGGGCCCATTCAATCATTTCTTCGAAAGGGGTCCTGATAAGATATGAACTGGTATTTCCTGTGAACCAGTGTCGAGTCTGCACATCATGATATCAGTTTACGGGGGGGGGCATGGCATTCAACGTACAGCAAAGGAGCTTACCGGAGGCGACGGAATATTCTTCATTGGGGTAAAGAAGCTAGGATACAGGATGAGACTATAAACAACCCTGATTGTAGTTATCACAATGGACAGAAGAATGAACGTGGCAATCGATGAGCCCCAGATTGTATACTGAGGCCTCAAATATACACCGGCCGCAGTGGCGAGGTAGACTGCCGGCCAGGGAATCATGGTCACCATGATGTAGGCTGCTTCAAGGGCTAGCGCAAATCATCTTCTGGAGATGGAGTCGATGGAGTTCCTGGGTTGATGTTAAGCTGATGAGCAAGAGAAATAATGCATCTGCCTTCACTATTCACTACAAGATTACTCAGCCACACTTGTGCTTTAGTTCGTGTATAAGCTTAGGTGATATGTCGTTGAGATGCTGTCCTTTATGCTTGGACACAGACGGGGCAGAATAATCCTCGCTGCATTTTCCATGATGATCTGCTGGAGTCGTCGTTATGAACCAGAACAGACTCAGGAATTGGTTTGCTGGTTGTCTGGAGCGGAGCACGTGATGCTATCACCAAAGTCAAACAAATGCATTGCCTTACTTGCTGTCCCTTTTGAAAGAGCAAAACCAAACCAGCGGTAATCGATATATTTATTAGATGAGAGATCACATCGGATGGATACGCACCAAGCATCACCCTGAATTGATCATCCCGCAAATGACAGCCTCCGGGCTCCCCGGAGCAAAAAGCCATGTCCCACCGCAGCTAACTCTGCTTCAGAGACTGCGCCTGTTCACCAGATCTCTCCTCACCCTTCCCCGACTCCTCTTCTGCATCGCCCGGGATCTCCTGCTCCAACGGGACCCCGCGCCCTTCCGCATAATCTGCATGAGAAACACCGCCCGATTATCCACAAGTCTCTCCTTGGACCAGGCCCGCGCACGCCTGCGCCCAACAGGATGCACCATCCTCAATCTCTGCAAAGCCAACGATCTCCAGCACGAGGCCGTGGAAATCGACGCAGGCGCTGACTACCCCCCCGCAGCCCTGCACTTTATCGACTGCGCCCCTTCCACGCCGGGCAACGTGCTGCTCTATCTCCACGGCGGCGGGTACATCTACCCCCTGAACGCGGGGCATTTCAAGTTCGCGCGCCTCGCGGCGCAGCGCGCAGCGGCGAAATGCATGCTGCTGGAGTATACGCTCGCGCCGGCGCTCGCGTACCCGGGCCAGCTGGCGCAGGCCGCTGCTGCGCTGCGGTACCTGCTGGAGCGCCATGATGCGGCGCAGATCACGCTCGCGGGCGACTCGGCGGGCGGGAATCTGGTGCTGGCGGTCTTGGCGCATATGCGTCGGCCGCATCCGCTTGTGCGGCCTGTTTTTGAGGAGGAGGAGGAGCGGCGGCGGCTTCGCGCTGCTCTTTGTATCAGCCCGCGCTGTGCGAATGAGTGTTCCGCTGCGAGCTACGGCTACAATGCCGCGAAGGATATTGTCAGCGCGGCGTCGATGGTGGTGTTTAATTCGAATTGGAGGCCTGTCAAGGAGGAGGTCTGGGCGACTCCGCTGGCCGGGGGGAAGGAGTTTTGGCAGGATGTGTATGCGAAGAAGATTCTGGTCCTCGCGGGGACGGATGAGGTGTATGTGGACGACATTCAGCAGTTTGCTGGTTTGCTGGGTTCTTCGAGCCAGGTGGACTCGAAGCTTGTGATGTGTACCGGGGAGATTCATACACAGGCGATCCTCGACATCGCAGCGAATGACTGGGACGGGACTATGCTCAGGGTTGCTTTGAATTGGCTCCAGAATCTGGGGGAGACTCCATGAACATCTCTTCGAGTGGATATTGAAGGGGTGTACCAGGGGGAGAGCTGATCGGTTATTTTCTAGCTGGCGTTGGGCAGGAGTCACGGATTCGAAAGCGATCCGGATTGGAGGATGGTTGTCAATTCATTCTTTTGTATTCCGTCACACATGAAAATGCTTAAATAGTTATATGATATAAAACACAGATACCCCGAAAAAATGTTCTGGACTCCCAGTATATCGTCCATCATTACTCATCCCCGCACACAATTTACAGCTTCTCGCCGTTGGCCTGCTTCATCTGGCCATACTTCTTCAGACGGATAGCAGAGACACCGATGAAGCCGGTGGTCTCGGTAGGAGCGAAATCACCGATCTCGTCCATGCTGGACTCGGACATGTCGTACAGCTTCTCGGTGTCGGACGAACGGCCGAGGATGGAGACGCTGCCCTTGTAGGCGCGGCAACGGACCTGTCCGTTGACGGTCTTCTGGGAAGCAGTGATGGAGGACTCAAGGAACTCACGCTCGGGCGAGAAGTAGAGACCGTTGTAGAGGAGCTGGGAGCAACGGTTAGCGTGGATCGCATAGCAAGCTCGTCATCGAAGAAACTGACCTTGGAGTAGTTGTAGGTGACGAACTGGTCACGCAGGGCACGGACTTCACGGTCCAGAACCAGACCTTCCAGGTCACTATAGTCGCCTGTTAGAAACCAAGCATCAAGCCGAGTGTTTCGAATGGACTCACATGTGAGCAGTACGCAGGCAGGTAAGACCGGGGGTCTCGTAGCAGCCACGGGACTTGATACCGATGAAACGGTTCTCAACAATGTCGATACGGCCAACACCGTTGCGACGAGCGATAGCGTTGGCAGTCAGGAACAGGTCAACGGCGTCGGTGGCAACCTTCTTCTGGCCACCCTCGGTGTACTCGAGCTTGACGGGGATACCCTTCTCGAAGTGAACGGTGAAGTCCTCGGGCTGATCGGGGGCGGTGAGAGGGTCCTGGGTGAGCTTCCACATGTCGGCGGGAGGAGTGACATCGGGGTCCTCGAGAATGCCGGCCTCGTAGGAGCAGTGGGCCAGGTTCTCGTCCATGCTCCAGGGCTTGGACTTGGTGGAGGTCACGGGAATGTTCTTCTCGGCAGCGTAGGCGAGCAGATCGTTCCGGCCCGCGAAGCGGTTGTAGAAAGCGGGATCACGCCAGGGGGCAATGACCTTGATATCGGGCTGCAGAGCATAGAAGGCGAGCTCGAAACGGACCTGATCGTTACCCTTGCCGGTGCAGCCGTGGGAAACAGCGAAGCAGCCTTCGCGCTGTAGAAATGGGGTGTCAATTTCCGAGCTGTGTGGGTTGGTGGAGTAGTGGTTTAGCACAACCAACCTTGGCGACCTCGATCTGGGCACGAGCAATGACGGGACGAGCGAGGGAGGTTCCTTGGAAATCCGGTTAGTCTCTTGTAAAACTCTTCAGTCGTTGGGCCGATGGTGTGTATAGCATACCGAGAAGATAGACGTTCTCGTAGATCGCATTGCAGGCAATGGCGGGGAAGCAGAGCTCCTCAATGAACTCCCCTGTATCCGATATTAGATTCCGATGATCCTAGCTTAGCAGAAAAAAAAAATGGAAGTTGCATACGGCGGAGGTCAACAATCTCGCACTTGACGGCACCGAGCTTCAAGGCCTTCTCCCGGATAGCATCGAAGTCCTCTAGAAGAAACGGTCAGAGGTCGGTCCAAACCGCCATTCGTAAATGTGTCATCGATGAATTACCTTCCTGGCCGACATCGGCAGCTATGGAATTGAGGTCAGTTGTCAGTCTTCAACACGATGGAAGAGACATGAAAGGACTTACTGAACGCGACAACCTCATAACCCTCATCAATGAGCCACTTCACTGAAAATTAACAGTTAGCATCGGGGGGAAGCGGGAACTGCTGAGGAAGTGTGGGGCAATTTACAGATGACACTGGTGTCAAGACCACCACTGAAGGCGACGCAAACCTTTCCCTTAGACATGATGAGGGGAGAGGGGGGAATATGTAGCTATTAAGGTAACGGGGGGAATTAAAGATGGAAGACAAAAGACACTAAAGAAAGAGAGGAAGAAAAAAGGAAGAGGAAGAAGAGGAAGAAGAGGAAGAAAGAAGAAGAAGTTAGCGCTGGACGATGGGGGGGGGAAGAATGATTTGAGTCATTCCAATATTATTACACAGTACAAGTTTTGGCGGGGAGGGCCATTGCCTGTTGCGGACTAGCGGGACTGGGTAACGCCGACTTCGCTTAAGCCGATAAGATAACAGTGAGCAATCATTTTTTTTTGTTTTTTTCTTTTTTGTTTTCTTGCCTGGATTATTTGCGAAGTCGTTGGGAGTTTTCTTTTGTTCTCGGAGTCTCTGAATCTCTGATAGTGATGACGGCGGTTCGTTATATGAATAGAACCCGATGACGTGGTGGCAGCGGACAAGGAATCGTTCTACCTCGGATTGAACGTCTGACTGATGCTACGATAAGCATATGCCGAACTCCGCCGATATAACTCCTGGTGAGTGTTGACTTTCAACATCACAGACTTGAGACTTACACAGGCCTATTCTTATTATTCCCTGCAAGCATCACGCCAGATGTTTGTCTTGGAAGAAGGGAAACTTAAAAAGAATGGATCGGAATCAGCGCTAGGAATATACGATTGAATTCGAGGCTTATGCACGCTTGATAATCCAAATCCACCATCGTCCGCCATCCTCCAGCGTCATTCTCGCAAGGATGAGAGAGACATGGAGACCACGGATGTTCGGCCGACCAACAAATGGGGGACGAGACGTGGAAACGGCTTGCATCTGTCAGAATCTATCGAGCCTTCATCAGAAATTTGTCATTTCTGTCATCATCAATGGACTGGAGATCTTTGCTTCGTCTTCATCAGAGACACAAGGTATATAAAGGCTCCTCCTGCAACCCCCCCCCCCAAAGAGTCGTTACATCATCATCAACCTGCAATCCTCACAGCATTCTCGATTACTTGCTCAATTGATATAAAATAAAACAATTCCATCTCCTTGGAAGGATCTTAATTTCGGCTCTCTCGTCAAGCAAGATCAACAATCATGTCGCGTCCCGAAGTGTCTGATATCGAGAATAAGCCTGTGGTTGACCTTCCTTACTTCACTCCCGCTCAGGAACCGGCTGCTGGCACCGCAGCCGATCCGCAGTCCGATGGAGCAGCGATTCCGAAGTTGTTCCAGCCGCTATCAGTGCGCGGTCTGACCTTCCACAATCGCATTGGGGTGAGCATGATTCCCTCCTCCTTGTTTTCCCTTCCAACGGGGTCTTTGCGCGCCAGCTCCCGAGGGTACTGCTAACACGGAAGGCTGCTGAATAGTTATCGCCGCTATGCCAATACTCCGCCGAGGATGGACACATGACCCCGTGGCACATGGCTCACCTTGGAGGAATCGCCCAGCGCGGACCAGGATTCATGCTGGTCGAGGCTACATCCGTCGTCCCCGAAGGCCGCATCACCCCGCAAGATTTGGGTCTGTGGAAGGACTCCCAGATTGAACCTCTGCGCCGTGTGATCGAGTTTGTGCACAGCCAGAACCAGCTCATTGGTGTGCAGCTGGCGCACGCGGGCCGCAAGGCCAGCACCGTCGCGCCATGGCTCTCCGCCGGCGATACCTCGTCCGAGAAGATGGGCGGCTGGCCCGATCGCGTCAAGGGTCCCACGAACGAGCCCTTCAACGATCGATTCCCCGTCCCACAGCAGATGACCAAGCAGGATATCGAAGACCTCAAGGTCGCGTGGGTGGCGGCCGTCAAACGCGCGGTGAAAGCCGGAGCCGACTTCATCGAGATTCACAATGGACACGGCTACCTGCTGATGTCCTTCCTCTCCCCCGCCGTCAACACCCGCACCGATGAATACGGCGGCAGCTTCGAGAACCGCATCCGGCTGAGCATGGAGATCGCCCAGCTCACCCGGGACAACGTACCCGAGAACATGCCCATCTTCCTGCGGGTTTCCGCGACCGATTGGCTGGAGGAGTCACAGCCCAACCAGCCCAGCTGGCAAGTCCAGGACACCGTCCGGTTCGCCACGGCGTTAGCGGACAGCGGCGCCGTGGACGTGATCGATGTGAGCAGCGGAGGTACCCATGCGGCACAGCATATCCACGCGAGGCCGGCCTTCCAAGCCCCCTTTGCCATTGCCGTCAAGAAGGCCGTGGGCGACAAGCTGGCGGTCGCGACGGTGGGCATGATCGACAATGCGCATCTGGCCAACTCCTTGTTGGAAGAGGATGGACTCGATCTGGTCCTCATCGGCCGTGGCTTCCTGAAGAATCCGGGATTGGTGTGGGCCTTTGCCGAACAGCTGAATCTCGAAATCTCCATGGCCAACCAGATTCGCTGGGGCTTCTCCCGTCGCGGTGGTGGACGATATCTCCCCAAGAAACAGGACAAGGCGTAGACTTTGCGGGATGGACATATAGATTGTTTGGAGGGGGGGGGGGGGGGGGGGCGATATTGAGCATTTGTATTGAATTGGCGCTGTATATCTAATGATAATCAACGTTTGTTAAAAAAAAATATAGAATGACTTTCCACAGATCCAACAAACCATGTTAGGATGCGATGGTTGACAAGACTAGTATATATATACACACACCTGGACTACAGCGGGAATCTGCTAATATGCGCTCATAACAACATCTAAAAACCAAAAAAAAAGACCAGTCATAGCTGTAGAACCTCCCACAAGTCACTAGTATCATAATTGATGGCGCGTCGCCGACAACCGCCCGCTTTCCATCTCTATGCAACACCACCCCAAGTATCATCATCAGCAAACCGTCTCACCCAAAACCAAAGGGAAAAAAAAAAAAAAACATCAAAAAACACTCAACTCAACTCACCTTCCCACGCCTCCAGCGCGGCGTTCTCCGCATCCCACCCCCACAGAAACTCCTGCGTCTCCCGATCCGCCCACTTATCCGGATTCGCGGCGCCGTCCATCGAGGCGCGGAACTGCTCGTCGCGCGCGCGCTGCTCCGCCCCGTCGGGCAGATGCAGCGTGATGCGGTTGGCGGTGCCGGACTGCTGCACCGTCTCGGCGCGGTGCTTGCGGGATTTCTCGTAGGCGTGCAGCGCGCGCGGGATCTCGCTGCGCGAGGAGATGAGGGAGAGGAGGACGCCGAGGGTGGCGGCGTCTTCGACGGCTTGGGCGGCGCCTTGACCGACGTAGGGGCTGAGGTGGGGGAAAAAAAAAGGGGGGGTTGTGTTAGTTGGGGGGTTGGGAGGG